>NC_064626.1:726733997-728131914 GCF_023864275.1 Schistocerca cancellata
GCACTACAGTCCGGAACCGCGGGACTGCTACGATCGCAGGTGCGAGTCCTGCCTCGGGCATGGATGTGTGTGGTGTCCTTAGGTTAGTTAGGTTTAAGTACTTCTAAGTTCTAGGGGACTGACGACCTAAGATGTTAAGTCCCATAGTGCTCAGAGCCATATGTATCCATATACATCCAGAGATCGGTCTGGTCTTCTGAAGCTAATATTTGGAGGCTGATAATCGCTTATATTTTACCTGAATGTTCTGTAGAAATTTCTCGTGTTATTTTCTCTTGAATTCTTCCTCGATTTATTTAGTCTATTTTTATCGTATGTCCTTTTCACTCTTCTAATACCTTTCGAGGATTGTTGCTGTACTTTGTGGAAATCTTGCTATGTTTCTTTTGTCTTATTATTGCTAAACTTCTGCCAGACCAGAACTCTGCATTCAATGGCCAGATCACGAATTGCGTTCTACTATCTATGCTTTAGTTTCCTGGGCGATTAACTCCAATGCATTGCATTCTGTATTGTCTTCGCGAGGTTAGTCCAATGTTCTGTTGTACTTTGATTATTTTTTTCAATAATTGTATCATTGTTTCTGTTCAAGCATTCCGGGTACAGTCTTATATTTTTCTGTGTCGTCCTTCTGTTTCTTGAGATTGACCTAATTTTAACTTGTAGCAAGTGATGGTCGGACTCAAAAAATCGTTTGTGTGTTCTGAAACTCAGAATTTCGCTTGTATTTTTGCTTGTTATGGCTATGTGATCTGTTTGAACTTCTTCCCATATGTTTTTGAGCGTTTTCCGTATTGTGACTTTTCGTTTTGGCTTTTGAAATTGCGTTGACATAACGTTTAAGTTAAAATTTTTATAGTACAGTTTGAGATGTTCACCATGCTTGTTGGTGCGTTTTTGTGCTGTGTATGGGCCTGTGATTTGCTTGTACTTCTTCTCGTTGCCTAGTTGTGAATTGAAGTCTCAGAACATAATTTTAACATGTCTTTATGGAATTTTGTCATTTTTTCCATGTCTTCCAAAAAGTCTTCGTTTCTTTTGGTTTCTTTCTGTTGTGATGATTGTCGGTGCATGTGCATTGATGACTGTGTATTTTATGTTTCCTGGTTTGAAGGTTAATGAAGAGATTCTTTCTGATAGTGAATTGAAAACTAGGATGTTGACTATGACTGATTTGTGGACCACAGATCCTGTCCCAAACCTTGTCGGTGTTCCTCTTCAGACAGAAGATTTTCCTTTGTATATCCTGTAGTTGTGAAACATGTCTCTTATATTGTGAGGATTTTGATGTGAAATTTTTTCAGACATCAGAAGGCTGTTTGAGTTTGCCTACCTTGACCAGCCACACCAACATGGTGAATGCCAGAACACGCACTAATAGGCGTAGGTCTGAATTAGTATTTGGTCCACCATGGGTGTTTCATTTCCCCAGTACCGCGCATATCTGGGAGGCTTTCCCCTATCTCCCACCTGGGGAGGCGCCCGTTGGGGGATTTAACAACCCCACACGGGATTATTATTATTATTATTATTATTATTATTATTATTATTATTATTATTACTATTGGTCGGTGTTTAACGACTTATCAGAAGCGACGTCATCTGAGACGAGCTACTTCTTCTTGTTGGACCAAGCCATAGGAAGACGCTAGCCATAACGTATGTAAAGGAGCAATACTTACATTCTACTTTAAATTGTTATCGAAAGACAATAATTGTCAGTGTTAGGAAGCCTGAGATGTAATCGAGCCATTTGGATTTTTCAGCTTCAAACAGAATTAAAACGTGAAACGTCCCCTTTGAACAATTATACATGACTGTGCTTAAACTGACACACAATATTTTTAGCGCAACGCAATCTGACTTTCAAAAATCCCTACAAAAGAATGGCCCTGACTAACATTAACCTATACGTTTCACAACTCACTTACCTCACAAAAATCTTCGTTACTCGAACTACTGCAATACAGCGAGCGCCACTACTGCCAGCTAAATAAAAGATTCTAACTACTGAAGTCACTAACTACAGATAGGCACAGTTAGCAAAAAAAAGATTTTGATAGAGAACAATATTGTTCAAATATATATATATAATCAGTTCATGCCATCCAGTCTTACAAATGTACTGTCTCTGATGGACACACGTCCAGATCATCCGCTCTCAAAAATCCGCCATCTCACTTCCCCACATCCACCACTGCTGGCGGCTCACCTCCAACTGCGCAACGCTACGCGCTGTTAACAGCCAACTGCCCAACACTACAATGGCGAATATCACTCCAACAATGCAAACCAACCACAGCCTTCACGCAGCACAGTCAGTGATTTTCATATAGAGCGTTACATGGCGTTACCAACATAAAAACCTAAACAGACTACTTACAAACGGATCTCACATTGAAAGTTGATTGCCGGTTCGCTAGCTTCTAATGAAAACAGTCTCACGAAAAGTATCAAAATTTAAATTCTACTTTTGCCAGATGAGAATCTGTCATCTCTATCCTACGAGTCTTCGTTTGGTATTTTTCATCATTATTGTCTTTTTTTCTTTTGTTTTTAAGTGAATGTAGGTCTAGAAATATATTGCCTACACAGTTCAGACTTGCAGTTGCAGTTCTTGTTTTTTAGTCAGTCAGTACTTGCAGTCTTCGTTGACGTCTGCTTTGTTCGGAAGGCGGAGGCTTCCGTAATGCCCTTGAGAGCTTAATTGTGCTCTTCATCATAAGCTACATTTATCTGCTAGACGTAGCGCGTTTTTCTTCTGTTTATACGTGGCGTCACTGTGACAATGGAACGTAAAGCATTTAATTTATCTTACTTTCGGCGCATCTGTTGGACTACAACAAAGTGTGCCAAGAATTCCGAGAGACAGATGAGTGCCGCTAAAGTGCCGAACGCAGGTACAAAGTATGCAACGGTCTAAATAAACAGATTGTGTAAAAGGCGCGCTTTGAATTTTCATCATAGGAGACAAATAGTTTCGGAGTTGATGTACTGGAATATCCATGCAGCTTCGAAAAAATTTGTTCATCATATCGTAGGAGATACGATAGCACCTAGATGAATCAGTCGCATCACTGTTAATGATTGACGAAATGTTTAGGATGGGAATATCAGAGAAACAGTTTTCGTAGTACTAAGAATATAAATAGCTTTGTAGCGGAAAAAGTTTCAAGAGAACCATTGTGAACTTTATGTCCATAATATGTGCTTACAACCGGACTGATGCTCACATTTTTCGAAATTTGCATTCTGAGTTGTTCAACATCAACTTTTGGAGATATAAATATCACAGTCTATAATAAATCTTGGAATCGATCAGGTTTTTCGGTACACCGATTCTGAAATACACGGCCTGTAAAACGCTTATGCTGTCACACTCTACTATGAGTGGGCATTACTCTATCGAGTTAATTGTCCAATAAGATGGCCTAATGGCTAGGATACTGAACTCGTATTCGATATTTAAATCCCATTCAGCCATCCCGGTTTACGTCGTCCATAATTTCTCCCAATTGCATCCAGCGAATACTGGAGTTATCTCTTCGGCAACTCCAAGGTAACATCCTTTCGCCATCCTCTTCCCACCGAGTAGCGCTCACATGCTAATGATCTCTATGTCAGTGGCGTGAGCTCTAAGGGACAAGATCTCTGTCGCGACCTCCCGTGTCGTGCTTTCAGATCTGACAGTCTGCAGAGTAAGGAAGTGTAGGCGAAGAGAAACGACAGAAAAAAGCTCTCGTTCGGGCCCCAAAGTCACTAATACCGAATCCTTGCGGGACTATAACGTCACGGTTGTTTCTTGAAATGGTGACCCCGGCCCCCGCTTCGCCAGGTAGCCGAACTGAACGACATTTCAATTTCTCTTCACTGTGTTACTAATGCTACGTGTTGCATTGAAAAAGCATATAGCTTTTTTGTGCAAAGATATTTGTTTGTTTGGTTGGTCTCAGAAAAACATAACTTCTGCGCAGGTCACGCCAAGTTCGCTTTCCAAGCACGTGTACGAAAGTTCTGTTAGTATCATAACAGATAATGTAGGATCTTTAGGTTTGGAGTCGATACTGTGATTGATACGTGTCTTCCTTTACAAGATTTTGTAAGCTCAGTAACAGTTCAACTCCGTGGATAACGGCGTGGTATGCGGTTTTCATCGTCAGGAAAGTTCAACAACAACGGTGCTCCTAAAATGTAGACTTAAATCTGGATGGGCGAACGGGGATTTGGACCGCGCTCCTCCGGAATTGGAGCCTAGCCTTTTGCCACTGTGCCTAGCCACTCGATTTGTAAATTCTGCACCCCGAAACGCTACTCCAACGGACTCGACTGACAACTGTTTTCAACTGCAAGTTTGACTTAGTTTTCAACTGTTATCAGTAGTTGCTTGAAATTACGAGTTTGAAAAAGTAGTTGTGGGAAGTTTTGTCTCTAGTGTGTTGTTTTCGATCAGTGAGGAGAAACGACAGAATTGGGCGACTGATGCATGTGCATTCCCGTGTCGTATGCTTTGTTTCTTTCTTGTGTCCATACAGTGGCGACCTTTGAATTCTTACTTTCACAAAATTCCTGTGTGTATTCACCATAACCTAGCACACTCTAGACACAGTTTCACTAATCTTGGCCAGTAATATTCGTTGAAAGTACCGGTACATTAAACTTGTATAACTGTCACTTGTTGCGTATTTTCGAATGTATACAGTAAATTTTTCCTCTGGTGATACTGCATCTAAAATCTGTCGGTTTCCTTTGAATACGTGGTGCTGTTAGCCTCAAGTGTTCTTCGAATTGCCCACATGTCGTTCCGACAAAATTCTTAAAACCTTGCCTGTCTTCAAAACAGAGCTCCTCGAATACAGAATTATAAGCTCCATGGGTTTCTTTTCGTAACAAAAACTTACTGGACCACATGCGACTGTTTTTGGGTAGATTTTCGCGATGCATCTTCACAGTCAGAATCCATTGTATTTTTTGTAATAATAATAATAAATAATAATAATAGTAGTAGTAGTAAACGGCGAATGTGTATGTTTACGAAAGTTTGTTTCTCATGTCAACATTTTCAACAAAATGGTTCAAATGGCTCTGAGCACTATGGGACTTAGCATCGGAGGTCATCAGTCCCCTAGAATATAGAACTACTTAAACCTAACTAACCTAAGGACATCACACACATCTATGCCAGAGGCAGGATTCGAACCTGCGACCGTAGCGGTCCCGCGGTTCCAGACTGAAGCGCCTAGAACCTCTCGGCCACAAAGGCCTTCACATTTTCAACATATGACAATGTTTGTAAATTTGCCGAACTCAAAACAGTTGTTAGTTTGCCACATTTCCAATAGTTGCCCGTTTCTGTTTGCTGGAGTTGGTTTTTATTGTGAAGATACTTTAACCGTTCGATGCACCGACTGTCATGAGTGCATATGGAGTGCATAGTGGCGTGGTGTTGTTGTCGTCGGTTACAGTGAGAGAGAGAGAGAGAGAGAGAGAGAGAGAGAGAGAGAGAGGCGGGGGGGAGGGGGGTGAAACATGGTGCCGAATGTAACTAAGGAAGCCGCAGAAGGTAATGTCCACATTCGACGAACGAACGAGCAACATCAGTATTACGGATCCTTTCTTGTGACATTTCGCAGGGTTGTGGGATTTAACTTTGGACAACCACGCGGCGATTGGCGATCAGAAAATGCACGCTTTCGCTTTTACATCTTGTACTGTGGAATCACTGGTAATGCAAATGTCTTCTACCACCAGGAATAGACTTAGACACCATTGGATCGACTGCCACCGTGTTGACACGCGATGGCAATCAGTCAGAAGAGTGTTCCATGTTGTCATTAACAGAGGCACAGTGCAAGCGCGTACTCTTAGTGCCCAGATGACATTAAGAATTACGCCTTATCCCAGCGACGCCTGCGGAAGGCAAATTGACCGCACCTGGCCGAGGGCAGGTGTCCGCGGCGCTGGCCAGTCGCCGCATTAAAAACCGCTGGCGCCTCCCACGCGGCCAGACGCTGACGCTGACGTTGACGGATGGCCGGCGGGCAGTCATTAATCTCGCATTCGCCTGCGCCTGCCTCTGATTTGCTCTTTCGCCGCGCGCCGATAATTGCCTGTGTTGTGCTGCACCCCAGGCGTCGTTAATCCCGCGGGCGCTTGTTGCCGCACACCCTCCGTTTTCTGACGCAGTTCATTCCGGTTGCGGCTAAGCCAGCGCGAGTGCTGCGAATCCATCTTGAGATGAGGCGCCAGCCCCTCGGTTTACAGATTTATTACAAGCTTTCGTCTCCCTGCATTGGTCGCATGCAAACCCTAATTGCTTCTTTGTCTATACACTACAAATCACTGCTCTGAGGGAAAAAAAAATTGTAACACCAAAAATTAATTTATGTAGAATAATGAAACTTTGAGAATACGTAAGTCTAGGCGAAAAATTAATTGATTAACTTTGCAAGATCACAGTTTAACATGAGCGCGAGATAAGCCACTGTAAATGTGAAACGCTGGTACACTAATAACCGGTGTAACCGCTAGAATACTGAATGCAAGCATGCGAACGTGCATGCGTTGTATTGTACAGGTGCCGGATGTCAATTTGTGGGATGGGACTTGGTCAGTCAGTACAGGAACGACTAATGCCGTTTGTGGATTACGCTGGAGTTGTCACCCGATGATACGGTGTTCCATACGTGCTCGATGCCGAGATAAAACGTCGACACTCCGCAGAGCATGTTGGGTTACAGTAACAGTATGTGGAGGAGCATTCTCCTATTGGAAAAGCACCCTCTGGAATGCTGTTCATGAATGGCAGCACACCAGGCCGAATCACCACAGTGACACACAAATTTGCAGTCATGGTGCTCCTGCTGTCGTACGATATCGCACCCCAGACTATAACTTCAAGTGTAATTCCAGTGTGCCTAGTACGCAGACAGATTGGTTGCAGGACTTCATTTGGCCTCCTCCTAACGAACAAACGGCCGTGGCTGGCACCGAGCCATAACCAGAGTTTATTAGAAAGTACAATAGATCTGCACCCTGCCCTCCAACGAGCTCTCCCTTGACACCATTGAAGTCGCAAGTGGAGGTGGTTTGGTGTCAGTGGAATGCACGCTACAGGGCGTCTGGCTCGAAGCTGTCCTTGGAGTAACCGATCTGTACAGTTCGTTGTGTCACTGTGGTGCCAACTGCTGCTCAAATTGCTGTTGCAGATACAGTACGATGCTCCAGAGCCATACGCCGAACACGATGGTCTTCCCTCCCGGTACTGCCACGTGGCCGTCCGGAGCTCGGTCTTCTTGCGATCGTGCATACCCCTGACTATTGTTGCCAGCAATCATGTACAGTGGCTACATTCCTGCCAAGTCCTTCTGCAATATTGTTAAAGGAAGTCCAGCTTCTCGTAGCCCTATTGCATGACCTCGTTCAAACTCAGTGAGGTATTGATGTTGGTCAAGAATTTCTTTAAGGCGACAAAGACGCCATTACCAACCCACCACCTCCAGTCTCAAAGGCAAGTAACGCTCAGAACCGTTACAGCGTGTATTTAAAGCAAACGTGATATACATCCTTAAAGTGGCGCTACTAGCGCCACTCCTACGCGACTGGCGCGAACCGAGCGAGGTGGCGCAGTGGTTAGACACTGGACTCGCATTCGGGAGGACGACGGTTCAATCCCGCGTCCGGCCATCCTGATTTAGGTTTTCCGTGATTTCCCTAAATCACTCCAGGCAAATGCCGGGATGGTTCCTCCGAAAGGGCACGGCCGACTTCCTTCCCCATCCTTCCCTAATTCGATGAGACCGATGACCACGCTGTCTGGTCTCCTTCCCCAAAACAACCAACCAACAACCAAGCGACTGGCGCGAAATTTGAATAGACGTAATCTTTCACATGTAGAAACACGCCTACCATCTTTCGTTTATGTCGCACAGCACCTTCTTGGTATTGCGATTGTTTTTTGTCACGGTACATGAAAGAGGGAACTTTAGTTGTACCATACTCAGTTTTCTCTCCATTTTGTTTCACGATGTTTAATGTCAGTGTCTCCTAACCGTACCTCTATAACCTCTACGAGAACCGAAAGCAGGCCCACGTTCTTTGCGCCCGTACTGGGAAATAATACAGTTTTAAATGTAAATTTTCTCCACGCAGTGGACATTTATCTCAGAGGATTTGGGAATTACGTTGTGCAACTAAAACTAGCCAGTACAAATCATGACAGCTTCGACCTACATGACGCTGGCCAGCCGTTGTGCCCCTATGCCTTTGTCGTCAGTGGACGTCAGCAGCTCTGGATGGGCACACTGCCCCCCCCCCCCCCCCCCCCGCTCACGCTCCCACTCCTCCCGCCGCCGCTCCCCCTCTCCGGCCGTGAATTCTGTTTTAGAATCAGGAGCTACTACTTTTCCATCAAATCACGTTTCAGTGGACCCCGTCCCATTTATCCATGGTGGCACCTCATGAGACATTAGTGTTGTGAGTGAAATATGCATTTTCAGTGGTCATCTGCTAAGTACTGCTAATCGAAATACATCAAAGATGGGAGAAAGTAAGTCGCTAGCTAACATTAAGATCTGCTTTAATAATCTTTTGTGGAGCTGACGTTTGATTTACAGAATATTCTGAGCTTTCAGTTGTTACAGTGACCAACAAACGTTAAGCAGTTGGTTTTGTCTACTGTAATGTCGCAGTATCTCCAAGTGTAGTATGACGATCGTGTGATTACTGGTAATGCGCGAACCATTCAATGTCACTGATACACAAAATAAGTCGCCATTTAGTCTACCTTCGTCAGTAACCTCCTTTATTTATTTTTGATTTGTTTTCTGCAACGTCTGTGGATAACAGACGATTGGCAAGTGTTAGAAATCTCTTCAGCAGACCGTCTACAATGTTGTGATATCCAGCTGCAGTGACCCAGTCCGCAGCTCGTGGTTGTGCGGTAGCGTTTTCGCTTCCCTCGCCCCGGTTCCCGGGTTCGATTCCCGGCGGGGTCAGGGATTTTCTCTGCCTCGTGATGACTGGGTGTTGCGTGATGTCCTTAGGTTAGTTAGGTTTAAGTAGTTCTAAGTTCTAGGAGACTGATGACCATCGATGTTAAGTGCCATAGTGCTCAGAGCCATTTGAACCATTTTGCAGTGACATAGGCATTGTGGTTTACAAGCGTCAGACGTGGAAATAAGCATCGCCACTTTTACTTGATTTCAATCTTATACGTCTTCCGGTCGACGTTTATGTATTTGTAACATATTTCCAATATTGATGTTTCCATTGTATTCTTTGTGCGTAACCTTATAATCGTATTTAAATCGGCCGCTCTCCTTACACAGCCATTGTTTCCTAGTGTAGTGATGAATGTAGTATTGTACAGGGTGTCCCAGGACGAATGGTCAATGTCCAGAGGTATGGGAGAAACACCGAGCGAGATGGCGCAGTGGTTAGACACTGGACTCGCATTCGGGAGGACGACGGTTCAATCCCGCGTCCGGCTATCCTGATTTAGGTTTTCCGTGATTTCCCTAAATCATTCCAGGCAAATGCCGGGATGGTTCCTCTGAAAGGGCACGGCCGACTTCCTCCCCTAATCCGATGAAACCGATGACCACGCTGTCTGGTCTCCTTCCCCAACCAACCAACCAACCAACCTATGGGAGAAACGATCGTTCGAAGCAAAAGATGTTTGGTAAACGCGGGCTGTAACGTGCATGTCTTAAGAGCTATAAGCACTTCCTCTCCGACACTGTGAAACAAATGTCTTCTACTATTCATTCATTGCTTTCCATATTTTAGGAGCAGGTAGTGCACTTTTTTTTGTCTTGATCCTTTTAAAATATGGAAAACAGAGAATCTGCAGTAGTAGAGATTTGTTTCACATTACCGAAGATGGAGAAGTGCTCACAGCTCTTAATATTTCCATTCTAGAGTCGAAGTTCACTAGACATTTTTGCTTCGAACGATCCTTCCTGTCACATCCATGAATACTGACCATTCCTCTTGGGGCACACTAAATTTCCGTGCTTTTGGTCACAAGTAAGCTATAACGCTTTCATCATCTTCATTGCGTTTACTAAATAAAATGTGACGTCTGTTAAATACCAAACGTGATTTACTCAGGATGGGAACAGTTAGCATATTTACAAAGACATGAAAATGACAACATTTTCCTATTGTGTGTCATTCATGTTGCAGTCTTTGAGCTGTGTTCGCAGATATCATGTTGCACTATCTGTTAACATGCACTCGTCTCCTAAACGAATCAAAGAGTCTCTCTGTTTTTCTTTCTTTTAACACGCCGTCTCCAGACCTGGCAAGGCTGCTGTAAATGCGATTCTGAAAGAGGGGGAATGTTTGAAGGGACAATCACTCTCACATGAAGAACGCTACAGAGGAAAAAGTAAAGGAAGACGCAAAAGAGATGTTCTTTCCGAAATACCTGAAATGAGGAAAAGGAAGCCATGGCGGAAGGAAGCGTAAAAAGAAATGGAGAGTCCTCTCCATCGCGACCGCGTGTACCAGCACTCCACCGCTCGTAACTAACTTTGTGTGTTTTCTTGCATCTTTTTGAACATTTCGGATGCTTCCAAGCCCTCCAACGAGTCTGAGCATTTTGAAAACACGATGGTGTGGGATTATTTTATGTTTACTGTTTTGTGCATTGACAGAATATATTATCTCCACTTGTTGTAGCGTAGTTGTACATTGTGTTTAGTGGCGGGCTGACCAAAGTACGTATTCCGCGAGAAACAACTTCAATAGGCTGCTGGCTGTAAGTGTGTCCAAAGGAGGCTGCTGACATTATTTCTGCTATGTTGAGTGATGATGATCTGTAATGTAGCTAATATCTAAGTACCTTCCATAATTTTCTATGTTAACGGTTTCCGTCTCAGCATGAAGGAAATGGTTTGAGATGGAACAGTTCTCAAGTTACCAGGTGATAACAAATGGGGGAGAGAATCTGTATCATTCTGTATAACGAGACTGTTTGCCATTTGTCGTTTTTATGGATATTTTAGGAGCCTTCTGGAATAGTAATTATTGGCCAAACTTTTTCATTGTTCTTAACTATATAGCGTAAGTGTTGGTAAGAAAGAAGTGGTGCCAGTGTCAATTTTAAAAGCGAATTATTGCTCGGGAAACATGCTGCGTTTTGGTGGACGAAACGGTTACAAATGAGATTTATTTTCCATGTGACCCACACTGATGAACCAGAAAATTAAGACCACGGCCCACAGCGAGATTGAAGTTGCGGCCATGTAACACATTAAGGGAAGTATGTAAGCGGAACTGAGGCGAATGAGGAGTTATTCTAGCGACGATATGGGTCAGAAATGGAGGAATACACTGACACGTACAGCTTTGACAAAGGGTGGGTTGTTACGACCAGCCGCCTGTGAGACCACGAACAGACGACGAGGCGTTGGTCGTCGACATCTCATAGAATCTGGGGTTCCGAGGCTCGACTGCTTTGTAAAACGGCACAGACGGTGGCATTGAACTCAGTGTAGTTTTGATCACAAGCTAGTTACTGAGTACTTCCATAAACAGACAGTTGGCTGAAACGGAGGACGTATCAGTTAGGCGAGACACTAGTGGTATATGATCTTGCATTCTAGGTATAGATAGTGTTAGATGTCTGATACACGAAGTGAAGAGTGCTGTCGCTAATAAACGGAAGAAGAAATAGTAACATGCGACATAGACGTCGATATCTAGCCTTAACTACTGTGAGTAAAATTAAAACTGACATTATCAAGCTACCGAATGTTACACATATACTATCATGTCACTCAAGCATTCATGGATAATGCGAGTTGCCCGCAGTGCTCACTATTTGTGCCGTGTTGTCCTACATCACAGAAGTAAAGGGTTTTTGTTTTACTTTATTTGGAAATATTTTTCGAAACTGTTTACTTGTATATAGGACAGATAGAGATTAACTACATACTGTGACGGTCTTTCCTGCTCAGGGTCAAATAGAGGAGTTTTTGATGAAGTATTTGGGACCCATTAAGGAGTGTAGTCGGAAGTGCTGCACGTAAATTGCCGCTGATTGGCTTTCGGTGAACATGAGGAGCCTCTTTTACTTTATATAGTCTATTTTTTTCGTGTCCGTTTGAACACCTAGCTGCATTTTGCTGGGAGTAATGAAATTACATTTGCAAAAGTCACTATTTGGTGTAGTCTCCATGCTACGCAATAAGAGCCATTAACCGCCAAGTTGTTGAGTGTAATAGGTTACGGATGAGTCGCGGAGATTCGGCATTTCAGGTGTCTCTCATGTGATTCCCACTTTGATTTGTAACATCTGCTAGACGAACCTCTCGAGCGAGTCGCTTGCATTCGAAATCCCATACATGTTTAAAGAACATTTTCTGTAGGTCTTAGGTTTTGGGGTAAGTGTTAGCAATAGACGGTTCTAAAATTAACTTCACAGCTGTATCTGTCGTCCGTCGCCGTGCGTAAACTGTGTAGTGATTGGAATTGGTAAAGTAACAGTAACAAATGTATGTAAACATCGTATTACAATTTCTAGATAATAAACATGTTATATTGAAACACTTTTTTAGTAATCAGGAGGTTTGTCTTCAGAGTTAAATAACAGCGTAAAAAAGAAAAGTTCTTTCATTTACCTTCACTTGTTATTTAGGACTACTATAAGTACCCAGCTTCACATTTTCGGTTACTCAATTTTCAGCCAGAATCCGCTAAGTCGGTTCCAGGAAAAGTCCCGGATGTGGTAAAATGACACAAAAACCACACACTCTGAATCACCTACCTTACCTCTGAGACAGTAACTATATCTGACCAGTTTGAACTGCTGCTGAAAGTACTCTGGGTTATTGTCCAAATACTCTTGTGCACAAGTGAGCTGAGAAGCAATTGTAGATCCTTTCAGTATTCAAACACCGCTTGCATGTGTTCTCTACCGTGCCAATCAACGAGCCTTGCTGGTATTTGGAACAGCTCCACTTGCTTCTCCGTCTCAGCAAGTAAACGTACCTCGTAGGTAGTGTACGTGCACCATTGTCTGCTAGCTGTTGCCTTGCTTTGGCGTTACTCCACATTTCTGTTACCCGAGACACCGGCAGGGCGTGAAACCCCGTGGTTCCGGCCGGGGAGCAAAGGCACTCGACAGCGTCACTCGGCATCTCGTTTGCATCTGATGGCGCCGCAGCAGCAGCAGCGGCACTAGCGAGGAACAAGGCCAGGCAGAGCCTCAGTGCGCCGAAGACGTCACGGGAGCGGACGAAATAACTTGCGGTCCCGTCGAGAGGAAGATAAACGCCGCAGTTCATTAAGAAGGACCACGGTATGGGACACGGCGGGACGGCTGTATTTGTCGCAGAGGACGCGCTGTCGGGCGGTTCCCGCTATTTATTTTAGCGATCCGTCCTCCTCCTGATCGTCTCTCTTTCTCCCCCTCCCTCCCTCCCTCCTCAGTCCTCTCTCCCACCATTCTCATCCTGCTCTCCGCTTTCTTTTTGCTGTTGTCAGCAGGTCCCTTCACGAAAGTTGATAACCCGGAATTTCTGTTCCGGACCGAAAAAGTAAAAACATCTTTCTCTCCGAGATTGAAAGGATGATGCGAGAGGGGGGAAGTGGCGTGTGGAGGGAGAGGGGGAGGGGATAAGGAGTGTCAGAGCTTGTAGTGCACGCCCTCATTTTGTATCTGATGGAGACGCAGTTGGAATGAACTTGCAGTAACGTTATTTTCGTGGAAGATTTAATTCTCTCATCCATGCTAGAGACTCGCTCAATTTATTTCTTGTGTTCTCGACTTTCGTGCGTCTGCCTCATCAGCTCTTTTTATTAAGCGAAGAATACAAAACAAACGGTTAGGCTCTGAAGCAAACTCTTTTCTGTTTCAGACCATGCTTTTGCTCGCTGTATTGTAGGTCGTACTCAAGAAAGTTCTTCGCAGAAGTCTGTACTGAAGAAATACTTTCAGAACAGAGTAGTGAGTCCTACGTTTCAGTGATAAAATTGCTGAACTTGAGAAGGATCATAGAATAAATCTGTATACAGTGCTGTATCGGTAATCTGAACTATAAAAGCCTGTAGGACAAGCCTTAGGGCTTCGTATTATAGAAGAATGATGAAACACTGACTTCCCGTCCAAGAATCTTAATTCATATTCACTGTACCCAAGAGAAATTACGTTCTTAACAACCAAAATCATTCTCCGGGAAAAATGACTTAGAAATTTCGCAAGCTTATAACTACTATCTAGTATATCGGAAATGTTTATGAAGAAATGAGATGGAAGACGACATTGCAGTATGTGAAAGACCAGATAGTCGAAATCCAGGAGAGTAGGAATGTTGTCGAGGGTTGAACACCATTAGCAAGTAATGTGGGCGAAATAACGCACAGGTTTTAGTATAATCGATTTCGCTTTACCCCCTCGACGTAGGTAAGAGAAGTTCAGCATGATTCGGAACTTGAAGCGGTGACCTGTGGAACAAATGGCAGTTCCAGGTGGTCAATAACGCCAAAGTTCAGTTAGTGAACGAATGTGCACAGAGTCCAAAGCAGTATAAGGTCGTCGTAAGCGTATAAGACCAGTCCTCGGTGAATGCGAGAGAGAGAGAGAGAGAGAGAGAGAGAGAGAGAGAGAGAGAGAGAGAGAGAGAGCGGGTGGGTGGGTGGGGGAAAGCAGTAGTCAAACACTATCTCATACCGCGTTCCGAAGACTTCAAGTGATAACAGGCATGTATCTAGCTGTGCATGATCGCTCGCGCATATATTTAAACATACAGTTCCACCAGAGGGCGCGCCCATAGTGGCGTCTGCTTGTGCCGTCAGAGGAGCCCCGAGGAACTGTTATCACGAGTTAAACACAGTATTCTCAGACTCCGTAACGAAACTGCGCCTTGGCTGATCACTGCTGGATACGAGAAAGAATGTTTCAATAAAATATCATTTATTGGCGAGAAGTATTTACGCACACGTTGTAATGTCCCCATTCCTAATCGGCATATTGGATTGCGATATAACTGACCGTGATCGCATATGCCCGATGAAATTTTACAGTGAATAAGGATATAGTTATCGAAGGAAAATAGCGCCGGTTAGTTGGAGGGAAGTGACAACAGACACTTCTGAAGGAAAAAGCTATTCTATACCTAATCTAAATACTGATGATAATTTTGCTATGGGTGGAATATTCTGCAATCACTCACGGACCACACAGAGAGGGGGGGGGGGGGGAAGAGTACCATGTAATGTTTACTACAAAAATTACTGATAATACAAAGAAAACAGTGATTAGCGAAAAAGGGGATAATTCAACTGTCGCCAGCCCGCTAGGACAATAAATCACCAGAATCTTAGGAAAGGTAATGGCAAAGAAATTCAAGCAAATAATCACTGGTGTGACAAGAAAAGGTTTTCACACTTTTACACAACACAACAGTTCCCGAGAAAATAAATGAATGAGAAATCACTGAGTTTGCAGTTGCTTGTTCTGAAATACTAAATTTTGAAAGTAAGGTAAATGAAGTTACTGGTAAAATAAATGACTGGCTTAACTTAAAGTTTGTTATGTAAAAAAAAGACTTTCAATAACCTCAGTGTAACGTAACGCAAAATTTAGAAAAAGGCAAATAGTTTACTTTTGATTATTGAAAGATTGAATTGAATTTACTTTATGCAAATGAGCAACTGGTTTTACTTTTAAAATAACAACAATAAAATACAAACCAAGCCAAATTATTATTCAGGTTAGCCACACTTGGTGAAATAACTGCGACTGGTTAAAGCCTCTACATTACTATATCTATCAGTTAAGTCTCAAGATGTTGTGGCTGTGCGGACGACGAAGAATGTAGCCGACTATAATGCTGAGCTGTCGCTGTTGCTACTGCTGCTATTTGAGAACCTGGAGTCGTCTCCAGAGCCGCGGATAGTTACGCGACAGGCAGTAGTTAGAACTGCAGCTTCCTCCGCCTATCCACTCCTACCGCACTCTCAATACTCGCGGGTTAACAAAATCACGCGCGTCTGCACTGGCCCGAGCATAGCTGCACACCGCGTCGGTGGGAGCGCCCAACAAACACTTAGGCACCCTTTCATCACTCAGGCTGCTCTGCTTCCACTCTGCTCGCGACGCGACAGAGACTGTCCATACACAAAGATAAACAACTTCACAGCTACTGCCATTTTGTTCTTGCTATCGATACTTTTAAATAAAGTTCCCTTAGCTATTACCCAGCAATTTACAATATTTTCGTTATAATTACAATCAGTTGTAAACACTCATAAATAAATACTATTACATCGATTAAGTATTAAATATAATTTCTGTAATAAAGCTTACAGATTCAGAATCATAAATAGAGTAAAAGTTATCAACGAATATTAAACGGCGAAAAATTTGGATGGTGTAGAAGGTATTTTATCTGCGTTTTCGGTGTTACAACGTGATTTCTGGGCCTTAGACATTACACTAGCAGAGAGTTCTAAGTCCTCACTTTTTTCAGTCTGTTCCAGTGTGAGCAGTGCAATGTTTTTCTTCTTCGTGTTAGTTCAGTTTGGACTTTTATGTTGGTAACGGTTAGAGAACTGCTCTGGTACCCTGTTTCCACCGTATTTGGCGTCCTCTGAGTTACATCAACGAGCATCCGGTTTCTCCCGAAACACAAACACGCTACCTCCAGGTTAACCTTTGATATGTGTTCCGTTTGTGTCTCGCGTTTTATGTATTGCTTAAGCGGTTATCTCATGCAGAAAGTCACATTATCAATGGTTTCCCAGAAAGGCATACAGGAACACCTAAAATGTATTTCCTTCCTGGTCTGTAGGTGTTACCAGTTCTAGTGGATATTTTAAGCACCATTATTTTTACAAAAAAACGTAAATCGTGTTATACGTGATGGTGAGCGAAAAGTTTTGGTTGGAGGCTCATACTAAAGGCACAATGGAAGTGGTTGTCTTTGAGTCAGAAATTTGGACTAGCATACCCTATGCATGAAGGAATGCCTTCATTTCGCACGACTTGATTTAACTAGTAGCTTGTAACAGGAGGGAAGAATCCCTCTCGAATGTGTGTGCAGGAGCTATGTGAAATTAATAAGGAAGAGGAAGAACATCTGCTGTTGGTATGAAACAATGAAATCATATATAGTTCTTCACACAAGCTGGAGCTCCAGATTTGGAGTCATTTCATATCAAGCACACTTTGGAGGAAGAAAAGTTTTGTGAAATGGACGTCCCTCGTCGCTGACGATATATCCGTGGATTACGTGCAGCAATTCTAAGAAGCTTTCATGGAAGCTTAACTCCTTCCTCTCATCTCTGTTTACATGAGTTGGTGAAGGACGGAAATTTTTTCACCATGTCTGCGGCTAAATTGCGGAAAACAAATGTCCCTAATACAACAGGAACGTTACATTTTCCTCGCACTGCTGGTCGCATCGTTAACGTTTAACGAAAACAAAATTTTTCAACCCGCAACGAAACTTTCTGGCACTTGGAAACTGCCGGGCCGCAAATCGAACAGCGAACGTTGCCTTTCGCGGCTAATGCTCTCATCGACTGAGGTGTCCGGGCACTGCTCGTACACGTGCTCACACCAGCACCTTTCTCGCTGCTTTACAGACTTTCAAAGGCATGACTACAGTTTGTGAATTGTGCCTGGGGAACATGGAAAGGATTTCCCACCAAAGACAAGGTTCTGGTTTCGAGTCCCGGTCCGACACACAGTTTGAATCTGCGAGGAAGTTTCAGAAGAGTATACACTCCTCTGTGTAGTGAGAGGTTCGTGCTGGAATCCGTAAACAAGATTATGCTGAATACCTGATAATTGTTATTGCTGGTAATTATTCAATCCTATTTCCTATGATATTACTCTGAAATTAAAAAAAAAAAGCGATCCGTTACTGTTTTTCTTCGTTCGTCTCTGGGGAAAACTGAGCTATCTTGTTAGTAGAGGCAAATAAAAAGGTCTGGGTAAATGCGGGTAGGACTCACGGACCGAGTGTTCCGTGTAAAGTTCATTATGTATACAGATATTTCATCCATTCCGGGAATGGAAAATTTCGACGATTTTTACCTGTTATCGATGTCGATACTGGGAAGATATTAAAACATGTCACTTAAATGACCATATCTTTTGATTCCACTTTCGAGAATCGTACATTTATTTCACCGTCAAGGGACTATAGACCTTAGAACGTGACATAAATTTCGTACGTCTAACCGTTCCTGACAAAAATGGCTTTTAACAGTCAGACAGACAGACTGGTAGGCAGACAGATGGACAACAAAGTGATCCTGTAAGAGTTCCTTTTTTAGCGACTCATGTATGGAACACTGAAACTAAAAGAACTAAAAAGTCACGATCAGACCCGGAGGATCACGCCATGCCCGAGCGTCCGTAGTGTCACCCCCTGCCATATGGCGTCATCAGGATGCGATGCGGTGGCGCATGGGTTCGGCATACCGATCTCCCGGCGGTTTTCGGCTTTCTAGACGTTGCAGCCGCCGCTTTTCACTCAAGTACCTCTTCATTTGGTCTCACGAGGCTGAGTGGGCCCCCTTTCAGTCCTCTCACCAAGGAAAATTCTCTGGCACGACCAGTAATTGAAACCGCGACATTCGCGTAGCATTAAGACGCGCTGACCACTCAGCAACTGAGGCGAACTAAGATGGTTTCGTAAATAAAAAAATTGATAATAAGTACTTCAAATCATTTACTTAGAACTGAAATATCTTTTTCAGTGTATGATTTCGGTAAAACAAAATTAAGGCACTGTCTCTGTCGACAGGTTAGCTCTGTTTAGATAATGGATGTTTCGTTCGGTAATACCGCTACAAACAGGCGCTCAATGCTCCGTTACAGCATCTGTGTTTTCGGCTATCTGAATGATTTAATTCCTTTTGAGTGAAGAAAAATACTCCATCTAAAGCATTATTATTATTATTACAGAAAGACCCAAGCTGCTTAACATAGGGTATGATTTTGTGTCTGTTTTTTGTAGTAACTATTTTAATTTTTTACAACATAAACACTGGGCGCCATGTTACTATCGAGGTGTTTCTCGATTTCCCCTGCATGACACTATTAACGAAACTTCCCACACGTGCCTTGCTGCCAACTAAAATTTAAGAATATACGAATTAAAAGAACTTCGTTCTCTCGTGAGTCGTAAGAAAATTAAATGTCATTGTTATATTTTGAACTGTATGTGTTAGTATAAATGCAGCTGATCGACTAAATGGAATACTGTTACGTTAACTTTCCTATCGAGCTAAAGGAGCCTTAAACAGCCCTAAGTCGCTCATTACGTACGTATTTGCCTACACACTATCATTTAATGTTGAAGTTTTTCGCTTCATTACAGTCAATTAAAACATAGTACCGTGTTTCAACCATATCAAGTAAACATCCATCGTCGTTCAATATACGATACAGTGTACAGGGAGATACATTAGAATTATAAAGTTATTTTATCGAGAAACACTGTTTAAATGAAACAAACGTCAGACATACATCCAACAACGCCGTTATTGGATTCCTTTCTAAATAGATGTGACATTAGCGGCGCGAAATGAAGAGGTTAACCAGTGTGTGATGAAGTAATATCGCATGATGCTTGTGTTCCTTTCAGTAAACATAACACGGAAAATTACTTTTCGTGACCCTAGTATGATAAATTGAATTTAAATACGCATTACTTTCACATTAATTAGTCGGCGCTCAGTATACCAAGGACTGAACAACCCGAAACGAGGCTGTGCAGATTTTGCCCTGCTGCCTACGGCGTGTACGTCCACTGACAGAAACGTATGGCACATAACGCAGCAACTGATGAGAGAAAACGGGACCCAAATGGTGTAGACGATTAATACCGCTAATAGAGCGGAAATGATTCGCAACATTAAGTGCACGAGCCAATGCGTTTCATTTTCACCAATGACTAGAAGCATTGTTAATGTCTGCAAACATCATGTTGATGTGTCTGTAAGTAAGGTGACTGTTTCAGAAAGGGAAAGTCTGTTTCCCTTGCTGCATATTAACGTTGAAGACAGTCCTACTGAGTTAGCAACTAACAATTCAGTACATCAGGAAATTGTGATCGGCGGTATTGTCTAGAACTTGATCATCTCACTGCGATCTTTCTGAATTTAGTACTTCAGTATTGTTTGTAGCGACGTTATGTAAACGTCGGTTGGAGTCTTTTTATCAATCTTACGATAGTCCTCTACCTAACTGTGAGGCTTGCTATCTATTTCTGTGTCATCTGCTCTAGCTAAAGAGCTTCGTGCCATGATTACATAGCTTGTCCTACATGCTCTTAAGGTTTGGCTAATCGTAATATCAATTTCGTCTGTTATGAAAGTATGAACCACGCACCATGAACCATGAACCTTGCCGTTGGTAGGATACCTTGTCTCTCTCAGTAATACACACAGTCGTACCATATCCGTTGAGAGTCCAGACAGACATGTTTTTGTATGGCTATCCTTCTGAATGAACGTTTTTGGGACTTCGGCCGTAAACTTACGTAATAGAATGATACACCTGCAGCCGTCCTTTCGATGTTATTTGTTACATAGTAACCGGTTTCGGTGACTCAATACACCATCTTCAGGCCTTAACTGATGCTGAAGGGACGACGTCCAATCGTATACTCGACTCCATCAGTGTCCGACAACTATGAACTGGCTTCCGTAGAATACTGTAACAGTGATGTTGCGTCTGTAACCATTAATTGCAGACACAACATCGCTGTTCTGTAGAATAATGTAAACCAGTTCATAGATGTTGGCTACTAAACGATTGGAGCCCCCCCCCCCCCCCCCTTAGCGTCAGTTAAGGGCTGAAGATGAGTCACCGAAATTGGTTGCTATAGGTGTTTCATTTTCTTACGTAGGACAAACGCGTGGTTCCTGAAGAGCGGCAGCACCCTTTTCAGTAGTTGCAGGGGGAACAATCTAGATGACTGACTGATCTGTCCTGGTAAAATCAACCGAAATGACCTTGCTGTGCTAGTATTGCGAACGACTGAAAGCAAGGGGAAACTATAGCTTTGATTTTTCCAGCGGGCATGCAGCTCCACTATATGGTTAATAACGATGACATTCTCTTGGGTAAAATATTCCGGAGGTAAAACAGTTCCCCTTTAGGATCTCCAGGCGGAGACTCTTCAGAGGGATACCGTCATCAGGAAAAACAAAACTGGCGTTATACGGATCGGAGCGTGGAATTTTAGAGCCCTTAATCGGGCAGGTAGGTTAGAAAAATTAAAAAGGGAAATGGATAAGTTTAAGTTAGATATAGTGGGAATTACTGATGTTCGGTGAAGGAGGCGCAGGATATGCGGTCAGGTGAATACAGTGTTATACAAAGTCAGATAGCGATAATGCAGGAGTGGGTTCAAATGGCTCTGAGCACTATGGGACTTAACTGCTGTGAGGTCATCAGTCCCCTAGAACTTAGAACTACGTAAACCTAACTAACCTAAGGACATCACACGCAGCCATGCCACGCCATGCCCGAGGCAGGATTCGAACCTGCGACCGTAGCGGTCGCGCGGTTCCAGACTGTAGCACCTAGAACCGCTCGGCCACCCAGACCGGCTGCAGGAGTGGGCTTAATAATGAATAAGAAATGAGGGATACGGATAACCTAATATAAACAGCGTAGCGAACGCATTATCATAGCCAAGATAGACACAAAGCCCACATCCACCACAGTAGCACAAGTTTATATGCCAACTAACTCCGCAGATGAGGAGAAGACATGATTAGGTAAAAGAAATTATTCGGATAGTTAAGGGAGACGAAAATTTAATTGTGATGGGTGATTGGAAGTTGATAGTAGGAAAGGGAAGAGAAGGAAAAACAGTAGGTGAATATGGGCTGTGGGAAGGAAATAAAAGAGAAAAGCGGCTGGTAGAATTTTACATAGAGCATAATTTAACAATCTCTAACACTTGGTTTGGAATCATGAAAGAAGGTGGTGGTATATGTGGAAACCTGGAGACAATGGAAGGTGTCAAATTGAGTATAGAATGGTAAGGCAGAGATTTTGAAACCAAATTTTAAACTAAAAGGCTTTCCCAGGGGTAGATACAGACTCTGACCATAATTTATTGCTTATGAACTGTAGATTAAAAGTGAGGAATTGTGAAAAGATAGGAAATTAAGGGGATGGGACCTGGGTAAGCTGAAGGAACCAGAGATTGTTGAGAGTTTCAGCGGGAGCGTTCGGCAACAGTAGACAAGAATAGTGGAAAGGAATGCAGTAGAATGAACGGGTGGCTTTGAGAGATGGAATAGTGAGGATAAAATTGGCAAAAAGACAAGGACTAGTAGAAATCCATGGATATCACAGGAGGTATTTACTTGAACTGATGAACGTCAAAAATATAAAAATGCAGCAAATGAAGCTGACGAAAGGGAATACAAACGTCTAAAAAATGATATTGATAGGAAGTGCAAAATGGCTAAGCAGGCATGGCTAGAGGACAAAGTATGTAGAAGGATATTTCACTAGGGGAAGGATAGATACCTTCTACAGGAAAATTAAAGACGCCTTTGGAGGAAAGAGAAGCACTGGTTGAGAAGAAAGTGACGCAGCGCTATAGCCAATCCGCGATGTTATTTAACACGTACATCGAGAAAGCACTAAAGGAAACGGAAGAAACGTTTGGATTAGGAATTATAGTTCAGGGAAAAGAAATAAAAACATTGAGGTTTGCTGATGACACTGTAATTCCGCTAGAGAGTGCAAAGGACTACCAGGTTCAAATGGTTCAAATGGCTCTGAGCACTATGGGACTCAACTGCTGAGGTCATTAGTCCCCTAGAACTTAGAACTACTTAAACCTAACTAACCTAAGGACATCACAAACATCCATGCCCGAGGCAGGATTCGAACCTGCGACCGTAGCGGTCTTGCGGTTCCAGACTGCAGCGCCTTTAACCGCACGGCCACTTCGACCGGCGGACTACCAGGAAGAGCAGTTGAACGTAGTGTGCATCGTCTTGAAGGAGGATGTAAGATAAACATCAGCAAAATCAAAACAAGGATAATGGAATGTAATCGAGTTAAATCAGGTGATTATGAAGGTGTTACATTAGGAAACGAGACGCTAAAAGTAGTAGATGAGTTGTGCTATTTGGGGAGCAAAATAACTGATGATAACCGAAGCAGAGAGAATATAAAATATAAACTGGCATGGCAAGAAGAGCGTTTATGGGGAAGAGAAATTTGTTATCATCGAATATAGTTTCAAATGTTAGCAAATTATTTCTGAACGAGTTTGTCTGGAGTGTAGCTACGTATGGAAGGGAATCATGGACGATAAACAGTTTCGAAAAGAAGAGAATAGAGCGTTTTAAAATGTAGAGGTACCGAAGAATGCTGAAGATTAGATGGGTAAATCTCGTATTTAGTGAGGAGTCACTGAGTAGAATTGGGGAGACAATACGTTTATGGGTACTTGACTAAAAGAAGGGATTGGTTGATATGACACATTCTGAGACATCAAGGGATCGCCAATTTAGTGCTGGAGGGAAGTGTGGGGAGGGAGGCAGGTAAAAATCGCAGAGGGAGACCAAGAGATGAATACAGCAAGCAGATTCAGAAGGATGTAGGTTGCAGTAGTTATTCGGAGATGAAGAGTCTTGCACGTGAACTGAACTGTGTGTGTGGGTAAGTTGTCAAAAACTTTTCCTCTCTCTTTTTTTTAACATTGGGATCGTTCTAGGCAAGGTTGCTTATCAGTGAAAGGGTGAACTTCTACCCAACGAAGGTAGTGCAATGGTAAGACACTGGACTCACACTTGGAAGATGTCTAAATCATTTAGACGTAGAAGTGTCTTTATTTTCCTAAATTTTCTAAGGGAAGCGACGGAATGGTTCCTTTGGAAATGGCATGGTCGATTTTCTTCTCTGTCCTTCCCTAATTGGAACTTACTCTTCCTTCACTCTTTTAGTTGGAGACAATTCATATTCAGATTCTGTGTGATTTCTTGAACGCATCTTCAGAACAGCAAATTGAGAATGACTCCTCCACTCTTGCATAAGCAGACTCCGGGTCTGGATCTTGTTGCAGATGACAAGAAGGGGAAAGGGGCAGGTTGTGTGATGGAGGGTAGTAAAATTTATAATTTTCATCCTGTATATGACTTTAACTAAATATTATGCATATATTATTCCTGTCGTGTGTACTACAGAAACCCGATTTAGGCTCCTGGTGGTCGGCGCTATCGCCTTCAACACCTTTCTAACATCTGCACTGCAGAGTGATCACAGCCCTGCTGAATTCCTGCTGAGGAGCCCCCCATGTTGGAGTACACATATTACTAGTACTTGGTTTCAGTTACACCTCGCCATTTCGTCAACAACATTAATTTTAAAGTAGTTTCTGTTTAATATAGTGATCGTTTCTACCTCAGACTTTCCAAAGAACTGTTTAAAATTTAGTCCCTATTAGACTCATTTGGTTTCAGAGAAAACGAAGGCACCTCAAACCCATATTATTGAATCACTGCATCACGAGCGACATGCGGTTCACTATTCCGTTAGGAAATTACGATTCGATTCGGACTTCTCTGCTTCTGTCGTACTACGCGAACTCATCGTTTACTGCCCATCTGTAGCTTGCTTTGTGCGAGGCTGTTTCCAATCCGCTATATACGGCCCGTAATCATCCGCAAGTAGTAAATATCTGCTGTTGAGAGAGACGAGGGGAGCGGCCTTTGTCCGTACGAGGGAAGCGCATGGTCGCGGTCTGAATGGCGGCGGGTAATAGCTGGCAGTTTGGACACGGGCTGTGCAAACACCGGCGGGCCGGCCGCTGAACAGCATGCGGCGGGCTGAGCCGCTTTGGCACGCCTCGCTGCAGCCCGCGCCTTCTGCAGGCGGGCGCGCGGGTGCGCCGCGCACAACGGCGCAGCTAATTTCGCGGCACAAGGTCGCACACCGAGTGGCAAGGGAAAGTGCTGGCGTGGTTCGACAATTCCCGAGTCACTCACCGCGACATCCGCGTTGTCGGCTTGCTGCATCCTTCTGTACCGCTGTGTAAGCCTGTTGTTGATACCATATATAATTGAGAAAACAATCTTGTCGTGTATGTATACGGGACGATCGAAAGGTTTCCGTTCGAAGGCCGTACAGTCCAAAATTGATATGCCAGTCGGGCAAAATCGCCGTGACCATTGAGGCAATCATCCCACCGACGCACCAGACTAAAGATTCCCATTTGATAAAACACTGTGTGCTGCTGCGTGAAGAAGTCCGTAAATACCTGCTGCACATCCTCGTCAGACAGGAGTCGTAGACTCTTGAAGGGCTTTTAAAGGTACACAAGGCATTACAATCGCGTGGGGAGAGATCAAGACTATAGGGCGGGTGCACGAATGTCGTCCACTTGAGTTGGCATAACTTGTGGTTTACGAAATTTACAATATGGGGACGTGCGTTATCATTAAGCTGCAGTACCCCTTGGCGCACCATTCCACAGCGATAGTTTTCGACAGACGTCTCACCCATATACGTTCTTTATTCTGCGAAGGATGTCTATCGGTGTCTGTGGTTCGGCACCCAAAAAAAGAATAACAGCACGTTGGTCCTGTTTGGGAGCTTTTGATAAAGACGTCGCTATTGTTCATGTTTCCTCAGTTACCGCATGCACATCGGTAAGACACGAATCGGTACTAATATACACACATCGGAGTTGCGCTACGTTGCAAATACCGTGCAGTAATGTCTTCAAACGGAAACTTTTTGATCGTACGTTATAGTATTTAAACGTCCCAGTAGTTATGCGAATTCATACCAGGGTCTACTTCTTACTAGCTTGTTTAGACGTCTGGTATACTACCAAAATACCGTGTAGCTGATTGTTGACACGCCTAGTGGCTCTTTTGATCTACTTATTATCTAAGTATTAAGAAAGAGAAAATCAAAACTCGTGGAAAAAATGTTTGATATATAATACGGTGAAACAAAGACAACCCTAAGGCTCTGCGATTCCATCGGTCATCTAGCATCCATGTGTACTACCAAAATGCTATCTAGTCACCGGCCGCTGTGGCCGAGCGGTTCTAGGCGCTTCAGTCCGGAACCGCGTGACTGCTACGGTTGCAGGATCGAATCCTGCCTCGGGCATGGATGAGTGTGATGTCCTTAGGTTAGTTAGGTTTAAGTAGTTCTAAGTTCTAGGGGACTGATGATATCAGATGTTAAGTCCCATAGTGCTCAGAGCCATTTGAAACCTTTTTTTTTTTTTTTTTTTGCTGTCTAGTCGATCACTCATCCAGTCGCTTGTTTATCGTGTGACGAAAAAAAACTTACGCTAAATAGCGGAATACGAGTGGATGGTAGGACTAAATAAACCATTTAACACCACTCACAGGCAATAAAGGGATGTTCGAAGTTCGAACATGTTTAAAATGTGTAAAACGTTTATTTTATTAAACTGTTGTAGGTCGCATTATATTCGTATCACGTTTTAATTCAGAACATAACTATGTGCTTCAAGCAGGTTTTGCTCATCGTGGGGCGTGTATGAATACGGAATATAGCTTACTCAGAAACAGCAGTTACAATATAAACTATGCCAACTGTTTCTTTCATGGGATGGCAGTTGTCGGAGAGGGGGAGCGAGGTAGTCGAGAGATAGGGCAGCGCTGAGAAATTGGAGTCTGTTGTTGTTATCTTTATTGGTCCTCGTCGTCGACAACTTAAAACTATCCAGCTAGTTCTTTGATATAAAGTAAGTAGGTCAGAACGGAATAGTAACACAGTACGTTAAATACAACGGTGTGTGACAATGTCAGCAGTAACGACAGTGAGCATTCTTGGTCTCATTTTGGACAATGAGAGAATGAGCGCCATCAACAACATATCTTGCGAGATCGTTCTGATCGTGCTCTATCAGACACAAGTCGGGAGACTGAGTGGGCGCTTCATGCGCTGAACAGTTTGTGGTTGATATTCATGCACTAGACGACGCTTGTATTGAGGTTTTTATTAGCACTGGTTGCACTAGCATAACAAAGTACATAAGCGTCAAGCATTTCACCTCTGTAGATATGGTCTGAAGCAGAAAGATCTGGAGGCGTCTGTTTTCATCAGAAAGGCGTACGTACGACACTACATAGAGATGCTTTCTTTTGCCAAGTGCCCCTGATTACAGATTCTGGCTTTCAGGTTTTGGCTTTCCGCCAAAGACCACAAGTCCCGAGTATCAAGTTAAACCGGCAACTATCCTGCATAAGAACTGTCCGTTATTGTATACAGTTCAGCGTTGGTGTTGGGCATGGCCACTGCAAGTGGTCCTCTACTTTCGATCGTCGAGCAGTACACACGTGGCTGGTCGCCTTGAATTCATAATTGTCACCTTCTTGAAGTCTATTACACACAGAGATTCAATATACCACTATTGGTAACTGGAGGGCAGCCCGTATCTGAGACGGAGTCGCGATCTTTGCTTTCGCATTTGTAACACAAATATCGAGCTTGGTCGTTTGCCATCGTTGATTGAGTCTTTCGGATTCTGAGAACTTTGGTTACTCGAAGAAACAGTTTCACAGTAAGGGAACAACAGAAGTACAAACATTCAAACACCATGAAGATTTACCCACCACTTCCAAGTTTGACCAACTCGCCATTTGCTCTTCTTCTCATTTCGTAAGACAGATGATGATTCTACGTCTTTTGACTTCGTTAGCTACACTGACTTCAAATAAATTGTTAATTAAGATACGTATTTCACATTCTGCTGCAGAGGAGGCCATTACAGGCAAAGAATAAGCTCAGGTTCGATTGAATGTGAGAAGAAATTTGGCAGTGGGTCTGTTCAAGAAAACATCCGCGTATTTATCAGAAGTGGTTAATGGAAACGGCAGAAAACCTAAATCATGGTGAAGGGCGGGTAGTTTTTATCATACTCGTTTCAAATATTTCGCTCAAAAATTCAACTACGTGCTGTGTATGTATGTCAATAGTAGAAGTCACCGCCATGGGTTTGCGTGTAATCGTTTCGGACAGCACAGGAGTCTAAGAAACAACATAGTCACCGTATGTGTCAATTGCTGTAAGTGTTTCTGAGTTCTAGTTGTTCTTATGATTTGCCATAAGTATGGAAGTTATTGTAGAATAATCCACTGTTGGTTTGAAACAGTTTAGATTTTGATAACTTACCAGATGCGTTTCTTGTCAAGGTGACAAGGTGATTTCTGGTATATTTCCTTTGCTGTGTGTTATATTGAAAATGCAGCTGTGATAGTTGAATTAAATTGAAGACTTTCCCCTTTATTCAAAGAAGTTTTCGCCCTGCATCCGATCGTCATGCACTTCACTGCAGGATATATCGACTCTTCAGCTGCCATTCCTCCTCGGGTACGCCATCGAAGACTTTGGTTAAACCAGACAAAAAGGCCACAGACGGCCAAATCGCCACCAGGAGCGTCGTTTTTCTCACTTGGAGAGACACAGTATGTTGATGTGCGGGCGTACATTGAAACTTTTCCACAAACTTACGATCAAAATTATCTACGCTGCATTCTAACCTTAGTTTACTGTCGTTGAAGGAATTCGTGGTAGGGCATAGAGTTTTAACTTGCCAGAAAGATTCATTACGCCGTTCCATACTGTAGAGAGAAACGTTAATATTGATAACCACCCCAAGTATGTGCTTCCGTTATTCTCTGCCGAATAGTTTTTCCGAAGTGTTTTGATCTAGAAACGTAATCATTCAATACCACTATAGAATTAAAAAGACATAGCGAGACTGAAATGACAACGACGTTACGTTGTGAAAAGACAAAATCCGCCGAGGTGACGAGGGTGGAGAAAAGAATCGTTGAATATTTGTGCTACTTAGACTTCTCCCGATATTTTAAAGAAGAAATATATATTCCTTCTTTTAATTGCAGATGTTTTGCACGGGTACCGACAACAAATGAAGGAAGGAACAATACAGTTTACGTTCCGTCAGCGTCGAGGTTATTTGATCTGAAGGTCAATCTCGAATTTTCTGAGGACGGGGACGAAATTATTGTATAAAATGCATATTTGAACCATCAGCTGTTTTTATTTTAAATCCAAATATCTACCGTTTTCGGTATTTTATATATTACTTAACGGCTGTTGACAGTCACCTTCCAAAAATGTTTAAGACGAAATAATTCTTGTTCACCTTTAAAGGACCATCTAAGCAAGCGACCAAAGTGTCTTAAGAAAAACTCGGAATCCTGAGATCATGATGACCTGACGGGAATTTGAGTCCGTCTCCTTCGGAGTATGAGTCAACGTCTGCGCTTGGAGCTACCTCACACGGTGACAGCAGTTAATGAAAATGACGATATATGGTATTTTGATAGGCAACGAGGGTACCCACAAAGTAAGTTAGTTTTTCACTTAACAGACTGTGTCTTCCGCTGCCAATATTCTCGAATTAGAGTTAATTCCAACCATTTCTGTTTATAATCGGCTCCTTCAGTTCTTATTGAACTATGACTTTTTTCAGGCGTCATGCATGATAGTTCGCCTCATGCTGTCATGGCCACCTTTCACTCCCTTTCATTAATTCCACATTTGGATCATTACTGAACTGGGCGTTTTTGGTGAAATTAGAGACAGGGAAATGTCCGGTTCCACAGATAGGTAATGTCTCTAGCTGGATCTCGTCTCCGTATCTTTTATACGGTTTGAAACATTTGTTAAAAGAGTCCAGCTATTTTTCACTAATCGCCATCCTTGGTTCAGTTTATCGTTGCTTCAGTTTATTTGATGAAGGTCCGTGCAGAGAAATACATGTGTCAGCTGCTATCTTCCTCCAAATATTAACGTCCAATATTAAACGTTTCCGCTTTTCTGATGGAAAAAAGAAACGTATGCTTTATAAAGCAAACGATGTGGCAAATTACACTAAGAGAAACCAGCAGTCTTTGTATAATGCAGCCGGAAACCTTCAGTAGAGTTCACAGTGTGGTACACATCAGCCTATCACTGCTCTTTAGTTTTGGTCATATTTAGTATTATGTTTGTTCAAAGAAAATCGGAAACCATTACAAATTAAACTGCGACATCCCTCAGGGTAATGTCTGTGTTAACTTCAGTGAGGTGCTATACCAAGAAGCGAGCGCTACGCAGAACAAGTGTGTCGCACTTTCACATTACAATTTATTGAGGTTCCTTACGTAAATCATGTTTAGATCCTTCCTGAAATTACCAGTAGCATTAAATGTCGATGTAAGAGCCGCCTACATAGTACTTAAGTGTCATGAAAAAGTTTTATTTCATGCTTAGTGGATTGGCGATGGGAAATGCGTATGTAACTAATGGTGAATAATGATAATACAGACAGCAGCAATGTATGATCTGATTTGTGCGCAAACTGTATTATCATTTTCAAGCAGCAATGGTTTTCATGCATGAACTCCACGCTTTAAACAGACTGGTTGCTATTGATTTCGTCATAAAGTCTTATGAACGAGATTACTTGAAAAAAATTGATTCAGTGAATCGTGATCTCAATTAAATGTATCCATTCCTTACCTCCCAGTTAGATGTAAAAAGAGACATTTCGATCAAATTTGAAATTAAATAATTTGTTAATATTCAATACAAATTACTCACCATACTTCGTTTAACACAGCCACATTGCTTCTCTATGTACTGTATTAAGCAAAATATGGTCATCTCTGTAATTAAACTACTAACTGGCAAAGAATCATAGTGACTTATTACGATTCAACATGCTTGTTGTACTAAAGCAAGCTAGGAATGTGAACTGTTCGTTCAAACGAAGAAGAAATTTAGTATTACGGACCATGTGATGGGTCGTGTGCTTAAGCTTTCACAGGCAATCTGTTCCGTAGCATCAGACTTCCAGTCTGTACTTCTTTTTTCGAAGACCTTTAGTATTTCACGTAAAAAGAAATCAAGAGTGAGATTTTTGTCAATACGAGTCTGCGTAGTTATCGACAAACCTCGGGTGAAGTGGAACGAAATACCGCCTCTACAGGCCAGGTCAGAAGACAAGGCAACGTCGTCTGCTGCGTACTAGACAAGATTTCGCAGTCACATGAATAACCAAATGAAGCGGCCGGTGGTATCGCCGACAAAGGATAAGGGATGCAAGCGCCAATTTGAATTACGGATGCTGCGCCGGCTCTGGGGCCTCCATCCTCGAGCAAACACTGACCACGGTGTGCGATATTTGATCTCGTCCAGATAATGCCTTCTCCTGTGTGCAGGGCTCTAATTCAGCCTGCATTAACGTTGTAAGTGTGGCACACAGCATCGCTCGTGTACACACTGGGAACTTCCGATGCTCCATCAACGAGATAGCGCACTGTTCTAGATGTGTGCTTAGCTCTATTTATGTTCACAATAACCTGAGAGTCTTTTCATTCCACTATACGATCCTAATTATACACACTGGGAAACTGTTTTCCAGAGAAAATAAGACTGAATTCTCGATTCATTAATACCATAGGAAGGAACAAAAGAGATCCAGCTGAACACTACCGACCTCCAGTTGAGAGATACTATCTCTTGGTTTCACGAGACATCGTATGCTCTAAACGTAGAACTTGATATTAGTTTAAATGTGTTCCGTAACTGCTATGACTTCGCAGTATTGTATGGTAGAAATTTTATGTGACACATTTTTCTGTACGAAAGTGTCTCTGTTTCTTCGAATAAAAATTTTAGTCGAAGTGTGGGACATCCTCATGATCAAAGAATGTACGATGCCATTCTGTCATTGAGTATCCCAAGAGATGGCACGGCACTTAATCGTAGCGTCAAATTGAGTCCTCATTGTTTTAAGATCTTCTCCAGGACAGACTTTTTAAACTTCTAAAAACAAATGTGTTAGAATTATTGCCTTTGCGTCGTTACTAATCGCTGCAACCTGCATTCTTGCCAAAGAGAATGCTCTTGATAGTACACTAAATCAGTTCTTTTCCCGTACCAATATTTCACAAATTTGTCCTACGTATATGTAATTTTTAATGTGTCCTGAAGTGAAGTAATGTTTAGTGCAGTCTGAACACTTGTCTGTGATGAAGACGTGTGTAATTAATGTTGTTGGTCATTTCCAGGGAAACCTAATGGAAAATAAAATGCTATGTTGGCAATTCAGTATCGTGAAGATATCCGCCAAGTATTTCGGCATGTGATTAGTCATATTTTTCTAACAGCTCTTTCGTTGCTGTTTCCCTATCTCCTCCCAACGCCGCTGCAGGATCCCCTAGGTGTCCAGTTTCCTGCACATAATGGGTGTTATTGTTAAGGAGTCCCCTCGTAGAATTATGTTGTTGCACTTTTTCAGTTCTTAATGGTTAATGATTACATTTGCAGTTCTCTTTCAAGATCATCTACGATGCATTGCTGAAGGCGTTCAGAATCCATCGCACATTTTTTACATTGCTTCATTTGGCTGATAAAGTGTTTCCATGTCTCCATTGCGAACTGTTATATTAAAGTTAGTTCTGTAGCAGGATCCTTTCTATGGTACTGATAACATTTTTGTACTTGGGAAGATTGGAAGGAAAATACTGTATTCGATGTGTCAGTGAAATATTGGTTTGTGAATGACTAAGGGGTCAAACGTCTCGCAAGTCTTTTAATGTGCAAGTTGTAGACGTTGGCTGCACGTCAAGATGTATATGGATTTTGTTATCATTGTCCTGCATCGACACAATAGCTAGTTCACATTTTAAGTTGGTCGAGGAATATGATTCTTCGCTAGTACTAAATCTATAAAAGCCGGTAGGCGTTGGAAGGGTTCGGCGGTAGTTATTTGTTTTTGGCTGCAGCGAACATTACTTAGCTGTACAGTGTGTGGGCGTCATTGTTGACTGCTGTGTTACTGTGTTGTACTTCACTCTGTTTCTTACCGTTTTCTTTCCTGGTGATAAATATAAGTAATTATTGCAGTTAGTGGACTTTGTGTAACATTCATCTGGGAGGGATGTTAACAAACTACTTTCTCCTGTTTCATTCAAAATGGCTCTGAGCACTGTGCGACTAAACTTCTGAGGTCATCAGTCGCCTAGAACTTAGAACTAATTAAACCTAATTAACCTAAGGACATCACACACATCCATGCGCGAGGCAGGATTCGAACCTGTGACCGTAGCGATCGCTCGGTTCCAGACTGTAGAGCCTAGAACCGCACGGCCACTCCGGCCGGCCCTGTTTCATTCTATTCAGACAATTTGATGATACCAGAAGAGGCTTGAACAACACAAATTGCTGGCGAGGGAGATCTGTGGGCATTTCGATGATCTTTTGGCTTTCCAATGCCGTGCACCACCACGTACCAACATTCAGCGCTCCAGTACCTGGTTTTCTGCGCCCGTAATAATCTGTGTCAAGTACCACGGTGTTTCTGTTACCCATGGCGAGTACGAGATTAGGGGAAGTACGGCGACAGTTAGGTTTCTGCTCTTGAAAAGTGTACGTAATCACCGATGTTAGTGATAACAGGGGTCCCGTAGGACTGCAGAAACGGTAGTTTTGTGGTATTGAAAAATGCACTCGTATAACCCTCGGGCACACTCTCGGCTAGTTAGTTTGTATCACCGTATTAGTCGTTTACTTGCCACGATGTATGTGTGTGTGTTTGTGTGTGTGTGTGGACGTTGTGCATCAAGGGCCGTGCTGCGTGGGAAGGTTGAGAGGGGAGCCAGAGGCGGCGAGCCGCTTGCGAGTGCGCCGACAGTGAGTAGCTACAGTCTGTGGTGTGGTGTGGTCGCAGCGGAGGTCGTGCCCGAGAGCTGGATCACCACGCGCCAGCGCCTGGGCCTGGGCCGGGGCCGGGCGGCTCGTGGGGGGCGGCGCGCTGGCCCCCGCTCCCGCTGCCGCACCCGCACCCGGCCGCCGCCCACGCGCACCAGCACCCGCACCCGCACCCGCTCCCGCACCAGCACCCCCACCAGCACCCGCACCATCACCACCACCACCATCACCACCACCAGCCGCCCCCGCCCCCGCACGCCTCCCCCGGCAGCGGCCCCCCGCCCGCCCCCACGGCCGGGCCCTCGTCTTCTGCGGCCGGCGCCGGAGTGGCCGCCCCGCTGCCCACGGACTCGCCGTACCGCGTCACCTGCCCCATCCACAGCCCCTACCGCTTCAGGTTCGCCAATGGAGGACCCGACTACTACGGACACCAGGTAAGCGCCTCTCCTGATGAACTTTCAGCAACTCTCCTCGCAACTCCTTCTGCTTGATTACATGTTTCTCCACGCAGTCTTCCGTTATAAATACGCTAGTACTGCTTCTAGGGGGTTTACGAGTTTGTTAAAGCTTTTTTTCTCCTTGTAATGGTTATTTATTTCATTTGGTCATCAAGTGTACTTAAGAATTAAAAATATGGTAAGCATATCCTCACGAAGAGTTTCATCACTTAAATGTATCTTGTCTCCCTTCGTATCGCCGATTCAAATCACCTAAGAACTTTCGTCGCTCATCATAATTTGTCGCATTCGATTCTGTCAGTATTCTATTTTCACCCTCTGTTGCCTATTTCATCCAATCAACTGATTTTGTTTTTAATATTAAAAAAATCCAAATACGTATTGGGTAGGGTACGACATTTTAGTGCCACTGATTCGGCGAAAACACCATGAAAATTTTTAGTTCCTGCGTGAAGCATGCAATGTTGTGTCGAAGAAGAATACTCAAAATACTACTGCAGACGAGCTACCCAGGCAAATAAATCGCGTCATCACTGCTTCAACTTGTATTCACGAGAACATACATTATAAATCACACACGAAAAGTAAGCTACATCTTAATACGATGATTTCACTGCTTTTATGAATCGTATCTATCTTACTTTAAGAAATACAACAACCAGCCACGTTTTTATGTACTTTTATTTATATTAGTGCCCGTTTCACGCTTTCTCCCGTCTCCGGTCGGCGTAAAAGATCGTTAAAAAACGACTGCTGCCTTTCTATTCTGCTTGTTGTTGCTCCAGTTCTCGATTTTTAAGCGTGATACAAACAGTTTTTGTTCGTATGTTGCACATAAACACCGCACTATCCGCCATGTTGCCGAATGACGTGCTTTTAACGACGTGCTAATTGAAGATGTAAATACGTGTTGTGCCAGCTGCAGATGGGCGAAAGCCCAGAAAGCGAATGGTGTAAATAAATCAACAACCAGTAAAAGTATAAATTAAAGTAACTATCTTCTTAGACCCTTCGGTGCAATAACTGAACTTCAGAAACTGTACGTGGAAATATTTTCGAGTGTATTCAGAACATGTAAAAAAGTTATTTGCCGCTTTTTCGCTTGTGCCTCTTCATAGTTACCAAATAATAACGAAAAGCAATCAGAACTTACCCTAGGGAACAGGTGTTCGTAAATGACTGGATGTTTCGCATACTGGCTAAAGTTTAATGTCTTCAAATAATCACCTGCAAATATCAGCGTGGATTCTACAATTTGTACAAGTTTTCACAGCAGTCATTTTACTAACGAGGATACTATTCGCTACAATATGAGACTGTCATTAAAATTAGTTTCACTACTTCAATACTGCAAGACTAGGTGACAAGCTACATTTCTGTCCGACTAGCATGGCTTTGAGAAGAGGGTAAGTAGGAATAAACGAAGTGTATAAGGAAGAAGGCACGCCAGACGAAACACCCCCGAGATGAAAAATAAAATATTCTAGATCACAACTGCAGGGCTCATATGGCTATTTTATTGAAATTATCTACTTTTTGGGGACGCTGCTGTTTGATAACCTATAAGCGTTCTGGATGCACGAGTTGCGACTGATGTGGTACTTGTAGACGCTACAAATACGTAATAAATTATACGTTTTTCTGTGCCGCATTAATCACACTGTCTTTTCATTTACCTTTTTAATCTAACATCGTTATCAGTTATAATATAGCCGAAACGCTGTAATGTTTGAGTCAACGCCGAGGAAATGTCCATTATTATTATTATTATTATTATTGGTCAGTAAATTTTCTCGAGCACGGTAATCCTTCACAACTCGTCATTGAAAGGGCGTCCCCGCGCGCCATCACGTTGCAATATTGTACAATGGTCTCATCATCACTGAGATGATACAAGAACAAGATCAATTATGGCTACTCTACCTTACGGAGACCCTTCACTGCAACTGCTGTAAATTCGCCATAACCTTTTACTAAACATTCCAGTGCACTGATCTGGCAGTGCACTGATCTGGGTCTTACTTACATAACGTTCTCCAAATTTAATTGTCTGTTCAAATAAGCCGTTTCCTGTTTTTTGCAAAACTAGGCACAAAACTCTGGATCTAACTTACGTTCAAAAGAAAGATTTTATATACTGCTGAATACTACTACCACTCCGTCTGAACAGGCCTCTGAAAGCCTAACAATACCGACCGACCGCCGTGTCATTCTAAGCCGATAGGCGTCACTGGACGCGAATATGGAGGGGCTTGTCAGTACATCGTTCTCTTGGTCGTTGTCAGTTTTCGTGACCGGAGCCGCTACTTCTCAATCTAGTTGCTCATCAGTCGGCCTCGAAAGGGCTGAGGACACTCCGCTTGCCAACAGTGCTCGACAGATCCGAACGGACACCCATCCAAGCACTAGCCACGCCCTACAGGGCTTAACTTCGGTGATCGTACGGAAACCAGTGTTCCTAGTACGGCAAGGCAATTGGCCATACTCTTGAATGAATAACGGAATTAGTTGCTGTAAATATTAATTGTTCATGATGTAATAACATGGTTAGCATCTAATGGCTCTACATTATCATTTTGAGTCGCTATTGCACTGCTCATTGACCGAACGAGGTGGCGCAGTAGTTAGGGAGGACGACGGTTCAAATCCACGACCAGCCATCCATGTTTAAGTTATTTCCCTAAATCGCTTGAGGTAAATATCGGATGGTTCCTTTGATAACAACACGGCCGATTTGAATCCCCATCCGCCCCTAATCCGAACTTGTCCTCCGCCCCTAATGACTTATCATCTGTTAATCTTCAAACGTTGTTTCAAAATGGCGCAGGTCCGCTCATCTTCTGACCTTTCTGGCTGATTACAGCACTTGATTTTAGATGTTGTTTTAAACGCCTCCTGCGAAACGGTAAACATTTTTTTCTGTTTTCGTTGTGAGACCGCCCATCAGTTGAGGTTAGCTGTTCGAATCGACTTCACGATTTCGTTCATACAAATTTAGTTAAGCCATTTGGTTGTTGCCACCGTTTCGTTAATGATACAGTTTCCATGTTCAAGACAGAAATAATTACATTAAAATTTTTGCCACAGTGTGCGAAGCGTGAAACTTATGAATTCATCTTAAACATAATGATCAGATCACAAGAAAGCAAAAAATAAAACAAATGGTATTGCATACTCAGTCCAATTTTGTATTCGTAGCAGTATGTTAAATGTTGCAATTTCGGTACATATCCAGTGGCCTGGCACTACGTTGCATGTGATTATGTAGTTCAGTTCAGTGTAATTAGAATGCACGAGTGAAACGTCTACTTTAACATGATCGGCGGCAAACACTCTTGTTAGTGATCCTTACCTACGTGTCGATGCTCACATGTCCAAGCCGACAGTATCTACCTTGCGAATAATGGTTTAAACTTTCTCTCTTTTGTAGAATTGATTTGTTAATGATCTTCCATAAAACATTTCGAGTGTCTAAAAATTATAATTTGCCGCCAGCGCTGGCCAGAATTACGCACGAGACTAACATCAAAACCGTTAAGAGTCACGGCATAGACTGATTTTCTAGTATCCAAATATCACACTGAACCTAAGTTAAGGTGTGCATGTTTTTGTTCTGGTCTTCAGTCCAGTAAGAAGGCTGGTTTGATGCTGTTCTTCACCCAATCTAGCTGTTGATATGTACTTGACTACTGCAACATACATTCGCTTGAACCGTCTTCCTGTACTCAAGCCTTAGTGTCACTCTTTACAATTTTGCTCTCCACGCACTTCCCTCTACTACCCAGTTGACAATTTGTTGCTGCCTCAGGGTGTGTTCTGTCAATCGGACCCATTTTTTAGTCGAGTTTTGCAACAAATTTCTTTTATCTCCGGGTAACCTATTCGTTAGTTACCCGATATAACCATCTAATTTTCAGCGTTCTTCTGTAATACCACACTGCAGTATGCATACTACAGCATAAAGGGTGCCACACCTTCAAAACAACGGATAAGTTGCCGTCTGCCTCCTCCGTCATTCTTTCGTTTCTCTATATGTACTGCATAGGAAGTGAAAGGGAATTAAGTTGGGAATGATTTTGGCGACTTTGCATGGCAAATTTAATATCTTGGTGAGGAAAATTATTGGGAAATATCAGGTACAACATGCTTTTGAATTCGGTTACAATATAACGAACTTCGAGGACTTACATCGACTGATACTCATAATTGATGCAAATGCTACTATAAACTACAACACATTTCTCTGTGCGGTCTGCTCTCTCTGTTGTGGAGTGACAAGACAGCCAGTCCACAGTGACGGATAACCGAAAGGCACGCGTTTACACACGCCGGCTGGCGTTATGTCTGAAACAGGATACGTAATGAATGCTATAAGAAAAGTACGTAGCTGCTGGAATACTTAACTTTAATCCATCATTTGTATACAGCATTCTTGATGATACAAGTGAGACTCTCTCTAGAATTGGTTAATGGCGCCTTGCTAGGTCGTAGCCATGGACTTAGCTGAAGGCTATTCTAACTATCTCTCGGCAAATGAGAGAAAGGCTTCGTCAGTGTAGTCGCTAGCAAAGTCGTCGTACAACTGGGGCGAGTGCTAGTACGTCTCTCTAGACCTGCCGTGTGGTGGCGCTCGGTCTGCAATTACTGACAGTGGCGACACGCGGGTCCGACATGTACTAATGGACCGCGGCCGATTTAAAGCTATCACCTAGCAAGTGTGGTGTCTAGCGGTGACACCACACTCTCCATACTTCCTTTCAACTAGTAGCTTTCGTGTTACTTCGTCAGTGAATAGCACTCACTGTCAGAACTAAAGATGGTAGGACTACGGAAGGACAGAGAAAAAGACATATATCATCTACCGGCGAAGTGAGTATTTGACGCTTACGAGGCGTCTGTGCACATTGTTCACGAAACTGTCGATCACCAGCGTCATACTAGCGAGTATCAACTGGCATACTTCAACACTGAAACAAACCTGTCTTTTGACAACGTTGTTGACTGCAATGTAGAACATCTGAAATACGTCTTTCACTACAAAATCTGGTGACATGCAGTGCTCATTTGCTCCGAAGAGGGATGTGTTTTGTTTTGTATTGTGATGAAAATACTGTGCAGAAATGTTTTAGTGCGTGACTTGAAGATACACCTCTTCCTAAGTTTTGTTGCTAAATAAATTCCGTTTACAAGAATTAATTATCATCGTAGTCATGCCAAGCGGTAGGTAAACTGTCCCGTGCTGTATCCTACCTTACACACATTTCGCGCAGGTATCAGCTTTAAAAATGGGCGGACATTTTTCTGGCGATTGACGGGCAACGTAAGTTCTCCTCCGCCCTGGTGCAGAGATACGGCGCGTACCTGCTGCGGTCGATCTTCGGCGGGATTCCCTAAGCCGGGGCCTGGGGGATTTCGCGAGATGGAACGGCTGCAGTCCCCGCAAGAGCAACGGATGACAGCGGCTGCTCCTCAGGCGACGCCACGTGACGTCAGTCCCAGCGGAGCCGCTCGTACCTCTTCCAGGCGCGACACGTGTGTCAACTTAGCGGATTCCTCGTCTTGCCGTAGCGGCAAGAAACCGTGTTTCACACTGACAACGTAATCACAGCGACACTTTGCAGATTAGGCGAGAAAAGGTTATTTACTTAGTATCGTTGAAGAAGACCGGTTGATCGATATGTATGGCAAATACTGTAGATAAAAAGTTTCAAGTTAAATACCATTTAAAACCAGTGATTTTTATTTCATTTGAGTAAAATACTTTTAATTTTGGAAGTAAGAGAAATCTGAGAAAGTAGTGCCTTGTTAAAACTGATGTAGTACCTTGTTAAAACTGATGAAACTTAGCCAGCGTAGAGTTAATAGCAGTACAGCGTGCATATATGTCTGAAGCTAGTAAACATGCCTGTCTGTGAACTCCACGGCAACTCAGTGCCGCGCGGAGTTTCTCTATGACATGGATTGCGCGGCCCCTCCCGCCGGATGTTCGAGTCCTCCCTCGGGCATGGGTGGGTGTGTTGTTCTTAGCATAAGTTAGTTTAAGTAGTGTGTTAGTCTAGAGACCGATGACCTCAGCTGTTCGGTCCCTTTGGAATTCACACACATTTGAACATTTTTGAACTCGACCTATTATACTTGAAAAGTTGATTTTAGCGAGGCAAAGAACTGAGCCGACGTACTGCAAGCAGCAAAATGTTGATAGCATCCCAAATATGACCTGTGCAGTTCAAACCTTAAGATCGATTGCACCACTCCACTCACTGAATTTTTTGTTGTAATATTCGCTCATGAGAGTGGTCCGTGTGATTGATTTTACTTTATGAAATCAGTACCTACAACACACTCTAAAGACGCTGTTAAGCGTCCAAGCACATAATGAACATTTGAATTAAATCAGGTGGTGCCGGGAAAATTAGATGAGGAAGTGGGACAGTAAAAGTAGTAGACAATCTTGCTATTTGGGTAGCAGAATAACTGCCGATGGCCAAAGGAGAGAGGATGCGAAATGCAGACTGAATTTACAAAAAAAAAAAAGCGTTTCTGAAAACAAAAAATTTGCTAACATCTAATACAAATTTAAGTGTTAGGAAGTACTTTCTGAAGACATTTGTCTGGACTGTAGCTCTGTACTGAAGTGAACGGGTAATATAAGCAGTTAATACAAAAAGAAAATTGACGCTTTTGAAATGTAGTTCTACAGAAGAATGCTGAACTCTGGATGGTAGATCGAATAATAATTAGAGATACGGAATCGAACTGGGGAAGAAAGAAATTTGTGGCACGATCGGTTGATCGGACACATTCCACGAGATCAAGGAATTGACAGCGACAAGGCGTGCGAAATGTCAGCGCTGGTAGCCTGTATACCATCCTTTTGCAGAACTGCAGGCTGCAGTTCTCCCGTGGAGACTACCGTAGAGGTTATGAATGGAGTCTTCCGGAGTGGCCTGCCATGAAGTTGCCACTTGGCGCCTCAATTGGGATAGGTTTCCTGTCGGTCTTCCAGACAGCTCAAGACGACCTGGTGTCTTTCCCATTTTATCATCGCCTCCGATGTACGCAGCAACAAGGAGACAACTTGGGTGGCACCGGATACATATAGGTGCACCAACGGTAGCACGACGGCTTGTATCATGTTTTGGATGTACCGTGCACTGTTAAATGTTCCGTCTGCGATCAACAGAGGAAAAAGGCCATTGTAAGATGTGGCTCACCACACCAGACGCCGGGTGTCGGTTCTGTTTGCCTCTGTCGTTTACACTCCAGACGTTGGCGTTCACCTGCCCGACGGCGCACACGCGTACGACCATCTTTGGCACCAAGGCAAAAATGACTCTCATCACTCAGGACATAAAGTCTCCATGCGTCTTTTCGTAAGCGCCCATGGAGACAAAACCAGAGGTGGGCTGCACGTTGTTGGAGCGGAAGACGCCCTAACGGCACGCAGGATCGCAGCCCTGCGTGGAGACGGTTACGAATGATCCTCACTGATACCGCCGGAGGAGCAGTATATCTAGTTTGTTGTGAAGTCGCGGTGCGATCCGATACGACACTTCGTAAGGCGCAAAGATCTTGGCGTACATCTGCGCTTCGACGAGAATAACGGGCATCCGCACCTTCTGCTGACCACTGTCGTCAACATGGCTGCACTGTGGAGACCTCACCCTCCCCCCCCCCCCCCAACCCCCGTGTAGCGCAGTTCTGCGTTGTGACCACCCAGCCTCCCGCAGACCCACTGTATGCTCTCTATATGCTCTTGCTCAAACACTGCCGACTGCACAAACGGGTCAAGTCCATGGTGTCGCCGCATGCTAAGAAATATACAGACACAACCGGAGTTCCGTATGCCACTGGAAACTGACTGCTACTGCATCTGTAGGCGAAGCTTGCAACATGCCACGGCTGATAACGAGGTTCCTGGCTTGTCCGCAGCGCTGCATGTTTGCTCGTGGCGTTAACCGCCCTCCCGTCGTACCCCTTGCAAGTATGGCGTGTCTTAGTCTCTTGCGTCAAGGTGCTATTCCTTCATTTTCCAGTAGTATATGTAAGTGGTGATGCGTATGTGATGTTACTTAGCTTGCGAATTTAATTTTAGTTACATTTATTACCTATAAAGATTTTCAGATTTGAATTATCGGTTTCAGCTGAATGAATTACAGTACAATAAGACTCCTTTCCTGTATGCTTAGTACTAAGGAGTCTTACTGTATTTTAATTACAATCATGCAGCTGAAACCCATAATTTTGGACCATAGATGGATTTCATTTACTCATGACAAACGCTATTATGAAAAATTTAATATCGTACCATCCCGCGCTAAGATTAAAAACAAAAGGTGGCCATTATATTAAAGGAAATCACAGGCTCACTTTACTTAACGTTATGACTTGGAGGCAGACAAAATATTGGTATGCGCTTTGTGGGTAGTGAGTTGGCATTGTGGGACCTGGGGCATGGCGCTAAGCCCAGCAGCATTTCCGGGTGGCAGGCGTGAGGTGTCGGCCAGACGTAGCTTTGCATCTGCCGGTTGACTGGTGGTCATCATTTGCGTCTATGACCAAAATGATGAGCGATTCTGCAGTAGACGATGCAGTGCCTTACCAACGAAGTGTCCCAGTTGCCGTATCGTTCAGTCCCATAGCGTTCTGCGACATTTTACACTGGTGTATCCGTATGTCTAACTAACGAGTTCAAATACTTTGTGGCCTCGATTGAACTATTTTTTGGCAGCTCTCAGTGCCCTACTTTCCCGCCCTAAAGAAAACGAACACTTGCCAAGAATGCTAAGGCAAAAATATTTCTGGTTTAGGTATGTTCTGTAATACATGGAAAACTTGTCGTCCTCTTGAGTCCTAATTATTTTCAGCTCCTTTCTACTATTCTTTCCATTTTATTATCATCTCCGATGTACAGGATAACAAGCACCTGTAATAATATTCAGGAAGGCACTTACAGTGTTGTGTTTTGAGGTACGTCAAGCCTGCTTTACCTTTATTCCGAGGTGGCGTGGCGTCGCCTGATTTAGATCCACTACACTACAGAGGAGTCCAAAAAAATGTATCCACTGTTTAAAAGTCCATAACTGGCAAACTGATTGACGGAGTTGTCACATCTTTGGCAGTGTAATAGTTTGTAGTTCCGGGAATCGCCACACAAGCGTTGTATTGCTTTGTTTTGTTTTGTCAGATGACAGTCGCCAGATAGTCATTGTTTTGTTCTTAGTTGTACCTAGTTACTCGAGTAAACATGGCTGGCGCAGGGTTTACATTCGATTAAAGGAAGTCAGTTTTGAAGTGGTATCTTAAGTACGAAAACATTAATGAGGTTCAACGGCAATGGCGAAATGACTATCAAACAGGGCCACCGACACGTTTAACGATTCGTCGCATTCGAGACAAATTTTAAGCCGAAGGCTGTGTTAAAAATGTACACAAACAACGATCTTGACGACCTGTAACAGGAACAAGTCCAGCTAACTCCTGTTGTGTGTTACAACAATTCACTCGCTCACCATAGAAGTCTGTAAGACAGAGTGCCCGTGAAACTGGAGTGAGTCGCTCAAGTGTTCGGCGAATTTTGAAGACAGCAAAGTGGAAGTGCTACATGCCACGATTACTACACGCAATGAACGAGGACGACTCTGATCGTAGAATGTACTGCGAGTGGTTTACTAACATGGTGCGCAACGATGAAGAGTTTGCAGAGATGATTGTGTGGTCTGATGAGGCACAGTTCAAACTTAATGGTACAGTAAATCGCCACAATTGCATCTACTGGGCCGCCGAAAATCCGAACGTCCATGTAGACAAAGCCGTGAATTTGCCATGAGTAAATGTGTGGTGTGGGTTGTCTTACCGGGGCTTGATTGGGCCATTCTTCTTTGACGACACAGTTACCGGTGAGGTATACCTTCAGAATCTTCAGACATCCATTTTACCTGCCATCCGAGACGTGTATGAAGACGGAAGAGTTTACTTTCGACAAGAAGGTGCCCCAGCCCACTACCAAAATCGTGTTAGGGCGTATCTCGACGAAAATCTACCAGGAAGATCGATAGGCCGTAGAAGTGCTGTGGAGTATCCGCCACGTTCCCCAAACCTAACTCCTCTGGACTTTTACCTGCGGGGAGCACTAAAGGGCGTCGTTTATCGACAAAAGCCACGCACATTGGATGACCTTCGAGAATCCATCTTACATTCATGTACAAATATCCAACTGAACAGGTTGCAGTCAGTAGTTCGTGCTGCAGTTCGGCGGTATCGTTTGTGTGTGGATGTTAATGGTGACCATTTCGAACACCTACAGTGATATCTTTAAGTTGAACTTTAAGCTATACTTTCACCAAAAATGAGACAACTCCGTCAATTAGTTTGCAAGTTATGGACTTTTCAACAGTGGATACATTTTTTTGGACCCCTCTGTATTTGTAGATCGGTGCAGTCCCAATTCGATGTGAAAACATACATCCGAATACATGCTTTTCATAGTGGTTTGATGGGTGACAAAAAAAGTGTATATGTGTTCTGTTATTTCGGACACATCCGGTAGCCGTTATGAATTAAAACACAAAGGAATGAACGACATTTATTTGCTAATGGGCCTTGATTTACATCAATGGGGAAGTTGAAATTATTCCTCTTTCAGAGGAATGTCTATGAAGCAAAAGCCAGCTCATTTACACAATGACTAGAACAGATTTAAAGATCTTGCCAAGAGTCCAAGGGAAGGCAACTGATGACTGAAGATAGGGGTAGGAGGGAGTGGTGAGGGGGGGGGGGGGAGGAGGGAAAGACCAAATTCTAAATAGCTTGTGCAGCAAATGTTTTAGAACCGTCCATGAGTATATATTAAGCGTAATACGCCTGGATCTCAGATGGTGCCAAGCCATAAATGTCTGCCCTAGAAATATAAAGTTACTGGACAAAATATTAATCACTCCATTAAAAGAGCGCACTGGTCACTGTGGAGCGCTTTAGATGGTGAGAAGTAATACTACACCGCCATGTGGGACGCCACCACTGACATATGTCTTGGCTGGCGCTGAAGCAGTGTATATATGCCAGTTTCTTGTCTGGAATCAGCATAGTGAAATGGGTCGATATGAATAGGTAACAGATGACACAAGGAGCAGTCGTGTTTAGACGTACCCCCGACTATATCATGAATGACGTTCCCTGATTTGTTAGTGTACTTAAGCAGGCTGACCGTCGTCACTGCAAGGGATGGTGTACCACTCTCAACCACATAAATAGGCGCAAGAACAGTGTCGTAAAAAGATCGTAACCGGCAGATACCGGAGAAGAGTGCCACGCCTTGTCAACGATAGTCGGTTTCCAACCTGACAGCCGGCCGGAGTGGCCGTGCGGTTCTAGGCGCTACAGTGTGGAGCCGAGCGACCACTCCGGTCGCAGGTTCGAATCCTGCCTCGGGCATGGATGTGTGTGATGTCCTTAGGTTAGTTAGGTTTAATTAATTAATTAATTAATTAAGTTCCAGGCGACTGATGACCTCAGAAGTTGTTACATAGTGCTCAGAGCCATTTGGATCAACCTGACAGGAACTGCTATGGCACTGAATACAGGTTCACCTCAATCATTTTTCGAGTGAACGTTACAAAGGGAACTGCTAGTAGTGAACATCTGCAGTCGTATCTCGCAAAATGCTAATGCTCACACTATCACTTACAGCTGAATGTCGTCATTGGGACGAACAAAGCAGAAACTGGACAGTAGCTGATTGGACGCACGTAGGACTAGACGTGATTTTGCCTCTTTTTAAATGATGCGTTGCGTCGAGTGCACCAACTGTCCAATGAGGCGTTTGCTCGCAGTGTGTGAGGGGTTTTGTTACTATGTCTTGTTTTGGGGGTGTTTCTCGTGCCTTAATTTGGGCCCACTCATCCAGGTTATCGTGAACATTAGCAAGGATGCTTATTTCAACAGTTTCGATGATCGATTGTTGCCCTTTTTCTTCATCTGCTTGATGATTATGCTTTGGACACCCGATCTATCACAAAGACAACAGCCGTGTATACAGGGTTCAAGCGTACATTCCTTGTTTGGCAAACACTCAGATTCACTATCTCATCCCAACTATCCTTCTAAATTACCCAATCTTAAGCCGATAGAAAATGGGCGGAACTATTTAAAATAGCAGTAGGAATCTATGAATCAACATGTCTGCAGTTTCATAGCTCTAACAGATTTAAACGTCAGTGAGTGTGAAAGATGACAGCTCCTTTGGACGCGCCTTTCTTGCGCTTTATTTATTTAGTAAGGCAGACACGCGTGATTAGGGAATTTTATTTAGGTCAGTAAGGCTTGATGCTTATTAAAGAGGGTTGACAGTGTCTGTCATACCGAATTTAGTGACAGCTAGTTGCATGAAAACATTAGTGGTGATGAAACATAAGACATGTTTTGTTGGTCACTCACAGCTGCTGCTGGGCCGCTTTATGGGTGCAAGTTCGGAGGACCAGGAAGGGCATGGGAGCAGGTATATCGACCGAGCCAGAGGAGGCTTGCCGCGGCGCATTTACACAACGAAAGGCGAAGTGGAGGACACGATCGCAGCCGCAGAGGTTCCATTAACCACAGGCAGGGGAGAGCTCGCAGAGGCCAGCAGCAGAACATTTTATGAATGCTTTCGCTGACCCGCAACGGACCGGCGCCCGAGCAGTTCTTCTTCCTCGAGGAGACTGCATTCCTCCTATTCTGCCGGTGTCCTCATGATGATCTTACTGCGGGATCAGCATCTGATCAGCTTATGAAAACATTTCACCTCAGCGGCCGGCACTACAGGATGCCCGACACTACGTCGCAGGGATAGGAGTTACATAGGCACTCAAGCCGCGCTGCTTTACCCATTCGCAACATAGCAGTGTTTTGACTGGGGCGCCGGCCGTGAGGTCAGAAAGCGTACTGGTGGACACCTGTTCGATGGGAGGTTGTACGTTACGCAGAAATGAATGCGATTGGTGCATAAGAGCGCTACCGTTTTCGTTTGGTGATGTCCAGCGTTTTGGCGCAGGTGAAGTTTTCCTGCAGACTTGAGAGGAGTGTGAAGACGCAGGGATTCGTGCGGCGGCCGTGAAGGAGAGAAGAGTGTAGGAGAAAAGGTGTAGGTTGTGGCCGCGAAAGGGGGGAGAGCGATTCAGGCTCAGGGCACAAAGGTGGATCTGGATGAGAGGAGGAGACAAGACATCCATCGTTAAGGCCGACACAATGGCTCACTGGTCACACAGTCTCGACATATACATGCGTATGGTGAGCATCGGAATTAGCAATCTTCGAGGTGAATTTCACCAACTGCGGCGTGCTCTTCCCACAGTAGTAATCGCTATCCGATTTAAGTATATTGGAGTAGCTTTCCGATTAGCAGTTCACAATCTCTGTCAAACGAATTAGTTACAGTCAGATTGCGTCGTCCATAACTGAAGACAGAGTTAATCAATTTTCCTCGCTCTTTCCAACTTTGTCAGCTGTACATCAGTATATACTTCATTTTATTAAATGGGTGCATGAAAGTAATCGATGTGTTATGTTGATTCATGTCGCATGTCTTTCGTGTCTTTTGTAAATAAATGTCACCTTGAATGTTACCTGTTACTGAAAAGACAGATTTCCTTCGATCACATTTTTTAATTCATTAATCTTTGTGGGGGATAATAGGAGTAATCTAGGAGCAGAGTACATCAGTTCAACTTCAGTTTCACTAATAAGTGTCAAATAATTTTGCCATTCGCATATAGATTCTGTTGCATTTAGTTTTACAGTAATGTAACTGAGGGATGAGTAAATATTCTGATGCAGAAGTTCATTAGAGGTACTCACATACCTGCCCAGCAAACGGTACAGAAATGTTCAAAAGTGTGTGAATTCCTAAGGGACCAAACTGCTTAGGTCATCGGTCCCTAGACTTACACACTACTTAAACTAACTTATGCTAAGAACAACACACACACGCCCATGCTCGAGGGAGGACACGAACCTCCGGCTGGAGGGGCTGCGCAGTCTATGACATGGCGCCTCAAACCGCGCGGCTCCAAACGGGACATGCTGTAAGTGGCTTGAGCTAGATTTGGCATACGAGGTTAGAAACCAATGGAGTATCTTCCTCGCTCCGTTGAGACCAGGATTAGAGGGCATGTAACACGATATTACGTGATGTCTCCTGGGGTGACAAATTCTTTGTCCGGCATGCTTATTATCGCAAATACCTCTACTTATACCCTAAGAAATTTTGGTCTTACGTTTGTCAGTGGCACACGGGTTAACGCCGGAACACTAACTGGCAAAGCAGGGAGCGAAACAGATCATAGCATAATGATGAAATCCGAAATATTGTTTCCTTTTTTTAATTGCTTTTTTTTACATATGTAAATCGGGGAATATTCGTGTTATTCCATAATAATACTAATCTAAGGTGCATGACGTCTCGTTCTGCACAAAATTGGCGAAAGAATTAGTTCCGTATTTGCGTACAGTAGATCACAGATCCCTTAGTCCGAAAGCTGTAATTTGAAAGAGACATGAATTATACTCATCTAAAAAAAAAAAAAGAAAAAGAAAAAAGAAAGAGGCAATAGAATCTCTGTACAGGTCTACTGTGCTTTAGCTCTATCGTATATTCGTGGCGGAATTGTAGAAGAGATTCTGAGTTTAAACATGTAGTTATCTGCAACGAAGATTTATTCCACGACCAATTTACTAACGTCCACTCACATATTAATAAAATACCAGCCCTTTGAAAGACAAGAAAGTAGCACTTAAGGTAGAGATATATACAGTTGTGTGCTTCACCAAACATTAACATAATGCTATAGTGTTAACTACATGATAAATTAATCATGACTGAAGTCAGTTATGGTATACATGTATCTTAACACTAGCAGGGTGTGGAGGTATCGAGTGTATAGATGTCAATCACTCATTTATATGTTGGATGAATGGGAGGCCTCAGTTTGTTCGTAGTATACTGGAAAAACTGCGGTTTGTTTACAAAAGAGATCGCTTTATTACCACTTGTCAGATTCCAAGAGAAATGTTGCCCAAGTGTGTGGAACTCGTACCAGGTCGGACTAACAGGAGATACGGAGAGGTTACAAAGAGGGCCCTCGCGTGTGGTCACAGACGGGTTCGATATGCGGGAGAAATATTGAAAAATTTTAACTGTTTTCCACTCGAAGAAAACTCTCGGTACCCCACGATAATCTGCTTCGAAAATTCAGAGAATTTGGAAGTAAAGTAATGGTATTGCTGCTATAGTGTTACTGTAACACGTGAAAAGTATAATCTGATGATGTTTCACTGTTGTTATATGCTAGTGTGACGCCGGCCGGTGTGGCCGTGCGGTTTAGACGCTTCAGTCTGGAACCGCGTGACCGCTACGGTCGCAGGTTCGAATCCTGCCTCGGGCATGGATGTGTGTGATGTCCTTAGGTTAGTTAGGTTTAAGTAGTTCTAAGTTCTAGGGGACTGATGACCTCAGCAGTTAAGTCGCATAGTGCTCAGAACCATTTGAACCATTTTTTTTCTGCTAGTGTGACACATTTTTATGCGTCGACTATTATTGTGTATGTGTCACAGCGAATTAAGTTGTGTACCGTCGTTACCTTAAGATAGATATTTTCGATGCAGATGTGTAATACTACGCCATTTGATTGTTTTGTGTGCCACCACCGTTATTTAGGTTTCCGTGCTTTCTTATAATCGCATTTAGTAGAAACGAGAATGGTTCCTTCAGCAACATGTCCACGACAGTAACCTTCCTTCATTCCGTTCGACTGGAAACCATGTTCGTCTCCATTGATCTCGAGGTTATATTAAAATCTAGTTTTGGCATACATCTACATATCTTTGAACACAAGAAGACGAAGGCATACCACCGGTGTAATTAAGATGAAAGGAAGTTTACAGTTTTTTCTTACTTTTAAATTCTGTATGTGGAATTAATGATGCTCAGCTCTATGCATAATCAATATCTCTTTCAAAATTTCATTTTTACACAACACATATTTCGATCAACTGTCGATAGTACTATGAACTTGGTCTGATTCCTTTGCTCGTGCATGTTTACTTGTACCTGAAAGTGTGACATTGCCGTCTTTAAGACCTCACTGTCGAAGGGATGTTTAACCCTAATCGTCGTTCCTACAAGAGTTGCGGCTCAGTGTTACTTCTTTAACTAATTAACTGAATTGCCTTTAGATAAGTGGGTGATTAACCACATATCCCTTGTCTCATCAGAATGTCAGAAAGATTAAAGCATTATTATCATCTAAAATTAATCTGAAAAATCTAGAAAATAATTGTTTGCAATATACATGTTCGACAGTCTTCACTTTCAACAAAGCTTGAGGTTTATGCGTAACTAAGGCGAAAAGTATATCAACGAAAGACAATAACTCTTCGTACAATGAAAATTATTTTTGCAATCCACACGGTCGCCTCGAGGGAATTAAACGAAACGTGGATGCACAGTATATGACAGTCGATAACAGAGCCGAAAACTGTGGCCCTCCAGTGGACGGCTATTAAAGGTTTTATCTGTCATGTTTATGCGGAGCGAACCCATTACACAGCCGTATGCAGCCGTGGCGATACATAGGTCCCACTCGATATTTCATGGAACGCTACACACGGCAAAAAATACTCTTTTATTGGGAAAAGGCACGCTGCCGCGAACTCTCTCATTCGTTAACGAGGACTTGTTCCTTTTTGTTGTCCTTCACGCAGAATTAATCGCGAATGGTTTTATCGTATTATGTATTTTCGTTCTGCGCTGCAGTGCTCGCGTTCAGAGGCAGACAGACCAAATGCTTTGTTCTGATGTTTTGAGCTAGAAACGTTGTAACCAACGGTGAAACTTTTTTTCCTCTCTCTTAGCCGTGAATTAATGGAATGAATTTAGTAATTTATGGTTCGACTGTTCTTAATTGTATTCGCTGGATGTTAACACTTAAGGCGCTCTTTCGGTAGATTAGAAAACAACCGAATTGAATTTGAAGGGGTAATTGTGTTTCTGAAACAAAAAGTTTCTTTAGCTGTAAAATCTAATAAAAGATGCAAAATCCGTGTATTTGCTGTAGAGCCTGTCACGGTATTTTTGTACGTATCAGTTGTCGAAGTAATTACAGGTTTTATGTGTAATGTTAAGTCGGAGCAAATCAGTACACAACTGTATACTGCCGTGACTCCGAATGTTCCAGTGGCCAAGTGTATTTACACTGATCAGAGAGAACATTATGACCATCTACCTAATATCCGGTATATTCACCTTTGGCACGTATAACAGCGGCGACCAGCAATGAGGCTTTGGTACGTCCTGGAGGGAGTTAACACCACATCTACACACACAAGTCGGAGGGGGGGAGGGGGCGAGGGTGATGAGCTCTGATACCACGTTCAGTCACATCCCAGATGTGTTCGATCGGGTTCAGATCTGGCGAGTTACAGGGCCAGCACATCATTGCCATTCTGTTCCTCGAGCCGCTCCATAACGCTCCTGGCCTAGTGATGTGGCGCATTATCTTGTTGAAAAATGCCACTGCCCTCAGGAAACATGATCGTCATGAAGGGGTGAACGTGGTCTGGAACCAGTGCACGACACTCCTCGGCCGTCATGGCGCTTTGCACGAGCTCCACCGGAGTCATGCATGCTCCCGTCAATGTTCCTCAGAGCATAATGGAGTCGCCGCCAGTTTGTCTCAGTCGTTAAGTACAGGTGTCAAGGAGCTGTTTCCCTGGAAGACGACGGATTCGCGCCATCCCATCGGCGTAATGAAGGAATTATCGGGATTTATCAGGCCATGCAACGCTCTACCACTGCGCCAACGTGCAGTGCCGGTGCTCACGTGCCCATTTCAGTCGTAGCTGCCGATGTCGTGGTGTTAACATTGGCATACGCATGTATAGTCGACTGCAGAGGCCCATCATTAAGAGTGTTCGGTGAACTTTGTGTTCAGTGAACTTTGTGTTCGGTGAACTTTGTGTTCGGACATACTTGTACTGCGCTCTGCATTAAAGTTTGATGTTAGTTCCGCCACATTTTGCCGCATGTCCTGGTTTACCAGTCTGCCCAGCCTACGACGTCCGATATCTGTAATGAGGGATGGTCGCCCAACCCCACGACCTCTGGACGTGTTTCCACCTTGATTTTGCCCCGTGTTGAAGACACTCACCACAGCACTTCTCCAACACCCGACAACACGTGCAGTTTCCAAAAAGCTCATGCCTAGTCACCGGGCCGTCAGTCTCTGCCGACGGTTAAACTCAGATAGATCGCGCGTATTCCCCATTGTACACGACGACAGCACGCTGTCTGATACTACATGCACCGTGCGTGCGTCTGACTAGCAGTCACTCGCCAGGTGACGGTGCTATCGCCTGGACGGGTTTATATCGACAGTTGGTCGGTGGTCATTATGTTCTGGCTGATCAGCATATATTCCTTAGGAGGAGATATGAAATGTTATGAATGGTAACTATTGTTTCTCTCACTTGTTTTTCGTATAGATAACTTGTCCGTTTACGTTTCTGAAGAGTTTACTTAGGCTCATACGTTATTTTTCCATAAAAAACGGGCAATTTAAATATTTACTGTTTTATTACTAACTTTATCAATGATGGGTAGTTGGAGTTTCTCAGCTGTCTCCGGATTAGGCGATGTAGTGATCGCAGAAAACCTGTTATTTTACTGGTTTCTGAGTGTAACGCCCATCTTCAGGAGTCGAACAGTTTCTTAAAAATATATTTAGACAATTAGAACTTGGAGCAGTCTTCTTGAGGTGCGATATGGCGTGCTAATATTGACTGTGAGGAGCACCATTTTTTAAATACGAAAAGTGCACTCAATCTATTATACGACGTTTCATTTATGATTCGTGGGAGTCCTGAAGACGGGCGTTGTCTCTTATATGTCACAGTTTCTCTTCTCCACTCGTGAGGAATGCTCCTCCGATTATTGAGTCTCATTACTTTGCGTACTCCTTCTTCGTTTGCCGTATTTGTTTTGTAAATATAAAAAAAATGGTTCAAATGGCTCTGAGCACTATGGAACTTAACATCTGAGGTCATCAGTCCCCTAGAACTTAGAACTACTTAAACCTAACTAACCTACGGACATCACACACATCCATGCCCGAGGCAGGATTCGAACCTGCGACCATAGCGGTCGCGAGGCTCCAGACTGTAGGGCCTAGAACCGCTCGGCCACTCCGGCCGGCTTTTGTAAATAAAAAAACGCCTTCTCTTGCTGCGCTGTATTTTATTCTCCCAGACGCGTTTCGCCTTTTTTCACTTCAACGCATTATCAGTGGGATTTATAATGATACAGTTATGATACACTTTTGTTTTGATATGTATTATCCGTAGATCATAAAACAGGTCACTTCTCGCTTTTTACGTAAATGAGTAATTACTTACATTTCTTAGCGTTTCGTCTCATCTGGTCACTTGCTGGGAGTCGGACTACTGCTCTGTTTACGAAACAAAATAATGTTTTTATGTTTCGAACATTTTCTCCGATTTTTCATTTTGTTTGCTTTGTGATTGTGGTGCGCTATCAGTCTTCCGTCACTAATAAACACATTTGATCGAAAACTGTAACTTCAAGACACAACTACGTTGAGTTTATTGTGTATCTCATCCTGTTTGGTTTGTTTACGCAAATCTTGCCAACCTAACGAAGTATATGCTGAAGAGTGAGAGAGGCATGCATGGATTATTATTATTATTATTATTATTATTATTATTATTATTATTATTATTATTTTGCTGTAGATTGTTGAATATGGATGTAGTAGCTGTCATAAAATGGTTGAAAGTTTTGTGTTTAGTTGATTTGAGTTTTGGTTTAAATGTTTTGCGGAGAAGTTCATAGACAATTAGTGAGAAGGGTGTTGGGCAGTGTTATTATTATTATTATTATTATTATTATTATTATTATTATTATTATTATTATAGTAGTAGTAGTAGTGTTACACTATTATGACAATGAGTTGTTTGGCATATGTACTTCATTATTCAACAGGGTTTGTGTGTGAAATCTTATGGGACTTAACTGGTAAGGTCATCAGTCCCTAAGCTTACACACTACTTAACCTAAATTATCCTAAGGACAAACACACACACCCATGCCCGAGGGAGGACTCGAACCTCCGCCGGGACTAGCCGCACAGTCCATGACTGCAGCTCCTGAGACCGCTCGGCTAATCCCGCGCGGCAAACAGGGTTTTTTTCCTGCTTTAGTTTTCTGTATGTGGTATGTTGAATGAACAAGTACACTTGACAGCAAAAAAAGTGGGTCACTGCTGAATACAACCAACGTAACGTAGCTGTGTTGCAGGTCCTCTAAACACCGAAACCCCGTTGGGTACAGTCGTTTGACTACACATAATGGGTACTGCGAGAGACTACTAGAGACCAAAGGTTCATATGGCAGTCAGTCTAAGCGTCAACTAATATAGTCATACAAAACACATTAGAAAACACGTTTTTAGCTACGAGACACCTCAGAACACTCATAAACTAACCTTAATTACAACAAGTAACATTCCAAAAGTTCTGAGAAAACCGATTATTTTACATATATCGTATAGTAATCCTTAGTCAAAACTAAATACTTGATACAATATATGGAGTTACAAAGCTGTACGGCAATTTTTATGAAGTTTTTTGCTCTCAAAAAGGTTTTCAATCCACGTGCTGAACGTCGCTCAACGGCGAGTGGCTCTGGAAACAGGATATTGGACGAACCAGTAAAAAAAAAAAAACGCGATTAGCGGCAACAAGCACTCTACGGAAATCTCAACATTAACAGCGAATCACCAGTAATATAATTGTTCTCGTGACACATCGACAGCTAGGTGTATACAAATTTGAACTGTAAATGACATGACCAACGTCGTCGTTCTGGATGTGGATTCAAAGCCAGCACCTATAGCCATTGCTAACTCAGCTTGATTTGTGCCTTATTGAGACCCATCACTAGGCATAAACAGACGTGAAGTATAGACGTTTGCACCAGTATCAGTTATCAATTCAGGTCCTGAAAATAAATGACGAAAATGTTTGTACTGAACTGGGAATCCTGCATAACAGTTACCTTCCTGGGAAGTACCCCCAACGACGTTTAATATGGTGTCATTCACAAGGAACAAGGTATGCTCATGTTTAAAACTGAAATGCCATCATGTAAAGCTTGTGACAGGGATGCGAACCCAGCGCCTAATCGGATTGTTAACGAAGTACGTAAAATCAGAAGTTAAATATCAAATGTAATGTTTTCACCAATAGCGAGATGTTGGAACCTTAAATGACGATACAATTGTTTTTGCCTGACTGGGATTCGAACCCAGCATCTAGCGCCGTCGTTTTCTAGCCAGGAACAGACGATAAATAGCTATTGTTGGTTCACTAGTAGTGAGATATGTGCATGTTTAGCTAGACATCAGGCAACGAACAGTTCTTTGCTAAATGGAATTCAAACCTCGCACACGTCGTCATGAAGACACTTTAACTATCAAATTCTTTTCCAATAATAGCTAGGAGTTGCATGTTTGTACTTTCAATGATGTGATGAAAAATACTCTGCCGGCTAGAAGTTGAATCCACAACATATCGTCGTTGGTGATCACAACGAACACAACGTCAAAACCAAGTCCGTTTCCGCCAGTAGGATGGAGAGGAATGTTTGAACTTGAAAAGATGTAAGGAAACGTTTGATATTGTAATGTTGTGATAAAAAGCTCATCATATGGCTGTGAGTTGAAACGAACACGTTACAGCTGACAACGCACGAAGAGACGTTGAAAATGCAACTATTTTTCACTAGTAGTTCGGAGTGCACATGCTAGGGCTTGAAATGAAATAATGAATATTTTGTGCTGATCAGGATTCGAAACCAGATAGGGGTCTTTCGAGGAGGCCAAGGAGAGTTTGCAATCTTGGGGAACACAGTGAAATCGAATTCGAATCCCAGTCCAGCACCACAATTTTCAACACCTCAGTTTCAAATAAAGTAAGAGCCTTGTGAACTTACATGGCCATTGGTTCATTAAATGAAATACTTTTTCTAGTTTACGACGGCTTGCTGGTGACAGAGTCTCTTCCTTCCGGGGTTTCTCCATCAGTCACAGCTCAAACGAATTCCGCTCTGCCCCAATCGGCACCGATGTGATGTCATCTTTACTGCGGATATAGAACTGCGGAGCTTACTACCGTTCTGCACTTGGCGTTACTAGGGATGAATGAGAGTTACTTGTGTGTGTTAAAAATCAACACCTGACGTGAGATGTGAACCTACACGTTTCACACATCAATACAAAATTAATCCACCAGACCACAGAACCCCTGCCAAGCACATAAATATGAATTGCAGAGTATTCATTTAGATGTAGATACAGATATCAAGGGACGGGTAACAGGAAGGAGGGCGGGATCTAGGAATGGATAGAGGTGCAGAAGTGCAAAATATAAGCGTGAAATGCTTGCAAAGTATTGCTTACTTAGATATGTGCCACAGTTCGTTTTATCTTAGGACCGAGAGATAAGGAAGGACTGTTTTCAGAACGAAGAATGGGTTATAGGGAAGGGGAGATCAAAGAATACGGTTTCATAGGTGCTGAGAGGAATGATAGAGAGGAAAGACAGCAGCAATTAAAAGAGAAAATGTAGCGTCAATGGAAACCGCTAGATTTGATTATAAAGTTTTGGGGGAATGGAATAGAAGGGCACTTGCAGCGATAGTGTCAGAGAGAGAGAGTGTGTGAGAGAGAATAGAGGAGATATTAACAACGAGTAAACATAATATGAAATCGTTTGCGTATTGTGTGGAGGACGGAGGGTGTATTCATGGTTCATGTGGCTCTCAGCACTATGCGACTTAACTGCTTAGGTCATCAGTCCCCTAGAACTTAGAACTACTTAAACCTAACTGACCTAAGGACATCACACACATCCATGCCCGAGGCAGGATTCGAACCTGCGACCGTAACGGTCGTGCGGTTCCAGAATGAAGCACCTAGAACCGCTCGGCCACGCCGCCCGGCGTGTATTCATGGATGGGGGGGGGGGGGGGGGGGAAAGAGAGAGATGTATTTGAAATAACAAAAACTACTGCGACAGAGTCCATCTACGCTGATCAGTTTGTAAGTATCTAGACAGGGTATAAATGAAATCAAAAGAGAATATTTAACAAAGTGTATATTCAAAAGAAACCTACTTGAATTAAAAAGGCAACTCAAAGGAAAAATAACCCATATTGTATCTTTTCTGTTACCACGCGATCTTCCACTGGCTCCCAATGAGGAAAAATTACGAAAAAGAAGACATAACAAAATATTTTAAGGACTCTAATATTTTATCCAGAATCCTTCATTATTTTGTACTTCTATCATGCGTCTTGACATAGAACGTATAAGCCGTCGGACGTAACAGCCTGAAGAAGCAACTTCCTCCCAGGCTTCCAGGACGCAGTCCCAAAGAGCGTCCGCAGTAGTTGGTTGGTTTCGTGGCCAGTTCTCTGTTAATGTTCTGGCGACATCAGCCCACATGTTTTCCATGGGGTTCATATCAGCCGCCCGTGGCGGCTAGTCCATGACGTTGACGCCAATCATGGAGAGCCGCTGCTGAACAAATGCAGACTTGTGAATGGGAGAATGGTCCTCTTGCAATGTGACGTCCCCTTCTGCGTACAGCATTCGCACTGACGGAAGCATCATATTTTCCAATATGTGGGCATACTGCACGCTGTCCCGAGTTCCTTCTATCTTGTGAAGAATTCCCGCCCCTCTCGCAGAAGTCCAACCTCAGCAGGTAACAGATAGCTGGCCACTTCTTTTCGTCATGGTTACATATTCGCGTCGATGGCGAGTCCCTTGCGGCCTGTAAACGATTCGTGGACCGTTGTTACTGGTGGAAAACACCTTCTCATCAGTGAAACTGATGTTGTCCCACGACGCCCTCAGATGAAGCTCCGCAAATGCTAGCCGGTATAAAACGTTCTCTTCGCTGAGCTCTTGTTTCACGGCGGATCGTCGTGCATGCAGTCCAGCGTCCCTCAGCCTTCGGCGAATCGTGTCACTGGAGCCGGGGAAGTTGGTCTCCCGCCGCAACTGCTTCGCGTTCAGAAAGGGATTTTCTCTGCTCCTAGACACTAGGTTCCTCTCTTCCTGCTGTGAGCTCACTCTCTTCCTGCCTGAGCCAGGAGCCCTGTTGGTGGTGCCTCTTTCAAGGCATTCCTCCACCATCTCGTTGCAGTGGTATGTGGTACGCCATACCGTCTGCCAACTTCTCTGATGGAACATCCTCCTTATTCAATGAGAGCGACGACTCTATCTCGAATAGACCTCTCCCAGTGAACCATTACGGTAGACAGCCTGATGTGGATTTGTGCTTGCCGCTCTTATACTGATTCCAGGAAAGGAGGTAAACATATTTACGTCAAATGGAGCGGCAGAGGCAGAGGGATGCGGCGCAGCCGTGCTGGCTCGTCCCGGGCTGTTGGCCCACTAATGCCTCGGCCAGCTTAGCTGGCCCGTAGCTCGCTAGCCGCGGCTAGTACAGACCCGGGCCGTAAGGGCACGATCACCCCTTGAAGGATCAAAAGTTACACCTAACCTACCCAAGTCTAAACTAACGCAGCTACAGCTGTTATGCTATAACATGTGCAGGCACACCTACAGTTAACGATTCATTCAAATATTTGACGAACAATACGTTCAAAAATACATTCATTTTAAACATAGCTGGCCGGCCGGTGTGGCCGAGTGGTTCGAGGCTACGGTCGCAGGATCGAATCCTGCCTCGGGCATGGATGTTTGTGTTGTCCTTAGGTTAGTTAGGTTTAAGTAGTTCTAAGTTCTAGGGGACTGATGACCTCAGATGTTAAGTCACATAGCGCTGAGAGCCATTTTAAGCCTAGCTACCACAAAATATTTCACGTAGCTAGCAATAGCATGACGCAGAAAACTATTCTTCTCTGCATTAGATGTAGCCTTAAGAAAACGTGTATTCAACCACGACAACTAAGCAGAATGTAAAAATAAACAGGTTTGGCGGCAGCTTCTCCAAATAATAATATATACGTAGTATATAATACACGTTTTGTACACTTATAACATGTATTCAGTGTCTCTGAAACAATACGTGCTGCACGACGGAAATTAATTTCTGCTGCGGCACTTCTTTTACATCTCAATGATACACGACTACCAGAGAACATTATTCTTTACGGCAGTCAATCCACTTGTAAATTAACACCATGATATCGCAGATATTTGGCAACACGTTACTAGGGATGAGAAAGACCTTAAGGTTTGCAACTAAACATGCTACTCCTAGCTACTACTGAATAAGAATTTGATTATTATCGTCTCTTCATAACCATGTCTGCGACGTTCGACTCTGTCAGCATAGACGTTTTCGTCGCCTTATTTCTAGTTAAAGGTGCGCACATCTCGCTAATGGTGGACCAGCATTGGACGATTCTCGTCTGTTCCTGGTTAGACAACGACAACGACGGCGCTAGGCGCCGGGTTCGAATTCCTGTCAAGCAATAGAACTTCATTCGTCATTTAAGGTTACAACCTCACTACTGGTGACAAACTGTGATATCTACATTCTGATTTTACGCACTTATTCAACAATCCGATTAGGTGCCGGGTTCGCATCCTTGTCACCAGCATTACATTATGGCATTTCAATTTTAAACATGTGCATCCTTTGTTCCTTGACAATGCAACAATATACAACGTCTTTCGAGGTTAATTACCAAGAAGGTAATTGTCATGTTAGGGTTTTTGGTTTCGTACAAACATTATCGCCATTTACGTTCAAGTAGAGAACTGATAACTGATACTGGTGCAAACGTCAATATTTGACGTCCCTTTCTGCCTAGTGATTGAGTCTCGATAAGGCACAAAGATTTGCTTGGTTAACATTGCTTTACGTGCTGGGTTTGCATCCGGATCCAGAACGAAGACATTGATCATGTCATTTAAAGTACAACTTCGTGTACAAGTAACTGTTGATGAGTAATGTGAACAATGATATTACTTGTGATTTGCTGTTAATGTTGGGATTTCCGTAGACTGCTTGCCGCCGTTAGTCACGTTTTCTTTCAACTGCTTAGTATTACATAAAGTTGATGCGAAACCACTCCCCGTTAAACGTTGAACGACGTCCATCATGTGTTGGGTAAACCTTTTAGACAGCAAAGAACTTGTTTCCAATTGTTTATAAATCCATATACTGTCTCAAATATTTAATTGTGCCTACGGATTACTGAACGATTAATGGAACAAAATAAGTTGTCCCATAACGTTTGAAATGTCACTTATTGTAATTAAGTTTAGTTTACAAACGTTAAGGACTGCCTGATCTCTTCTGTACTATCGTGGTGTTACTTTATATCTGGATGAACTGTCATAAAGACCGGTGTTCTCTAGTAGTCTCTAGCGGTACCCAATCTATATCTTACGACGACTGTTCTGTGGAGCGTTGCGACGATGTGCAACACAGATATGCTATGTTGGTTGCATACATTCAGGTGCAGCCTACACATTGGAATTCAGGCGTGAACCACTTTTTTTGCTGTCGAGTGTACATATGTCAAACAACTCATGTTTACACTAATAGAGAAAATTATGGAGTAACACTACTATTATCGTAATAGTAATAAAAATAATTTCACTCAACCCTCTTTCCACTCACTTTCCCATGAACCTCTCGACAAAACATGTAAACCAAAACTCAAATCAACTAAACACTAAAACTTTCAACCATTGTGTGATAGCTATTACATTTATATTCAACATTCTACAGAAAAATAAAAAAGGTGATCCATGCATGTTTCTCTCTCTCTCTCTCTCTCTCTCTCTCTCTCTCTCACACACACACACACACACACACACACACACACACACACACACACACACGTAAACATAACAGAAATGAAAAGGCACAACTTTTCACCTTGAAGTTACAGTTTTTGATCAGATGGCTATATTAGTGACAGAAGACTGTTAGTTCACCACAACAACAAGGGAAAACAAAATTAAAAGCAGAGAAAAATGTTCGAAACATAAAAACATGGTTTTGTGTCGTAAATAGAGCGGTAGTGCGACGGAGGTTCGAGTACTCCCTCGGGCATGGGTGTGTGTGTGTGTGTGTGTGTGTGTGTGTGTGTGTGTGTGTGTGTGTGTGTTTGTCCTTAGGATAATTTAGGTTAAGTAATGTGTAAGCTTAGGGACTGATGGTCTTAGCAGCTAAGTCCCATAAGATTTCACACACATTTGAACATTTTTGGTAGTGCGACCTCTAGCATGCGACTAGATGAGAGCAAACGCAGGTGCCAACTAAACACTCGAAGAAAACTAAGTAACCCCTTATCTACGAGTACAGAAAAAGCGAGAAATGAACTGCTTTATAAACTACAAATAATACCTAACAAAACGAAAGTGTATCATAATTGTAACGCATCTGAGTGAATAAAGTACAATGCACAAGAGAAAGCGTTTTTACTCAAAAAACAAATATTTCTGTGGTTGGTGCGGAGGATGACCATGCAAACGAATTAGTGCCTTCACTGTAATTCCTTTTACATTGGTAACGTATTTACTTTTTCTTCATGTTGTGTCTCCATCATGTTTTTGTTATTTAATGATACAGAACCGAACGTTATTACAGCAAATTAAATTCGAAATAACTCTACTGACGTGGCACATACGTTTCGCTTTGCCCTTTAGTTGATTCCCATCAAGTAAACAGATGGCTCCTTGTTTTTCGAATCTTTCGTCTAACATTGGACAGAAGTGAAAACAGGCATTATTCTCAAGTTTTACAATCAGTGAAAAGCCTATAACTGTGTACTTCCTGTATGTCTTTAAGCGAACGGTTCGGTACTATTTTTCATAAAAGCTTGAGAATGAAAGACTGATGCTGTCTGTGTCTGCCATAGACAGTGTGGTGGAGGGTGCTTTTGGTATCACTAACCGACACCCCCGTTTCTCATCCATTCGCAAATGGCAAGTGGGAAGAATGGTTGCTGGTAATCCTCAATACTAGCTCTAATTTTCCAGATTTTTCTCGTTGTACTCATTTCGCGAGGCGTATGTGGGAGGAAGTAATATGTTGTCCGACCTTCCCTGGAACTTACTTTATTTCAGTTACACCAATAAACCTCTCCGTGATGCAGAACGCCACTCTTATCTGCCACTAGAATTTGTTGAGCATCTCTGCGATGCTAAAAGACCCCGTGGAGCAACACCTTACTCGTCGTTGGCTCTTGTCCATCTCTTCTGTTAATCCAACGTCGTAGTGGTCTGATAGACTAACGAACGGTACTCAAGAACCAGTAGAACATGTGTTTTGTAAGCCCCTTCTTTCGTTTGTGAATTAAATTTACTTGAAGTTCTTCCAGAGAATCTCATCTTGGCGTCTGATATTTCTAGAATTAATGTTATGTGGTCACTCCACTTTCAGTTGCTCCGGATAGTTACGCGTAGATATTTTACGATAGTTATTATTTCCAGCGATTTTTCTTCAATACTGCAATCACGCAGTAGTGGATTTCTTCTCCTGTGTATGCACAATCTGCTACATCTGTTTACCTTGAGGGCCAATTGCCGGTCCCTGCATCATTCATCTATCATCTGCAGGTCTTCCTCCAGTCCGCTACAGTATTCCGACGTAGCTACCTTCAGACAGACAATCTTATCGTCTTCAGACAGCGTCATGGAGCTTCCGCCATCACACTTCCTTGCGGTATTTCTGGAATTATAAGGGGCCACAGTAATTCCTTGCCGAATGTCGCTGCTTATATACCCTAATCGCAAGCACACTGGTTTGCATATATGCCGCAGCAACGCTCGCAAACGGGAACTTTTTGATCGCCTGTTATACCTTTACATCTGTCGATTTTTTCTCATTAACAACCTATTGAGTTCCGTCTGCAAGGAAATCACAAATTTGATCCAATACTCGGTAAGCTCATACTTTATTCACTAAACGACAATGTTGAACTAAATTAAGTGCCTTCTCTGAAATCAAGGAACACTTCATCACTCTGCGCGCCGATGTCTAAGGTGGTCTGCATCTTACGGATGAGCAGAGCGAGCTGTGTTTCATAAGATCTTTATTTGCGGGAGCGATGTTAATTTTTGCAGAAGAGATTTTCGTTTTACAAAAACTTCTCATTTGGTATAGATGCCTTTCCACCATTAAATGACTGTAGTTGTTTTTCTATCCCACCATCGCATTTCTCAATAATTGCGTTCATTCGATGATTCAAAGGACGAGTCACGTTGCGAACTTACACGGTGAATCAGTTTCGGAAGGCGGAATTCATCATTTCTGCCTTTTCTCTGTCATCCTCTGTTTCGGGGCAAGTGTAGTCACTGAGTGAGTGAATAGATGCTTCCAGTCCGCTTATTGACTTAACATAAGACCAAATATCCTTCGTTTCTTTGATATCTTGATCTCCACCAGCTGCAGTAGTCCTATCGAGCGAAATGATGCACAGTTTAAGGGAAGGACGGGCATCCCTTTGAAAAGGCCTCTCGTGGCCCGACTGAAAAGTCTTCCTAGGAGTCTCCGCCTCTTGTCAGCTTGGCGCCCTTTTATTCGTATAACTGGTGGTAGTGAGCTCTTCCAGGAACATTCGGTCCATTCTGCAGTGTTAATATAGCCGTCTGGTAATGGAAGATTAACTCATGTTTGATAGCGCGACTCGGAGATATTCTAGCCTGTTTCAGTCATTTTGCAACAGCCCTGAATCCAGTACCATTAATCGAAAGGTGTAATACAAACAGAAAAGGAGAGTGCCGTTATTGTTGTGTGATTTTGATAGACTCTCATAAGATCGGACTCTTTTTACATTTTTGTTTCGGAGGACAGTGTAAAACATAAAAAAACAGTAGTTCATAATTAAATAAGTAAAAGAAAGTAACTCAGATATTCCATAATCAGCTTTTGTTTTGCCGTTCCCGACATATATGTCATACTTGAGTTTGAAAAATCCTGTGGGCAAAAATTGAAGTTAATATTTAAAAGAATCATAAAGACTGCAACGCAACAGGCATAACTTAATAAAAACTGATGATGCCATAACATCAAAAATGATATTTTGTGTGTGAAACAGGTAAGGACGTTCGATTATGTTTGAAGTAAGCTTTGTGACATGAAATATGCAATAGAGGATGGTTGAGAAAATATTATTGCCTTGGATATAATATTTTGTATTGTACTTCGGAGCCTGCTGAAAGGTATTCTAAATGTTTAATCATTCCCATGAAGTCTCACTGAAGCTCCTGAAACTACGGTGTTTCCACTTTGGTAACTATGACAAAAGTTAAAAATAAGTAGCAAAGTAACGTAGAAATCTAGGTGAGGAATAAATTCATTAATTAATAAACGCAAGCTCAGTGCAATAACAATTCAGTAGACGATCTTCCGTAATGTATGGTTCTAAAAAAATATATAAAACGCTCAGTAAAGCGCAGCGCTGTGTGTTGCGGAAACGTGAGGGGATGCGCGTTGTCTTGCTGGTGTCGCCTTTTGTTTCCGTATACGCGCTTCCATTACCCAGGTACTAGCGCTAGCAGTGGAGTTACACGTGCGGCAGATAGCCTTTTTGCGTCGCAAGTTGCAGGAAGTGCCTGTTAGGGACGGAGCGGCCGCGAGGAGTCGCCGCACTGCGGCCAGAAAAGCACGCGTGTGTCCAGCGCAGCCGCGCGCCTCTTTAGCTGATGAATCCGGTGCGCTCGCTTTTGCGGGTGCGCGCAATATCCGCGAGTAGCCGGCCCCTCCCCCTACCGCCCCCACTTCTGGTCCACGAAATGCCCTCACGTCCGACAGGTGAAGGAGTTCAGGGCTCCGCTGCCAGTACAAAGGCCCTGCACATGTGTCTGCCTCGCAGGCGGCGTGGAGCTGGAATATGACAGCCCGCAGCAATGCTGCTTCCGAAAAATATTTGTCATTTTGTGTTGCTAGCTTTCTTTTTCTGGGACATAGCTACCTCCTTTGCGTTTTAGCAATATAACGTTCTTGCTGGAAAGATATAGTGAATACGTATTCGTAATACGCTTGAGGTGATCCTTCGTTGCTATCCCGGCTTATATTTATCTCTGACGTAATGTCTCTCCTCGCTTTACTCTCTTTAGATGAAGCACACGTTTTACCTTCACAGTAGCAGTCATAATGCGGAAAACCAAAAAAATCAGATAATGTTTTAAATACCAACTTGTAGTGTGCTGTTATATATATATTTCGTTGTACTGCTTGTGGAAGATATCAGTCGAGCGACTATACTTAAAAGTACCAGAAAAACAGATGGCATAATTGAGCACCTACTGTCTCCATATATAATCACAGGTTCTCTAACCATACGTGTGAATGGCCTGTTAATGTATCTGATTGCGTTTTACTACATTTACGTAAGATTCATAGGTTCTTCGTTTCTCTGGGATCACTCACACGTTTATGAGTTGCAGCAACCTGGATTAACAGTACCGCACTGGGATAATTTCACAGCCTGCCCGTATCTGAGCAAAACACATGTAAATAATTGTAGTAAGCCTTTAGGACTGTTAGTTTTAATACTATGATAATGACACGTTACCCCAAAGGAGTAAATGCTTCTGAAAGTGCATTTCACTTCGAAAGGTTAGAAATTTTATTACTGTATAAATATCTGTAGAATGCTGATCGATAGAGTTATTTGCTTATTTTATCCCGAATAAGTGAGCGGTCATGTTTTGAATAACGCATGCTATATCCGATTAAGCGTATCTTTTGAGTTAAAACACTCACTCTGATCGTTTACCATAAGCAAATTAATTATCCTTCCGATAAACTACAAAATTCCTATCTTCTTTATGGTTCAAAATCTGATAACACTAAATCCATGAGATTGTGTAGCATTGTGAGTAACTAACATAAAATCAAAATCGCGGAGTTATCTACGTTCCTTTTGTTTATAGTTAACCTGTTATCGCGGACAAATATGCATGGAGGTAAAAAAAGAAATGAGTGGCCCTTAAGTCACAAACTTGAAGCCGACATCTGCCACCTTATGTAGCCCAAAACATTAGCGTCACCGCCTTTATACCTGAATGGTTCACCGTGGTGATACTTCGCCATGTTGTCACTGTGACGTACCCTTGCCCAGTATCGACCGTTCGGAATATCTGTCGACTTTTTTGGTCGTATCTCAAATAGCATCTGATCCTTTGATTGTGTGGAGACGTAGTTGTCTCATCAAAAATGCCGGCTTGCGTCGTTTATAGGTGTACTGATAGATTCGATCGTAATCTGAAGTTTAAAGCAATTACATTTCATTCCGAAGTGGAGCCACTGAAGCAACATTTTGTGTTCCAAGCGACAAACGCTCCGACATCCGAACCCGCACGATACACGGCTACGTGACCGCGATAATTGTATTATTCATTGTTCTCATTTCCTCCATCTCTAAAAAGATTCTAGCTAGGACAGTGGGAGACAGGGGTCATATTTGTGTGTGTGTGTGTGTGTGTGTGTGTGTGTGTGTGTGTGTGTGTGTGTGTGTGTGTGTGTGTGCTTTCCCCTTTCTGAAGAAGGCTTAGCGCCAAAACATAGATGAATACTCTTTACATCGTTGATGCCTGCTGCTGGGCGTGAGAGTAGCATTCTAACCGCTTCACAGTATAGTTATTCCTTCATGAAGTATATTGTAAATAACCGATTGTACATAAACAGAAACGATGCTAAACTAAACTTCGTCCGAGTAGGCCTAGGAAGGCCCAACGGTACCGACCGGCCGCCGTGTCATCCTCAGCCACAGGCGTCACTGGACAACAGAAACGATGCTACACATAATTACAATACAGTAAGAAAAAATTGCTTTAATTACGCCACATTAAAGTTGTATATAGCACAAACAGGGGTTCACAGCGCTGCAACTAAAAGTTTTTCTCACTTATTCAACTGAATGTTTTGATCACTTACTCAGTAATATGAAATGCTTCACAGACAGCAAAGTAAAAATTTGATACGAAACTGAAAATATTTCTCTGAAAACTTGGCTGGCCGGAGTGGCCGAGCGGTTTCCAGTCGCTACAGTCTGGAACTGCGCGACCGCTACGGTCGCAGGTTCGGATCCTGCCTCGAGCATGGATGTGTGTGATGTCCTTAGGTTAGTTAGGTTTAAGTCGTTCTAAGTTCTAGGCGACTGATGGCCTCAGAAGTTAATTCCCATAGTGCTCAGAGCCATTTTCTTTGAAAACTTATCCGTTTGCACAGAAGACTGTCAAATACTGTAATGTGTAAATGGTCACGGGTAGGAAGTGCTGTCTAAAATATGTATGTCTTTAGTTATAAAACAAAAGTCTAATAAATGACCATTAAGGAGGCATATTCATAAGAAAATTATTTGAATATAAAATGACTCGTTCAACATCATTACGACTTATCATGCAAATGGTACATGGAACATGAAACTAATTAACTAACTATTGATATGTCATAAAGAATGGTACAGGTGTATATACTTTCGAAACCTTAGAATGAAATTTAAAATTGAGCTGAAGCAGATGATCAAAGTGGATGTACATTCCAGTTGTGATTTGTTTGGTTATTTCTGAACAACAGACAGAGTTATTGGCGAGAAATACTCCAGGAAAATAAGCAAATAGACTACTGTTGGAAAGTTAGGCTGTCGTGAAAAATAAGATTTACATGTATGTTAAAACAGAATATCTATTTTAGGGAGTCTAAGAGTGTGAGACCATTCCCTTAATTACATTTACAGTATTTCACAATATTGGAACACGCTTTAAATGGCCAATTGTGTGTGAATTTCTGTAACTTACGCTAAGAAACACACTCACACACATGCTGGAGGGGGGGACTCGAACCTCCGGCGGGAGAGGCCACGAAATCCGTAACATGGTACCTCAAACCACGTGGCAACTCCGCGCAACCATACATTAAAATTATATCATTTTTTCACCCTGTAAATTGGTATCATTGGTCACGCAATAAATGACGCATCATAGGTAAGCTTTCAAAGTGAGAAGACGCGTGAACTATAGTGACACTACTTAACTGACAATCTAATAAAAGAAGAACTCTATTCTACATGGAGGTACACCTCTATGCTGTTCTGTTTCAGTGACATTTCAACAATCGTTCACTTTGTTGACATGCGCAAGATACGATAGCATGACGGTGCGTCTTCCGTCATTGCACACGTTTAAGGGCTAGCAAATAACACACAGGTAAGTTTTTTGCAAACGTTGAAAGTTTAGTGCATACGAGTTCAAAGCTTAAAACGAACAAGAAGAATACCAGTAAGCAAACAAGCATTGGTTTTGGAATTCCCGTTTCATTTGCTGTTGATACAAATACACTAAAAGTGGAATTAGAGGGATTACGAGGGCCTGCTTTGCGCATCACTTCCTTCTCTTCTTGGTTATTCGATATATATTAGCAAAAAATTAACGAGGCCAAATGTGTCGTATTATTGGAGCAACAGAAGAACGATCGGAATTGCCTTCCTGATACTATGTTATTCGGGTAAGCACTGTAATTTTTGGTATTTAAAACAATTATTGGGTGCACAGAACAGAAATAATGAACAATCAATAGTCTGCTGATGTTTTGGGCTATTGAAGATGGCAGAAGGCCCCACCCGCCCCCACTTCAAAACAGTGTACAGCGTAAGTGTGTATTGCCATCTCATCTCCCTTCTTGTTTTACCTTCAAGCAAGTATGGTTCTCAGGATAAAGTCTGCTACAGATGACTACTCTTCATCGGTTTATCTGAGTAATACCTCTCCAAAAAATTAAATGATTTACTAAATAATTACGTCAACCACCGGTGTTACAACTGATCACTGTCTTTGATTCAGTTCAATCACAACCCATGCATTCAGTTAAACATTTCTTTGTTAATAAAGAGCAAACTAATATTTTTCGTTTACTTATATCCCTGATAGATTTTTTTCAGACAATTCCTTTTCATCTTTTAATATTCAATGAATGTAACTTATGTTTTCTGCATGTGACAGTGGGTTCTCTTTTATTAATGATTCTCACTTTACAATTATATTTAACTTTTTTCCAAATAAAACATTCTTTAATTTAAAGGTAGGCATGAAAGAAACAGACGTACACTTCTTTTTAGTTTATACATGAGCGCTAAGCTCGTTTCCTTCCTTTATTTGTTTCTTCAAATACGATACACGAAGCGTAGGTCGTGAACGGGGGCACGTTAACCCCGTAAAGAAAGTTACAAAGAAATTTGCGCTGAAATAAATGCCTACTTTGCCACAGCTACTTTAGCCCTTAACCTTAACAAATTGTGCAAAGGTATATGTCTTCAGGCGTTGGCGCTACTCTGAAACTTTCCCTTAACTAACCAAGTAGATGTGTATCACTCGTCACAGTTTTTCTAAGTGCAGTACGATGTCGCCAGTCGTGATTCTAATTAATGGTTCCACCAGTCATAACTTTACTAAAACTCGGAATTAGTGACTGTGACTGACTGACAGACTGTAAACCGTTTTGTAGTGCCATTGTAAACCTGGGTTCAGCAAAATTATCCGCACTGGGGCGCCTGTTCAGTGAAATCAGTGATGCATTCAAGATTCACTGCAAATCCACACCAATACCCAAACTATTGAGACGATACCTTAATCAGTGTTATTCTCCACGAACTATCAGTTAATGGGGTAAACTCTTCCGTACGAGAGTTTTACCCTCCCAGAAACACCAATTACTCAGCTGGAACTCGATCGGTATTTCTATCCTCGAAACACTAGCTTTCCCCGCAGTACTGGTCACAATACCCACTACTAATGAACAATACTAGATGAATTCCACAATAAAATACACAAATCAAAAAAAGCTTTGCAGCTCCTAGGTTCCGAGAGTTCTGTTACCTGTGCAAGAAATTGGAATAGAGATCAACATAAACAACATTTACGCCCTTTTTATTGCTTATGACAACCACACACCGCATTCAGAGGTGGTGGTCAAGACTGCTATACACACCAGTACCTCTAATACCCAGTAGCATGTCCTCTTGCATTGATGCATGCCTGTAATCGTCGAGGCATACTATGCACAAGTTCATCAAGGCACTGTTGGTCCAGTTTGTCCCACTCCTCAACGGCGATTCGGCGTAGATCCATTTGAGTGGTTGGCGAAACACGTCCATAAATAGCGTTTTTCAATTTATCCAAGGCAAGGTCGAGAGGTTTCGTGTCTGGAGAACATGCTGGCCTCTCTAGTCGAGCGATGTCGTTATCCTGAAGGAAGTCATTCACAAGATGTGGACGATGGGGGCGCGAATTGTCGTCCATGAAGACGAATGCCTCGCCAATTTGCTGCTGATAGGGTTGCACTATCGGTCGGAGAATGGCATTCACGTATCGTACAGCCGTTACGGCGCCTTCCATGACCACCAGCGGCGTACGTCGGCCCCACATAATGCCACCCCAACACAGCAGGGAACCTCCACCTTCCTGCACTCGCTGCACAGTGTGTCTAAGGCGTTCAGCCTGACCGGGTGGCCTCCAAACACGTCTCGGACGATTGTCTCGTTGAACGCATATGCGACACTCATCGGTGAAGAGAAAACGTAAGTCTGTGCCGCGCTGCATGGTGTGGCTGGAAAGATGGACCTCGCCATGGACGTGGAATTATTCCTGGACTCTGAACATACTTTGAACAATTAAGCATCAAGGCTTTAACGGTAAAATACCATCCAATGATCACGAACTCGCGTTGAGAACTCGAACACAACTAGATGAGAGCTCAGCCCCAACCCGTTGGAATCTAGCTAAGAACTCTCTATTAGATTACCTGTGTAGAACAATTTCGGAACCATTAAGCAGATAAACGGATGGCGACATCGTCACAGTTGAAAACTCAGTTATTACTGAATTCGGCATTCATTGACATTTCCTGCGGACAGCTGCGGTGTGACGGTACTCTTGGCTGCCTCCGACCCTGCTTGGCTGGCGGTGCGACTTAATCTCTTTGCCGCTACCGACGCAGGATAGTTGGCGGTAGTCGGTATGCCAAATGACAGCATCGCGCCTAGGCCTACCTCTGCTTACTTCTACTACGTCTGCGACATTTAACAACAAAATATAAGACACACATAAAAAACACTTGAGGGTGAATTACCATAGACATACCGATTCCTATATCAGTTGAGCCGACATCTTGTACGATTCATAATAGTGGTCAATCCTTATGGCACGTTACAAACATCACATCGTTTTCTTTATTTATGCAGTTAGTCATCAATGAGTGATTTACTATCTGAAACGGAAATGTCGGTTAAGAATATGGAGTTTGCCATTGGTACATCAATTAAGGATATGTAAATTGCCACGGCCACATGAGAAAACACTATTCAGAAATGAATATGGCACGATTAATGAAAATTTGCACCATGCTGTGGCTCAAACTTGGAGTTCCTGCGTTTCGCTAGTAATCGCCTCATCGAATAAGCTGTTTGAGCTCACCGAAAGATCTGACTAAAATTTTCGTTGTCATTCATGTTTTCACGTATGATTTCCAAACACTATCATCAGAGGTTATGGCATGCGATATGTGGGAACAGCATCACTGAGGTAACGAGTTTGACGGTGAACTGTTGCTTACCCTCGCAGAAGCGAAATGTATCAATTTACTTCCAGTGCTGGCCATTGAAATTACAGCGCCAGGAGCCATAACAAACAACGAAATTTTACTTATTGTGTACACAGTATAGTAGGAAGAATATGCGATTAAATATGTTGGCGGTTTGGAGGTGTACGTGGTGCGAAATGTAGTACGCAGAGCTGCTGCCTCCGACAGCAACAACATCTCTAACACAACTGGACATCCAGATGAACTGAGCTTGAATGAGAAATAGGCGTTCGCCATTCTGTGTCGCTCAAGTCTATGCTAGAGGTCAAAACTCGTAATGGGTACGAGTCTCTCAGTAGCCCATGACCAGTCTTCAGTTGGTGAGGGATATGGAGAAAATGATGAGCGGGGCTTCAGCTGAACAGCCTCTGAATCGATGTCAACTTTGGCAACATGTCGGTTAATTTAAAAAAAGAAATCACGTCACAGAGACCTAGAAAATGGGACACAGTCGCCGACCTCGACACTTGCTTCCCAAATTACCAGTTGTACGAACTGGAGGCTAATGGTACACCATACCATCACGCCTAGTATAGAGTCTGTACGACGACGACGACGACGACAAACACGGTATGGCAAAGTTCTGTCTCTTCTGAGCCTCCGAACACAGACACAGCAATCGTGGAGCGATATGCAGAAACGGGACTCGTCTGAAATGAGAGCGTGGTGCAACTCCTGCGCCCGCTGTTGTCGTTGGCAACTCCACTGTCGACGCGCCTCGCTCTGGTACAGCGAAAAGAGGAGCCACAAAAATAATCACTGTGCTGACAGTCTGTGGTGCTCCAGCCATCGCCATACTGTCACTGTGAATACTAACTTATCTTGATGCATGCAAACCCATTTTGTGTCGCAAGGTTCGTGAGATTGCTGTATGATCCTACACGCTCGATTAAACAGCATGTCTGTCCTATTGGGCGCTATTCGCTTAGGGTCGCTGAGGTCTTATAGGGACTTCCTCAACCCGTCGATTACATATGCGCATGGTAGTAGTTGGGTACTGATCAACGCGAGCAGTAGTATTGTGGAATGATAGATCGCTTTCTCGATGCGCTACGACCCTACCGTTGTCGCATTCCAACATGCGTGGAAGGGTGTTTCTTCATCTTACACGAGGCGCTCGATATTCTCAAAAACAATCAACAGTCAGATGTGATTGCTGAATATGAAACCCGCTGAGTTATGTTTCCTTTTATACGGAATGTTTACTCCTACCTACATAGTGCCTGGGGATTGCGTGTTTGTGTTGTCTTCATCATATCATCATCATTCGGGAAGTCCCGAGACTGGAAATGTTAGTATTTGGAACTTTTACGGGCGCTGATGACCACGATGTTTAGCGGCCCACAAACCAACATCATCATCAATTCTTAGAGTTTGTACATGATAGAAAAAAAATCACCCTATACAACTAAAATTCCGCTGCTTGAGAGGGACCCCATGAAAAACGAGTGATCGTGGGACAATGAGGCTTCGTGGAAATATTGGTAAGGACTTGCAGAAGAGAAAGAACGAATAAATCATGAAAGAAACCCGTTTTAATTTCAACATGAGAGGGTAACAGCTGTTAATTGTGTTCCATGTTTATGTTTCAGATTACAAACGTTACTCAGTATGACTACCATCTGCATCCATGACATCGTGGAACCGCACTAGAGATACCACTTCATAATTGTTTGCTGCACTTTCCTATCGGTGGACCATGAAAAGTTCATCTGTCGTCACACAGATCGTGCACTGCTTCAAGATCGCACATTGCATCCAGCATTTTCAGCCACGGAAACAGTAACTTCTTCGACAATTGGTGACGCAATTGGCCGTCGGCCTCTCTCAGGAGCAATTCCTTAATCGTCAAGTAAATCGAACTTCCATATCGTGTTCTTCAACCCTGTTACGGAAAGAGGATCTCTCCGTATTCCTTTAATGCGTCGGTATTTGTGAAGAACGGCAGCACTATTTGCTGCAGTGTTGGTAAAACGGCTTTACGAATAAAGCCCTGCTCACCTTGTCCAGAAACATGTTGACCGTCTGCAGCTGTAATTCACAAATATGCCTGTGTTTCAACCCTTCGTCGCCGCACCAGTGCCGACCCCTAACGGAAATTTGTGACACTAAACTACTAACATAGTCTGAATATTATTCCTTCCAAGTTGGGTACCCATACAGTAAATAGTTTTCCTTCAGCACTGGCTCAAGTAACAAAAATTTAACTATAACCACCCTTTACATTTTACGGGAAGTAATGAATAGCCTAATGGTTACTGCAAGCAGATGATCAGGAAAAAAAAAAAAAAAAACAGTTTCGTTTTCTCACTAGAAAAGTAAAGCATTTATTAACAAAACGAGTTCCAGTAATACGTGTAGCGTATTCTCAGTAATATAAGTGGTTTTTACGGCAACTAAAGTAGCAAAGTGAATTTTTTCCTTTGGACAGACGTAGCCGGAGCATATGAACAGTCACCAGTAGTCGCGCCGTGATCGGTGACAGTAGTCGTAAGGTGTCAGACCGCTTTCAGATTACGCTGAAGCCCATACAATTTTATTTTAAATCTACAGTTCTCTAAGTGTTGAACAGACAGTGTGAGAAAAAAAATTCGTCGGAGAAGAGCAAACAGCGAATCGCATGATAGTCGTCATCCATTCGTAAATAAGCGTTCGGAACACGGATAACACAAAACGTGATTAATGTAACCTGAAAAATGCATCAGGATATTGCAAACAGCTTCTCGGGCCGTAATCGCTTCGGAACGCTTCGACAAGCAGAATTAATTCTCTTGTAATGGCATGTATTAAATCTTAATCACCACGCCGGCGCTGCGACGCGATGGCGCTGTCGCCTCTGATGAACAGCGCGCTGTTCGGTCCGCTACCCTGGCCAGCAGTTTCACACAATGGCGCGCAAAAAAGGGGGAGAGAGGTGCAAGCGCGCGCGCGCGCGCACACACACACACACACACACACACACACACACACACAATAAATATTTCATTGATGCATTTAGCAGAGCAGCATTTTGTACTTCAGAAGTTTCTCGTAGGTTGTGAACTATAATTCCGCGCTCTGAACCCTAATGGCAGCACGCACTGACTGCGAGAAAACCAAGTGAGTGTTACGAAGTGTACAGTGTGAAGTAAGTTTCTTGCAACTCTTATTACCCATGTTCTGTAACCGCACGAGGCCATGCCGGATTAGTTCCTTGAACAAGGCTTCACCACTATCCGGTATGATACTTTCTCTGTAACCATATGGACAGTACGAGATATTAAATTCTTAACGTTTTTAGTAGCCTTCTTTTTTATATTAATTGGTTACGTTAGCATAAATATTATGTAATTTGTTTCCTCACAATTCACTTTTCAGAAACTGCTGTTACTTTTTCTTTCTGTTGTCCTACAAGGTCGAATACTAGGACACAGTTCGAAATAATGAAAGAGTGAAATATCTGGAAAATCCTTTAGTGGTTACAATTCGAGTTATTTCTTTCTCATAGTAGATCTTTAGTATCGGTCACTCTTCACGCGTGATGGTTCGATTGCATTTCTGTTTGGCGCACAATGCATACAATCCCACAACGAGAGACCCGGAAAAGCTTGGAAGACCAGACGTGCAAACTATGGATGACTATTCACGTTACGCCACGGAGTAGGGATCAAAAAAACGGCTCTGAGCACTATGGGACTTAACATCTGAGGTCATCAGTCCCTTAGAACTTAGAACTACTTAAACATAACTAACCTAAGGACATCACACACATCCATGCCCGAGGCAGGATTCGAACCTGCGACCGCAGCGGTCGCGCAGTTCCACACTGAAGCGTCTAGAACCGCTCGGCCTCACGGGCCGGCAGTAGGGATCTTGAAGGAAGATAGCGTGTACGCTTCTCAGGTGTCCTTTGATATGATAGTGCAGTGAGATGACGCGGTTCTAAAAAACTGGACTCGCATTGGGTTACAATCTTCTTCCGACCATCCTGATGTAAGCTCTTCAGGGTTTCGCTAAATCTTTTAAGGCATCCACCGGCATGGTTCCCTTGAAAAGAACACGTCTGATTACTTTACAACGCTTCCCCGACAGGAGGCCATGTTCCATTTCTGAGGACCACTTCGTCGATAGGACATTAAACCACACTCTTTCTTCCTTTCTTTTGTACTATGATAGGTCATACCAATGTGCTTATCAACTCATGTCATGTTAAATTCTAGTCGGTGGTATTTTGACCGGAGAGTCCTATTGAAACATCAATAGGGAAGAGAAAATTCATGTCAGAGCGTTTCTGTATGTGAATTCCATGGCTGTACGTACGTGTGTTCCTCGTGAATAATGGCGAAAAGAACGCTGTTGAAAATATTTGTAAATGATCCCATAGATGGTATGTTAAGGCTGGCGTCGTTTGTATGGTCGTACGTCGTGTGGGAGCATCTTTCCTCTGTAATTTTCCGTATTACGCGACATTTGATAATGAATCATCTTAATTCTTCGCACTGTACGGGATGGGGCCGTTAAAACTGTTTTGGGAAATATATGGGAAACTACTTATCTGATTACGAAAAGGGGTCTAGGAACAGTTCGCCCCCAATTTTCATTGCGGATTCGGGTTCTCAGGGAAAACATACGTAACTTTTTCATGGAACAATTTTAACATTGCGTGATAGTTGTCGCTGTAATCGGCACAAAGCAAAATAGGTTGAAACATGATAGTATCTCAGGAAATTATCCGAAAGATTAGGATCCCAGGAGGGAAGAAGGGTGGTATTCTTATATTCTGTAACGCGACACCGGTGTTTTATGGCAAACTCTCGTGATTCTACGGACCGTAACACAGTACGGTGTACACATTATTGTAGTGTTACCTTCACAAATGGCGCCGAAGTGGAAAGACGTTGGAACAGGTAATTGGCTTGTTTATCAATGCTGTAGCCACCACGTAGTGGACGTAGTAGTGTTTTGTTCACTTCGGGGTGCCTCTCACAACCAGGGTGCTCGTTTTAGGTGAGTCCCGTTGCCTTTCGTCATCGAGCTGATTGTTTTAGGTGAGTTCCCTTGCCTCTCACCATTGGGGTGCTTGTTTTTTTTTTTTAATGATTCTCCTTGCCTGTCACCGTTGAGGTGCATGTCTTAGGTGGGTCCCCTTGCCTCTGACAAATCTTCATGTTTACAGAAGTAAATGGGCGAAATGGTGCCCGTTTGCTGAAACACACACTGCAGTTCTATTTCTGAAAGGCAATCCTCCGTCTCTAAGTGTCTCTTCGCTAAGGTTTGCACATTCAATGATAGTTCACTGTCGCACAATTGCAGGGGTTGTTGGTACGTTCATGTAACATTCCTCTTTTAGCTTCTCCAAAGGAAAAAATCGGGAGGCAGGCCACTCAGGACGACCACCTCATCCTATCCATCGACCAGGATAGTGTCGATTCAGAACTTCACAAGATACCTATGAATAATTCGCTGGACAGCCATCGTGTTCATACCACGTATCCATTTTTGTTTGATGTGGGACATCTTCCAGTAGTATCGATGAAATATTATATAAAAAATCTCCATACATTCGACGATTCACATTAAAGTCTATGAAGCATGCGCCGATTATCCGGTTACCTAACACACTGCTCCAAACATTGGTACTCCAGCGACGTTGAACGTTGACTTGCCTTAACCAGTGGAGATTCTCCATTGCTCAGTAAAGCATATTACGCCAGTCCACGTGACTACGATTCGTAAACGTTGCCTCATCACAGAAAAGTACCTGTGAATGAATACCATCATTGGCTGCTAGTTGTTCTATCCATTTGCGAAAGTTTAAGCGGCTTTGAAAGCCGCCCCCATGTAGGTCTTAATACAACGACAGATGATACGAGTGTTATTTGTTTCAAGCATTATGCGCAGAACACTTCGTCTCGAAATGCTGCACCTCATGCGATTTGCCACGAACTAATGTGAGGATATGCAGCACTTACGTCTAAAACAAAACAAAATGTTCAAATGTGTGTGAAATCTTATGGGACTTAACTGCTAAGGTCATCAGTCCCTAAGCTTACACACTACTTAACCTAAATTATCCTAAGGACAAACACACACACCCATGCCCGAGGGAGGACTCGAACGTCCGCCAGGACCAGCCGCACAGTCCATGACTGCAGCACTTCAGACTGGCCGGCTAATCCTGCGCGGCTACGGCTAAAACATCCACTAGGGTATTTCCGTTCGTCGCAGTCCGTGATCGAATTCTTCGTGTTTGTTGAACACTTCCAGTTGCAATAAACAGTTGTTAAGGGTATACGGAATGAGTTTTTCGATGAGAAAATCGATTTTTGGGTAAATGCATTTTCGAAAAATTTAGACACTCCCGTTTAATACCATGTATAAAATATTTGGATGACGTGAATAGAACTATTTTCAAAATTTTTTTAAAAATAATTTCGACACACGATGTTCCGCACCTTGTATATGAGACGCGAAATATACCTGATATAGACAGCCTTGCCAGAGATATAACTGAGCACAAGAGAGTTAGCTTTTCTGTTGGCTACACTGCTAGACAGTTGACAATAGATTCTGCACCATTTGTATTGTTTCCTTTGTGAGTACATCCATGTCATTGTTGTGAAAGTCGTATGCGGAGAAGTCATTGAGTTTTCTTTCCTTCAACATGCCAAGACCTAGTCTGAAGGTATTTAGAAAGCGTGTACATTGGCGCAAGAAAGTAAAGTGTACTAAAAATTCGTCTGACTCATCTTCATCAGTATCTGATGTCCCAGTAGTGATACATTGAGTGATGCTGCTGCCACTACACCGGAAAGTGCTTCAAGAAGAAAACTAGCTGGAATTGAAGAAGAATACGAGAAACTAAACGCTGGGACTACAAAATATGAGGTAATTAACGTCTCTTTATTATCAGACGTTTTGGAGAACAATGTGTGCTGCAAACAACGTGGAAAATGTGATGTTTCATTGAAAACAAACTTACATGTAGGACTTGCTTGTGAATTAGAGTTGATGTGCAGTTATTGCAAACACAGTGTTACTTTCTTCAGTTCCTCACATGTTACTGCAGTTACAGGTAAACTATACGATATAAACATTAGACTGGTTTATGGATTACGGTGTATAGGAAAGGGCAGGGCTGCAGGTGCCATGTTGTGTGGTGTGATGAACCTCCCTCCTTCACCTTCAAAATTTAACAAACACATAATTGCAATAGGGTCTGCTGTAGAAGATGTGGCACAGGAAAACATGAAAGATGCTGTTGAGGAAGCAGTTGTTGAAAATAATAATAGCCGAGACTTGTCCATAGCTTTTGATGGAAGCTGGCAGAAGAGAGGCCACACATCTCTGAATGGTGTAGTAACAGCTACAAGTGTGGACACTGGTAAGGTAGTTGATGTGGCAATACTTTCCAAGCATTGCAGATGCAAGGAGAAAATGAAAAATAAACACGAAGAGGAGTGCATGGCAAATTACTATGGGTCAAGTGGTGGTATGGAAGTTGCTGGTGTAAGAAGTATTTATCAACGCTCAGTAAAATGGTACAACGTTAGATACGTAAATTATCTTGGAGATGGTGACTCAAAGGTTTTCAAAGAAATTGAGGAACTGAGACCCTATGGTAACGATGTGAAAATTTCCAAACTGGAGTGTGTTGGCCATGTTCAGAAAAGGATGGGATCAAGACTTCGACGGCTCAAGGCTAGCATGAAAGGCAAGAAATTGAGCGATGGAAAAACTTTAGAGGGGAAAAATAGACTGACTGATGCTGCAATAGATCATATTCAGAAGTGCTATGGTCTAGCAATAAGACAGAATACAGCAGATGCAGAATTAATTAGAAGAGCAGTCTGGGCTTATCTCAAGAGGGGTAAGATAGATACTGCCTACAGGAAAATTAAAGAGACCTTTGGAGAAAAGAGAACCACTTGCATGAATATCAAAACTGGGTTTCCATCTAAGCTATAGGGAGAGACGGGTAATATGAAATATGTACAAGAGATACTGAATTTACTTGATGAAAGGCTAAGCTAGAGGACAAATACAAAAATGCAGTAAGTGGAGCAGGCAAGTTGCTGACAATAATAATATACAGGAGACTGGAAAAAAAACTGAGGATGTGTTAGATGACGATCAGATTGGAAAGGTAAAGGCACCAGTGAGGCAATCCTGACGTTGTGGTTGACAATGGGAACAAAGCTGAATAAAAATCAAGACACGTTCATAGGATGTTGGAAGGAGTATATAGAGGGTCTATACAGGGGCGATGTTCTTGAAATTATGGAAATGGAAGAGGAGGTAGATGAAGATGAAATGAGAGATATGATACTGCGTGAAGAGTTCGACAGAGCACTGAAAGACCTAAGTTGAAACAAGGCCCCTGGAGTAGACAACATTCCATTAGAACTACTGACAGCCTTGGGGGAGCCAGCCCTAACAAAACTCTACCATCTGGTGAGTAAGATGTATGAGACAGGCGAAATACCCTCAGACTTCAAGAAGAATGTAGTAATTCCAATCCAAAAGAAAGCAGGTGTTGACAGATGTGAAAATTACCGAACTATCAGTTTAATAAGTCACAGCTGCAAAATACTAACACGAATTCTTTACAGACGAATGGAAAAACTGGTAGAATCTGGCCTCGGGGAAGATCAGTTTGGATTCCGTAGAAATGATGGAACACGTGAGGCAATACTGACCCTACAACTTATCTTAGAAGCTAGATTAGGGAAAGGCAAACCTACATTTCTAGCATTTGTAGACTTAAAGAAAGCGTTTGATAATGTTGACTGGAACACTCTCTTTCAAATTCTGAAGGTGGCAGGGGTAAAATACAGTGAGAGAAAGGCTATTTACAATTTGTACAGAAACCAGATGGCAGTTACAAGAGTCGAGGGGCATGAAAGGGAAGCAGTTGTTGGGAAGGGAGTGAGACAGGGTTGTAGTCTCTCCCCGATGCTATTCAATCTGTATATTGAGCAAGCAGTAAAGGAAACAAAAGAAAAGTTCGGAGTAGGTATTAAAATCCATGGAGAAGAAATAAAAACTTTGAGGTTTGCCGATGACATTGTAATTCTGTCAGAGACAGCAAAGGACTTGGAAGAGCAGTTGAACGGAATGGACAGTATCTTGAAAGGAGGGTATAAGATGAACATCAACAAAAGCAAAACGAGGATAATGGAATGTAGTCGAATTAAGTCGGGTGATGCTGAGGGAATTAGATTAGGAAATGAGACACTTAAAGTAGTAAAGGAGTTTTGCTATTTGGGGAGCAAAATAACTGATGATGGTCGAAGTAGAGAGGATATAAAATGTAGGCTGGCAATGGCAAGGAAAGTGTTTCTGAAGAAGAGAAATTTGTTAACATCGAGTATAGATTTAAGTGTCAGGAAGTCATTTCTGAATGTATTTGTATGGAGTGTAGCCATGTATGGAAGTGAAGCATGGACGATAAATAGTTTAGACAAGAAGAGATTAGAAGCTTTCGAAATGTGGTGCTACAGAAGAATGCTGAAGATTAGATGGGTAGATCACATAACTAATGAGGAGGTATTGAACAGAATTGGGGAGGAGTTTGTGGCACAACTTGACTAGAAGAAGGGATCGGTTGGTAGGACATGTTCTGAGGCATCAAGGGATCACCAATTTGGTACTGGAGGGCAGCGTGGAGGGTAAACATCGTAGAGAGAGACCAAGAGATGAATACACTAAGCAGATTCAGAAGGATGTAGGCTGCAGTAGGTACTGGGAGATGAAGAAACTTGCACAGGATAGAGTAGCATGGAGAGCTGCATCAAACGAGTCTCAGGACTGAAGACCACAACAACAACATGCAAAAATTGAGAAGAGGAAAGAAATAGCGACAGACGGCATAAACGCCGAATTGTGTAAATACGGTCTTGCACTGAAGGATTGTATGCTATATCTCATTAACTTATGATGGATTGCGGGTTACGTGCAAGAGGAGTGGGATCGAGATAAATTTGCTCCATATTCATGAAAGGCGACAAAAGCGACCCAAGCAACTCTAGAGAAAGTAGTCTAGTTAACACAGTATTATATTAACTGATAGACTGCGCCGTATCTGTGATAAAATTTTATTTGAACAACAAATAGGTTTTAGAAAAGGACGATCCTTCCCAAATGATATTTTTAGTATAAAATAACTGGTAGAGAAAAAAAAAGAATTTAACTTAGATACGCACAAATCATTTGTAGGTTGTGAAGAAGCTGTTCACAAAATGAATAGACACTTACTTTGGCTGATTATGGGAAAAAGAAGCGTCAAACGCATGTGATTAATTCTGCAAAAGCTCTTTACAGAGAGACAAAATTATAATTGAAAATGGAGATAACGTGTCTTAACAATGAACATCAGAAGGAGTTAGACAAGTAAGTGGTCTGTCTCCAACTCTTTTTTAAAAAGAAATATCTACGCAGATAACCTAGGCAGGGCTTGGAAACAAAATATCACCTACGTCGTCATAGTCAACAGAGAAAACTGGTTTAACACTCTACTATACGCATATGATCAAACAACAATTCAAGAAAATGAATGGAAACAGCCATTTATCATCTTATTTTTTACTAAAAAAGTTTAGGGCATTAAAGGGAGTATTGCGGGTGAGATATAAAACTGCAATGCTTTCTAAGACCAAAAAGACGAAAAAAGACGTACCACAGGAATTGTCCGAATGGACGGAAACCGGTAAATGTGATGTACATGTACCAACAAACAAATGATTACCATGTCAGAAAAATTTGATAATTTTTCAAGATAATGATACTGAGCAAGTTAATAGCGCACTGGTTCATCTATGGCCCTTTTGCAAGCAGTTAATCTGCTTGGCATTTATTGATAGTGTTGTTAGATGTCCTCCTGAGGGACGTCGTGCCAAATTCTGTTCAATTGACACGTTAGATAGTCGGAAACCCGAGTGGTTGGAGGGCCCTGCCCATAATGCTCCAGAAGTTCTCAACTGGGGAGAGACCTAGCGACCTTGATGGTCAAGGTAGGGTTTGACAAGTACGAAGACATGTTAGGAACTTTCGCCGTATGCGGGCGGGCATTATCTTGCAGAAATGTAAGCCCAGGTTGGCTTGCCATGAACAGCAAAACGGGACGTACAATATCGTCAACGTACCTCTGTGCTGTAGGGGTGTCGCGGATGACAACCAAAGGGGCCTTTTTATGAAAAGAAATGACACTCCAGTCCATCACCCACGGTTGTCGGGGCCTGAGCGGGTTACAGTCAAGTTGGTATACCGTCGCTGGGGCATCTTCCGATAAGTCTTCGCTGGTCATCGGCGCTCAGTTCGAAGCGGAATTCATGACGACAGTTCTACTCCAGTGAGTGTGATTCCAGGCTGAAGGCGTGTCTGGAAACGTCCACGACATCGGTGGGATGCTAACTTGACTGTCACCCGGCATACGTCGTTTTTATAGCAGTTATTTGGTGTACAGTGGTCATTAACTATAGATCAAAAAATCATTGCCACTCACGACTAAGTACTCTCTTCATTGGCGATTTTCAGATGTTGCACCTTTTTCCAGTCATTTGGAACGTTCCATTGTTCCGGCAACCTACGGTAAACTAAAGAGGAAACAGTCCCTTTGCCTGTTGAATATGGAATCTGAAGGACAACTTTTCTGTGTACTTTCATCCGTCGAGCGATTTGCATAGTTCTTTTTTTCTCATTTCCACGCTAATTTACTTCTGTACGTGTCATTTTAGCGTCCCCACAATGCCGAAAGTAGGGTGTGCGCTGTGATCTTTTTTGGCGAAGTAGTTTCGGAAACCAGAATTTGGTATTACAGCCTTCATTTTATCACATTCCATTTCGATGCCTTAATCGTCGACGGGCTTTTAGACGGAGAAGTTAGTTCTATTGGCTGATTTTTCGTAGGATCATAACGTCGTAGCACATTTTGAGAATTCAGTAGGCATGGTTTAGAATTTTCAATTCACTGAATGTTCCTCGCATACCGATAGTTACGCTGCTTGTTTTGTTTGTCAGCAGATTTTCAACTTCATTGTTCTGTGCTGTATGCAGAGATGTCTGCTTTGTAGTAGCTTTCAGATGTTGCTGCTGAAACAAGGCGAACCTTCTGATCTTTCATGGCACTAACTACCTGTCGCATGACACACAGTATATTAGAGTATCTACTAGAGATGCCTCCCCGAAGCTGAATGTTTGCTGCTTGCTGCTCAGGTAGTTTGTAATCGTTTTTCTACCGCACTTGTTAAGAATTTCTTTGTTTTTCGCTTTGCGCCAGAGATCCATCATGTTGTAACAGCCTTGTGGTCACTGATTCCTGTCTTTGCGTTCATTGAATTCATTGTTTTCTGCTTCCTGTGATTTTCTTGAGGCTGTAAAGAGACGCTGGCCCTTCTTTGCGCACTCTAGCCCGACAGCAATGTGCAATGTCGTACATGTACTAAGTGAACAAAAGTTCCCTGACTGCCCTGCGGAACTGAACACTAGCTGTCACGAGAGGCAGACCTGCCAGTATAAAAGGAGTATTGTGTTATCGGTAAGGAAGTAGTAACGCCAGATGGGTCGGTCAGGAATAACATCGAACGGGGACTAGTCTTTGGATGTCACGTGAGTAATAAATCCACTAGGGACAAATAGACCTTTGTAAGGCTCCTCAGATCGATTGTTCGTGATGTGATATGAAGTGGAACCGCGAAGGAACAGTCATCGTTAACCCAAGACCAGACACAACTTATGTACTGAAGGACAGAAATCGTCGAGCAAGCGAACGGTGGGTACAAAAAAGTCACATGAAATTAGCGAAACGAATCACTCGTTAGTTCCAAAGTGCTATTATTAGTCTAGATAGCACAGTGACTTTGCGTTGGGAACTGGATACAGTGGTAGAGCGGCTCCTCATAAGCCGCACATTTCCGTAGTCAGTGCTAAGCGACGTTTCAGGTGGTGTGAAGAGGGACGCTACTGGACAGCTGATGGCCGGAAACGAGTAATCTGTAGCGTTGAATCACACTATAATCTGCGGCATTCCGACCCAAGGGATATGATTTGAGGAATGACCTGCTACCATGTGGTGCCAGTAGTGAAATACGGAAAAATTGGTGGCACGGTATGGGGTGGTTTTCGTGATTTGGCGGCGATCTTCGTACTGCGCTTAAGAAAACTCTAAACGTGGAACAATATGAAACATTTTACAGCATTTTGGACAGCATACGATACAGCAACTTTACCATGGCTGATTGTATTAGCATGACAATGCATCCTGCCATAAAACAGCATCTGTGAAGGAATGTTTTATGGACAATAACTTCCCGGAAATTGATTGGCCTCCATAGAGTCCCGACCTCAACCAAGAGGAACACCTTTGGGATGAGTCAGAACGTCGACTCCGCTCCAGACACCAGCGTGCGACATCACTGTCGTCTCTGGTTTCGGCTCTTGAGGAAAAATGGGCTGCCATGTTTCCACACGCCCTCAGATACCTAACTGAAAGTGTCCCCAGCAGAGTTTAAGCCATCATAAGTGCTAAGAGTGAAGATAACCCATATTAATACCTTCTAATAAGTGTCCTGATGCTTTTGATCAGATAATATATGTGTGTCCTCTGAGCCATCGTGCTTTTCTTCAGAAACGTAAATGGACTGAGCAGTCACGGTCTGTTGTATGCACGATAAGCGGTCTCGTACGACTGTACAGTGTATGACGCATGTTTTAGTCTTGACCTCTTGCCGTCTAGCCTCCACAGAGGCTGACATGATGCGTTAAATAAAGTCCCAACAAGGGACAAATGTTAAACGGCGCTTTTTCGAACCCCGAGACATATACAAAGTAGTCACAATTGAACTTCCAATTATTTGTCGATGGATTCATTTGCCCTGGACTTGACCAGATATTTAGCCAATTACATTGTTATTTAATATGTTTACGGAATATATATTCATCTGTTATATTTACGCATCGCACTCATTCTTAATCGCTTATAGTATTTTTTACATCGTTCATCTTTGGAGGTGAATAACTACTAGCTCTAGGGATTAACACTGTGCACAAATAACCAGTTATAAAAATGAGTGCAGATGGTTACTTCTTCTGGCATCAGTTGGTTCGTGTGCTCCTGTGGCGTCAGTCAAGTGCTGGAATTTCTGTGGCTTGGAGATTCGAGATGAATATCTGTCTTTTCATGAAAATATCGTGTCATGTGGACATAGAGTTTTGTATGCCTGGCAGGGTTCGTGACACTAGTGGGTAGAGGAATCTCCAAATTGACGATTGTCTTACACAGTTTCGCCTCCTGGCTGGCATAGCGGTAATAGTCGAGCAGTGGATGATTTAGATCTGCCGCTTCTGAAAGATGACCGTCGCAATATGAAGGGGTTAAAACTTTGAGTCTGTGAAGATGTGCAGGACAACACACGTGTCCGTTTTACATTTTTATTATTGAAACTGTATGATACATTTCATGTTATCATTTTCTTTTAGGAATGGTAGATTGAATCTTTGGAAACTTTTCCCTCCCTCTCTCACTCGGAATCATTCATAAAATTCCCATTTGTTACAGTAGTTACCAAGTCTCTTTGCTGGTAGGCCGATTATACACTGGTATATTAGATCCTGTACATCAGAGAGATACTACCTCGTTTTCAAGTAAAGTATTGATGTTCGATTTGTTTTAAGGGCACTCCTTCTCTAAGAATATCGTTGGTATTGTACCATGGGTTATGAGAGTGGCTCTCTTATGCCTAGAAAATCTGGCGTGAAGCTGTTCGCTTCAGCAGGAAACTATAGATGGTTTACTAAACGAATGAGGCCGCGATGTACAGTAGTGAGAATAATGCCCACCATACATACCCCAGCGACTGCACGCAGTATGTTCAGTGATTACCCGATCTTTCGTCATACATTCCGAATGCTAGTCTGTGTCATTCTACTGTATTCTCATACATATAACCATTAGGTAGAACTTTTGATAAGAAATGATTATGGTACTAGATGAAGTAAAAGTATTGTATTCTTCCATTAACGTCATGAGAAGCTGACAGATGATGATTTCATGTCTGAGAAGCGATTTCATGTCTGAGAAGCTAAGTCATGATCATTCTGAGTTTATCATGATCATTCTGAGTTTATTCAGGCCGCCCGCACTCTGAAACTAGTCGATGATGTGTGGACACCACATATTACCTGAGTACTACAGGATCTTAATTGCAGCCCCAAATACACTCCTGGAAATTGAAATAAGAACACCGTGAATTCATTGTCCCAGGAAGGGGAAACTTTATTGACACATTCCTGGGGTCAGATACATCACATGATCACACTGACAGAACCACAGGCACATAGACACAGGCAACAGAGCATGCACAATGTCGGCACTAGTACAGTGTATATCCACCTTTCGCAGCAATGCAGGCTGCTATTCTCCCATGGAGACGATCGTAGAGATGCTGGATGTAGTCCTGTGGAACGGCTTGCCATGCCATTTCCACCTGGCGCCTCAGTTGGACCAGCGTTTGTGCTGGACGTGCAGACCGCGTGAGACGACGCTTCATCCAGTCCCAAACATGCTCAATGGGGGACAGATCCGGAGATCTTGCTGGCCAGGGTAGTTGACTTACACCTTCTAGAGCACGTTGGGTGGCACGGGATACATGCGGACGTGCATTGTCCTGTTGGAACAGCAAGTTCCCTTGCCGGTCTAGGAATGGTAGAACGATGGGTTCGATGACGGTTTGGATGTACCGTGCACTATTCAGTGTCCCCTCGACGATCACCAGTGGTGTACGGCCAGTGTAGGAGATCGCTCCCCACACCATGATGCCGGGTGTTGGCCCTGTGTGCCTCGGTCGTACGCAGTCCTGATTGTGGCGCTCACCTGCACGGCGCCAAACACGCATACGACCATCATTGGCACCAAGGCAGAAGCGACTCTCATCGCTGAAGACGACACGTCTCCATTCGTCCCTCCATTCACGCCTGTCGCGACAGCACTGGAGGCGGGCTGCACGATGTTGGGGCGTGAGCGGAAGACGGCCTAACGGTGTGCGGGACCGTAGCCCAGCTTCATGGAGACGGTTGCGAATGGTCCTCGCCGATACCCCAGGAGCAACAGTGTCCCTAATTTGCTGGGAAGTGACGGTGCGGTCCCCTACGGCACTGCGTAGAATCCTACGGTCTTGGCGTGCATCCGTGCGTCGCTGCGGTCCGGTCCCAGGTCGACGGGCACGTGCACCTTCCGCCAACTACTGGCGACAACATCGATGTACTGTGGAGACCTCACGCCCCACGTGTTGAGCAATTCGGCGGTACGTCCACCCGGCCTCCCGCATGCCCACTATACGCCCTCGCTCAAAGTCCGTCAACTGCACATACGGTTCACGTCCACGCTGTCGCGGCATGCTACCAGTGTTAAAGACTGCGGTGGAGCTCCGTATTCCACGGCAAACTGGCTGACACTGACGGTGGCGGTGCACAAATGCTGCGCAGCTAGCGCCATTCGACGGCCAACACCGCGGTTCCTGGTGTGTCCGCTGTGTCGTGCGTGTGATCATTGCTTGTACAGCCCTCTCGCAGTGTCCGGAGCAAGTATGGTGGGTCTGACACACCGGTGTCAATGTGTTCTTTTTTCCATTTCCAGGAGTGTAGATTTTGTGCATCGGCGGTGTATAATGAGTATAAGAGTGGCTTAGACTTGATTGTTACGCAAATCCTCTGTAGAGGATGACTCATAAAGAGTGTTGTACCTTTATTCGTACCTGAAAGACACGTCGTTGCAGTATACTACAAATGTAATTGGTGCGGTGGAATGGAAATCTCGTCGACCGGAATTTGTGAATTAATTAATTGATATCCATTCTGCCAGTCCCCGTAATATCAAGAAATACCGCTGTTAAACAGCGTTTATTTAAAAATGTTATAACCCGGAGGAGAAGTACTTATCTGTCTGAAGAAACTGGAAAACGTACCGTCTCGATCTCATAAAAGTTAAATAAGTTATGCGTTGTGAAAAATAAAATTCCTTTCATGGGGAGGCCAGTGTTGCTTCCTCTTCCTCGGCTGTACCTTGTCATGTTCTTGCCGATAGAGAATGCCGGAATTGTTTCCCAGAGTAGAATCGAAGCTGCAAAATCACCAACTGCTTCGTTTCTTGTTAAGGTGTGTTCTTATTTGCTCTGATACTATGAAATAGAGCTGTCCGTTTCAGTTAGGTTCAAGATACATCGCAGTATAAAAGTAATTGGTGCGGTCATTTTTGTGGAGCACATTTTCTCTGCCGCTGGTACTTCATCAATGCTTTCTGTGCTCATGAAAAAGTTGTCAGCATCGTTCTGCCTTATTCATGCGATTAGTAGACCACATAATAAGCCTCGAAGACGCCTTATCAGCTATCCAAGAGGACGATATAGTAATAAGGAAACTCTTGCGGCGGTGTAACATCAGAAGATAAACCCTGTGACTGTCTGTGCCTGCAGTTCATGAATTCTGCCGTATAACATTAATGTGAGGAATTTTCGTTGCATGTGTCGTGAAATATACGTCAAAATGTCGAATGAAACAGTCAACATCGACTTTTAAACACGAGGCATATCTGTAGAGCTTTTACCTTCCTCATTAAGTAAGAACATGTATGTATACGATTGACCGATTATTCTTTTTGTCCTGGAGATCTAAGACAAAAATCTCACAAAATACGTTAGTAAAGCCATAAAAAAGTAAATTTTACGTCACGAGTATGTACTTTTGAACAACGGCAATGCGATTTCACTAATGCTGAGCATTACACTAAGCATTTGCGGTAAATCTGTTCGTTAGTTTGGAGACATTCGAAGATGAGCAATTTGCTACTGTATAATGGGCAGAAAATGCTTTTTGGCTGTCTCCTGCTTCAGATAATGGTTGCTTGAAACTACAAAAAACAGTGTTGTAGTGAAACTTTGTTTCCTCTCTATTTTATAACTAACACTGCACGTTTTCCACGTATTTAGAGGTACTCGAGGAAGGCATCAGAAGAATTGTTTTATAAGGCGGTGCAGAGGACCCGAACCAGCTTTCTTCTGAGAAAGGATATAAAAATAAACTCACCAAGCCTGCATGTAGTCACTTCAGAGAAATGCCCAGTATTCAATCCGAATTTCCACGTCTGAAATAGCAACGGTCTCTAGAACAGTATCTGTTCGAAATTTCAGTGATAAAATATATCTTATTATTTTCATGGTCCAGCACTCCTCTCTTTTTCTCAATCGGTGACGTTGTTTCTCATCAGCTATGCCCGCCTTCGTAGTATCTTGTACGGCATAAAGAATTTCTTGCTGTTACCAGTAAATCATGTTCAATTTTGAAGCTTTATCCCGTCTGCCTTTGTCTCATGTAAGCTTTATTGTGTTGGCGTTAAATACTAGAGAAGGCAAATAGCAACCCCCCTCCCACCCCCACCTCTCTCTCTCTCTCTCTCTCTCTCTCTCTCTCTGTGCTTGTCCGTGTATGCCTACTTGCCCTAATTTCTTTCCCTGTGCTTTAAATATGGGAACAGTGATGGTTTTGCAACGAAGAAGAATTAATAAATTTTTGTTTTTCAGTAATATTTTAAAGAATATCGTTTACGCAAAGACAAATGGTCACAGTTTGCGGAACTTCATGTCCGACGTTTCCTCACAGGCTCAAATTATCCACTGTCACAAAGAAATACGACGACAAAAAAAGTAAAGCACTCAGAAGGATAGGAGCATACGAAATGAAGTTCGCGGATTGGAGGTTATGTGATGTTATTTCAGTGATTATGAAATCGAGTCAAATTTCCAAAGAACTTGGCAGTGTGAACCTCCTTATCCGTATGAGGTTACATACCACCTGGCCTGGAGGCCTGGCCGAGGTCACTAGACTCACATTCGGGAGGACGACGGTTCAAATCTGCATCCGGCCGTCCTGATTTAGGTTTCCCGTGATTTCCCTAAATCGCTTCAGGAAAATGTCGGGATGGTTCCTTTGACAAAGTGAATCGCCAATTTCCTTCCCCATCCTTCCCTAATCCGAGCTTGTGCTCCATTTCTAAAGACCTCGTAGTCGACGGGACGTCAAACACTAATTCCCTCTTCCTCCTGCTCCATGAGGCCAGGAGTAACGCAGCTCTCTTCAAAACAATAGAAGAATAGGACATCCCCCAGGACGCCGTCATACTCACCGACGATTGTCACACGGGTTACTGCAGAACCGCGATCCTTCGCTGAACACAGTGCCACCCTATTCGTCGGCAGTCCATGCTTCCCGATCACTGCAGCAGTCCAAACGCAGCCGTTTGTTGTGGTGTTAGGGCAGGCCACGCTCGGGACGGCCATTACCTAGTTCGGCTACTGGTACTGCTCAGTCAGTGGTGCGAGATGACTTTTTCTCGGATGGCAAGCACAGATGGTACGATGTGACTGTTGCACAAGTCGGCGCTTCTCCAATGTGGTGGTGAGTGACGACGAGTATACGCGCTTTCATGTCCCCATACAGTCCATCATCGGACCACTGTCACATCCGAATACCCCACAAAGCGGGACACGGCACGATTGAACCAGGCGTCCAAATGCGGATTCACAATGGAACCCGTTTAAAGCTCTGTCGGGTGCGGATAACGCTGTCACACGCGAGTACATGGCATCTCCGTGCCTTTCACAGCAATAACCCAATGTCTGACGTCGCTCACGCCCTCTACATATCCTACCAGACCTGGTAAGAACCCAAACAGGAATATTTCTAATGCACTCTAGTGGCCGTTCTGTGTGTCACAGATGATTGAAAGTTAACATATCCGCGGTTGGCATATACGTATAGGATGTTACACTGACATCTGACTAAATCTTCTGGATGCTTGAATTTGTTTGCTAAGCAGTGTATTTCAGGCACCTACATGGAGCAAAATAAGAACATCGTTCTTGGAGTCTCATAGTCGAACAAAGAAATTCATACTGAGTGTGATACTTAGGAATTGACTTTGCTGTTTGATTTTCGCAAATTTCACATAACGAAACATCGTTACTTTCATAGGAGACGTGGTGCACTTCTCTCTGGTAACGTTCTTTCTCGCATCTCATGGAGCCTATCCGAGATTTGCGCCCGTACACACAGAGGAACATATAGTGCTTCGTTCTCCCTGTGTTGCAGCTTGGTTGGTTGGTTGGTTGGTTGGGGGAAGACGACCAAACAGCGAGAGCATCGGTCTCATGGGATTAGGGAAGGATGGGGAAGGAAGTCGGCTGTGGCCTTTCGAAGGAACCATCCCAACGTTTGCTTGAAGCGATTTAGGGAAGTCAAGGAAAAACTAAATCAGGATGGCCGGACGCGTGTTTGAACCATCGTCCTCCCGAATGCGAGTCCAGTGTGTTAACCATTGCGCAACCTCGCTCGGTGTTGCAGCATGTAAATCCTATTTATCACCATACGAATGTAAGTAATCGCTGGTTAACATGTTAAAGCTGCTTTACTAAATGAACTCAAAAATATTCAAATGTCTTATGGGACTTAATTGCAAAGGTCATCAGTCCCTAAGCTTACACACTACTTAACCTGAATTATCCTAAGGACAAACACACACACCCATTACTGAGGGAGGACTCGAACCTCCGCCGGTACAAATGTCCTAACTATTTGACAAATTAACTTTAATTTTTTACATACGTTATCATCGTCGGGAAAATAGAAAAGTCAGCAGGATGTATTTTCTCCTGATACGAAATCACGCCTAGAAGCAAAATACCTAATATTTGTCCTATCTATCGCACATTCGTTGAATGCTCGAAATAGTTACTTCCACGCATTTCTTACGAGCAATATGACATTATTCACAATGGCTTCTGTTGAACCGTATGCCATGTCGTGCCGTGCTAAATTATGGATCACGATAGCTACCAGACCATGTATTGCATAAGTATGCTTATCTGTCAGTTTTTGAAAAAACGACTTATGGTATTTCATGCAGAAAACTGCGATTTTCGGTTAGGTTGCTGAGGTTGCTGAGGTGTGTGTGTGTGTGTGTGTGTGTGTGTGTGTGTGTGTGTGTGTGTGTGTGCCCGCGCGCGCGCGACAGAGAGAAAGAAGAGAAAGAGAGAGCGACAAGGAGGGAGGGAGGGAGAGAGAGAGAGAGAGAGAGAGAGAGAGAGAGAGAGAGAGAGAGAGAGAGAGGGAGAGGAGGATAGGATAGGATATTTACCTAACACCACTTGCAGATATGTCGGGAAGAAGTTGACGGAGTGCAAGTAATCGTGTGGAAGCGTATCTGGCGAACACAATGCTGAGACGCTGCACTGTCAGACGCCGGCTTGTCTGGCGGCTGGCGGTGAGTGAGCGGGAATTAAGCAGTAGTCCCCATTTCCAAACGCCGCCACGCCAAATTAAGGAACTCATTCCTCGCGAGCAGCAGCGCCATTCAGACGGCCGTCTGCGCAGACGTGCGCGTGTGTAGGCGCTGCTTGCTGGGAGCGCTGGCTGCTGATGAGGCCGGGCTCGCCCGCGGACAGCCGCGGCCCGGGGCTGCGAGTCGCCGTCCGCCGTCCGCAGCCACAAGCCGGAGAAGCCCAGCCGTGCCCCACCCAGACGCGGCGCGCGCCCACCTAACGAACCGCAGTATCATCCCGCCCTCCCCGCTAACGACCCCACACGTGTCCCGACGTGACATCCTCATTTCTCTCCGCTGCCCCTTGTTAGCACCAGTAATTCAGCTCTGGGTCGCCCTCTCTACACATACTCGCACAGATGAGGACTACAAACGGAGGCGCTGTGATGCGAGCTACGTAGTGCAGGAGTCGCACTCGAGATCTAGATTCAAATACCATTACAGCCGTTGCAATTTATATTTCTCGTAATGACACTACAGCGCGCTACATTAACATTAATTACCTCAGATTCCGTCGGTATCACGTGATAATTTGAATTTCACTGCTTCTTCATAAGGCCAATATCTGAGCAGTTCGTCCTGAGCCGGCCGAAGTGGCCGTGCGGTTAAAGGCGCTGCAGTCTGGAACCGCGAGACCGCTACGGTCGCAGGTTCGAATCCTGCCTCGGGCATGGATGTGTGTGATGTCCTTAGGTTAGTTAGGTTTAACTAGTTCTAAGTTCTAGGGGACTAATGACCTCAGCAGTTGAGTCCCATAGTGCTCAGAGCCATTTGAACCATTTGAGTTCGTCCTGATCCGAGAGGCGCACAGTGGTGGGATCCCATTTCTCTGGGCTGTAGCCAAATGGGGTAAGTGAGTGCGCAGCTCTCCCCTCCACCGTAGCAAACATACTAGTTGGTGTCCGCTCTTGATAATACAGCGTGGGGCTAATAAAAGTGGCCCGGACGAGCGGATACGACTGGACGTGAAAGTGTGCATGTAACCAAATTCCGTGACGCGCACACCACGTGTACGCCCGCCACGTGATCCACACCGGTTCAGAGCGTATTGCTGGCTGTGACAGTGTGAGTGGAACAGTGCATAGGGGACGATGGTACTCACAATGGATCAGCAGATTTCGTTGTGGAAAGTTACGGGATAACACACTCGTGAATGTGATGTGGTCAGTTGTTTGCTGAGAAGTTTAATGATGTCAAAGTGCGAGCAAAGAATGCCATGCAACGCTTAGTCCGCACGCACACCAGGAAATGTAACTGCAGTTCACCAGAAAATGCTTCAGAGTCCTACAAAATCAGCCCAACACCTGTCGCAATAGACCGGTATATTACGTTGATCATGCTGACGAGTACTTCTCCTGAACCTGCGGGTGCATCACCACCAAGTATCTGTTGCCCATGCGTTAAAACCAGCAGATTTCCCTCAGCACCTCGAGTTTTGTGAGCGGCTGTTCACTGAGAAAACATTGAATGGCTTGGACATAGACCTGTTCGTTGTATCTGATGAAGCCTGCGTGAGTGGTTATCTCAGTTCACAGAATCACAGTTTATGGACAGCGGAGAATTCGCATAACTTCTACGAAACACCATTGCATGATCAGAAGGTTGTGGGGGTTTGGTGTGCAGTGTCTGCAGACCACATTACTGTGTCCACATTCTTTTATCAGACGCTGACTTCGGCGCGTTACATTGGAAACATTTTGAAACCATTTTTGGGAGTATTAACGGAGGAAGGAAAGGCCTACAGTTACTTCCAACAGATTGGAGCAACTGACCACACAGCCGGCCGAACCTTGGAGCACATTTTCACAGTCCTCATGCCTGACAGAGTTACAAAATTGTTAAGGTACTCGTGGCCACTTGTTGACAAACTGCCTATTGGCTTCTGTCTCGGGTTCTTCGGCCGACGTTCATCTAATGATTTTACTGACGTTTCGCCAGCACGAGTGGCTGGCATTGTCAAAGCTTCACCCTCCATTGCCGGTGGTGAACTGGAGCAGAGCTCGCGGCCGCAGACTATATGTACCTGGCGCGCCACGTCCGAGGGCTTCTCCGCGGTCATTTTCGATGCGGTTCTCCTCTTGCTACCTGCGACGGTCGTTCGCTGCAGTACGGGAAGCCAGGATTCGTTTACCTTAAGGCTTTCCTCTTTCTTGTTGAAGCTGATCGCGTGTTTTTGTATTTCTACAACTTCTCTGAACAAGCGCGTGTGATAGTGCTTCTCTACAGCCAGAAATTCCGTGACGGCGAATTTTATGTGTTTGGCGAAGTAAGGAATCAGACAAAGATACGTCGGGTATGGCCTTTGTGCCATACATTCCCAGAGTGACGGACAGAATCGTCCGTATATTGCGCAAGCATGGCGTAAAGACGATTTTCAAACCGACAAGGAAGATCAAAGAGTGTCTTAGATCGGCAAAGGAGAAAAGGGACCCCCTTGCAATGTCGGGAAAATACTGTATACCATGCACATGCGGAAAAGGTTACGTCGGAATGACTGGACGATCAATCAACACCAGGATCGAAGAACATAAGCGACAATGCAGGTTGGGGCAGGTGGAGAAACCGGCCCTGGCAGAGCACGCACTGAGTGTGACAGACCACGTAATAAAATTCGCCGACACGGAAATTCAAAAATGGTTCAAATGGCTCTGAGCACTATGGGACTTAACATCTGTGGTTATCAGTCCCCTAGAACTTAGAACTACTTAAACCTAACTAACCTAAGGACATCAGACAACACCCAGTCATCACGAGGCAGAGAAAATCGCTGACCCCGCCGCGAATCGAACCCGGGAACCCGGGCGTGGGAAGCGAGAACGCTACCGCACGACCACGAGCTGCGGACGACACGGAAGTTCTGGCTGTAGAGAAACACTATCACACGTGCTTGTTCAGAGTAGTTGTAGAAATACAAAAATACGCGAACAGTTCGACAAGAAAGAGGAAAGCCTTAAGGTCGACGGATCCTGGCTTCCCGTACTGCAGGTAACGACCGTCGCAGGTAGCAAGAGGAGAGCCGCACCGGAAATGACCGCGGAGAAGCCCTCGGACGTTGGCGCGCCAGGTGCATATAGTCTACGGCCGCGGGCTCAGCTCCAGTTCACCACCAGCAGTGGAGGGTGAAGCTTTGACAATGCCAGCCACTCGTGCTGGCGAAACGTCAGTAAAATCATTAGATGAACGTCGGTCGAAGAACCGAGACAGAAGCCAATAGGTAGTTTGCCTGACAGAGTTGTTAACTGAGGTCAGTCTGATCGCGGGCCTACCTCGCCACCCAGGCACACATGATCTGTCAGTGTGCGGTTACTTTGTGTCGGGAGCTCTCAAGTCTAAGGTGTATCGCACAACCCTCGTAGTATTCAAGAACTGCAGCAGAACATTTAGCAATTCCAGCAGTCTACTTGCTGACCATCGCTGTAAACTGCCAAGAGATGAATGGTAGTCACTTGCAACATCTGTTATAGTCAAATTGGTACAGTATTTCCTTTCTTGTGCTGTGTTTCTTTGTACCCCGGAGCTCTGTTCTCTTAGTGACTTTTATTTGCCCCACCCCGTACTTGTTATTACCTTTGATAACATATCTGAGTCAACGCGGAAGGCGGCGTCTGTTTAGCCAGTAGCCAATTTACCTGTCTCTTTCTTTTTTGATGTGTATTGTAATGTTTCCATTGTATTTCGAAGTTGAGATTTACCTCAGACAGTGAATACTAAATATTATTCACCAGCCGCTGTGGTCGAGCGGTTCTAGGCGCTTCAGTCCGGAACCACGCGGCAGGTTCGAATTCTGCCTCGGGAATGGATGTGTGTGATGTCCTTAGGTTAGTTAGGTTTAAGTAGTTGTAAGTTCTAGGGGAGTAATGACCTCAGATGTTAAGTCCCATAGTGCTTAGAGCCATTTGAACCATTTTTGTTATGGCCCGGCGAGCGGGAATTAGCATCTCTGAAACAGTGAAGCTGGTCACCTGTTCGTGTGCTACTGTTGTGAGCATCTATGGAAAGTGCCTGATGGGCGTGAAACCACGAGTAGACGCGCCATCACAGAATATGGAGGTCGGAGGCTCGGCTGCTCTGTGAAGTTGGATAGGCGGAGATCTGTCGCGCAGATCTGACGATGGAATATAATGCTGGTGCAGGCACCAGCGTTTCGAAGCACACCGTTCAACGCACGTTGCGGAACACGGGGCTCCGCAGCAGACGATCTCTATAATGTTCCCAACAGCATCGTCAATTATGGCTGCAGTGAGCACGGGGTCATCGAGATTGGACAGTAGTGCAGTGGAAAAGGGTCGCCTGGTGGGATGAATCACGTTAGTTGTCACACCAAGTCTGTGTTCGTCCAGTAGCAGGCTGCTCGAAACATCCACCACACCACGGACGCAGGCCGATGGGGGCAGTACTGCGTTATGTGGACATTCATTTGGGCTTCCATATGGCGTGCGCCCGTGTTAAAAGGAGCCGCGACAGCTGTGGACTAGGAAACATTACTGCGGTCCACCTATTGTTCATGCTTCACGTCTTCTTTGACCGCCGTGGCATTGTCTAGCGGCATAACTGTCCGTGTCATCAGATCAGAATCGTGCTGCAGTCATTTGAGGAGCATCATAGCGAATCGCCAGCGAGGCGCCCACGAACCTCCGGATTTACGCGAAACTCATGCCTCTGGATGCTTACCAGAAGTTGTCGAACTCCTAACACGCAGAATCGCTGCCGTACTGCGTTCCAAAAATGATCCATCACATATTAAGCCGCTGGGCCAGATGTTTTGACACATCAGCATCTACTTTTCTGTTAAATTTCTGTGTGTATAAACAGTCTGATTGATGTGTTGGTCGAGTTCTTTCATCTGCTTGCTCCTACTGCCACATTTCCATACATCTGAGGTGGTGTGTGTATGTTGCGTGAGAACGTAAACACAGTCTGTTTCCAGATATAAGTGCATAATATCGTGCTGAAGTTAGATGCAGTCGTAGGTCGGGGTAACATTTTACTTCATTAAAACAGACTTTGCTCACAAGATATTCCTGCTAAGTGTATAATTTATTTGTATTAATATAGTGCATCTTAACATTATTTTATAAACTTGTAGCAGATAAACATGAGAGAGAAATTAATCATCTACAATGTGCACATCCGATTTAAAAAAATATCTGGACGTCTATTAGTGAACACTAATATGCAGTTTGTCCAGTGTCCACCCTTCGCCTGTATGATGCCTTGGACTCCGCTGGGGACAATTTCAGCGAAGTCGCTGAATGTCTGTGAAGGAATGACAGCCCATTCTTCCTCAAGAGCAGAAACCAGAGGAGGTTGTGATGTCTGACACTGGGGTCTGGAGGGAAGTAAACGTTCTAAGTTATCCCTTAGATATTCCATTGGGTTCACGTCTGGGCTGTGAGCTGGCCAGTGCATTTCAGGAATGTTATTGGCTCTAAGATGATGATTTTGACAGGGTGCATTGCCATGCTGATCCAAACAATCGTCTCCAAACTGTTCCTCCGTTTTACACAGTACACAGTGACGTAAATGTGTTTATATCCTTCCAAATTTAGCGTTTTCTTTTGAGAAATAAGGGGACCGCACCCTGACTAAAAATAAACAATGGTTAAAATGGCTCTGAGCACTATGCAACTTAACTTCTGAGGTCATCAGTCGCCTAGAACTTAGAACTAATTAAACCTAACTAAACCTAAGGACATCACACACATCCATTCCCGAGGCAGGATTCGAACCTGCGACCGTAGCGGTCACGCGGTTCCAGACTGAAGCGCCTGAAAATAAAAACTCATACCGAAAAGCCACCTCCTCTGTACTTCATTGTTGACACTGATTATGGTGGAAAGTTATGTTCTCTATACATTCGCCAAACCCAAACCCTTTCATCGGATTACACAGGGTACAGCGTGATTCATCATTCCAAATCACCCGCTTCCTGCCATCCAATGCCCGTTGGCGTTTCGTTCTCCTCAGTGCGGCTCGAGTTCTACACCACTGGCGATCGCTTCATGAATCACGCACACGTTATTAATAAGTCCCCCCTCACCCTTCCATTAACAATGGACCTTGCGGAGGCGGGATGGTTTGCGAGCCTATGCTGTAAGGATAACCGTAGCGAAGTTGACTCCGTAGCATATGGTGGGATAAATCTGTGGTTCCTTAAGAGGGACAGCAGCCTTTTTCAGCCGTTATTTTTCGCTATGGCATGGAACTCTGCTGTAGAGATTGATTACGACAGCATGCTCTTGGATAAAATATTGCCCCAAACGTACATCAGTGCAGAGTCTGTTTGGGAAAATGTCCTCATTAAGAAAACAACTAGAGTTCTACGCATTAGAACTTGGAATGTTAGTCCCGTTAATCGAATAGATAGGTTAGAACACTTAAAATGGGAAATGGTTAGATTAATTTAGATACAGCTCGAATACAGCTGAAATTAGTAAAGTTCTATAACAAGAAGAACAGGATATGTGCTCGAGTGAATACAATGTTAACAACACATAATCAAGAAGAGGGAAGGAGGAGTTGGTCTGATTGTGAACAAGAAAATAAAAATATGGTAGAGCTCCTATGATGAGCATAGTGATCGCATTACCATAGCCAAGACAGAAACGAAACCATTATCCACCACAGTAGTGCAGGTTTGTGCGCCTGCTAGCTACATAGTCTAGATAATGAAGAACTTTAAAGAATGTATGGTGAGATGAAAGATACCAGATGGCTAAGGAAGACGAAAATTTATTTATGGTGTGCGTCTGGTATTCGACAGTAGGAAAAAGAAGAGAAGGAAAAAGTAATAGTGCGACATAGTTCAAATGGCTCTGAGTACTATGCGTCTTAACTTCTGAGGTCATCAGTCGCCTAGAACTTAGAACTAATGAAACCTAACTAACCTAAGGACATCACACACATCCATGCCCGAGGCAGGATTCGAACCTGCGACCGTAGCGGTCGCCCGGTTCCAGACTGTAGCGCCTAGAACCGCACGGCCACTCCGGCCGACCCTAGTGCGACATACTCTGACTGAAAGGTATGAATGGGGAAGATAACGCGTTGAATTTTGCATAGAGCATGATGTAACTATTGCAAACACGGGCACCGGAAGGTTTTAGATTGGTTATACAGGGTGATACAAAATATGGGAAATTTTGCAACGTGTTGTGACAACGCTGCGAGATAGGTGGCGCGAAATGAAGTATAGAATGCTTCTCGCACTGTCTTTCCATGTAGTAAACAGGAGCAATGGAACAGTGTGCAGCGTGACTTACCCGTAGAAACGTATTACAAGAGTGAAAGTGAGGAGGCCGCGCGTCGAGAATGTCGGCGTCATTTCAGCATCGGACGGCATGGTCGTTCTCTCTCAGCGCATGCAGTCAACACCTGGGTCTGCAGTTTTGAGCAACGGGTTCTGCATTGAAGAAGCAATCTGCAGGGACATCCCGAAGCGCCCTTACGTGAGACAGTATTGAGGCTGTTCTAACTGCTTCCGTAAGAAGCCCACAGCGTTTTGTTCGACGTCACGCTGTCACTACACTTACGTTGTTGGAGTGTTGAACGAATACTGAAATAGGCTGTAAAGTTTCATCCGTATAAGCTGCAGATCGTTCAGCAACTTCAACCTAATATGCTGAAAGTGTGTCAGCAAAAATGCACGACGACGATAATTTCATTAGCAACCGGTGGATGTCGGACGAAGCTCACTTTCCACCTATGTGCCTCTGTCAGCAAAACCTACGTCAGTTACACGAGAGTCCGTTACAAATCAACAAGGTTACTGTATCGTGCTGCGCTGTGTCCTCGAGTGGCGTTATAAGCCTCTAAGATGATGGTGGTGTGTACGCAATCAGTGTAACGTCTGTTCGGTATGTTGCCAAGATAGAAAGTTTTGTTGCGCATGAACTGCCCCCTTTTCCTGCCAACAGTTGGTTCAACGTGACGAAACAACGCCACGTAAGGCACAAATTTCGATGGGATATGTACGACGATTGTTTGATTGACCTGTTATTTAAAGGCACTGCATGGCCACTAAGATCGCCTGACCTCATACCGCGTGATTTCTTCCTAGTGGGCCTCTTCATGAGCCCGGTTTACCGTACTTAAAGCAAGAATACGAGAGGAAATCTCCAAGATTCCTAATGAAATATTATGTTTAGCCGTTCATAACGTTCCTATCAGGCTGTAGTAAAGTGTGCGCCGGGTATGAGCTCAATCTGTCGTGTGTGATATTCAAGAAATAATGGCGTACTCTACGGTATACATTGACATAAATAAATATGTGTGAAGTGACTGTGCTCATTCATTAATCCCCATTCCAAAATTTCCGTTTCTTTTGAGTCAGCCTATATAATGGTAAGACGGAGATTTCGAATCCAGGTATTGAACTTTGAGACATAACCAGGTACAGATGGGGACTCTGACCATAACTGATTTGTCATAAACTGCAGATTGAAATTAAAGAAACTCGAGGAAGATAGAGAATTAAAGTGGTGGGACTCGGATAAACTAAAAGAACCTTGCAACTGATTTAGATCTGTTGTCTAATGACAGACTTCTTTGTTGGACACAGTACCGTAAAAGCAACTTTACTGCGCCAAATACCGAGCGAGGTGGCGCAGTGTCTAGCACAGGACTCACATTCGGGAGGACGACGGTTCAATCCCGCGTCCGGCCATCCTGATGGTTCCTTTGAAAGGGCACGGCCGACTTCCTTCGCGCCCTTCCCTAATCCGATGAGACCGATGACCTTGCTGTCTGGTCTCCTCCCCCAAAACAACCCAACAACCGAACTGCGCCAAATGGAGCAGGCGTCGCGTGCCGCCGCTTGCAGGGCAGCGACAGTGCTCGACGTCCGGCTTGTCCGGCGAGCGCGGCCGTGGCGCGGGCGCGATATTGATTGCAGCGGCGCGGCCGCGTACAACGCCGCCGGAGTCTCAATGAGCGCGACCGCCAGCCGCGGCTGTCTGCGCATGCGCGTCTCGCCGCGTCGTCGCTCAGGACCTGCAGCGCTGTGCTCGGCTCGCCAACTGCCTGCCCCGCTGTAACAAGCCCGCCTCTTCTCGTGTCGCTCCTCCAGTCCGCTGACCGAAGCAGTCCGCGTATCTTAACGTGGGTACGCGAATCTAACTGCAATTCACAGGAGCCTACCGCAGAGGACTTTTCTGTTACGGTAGTAGTAAAGTTTTAATTACGATACGAAGAAATGAAACTGCGGCCATGAAACTTGATGATGCAGGTAGTCCATCTCTACTTTTTCACCCCTCAGTGTAACATTTTTCCGATGTTGGATGACGCTGCAGAGACCTTGACTGTTCCACCACAAACATCACCACGTTTTCACCCTGGTGATACCTGTCACGCAGTGGTTTCTTCATGCAAGGAAGATGAAGAAGAGCGATGTCTGCAGGATATGGGGAAGGGAGGAGGGGAAGGGGTTTCAAGGCGAAATATCATAGCTCAAAGAAACAGAAATTGTCGCTCTGCCATGTGAAGAATTATCTGCAGCAGTGTTGCTGGACAGCTTCCTGCGATGCTCCGTCTTCACAGCCTCCCATACCTCGCCAAGAGAGTTCAGGAGTATCTGTGGCGGTTCGCCCCTTACGAGCATAATCTCTTAACACGACACTGTGGCAGTTCCAAAAAAAACTCTTAGCATCGCCTCGCCTGTGTCGGCGGTGATAAATCCAACTACATGTTTCCACTAATTTGCCGTAGTCTGCCTATGAAAACTTTTATTTATTTTCCAAGATCGCTATGTTAACACATTATTGGATTACTAATTTCGGCAATGTGAATTACCGTCTTCAGATCTATAAGAGAAAATATACCAAGGTTAGAGCCTTAATATAGCGTAAAAACACAGTAGGACATACTTAGAAACTCAGTGACAAAAAAATGTCGTACCCATAAAACTGGGCAATTTTAGTACATCATACAGTGATATAAACCACTCTGCCACAAGAACAACATACAATGTGCTGCAAGATAATAAATCTCATCATACTCTGTTCATATGGACGGATGCAATCCAGAGTCAATATACAGTAATGAATTCACGTAATAAGTAGAAGTAAATAAAAACATAATGAAAGAATTTCGAGGCATTACAATTACCATATTGTATGTAGAACTTAGAATTCGTATCGCATGAACAAAACAGATACATGCCGCATAATGTCGTTTCATGGTTTAATGCACTGTTGGCTACGACAGACCATCCGACGACTAGACCTGGAGTACAACTGAAATGCTAAGTACTGAGAGGTACCACTGATCGCGATTCGCAATGCCTAACGACAATCACAAATAATGCAATAGGACCCAATGTTTATATTACATTAGAGTTACAGAACGTGATTTAAGATAACAATTGGCATACACCAAGTAATCATAACGACAAAAGAGACACAGCATGCTGGTAAGTGTCGTAAATAGCGCCATACGATATATGAATAAGTCATTGAAAAATTGTTTTGACGTGAAGATGACAGAATATAGTACGTGAGATAATAACAGACTACTTCATAGAGGATATATAATATAAGTGCCTTCAGAGAAAAACTACACAGTACACCTACACGCCGGCCGTGGTGGTCTAGCGGTTCTGGCGCTGCAGTCCTGAACCGCGGGACTGCTACGGTCGCAGGTTCGAATCCTGCCTCGGGCATGGGTGTGTGTGATGTCCTTAGGTTAGTTAGGTTTAAGTAGTTCTAAGTTCTAGGGGACTTACGGCCTAAGATGTTGAGTCCCATAGTGCTCAGAGCCATTTTTTGAACACCTTCATGGGGAAAAAAAATAGAATTTGATCTTATTGGTCGGTTTCGCAGCAAACGAAAAATAACAAAAATTGCCAATTATATAAAAGGGAAATGTAAAACAAGCCGCCACGCAACTTAGGACAGCAACATATATATACAAAATTTGATGCATTAAATTTGCATCTTGACTTCAACGTTATATCATTATATGAGTAAAGCTATAGTACTAGTAGTAGTAGTAGTAGTAGTAGTAGCTTTATTCATCCGCAGATCCCTTTTTACAAGGATATAGGACATGTCAATGTATTTACAAGTTTAGAGCAATTTAAAATAAACTAATTTGTAAATACATACACTTACAGACTTCTACTTAGAGACAATCATTAGATTTACTCCTGGTATACAATACTTCTTTTAGAAATAACTTACATACAATAGTTGGCTTACGACCATCACACACAATTTCTGAAAAATATAGTGTGGCTAGCTACATGAGGGAAGTTACCAGAAGTTACACTTAGCGGCCAACTGTGTGATGCAAATGCAATAATACTTTCTTTTCACGTCCTGAATAAGTCGGCACGAAGATCAAAGCTTGTTTTACTTAGTTATCGCCGGCTGGAGTGGCCAAGCGGTTTTAGGCGCTACAGTCTGGAACCACGCGACCGCTACGGTCGCAGGTTCGATTCCTTCCTCGGGCATGGATGTGTGTGATGTCCTTAGGTTAGTTAGGTTTAAGTAGTTCTGAGTTCGAGGGGACTGATGATCTCAGAAGTTAAGTCCCATAGTGCTCAGAGCCACTTGAACCATTTGAACTTAGTTATCGTGACATTATCTGTCATCTACTACTTATTTATCAGTACCATATATTATAAGCATTGTGTTACTGTTACTCTAACAAGACCTGCGATATATGCAAAGCGAGAGTCTTTCATTAGTACTAAGGTAAAACTTCCAAACGCATAAGAGTATCGTCCTGTAGCATGCTAACGGTTTGACGAAATCGGAATGACGGTCCTTAGTTCGAGGTCTAGGTCCCAAAGCAAATCCCGAAAGAGCACTAATGGTAGAGACGAAATCCGTCAAAAATGGAGAGCATTGGTTTCATAAGTGAAGAAGCTCCGTATGTCGTTGCCATACGTAAAACATTGTAGACTTAAACTAAGTAACAAGAAAATAAAGTGTTTAACGCTTTGTATATAGAGTCTGTGGTGTAATTAACTCGACTTATTATCTATAGGTTTGGTTACTGAAAAACTTCCGCATTTGTTATGATAGACTGGTAGTAAAACTGTGATTAGAAGAAAACTTGGCTCATTGTAATGTTACAGTGCACCGCACGATCTAGGTCAAAACCCTCAAGCTATGACGTCTGTTAACTATTGCTTTGCTTCCTTGTTTGGGGATCACTGTGATACACCCAGCACTTGTACAGCGTGATTAGCCTCCAAAGAAGTCATCTGGATTTCCGTCGCATAGTTGCTGCATTTCCGCTGCCCCTTTTATAACGGCTTGAGCGATCGAGGAATCCGGCGTGTGGAGATCTTTTTCATGTTCAAAATTTTGAAAATTAATCCATTATTGATTCACACTTTTTCCATTACCGCCTCGCTTGTGATACAATAATATTAGAGCACTAGATCTTCCATTTCTCTTGCGACTCCTGGTTCGAAGTTCAGAGATGATCCGTCAGTTCGTTCGTCGTCATTCAGACATGTTTGACCACGCTGGAACTGTTTGCGACACCTAACGTCTGTGTCGTATGCAGCATAGTTACTCTTCAAACTCAAGCAACGAAGTACCGCTCTATACTGCACTACGTCGATGGACTGCGTCATTTTTCTTTGGCTCTTCTAGTGGTGCGTTATCCGGGGTCGTGAAGGCTCTGAGCCTATTGACGAGCGATGAGCTGGTAGTTCGCGGTCTCTGCTGACCAGCGTGATCCGACTGGGTAAGCAGTATATGTAAAAGCAGGTTAAAACAGTTCTGAGCAGCATACGAATAATTTACGACGGAAATTTTCAAAAACTCCACCACACAGTTCCATATATTCTTCTGCTCTCTTCGCAACATTACGTGTAACTGTTAAGAGAGTATCTCGTTAACCTTTTCTCGCTGACTTCGATTTTTCCTTTCTCTAAATGCCAAAAATCTAGTTCAGCGCAGTGTGTGTGTATTTAATGGTTTACAATGCGATCAGAATGAACAAGTCATTTACTTTGTGTCATGTGAAAGGTCAGATTTCCAGGGGTTGTCTCACGCTGAAGGTCTCTGCCCCTTCTTGCAACCGAAAGAGACACTTTAAATAACAGTCTTCTTCCTCTTCCTCCACGCTTTTTTTCCATTTCTCTACCGTTTCGGCATTGTTACAGGGGTTGTGGCAATGTTAGTGGAAGGTGGTGGCCAGATGCACCTCCTGTCGCCACCACTTCCCCGCGGTATTAAATCTGTGTACCATTTTCATCGGCGTCTTGAGGAAATCTCATGTTCAAGTTGAGAGCGTTTTTAAGTATTTGCGTATCGTGTATCTGAAGCAGAACATGGGTACCAGAGCGGTATTTACCTAGAAGTGTAAGAAACCGTCTAAAAACCACATCCAGCCTGATTCACACACCACCCCTGCCCGTAAATCCACGAGACGAGTTCGGAGTGAGACAGGTTCGTCTCCCTGACTTCCGGAAGCAGCACGTTAAAGCGCTTGGGTATTCGTGTGGGCCGCTTTAAATAATAATAGCAATGGGGAAGAAGTCGCCGTACATGACCTCTGTAACAGTATTCGCTTCGAGAATCTGTTGTCGATCACACAACGCTACACACATGCAAATAATCGATTTCGAAAACGTGTTTTCGCAGTACTGTACGGATTTTTGTTGTGCTCACGATGTGCGAGTGCAGCTAACTAGTGAGGAGCCTCGTTTTCTTGATTCGGTGATTTTTTTCCAGATGCATATCAGGAGTGTGATATACTTTATTCCATTTTTTCATCAGATCTGATCTGATTGCGCGAAACAGTGACGCGTTTCACGGCATGAAAAATGAACCTGCCGTACTCCAAAGATGGGCTACAGTTGCTACGAAGAATGTACTTGTGTGGCCTGCCGTTCCTCAAAGCCTGTTAGAGAGGTCTTAAAGGAGGTCGTATAACAAGCAGGAACGACTCAGAAATGTGCTAAATTCGGGACTGCGGTGAGAATAGACAGCATATCAGCGAAAGCAAATTTTGTGATTTTATCACATAAGCTGCAAGTATGTGTTAAGAGTCTTATCGCATTCATGTTAGGACGTGTTTGTGTCCGCCTGGGGTGGTTACGTGTGAGACGGGGAGGACCGCTAGAGCGGAGTGCGCGCGTGGGAGGGAAAGAGGGCAGGGGGGTAGCGGCAGGGCGGCGGCCTGAGTGGCAGCGCGTCTGCCGCTGACGTGACCTACTGGCTGCCCCGCACCCGCGCGCCGTCCATTGGGCACGCGTCACTCCCAGGAATTGGCACCGCTGCCGCTGCCGCGAGGCGTTCGCCCGTGCCGCTCAACGCGCTCCGCTGCACGCAGCACGGAGCACCTAATCCGAAAGAACACACGCGTAAACGCCAAAAGTGAGCGACAACAGATCCCACACTGCTAACCAGCCGACTTGTACATTTCTTTTAAAACCCCTCTTTATGGCAGTTCGTATCTTACTTATCACACAAGCTCTGTCTTTGTATTTTGATAAGGAATGTCGAGTATTTAATTCTTTACTGTTCAAGATGATTCAGAGTAACATTTTTCTAATTTGCACTTGAGATGTGCCGTGGGCTTCCTTTACGCTGTTATGTTTGTATTCACAGAACTTCAGCTCAGAAGAAAAGAATGGATGCAACTAAAAGAGATAATCTGACGATCGAACCTGCAATTTGAGTGTGGCGTACCTTCCGCCAGTCACTCAGACGAAACGAGTTATCTCGGAGTCAGCGTAGGGCACGCGTTCGATAATTTGTTGTACTACTACGTCATCAACAGAGTCCACTATGGAGCTGGTGATTTTTTAACTAAAGGCCCGTTATGTATGCTGTCAGGAGGACATACAAGTCTTGGGTACAGACATTCTCTCTATTTGGGTTAATAATAATAATTAAAACGCTTAGGAGTGGAGACTTCTACGAGACAACGAATATCATTCGCACAATTTTAGGAAAGAATGTATAGCTTTTTGGACACTGTTATAAATACCTTGTTGAGATAATAAAATATCTACAATATTTTTATAATTGTGTATTTATGATTATATATTCTGACTCTGTGATTCAACAAGATTTATTCTGCTTTTATAGATTTAATTTCATCAGAGGTTCGTTTTTTTTTTTTTTTTTTTTTAAGTGTTTCGTTATGTATCGTAATGGCACTAGTGATCGTCCCATCTAACGCCATAAACCCAGCAGCAACAACTACTACACTCCTGGCCATTAAAATTGATACACCAAGAAGAAATGCAGATGATAAAAGAGTATTCATTGCACAAATATATTGTGCTAGAACTGACATGTGATTACATTTGCACGCAGTCTAGGTGCATAGATCCTGAGAAATCAGTACCCTGATCGAAATTTCGCGAAAAGATCCCACCGGAACAAGAAAAGCCTTTGTTTTAATGATGTCCATCCCAAATCCTGCATCATGTCCGTGATACTCTCTCCCCAATTTCTCGATAATACAAAACACGTTGCTTTTCTTTGAACATTCTCGACGTACTCCGTAAATCCTATCAGGTAAGGATCCCACACTGTGCAGCAGTACTCGAAAAGAAGACGGACAGGGGTGGTGTAGGCAGTCTCTTTAGTACATCTGTTGGATCTTCTAAGTGTTCTGCCAAATAATCGACGTCTTTGGTTAACCTCCTCCACAACATTTACTAAGTGTTCTTTCGAATTTAAGTTGTTCGTAATTGTAATTCCTAGGTATTTATTTGAATTTACGGCGTTTAGATTTGATTGAGCGATCGTGTAACTGAGGTTTAACGGGTTCCCTTTTTTGCTCATGTCAATGACTTTACACCTGTCATTATTTAGGGTCAATTGCCAATTGTTGCACCATACAGATATCTTTTCTAAATCGTTTTGTGATTTTTTTTAATCTTCTGACGGGTTTACTAGACGGTAAACGACAGCATAATCTGCAAAAATCTCTAGACGGTTGCTCAGATTAACTCCTAAATTCTTTATATAGATGAAGAACGAGGAACAGCAGAGGGCCTGTAGCACTACCTTGGGGAACGCCAGAAATAACTTCTGGTTTACTCGATGACTTCTCATGAGTTACTACGAACTGTTACCTCTCTGACAAGAAATCACGAATCTTATCGTAGAACTTAGACGATGTTCCACAAGCAGGCAATTTCACTACAAGCAGCTTTTATGGTACAGCGTCAAACGCCTTCTCGAAATCTAGAAATACTGAATCAACTTGACAGCCCTTGTCAATGGCACTCAGCATTTCGTGTGCGTAAAGAGATTCTTAATAGAGTTTACCTTGGGGGAAGAAGTCAGAAGTTTTAATTCTCTTGGTATCAGTTGGAACGGCCACTTGATTGAAAGAAACAAGGAAGCAATGGTAGACTCGAGGGGAGCACTAGCTCACAAAAACTTTATCGGGATAGTACAAAAACGGAAAGTGGGCGTAGAGTCATGCAAGGGGACGTCTATCATCTGTCGTTTGAAATCAATATTGAGGTAGTTTTCAGTTCCTTAAATTGGGAAGCCAAACTAGCAAAATGTGTTGATGGAACTTTCGTAAAGCACTGTAATTGGCTCATCGAATTAAACTGCTTCCCTTTAGTCGACTGGCATATATACCGATTTTAGAGCTGTGTTCCAAAAATGAACAGCATAGAGACAGAAGTGATGAAACTTTCTGCAGGACCTGACCATCATTTTGCAGGACAATGCTCAAGCACGAACAGTGCAAGCTGTTACTAATTTGTTTGACTGATGGGGTTGCTAAGTGCTATACCACCTTCTGTACTCCCCTGACTTAAGCCCACGTGAGTTCAACTCAATTTCTAAACTGAACGAAACACTTTACGGCATTCGCTTCAAAACGGCTACAAATTCGTCGGGCAATAGACCGCGCCGCTCGAACTGTCAACAGAACCGGCACTCCTAGGAGTATCCTACGACTTCCACATCGCTGGCAGAGGGTTATACACAGTGCTGGTGACTAATTTGAATGTCAGTAAAACTTTGAAACACGTATCTATTTTGTACGAGCTGTAAATAAATAGTTGCCACTATTAAAGTGCCAAGCCTCGTATCTATAAAGCGGCGTCACAGCCTGTTGTGTTTGGATAGAACCTCAAATTACAGACATCCATCACGTCATACGGCATTATCGATCCAGATAACACAGTGGATAATCCTTATGATTGGTATTTATACCCAGTTTTATTTATACTAAGGTGACAAAAGTCATGGGATAGTAATATGTGCATATACAGATGGCGGTAGTACCGCTTACGTACGGTATAAAAGAACAGCGTATTGGAGTAACTGTCTTTTGTAATTAGGTGATTCATGTGAAGCAGTGTTCGACGTGATTATGGCTGCACGACCGGAATTAACAGATTTTGAACGCAGGTTCGTATTTGGAGCTAGATGCAAGGGACATCCCATTTCGGAAATCGTCAGGTAATTCAATATTCCGAGATCTACAGTGTCAAGAGTCTGGCGTTTCTTGTCACTATGGACTACCCAGTGGCCGATGGTCTTCACTTAACTACCGAGAGCAGCACCATTTGCGTAGAGTTGTCAGTGTTAATAGACAAGCAATATCACCTGAAATAATCACGGAAATCAGTGTGGGATATACGATGAACGTATCCGTTACAGCAGAGCGGCAAAGGTTGGCGTTAATGAGCTGTGGCAGCAGACGAGCGACGCAGTTGCCTTTGATGACAGCACGGCGTCGCCCACAGCGCCTCTCTCGGGCTCGTGACCCTATCAGCTGGAACCTAGACGACTGGAAATAATGTTATGAGTCCCGATTTCAGACGGTAAGAGGTGATGGTAGGGTTCGAGTGTGACGCAGACCACACGGAGTCATAGACTCAAGTTGTCAACAAGGCACTGTGCGAGCTGGTGGTGACTTCATAATGGTGTAGGCTATGTGTACGTGGAATGGACTGGGTCCTCTGGTCCAACAGAACTGATCATTCACTGTAAATGGTTATATTCGGCTACCTGGAGACCATTTGCAGCCATTCACGGACTTCATGTTCCCAAAGAACGATGGAGCTTTTACTCGTATGTATGACAAGGCTCCATATCACTGGTCAGTTCGTGCAAAAAATCCTGCAACGTCCACACTTTCACAGTTATAGACGGCTATAGAGGCAACATGGCTCAATATTTCTGCAGGGGAGTTCCAATGAACTGTGGAGTCTGTTCCACGTCGAGTTGCTGCATCACTCCAGGCAAAATAGGTGCAGCACGGTATTAGGGGGTGTCCGAAGACTTTTGTCACCTCAGTGTACTGTCCATATCTAGCACTCTTTGACGTCAAGGAGCTGTTAATCCAGACTTTCCATTCCTCCCTTCGCTTAAGAATATGAGCTGTGTGGGGTGGAAGGGAGATGGTGGCAGGCGCAGCGTTGATGACTCGTTCGGTGCTGCTGGCGGGATGGGTTAGGAAGCTGTACGCTGGCCCTGCGTAACAAACGAGGTGGCGTTCATTTCCGGAGCAGCAGTAATGACGCAGCGGCAATTAAGCGGCGGCGCCTACGCTCCTCGCACCTGCCCTTCCTTCCTTCCGTCGCGTCGCGCTGCTGTAATTAAGGGCCGGAGCCAGCCAGTCCCCTGTCAGGGATTGTTCTCCGCCTTTGTCGCTGCTCGGGGTTATGGGCACCCACTTAATGCATCATAGCGCCTGATGCCTATACTTTCTCTGAGAATAAAAAGTTCCATTATTATTTCTTAATGCACTATCCTTGGAGTCACTGAAATTTACTGTAAAATCCTGGTTAAGTTACGTTGTGCAAGACGCGACAGTTGGCTGCGAATGCGACGCTGCCCCCTCCTCTTTTCCCACCCTGGCAGACGGCGACACGGCCGCAAGACGACTGGAGTCGTCGCCGTTTCCCAAGCTGCGGTCGGCGGCGGCGGATTCAAATACATAAGAAAAATAAGAATTCCGATTTTCTTGCTGTAAAAAATACTGTATGTTAATGCAACAAAGTTACATCGGCTCCCAGAGTTAGTTTTTCGATACAGATTCTCCTTTTACTTTAAAAAATTGAAAAGTATCTCTTCCGGTTTTGCGTGTTTTTTTCGCTGTATATTACTTCTCTATCAATTGTGAGGAAAGTAAAAGGCACAAAAAATTGATGTTTGCGTATCTTACAGTTTCACATCACAGCTTGATAATGAGGTGTCTATTTTTCCGATATTCGTCACAGTTATCCCGATACTTAATTTACAAGTAACCTACTGCATAAAATTTGAATTGTGTACAGTGAAAAATGTGGTCGCTGGCTACTTTACGTATGGTTTACGTTAGGTCATACATCGTTGCCGATGAAAAGAAGCTAACATATTGAAATTATTTTTAAAGTTGAGATCAGAATGATATCGAACTCCGTTACCGATATTTGAGCTCATATATCTCCGGGAGCGTCGCGACTAGCCGCCAGTTCTATCGACGTGCAACGAGAATCGTGTGGTCATCACACGATAGAGAATGCATTTGTTTTGTTTCGCTGACACATTTGGACCTAATGAAACCATTTTATGTCATATTTCTCCGGTATGAGTTACTAATATTTCTCCATATGCTCTTGACAATTTCATTTAAAATGCCACGAAATGTAGGTTTCTTAAACCCAAGTGATCAAGCAGAACCCATTTTCGTGGTTTTGCTGAGGCATCTGAACCTGTTCCAAGCTTTCTTTCTGGTTAATTTCTCTGATACGAGTCCCGAATATTCCTCCATCTGTTTTTGCACATTCCACCTAAAATTCCAATGAAAGAAGTTTATTAACAATAAGCGCACGCTTGCGTCATTGCATTGTTTCAAGTCCTTGACAACAAGATAGGGTTACACCTTAAACATCTCTAGAATTTTCATTCTGAACGTCTACAGTATACACTGGCAGAAATGTGGAAGAAATAATGTCCGTGCTTGTTCACAAAATTTCCCCAAATTATACTTGTCAGTTTCTCCCATGCAGAAACTTTTGGAACAAGCTAAGGCAACTTTCATAGCCGACTGAGTCTTTATTCACAAAAGACGAATTTCAATTGTGAACGGTGTCAGACCAGAAGGGCCTTGTAAAACAGTAGTGCACTTTTGGCACAAGTTTTTTGAGCACCATCTTCTACCAATGAATTGAAGCGAATGTGACAAATTACTTATTGCAGCATACTGTTTGGCAATCTGTTGAGAAACGCCTTCCTCAAAAACGAGCATCTATTGATTACAGAAAGCTGTACAACAATCTGGTGGTGGTTTTTCACAACTAGAAGGTATCATCAAGACACCAATCTACCGTTTACTTTCAAAGTGAAGGTATTGTAAAATGTAACTTTCTCGTTGTACTTTAGATTGTTCATTTTATAATGTACTTGCCGTTTTCAATTTTTATCGTCACAAAAAAGAGTAATGCGAAAATTGACCTTCAAGTTCATTTTCATCATTCTAATTCTACATCTGCATGGTTTATACTGATTTTCATAACAGGCCTGAAAAATTTGCATTAATGGGAAAATATTATATATTTCACTCACCTGCCAGTTTCAACTGTGCACCAATTTCTTCGCAAATTCTGCCTCTGAACATAGTGTCTCTATATTTAGGGTTCTTCAAATCGTAAAGGCAAGGACGTCGCGAGACCAGCTCACAGAGCATCACATCCTGTGAGTGGCTCATTTCAGTTTTCCTTGACTGGCTCGACATCTTTCTTGCAGCCGTACGTCTTTGTGTCGTGCGACTCCCGTCGCAACACTGCTCACTGGTGCAGTGCTGCGGCAGCTGCCGCAACAGTCGCGCGTCGCATCCCAAACTCGAACTGCGCATGCGCCAGCAAGCAACTTCTGACGTCACGTAGCGACCCGTCGCAGTCGCTAGTGTGCGTCGCGTCTTGGACAACGTACCTTTAGAGAAAGGGTATAATTTTTCGTACTTAACAAAGAAATTATATCTGCGAAATTTTGTTTCTGTTTTGTCTATACATGTAGTGCAGTGACACAAGTGAAATTTCATGCTGGTTTGAGGAGTTTCGTTAATACGGCTTTTTAAAGTAGTTGTATGTACTTGGCTGTGTGCGTAGGCATGCGACCGCACCTTTCTGTCTCTACGTCTATACTCTGTAAACCACCCAGAAGTGTATGACAAGAGCTGCTTCCCACTGTACAACGTTTTAGGATTACAACTCGTTGGCTGGCGTAGAACGATTGCTTAAATTCCTATGTACGCCCTGTAGTTGATCTACTATTGTCTTTAATGTACTGGCCGGAGCATCCGTAGCGGTCACCCCTCGGGCCAGGATTTTTGGTGGGCACTAGTGGTGCAGGACGCCGAGCTCTGGAGCTGGAGTGGATGGCTGTTACACGCGGTACAGCGTCAGTGAAACAGCAGTATCTGGATTAATTTTTGGTTACTGCGAAAATGTAGAGAGAGACTGCCTTTCTGTTGGAATCAGTGATACAGACCGGATAATCTCACACTGAGAGTGAGGCTACAGAAGCTGGACATAACGTCACCACGGCTGGCGATGCCGTCATTTGTCCCTATTATGCAGAGGTGTGAGCCGACACTCCTACCTTGGTATCTCGAATATTGCTCGTTCTCCTTGCCTTCACGCTTCTCGTCCGTACTAGGACGTCATGTGATGGCAAAATAACGAAGTAGGTGCTGTCATACTTTGCTGAATGCGCTTCTTCATTAAGACTCTGCTAGATGTGGCAAAGTATTATGACCGACGCTCTGTCTTTTGCAGCATAGCACCCCTGGCGAGGTCCAGATAAGGGTTGCGACGAACGGTACGAGCGGTATGAAGAATACTCAGTATTGTAGAACACTCAGTATAATGTCGTTCATTGAAAATGAACTACACTTCTCGAACAATCGCTATATACACACACAAAGAAAACAAATAACATGTAGACGACTATTCATCAAGAGCGTCGGTTAGGTCCGTCGGAGCTGGTCCTAGCTCGGCGAGGAACTGGCTGTACTGCACTGCACTGCACTGCAAATCTCTGATTTCATCTACCAGGAGTGGGACAGGCTAAGCAGCGAAGCTGCTGTTCCTGTGTGGACCTCAGGAATTTTGTATGGCCTCACTGTTGGTTTGGCCTATGTGAGCGGCCGCGTGAGGGCGGACGCTGCGTCGAAAGCGTCATAGGGGCTGCGGAAGAAGCTACTCCCGCAGCAGATGAACTGGCTGTACTGCTGCTGCGCTGGCCTTATAAAGCCGGCGGAGGTCAGCGGAGTACTCCAACTTTCCCCGTGTCTGTGAGGCGACCTCTGCAGAAAAAAGTTCGCATTAGTCTCTAGCAAGTTCTGTTTATTTTGAAGAATCGTTTTCCTCTTGGTTGCGCCTGCAAGTGCTTGTTTATGTTATATTGTTCACAGGGGGGTCTTGAGTGTAGTCTGCGGGGCAGGGGCCGTCTGTGGCAGACGTAACACCGGACACGAGTCCCTGTCGTCCGCGCGAAGTAATAACTTCACAAATTTATTGTATGTATGCACGTGTGTATGTCGGTGCCATTAAGATTGACAAAGTGGAATCCGAATTGCCATAGTTTCTGTGACGCTTAGCAACAACGGAAATTAAATGTTTGTGGAGCTATATGAACAACTTTATATGAACAACTTTCTGCTTCACCATCAACAATTACAAAATTGAATGCTACATTTAAACGTGATATACTTCTCTTGAAAATGATACACATGAAGGACGTCCCAAAACTGCAGTCATTGGTAGAAACTTCGAAAAACTGTATAATATGGTACTGGACGATGCGCGATTGAAGTCGTACGAAATGCCGACGTCGTAGGAACGTACGTGAACGAGCACGGGAAGTTTTACAAAATATGTAACGATGTAAAATCTTAATTCAAAACTGAAACAGACTCAGTTGAATACTTACTATAAGCAAAGGCGGAAACAAATTTATCACCTTGTCTGGGCATTGTAAAAAGGAATCTGATTTTATACGCCGATTTACTACTGGAGATGAAACTTGTGTCACTTGGTTCATTGACATCTTAAGACACGCTATTGCTGTTTAGTAAAAAATACAACATTTTCTTGTGCATGTAGTTCACAAGGAAATCTCTGTCCCAGAACATTACCGTTGTTTCTCGATAGGTTCTGCCATTGTATTTCGACTTACAGCTGCTCCACCTTTCTGAAATTATAATGCACTTTTATCAGCGGCTTGTATTTTAAAAAAAGCGCTCCACTTTTATGATTGAATCTATCTCACTCCTTACGCTCAGTCAGAGCCGATGAAGTCCGAATAGCGAACTTAGTTTTACACTTTATCCGACAAGGCCACCTGTATTATTATTGAAGGTCAGACAATGTGGTCTTATCCCTTGGACGAGGGCGGCTGGTGCCTTCCTACTTTAGTCTCTACCACGCAGAGCCTGACAGTCCCTGACTGATGTTTTGGTCTAGTAATTCGTTTATCGTCTGTGTCCCTCATCGTTTCAATCTAACAGTGTTATCGTTTTCAGTCCTACTATTTTTTGCAGCTGACTATCTTACCTGTCTCCTATAAACAGAGAGTTTGCTGGTCAGAAGCTTTGCCTCCCGCCATATGATATGCCACGGACGCCCTTTGACTATGTTGACCCGGCACACGTCTGCTATCTTACTTTAGCTTTCCTTTATAGATGGGTTTATCCTTCCCTTCTACTTTTTCCATTCCAGACGAACACATTACTGTTTATTTTTGCTGTCCATCATGAACAATCAACTTACCTAATTGCAACAATGGGACAGATTGCTGTAAAATGCTGCCTGGTTTGCACTAAAACCTAATTACTGTTTAACACTGTAGTCATGAATAGTTTACTTACATAACTGTCACTATATGGAACAGATTGCTGTAAAACATTGCCGGATTTGGACAGAAGCACTGTAAAATACACGTTGAACGTTTCAGTAAATATCATCGTATTTGTGTCATAATACACTATTTTGTTTGGATAACATTGCTTAAACAGCCCAAATATTTTGTTAACGTACATACACGGAAGAGTGAAAGAAATTGCTACACCTGCCTTATATCGTGTAGGGTCCCCGCGAGCACGCAGAAGTGCCGAACACGACGTGGCATGGACTCGACTAATGTCTGAAGTAGTGCTGGAAGGAATTGACGCCATAAATCCATAAGATTACGAGGGTGTGGAGATCTCTTTTGAACAGCACGTTCCAGATATGCTCAATAATGTCTAAGCCTGGGGAGTTTGGTGGGAAGTGTTTAACCTCAAAGAGTGTTCCTGGAGCCACTCTGTAGCACTTGTGGACGTGTGAGGTGTAGCACTATCCTGCTGGAATTGCCCAAGTTCATCGGAATGCACAGTGGATATGAATGGATGCAGGTGATCAGACACGACGCTTAAGTATGTGTCACCTGTCGTAGTCGTATGTGGACGTATCAGGGGTCCCATATCATTCCAACTACACACTCCCCACACCATTACAGACCCTCCGCCCGCAGCTCGTGGTCGTGCGGTAGCGTTCTCGCTTCCCACGCCCGGGTTCCCGGGTTCGATTCCCGGCGGGGTCAGGGATTTTCTCTGCCTCGTGATCACTGGGTGTTGTGTGATGTCCTTAGGTTAGTTAGGTTTAAGTAGTTCTAAGTTCTAGGGGACTGATGACCTTAGCTGTTGAGTCCCATAGTGCTCAGAGCCATTTGAACCATTTTGAACAGACCCTCCACCAGCTTGAACAGTCTCCTGCTGACATGAGGGGTCCATGGATTCATGAGATTGTCTCCATTCTCGTACACGTCCATCCGCTGGATACAGTTTCAAACGAGACTCGTCCGACCAGGCAACATTTTTCCAGTCATCAACAGTCCAAAGTCGGTGTTGACTGGCCCAGGCGAAGCGTAAAGCTTCGTGCCGTTATTTCATCAAGGATACACGAGTGGGCCTTCGGCTCCGAAAGGCCATATCGATGATGTTTCGTTGAATGGTTCGCTCAGTGACATTTGTTGATGGCCCAGCTTTGAAATCTGCAGCAATTTGCTCTTCAGTCGTCGTTGGTCTCTTTATTGCAGGGTCTTTTTCTGGGCCGCGAGGTGTACAGCGCTTTGCCACGGTCCCCCCCCCCCCCCTCCACCTGTCGGAGGTTCGAGTCCTCCCTCGGGCATGGGTGTATGAGTTGTCCTTAGCCGAAGTTAGATTAAGTAGTGTGTTAGCCTAGGGGCCGATGACCTCAGCAGTAGGAACTTACCACCATTTACCACCGCTATCATTTTCTGTCCTCAGAGACGTCGGAGATTTGATGTTTTACCTGATTACGGTACACTCGTGAAATGAAATGGTCGTACGGGAAAATCACCACTCCATCGCTATGTCGGAGATGCTGTGTCCCATCGTTCGTGCGCCGACTGTAATACCACGTTCAAACTCAATTAAATCTTGACAACCTGCCATTGTAGCAGCAGTAATCGATCTAACAACTGCACCAGACACTTGTCATATAGGCGTTGCCGACCGCAGTGCCATATTCTGCCTGTTTACATATGTCTGCATTGGAATACGCATGCCTATACCAGTTTCCTTGGCGCTTCAATGTATTTTCCCCTAAATACACTCTGCACGTTGTTGAAGGTTTACTGTCTTTGATGACCTTTGACAGTTTTTATATGAATACCTAACAACGATAGTATTGAAGCGTCAAGCTTCCTGAGTAAATAACTCAGTTTGTCTCTTTTGTCAAATGGTGCTCTGGCAGCACACTTCCGGCTCAGGTGTGTTTCTCTGGAATACCGTGAATAGAGCAAACCTCTGTGCCTTATTGGCGGAGTGTAGTTACTGACCTGAAACCTTCGTCATGTCTCGATCGCCTCTGTTTAACATGAATTAACGTAATCAGGCCTGTCAGATATTGATGTATTTTGTGATTAATGAAAATTGAAATTACGAAGTATTTTAAATTTTTCTCCATCAGTTACCACAATAACGCACTGTAAAATCACAGTTGCATGCATGTTATTGGTACTCAGTATTATTATTAGTATTATTATTCTTAATTTTTTTTAAATAGCATACATCCAACAAGTCTTCTGCGTTGTCTTTGTCATGTCTTCGGTTATAGTATCCTTTCAGAGAACATAGTTATACTAGATATCAAAACAACAGTAACACAACCTGAAGAACTTGGCAGTTGGCACCTGTTGTTGGAAAGTTACTGCATAGCCTCACAGAACCAAATAATGACTTACAGGAAATGTTAAGATTGGTACGCCTCCTGCCAAAGTTTGGATGGCTTATTTACTTCTCCTGGCTCTCTTGTTTTCTTCGAACTCATCTTCATCTTCTAACGTTCCGCAAGGCTCTTCTGGTTTCTTGGCAGTGCAGCACAACTCAGCACCCCCAACTCCTAACCCGCCCGTTCTATTACCCTTTACTACCTGCTAGTAGAAGCTACTCACTGTTGTGCATCGAGTAATAGCAGTAACTCCAAAAACTGACTTACCTGCATGATTTCTCTTACCCTTCAAGGAAAATTTGCTAGTCCTAATCATTCTCTTCTCTCTAATCCGACATGTTCATTTCAGTTACGTGTATTGCTGTTGTTGTGAAGCTGTGAATTGTTCACGAACATTGGAGCACTAGATATTCGACCATGGTTTATGACTAAGCAGCACGTGGCACATGTGAGAACTTGAAAAGTCATGGCTCAGGAGTGCTACGGCTGGAGTGCATCGCCGGCTCATCTCGGTCGGTACCGCTTTCTGCCATGCCGCTTTATCAATTCTCGCCTCTTTAAATTCAGTTGTGGGTCATGGCGCGGCGGTTTTCTTTCCTTATCGCGGGCATTAGTCTGCCTGCAGCCGGAGCCAGGCTATTACAGGGAAGAGAGGAGAAGAGAATGGAGGTAGGAGGGAGGGGGGAGGAAGGGTGTCTCCGGGTGTCGACGCCGCCGCCGGATATTGATTCAGGCATCGGCCGCCAGGCCGCACCTTTGAAGCGCTTAACGCCTCCTCTGCCCTCGAGGGTTTCGCATCGAGACCTGGAGCTGTTTCTTCACGTGCTGGTCACAGAGGTAACGTAATAATTATCTCACTCCGCGACTGTCTGTGCTTTTCGCGAAGTGTATGTCACAGCTGTCGTGTCCCGGACGTGAGTAAAGACACGAACAACAAAAATGCCATATCAGTGGCAGCACTCAAGTTTACATTTTAAAGATAATATTCAGGCAAGCATAAGCTTTTAGCGAACTGCCTCTCGCTTGAGGAACGTCGCCGGTGCCAAATATATCCCATTTGAAATAAGTGTCATGTTTTATGATGGTGGCTGTGCGTGACGAACCACTTCCTAAATCGGCGTCGCATCACTGAAGTCTTGGCATCTCCTGAAGCCGGCAAGCGACGAACATAGGTCTGGACAGTAGACTACTGAGGGAACGGTCGCTCCAGAGACGTTATCGTACGTTATATTCTTCATGTTTGCTCATACTGACGCAGTAGGGATGGAAAAAACAGACCGGTTAGAACTGACACCGGCTTTTTAGTTCCGAATAACTGGTATTTTCGGTGTTTGTTTGGTCTCGATTATAATAGTTATTCTTTAATTTTTTACTAATAATTGGGTAAAAAACCGGGATGTCAGTCTGCCGTAGCAGCAGTCCTAAAATTTTTAGTTTTCAATAATACTTCTTTTTAAATATAGGTTATGTTCATTCATAAAATTTCCGGTGCTTTGAATTAAACAGTTATTATGGAATCTGGGAATAGCGATTACCACTATTTTATTAACAACACATACAATTAGAAACTGCCATCCATCTCTTGGTCTAAGAATCGATACAGTATTTCAGAGACAATAATGAACCTGAAGCCATGTGACTTGGCCTATTAGACAGTACGCGTCTACAGGCCATGTGCAATACTTGTCACCATCTGGTCTATGTGGTAGTTTTTCGCTGTTGTCCTCGATCAGCAGTTGTTTTTTAGAATGGTATCGTCCCTAGTGTCGAAATATTTTGCAAAGTGCGGTAGCTATTACGTGAAGTGTCCCATTTGCTTTAAAAGATTAGATCAGGAGGACGCACAACAAACTTCTGACATTATATAAGGTGAAAATATCCACAATTTCCTTTCAAGAGAAGGTAAGTTTGATTGATATACCTGTAATTTTATTGGCGTGCTGTAAGCTTGGGGTAGTAACTGAAATCTTAATGTTGTGGTTGCTTCAGGGCGAAAAATTGGTACCATTGAAAAGTTAACTTGCGAACTTTCGGTATTCGGTATCGCCGCGCCCCTCTCCTTCACCTTCGCAGTCTTTGGTGGAGAAAATGAAACAGATTCCTGCAGCAGCCTCTACCCCATATCTGTCGTGATCTTCTACTCCTGCTCATTAGAATTTTTCAGTCTTCGTTCGAAGTCTACATTTCTTACTGGAGATAATAGCAATAAAAAAAACGAAAATCGGTTATTTCAGAAACTGGTTATTTTGGGTTTTGACAGTCAGGTTAAACTGGAGACGAAAAGAAACTGTGCAACCGAAAACCGATTGTTTCAATGATAACCGCCCAATCAGAGGATTAATTTGAGCCCATTATTATCTTTGCCCGAAATTAATTTTTCGTGTTCATTCCTCCTTACTCACTTTGCATGAATGGCTCTACGTATTTAAGGTTAAGTCCAGAAGCATAAATGAGACTGTTCTGTTTTGGTTGTTTGGTTGGTTGGTTGATTTTCGGGAGGGGACCAAAGAGTGAGGTCATCGGTCCCATCGAATCAGGGAAGGAAGTCGGCCATGCCCTTTCAAAGGAACCATCCCGGCGATTTAGGGAAATCACGGAAAACCTAAATCTGGATGGCCGGACGTGGGTTTGAACAGTCGTCCTCACGATTGTGAGTACAGTGCGCTAACCACTGCGCCACCTCGCTCGGTGCTCTTTGCACACATGAACTTGCAATCTGATACATTCGGCACATTACGCAGAAATTTCAGTTAAATAATTGTTTGTGTTCTGTGTGTACATTTTCCTATAAATATTAATATCGTTGCCATACAGTCTCAGAAAGTCGTCATTCGTGCTAACAGCTCGTTTCTACATGCTTCAAAGATCAGAGACCCCATAACAAATCCATCCAGCATATCTGATTTTGACATTGCTCTCTGTAGGAAGCCGCCTCCCTTTGCTTCCCGTTCGCGACAAAACGCTGCAGTTAAAGCAAACAAATAACCGTTATTGTTGTGAAAAAAATCTGGTACAAATGCGCACATATGTGTGAAAATATGACGTAATATTGTTGTTTGCTCAATAACAGAAGGTCATAATAAGGATGATAGTCACCATCTTAATGATCACTTCGTACCTCCTGACGGTGAGCCTTTCTCGTCACGTTTCATCTCCCGTTTACGAACAATATCCATTTTGAGCGTCGTGTCTTAATTAGAGTAAATACACAGTGTCCAGCCACATTAATGTGACCAGCTTCTGCAGTGAGGACCGCTGGGGATCGAGGTAGTCCTACCCATCTTCGGTTGGGCTTGAATCCGTGGAGTTTTATGGTCTGGGGAGTACGGTAATCTCTTCTTGGTGCTGTTAGTATCATGCATGTGCACTATGAGCTGTGTGGCACATTGCATTGTCGTGCGGGTAGATCACAACGTGCCGAGGAAAAACAAACTCCATGTCGTGGACGTGATCCCCAGAGGATAGATGAATACTTGGGTTGATTCATTGTGGTTTCCAGAGTGACAAGATCACCTAGAAAATGCAATGAAAACAGTCCCCAGACCATAACGCTCCCTCCTCCGTCTTGGACCCTTGTTGCAGGGTGTCTTCTTTCAGACGGCCACATATCCGATGTGGTTCATCAGAAAATGGCACCTGTCGCCCCTCAGTGGGCGTTCGTTTGTGGTACTGGCCTGCGAATTTCAGCCTTCGTCGCCTCTGAAAAGCAGTCAGCATAGGTGCATGAAGGAGACACCTGCTGAGGAGGCCCGCTCGCAGCAACCACCGTTGAACAATCGTTGAGCAGACACTGTCGCTATCCTTTGGTTCATGTGGACGGACAGTTGCTTAACAGTGCAAGGTCTTTACGCCCGTACACACATCAGCAGCCGTCGTTCACCCGCGTCATCTGTTGCCCGTGGGGCACCAGGCATCAGCGCCGGCTAAGGATAGCACCATTTTCCCATACATGGTATATTTTAATCACAGTGGTACGTAAACAGTTTAAAGACTTAGCCGCATCGAGAGTGCTTCCACCCTTGGCCCGAAAGCTAATGATCATGCCGTTTTGAGTGTGAGATAAATCACTCCGCTTCCGCTTTACGACAATGACTGCAGCATTTTCCTCGTCCCGTTGACACGCTTTATATATCCTCCATCACTAGTGCTACCATCTGCCGTCTGTGAGTGGTTTTTGCACGTTGATGTCAAACACAGGCAGTGTCATAGTCATGTGACTGGAGCGTTTGCATCAGTATGGTACAAGTGATATAACAGTAATTGAAAGTTGTGTTTTCAAAGAACCTTTTTCAGTTGCGAGGTTATCAGCAAACAGCAGTATTTTGCACCTCCATTTCCAGTTAAGATTCAGCAGGTCTGTTTGAAATAAAATTCTGCTGGTATCGAAGGATAACGGTACAATACCTCTCTCGTAGCATCAGCTACGACTCCACAACAGTATCACTTCGACTCCACAACAGTATCACTTCGACTCCACAACAGTAACATTAACTAATATCGATTATTTTCGCAATAGGTCATAGTAATGAACTAGAAATAATTATAAATTCCTTGTTTGAATTTCTTATTTGTAATGGCTTGGGGTTGTGATTTCCATACATATAAATATATTCAAAGCTCGACTCCGAGTCGAGAATCCAGTCGTTTCTTCGTCCAGTAGGAACGGCAACAGGAGCAGCCACAATTCTTACCGCTCCCTATCAGATCCCCAACGCAGAAGAGCAGTGACAAAAGAGAGAATAACATATGAATCAAGCGCTGAGACATGGTCTCAGACCATCGATATAATGTATTGGTCGACTCCTGCAGTCGTATACAGGATATATAAGTTCATTAATAAAGAAAAAATTATAATCTCTCAATAACAGTTCCATAAAGTTAAGCTCACAGTGGCGACAGGAATCAGCCAACGACTATTACTGGTGTCATTTAATACTTAACGTATAATTGTCAGCTGAAACATAGAACAAGTCTCCAGTCTAGAATGATACATGTATGTAGCATTTTCAGTGAGAATCCTAGATGGATGTGTATTGTCACATATTTAGAAAAGGTTGTTGTTGAGGTCTTCAGTCCAGAGACTGGTTTGATGCAGGTCTCCATGCTACTCTATCTTGTGCATCTTCTTCATCTCCCAGTACCTAATGCTACCTACATCCTTCTGTATCTGTTTAGTGTATTCATCTGTTGGTCTCCCTCTACGATTTTTACCCTCCATGCTGCCCTCCAATACTAAATTGGTGATCCCTTGTGCCTCAGAACATGTCGTACCAACCGATCCATTCTGCGAGTCAAGTTGTGCCACAAACTCCTCTTCTCCCCAATTCTATTCAATACCTCCTCATTAGTTATGTGATCTACACATCTAATCTTCAGCATTCTTCTGTAGCAAATGTAGAAAATGTAACGAAGAGAAACCAGAAAGAATAAGTTTTTCCAGAAAGTACTTAGAGTACAAAAACGACGTCACAAGAAGGGTAGTGGCTTTGGCGTTGGCCGGCAACGTTACGTGGACACACGAGGTATGACGTGAACTCTGGTGGAGAAGCCGTTTGGCGGGGCAAGGCATTGGTGGGGACCATATATGGTCACAAACGAGGCCCCAAAGGGTGGCCGGAAGTGCCAACGTGGAAGGGGTGACGCAGCCTGCCTCACGGATAAATGGCGGAGGCGGAGTAGCCCGCAAGAGGGTTCATTACCGACAGAGGTCCAAGAGGGACTTGCAGTATTCGCTCTGGCTCTGCCCGCGCTCATACCTGACTGCAAACCACCCTCCATGGGATTTTGCAGTCAGGAGTAGTGTACTTCCATTCAAGCCATTATCCAATTCTTGCTGAGACGAGCGATTAATTGTTGTAGTTATTCAAGTCTTATCTTTGTTCGATTATTTTCAGACCGTGGTCAATAACACTTTCCAACTTCCAGCTAGCCATCTTCACGTTGCGTTACTAGAAGGACCTTCTCCAGTGTCATCGAGCATCTAGATCACTCGCTGGACGCGACATAGTGACTTCCTTGTGTCAGATGTGGGCTTAGATCGTGGAATTAGCGTACAGTCATCACGCCACGAATTATAGGGATAGGTCGACTCTCTTTGGAATATCGAACTAGCTCAGCCCAACATCACGTAAAACGATGGAACGACTTTGCATTACTTGAGTAAGTCAGACGCAGGCCAGCGGCAGGGCCAGGAGTCAGGACAGAAAAGAAAGGGGTACCTCTCTCACTTTCGAGAAGAATAAGAATAAGAAGAAGAAGAAGAAGAAGAAGAAAAGAAGAAGGCGTCCAAAGAAAGAAGAAGAGGCCGGGACTAACCCAGCAACAGACGGCGCCTGGGAACAAGTAGCACATTCCAGAAGGCGGTCAGAGGCGGTGCAGCCTCAGTGGCAGTGAACGGACGGTGCCCGGGGTCGAGGAGGACATCCTGGAAAGCGGCCAGTGGTGGCCGACGACGGATCGAGGCAACACCGACTCAAAGGAAGGCACGGCGAACGCCAGGTCTGTTGCAGGCAGAAACGCCTGGGCGTGATTATCACTATAAATCTCTTATTTTTGGACAAAATCGTTTTCAACGAAAGGAATTCTAAACAGGAAACAAAATAGCTTCATACATCGAAAATACTGCTGAGCTTAAACTTTTTTAAACATGCACATTAGAAAAGATAAATATTCCCCTCTTGCAACTCAAAGGAGAAACTTTGTAAGATAAAAAAATTTTATTTGATAGAACAAGTATCTCTCTTTTGCCTCTTCTTCTGTCCCCTACCCCCCTCCTCCAACGTGTACAATCGCAAGATATTTCATTAACATTCAGTGCTCCTCACCCCATAGTCAACCAAGATACCTAAAGAAGAGCACCAATATGTCCACAGTCTCTTGTAAAAGCAACCCAGTACAAACGTAACTTCCTCAGATTTACAAATAAGGTAAAGAAGCACGAATTCTGTTGCTGCTGGACCATGAAGTTGTTTTTGTATGTCAATCCTTAAAACAGGTGGAAATTTAAATTCAGGAGTACACTATTTGTTAAGAAGTGTAATTAATTGCACAATTAATTGATTGCAGAAATCTCTCAGAACATTGTGTGTTGGTCAACTACCGCCAATAGTTTCACATTTTCCTGTGTCAGAGAGGGAGACACCACCATTATGAGTATGCCTGCAACAGACCTGGCGTTCGCCGTGCCTAGCTGACGTGACGTCACCAACAAGCGCCGAGGGCTTCCTTTTAGTCGGTGTTGATCGAGGACGCTGACGACGGGCGAGGGCAGTCGGCAGCCATGATGGGCAGCGCGGTGTCGCTGGATGGCGCGCAGAGGCAGCGCAGTGGCAGCGACAGTTGAAGATATATAGCGGCGCAGGCCGCAAGACGGCGCGAGCTTACCCAGTAGCAGCGCAGTCGCGACGGGCAGCGCTGAGTCGCAGACACCACAGAGTCGGTGCAGTGGCACTAGCTACTACAAACAGCGGCGCGAGTAACGTACAGCATGAGGGCAGACAGCAGCGGCCGCAGGTGATAGTGCGAGTCAATGGAGGGTCTGGAGTGGCAGCGTCGGCGACGACAGCCAGCGGGGCAAGGGCAACATCGCGCAGTAGACTGCGCAAAAAAGCAACGGCAGCAGTGAGAATTCCAGTGATGATTTAAAAGATTAGCACGCATGTCACGGGAGGAAGATAATGTTTCGGCGCAGGCTATAATGCCCCTGAGCCACAAAGTAGGCAGTTTGGTAGTTTGTCAGATGTGCTAAAATTAATATCGGCCACCGGTGGTAGCAGCAGTTTCAGAGCGTACATTGTTGAGACAATCGTTCAGTGTGAACCGTGTCAGTAAACATAAACTACAGCTGTAATAAAGAATAAGTGTATTAAAATAGAACATCCGTACAAGTCATTTGAATGCGGAAGACAAGGCAGCAATCGTAGTGCTATGCGCCATGTACAGCGATGTTTTCCATGTGCCTGGAGACGCATTATCGTGCACTGATAGTATGAGCACGGAATTAAACTGCTACCGAAAGCCGAAAGTGGAGTAATAAATTCACAACCCTACAGAGTAACTCAAAAGGAGATGCTTCAGCGGGAAATGGAAAAGATCATAGTGGATGACATTATAGTACCAAGTAAAAGTGGTTGGAATTTTCCCTTCATTTTCATTCCGAAAAAGATGGATTCCAATGGAAAGAAAAAGTGGCCAATAGTCGCGGACTACAGGCGACTTAGATATCCCTAAGTTCAGTATATCCGTTTCGTAGAATAGACGAAATTCTTGACGGTCGAGGAAAAGCAAAGTACTTCTCCATCCTCGACTATTAGACGAACGGGATCGAGAACATACGCAGTCAATACAGCGTATGGGCGTTAAGAGTTCAAACGACGTTCAAACGAATGCCCTTGGCTCTTAAAACAGCTTCTAGCACGTTTCAGAAGTTAATGAACTCCGTCTTGACAGGTCTTCAAGGCGACAAATTGTTCATCTTTTTGGATGACATGGTAATATTTGGCTCCTCCGTAGAAGGGCATAATGTGCAGCTGACAGAAGTATTCGAAAGGCTTAGATTCCACAATTTAAAGCTACGAGAGGAGTAGTGCGAGTTTCTGATGGGAAGTGTGCTGTTTAGTTCTTATTTTAACAGCCCGTGGCTTGAAACCAGATACGCAGAAGGTCAAGATGGTAAACGAGTATCCACAGCCCAAAACATTGAATCAGTTAAAGGCGTATTGAGGTCTTGTGGGATACTACCGGCGCTTTCTAAGCAACTTCAGCAAAATCGTGAAGCCGCTACATGAATTATTAAAGGAAGAAATGCCTACACGCGGGGTGTAGAACAAGATAACGCTTTCGCGCATTTGAAAGACAAGCTGGTCAGTCTGCCTATACTATAGTACCCGGACTTTGAAAAGGACGTCATAATTACCACGGACACTAGTCAGTCAAGTACTGGAGAGTTTTAAGTCAGAGAAAAATCGGAAGTGACTTACGTATTGCAAACGCTTCAAGGACACGGGATAAGGCAGAAAGAGAGTACAGTACCATAGCGGGGGAGATGTTGACCGTTTGTTGGGCAGTCAAGACGCTGCAGAAACGGAAGCCGTGGCGCTGGTCAGAGACCCACCGGCAGGCGACGGCAGCGGGGCTATTGGCCTCGCGAGCGGCCGACAAGGACGCAGGAAACAAAATACGAGGATCTTAGAACCGTGAAAGATATTAGTCAGGAATGCGAAAACAGCATTAAGGATATAGAAAAGTATATCCGGAAATAAGAGACAGCTGACTCGAAAAAGACAGAAGAAACAATTATGACTGATAGGCAGTACTAAAACCACCAGTACTAAAACAGTTTCACAATCCTCCCACGGTAGGACACCATGGCATAGGAAGAAGTGCCGAGTACGGAATGGTATGAAGAAACATATTAAGAGTACATCGGGAAATGCGAAAGTTGTCAAAAGAATAAGCTCACTAATACAACACATTAAGATCCCTCTAGAGATCACGAAGGCGTCTAAGCACGTTTTCCAAAGGTGTGACACTGACTTTGTAGGTCCATTAAACCAGACAGACAGAGGGCAGAAGTATATCCTTATGTCTCAGGATGTGCTGATGAAGTGTATGGCAGCTGAACTAATTGAAAAGCAAGATGCCGATGCAGTAGCGACGATGCTAGTTCAAAACATTGTACTGAGGTTTGGAATACCATCAATATTGTTAAGTGACATGGAAAGTAATTTCGTAAGTGAGATTGTGAAAAGAATATGTAAGTTACTGCGTATCGATGAGATACAGACGGTAACTTACAGTCAAAAATGGTTCAAATGGCTCTGAGCACTATGGGACTTAACTTTTGAGGTCATCAGTTGCCTATAACTTAGAACTAATTAAACCTAACTAACCTAAGGACATCACACACAACCATACCCGAGGCAGGATTCGAACCTGCGACCGTAGCGGTCGCTCGGCTCCAGACTGCAGCGCCTAGAACCGCACGGCCACTCCGGCCGGCAACTTACAGTCCTCAAACAAATGTAGCGTTAGAGAGGTCGCATATATCATCAACAGAGATGTTGAGACACTGTGTAAATAGAGCACAGACGAAGTGGGAAACTTCATAGTGCGACAACTTACACGCCACCGGAATTGTCCTTTGGAAGAATATGTAACACGCCAGGAATACAACAGAAAGATCTGGCTGGAGTGTGAGGTATAATTTTGATGGTTATGTTTCAGAACTTAAGGACGCATGCAAGGAATGCCCTTATGTGCAGGAACACAGAATACTATGATCGGATCGAGAATCCAAAGGAATTCCGTTGTGGGCATTAGATTCTGTTGTTTCATGAGAGCGTACGACGAGGCAGATCACATAACTTACAAGCACAACGGCGAGGTCCTTACACGGTGGTACAAACAGAGGGACCTAAAGGTTGTAATCTGTCTGAAACGAAATAAATATCTCACAGTTCATGCGAACGAACTGAAGGACTTTTTCAAATTCGAAATGTCAGCGCCTTACTACTTCGTCATTGTTATCCCACTGCACATTGGGGTTGAGCACAACTGACAAAATCGTACACCCAAGTAACGAAGTTCCAGTCATCACCTGGACTGATAATGAAGTACGGGTAGAGTGAAAATTTACAGTGTAAAGTGGAAAATTGTGAGTTATTTTGATTTAATGAAACAGAGAGAGAAATTCGAGTGCACTGGGGCTCTCGCGAGGCAAGCAATCGGACTTCACGAAGACAGGTTGGTATTATCGAATATGAGTGCAAGAGAGTTGAACAGTGTGGAACTTGGGTTAAAATGGCACATTGGAAAAATAGAAAAGGTACTGGGTCTGACAGCGCAACTGGCACGGCATGAATCCCGTTAAAGAAACAAGAACTCTTAAACTTCGTGGGTGAGGTGAATAAAATTCTGTTCGGAACATTAGACGAAGATGACGCCACGTACTTTAAGGCGAAGACAGATGTTTCAGAAGGGGAACAGAAACAGCTATTCCGACTTTTTGAAAGAGTAAATGACAGTAGTTACAACAATCTTGACTAGTTTTAAACAAGCGGTAAGCTCCATTGCGAAAAATGAAGAAATTGTTACCAATGGAATAAACCAATTAAGCTGGCACATAGTACAATTTGAGAACTGTGTTGCCCAACGGTTACGGAGAGCCGTAATTTTGATAACCATTACCACACAGTTGATACATCTGGCGAGCAGTTTCAGTGAGCTATAACAGGAATACCATATGTTAATATCAGCGATTGTCATCGCTGCGGAAGGTATTCTGGAACCTCACCTGGTCAGTCCACTTCAGATCGTGAAGTATCTGGAACTAATGAAGGCCAGCCGGTGTGGCCGTGCGGTTCTAGGCGCTTCAGTCTGGAACCGCGTGACCGCTACGGTCGCAGGTTAGAATCCTGCCTCGGGCATGGATGTGCGTGATGTCCTTAGGTTAGTTAGTTTTAAGTAGTTCTAAGTTCTAGGAGACTGATGACCACAGATATTAAGTCCCATAGTGCTCAGAGCCATTTTTGAACTAATGAAAGATAACATGAAAGAAAAACTGTTCACTGTCGAGCTTACAGTAGATAGAGGAGACCAATTAATCGGAATCGTTGATCTGTACGTTATGTTCTCATTGCTGGAAACATCTTAAGTTGTGCGTTAAATGTCCGCCTAGTAAAGAACGACGTGTGTAATCTCTACAGAATACTTCTGTTACCGTTAGAAGTAGACGGAACGAGACATTAATTTATGTGTATCGCCGAAGAAAAGAGTACCGTACAGCAAAAAATGTTGGATCAGAGCCTCAGAATACGCGAGTTGGTATTTATACTTTAGTTCATGCATGATCATGAGAAATGTGAGGCTAAGAGGGAACAACCAGCGAGAGGAATTCCGAAGGATTTCGCGCAGAAGTTAATTGAGTGTTAAACGAAAGTCTCTTGGACACCATTAAGTATTAATGAGTGGTTGTTTGTTGCCCTGGTAGACGAAGGCACTACCATCATCTGACATGTCTGAAGTCCCACAGATATCGTGCTCCGAGGCACAGGGAAGATAAAACTTTCTGGTAAATACCATGTGTATATGCCTTAGACGGTGATACAGTCTGAACAAATATCCCCAGTAGTGATACTGTGCCTGGAAATGACTGCTGTATGGTGAATAATGAGAGGAAGAATATAAGTGATCTTATGCTGAAACTGCCAATACAGCCTGCAGTTATGGAGTTAGATTACCTAATAGCTGCAGGGAATAAGTTGGATGAGCTACAAAATGAGATTGAATACGAGAAGGGAAGTGCCTTCAGCAAATTCTCGTCAAGTAATTCCTCTTACTGGATTTTCGTGGACTCCGGTGTAGTAATTATAGTCATGTTATGTTGTGTATGCAAATAATGTAAATGTTGTCGAGACTGTTTTAGATTTGTGCGCAAAACAGTGCCTAACGATTGGTGCAGAAAAATATGTGTTAAAAACGCTATCGTAATTCAGTGGCCGGAGAGGGATATCGTCAAGTACCATCCTACGAAAAGCACGTCAAAAGACGTTGAAGACAGAATTTTTGACAGATCGCTACTGCCTGCGAGACATTAACAAGTGAAGTTAGAAGTGGTGTTTATCAAAATGTTAAGATAAAAACGAAGGCACGCTGATGAATGATAACACTGGTAGAAAGCGTAAAAAATCTTATGTAAAGAGCGCTCTTTCAGGCTCTGAAATTGTAATTATGTTATGAAGTGTACATTAATGTATCAATTCTAATTCATTGTAAAGTTGACTGTAACATCGTATATATACCCGCACCTCCACAAAACAGAATTGTTGGGATAATACGAAATGTCTCATACTGTAAAATAAAATATATCTTTATTTCAGATATTAGAATATGTAAAATATTTAGTGTGAAATGTAAATGTTTGTCTTACAGGAAAAGATTGTGGTGGACAGTTCTAAAGCAGTTAAGTGTGTCTTTTGAGCTTTGTTGTAAGGCAAATGTGTATATAGCCCCATTAATGAAATTAAATTTATGAAAAACCTTGTATAAAAATTTGAAGTCGCTGAGGACAACGCCTACAAGCTATCCCTAAGGGGGGTGGGGAAGGGGAAGGGGCGTCGCATACTTGGATAATGCAATGATGAACAGAAGCCAGAAAGCATAAGTTTTTCTAGAAAGTGCTCGGAGTACAAAGGCGACGCCACAGGCAGAGCAGTGGCTTGTGCGTTGGCCGGCAATGGTACGTGGACTCACGAGGTACCAGGTGAACTCTGGTGGAGAATCCGTAAGGCGGGGCGAGGCTTTGGTGGTGGGGGATGGGGAGGGGAGAGGAGGAGGAGGGGGGGGGTTGGGTTGTTTGAGGGAACAGACCAAACAGCGAGGTCATCGGTCTCATCGGGTTAGGGAAAGAAGTCGGCCGTGCCCTGTCGAAGGGATCATCCCGGCATTTGCCTGGAACGATTTAGGGAAATCACGGAAAACCGAAATCAGGATGGCCGGACGCGGGATTGAACCGTCGTTCTCCCGAATGCGAGTCCAGTGTGCTAACCACTGCGCCACCTCGCTCGGTGGGAGGGGAGGGGGAACCATATATGATCACATACGAGGCCCCAAAGGACAGTGTACGGAAACACACACATGGAAGGGGCGACGCAGCCTGCCTCATAGATAAAAGACGGGGGTGCCTAGCCCACAAGAGAATTGAGTACAGACAGAAGTCCAAGAGGGACGCGTTTGTATGTTAGGTCTGGGGCCTGGACTAGCAGTATTCGCACTGGCTCTCCTTACGCTCGTACTTTACCGGTTCCTCCCTCCATGGGATTTTGCGATCCGGAGTAGTGTACTGTCTTTCAAGACATCCAATTAATGCTCAGACGATCAATTAAAGATTGCAGTTATTCTAGTCTTGTCTTTGTTCGATTATTTTCCGACTGAGTTCCATTACTTTTACACATCTAGTTAGCCATCTCCATGTTAGGTGACTGCACGGACTTCCTCCACTCTCCAATGTCACTGGGCGTCTAGACCGCTAGCTGCACGCGACACTGTACAGTAAACCTTATTACATTTGTTTAATACGTAAATAACAGAGAAGAAAAAACGGCGATCACATTCACACCGAGGTATTCATTTCACCGTAAGGTAAATGTCCGTATGGAATACTCTACGGCGTTATACAGTACAACAACTAAATGATGATATAGCAGGTGTATGCAGTTGCAACGTGCCTAACCGAATAATTAATTCAAGTAGTATTTACCGTCATCCACATGTTCACAGCAAGACAATGGTTTACATATGTTGACTCTTACTCGACAAGAATTATTTCTTGACAGAATCAACATTGGTGCGATAAACAATTAAGTAATCAACTAAATAGTTCTAATTTTTATAACATGTGTGTTGTAAATCCTTTACCTCTTCCAGGAACTCGAGAAAAAGTTTGAAAATAAAGTTTCTTTGACTTACGATTGACATGATACTTTGAACGATTTTGTTGTCATCGGATGGGTAGCCTTCTAATTGCATTGGTTTGCTCATAACATGCCTTTTATCCATGGCCCACAGGAAGCCATTGCGAAAACTAGGGGCACAACGTTCCATTCCGTGTTTTCATCATCTATACATCATTATTTTGGTATTTTTTTTACTGAAGAAGTAGGTAGACGAGCCAGGAAGTGCATCAGTAACAAGAGCATTCAGGTTCATCTCCTGTGGTGTGGTGAAAGACTTTCCGCAGATAAAACAGAAAAATCTTACAACAAGGCTTAGAATTACTAAACACACTGTCCTTTATGGAAGTGAAACTCTTCACTAGTCCAATAAAAGCTGCAATGTCTGATCAAAAGTATCCGGACACCCGTATGTAATGCGGAATTTACTACTAGATGTCAGGAGAGGCGAACACGTTAGAATAATAGGAGGTGGGGCGTATGTGTTGTCAGTAAAGAAACAGTAACAGCAAAATGGGTGGGTAAGGAGAGTTCGCCGGCCGAAGTGGCCGTGCGGTTAAAGGCGCTGCTGTCTGGAACCGCAAGGCCGCTACGGTCGCAGGTTCGAATCCTGCCTCGGGCATGGATATTTGTGATGTCCTTAGGTTAGTTAGGTTTAACTAGTTCTAAGTTCTAGGGGACTAATGACCTCAGCAGGTGAGTCCCATAGTGCTCAGAGCCATTTTTTTTTGAAGGAGAGTTCAATTATTTGAAAGTCGACTAATCATTGTACGTCACGTCAATAGCAAATGTATCAGCGGTATGTCAGCCCTTCTAAGGCTGCCCATGTCGACTGTGGGTGATGTGATTGCGAAGTGGAAACGCGCTGGAACAACCCGCGGATAAACCGAGACCAGACAGACTTCATGTAATGACGGACAAGAACCGTCGACTGGTGCGGAGGATGAGTGTAGAAAATAGGATGAAATCAGCGGAAGGACTCACTCACTGGTTCCAAAGCTCTACCAGCAATTCAGCTAGCACAATGAATGAGGTACAGTGGGCAACCAGCTCCTCATAAGCCACTCTGTTAGGACTACCACATTAGCTTCCACTGTGGTCTGCAAACAACATCAGTAGTTTCCACAGTGTCCATTTAGCAACACAGCACTTGAGGCGATGCAAAGAGCTACTCCACTGGACAGTGGATGACTGGGATTGATCAGTCGCGCTATATTCTGTGGCAATCCGATGAACAGGTTTAGGTTTGCCGAAGGCCTAGAGAATGTTACTTGCCATCATGTGTAGTGCCAACAATGAAGCACAGTGGAGATGATCTTACGGTATTGTGATGCTTTTCACGACAATCTGAATTGTCGAAGGGAAAATCACTAGGATTTATGTCAGAAATAGTATGAATGGAATCATTGGAGATGAAATCTATGGAATGCAATGACACGAAATGATGTCAGTATTGATCGATCCCCTGCAATGTAATGAATATGTTGTGACATCCCCACTGATCCTTTTATTTCATTTCATTTCAGTGCATGTAATTTATTTGATAACTGTTGTTATGTTCGTCTAAGTTGCCTGTCCTGTTAATTTTTTGTGCATTGAAATTTTTAGAGATATGAATAAAAAATCGGATTTGAGCAGACTAGTAGCATATTTTCTTTCTGTTTAGATTTCTCTTTCAGATATACCGGTAAGTAATGGAATTAGTCTCACGAACCTAGTAGCTCGTAGAATTAACTTTCTCCCTGATGGCGGCAGCGAGTCAATGTGGAATGATCTCCATAAGACGCTGAAAACTGAGGAGCAGCCATCCTGATCCATGACGGCACAACAAAAGCCGTGCAATGGTGAGTCGGAACTGGGAATGAGACCCGCACGTCCGCGTCGGTGCGGTCTCATATGTGCTGAACAGGACTTGAGTTCAGGTGACCTGGAGGACCACTCAAGCAATCTCATGTCCATAGAGTGTTGCGAAAACATTCGACAGGTCAGGAGCGGTAGAGTAATGCATTATCTTATTGAAGGCACAGGTTAATTTTCAGATGGTTTTAGGCACGCAAACGGATGCATGTGATCGGACAGCAGGTTCCGGCATCGTTTGCCGTTCAAAATCAATATCAATCAGGAGCCCCATATAATACTATATAAATACGGTGAATTCTTCTTGGGTTATCAGCCGAGTGGTGGCGTCGTCTTGTCGCACCGTTTCAATGAGTTTCGTACCCGTCATCTTCGCCAGTTACGAAAACGATTAGTGGCAGTAACAGCTGTCTTACAAAATCTTACACAGGGTGAACTGAGGGTAATTGAGGAGAGACATAGAAGGAAACTGGCTTCGCTTGTAGCGTATAGTCAACATCCAAGTCGTTGGAGCCAGAGGACTTGCTGAGATTTGTAAGGACTGGAAAAGGAGCCAACTGTGGCGTGTTGAGAAATCATCGCGGCGTTTACCAGATGGAATTAAACGGAAGTCGCCCTACGAGTATTTGAACACGATTCCACTGTCTTTATAACTGTGCTACCTTATTAGGAGCAAATTCAGGAAGGAAGAAATTAGCTGCTGAACACGACATGTAGGAAAAACACTCTGTAATGTGCTTGGGGTTTCTGACCATTGCAGACAAAAGAGCCTCGTTCCTGAGAACAAGCGAACATGAAGTGCTCTCCCGCTGCAAAGCGAGACGCTTCTGCTCGTCACGGTCATACCCCGCCAGTTATAATTCCGCAGTTCTAATTAAGACGCGGCCCGCGGAATGTGAATAACTCGCTGGCGCCGAGGCAGCTGCTGGAGTAACTGAGGCAAGAATAACTCCGGCTCCTTTATCTGCTGCTGAATTAAGGAGCAAGTTTTGTGGCAAGTCGCGCCGCGGAGGCTGCGGCGGCGTGTCGCCGCGGCGTCTGCTCTCGGCCGCTTCCCTCATTTCCCTCTTGGTGCAGTGCCGGCTGGGCTGCGACTTTGCCCATTAGGGACACGCCGCTGTACAAATAACGAGGGGCAGCGCTAACGCACCCGACTGGTCGCCGGAGAGGTACCCGCTGTGTCCGCTTCCGTAATACCTTGACGCATACTCTCACTGTCTGTGATAATATTATTAAGTGTATGAACTACGTGAAGCATTACGTTGTTCGATATCACTCCTACATCGCCCAGTCCAGATAATCTATAACGTTAGTTGATGCACTAGCCCTAACATTGTACATCACTTCGTTTAATGTGTGTTCGTGAAATGTCGTAACAGTGAAAGCAGTTCAGTGTGGTGGACGGTAGATCAGTGGGGTGGAGAGTGAAACTTGGAGAATTACTTGAACGTTATTTTTTTAAATACATATTTTTTTTATTTACCATGGTCCAAGAAGAGCATTACTCTCAGGCATTTATTTTTCAATTATGACAGAAATCTTCTAAATATTCTGGAATAACTGTAACAGTTATTTGTAACGCAATTGTATATAGCCGTTCGTATCCAGCTGATTGTAGCATCCAGACAACACTTGGTGCCCAGCTGGTGTCCATACGTGTACTTTGTTAACCAACAGTCTTAGTTTCTACTTAATATTTTTATTCGGTTATACCTGTCATCATCATTAGCCAGTTATCATCAGCAGCCGCTCGCTAAAGGCTTCCTCCAAACATCCTCATACATTACCAGTTTCACGGATCTGTGTTTAATGTTTTATACTTACCATCAAATGTGTCGTCAGCTTAGTCTTTAATTGTTTCTTGGAATGTAGCCAAGAACTGTCTTGATCTGTGTACTATCAATTCGTCTGGCTACAAGTCCTGCCTATTTCCATTTCGTTTTCTTGACGGTCATTATCACGATTCTGGTGTGTTCCGTCATCCACGTGTTCATTTTCCTGTCTCTCATGCAGTATGTCGAAACTGCTAATACTCATAGATTTTGCAAACTTTGCGTTTCACACACATCAGAAGTTTAGTCGCGAAAGCAAGTTTTATTCCTTTATTTATATTTTCTGTAGGTCTCCAGCAGTTTTATTTTCCCAATTGCTATAAATACAAAATACCATCAACTAGTTGTGTTGTAATTTTGTTTTCAGTGAGCTGACTTAATATAATTATTTTTGAGGCTTGCTTTCCGTCTTGCTCTCGTAAGGTCATCCATTCGTTTTGAAGTTTATCTGTGCAAAAGGTGAACAGCACAATGTCATGTGCTTAAAGAAGGCGGTTCTGGCTTGTTACACTAACCAGGCAAAGTGCTAGTTCATACTAATTGAATGTGCTAGTAAAGCAACGTCATCAGCAAATAGGAAGCAATACACGTTTCTCTCTTCGTTTTAATTACTTTTTTTCTCTCTTTTTAGATTTTAGTCTCATCTTCAATACAAATGTCGAACTAGTACAGTGAAAAGAGGCTGCCCTATTTAAGTCCTACCATGACTTTGGCCGTTTTTTCACTTCGGTTATTACTTACTTGCGTGTTACAAACACAATTTTTGTCATAACCTGTCAATACGCAATGCAGTGTCTTTAACAGTTTTGTGCTTAATGATTTTGTTTCATCTTTGTCACTTCTCTGAGACATTTTAACAAGGGTCCCAATGTTTACACTGCAGGCCAAAATCTCAAACCCCACTACGCCTTAAGTAGCATCTGTATATTCACAAGATACAAATATTAGCTTAGTTTAATGAATACGTTTCTCGAAGTTTTCTTAGAAAAGATATTGCCCAGCGTTATACGGTATACTGAAAAGTAACTAATTTCTATTTTTATTCGGATTTACGATACATGAGTTTTACTGTTTGCATGCTGTTTCAACAGAATTTTATAACTTCCAGTTTATTCTTTCTAAAATAACAGAGTTTTAAGTTAAATTTTAAAGGCTAATTTTCTTACTCTCCCAGAATACATTGAACACACTAAAGTTGTTTCTCGTATTAGAAAGTAAGATATGCTGTGCTTTGTGCAAGGGACATTCAATAAATAATGTGCCACCGTTTTTTCTCAGAAAATGTTTTTTCTTAAGAGTTGGAATTTGGTGACAGTATCGATCAACATTTCTTTTACATGTGCTATTTTTCTACATAGGCTCCCCCACTTTCTGTGGCCTTACCCTTCGTTATATAAGAGCGTGAATTCCCTGTTGGTAAAAGCTTTAGTCCTGTGCTCGTAGGTCATTAATTTATTTATTTATCGTATGGCAGTACATATGCACAGATTACAAAACTACTACACGTCAACATTTAACCACAGCTCTCCAGCATAAAATAACACGAATAACAACAGCTATAAAGGTATATAAACGTCTTTTATGTGCTTTATAACATCACTCGTCGCTGTGAGGAAATCTTGGAAAGTACTCTTGTAGACACGTGCGCGGGACATGTCGTAACACATGAGCAACGGGGTTCATTTGGAGCTCAGTTACTGCACTTCCTGACGCTTTAAATCTCTTACGTCATCGCCCAGCAGCGCTCCTATCAGTTCCATCGTTGCCGTACACTGCAAAAAGCGTTTTTAGATTATCGCCACAGTTTCTTTTTCCACAACAAGAATTGAATTATAGTATGTTCCTTGTGAAGACGCCATTCGATGCTTCACTATGGCTCGCCCATATGTTGGATTTATTCGAAATCTTGCACACAAGCAAAAGAAACATCAAGTCTGAAGCACCTAAAACAGGGACGGAAAATATTTCGGTATGCTAGCCGTGCGCTGACACGATTGCCACAGCATGGGGAAGGAGTAGAGGGCGAAATTACCAATGCGCCACATTTAAATAGCAATGCCGGCGCCCTGCATACAACTCGGTTTTATACTTCACATTTCTCAACAACATAAATAAAAAATGATTTGCAGTATTTAATTATTTTTCGTGTGCCGAAGACGTGTGTAATTTTTATCTGGAACACAATGTCGACTTACGGACAGACACAGACAATGTCACAGGTTTTCGCAGTCAGGTTGACACACAGTCCTGAGGCATTTAGTTTCATAACCGAAAAAAGATCTTTGACAAACATATGTTGATCGAAATATTGTAGCGCCTTTGCAGGCTCGTGATGGAGACACGGAAACTCTACCTGAGGAAAGTAATGTAAAGATCCTGGACACGCCGGCCAGGGTGGCCGAGCGGTTCTAGGCGCTACAGTCTGGAACCGCGCGACCGCTCAGAGCCAAGCCAAAGATCCTGGACAGTTTTCACGTAAAAGTATTTATCATAAAAACGGGAATTACCTTGGAGGTGATTCTTTTACATCTGCGGAGGGTACTTTCAGCTGAAACGGGAAACGGTCTCGAGAACAGCTCGAAAACAGATGTAAGATTGACAGTGTCCTCGAAACGTTTAGAAAATTGTCCTTATAATTATTTCGGGGCCACAAGTAATCCTTCAAAACTCCCATTTACATTTACGCATTTACGCCATTGAGTTTAGGGAAATAGTCAATTTTATTATCACGTGATTTTCACTTTAAATGTATCCTCATCAAATCGGAAATGAATTGTTCCCTCACCTTCCAATGTCTTACGGTGAGCAGTGTGCAGTTAAGTCCACTTAAAATGCCAAGTCTGTAATCCGTTCAGGATGTTCAAATATTCGTTCGTGCACTCCTTTTTCCTTCATAAATTCAACAATAGCGAGTTTTAAATCGAAAAATCGTTGCAAGCCTTCCCCTTGACTTAACCAACGTACTGTACTTTGTAGTCATATGTTAAGTGTTCATACTCTTCATTCAATTCTGTCGAAAACTGTTGCAACTGATGGTGCAATAATTAGTGCAACTTTGGATAATTTGCTGTTCGTACCACCAATTTCATCACGTGTTGGTGCCTGCAAATATAGCACAAAGTACTTCTTAATGTACAGAACAAAGAAACCTATTTGTCGGTCGTAATTTTTTGCTCTTTCGTTCCCAACTACATCATTAAATTCTTTCTGCGTGGCGTAGTAATGCCATTCTGTAGCAAATTTGCGGAACCCGTCGATTAGGTGACCATATGATACATATTAAGAGTTCTTACTTCTTTCTTTTGTCATAACCTTTATTTTTAAAGGCTTGTGATGACAGATCGCTAAGTGCATCTTGTTGTGCCATAAACCACTGGACCTACAAAGTTCCTTTATACCAGGAAGAGAAAGCGAAGGATAAACTAAGCTCACACGACGATTATGCCGCACCGCAATGCTAAACGGAAACATCGCGCTGTAACGAATTCTTCCGTCAAGGACCGAGCAAAGCTGAGAGAGGCCGAGGCCGATCCTCGGCACGCACACCGCCAACATCGGGCTCGCGTGAAATCTGACACGCTCCTGACCTTAAAAAATAATGCAGGCTTCATCGCTTATGTTTATACTGAGGTGTAGCTCCATCCGTGTCCTCAGCACGAGTTGATTTAGGAAAGCTGCGCTTTCCTAACAAAACTGCTTGTCTGGCAACAAAAGTGGTACCGGACGGGCGGTTTTTTCTACTGTTGTTTTCTACTAAGTCATGTAAGTACAATACACATAGTCACAAGCCACTCTAACGTCCCTGAGGAACACCTGTCTTACTCCATTTCGACAATGTTTCCACACTGATAGCGATAAACAGGAAATGACACTCCGATAATCGTATCTGTCCATGAGTGATGTGCTGCATTCGGAAGTTTTTGTTTGTGCGGTGACGCTGGCCGCCCCGCGGCGTGCAGCCTTTGTGCCGGATGCCCGCGTTATCTCCCCCTCCCCCTCCCTAACCCCTCCCCCCACGCAACCACACCTCCCCCTGTCAGACGTCGCGCTGACGCCGCCCTTCCGCGGTATTACCGCTCTCTAGCGTCTCGCAGATAACGGGCCTTTGTTGACTGAGATTTGTCTAGAAAACGGCTGAGGGCGATGCAGGAGACGGAGGGGACAACGAGAGAGAACGGCGTGGAGGAAGAGGAGGAGGAGGAGGAGGAGAAACAGGAAGACAAAGGCAGAACCTGCGTTCCGGCTCCTAGGAAGACATACGTTCACTGGTCGCCCACTTTTATAAATCAGCTGTTTAGCACAATCCGACGCACGCCACTGCGTTACAGCTTCCTGGCTTGGTTCCAGCTCGTTCTGGCGATGTACGATGAGCTTTTCTCGTCCACTGGAACAGGGTAGTTTTTCTCCAGAAGACACCACGGCTTTGACAGATCACTTTAGTATTTGAGCATATTTAGTTGATTTGTGTCTCGGATACAGCTCTTCATTTCTTCTAAATTTCAGTGTTGCGTAGTAATTCATTCGATATGACAATTTATTATTACAGTCACAAGTAACTTTCTTGTCGTGAGGGTACATTTTGTAACCAGTCGTTACAACATGTTCCCTTTTTCTAAGGAAGCCACTATCGACGTACGTGACCCCCACACATAAAAGTTCCTGCTATTCAGAACATTCTTCTACACAGGCTTTACTGATGTTTAAAGTTAAATAGCAACAACCTGTTATATATTTACTTTCAAGCTCAGGGCTTGTTGTAGTATGCCGGTGTGTCATCCACTATTTAGGAAACAATTACTCATAAACACTATTCATCACACCATATCTGGTAGTCCATTGATAAATAAAACTCGTCTGCATTTTTTTCTGTACTTTAAATATCTCTTCCCGTAATTTAGTATCATTTTCCATGAATTATCTTACATAAACAAGCTAAAATAGTACATTTTTGTCAACAAAATGACATTTTATCTTCATGATAATCGGGTCAGCAGTGTATTTTCTCTCCGCCCTTAGCACTGCACCCTCAACAAATAATTCCTTTTTTCCTTTACGTTACTATCTGATTCTAGCAGCTTCCCCCTTGCTATTTCTAAGATTCATTTACAACACTTCTTGACACTGTTATGTACCGCGATTATTAAACTCTTTTAGAAAAAAATTCGAACTCTACTTGGCGATTTTGAATGTCTTGAACTTACTTATTGTCTGTGAACTCGTAGTGTAAAATGAATGCAAATTACTGGTTAGTTAAAAAGCATCATTGTATATCTTTATTATTCTATACTACAATAGTTACAGAATCTTACGACAGTTCAAGATCGGCACTTACGAAGTGTCATATTTGAGGCCTGTCTTTCAGTGAGCCACTTGCCGGTTAATATTTTCCATCTAAGTAGCTCGACAGTACAGCGTGGTGTAAGTTTGCAGAGGAAGTGGTTTATCTAGAAACTCTGCCTTACAACACTCACTTACGTGCGATTGTTTTTAAGGACAGAATAGGTTTTTTAAGAAAGCGAAACTTACAAAAGCGAAACAAAATACATCGCTTCGCCGTACCATTCATTTCCGTGTCCAGCAGCGTCAGAACATTACATCTGTCATCCACGCTGTATAGTTGGTAGCAGACACAACACAAAAGGCGACAGTGAAACTGTTAAAGTTGGCTACATCTACATGATCACTCTGCAGTTCACAGTTAAGTACCTAACAGAGGATTCATCGACCCATGTCAAGCTATTTCTCTACAGTTCCTCTCTCGAATAGCGCACGGGAAATTTTAACACTTACGTCTTGCCGTGCGAGTTCTGATGCCTCTTATTTTGTTATGATGATCATTCTTCCCTGTGTGGGTGGTTGCAAAAAAATTCTTCTCACTCTGAGGAGGAAATTGGTGATTCAAATTTCATGAGGAGATCTTGTTTTAATGATTGCCACTCCAATTCGCGTGTCATATCTGTGTCTCCCCTATTTAGCGATAATAAAAAACGAGCGGCCCTTCTTTGAACTTTTTTGATGTTCTTCGTCAGTCATGTTGATGCGGATCCCACACAGCACAGCAATATTGCAGAGGACGGTCAACAAGCATAGTGTAAGCAGTACCTTTAGTAGACCTGTTGCATTTCCTAATTGTCTTTCTATTAAATCGCAGTCTTTATGTTTCAAAATTTCGAGGATCCATGCCCTTCGGTAGAAAAAGAAGGAAGGTAGATTAAGGTTTAGCGTTCGTCGAAATCGAGGTATTTAGAGAGAGAGCGCAGGCTCGGATAGTGTTGAGGATGGGGAAGGAAATCGACCACGCCCTTCGAAAGGAACCATTCCGGCCGTCGACTGGAGCGATTTAGGGAAACCACGGAAAACGAAACAGGAAGGTCGAAGCGAATGCGAGCCCAGCGTGCTGACCACTGCGCCATCTCGCTCGGTGTTTCAGTTACTGCCGTTGCATTTTTGATAACTTCTTAAGGAATAAATAATTACGAATACATGTTGCCGCAAATGGCCGATGCCTGGAATGAGCATATCGTAGTGCTTGTCTTTCATACCACGCTAGTCAATTGTTTCCAAAGAATATGTAAGTATGTCAACAAAATACACTGTAGCTTCCATAACTGCCTTTTACTGTTTTATTCTTACATTTGGGATATTTTAATTCGCTGTAAACGCTACTGGGCTGATTTCCCAGCATAAAATGGAAAAGATATGCAACTGCTGAATAGCAATTAACATTTAATTTTCAAGGACTCCTGTACAGTTCGAACCACACTGTCCAGCGCTATTAAAGTGACCTCCTGTCAAAAGCCCAAATAACCACCATTTACAGACCGTACCGCTAAGAAACGTACATGGAGATGTCAGTGACATTCTGGAATGCACCAAGTGGGATGTGGAGTCATGCCGATTTCAGTGCGGTGGGGAGCTGCGCTAGGTTCTCGGTTTAGTATTCGTGGCACCAACAACCCGACCGAGGTGGTCTCACAGATTCTCGATTGGTCTTAAATCCTGAGGTTTGGTGGCCAGGGGAGTACAGTAAACTAATCCTGAAGCTCCCCGAAGTCGGAACGACGCACGTACACTGCGACCTGTGTGACACGAGCATTGTCGTGCTGACAGATGCCATCGTGCCATAGTAGTCTTTTTCTGTGGCTAATATGCCAAAAATTACGCTACACAGAATATCCGAGGTATGCGGTGAGAGAAAGAGAGAGAGAGAGAGAGAGAGAGAGAGAGAGAGAGAGAGAGAGAGAGAGAGAGAGACCTACTGGAGGTTTATTCCTGTCACTCGAAGACAATCTATTACATCCACGGTCGTATGACCGTAGGGATGGACATAGTCCCTAAGGATAAATGTATACTTGTGGCTTCAAGAATGACGAGATCACCCAGGGAATGCCTCGAAAACATTCTCCATACTATAACGCATGCATGCTGTTTGCTTTGAGACATTTCACACCGTGCACGCCTACTCAGTGGACGTCTAGATGCGGTTGGCATGCAAATTCGAACCTTTGTCTTCGATGAGCAGCAGTCGGCGTGGGTATACGAACCAGGGGCATGCTGCGGAGGCGTATACGCAGCAACTTTCGCCGAACGGTCGTTGAGGAGACAAGTTTTGGTAGCCCCTCGGTTCATCTAGGCGATCAGTTGGTCGCCAGTTTCACACCTATGGGTCCGTACACATCTCTGCAGCCGTCGTTCACCTCTGTCATCTTTGGTTCGTAGTGCACCGCGGTTAACTCGGCGCCGGTTTTGGATAGTTCCATTTTGCCGTGCACGGGATGCTTTAACCACAGCGCACACGAACATTTTACAAACTTAGACGTTTCGGAAATGCTGCCACCCTTGTCCGAAAACCCAGTGACCGTGCCCCTTTGGCCGTCAAATAAATTGTCGCATTATGACATCGACTGCACTGTTTGCCGCGACCCCTCCCCCCCTCTCGACGTGCGTTATGTACCCTCTACCCTCGTCTGCCATCTCTGTGTGGTTACTGCACGTTGACATCGAATATAGGCAGTGGTCACATTACTGTGACTGGACCGTGTGTGAAGTATTTATGTTTGTATTATGTAAACACTTGGCATTGCACTTCGGCGTCAGAGAGAAAATTAAACCCCTGTAAAGTGGCATGTGGTAATGTGATTTCCTCTTCTGTTGCAGGTAAGCTGACTGATTAACTAATGCATCGCAAATGCGGCAGCCGCATTCGGTATGTACAAATATACTGCTGATTAATTATACTTAAGGTTTTAAGCTAGTAATAAAACATAGTTGTCTTTTTCTGTGACTGATATGCGAATCAGTGATTAAACAAAAATTACGCCAGTGACGTGTATTGTGAGACACTCCATAGCCTCTGCAAGTCCGTCAATAGTAAAAGGCGTGGGCTGCTAATGGAGGGAGTGAATCTGCTCCACGATAAAGTTTGTCCACGTCTCCAAGGTCACTCAGAGTGTAATGGTCAAGTTCAAGTGGGATCAGCAGGAGTATCTGCCTTACAGTGCAGAAAGATCGCCCTGCTACTCCCATGTGTTTGGTTCGCTAAAAAAAGCATCCCAAATACAAATGCTCCTACTCGGACGACGAACTGCAGGACACAGCGGAGGACTGGCTCTTGTCACAGCCACAGGAATTCTGGGAACAGGGAATCCTTCGTCTCTTGAAATAGAGAGCTGAAAGCGATAAAGAAGTGCACTCAGAGCTTAATAATATGCAACATTTGTATAAGTGCGAGTCACTGGAAATGAAGAAATTTCCTCAAATTCCAGAATGGTATACTTAATTGCGAAACAGGTTTTCCAATATGTCCTGTTATAATACAGCCTGAAAAGCAAACCAAAGATATTAAAATTTCAAATCTCTTCTACGAAATTAACAGACGTTTAACACTCTTGATATTTATTGCTGTTATTTCCCCGAAACTGAATATAGATGCGCCCAGCAGACAATTACATCTAAATTCACATCAGTGAATGTGACACGTTTGTGGCAGCACGTCATGTACTTTTTTCGTGTAGTAATTCTTGCATAACTGCAGCTCGTCTCTGATACAAAATTTTGATAGAAACCCTCTAAACACTGTTTCACAAGTTGCAATGGAATTTCAACTAGTGTACGCCTGCGCGTTTATTCGCTAAGAAGTAACAGGTTTTCGCAGTCGTGTAGAAGATACATTGCTCGAATCAATGGTCGTCATACGTGAAGCATTAAGGACGACTCTAACGACTTACATGACTGGCTCCAGTTCAGTAACCGTGCACCTGACGATTCTGTCTACAACTACCATGCCTTCATTATTACAGTAACTTTTAATGCGCAAAAATTTTGTAGCTTTACAAGTTTTTGCTCTGTCAACAATCTCGTGTAAAAGATGTATTGGGCTCATTCCCTCTGTCCGTGCAACTTACTTCCCCAACGGTGTTGCTGTTGTTGAAAGTTCCCCGTGTTACACAGGTGCACAACAAGCACAATAAAAATGTTCAGTTTGAAACCTCCCCGTCTCCTCTACATCTCTTTTGTTCCCTTCTACAATAACCTATGAAACGTTCCCTTTGGGTTTCTATCTCTTGCTTAATTATAACAAATGAAATCTTCCCTTTGAAATTAATTCTCTTTCTCAATCTTCGCATACAAATTTAAATGCTGATTATTAAAAGTGATTTTCTGATTATTTCGACGGAACATAGAATGTGTCGTCGTCGTGGCCCTCAGTCGTTACCTGCAATAACACAAAACTGTTCCTTACCTACCGCTACTGGATCGCCATCTGACTGCTACATCGAACTGCGACATGAATATACTTACTCTGTTTTACTATACTCTGTTAGCTGCTGGTGGGCTGTCACAATAAGTGGCTGTATTTATTACCAAAGCTGACGTTATTCTTTAATTAATTTGACTGAAGTTACGTAATTCATAGTTAAACTTTTTCTTGACAACAATAAAATTTTGCGAAGTTTTACGTTGATGGCTTTTGAGATGGATTATAATCAGTAATGCAATATTGTTGGCAAAAGTTAATTGTATTCTGAATCAAATGATTTTACAAACGTTCAAATCGGACTTACTTTTTACAATAATCTTACAGCTAGCAATGCGCAAACAAACCTTCAGTAGTCTTGAGTTTCTCAGAAATTAATTCAATAATATTAGTTACTCTTATGATAATAGTTAGCTGAGGTCTCTGTACATCCGTTTATAATCTCTTGTAAATCATAGCTGGTGGCTGGCAGGCACACTACTCCTCTCAACCTCTCGCTTCAGACCTGCTACCGACTCGCTTCACATCTCGCTTGCTACTGACTTCCTACGAACGCTAAAGTGCGGTCTCTCCTGCCAACAATGCTTTCTAGTGCAGACAATCCCTGCTACCATTACAAAATGTATCAATGCGCGGTATTTCCCGCTCTTTTCTTAAAATGTATCCATGCGCTGTCTCTCCCTCCCTTTTTAAAGTTTATCAATGTGCGGTCTCTCTCTTGACAATAATACTTTGAGTGGCCGTGCGGTTCTAGGCGCTACAGTCTGGAGCCGAGCGACCGCTACGGTCGCAGGTTCGAATCCTGCCTCGGGCATGGATGTGCGTGATGTCCTTAGGTTAGTTAGGTTTAATTAAAAAATGGTTCAAATGGCTCTGAGCACTATGGGACTTAACATCTATGGTCATCAGTCCCCTAAAACTTAGAACTACTTAAACCTAACTAACCTAAGGACATCACACAACACCCAGTCATCACGAGGCAGAGAAAATCCCTGACCCTGCCGGGAATCGAACCCGAGGTTTAATTAGTTCTAAGTTCTAAGCGACTGATGACCTCAGAAGTTAAGTCGCATAGTGCTCAGAGCCATTTGAACCATTTTGAACAATACTTTGGTGCAGACATTCCCTGCTACCACAATTATTTCCAACATGACAAATATTAATTATTCCTACTTAATCCTATTAATAAAATATAAACATTTTTCATAAATTGTGGTTTGACAATAGACAATAGAAATATACACGTCTTACAAGTTGTATATTGATGTATTTGGGCACACGTTTCTGCACTCAAATAGGACGTTACTGATGTATCTACCAGCGACACATGTTCTCAACCAAAAGATGAAACATGAATTGCTGGAATTATTTGAATATAAAACATTTCAGCGCTGGCCTCTGAGATGGAGGTCACGACACATGCTGAGGCCCTAGCACGATAGACAGTTGGAACAGTTGATTTGGAAAAAAAAAAAAACACCTTCTGCATTACTGGTAAATAATGGACGGAAGTTATAACGTCCCGTCGGTGATGTCGTAGCAGTAGCTGGATTGGGTGAAGCTAATCAGCCACATACTTTTGAAAGGAACCAACTCGGCAATTTGCGTAAGCGATTTAAATAAATCACAGAAATCCCAAATCTGAACGACTGGAAGAAGATTTGAGACATAATCCTCCTGAATTCAAGTCCACGGCCTTACTGTTAAGGATTCTTGCTCGGTGCATTGTCGGAATTATCTGCATAGAGTGCATAGGTTACGGTATGCATTCCACCATCAGCAGATTACTCATTACCGTGAGGTAATTATTAACCTTCTCAATACGGGTAGTACATATAATTTTATTGTAGTGAAATGTCAGTCGGATGAGGTGGTTGTCTTCGGCAGACCGCTCTCTGCTGTGCAGAAAGGATTTCACCTTCTCAGTTCTGTTTTCCTTGACCATCGATTTTACTGTATGAAAAACACGACCCTTCGGAAGTACTCGTCACAATCAGTCTTACATTATCACAGTCATCATGCACAAACAGGGCGAAATCTGTGGCCTATCTCATGTACTTCTACAATTCGGACGCTATGTGGGGTGTGTCAAACACAGTTGGTTCGCCCAAATATTGAATGTACGGATTTGATACAGGAAAATCGATCGAGAACACCATTGGTATTAGTAAACGCGAAAAACAGTAGATGTGTTTTGCTACTTCGGCAGCAAAGTAACACGATGAGCGAAGTATAGGGGATATTACATGCAAGCTTTCAATAGCATCATTAGTGTGTGAATAAACTGAGAATGTGGGTCTGACAGGAGGCATACTAGTGTAGCCCGTCAGCTGGGATAGCCAGTGTGTATAGTAAACAAGGGCATCCGAGTTCGAGTTCCGGACCGGCACAAATTTTCAATTTTCCCTATTGATCTAAATCATCGCCCACTAGCAGTTAATGTCATTAATTCCTTTGTGTCTTGAGCAAGAAAAGCGTTTTTGAAGAATAGAAATTTGTTGTCATCACATACAGAGCGGTCGAAATTAGTGTGCAGTGCGTGTAAGGGTGTTGCATGGTAGGCTGTGCTGTGAAATAATTGTTAAGGAAAAAAGAAATTGGATGTGTTGCGCCATTTCTGAGTTCATTAGCGTTGAAGTTAGCCAATCAGGCTGTTGCGCGCGCAAATTCAAGCAGCTTGCCAGATGCGCTGTCGCCAAACGTGCTCTTCGATTGGTATTTTGAAATCGAACAAGAGAGCGATACAAAAGTTGGGCTTGGGATGGAAGTAAGGATCGAACTCGAGCCGAACGCTGAGCACTCTCGTGTGTTAATATCTACGTTAAGAGAGCAACTGACACTAATTGTATCTGTCGGGGCTCTTGAATTTACGCGCCGTGTTCTGACTGGCTAACTTGAAACCTAATTAACTCGGAAACAGCGCAACGTATCAATTTTTAACAATTATTTTTGAGCACAACCTTCCGTGCCACTCCCGTACAAGCTTTTAAAACTGTTTACGACCGTGCTGCAAGCTGTTAGCAAGTCTTTTGTATGAAAGTCCGTGTGTGGACTGTAGCCTTTTATGGAAGTGAACTGGGGTCAATAAATAGTTGAGTGAAGAAGAAAAAAGAAGCTTTTGAAATCTTATGCCACAGAAGGTTAAAGAGCTGAATAGATCAGTTAACTAATGAAGAGGTACTGTATCGAAATGGGGAAAAAAGAAAGTTACGGCGTAATTTGAGTAATCTGACAGGACACATCCTGAGGCATCAGAGGACGATCATATAGATAACGGAGTGAGGTGTGAGAATAAAAGTTGCCTAGAGAGACGAAGGGCTGCTTACAGTAAGTGGATGTAGATTTCAGTAGTTCTACGGAGAAGAGCAGGCTAGCAAGGTACTGAAGACGACAAAAACTGCTTCTTAATGTGGACTGGCATAACACGATGCGTAAGTGTATACGCGGCTAATGGTTGTGACCGGCTGGTGGAAACCTCTCCATTAAGACGCGCGTGTAGCGCTGTAGACCGGCCTCTCGTCCCGACGCCAGCAATCCGCGCGCCTGTCGAGGGCACTCACTTCCTCGCTCCTCCCTCTGCCGTGCAGCGACAGACAAGGTGGCGGCTGGCGGAGTGCAGCAATTAGGAAGCCGCCGCGGCGCCACGCCGCGTTGGCAAACGTCATCACCTCCACGCCGCGGAACTGTGCCGCGGGCCCAAGTTTCCTGCCTCTCCAGATCCTCTTTGAGGCACTTCCCTCAGCGCAAACAGTCGCAACTCCGAACACTCCTAGCAGACTTCGCTGCGCAGCCAAAAGCCTCACTCTGCCCCGGGATTGCCCTAACAAATCACAGTCCGCGACGAGCTCAACCATTCACGATTATAGTCCTCTTTACGCTAGAAGAAATCTAGTGTTTAGCAACAAAGTGTAACAGTCAAGATTTTTTTTTTAAATCTCTGAGAGTTCTTCCATTTAATTAACGGATCAAATGAAATAGTGAAACGTTGAACTTGAAAGGTTGTCTTCATTGTCGCTGCACGCAATTGCGCTGGAGAAAACATGCATTATTCGTGGCGTGGCCTAATAAAAACCACGAACAGATCTGTCAGTAATACCTGTGAATATTATCTATGTCGGTTATTGTAAGGAATGCAATTTACCGCCACTTTATTGTTTTGCATTTGGTTTGTGAGATGGCCATGGTTTAAATAATTGCATAGGCCTCCGCAGCCAGAGCAGCTGACATAAAAGTTTTCTGAGTATCGTACCGCATCGTAATGCGAGAAACTACACTGGAGAAACCAACTTTTCGGCCACGTTTACAGTGGCCTTCTTCTGGGTCATAACACGAGAGCTCAAAATGATCGTACAACTTTCGTGGCCAATGGCTACAGCCATTAATCTATCCGAATGGCCACGGCAGCAAACAAACGGAAGCGAGACAGACAAGTAATTGACAAACTGCAGCCAGTAGAACGGTTAACTTACGTGAAAATTGTCACTGACCGGTTTGGTAAACCCCATCGCCGGATTGGCGGCCAACCTGTCCACAACAGCCACGAGATCCACGATGTGCTGCGCTCCACGAAGGACAAGATAGATGCTTTACACACAGCAGGTATGTACCAGGTGGAATATCAGTGTGGAGACGGTGACAAGTCATGGGATGGCGATATACACCTATAGAGATTACAGTAATATCGCATTCACAAGTTATAAAAGGGTAATGCAGTGGCGGAGCTGTCATTTGTTCTCACATGATTTATATGAAAAGATTTCCGGCTGATTATGGCCGCACGTTGGGAATTAAGAGACGTTGCACGCGGAAAGCTAGTTGGAGCTAGACGCATGGGACATTCCATTTCGGAAGTCATTACGGAATTCATTATACCGAGATCAATAGTGTGAAGCGTGTGCCGATAATACCAAATTTCAGGCATTACCTCTCACCACGGACAACGCTGTGGCCGACGGCCTTCACTTAACGACCGAGAGATTCGGCGTTTGCGTAGGAGATGTCAGTGCTAAGCAGACAATCGGCACTGCATGAAATAACCTCAGAAATCAACGTGGGACTAAGACGAATGTATCCGTTAGGACAGTGCGATGGAATTTGGCGTTAATAGGCTATGGTAGCAGACAACCGACGCAAGTGCCTTCGCTAACAGCAGGACATTTCCTGCAGCGCCTCTCCTGGGCTCCTGACCATGTCGGTTGGACCCTGAAGGACTGGAAGACCGTGGAAGCTACCGAGAACGTAAATAACGCTCATATTACGCCATTACTTAGTGCTTAATAACTGAGAAAAACAAAACACATGACTATGTCAACAGTTCAGTAATGAGTCGAGGGCTATGCCACAAACATAGCGTGTTCGATCTAAGAGCTACGTTGTTTACATTGATGTTACCTGTGTCGATGAGTATCGGCAGAGAACAGGGAAAATGTGGTTGGCGAAAGTGAGGATAAGAGCAGTTGGAAATGAGTTTGTTCCAACCCTCCAAATCACAGTCATATTTGGAGGAGACGTCAGCAGGGGGAATACGGTATGTGGAGCACGTTAGCCTGATGGTCAGTGCACGTGCACAGAGGCAGAAGCTGTTGTATAATCAGTGAGGTTGCAATCCAGGAACTTCACAAAAACGATACTGAAACATTTTCGGGAAGTACGATACATCTGTGGAAGATAATGCACAAGGAAGGGAAATACAATCCTTGCGTTAACGGAATGTATACCGTTCGCAGAACAGACTGTCGCTGTGTGACTCCATTCGACTTTGAAAAACTAATGGCAGGGAGGGCACTGTCACGTGACAGCTGTGGAGGGTATGTTGCGAATACTGATTTTCAGTGGGCTGTCGGTACACTGCTCCTACAATTGTTTACACGTTAGGAAGTTGCACGGATGTTAAAAGGCAAACACAGATTGTTTGCTGTAGCTGAACTATTGAATGTGATATCTGTTGCTCAGGTTCTTGCAGACAGTTTTGCGCGCGAACAGAGAGCCCTTCTTGTTCGTATCAGTTCAAACTAAAACTGTAATTCGCAATAGCTGCTTACTGTTTAATCTGTGACTGATTTGACTGCTTTCGCCACTAACTCTGTAGTTCCCCTGCAGTCTTAAGTTAAACACGTTTTTGCTGTTGAAAAAGTTCCAAATTTATTATGTGGCATATTCCCGCTTCAGCCCCTATAGTTTCACGAAGTTCCGATTGGTGGTGGCGCTGTACGTAGCCTTCAGAATGGTGTCTGTAACAGAGGTGCGTTCCGAGCAGAGAGCTGTCCTTGAGTTACTTTTGGCGGAAAGCCAGAGGATCGCAGACATTCATAGGCGCTTGCACAATGTTTACGAAGGCCTGACGGTAAACAAAAACACGGTGAATCATTGTGCGAGGCGTCTATCATCACCGCGACAAGCTCGCTTACAGCCCGGATCTCTCACCTGCCGACTTCCGCCTGTTTGGCCTGGTGAAGGGTTACGGGGAGGTTACTGATGCAGCAACGCCAGTAGAGTGGTACCGTGCGGGCATACAGGCCCTCCCAGTAAGGTGGCCTAAGGCCGTCGCATTGAACGGAATTATGATGGAAAAATACGGTGTTTTATCCCAAAGAGTGGGGAATAATATGATGTATTAGACTCCTGAATAAAACCAACCTGCTTTGAGAAAAAAAACTGTTGCATTACTTATTGAACGCCACTCGTACTTCTGTTTCATATGGCTGCATGGATGTGGTAGAGTGTTTTATTTCGAATTGATTCTAATCGGTTTCAACGTAAATGGTCGTCGACATCGTCAAAAGCCGCATGACGTCACTGCTCCTTTAGTCTTTTCCACGCTTTACCGTCTTCAACTGCAGGCATATGGGTTGCTGCTCTGTGTTTTTTTGTCACTTATCCCTCCCTTATTAGGTCGTCGTATCGGACTTTACCGTTCTCTTGGAATCCAGCAATGTACTTGTTTGCTCGTTAACATACGGTTAGCGCACCTCCATTTCGACTCATTGCGGTCAGAGTTACACTTTTCACTGCAGTTTGTTTCCTGATCCATATGTTTGTTTACTGGTCCGTTTAATTAACTCCCGACATGCTTTCGAGCAGCCACCAGTTTTGGAATGGTTTTCATATTAAAAGTTCATGACCCATTGCCATAAGTCATAACTGTGCAATTATTGTGAAGTTTTCGATTCGGACACAGCGTAAGCTTACTTTTGAAAATTTTGTTTTATTTATTAGAAATACTTTAGGTGTTTTTTACTCTTTTAACTATTTATTTTGCTATATGCTTATTCATTATGTTCAACTGTCCCAGATACAAAAACTCAACCGGACCCACCCTTTATCGTCGGTTTCAACAGTGTTCAAATGGCTCTGAGCACTATGGGACTTAACTGCTGAGGTCATCAGTCTCCTTGAACTTAGAACTACTTAAACCTAACTAACCTAAGGACATCACACACATCCATGCCAGAGGCAGGATTCGAACCTGCGACCGTAGCGGTCGCGCGGTTCCAGACTGTAGCGCCTAGAACCGCTCGGCCACACGGGCCGGCTTCAACAGTGTTCTTTTGGATGTATTGATGATAAATTATTTTAGTTTTGTTAAAAATTATTTTAACCTGTTCTGCTAATATATCTTTCTCTAAGTAATATAGCTATCTATGTAGTTCAGTTCTACATAACTGAGTGTACATGATCTATTAAAATATTAACGGTTTATGTGGACGTTAAAAGTTGCCTTCAGGGAAGCAAATAGCTGTGATGTTTTCTCCGGGTTAACTGCCGATGAATATTTGTACGAGAAAGACCCATAAGCGTTTTATGTCACATTCATGTAAGTGGTTCAAACCATACGAGAGGCAAGGGTTAAAAATGTAAACTCGACGCCAGTAGCAGGTGAGATCGATTCCATACTTACAGGCAAACAGTTACTAAGAACATCTCTTATGAACTGTACATTGTCATTCAGGGGACTGCCTCAACAGTCTACACTTCTCACCGACGCTTAAATGGCATTTAAGTAGTTACTAAATGTAAGTGAAAAATTGTTTACAATGAATTATTACAAAAGAGCTTATTTCATTGTGTGTCCGATCATTACATCGCCGATATCACGAGTACATGGAGGCGATGCAATTTGTCAAAATATTTTCTTCGATGTCAGATACCTACTAATTTCTTCAATAAATAAATTCCTTTACTACGAAAGCATCAGCCAAGGCAAGTGATCAAACTGAAGAAGACAATAATGTAAAACAGCACCTGCAACAAGGCAATTAATGCCGGAAAATTGTTGAATGGGCGATAGCCAAGTTGGGTAACAGTTTTTCAGCCTTTCACGCTTTGGACATCTAACCGATAGCTACTACGATTAAGGCTCTTTAAAGAGCAGCACAAACAATGGCCGATCATGTCATTGCGAAGATATTTCTGTAAGAACATTACAGCTGCTCGTCAATCAGTCAGACATCCAAGTTGAAGTTTCGCGACGCAAACGCTCAGAACGTGTATCTGTTGCGAACCTTTATTTCCAGTAGTAGAATTAGCAAGGAAGTCAATTTATCACACTTAACTGTATAGGTGAATAAAAACGATAAGTAAATATTTCACGACTGTTAACCTGCTACTTCTACGTTAACATCTTTTAAGAAATTTTTTTGTACTGGACATAAATGATGCACGTAGTTAATTGTTTCGGGTACTTTCTGGGGACATCATAGCTTCGTTTTAGTAAGAGAACGGAAAATGAAATGGGTTTCTCATATAGCTCCGAAATTGGATTTCCGAAGGCGATGGTTCTCGGGTGGGGTAGTTAGAAACTGTCTCGTGGAACGCCTCCCAGTGGGTGGCGAGGAAGTAATTTAATTTTAAATGAGAGCTGTCGCACGAGGCAACAGATTGCCGGCGTTCAAGCGAGCGACGTATCAGCTGTGGGCCCGTCGCTATTAGCTGACGACTGTGTGTGGATAAAAGCGGCGCTCAGCGTGACGGCCGTCTCTGTGTCCTGCCGGCACGCTATTTTACTGGTGAATATTGACGTCGTATTGCCCGTCATTCTTGCGGCATGCCGAAAAAAATGGTTCTGAGCACTATGGGACTTAACATCTGAGGTCATCAGTCCCCTAGAACTTAGAACTACTTAAACCTAACTAACCTAAGGACATCACACACACACACACACACACACACACACACACACACACACACACACACACGCCCGAGGCAGGATTCGAACCTGTCACCGTAGCAGTCGCGCGGTTCCAGACTGAAGCGCCTAGAACCACTCGGCCACCGCGGCCGGCGTGCGGCATGTCAGCTAAAATATTTTAGCTTATAATCCTTCCTGATGATCCCAATACTTTTTCTATTTTATTTTACCCAGTCTACTTTAAAAATCTCTTTTGTCCCAGGTTTCGATTCTGCGTTTGTTTCTTAAGCATTTTTCCAGCTTTGTACCTAAAAGTTACGGAGTATGTTCCCATACCATTATCTTGTAAATTATAGCTAATAGTCACTACCTCGTCTTGTTAGCGAGAAATTAGTGTGTGATCACATAGCGTAACTGACCGGTCAAAAGAAAAAAATAGACACAAGGTACGCCTTAGGATCTGTGAGTGTTAAGGGCTTGCATCAAGACAGTAACCGTTTTTACCAGCTTGAGAACTTGGCGCTTACAGACACCTATTTTTACACGCAGTACACAAGCGTTCATCTGAATCGCTGGGACTGAGTAAGTACTATCATGCTCAAATTTATCTGAACGACCTGATTTGCGTTCCATCTGCTGAAGTTTGTACGGGAAATGTCGCCTTTCACTTGAGCTTTTCTGGTGCGTTATTTGTTCGTGAACTGATACTAAAAGTTGTGCAGTGAAGTGCAGACTTCAGTTAAACACACTTCTTCCGTAATTTTTTAAGCTACATCGTCTGCCTGCTAAAAATATCAATCTGCTCAGAGATAGCTTACTTCATTTCGTAGGACGCCAGTAATATAAAAACTTTGTAGAAACATTTCCGTGGAACATCCCCCGGTTGCCAGTCTTTATCAGAATAATTTTTGCTCCACTGTCTTTATCATAAAACTTCGGGAGTCCAGATATTCTTGAAAAATCTCGTATTGACAAAAAATTAGTTTTGTTTAAGCATTAACGAACGATTTATGTAATGGAATTATGGGCCTTACCTGGCTCAGACACTTACGTGAGTCCGAATACTTTTCAAGTGCCATCTGTTGTAATGAATTTGAGTTTACAGGATTGTCTTATCTCTAACAACATGTTTGTTTGCAGTATTGTGGTATTTACATCTGGACAGATTGCCATACATAGCAGTTTTATGTTGTCATCACTTGCAGTAGCCACTTTGTATAGCCAAACGACTGTACCGAAAAGAGTTCCGAACAGGGACGGTTAATAATTCTGCTTCCATACAGTGCTCGTGCACGCGCACCAATCTACCTCGCCCGACGGCACACTTCCCCATCCATGAAACCATGTTGTCTGAGCGGTAAAAGGGAGAACATGGGAAAACTTCGAAAATGGTGCATGTGGCATGTAGTTTTGTTTCGTATTTCATTTCTCTCACCAATATAAATCACAAACAAAACAAATTATTAATATTATTCAGTTATTTTTGGCGCGCTGAAGACACAATAAAATTTATATTTGGCACAAACTGTCGGCATACGGACAGACGCAGACAGTTTCGCTGATAACCGTCACCCAGGTTGCCATGTAATGGTGATTTATTTAGTTTTATAATCGAAGGAAGCCTTTCATGCACATACCGAAACATTGATATCATGTTAGCAACCTCATTGTGAAGACCTGGAACAACAGATTGATCGAAATTAATGTTATCTGCAAAGCCAGTGAGCTGAGGGGAATGGACGGTGTTCCTTGACAGAACTTGTCCCTCCCACAATGTGATTTTCTTTTGAAATGCATTCAATTTCGTCATGAAATCAGGAATAAACAGCTTGCTTTGGAATATCTTATGGTGGGCAGTCTCCAGTCAATTCTGTTCAAAATGTAAGATCTGCAATCCATTCCCGATCTGCTAATTTTCGTCCTAGCTTTCCTTTTTCCTTCAGAAATTCAACAATAGCGGGTATTAAACCGAAAACTTTTTCCTGGCGTGTCCTTTGACTTAACCAACATACTTTCCTACAATATATATAGCGTCTCCATACTCTGCGTTCAGTTCCATCAAAAACAGTTCGGTTCCATCGAAAACAGTTGCAACTAACGATGTAACGATGCGTGCGTTTTCATAGAATTTACTATTTGCGCTACCAGTTCCATCATGTGTTCAATGTCTGCATATTGAACACAAAGCGCTTCTTGATATACAGGACAACAAATCCCATACAAATCATATTTCGGTCGTCATAATTTTCCTCTTTTCCCTGTCAACTAAAACTCTGAATTCTTTCTGCAAGGTGTTCTGTGGCCGTTTCATAGCAAATCTACAGTACCCGTCGATTATTTGTCTACATCATAGATATCGATAGTTCTCATCCTTATACTCTGTAATTGCCATTAATTTTTAAAGGCTGTTGACGATGGATCGCTAGATTGCCCCTTTTATGCAGACAACCACTGGACCTGGGAACTTAATTATACCACGAACGAATAGGCTAGGGCAAACAGCGCTTACACCATGATTCTTCCGAACTAAAGAAATTAGTGTTGTCCAAAATAAGCCCCACCTAATGCTGGAAAAAAGTGTCGCATTTGAGCTGCTAAATCTAATGTCGTGCTGTACCGAGAAGGACCGAGTAAAGCCGAGAAGTACTGGGTAGTACCGTGACAGGTTTGCTCCAGCTAGCGTGCGGACACCACGTTATGCACTCGTGACTCGCTATGTTCTGTACGCTGTGTCCGACTCTGGTTTAAGGACTTCCAAGGAAGTCGTGTTACGTGGGCTGCATGCAGATCAGGCGGAATGCAGTCGGGTCTTTGAGATACTTCCGAGCGTGATAGTGAGCTCATGTTCAGAAAGAACAGAACGCCTTGAACGACTGGAGGTAGGGCATTCATATTCACAGGACATGTACATTAGTATGTTCTCAGAAATGATCTGCATCTGAACTATGTCGGCTCGCGGGTTCGAGTTCAACATCGATATCACGGCGCAACATCACGTGCCGGTAAAATGTCTTGCGGCTATCGTTTTCGCTATAAACCAAAGACAGTAGATGAGCGTGACTTTAGCAAGCTGTCTCGCAGATGTATATACGCGAACCGTGCCGTCATATCAGTGAGTTTGAAAGAGGACGAATTATTGGCATGTGAGAATGTGATGCATCCATCTGGGAAACTTCTGCTCGCGTGGGACGAAGTGTTTCGGCAGTGCAACGGCTGTGTGCAGAATGGCACGCGGAGTGCCGCAGGAAACGGATCAGGTCGCACCCTTCATATCACCCCCCCTCCCCCCCCCCCCCTCCGAGAAGATCGACACTTCATCTGAATGGCGTTACAGAAAAGATCTGTGTCCTACTCGGCTCTGGCGCAACAGTGGAATACTGTAACATATCATGCCCTATCAGGGGGTGACAGTCAGTCGCCGTTTATTACGCCATGGGTTACGTGCGCGTCGTCGACTTCTCCGCCTACCTTTGACGAATGGGCGAAAACATGCTTGACGACAATGGTGTACGGAACGACGCCACTGGGGACAGAAATAGGATCAGATAGTGTTTTCGGACGAATCCATATTATGTTTGTTTGAAAATTATGGCCGTATTTTGGTTTGGCGCAGACAGGGGGATCCGCACCACAGTGACTGCATTCGCAAAAGACATACAGCGCTAACGCAAGGGCTAACGGTGTGGGATGCTATTGGGTACACCCACAAATCACAGATGGTACGTGTCCAATGCACTGTGATCAGTGTGATCCACTTGAATGACATCCTGCAACCCGTAGCCATATCCTTGCTGCACGACACCCCCAGACGCGATTTTTCAGCAAGACAGTTCACGACCACGCGTTGCTGCATGACCACGTGACTTTTTGATGGCACAGGATGTCAGCGTTTTGGCCTAGCCCGCCAGATCACCAGACTTGTCGGCAATCGAAAATGTGTGGGGTATGCAGTGCTGTGATCCAGTACCAACCATGACAGATGAGCTTTGGAACCAGGTGAATGCAGCATGAATGGCTATACCACAGGACACCACTCCCGCCACATACGCAATGACGCCATCATCCATGGAACAAGTTATCAGGGCCCATGGCGGGCCCTGTGATTAATATGCAACAGGACACATGCGGATTTGAGGTGGCTGAAATGCTAATTATTTCTGCAGAACATACTAGTGTACGTATGAACTTCCTATCTCTAGTCGCACAAGGAGTTCTGTTTTTTTTTTTTTTTTTTTTTTTTCAGAATATGAGTGTGCCTGCACGAGATATTCAAGTTGATACATTTATTTTTTAGAAAACAATACTGTACATTCAATGATAATATTTCATCGAAGTCTTATTTCTGATATTGCAGTAGTCTTTGCTTTTCATATGGAACTTTCGGCATTATGTGTAAACTCTGTTGATTAAGCTCTACTTCAACGCTGATGAAAGTGGAACCTGTCGCCTGCATTCCTTGGAGCCTCTTCGATCGTGTTCCGTATGCGTAATAAGAACTATTTGAAATTTGAAAGAAAAATTTGTTTTTTTTAGAAGATTACATTTGAATTCAATTAGTTTCACAGCACCCTAACTCCAGCGATTAGCTGTACGAGATCTACCAAACACAGGTCCTTATACGAAGGTCACTCCAAAAGAAATGCACACTATTTTTTTTAAAAATCCATCTTTTATCCTACATGTTTGAAAGTTTTACAGCGTGTAGATACATCCTTTAGGAACAATATTTTCATTTCTTTACATAATTTCCATCCCTCTCAACTGCCTTACGCCATCTTGGAACCAGCGCCTGTGTACCCGAACGGTAAAATTTCGGACCAACCTGTTGGAGCCACTGTTTGGCAGCGTGCACAAGGGAGTCATCATCTTTAAACCTTGTTCCACGAAGAGAGTCTTTCAGTTTCCCAAAGAGATGATAATCACATGAAGCCAGGTCAGGACTGTAAGGCAGGTGTTTCAGTGTTGTCCATCCGAGTTTTGTGATCGCTTCCATGGTTTTTTGACTGACATGTGGCCGTGCAACAGCAAAACATCCTGCTTTTCCCGATTTGGTCGAACACGACTCAGTCGAGCTTGAAATTTCTTCAGTTTCGTCACATACGCTTAAGAATTTATGGTGGTTCCACTTGGCATGATGTCCACAAGCAAAAGCCCTTCGGAGTCGAAAAACACCGTAGCCATAACTTTTCCAGCAGAACGTGAGGTTCTGAATTATTTTTTTTCTTGAGTGAATTTGCATGACTGCCTCTTCGTCTCTGGTGAAAAATGATTGAGCCATGTTTCATCACCTGTCACATCTTCCAAGAAATTCATCTCCACCTTTCTCGTACTGTTCGAAAGGTTTGCTGCATACCGTTTTTCTTGTTTCTTTGTGAGCCACTGTCAACATCCTGAGAACCCACCTGGCACAAACCTTTTTTAACGCCAACACTTTCAGTATTCTGCAAACACTTCCTTCCCCTATCCCAACGTAGCGTAACAATTCGTTCACTGTGATGCGTCTGTCAACAGTCACCAATTTATTAACTCTCTGCACATTGTCTGGAGTGTGTGCAGTACGAAGCCTGCCGCTGCGAGGACAATCCTCAATATTGCCGTGCCGGCTTTCATCACATATCCTGCTTGCCCACCGACTAACTGTACTGCGATCGACAGCAGCATCTCCATACACCTTTTTCAACCTCTTGTGGATGTTTACCACTGTATCGTTTTCGCAGCATAGGAATTCTATGCCAGCACGTCGCTTCTGAGGAACGTAAAGTGTAGCAGCCATCTTGAAGACATGCTGTGACGGAGCCACTCACGTCCACAGGTTGAACTAAGTTTGAAAACAGGCGGGATGGATGTATCTACACAATGTAAAACTTTCACACATGCAGAATGAAAACTGTATTTTTGCAAAAATAGTGTGCATTTCTTTTGGAGTGTCCCTCGTAATACCATCTAATCGGTAATTAGCCTGCAGCATTGGAAATCTGGTTTATCGGACAAAACGTTTGCGAAATGTAAGTAGGACTCGCGCACTGAAGGTACCGTACATATTTAATTATTTATATATACAGTTCATCCATTCCGGGAAACGAGAATCACGACCATTTTTGCCTGTTACCGACACTGATCCTCCCCAGGAATTCCAAGATTTTCGAGAATGTTTTAATTTCAACCGTTACATAAAGTCAAGCAGGTGGTAGGTGATCATTGTTATAATAATTAGCAGCTCTCCATTCAGGTTGACTAGGTCGCAGTGGTAAAAGTCAAACATCAGACAAGAAATGACTTTAGGAATATATCTGACATCAGATATCGAGACTGTTTGTTTCACGTACAACTTGAGACGCCATCTCTTCGTTTAGTAATCGCTCCTGGTTTGAGGGATAAATTCTGAAACGCCTCAATATGAGCAATAAAGTTATTTGTTGCCTGATGTTTGACTTTTAGCATTGCAACCCAGTCAACCCGAATGCAGAACTACTAACTGTTTCAATTTCAAGTTTGATGTCGGATAACAAATTACAAAAGAACTATTGTTTTCGTGTGATGTAATTAAAAATCAACAAGTTTCGAATTTTGTCCTTTACTTGTACTGTGAAACCCTTTTTGCCAAAATTAATTTGATCGCTGTAGATCAACAGGAAGCACCTTGCTGGTTTTAATGAGTGAGTTAGCTAGTATTAAATGCCTCTGAGCACTATGGACTTAACTTCTGAGATCATCAGTACCCTAGAACTTAGAACTACTTAAACTTAACTAACCTAGGGACATCACACACACCCATGCCCGAGGCAGGATTCGAACCTGCGACCGTAGCGGTCGTGCGGTTCCAGACTGTAGCGCCTAGAACCGTAGCTAGTATTCAAATATGTGACATAATTGGCCGTATCTTTTGATTGTGATTGCATTTACTTAGAAGCTTAAATGTTTTACATCCCAAGGGTGACCTCAATATGTGACATAAACCTCAGTTTGATATATCTACTGGTCCCTGAGAAAAAAGGTTTTTAATAGTCGGATAGATATATAGACTGACAGACAAAGGAACAACAAAGCAGTTCTTTAAGGGGTTCATTTTTGCCGGTTGAGGTACGGAACCCTAAATATCCTTTCGAAACAATATGATTTGACTTGGTGCATTGTTTCATATTATTATCTGAATCATTTCAGTAATTTTGTAAAGATCCTCTAGTTCCTAAACCAATCAGTTTCGTTAGCGGTTTCATCAGAAATGAAATGGTGTAAGAAAGAGAGAGACTGAATGGTTCCACCCATCCTCTCTCTCTCTCTCTCTCTCTCTCTCTCTCTCTCTCTCTCTCTCTCACTCTCCCTCTCCCTCCCCCTCCCTTTGTTTGTGTGTGTGTGTGTGTGTGTGTGTGTGTGTGTGTGTGTGTGTTTGTGTGTTTGTGTGTCATCTCACAGCGTTTTCCGGATTGTGTGGTACAGAGAGCTCCATATTGAAGCAAAAGTAATAAGGAAGCTGCGGGGGAAGAACGGCCAGCCCTGAGCGACGCTGTCTTCCGCGGAGACAGGCTGTCTGCGCTGACGTCATGACCAGCGGCTGTTTGTAGCCGCTGCAGCGTCGCAGACTCGCTGTTTGTTTGCTGCGGGCGAAAAGGGAAGTGGGCGGAGGCAGCGAGAGGAGGCGAGGCGGAACTGGCCCGCAGCGCGCGCCTCCATTGTCCGTTGGATCAACACGGCTGCCGGCCACCTCCTACGTCCCGCCCGTGCCGAGAGGGCAGCCCGGTGCGACACCTTTATTTTCTCGCTCGTCCTATGTCACAGCGTGCACCGTAAGTGCGTATTCGCAACATAACGAGGCCGATATTTCCAACTCGTATAGTTTACAGTGGAGAATCGCTTCTAGAAGTGATTTCTGTTCTCAGATCGTGTTTGGAATCGCACTTGACATTTGTTAACAGATGTGAGCTGCAACTTTTCTTATACGTCAAATGTTCGCAATGAGCCGGCCGTTGTGACCGAGCGGTTCTAGGCGCTTCAGTCTGGAACCGCGCGACCGCTACGGTCGCAGGTTCGAATCCTGCCTCGGGCATGGATGTGTGTGATGTCCTTAGGTTAGTTCGGTTCAAGTAGTTCTAAGTTCTAGGGAACTGATGACCTCAGATGTTAAGTCCCATAGTGCTCAGAGCCATTTGAACCTTTTTTTTGTTCACAATGTTATTTTCGTATTTATTATAGGTTACCATCTAACTAAAAATAAAGCGGGGTTCGGTAAGCATTCGTAGCTGGACACACTTCTGGCACTCCGCGCCAAATCCTGTGTTCCGACAAGCGAAACTCCCCATCGCACCACCTCAGATACAGTGGTAAGGTGGCCCTGTGGATAGCCCTTCAAAAACTGAATACAGATCAAGCATGAGAGCAGAAAGAAGGTGTACTGGACAGCGAAAAAAAATAATAAAAACAGTCAACGGACCAAGAACAAGAAGTCCAATAAAGAGCAGCCTGAAACAGCAACGGCGTCATGGGTAAGTGGTCACGGTGTCGGATTGCCAAGCGGGTGAGCAGTGTTCGAAACTCCCTCGTGCCACTTATTTATGTATTTTTTACACGTTATCAACTGTCCGTCCGGTCATTTAAATGTTTGTTCTCTTCCTGTAGTCTTGGCAGTTATCATACTATACATGGTTTACAGCATATGAGTCATGTGGTAAGAACACTTTACCGACGCAAGTAAATGTGATAAATAGTGAGAGCAGGCGAAATAGCACATAGATGTCTCACAGAAATGAAAACAACTAAACGGGTGTGGACTGTCTTCAAACAAAGGAATTCAAGACTCCCAAAACGGAATGCAACTTCAGAAACGTTAAAAAGATATGTTTTGCACCGCTCAGAGAAACTATATAATTGTGAAACTGTTGCGTTTATGTTGTGACGAACTATTGTGTGTTCATCAGTTCCTTGTGAGTGATCACATTCAAATTTCCGAAAAGCTGTACTGGAAAAGGAGGCAAATCTCACTCACTCACCAGTCGTACAAATTACGTGCGTCAATAATCTTCCTGTCAAATGACACACATACTGCCACTAATGCCGTGTATGACACACCAGACGTGTTTTCTGCTGGAGGATTCGGTTGACTTGTCACCTTGTCATCGAAAGTTTGCGGTTCCCATTCGAAAGCCACCTCCGTTCGGCTGCTAATAGAGTAGTTGTGCAGAATAAACTGTCATAGATCCCTATCTTACACCTCGCTGTTGCAAACGGACGTTACACCACGGCATAGAAACAAATTTGAACAAAGGAAAATAACAGTGCACGAGGGCAGTCTGAACATGGTTCGCCTGCATGGCAGTCCAACACCGTAACCACTTAACTACGATGCCTTTTCACAACCCGGCTGCTCTATATTGCACTTCTTGTTCTTGGCCCGTTCACTGTTTGTATTTGGATTATTTCATAGTCCAGTACACATTATTACTTCTTTCATGCTTGATGCGTGTTCAGTGTATGACGGGCCGTCCACTGGGCCCTCTTACCACTAAATCTGGCGGGGGGAGGGGGGGGGTTTCTCTTGTGAGTCGCGTTTCAGCGTGTAGGGCGTGTGCACGCCGTCGTGTTGATTGTTGGGCAGGGAATCTGCAGTTCAGGAAACCATCCGTAAATCTTGATCGGGAGTGGGGGAGTGGAATTGTGTTTTATTTGTTTATGCAACAAACTCCACCCGAATATTTGAAGGGCTAGTTCGAATTTAAGTATATTTTTACTTGTGTACGAGAGTAATGTTCACGACTTGAACGAAATGAGCACTGCACCTAACTTTGTATCCGAGTTTTATTTTACTTTTTTGCTTTTATTATATCCACTTCCTTTTCGTGCGAGTAGGATATGCCGGTGTAAAACTCGTTTTCAGCAAAACATCCCAGGAGAATACGAATGTGGCAGAAGGAAGGGTAATCGGAAGTTATTGGGATTGATTTTCAGTTCTAACATTCGCCTGAAAATCGACGGAAACCTCCCGATAATTTTTTTCGGAATAGGGGCATTAAAATTATTTTAATTTATCTTTGCAGTAATGTTATGCTTAAAGTACTGTAAAAGTTGTGGATGGAGGGGGAGAGGGTTGGAACCATTAATCGGTAACTTCAAACTTCTGAAAAGTGAATGCCAGAGGGTACTTCATCTTAATGAACGAAAACGCATTGAAAACCCGTTATTTGGAGTTTTCTGTCAATGTTGAGATAGACATTGATATACAGGATGTCCCATTTATCCTGACCACCCTAAATAACTGTTTGTCCAGATGCAAATTACAAAATGTTTCAAGCAAATTACAAAATGTTTCAAGCAAATGTCCTTTAGCCGTTATGGGAACATTGATCAGCATGATTGCCTTCGTTGTGTTTTTTTTTGTTTTTTTTTACAAGGATATGAACAATGGTATGACTTTTTTAAGTGGCACCCTGTATTTTTTATTCGGTATGTCATTTCCTCTCCTAAAGACCTATTCAAAAATGTGTCACAGTGACCCATTCACTGAAACACAACGTTGTTAATTATACAACACAACATTGTCTTTGCCGGCCGTTTTGACCGAGCAGTTCTAGGCGCTACAGTCTGGAACCGAGCGACCGCTACGGTTGCAGGTTCGAATCCTGCCTCGCGTATGGATGTGTGTGATGTCCTTAGGTTAGTTAGGTTTAACTAGGTCTAAGTTCTAGGGGACTGGTGACCTGAGTAGTTCAGTCCCATAGTTCTCAGAGCCATTTTTTGAACATTGTCTTTGGGCCTCGGATTACAAACTCGTCCACTTGCTGTAGTTGTCAGAAAACAAATGAAAACCAAGTAAAAACGTAACACAAAACGAACTTTGACTCTCTTGTATCATTGCCCAGGAGTAGAACATTCAAAAGTGCGCAAAGTGGTGACCCTGGACACCGATTCACTGGTGCACTCGTTGAACGAAAGAATTATTTACTGCTTCCAGTGTTGCCTGCTGAAGAGAATTACAAGCAAGCGCGATACGTTCCTGTATGTCCTCTGGAGTTGTTGGAATATCGCGATAGACAACGTCTTTAATGCATCCCCAAAGAAAAAAGTCCGGATTTAAATCAGGAGACCAAGCAGGCAAATTAACTGTTCCTCCTAGACAAATCCATCTGGCAGGATACCTTCGGTTCAGAACACGACGTGCACGCAAGGCATTATGTGCCGGACATCCATCGTGTTGATACCACATAAGCATTCTGGTCCTTAAATGGTTCAAATGGCTCTGAGCACTATGGGACTTAACATCTGTGGTCATCAGTCCTCTAGAACTTAGAACTACTGAAACCTAACTAACCTAAGGACATCACACACATCCGTGCCCGAGGCAGGACGAACCTGCGATCGTAGCAGTCGCGCGGTTTCGGACTGCGCGCCTAGGACCGCTAGACCACCGCGGCCGGCCCTTAGCGACACTTCATCCAGAAGAAGAGCAAAAATTCATCTCAGGAAGTTGGCGTACGCTGTGCCGTTTAGACTACCATTGATGAAATAAGGCTCAATAATTGTACTACCAAGCATCCCACACCAGACGTTAACTCTCCATTGATGCTGATGTTCCACTTGTCTAAGCCATCGTGGGTTGTCGCTGGACCAATAATGGTTGTTCCGCTAATAGAACTTTACCCGATTCTGGAAATCATTCCCATGCAGTTCTTGATGTAGGTGTACATGATAAGGATGGAGCCGGTGACGTGTACGAATACGATGTACACTGGTTTTAGGAATCCCAATCTCGTATTCAAGCTGTCGTGCGCTCACGTAGTTACATTGCCCGCAGCCATTCTACACAATTCTGAGCCCTTTAGCGGCAGTGTGTTGCAACTTGCATCAGCGAAGCGGGGAAGTCGACCCAGTAATATGCAAGAAATGTAATAGCTCAACCAATTTTGTGAACAGAATAAGAAATTCGGAGGCTTTACCTTTCAACTCGCCCTCATATTTGAGTGTAATTGAAATTAATGAATGCTAGCAAATCGTTTGTTGGAATTAACGCAACATTGATTTAAGTCTTCTGCATACACAATTATGTACTTATTTAAACACAATCTGAATGTCCCGAAGTTGACAGTATAAGTGAACATACTTTCCAACGATTTGTCAAACATTTGTCATCTTAGGAAAGTGAATCAGCTTTGACGACGGCAAACTATGGACACGCCATCAGATAAATAGTTTTTGTTCATTATCTCCACCAAGTTCGTAGCTGTATAGATAGTGTGCGAAATTTTAAAACACTTCAGCATTTAGTTCAATCGTTCTGCTGTGCTTTTAAATTGCAAATAAATTCTGCCGTTTTTTTACAAGTTATATAAAACACGGCACAACGTGTCGACGAAATGTTGGTTGCAACAATCATAGACTACTTTCAAGAATCTACCGTCGGTAACTTACATATTAATTGCGTTTTCAGTACATGTGGTACATGTAGATTGGTTTTTTAGATTTTTTCATTTGCAGATGCTAACCTTCGCGTAAACATTATAATTACGATTTTGTTGAAAAGATATATTGTATTAATTTAAATACAGGTTCGTATCGATTAACTTGAGAAAATTTTGATACGTCCGCACATTTCAAGAGGAGGAGTAAAACGCTCGCCATTCTTCTTCGCAATGAATGTCAGAAATAAGGCAATAATGGGACGAGAAGAACTTTTTCTTCCGAAATCCGTTTGTATTTTTGGGGAAGTAGTCCTCAGGCTGCCCGTGAATGCAAACTGTTTGGTCGCCTGGTCCTCTGGCTACTCCCGCAGAAACCACACTAACAAGCTTCGACGCGCACGTCCGCTAACTTCGTTAACACTAATGACTAACGAGCTGTTTAGAGGCATGTGAGTGCCGTAAGTCCTACTGATGTGCTGCTAAACCGGCGAAATCACCACGTCTTGTCACATCGTCCGTTCCGTATGTCTGTACGATATACGGCTGCGCTTACCCATACCTCTGCCTCCGTGTTGCTTGGATGGTGAAGCGATATTCTGCAGCCCTGCGAAATGCAACGCCTCAGTCGCTACATCTGACGATATCGCTGTCATTTTCTACACCCATGCGTACTTCGTGATCAAACGTTCTGAATAATTTCGTCAACTGTGACCGTATTGCTTGTTAGGTGCCCTTTTATCATTAATGACATGGCCACTATCGGTTTCACCGAAACGTACTTCCATTATTGGCTCTGACCGCATCCATCGATATAAGCGTGGATGGGAAACCACGTCAGTTAAGTGGTGGGACATGCTTTTCAATTTCGTAGTCCATTACTCAGGCCTTACACCTGGCCATAGAATAAATTTTTTTGTGCAGCCTTCCTTACGCAAAGACACAGTTCGTTGTAACTGCACATTGCTGTGGCATGAACAAAATACACTGAAAGTTCCATAACTATTCTGAGTTACTACATACTGAGTTACATCGTCATTCAGTTATCGTCATGTATAGACGTGTGTTACATCGCTTTCCATCAACAAGAAAGGTAAGCTAGAACTTGAAGTATCTTGGACGTCGATGCCCAGTGCAATAGTTCAGTTGTGTAAGATTGGGGGAAGAATGACCTTTTTATAGAGTCATTTCAACTTTTGTCTGAAGTAACGTATAGAAATGCGTTGCTTCCGAATACCAACTCAATGCTTAAGCTTTTGCGTCACCTGACGCATTTTCCATAAATAGGTAACTCTTAAAACAAAAACAGCCGTTCTGACGAACAAAACCATCGATTTTGGTCCGCCATTTTTCGATTTTACAACAGTTGGTAGCTACTTACTACGGAATTGCGTGCATACGTTAATTGTTTCAAGAGGAATAGTTACCCGCCCGGATAGCTGTGCGTGTGAAAACGTCGCTTCCGCAACGGGGAGGTGCGCCGGTCCGGATCGAATCCGCCCGGGGGATTAACGACCAGTCTAGATTTGGTTTGTAGGCAGTTTCCCAAGTCCCATTAGGTGCTTACCGGGCTGGTACTCAAGTCCTATCTCAGTTACACGGTTCGCAAACACTTCCAAAACATTCGCTCACTTTCACATGAATAGCACTACACGCATACAGTTGAAGTGCATGTTCTCTCACGAGGTGTAACGGGGTGGCGACGAGAAAGGCATCTAGAATCCCCTTAAATTAACCATGCCACATCCGTTTAATAACCCTACCGACCCGGCGCCGATGCGAGGCAAAGGTAAAAGAAGTAGAATAAGAAGATAAATAGGTTCTTCTGTGGCACGACATTCCATCAGTTTGGTTTATATATTCTACTTGAGCAGGTGCCTACCGGTTACTGCAGACTAGATGCTCTTCCTAACAGCATCCCATACGAGCAAACCAGCTGCGTCTTTACATCTACATCTACATGGATATTCTGCAAACATATTTAAGTGCCTGGCAGAGGGTTCATCGAACGACCTTCACAATTCTCTATTATTCCAATCTCGTATAGCGCGCGGAAAAAACGAACACCTATATCTTTCTGTACGAGCTCTGATTTCCCTTATTTTATCGTTGTGATCGTTTCTCCCTATGTAGGTCGGTGTCAAAAAAATATTTCGCATTCGGAGGATAAAGTTGATGGTTGGAATTTCGTGAGAAGATTCCATCGCAACGAAAAACGCCTTTCTTTTAGCGATGTCCAGTCCAAATCCTGTATTATTTCTGTGACACTCTCTCCCATATTTCGCTATAATACAAAACGTGCTGCCTGTCTTTAACTTTTTCGATGTACTCCGTCAGTCCTATCTGGTAAGGATCCCACACCGTGCAGCAGTATTCTAAAAGAGGACGGACAAGCATGGTGTAGGCAGTCTCCTTAGTAGGTCTGTTACATTTTCCAAATGTCCTGCCAATAATACGCATAAAACATTTTCTATGTGTTCCTTCCAATTTAAGTTGTTCGCAATTGTAATAACTAGGTATTTAGTTGAATTTACGGCTTTTAGATTAGACTGATTTATTGTGTAGCCAAAGTTTATCGTATTCCTTTAAGCACTCATGTGGAAGACCTCACACTTTAGTTATTTAAGGTCAACTGCAAATTTTCGCACCATTCAGATATCTTTTCGAAATCGTTTTGCAGTTTGTTTTGATCTTCTGATGACTTTATTATTCGATAAAAGAAAGCGTCATCTGCAAACAGCCTAAGACGGCTGCTAAGATTTTCTCCCAAATCGTTTATATAGGTAAGGAACAGCAAAGGGCCTATAACACTACCTTGGAGATGGCCAGAAATCACTTCTGTGTTACTCGACGACTTTCCGACAGTTACAACGAGCTATGACCTCTCTGACAGGAAATCACAAATCCAGTCACATAATTGAGGCGATGTTCCATAAGCACGCTATTTCACTACATGCCGCTTGTGTGGTTCAGTGTCAAAAGGCTTCCGGAAATCCAGAAATACGGAATCGATCTGAAATCCCTTATCAACAGCGGTCAAAACTTCATGTGAATAAAGAGCTAGTTGTGTTTCACAAGAACGATGTTTTCTAAACCCATGTTGAGTGTGTGTCAGTAGACAGTTTTCATCGAGGTAATTTGTAATGTTCGAACACAGTACAGGGTTATTACAAATGATTGAAGCGATTTCACAGCCCTACAATAACTTTATTATTTGAGATATTTTCACAATGCTTTGCATACACATACAAAAACTCAAAAAGTTTTTTTAGGCATTCACAAATGTTCGATATGTGCCCCTTTAGTGATTCGGCAGACATCAAGCCGATAATCAAGTTCCTCCCACACTCGGCGCAGCATGTCCCCATCAATGAATTCGAAAGCATCGTTGATGCGAGCTCGCAGTTCTGGCACGTTTCTTGGTAGAGGACGTTTAAACACTGAATCTTTCACATAACCCCACAGAAAGAAATCGCATGGGGTTAAGTCGGGAGAGCGTGGAGGCCATGACATGAATTGCTGATCATGATCTCCACCACGACCGATCCATCGGTTTTCCAATCTCCTGTTTAAGAAATGCCGAACATCATGATGGAAGTGCGGTGGAGCACCATCCTGTTGAAAGATGAAGTCGGCGCTGTCGGTCTCCAGTTGTGGCATGAGCCAATTATCCAGCATGTCCAGATACACGTGTCCTGTAACGTTTTTTTCGCAGAAGAAAAAGGGTCCGTAAACTTTAAACCATGAGATTGCACAAAACACGTTAACTTTTGGTGAATTGCGAATTTGCTGCACGAATGCGTGAGGATTCTCTACCGCCCAGATTCGCACATTGTGTCTGTTCACTTCACCATTAAGAAAAAATGTTGCTTCATCACTGAAAACAAGTTTCGCACTGAACGCATCCTCTTCCATGAGCTGTTGCAACCGCGCCGAAAATTCAAAGCGTTTGACTTTTTCATCGGGTGTCAGGGCTTGTAGCAATTGTAAACGGTAACGCTTCTGCTTTAGCCTTTTCCGTAAGATTTTCCAAACCGTCGGCTGTGGTACGTTTAGCTCCCTGCTTGCTTTATTCGTCGACTTCCGCGGGCTACGCGTGAAACTTGCCCGCACGCGTTCAACCGTTTCTTCGCTCACTGCAGGCCGACCCGTTGATTTCCCCTTACAGAGGCATCCAGAAGCTTTAAACTGCGCATACCATCGCCGAATGGAGTTAGCAGTTGGTGGATCTTTGTTGAACTTCGTCCTGAAGTGTCGTTGCACTGTTATGACTGACTGATGTGAGTGCATTTCAAGCACGACATACTCTTTCTCGGCTCCTGTCGCCATTTTGTCTCACTGCGCTCTCGAGCGCTCTGGCGGCAGAAACCTGAAGTGCGGCTTCAGCCGAACAAAACTTTATGAGTTTTTCTATGTATCTGTAGTGTGTCGTGACCATATGTCAATGAATGGAACTACAGTGAATTTATGAAATCGCTTCAATCATTTGTAATAGCCCTGTATATGTTCTAAAATCCTGCTGTATATCGACGTTAACTATATGGGTCTGTAATTTTTGGATTACTCCTACTACCTTTCTTGAATATTGGTGTGACCTCGGCAACTTTCCAGTCTTTGGGTACGGACATTTTGTCGAGCGAACGGTTGTGTATGATTGTTAATTATGGAGCTAATACATCAGCATACTCCGAGCGGAACCTAATTGGTATACGCTCTAGACCAGAAGGCTTGCTGTTAAGTGATTCAAGTTGCTTCACTACTCCGAAGATATTTACTTCTACGTTACTCATGTTTGCAGCTGTTCTCGATTCGAATTTTGGAATATTTACTTCGTCTTCTTTTGTGAAGGCATTTCGGCAGGCTGTGTTTAGTAACTCTGCTTTGGCAACACTGTCTTGGATAGTATCTCCATTGCTATCGCGCAGAGAAGGCATTGATTGTTTCTTGCCGCTAACATACTTCATATACGACCAGAATCTCTTTGTATTTTCTGCCAGGTTTCGAGACAAAGTTTCGTTGTAGAAACTGTTATAAGCGTCTCGCATTGAAGTTCGCGCAAAATTTCGAGCTTCTGTAAAAGATGACCAATCTTGGAGATTTTGCGTCTGTTTATATTTGGCTTATTTATTTCGTTGTTTCTGCAACAGTGTTCTAACACGTTTTGTGTACCAAGGAGGATCAGCTCCGACGTTTGTTAACTTGTTTGGTATAAATCTCTCAATTGCTGCCGATACTATTTCTTTGATTGCAAGCCACATCTGGTCTACACTTATATTATTAATTTGGAATGAGTGGAGATCGTCCTTCAGGAAGGCGTAGAGTGAATATCTATCTGCTTATTTGAATAGGTATATTTTTCGTTTATTTTTGGTGGATTTGGGGATTACAATATTCAGTATCGCTACCACAACCCTGTTCACTAATCCTTGTATCTGTTTTGATGCTCGTTATTAATTCAGGACTATTTGTTGCTAAGAGATCAAGTGTGTTTTCACAACCGCTTACTATTCACGTGGGCTCATGAACTAACTGCTCGAAATAATTTTCAGATGTAGATGCAGATTTTTCAGAGTAGATGTAGTGCGCCAGAATACGGTTTATAGGCAGTGGCTATCTCTTCCTCCGTGACTTCTTCCGTCTCCACACGCTGTACTGTAGAGATGGAGCACAGAAATTTGACGGGAAGACGACCGACTTTTTCAGTCACGTTCTGACCTCCACGTATTTTCTCTTTCAAGGAGTATACTACGAACAAACAGGAGGAGTCGCAATGGGGAGCCTACTCTCGCGAACTTCTACTTGGAGTACTTCGAGGAGGAAGCTTTGGCGTCATCCAAATGGAAACCTACTTGTTTTCTCCGTTATGTGGATGACACGTTCGCCATCTGGCTCCATGGAAGGGACAAGTTCCTGGACTTCCTTACACACCTGAACTCCATACATCCGAACATCAAATTCATTATAGAGACCGAAGCAGGAGGAAGATTACCATTCCTGGACGTCATGGTTAAAAGAAGAGCTGGTGGCACTCTGGGCCATGGGGTATACAGGAAGAAAATGCACAACGACCTGTATTTGCATGCGGATAGCTGCCACCACCCTTCGCAGAGGAATGGGGTGCTGAAAATACTGGTGCGCAGGGCGCGCCCCATCTCTGACGCAGAGTCTGCCCCATGATCTGGAACATCTCAATACTGTATTCCGGAAAAACGGGTACTCGCAACGGCAGATCAGACGCGCTCTCAGCCCCACCTCTATAGTACAGCGTATGGAGAAGGAAGTAGTCACGGAGGAAGAGATAGCTACTGCCTATATACCGTATTCTGGCGCACTATCGGGGAAAATAGGACAAATATTGAGCAAACACCGAGTAGGAATTGTCTTTTGCCCGCCCAATAAAACACGAGCAGTATTGGGAAGTGTCAAAGACGATTTCGGTTAGTGTCAAAGACGATTTCGGTTTGCGGAAGCCATATTTCGGATTCCGTGTCAGTGTGGGAAGACTTATATTGGACAGACATTGTGAACCACCGAAGATCGTGGCTGAGAACATCAGAGGCACACTCTATTGAGGTACCCCAACAAGGTGGCGTTCGTAGAGCACTGTTTGTCCGAAAATTACTAAATGAACTACCAACATACCAGGGTCTTGGCACTGTCATCTAAATACTGGGACAGCGTCGTTAGAGAGGCTATCGAAATTCGTACCGGGGACGGATTCATCAGCCGAGATTGCGGCTATAACCTGAGCAAGGCATGGGAAGCAGCATTGAGTCTAATTAAAAAGACACTCAGCAAAGAAAACGAACGGGCGACCAGGGCGGACGAGGCAATTACACCGACGCCACCACAGATGCCGGCGCTAGCGTAGCGTGTCAGTGACCGCCTACGCGCGGCCGCGGACCGCGGAGAGGCGACATGTCTGATCGCCGGAATAGTGTGCCCGTTGGACACTATCGACCGGCAGTACACCCGTGGACTGTTCGAGCAAGAAATACGCCGAGAGAAACTGAAAAATCACAAAAGCTGAAAGGTTTGGCAGTGACATCAACATTCTGTTAGAGACTCCAGACGACATGGAGGATCAAGATCATGTGGTTAAACTGGATAACTAAGGAAGAAGTACTGAATCGAATCGGGGAGAAAATAAAAATAGACACAACCTGAATAAAAGAAGCAATGGATTGAACAGGCATACCCAGAGTCATCAATTAATTGTCAGTTTCGTCATGGGGAAAGTGTGCAGGTAAAAGTTGTAGAGAAAGAGATCGAGGTCTGAGAAGAATAAGCACGTGGAAGCGGCTGTTGTGTTCAGGTGGATTCTGATATTCTTCCGCCGAGATAACGGGGGAAATATTAGCCACATATAATCCATTTATGGCCTCTTTATAGTGTCCGCAGCTCGTGGTCGTGCGGTAGCGTTCTCGCTTCCCGCTCCCGTGTTCCCGGGTTCGATTCCCGGCGGGGCCAGGGATTTTCTCTGCCTCGTGATGACTGGGTGTTGTGTGATGTCCTTAGGTAAGTTAGGTTTAAGTAGTTCTAAGTTCTAGGGGACTGATGACCATAGATGTTAAGTCACATAGTGCTCAGAGCCATTTGAACCAACCTCTTTATAGTCATAGGATAGTAATATCAGTTCTGTTGAGAGATTATGGAAAACTCTGGAGGGAAGAAATAGGAGAATATTAATTTCCTGTATCGGAGAAGAGATCGAAGGAAGGGACACTACGAAAAATTGTAGAAAACTTGCAGGAACGCTTAATATAAGTAATATATATACTGGCAGAAGTAAAGCTGTGAGACCGGGCGTGAGTCGTGCTTCGGTAGCTCAGATGGTAGAGCACTTGCCCGCGAAAGGCAAAGGTCCTGAGTTCGAGTCTCAGTCAGGCACACAGTTTTAAACTGCCAGGAAGTTTCATAATAAAAATAATTTTAAGATATCAGAATTTCTTTTAGTTTTGTTTTTTCGTGTTTCTTGTGCCACTGACTTTGCCGCTGTGGTAACACCTATTCCCGTCAGATAACCGAAGTTAGTCCGCAGCTCGTGGTCGTGCGGTAGCGTTCTCGCTTCCCGCGCCCGTGTTCCCGGGTTCGATTCCCGGCGGAGCCAGGGATTTTCTCTGCCTCGTGATGACTGGGTGTTGTGTGATGTCCTTAGGTTAGTTAGGTTTAAGTAGTTCTAAGTTCTAGGGGACTGATGACCATAGATGTTAAGTCCCATAGTGCTCAGAGCCATTTGAATCATTTAACCGAAGTTAAGCGCTGTCGAGTTTGACTAACACATGGATGAGTGACCATCCGGGTCTGCCGAGCGCTGTTGGCAAGCAAGATGCTCTCAGCTCTTGTGAGGCCAGCTGAGGAGCTACTTGATCGAGAAGTCGTGAACAATAGCCGGGAGAACGGTGTGCTGACCGCATGCCTCTCCATACCCACATCTAGTGACGCATGTTGTCTGAGGATGGCACGGCGGTCGGTCGGAACCGTTTGGCCGTTCGCGGCCTGTTCGGGGGGGGGGGGGGAGGGGAAAGAGAGAGAGAGATATGACTTGTAGAATATATACATGTAGAATATATACATATGTAAACTTATACAAATGTCCGTTTTATTCGCTAGTTGCAAAAAACGTCAGTATCATCGGCGCGTGCAAATATTAAAGTGAGACTATAGTTTATACGAATAGCCAGAAGATGACTGCATCGCCACAATGGCCAGCCATTAGGGCGGCAGCGACATTACAGGTATTAACTGCTGGGACTGTGCCGGGCAGTGAGTACAGCTGCTACATTTGGACGTCGGCCTCTTCGCTGCGCTGGCGCTGGCGGTGCGCCAGCCCCCCGTGTTTCGGCCGAGCGCTGATGCTGCACGCTGCATCGATGTTTGCGCGAGCCGAGGCCGTCCACGCCGGTCCGCGTAGGCGCTGCCAGCGACACGCGCCGCCGCCTCTTCTTGCGTGCTGTTTGTCCTCGCGGTTCGCCTGGAACGTCCAACATACCCGGCTCGTGCACTGCTATAGAGCCACGCTGCGGCAGGACAAAAAAGCGAAACGTTCGATAATTTATGCTTAAATCATTTCTGTCTGTGTCTGTAGGTTGTGTAATTTCCTTAGGGTCTTTACCAAAACGGCAACAGGCCTTCCTTCCTTTGACATTCGGCTGTGCAGCTGCGGCTGCGAGAGCATAGACGCTCTGTACCTAGACCAGGTCGCGTACTGTTGTTTGCGCTTAGCCCTGTCCCCAACAGCCGGCCGAAGGAAGCGTGCGTGCTGGGCCAGATGACAAGAATGAAGTGACTGTGGACAACAACCTGTAAGTAACCCGTTTCATCTAATCGTAGAGTCATACAGTCGAACCAGTACGTTGAGATGTAGATATCCCTGTGGTAGTACTACACCAATAGTTAGAGTGATAAGTGACTGTGCGGCTTGTGTTGACTATTGTTGTTACCTCTGAAGATGTATCGGGATTACAGTTTTATTTCTTGCGCAATGCGGTATGTGTGAAGATGAGTTCTGAAACATCATGTCAAGCAGTGAAGGATAATATAAAAGGAGAGGTAGACGCCGGCCGTGGTGGCCGAGCGGTTCTAGGCGCCTCGGTCCGCAGGTTCGAATGCTGCGTCAGGCATTGATGTATGTGACGTCCTTAGGTTAGTTAGGTTTAAGTAGTTCTAACTTCTAGGGGACTGATGACCTCAGATGTTGAGTCCCATAGTGCTCAGAGCCATTTGAACCTTTTTTTTTTTTTTGAGTGGTAGACTTTAAGAACTCGTTGGAACGGGTGATCAAAATGGCAGTGTAATGTACGGGATTTTCGCACTATTCGTGTTTGCAACTTACGTTTTCAATTCCAGACTAGCAGATCCAATTAGCGCGCAAAAATTAAAATAAACTGTTTCAGGTTCGATAGGGGCAGTAGACCACAAACGCCCAATTTAATGTTCCCTAGGAGCCGAAATTGCAAAACATGTCCCACCGTATGTAAACGTTACGGGGCACCGCGCTCTTTGTCATATACAATGGTCAGCCGCGAATATGCGACTTATGCTGTCAGACGGCCATCTGCGGGCACGTTGTGATCAATTGTGTGCAACTAACCAGTTACAGCGAAGGATTCCTCAGAGAAATCTTGCCACGACATGTTATCCGACACATTTTTCAAACGGGAAAATTCGGTCATTAGCTACAGCCGTTGCAGCTCAAACAAGTCCGAAGAAACATATTGCACATACGAAACGCAAAACGAAGTAACGATACCACACCTGAGTAATGCGGGAAATACGGACGTGACGCCCCATCTAGGAGAGAGGCCATATTCATCCAATGCGCAGCAATTTTGCGGACCCGAGAATATCGTGCAAAATGTAGAGCAGTTTTGTGCCACACGCCTGCATCTGCGGCTAACTCACGCGCAGTCCATAGATGATACATATCCAACAGGTAAGCAAGAAGCTTGTCATACTGTCCGTGGGGGAGGGGGGGGGAGAGAGGGGAGAGGAGAGAGGGATTCTCCAGACCGGGCCGATCGTAAGTGACATCCCTGCCATCCCGGAACACTTCCACCTATCTCGCTACCGTACGATATGGTGATAGTGTGTCACCACACGCCCCAACCAGTCCCTCAAAAAGCTCTTATGCGCTCCAGCCGTGTGCCACTTCAGTGTTGATGCAAGCACACTTTTCGTGTTTCTTAAAAATTCTCTTAGAGCGCTTGAACTGGCCTCCCGCAGTTTGACAGTATACACTGCAACTGTTTCCGACACAGCCGCCACCGCTCACTGCACTTCTTCTACTAGCCTACTGCAACCAGATACAGACAGCGAGCATGCTGTTTGACTACTTCCTTAATGTTCCGGTGGTATTGCCTCTACGTATTATCCAACCATCGTGTAATGTAATTAAATTAACGAATGTGCTAGAGACGTACTGTATAGCAGCTATAAATGTTAATACAGTTACAATCTTAACAAAGATAACAGAAGTGAAGAATCACTTATACGAGACTGAGGTGGACGTAACTGTGTTGCAGGAGGTAACTTCTCCCGCAGTTTCAGAAGTTACAAAATACGAACATATTATAGGTATTGGCTACACCGTGGGCACTGCTGTTTTGCATAAACAAGGCATATGGTGTAATTTCGCCTCTATTTGTATGAGAACGAATCACATCATGCCAATTATACGACACATAATTAATCAGCATCTGTGCTCCATCCGGCATTGGAATGAAATTTGAACGATACTAATTTTTTTTAATGCAACTGGCATAGTCATTGTTTCCCACCTCGCGAGTACCCAGATTTCTTTTGGAGACTTTAGCAGTGCTATAGAGAACAAAGATCAAGAATCAAACTTAAAATTAGGATCACGAGTTACACAGCTTGGTCAAAGATACGAAATTCACAGACGTGTGTCGTAAAGACCATCCCAAGCAAACGCCATTGACCTACGTCGCAGATAATACGGTAGGCAGACTCGATCGTGCATACCCGCAGACTGAACTGCTATCTCATTTATCGAGTAATGAAATTCTGCTACTCAGCTTTTCACACCACTCCAGCTGTCATCTTTTATAGAGGCAAACCAAGCAAAAAGTGGAGAGAGCGTGAGGCCTTTGGTACTTCAATTCCAACCACTTAAAGAGTGGCTTATTACAACGCGTGTTTATCCGTGCAGAGCTAAAATTGTGCAACTAACGCATATCGCTGCACAGGGATATGTCATGAGGGTTCACGGAAGAGAGTTTCAGAAAACAATCTATAATATTACTATATCCATATATATATATATATATATATATATATATATATATATATATATATATATGTGTGTGTGTGTGTGTGTGTGTGTGTGTGTGTGTGTGTGTGTGTATTTATGTATGTTCCACATCTTCTCCCAAACCACTGGATCGGCTTCAGACAGACTTATAACACATATCACTTACTGTCTGGAAAGAAGTGATGTGGCCGTAAGAACAACCTACCTATCAAAGGGGTGTGGATGGGAGTGACAAAGAAATGGAGCCCACGACGCGCGAAAACCTAGGCTATATTCAGTTAGTTTTTAAGAATGAAAACACTTATTTGCAACAAACTTTACACGTAATTTCAAACTATTAGGAAACTTTTTGTGGCTGAACACCGCCCTTCCATAAAATGATTACCGCCTACTACATTTTCACTGTTCTTGCAGTAAAACTGCCACATAAAGCACTGCGTTTTAATTTATCACTTGTTCGCTAGGAACTGTATTAACGACACATTTTGTTGGCGGTATTCACATGTGCCATCGAATGTACCTGCAAAATGATGTCATTGTAGAAGATATGACGACGTAAACATTGAGACGCGCCAAAAATTGTCGCACCATGCATGACGTTGTAATTTAGTACTTCTTTACTGCCAATTCTATTCGCTGCACATTTCGCAGATGGTATCCACATATACCACGAACGTTCAAGAGATATTACGTCATAAATATTGAGCTCCGTGAAAACTAAACTACAGAGGGAAATTTGCTACAAATGCATGTAAAATATAATTACAACCATGTCTGAAATACGTTTTAGTATATGTGAAACATACGTGACATATGCGAACATGGTTGAATCCGCAGGTAAAAATCTCCTCCTAAACCTCTCCATCGATTTCAACTAAATTTGGTACACACATTAATTACTATCTGGAAATAAATAATCTGTGGGGAAAGAAACACCAACCTCTTCTTGTGGCGGGGCTGATGGACAAGTAAGGGGGCATGGGGGGGGGGGAGTAGAAGATGGAGAGATAAAGAGGCAGAAGGAAGAGATGGACACAGATGGGGGGAGGGGAAGATGGACAAATAGAGAAGGGGGGAATCATTAAATAGACGACTGACTTAAATACATACCTGGGCAACGTCGGGTTCTCAGCTAGTTGTTTTGTAAAAGAGAGACACCACGAACATCACAGTATAAAATCACTAATAGACTTAAACAACTGTATATGTGACAGCCAACAGGAGATAAAAAACACATTTCTTGACATGTTCCAGAATTTGTATTCTCATACGGAAGCGCCAGGCATTCTTATTCCGACATCGCCATACCATTTTTCATACCAGAATATGATTAAAAACCTCGATAATCAACCACTAGTTCAGTTTCCCAATCAAGACGAAAAAGCTGCAATAATTAAACAAGTTCCTCCAAACAAGCCTCTGGGCATTGATGGAATCCCTGCAGAACTTTATAAACGCTGTTGGTATTTGATAGGACCAAAATTAACACAAATTTATAACGATGTACTGTGCCACCTTAATTCGCGGAAGGCGTCATTATATTAATGTAAGGACAATCTTCTCCGTAAAAAATACAGAATTGTGGCCTAAGAACGTGTTTCAATACTCTAAATTTTACATATGTTTTCTCAGTTCACGGTTAGAGTACGAAAACAGTATAGTTCGTAGTCTAACTATGACCAGTATGATGCCAAAATATTGTGATGTGACATCGATGACCTAGCAGGCTAATTTCCCTGTACGATATGCGTAGTATCGAGTGTATCACTCCTGTATATAAAAGTGGATGCGTCAAAGATTTGTTGAGATAGTAATACGGTGAGCTGCTAATACTACCACGAAAATGGAAGTTAATGAGTCTCTCACGGCACCAATGTTGCTACGCTGGGGACCCCGCCATTGGCATTATCACCTACGCTATTTGCTTCAGCGGTAGAGCAACTCTCGCGGCCTTGACATTATAAGGCTGTAGAATATCAGTACAGGCAACGCTGACATCGCTGCAGTCGAGTCAGAAGTCGAAGGTCTGTTAGCTATGCTGTGCATTGTAGCTTATGATCAGGACAGCGGAGCGGTACTAAACGAGGAGAAAGCCGCTATCTTACAAACTAGGCGCGGAAGCCCACCACTCCATACGGAGTTTTTTCCGAGTGTAACAAAACCGAAACAACTAGGGATGTAAGTTCTGGCAGATCCTCAATTTATATATCAGACGAACTGGCTAATGATAATGCACTTTTTATGTGGTGTGCAATACGGTAACATCGACAACGGCACATTGACCGACTACTGACAGCGCACTTCGTAAATACTTAAATTCTACCCGAGGTACGACAGATAGCGTACGTCTATCCTATAGCACCTAAAACAGCAATGCAGTTCTTATCAGCTAGGATGTGGACCGTATGGTCAGCAAGTATCCTTAAAGTATTCTTCCACATTACAGCAACATCAACAACAGTCGGAGGCACTGATCTACGCAATCTGAGGATTCATTTCCGTATCCCGTTGACATTGTCGAAGCATTCCAGTGGTTATACAGAAATCATTGTGGGTAGGTCACATGTCTTTTGATCATTATAGCCATTGACAATATTTGTCTTAAGAATGCTGTCAGTGGAACTGTCCACAAAATACAGGAACACGGATGAATAAATAACGACACAGTATTGATTGCAAAACGTCAACAGCCACACAGATACTTCGTAAGTTACGAATAATATGAAGTTCCAAATTAAGAAAATTTACTATACATCTAAACCAACACCATGTACGAAAAAGCGTGCTCAAAAAGGAGTAGAGAAAGTCAGACCAGTTAACAGTAATAGGTATCACCAGAACTTGAAACAAGGAACGCAGAACGGTGACAATAATTTCCACAATAAGTCATTCTTTTAGCAAAACTGTCATTCGGTCTATAAGTACTGTAAGCACGACAAAAATCATATGGTCATAATAATTAGAATATTACCACTTTTGATGCTTTGTCATTAAGAACGATAAGCGTCTATGTTGAAGAGCTTTTCAACTTGCAATACGCTTAAGATAGAGAGAACCAAGTTTTGTGCGGCGCTAATTTTCCATGCAGCAGTTCGTTGACGGTGCAGTGTGTTATTTAGTGTCTGATAGTGTCATACAAATGACGCATCTAGCCTATCACAGTATTCATGTGAGAATAATCGCTGTGTAATGCGATGGCTCGGGTGGTAGCTGCTTCCCTCTCACAATGCAGTGGAAGCAGGATCAAGTCAGGGTGTGGCAGTCCTGCTCTGCGCGAGCACTTACTCTTCCTCACCTGCATATGCAGAGGGGAATATGCCGTAAAACGCTTATCCATCCAAAGCTCTATTAATTCCTGTACAACCTTCCACATTTTCTGAACTCACTTCCAGGCTGATAACCTCCTGTTACTGAATAACTCTGATGGAAATTTGCGTGTTAGCGGCGTAGCTCTGCTAATTCGTAGCAGGAGGAACACCTTGTCACCAAGACCATTTCCGTTCTAGACAGAGTGATCTACGCATTCCTTGAAGTGAATGCTAAGATTAGCCTTCAAATCATTTGTGCCTACGTACCTACTTAACCTTCAACTGCCGGCCGGTGTGGCCGTGCAATTCTAGGCGCTTCAGTCTGCAACCGCGTGACCGCTACGGTCGCAGGTTCGAATCGTGCCTCGGGCATGGATGTGTGTGATGTCCTTAGGTTAGTTAGGTTTAAGTAGTTCTAAGTTCTAGGGGACTGATGACCACAGAAGTTAAGTCCCATAGTGCTCAGAGCCATTTGAACCATTTTCACCTACAACTGATGAAGAATTAGAACAGATCTTTGAGTACCCGACAACAGCAAAAAATTCAAAAACCACCACGTTCTCCTTAACACTTCGCGGTTCTAATACCAAGGTAAGAGTGAAGTCCACAGAAAACCATCTCTTCACTGAAAATTTGCGACTTTCAACGCGAAACCATAGAGGACGAATCATGACGAGTTTTGTTAACAACTAACAGAAAAGTTAAGAGGAGTGGAACTGAATGAACTCTTGGCTGGAATTGCCGGTTGTATTCGGACAGCAGTAATAAGTCAGTTGAATTTGTTCTTGGCCACGTGTTCTGCCCAACGCCACTTTAGTTTCGCTATCGGCACGATAAAATCATACACCACGCGCCCCTTCCTATCATTCTTGATGCTGCATTTCAGTTTCACTCCAAATATTGTTCTCTTTGTTGCTCTTTGACAGTTCCTGAGTCGAAATGCTCTGATTGTTGTAACTATCATAGTTTCGAGACCGCATGTTGTTACTGGCAAGATGCATGTGTCATAAACCTTCTTTTTAAATTAGTGGAGATACTCGGTTTCCTGAAAATGTAACCAGGTTTTCCAAATGCCATCCAGGTGAGCCCATTTAGCCGGATGATCTCTGCCGTCTGATTATCTTCTCCAACTTGTATTTTATGTCCCAAATAAATATATTCTTTTGTTAACTCCAGAGAACAGTTTTTGATTGAGACCGGAATATTGAAATGGCTCATGACTTTACACCTTTGAAGGTTAATTTTGAGGCTTACAGCTTTTTTCCAGTGATTCACACTTCCTGTCTCTACGGCCGCATTCATTTGATCATGTACCAATAGAGATTCCATAGCCTCTTTGAAATGATGACTGATGCTTAGGCACCCCCATGCCTCGTCGCTCTGCGCCGTGCTGCTGCTACCCTACCCTACGCTGCCTCGCAGCCTCTCAGACTTCTGGGGCTCTATTGCCGTGAGACCGATAACCTACTTGCTTTGAAAGTTGCCAGTCGGCACAACTTCTTACAGGTTGCTACAGTCGCTGTAGCAGTGGCTACTGGCTGCCTTCAGTGGATCCTACCTCCCAATTGCCGCAACCGCCACCAAAAGTTTTTACACTACTGGCCATTACAATTTCTACACCAAGAAGAAATGCAGATGATAAACGGGTATTCATTGGACAAATATATTATACTAGAACTGACATGTGATTACATTTAAACGCAATTTGGGTGCCTAAATCCTGAGAAATCAATACCCAGAACAACCACCTCTGGCCGTAATAACGGCCTTGATACGCCTGGGCATTGGGCCAAACAGAGCTTGGATGGCGTGTACAATTACAGCTGCCCATGCACCTTCAACACGATACCACAGTTCATCAAGAGTAGTGACTGGCGTATTGTGACGAGCCAGTTGCTCGGCCACCATTGACCAGACCTTTTCAGTTGGTGGGAGATCTGGAGAATGCGCTGGCCAGGTCAGCAGTCGAACATTTTCTGTATCCAGAAAGGCCCGTACAGGACCTGCAACATGCCGTCTTGCCTTATCCTGCTGAAATGTAGGGTTTCGCAGGGATAGAATGAAGGGTAGAGCCACGGGTCGTATCACATCTGAAATGTAACGTCCACTGTTCAAAGTGCCGTCAATGTGAACAAGAGGTGACCGAGACGTGTAACCAATGGCACCCCATACCATCACGCCGGGTGATACGCCGGTATGGCGATGACGAATACACGCTTCCAATGTGCGCTCACCGCGGTGTCGCCAAACACGGATGCTACCATCATGATGCTGTAAAAAGAACCTGGATGCATCCGAAAAAATGACGTTTCGCCATTCGTGCACCTAGGGTCGTCGTTGAGCAGGCGCTCCTGTCTGTGATGCAGTGTCAAGGGTAACCGCAGCCATGGTCTCCGAGCTGATAGTCCATGCTGCTGCAAACGTCGTCGAACTGTTCGTGCAGATGGTTGTTGACTCAGGGATCGAGACGTGGCTGCACGATCCGTTACAGCCATGCGGATAAGATGCCTGTCATCTCGACTGCTAGTGATACGAGGCCGTTGGGATCCAGCACGGCGTTCCGTATTACCCTCCTGAACCCACCGATTCCATATTCTGCTAACAGTCATTGGATCTCAACCAACGCGAGGAGCAATGTCGCGATACGATAAGCCGCAATCGCGTTAGGCTACAATCCGACCTTTATCAAAGTCGGAAACATGGTGGTACGCATTTCTCCTCCTTACACGAGGCAACAGAACAACGTTTCACCAGGCAACGCCGGTCAACTGCTGTTTGTGTATGAGAAATCGGTTGGAAACTTTCCTCATTTCAGCACGTCGTACGTGTCGCCACCGGCACTATACTTGTGTGAATGCTCTGAAAAGCTAATCATTTGCATATCACAGCATCTTCCTGTCCGTTAAGTTTCGCGTCCGTAGCACGTCATCTTCGTGGTGTAGCAATTTTAATGGCCAGTAGTGTATTTTTGTCGCATCCCAAGTGTGGGTTTTGCGCGAGATTAAATGACACCGTTCTTAACCACAACTTAGTTGGTTGGCCTCAGCGAGAGGGAGACTTTGACCTGACTAAGAAGTGACAATAAATGATGTGATGGTAACAAAAGGCTGGGAGATGATTAAGCAACTCTCTAGAACGTTCAACAATCTAAAGTTTATTACAAAATGCACAGACTGAACCCTACAGCTCTGGCGGAGATGTGTCCTATGAGCGGCCAAGTCTATTACAGAGACGGCGTAAAGACACGGTCGTTCCGTCTACTCTTAGAATGCGATCCACACTAAAATCAGAGCCCCACTGCTGCTGCCTATCGACGACTGCAGACTGTCTCCTGACGGCCTCGCACATCGACTGCCTGTCCCGACTAACTATCTGTCTCTCTAACTCTGTCTACATTTTTTTCTCGGAGTATCTTGCTGCCAATTTTTATATCATTTTCCCTTCGACCCCGCCGGCTATTACCGTGCCGTAATGTCGAGGGCTACTTGCCTCCTTGATGGCTGTTATTGTGCACTATTCTTCTGTGGTTCTTCAGCGGCTGGGTGGAGGGCATGAGATGCTTCTCTTAATATGGTCATACACTGCGAGCGAAGCCCCATATTGGCTTCTCATGACGCTGTGCTGTCCCCACCAGAAGGCCATCTCTCTTTCTCCTTCTCGTCCCACGCTTTCTCTCTAACTATTAGTGCTGTTTGCGTATTAACTTTAATTCGACTCCTTCGCAAGGTCCCGTTACCAGAAGTGTACACAGAGCCATCCTTGTGCCATTATGGCTTATAGTTTTTAGCATGCTGTCAACACGGCTGCCCGTCAGCGTGGCACCGGCAAGCCAGCCCGCTTCCGGTTCTGTGGCTCCTCTCGCCGCATCTAATACATTCCTGTTGATTCTCTATAGTTTATCAATTCTGTTATTAACAACACCTTAACAATTCCCCATTTTGTTTTACTACTGCAATTCAGAATTGGTTTTACTCATTGTAACGTACAACGAGAAAACAGAAATTAATAATATTGATTTATCTATCGAACACTCTTCGTGGTAGTATTTACAATGAGACGATGTTAACGTGAAGTAGTAAAGTCTGTCTGAGAACGAAAGGAGCCTTTATGTGACGCAGAATATACACGAGTGCGATTTAAATATGCAACACCGCTTCGTTAGGCGTTTTTCCACAACGTATTCGAGGAAAGCTTTGTTCTGAGATTTGTGGTTGGTCCTGTTCTATACACCTCCCTCAGAAAGTTTGCTACCTCCTGCATACACTTATCTCGCTGTATCCGTTCCGATGAACCGGGTTTTTGTCCACATTACATTCCTGGCGTAGAAACGTCCCCGTACTTGCTGCTGGTTTTTGTATGTTTTTGAAAAGGAGTGTAACTGAATGACTTCTAATGGTAGTTTGCAACTAAAGAGTTCAGCTTTTTTTTCAAAACGTAGTTAAGTGCTGCACTAAATCAATTTCCGTCTCAAGAGAGAGGGAAGGAATCCTTCAAATATCGCTTCAGGAGCCCAGTACCTCTACGTCACTGACGTTTGATCTGCAGCCAGCGGCAACATAACTGGACTTCGAACGCCTTATTAAAGAGGAGCTTGCTAATATCGTATAAAGTTGAACGGGTAGTTTTGATCTACTAGAAGTACATCTACATCTACATTTATACTCCGCAAGCCACCCAACGGTGTGTGGCGGAGGGCTCTTTACGTGCCACTGCATTACCTCCCTTTCCTGTTCCAGTCACGTATGGTTCACGGGAAGAACGGCTGCCGGAAAGCCTCCGTGCGCACTCGAATCTCTCTAATTTTACATTCGTGATCTCTTCGGGAGGTATAACTAGGGGGAAGCAATATATTCGATACCTCATCCAGAAACGCACCCTCTCAAAACCTGGACAGAAAGCTACACCGCGATGCAGAGCGCCTCTCTTGCAGAGTCTGACACTTGAGTTTGCTAAACATCTCCGTAACACTATCACGCTTACCAAATAACCCTGTGACGAAACGCGCCGCTCTTCTTTGGATCTTCTCTCTCTCCTCCGTCAACCCGACCTGGTACGGATCCCACACCGATGAGCAATACTCAAGTATAGGTCGAACGAGTCTTTTGTAAGCCACCTCCTTTGTTGGGGGCTACATTTTCTAAGGACTCTCCCAATGAATCTCAACCTGCACCCGCGTACCCAACAATTAATTTTATATCATCATTCCACTACAAATCGTTCCGCACGCATACTCCCAGATATTTTACAGAAGTAACTGCTACCAGTGTTTGTTCCGCTATCATATAAACATACAATAAAGGATCCTTCTTGCTATGTATTCGCAGTACATTACATTTGTCTACGTTAAGGGTCAGTTGCCACTCCCTGCGCCAAGTGCCTATCCGCTGCAGATCTTCCTGCATTTCGCTACAATTTTCTAATGCTGCAACTTCTCTGTGTACTACAGCATCATCCGCGAAAAGCCGCTTGGAACTTCCGACACTATCTACTAGGTCATTTATATGTATTGTGAAAACCAATGGTCTCATAACACTCCCCTGTGGCACGCCAGAGGTTACTTTAACGTCTGTAGACGTCTCTCCATTGAGAACAACATGCTGTTTTCTAATGGATGGAAATCGGTTTGAGCTTTGTTAAAAAAAATATTTACTTGCTGGCCACAATCACACTTATATTACTGTATGAGGTTTCTGAAACACGAACCCGAACTCAGACCTTTGGGAGGCAGTCCTCTGCCGATTGAGCTATCCACACATGAGCCACAAACCGTGTCACAGCTTTCCAAGTTCCCGAGACATTCCGTTACACTCAGTGCCGAACTCTATCTTTATTGGACGAAAGGACGTTGCAAAGTACTGCTTAACCACAACCAGTGGGATACTTCCAGTATGATATTTACATTCTGCGGCAACATTTCCGCTGTTGTCAACGTTACAGATTAAAACTACGTGCTGCACTGAAACTGGAACCCCACTCCTAGCCCTCATAGGTAATGAATGAGATGATATGCTCCAACCTGTACCATCTAACGAAAGGATCACTAACAACGCTAATTTGGGAAGACACTGGGTAGAGGTTGGTAACGAAAGGTTGGTATTGGGGCTTACTTTGGTGATCAGCAATTGGACGCAGCTCCCTCTTCTCAACCTGTTGGGTAAATTGCAGTTGCAGATACTTTTTTCGCTTTTCTGAAGCCCGCTTCACGTACGAAGGCGCTTCCGCGCGTAGAGGCGTAGCGATAGTGAGCATGGAGGGGATGAGGTTTACGCATGCGTGGCGGCAGAGAGCGGGCAAACGAAGTCCGTGTTGCCGAACTGTGCTGCTACAGACAACACTGCCTTAGGTACATCGTATTACACGTTCAAATCTATTAGGAAATAACACATTTTAAAACCGAATTTCGATCATTCGTCTACGTGAGAGAAACCTTACTTTTGAGTCTTGAGGTTGTATCCACTGCTCCGCAGCACTTGTCTGTGTAACGTCGGAAGGCGAGAACAGCTGATACAGCTTTGTGATGACGTTAAGATCAATTTTTCTCAAAACTACGATTGTGTAACGACAAGTTCATCGAAAATAGTTGCAATAATTGCCATTTATTGCGATTTGGACTGTATTTCAGGTAAAAATGTGATACGTAACAAAACGAACTTCAAACTCAAACCGAAATCATTATATTTCATTGACAACTGCTTCTACTCCATATAATTTTTAAATGTGCATAATGCGCGTATGTGGGTGTGTTCCACTGCTGTTCAGTGTAAATCACTATGTGTAAAACAGTATTGCTGATAGCAAAGACTGTCGTAAAAATGGGCAATACATTATTATCTTTTTCGGTGTAAACAGGCATTATGAGTTTAACTCGTTCGATATTACAGTGGGAGAAAGCATTTATGACCCATTGAACAAGCTAACAGTTAACCATCTTCTGTATATAACTCGACGAATGCTAACAGATAACGTCGAAAACCACAGATATATCGACAGATAACCCTCTCTTTAATTGTAAGGCATTTTCCAATTCGTGCCATGATAATGACAGGGGTTTACGTGTCGAAATACTGGAGTTTATGACGAATTTATCCAGCCGCATTCTAGCAAGTAATACAACAGGCTGGGAAAAGCTTAACTTCTTCTTGGGCAATGTGTTGAACATTATAGTCTGAATACTTCACAGGCTACATGTTCTTAATCAATAAAAGCTTGGAAGTTCTCATGTACACAGTATGCAATTGAAATGTTGACAAAAACGTTTATAAACCATGAGTCTTTAAAACCAAGAAAGATCTTTACTTTGTTCCAAAGTCTACATCGTAATACCATCTACTATCTGAATCCATGTCTGAACCATCTGATTGTAAATTTAGGATGATACGTTCAAGGGCTTTTATCCATCTTCACCTCCCTGTGAAAGTCTTATTTTTGAAACTTACCATCATGACACACACAGTGTATCCACGCTGAAGGGGTATGCTGTCTATTGCTTCATGCAAACCCTTTCAATGTCTGTTACCTTGAATGTTTTTTTTCCCACATAGCTTGTAACCTGTACGCAAATTAATTCTATCGGATTATGCTGACAGTAATATGTGAGTAAACGCAAAACTGTGTGACCACATTCACGTGCAAGAAAGTACAGTCTGTCGCGTAGCTTTTATAAATTAACGAGCTGCAGGAGTTCAGCATGAGTCGGGCTTATATTGTCCGGAACAGTTTTATTTTTCAGTCAGAGCACACTACCCCTTTACCTGTACTCGATCATTTTTCTGTAATAGCTGAACGATAACTGGCACGATAATTACAATGAGCGACTTCGAAGAAGAATTGTTCAGCGAATTACTTCTTGAAAGTGACAGCGTTCATTTCCGAATGATAGTAGCTACTGTTTCTCGTACACCTAAATACAAGTTTACTCTGAGGAACCATGTCAGGAGAAGGGCAAGCATACAGGATAAGTATCCGAGAACCTTTTCCTAAGAGAACTTTAAAACCGACAGTACCATCATTCATTTTCCATCAATCTTGGAATGATTCAGTTTCACTAATATTTCATTAAGGTAATACACTGTACAACTACCTCCTCCTGTTGTATCATGCATATTTGTAATGGATGTGCTTCGTGCTGCTTCTATGTCACTTCTTTCAACTAAAAACTCTCTTCTTAACGTGTTTAAAACCAATGTATTTTAAAATTCTTTACGCTAACGAAGTGCTACTTTTGAAGCCAATTTGCTCAGGCATAATTCTAACAAGTTTTTCTGATGTTTGGTATTCCCTTCTTAAATACATTTCAAACTCGGAGCGCTTTAAAGCATCGTTGTCAAAACCATCTATTTGTGTTACAGGTTTGTTGCAGTTTCGATGATTTTCAGGCGACACGAAAACAAATTTTCATGAGGTTTCTACAGTTCCGATACTTTTCTTTACTATTCTCTGTACAGTTCTTTGTCCAACACGTGTTTCTGCAGTTCGTACTTGAGTCTGCAAAATGTCAAAAATAGAAATATCGCTTTCAGGTTCTCATTTGAGGAAGTTATAAATGCGGGACATAAACCACCTCGACTGTCTGTGAAGCATCTACATCAACGTGATTACTCTGCAATTCACAATTGAGTGCCTGGCAGAGCGTTCATAGAACCACCTTCAAGCTATTTCTCTACCGTTTCCCTCTCGAACAGCTTTCAGGAAGCACGGACGCTTTTATCTTTTCTTGCGAGCTCTAATTTCTCTTATTTTATTGTGATAAACATTCCTCCCTATTTAGATGGGCGCCAACAAAGTATTTTCACACTCTGAAGAAAAGTTGACGACTGCCACGACGAAAAACGCCTTTGTTTTGATGAATGCCACCCCAATTCGCGTATCATATCGGTGGCAGTCTGTCCCCTATTTCGCGAAAATACGAAACGAGCTGCCTTTCTTTGAACTTTTTCGATCAGTTCTATCTGCTGTGGAGCCCACACCTGACAGCAACACTTTAGAAGAGGGCGGAAAAGCATAGTGTAACTAATCTCTTTAGTAGACATGTTGCATTTTATAAGTGTTCTACCAATAGACTGCAGTCTTTGGTTTGCTTTCCACACAACGTTATCCATGTGAGAATTGAATTTAAGTTATTCGTAATTGTAGTCTCTATGTATTTAGTTGAATTTACAGCCTTTAGGATCGTGTGTTTTATCCTGTAAACCTAATTTAGCGGATTCCTTTTAGTACTCTTGCGGATGTCTTCAGACTTTGCATTATTTAGAGTCAATTGCCACTTTTCTCACCAAACATATATTTGTGATGACTTTATGAGACGGTAACTCACAGTATCATCTAGAAACAATCTAAGAGGACTACTAAGATTGTCTCCCAAATCACTTATTAGATCAGGAACAGAGGAGCCCCCATAACACTTCCTTTCAAACGCCAGGTATCACTGCTATCACTTCTGTTTTACTCGGAGATTGTAGTACATACATTGTTCTTAATGACAGGAAATGACAACTAAGACGATACTCCATAGGCACACTATTTAATAAAAGTTGCTTGTGAGGAACTTCATTTTATTGCCGTCACATGACATTTTCATTTGGAAATCATACCAAAACGTTTACAGACACACATTCACAGCTATACTGCTACAAGAAAGTAACATCGACATGAGTGAATAATTCGGTCGCTCTGTGAATGAAACTGCACTGTCGCAAAATACGGCAACAGCGCAGCATGTGGGAGAGAGATTCTTGCAATCCAGTTTGTAACTCGCTGCTAGCCGCTCGTAAAGAGAATGAATCTTATTGGCCACCAGCAGTTAATGGAGGGGGATACGCAGAACGGCTGAAAATAGGGCCGCCTTCCAGCATGTTCGTGCTATAGTAGTCTGCCACTCTGGTCGAAGGATGGAAGGTTATAATTTAACCGCACCGACGTGGAAGTCGTTAGAGACAGAGCACTAGTTCATCTGAAACAGCATGGTGTAAGGAATCGACCAGAGATTTATTGAGGAAATCATCCTGGTTATTGCTTAATATGATTTATGGAAGCGCAATGAACGTAGATCTGGATGATCCGCAGGGGATATGAATCCCAGTCAACATGAATACGCGTGTAATGTGTTAAATACTGTTCCTCTTGCTCGATTCCCTTATAGATGGCCTTTGTGTCAATTTATTGAATTCTGGCACGAGCAGTTTGATTTGACTCTCGTTAAGGGTCCTATATCTCACACGTTACCTGTATTGCTTATTTTTTGAGATTTTCTCTATTGAGTTAATTCTTTCCTCAGACGACGTGTATTCTGGCATATTGGGTGTCACGCAGTACAATTGGTTAAGCTGTGCTCAGTGCTAGTGTATTATATTTGTCTGTGAGAGTGTTAGAGGTTTTATCGTTACTATGTGTACAGTGCGCGCAAGTGTAGCGGTAGGGAGTCAGCGGCAGTAATTGCTTTTGCAAATAGCGGATTTGCAGTTGGTTAGTCCATACGCACGTCAGCATGGGTATTATGGTACATTGTATCACTATTTCTTTCATATGCAGTGTTCGTTAAAGATTAATTCGTCGTGTCAGGAAATTACGCTGACCAGAGGAACATGACAAGTGCCTTCACCCGATCTCACAAAAATTTCGCTCAGTGAAAGAGATGTCAAAATATGCACTTAAGCGTTGGTATTCGATCTTTTCTGAGAAAATGGCGGTTAATATTCAAGCTGCAATTTATATGCCTTCTAGAACGCAATAAATTCAACTGAAAAGTTGGCGCAGCGGGTAGCGTCGCGGCTATACAATTTTACGCCCCGTGTTCGAAACCTGATTATTGTTTTTATTTTTGTTTTTCATTTATTTACTTGTGTCCGTAGAACATAACTATACGAATGTTTTCCATGTATGTTGAAACAAGGATGTCCTTGTTCGTCTACTAATTGTCTGGTATTTTTTTTTTTTGTCATCAGTCTACTGACTGGTTTGATGCGGCCCGCCACGAATTCCTTTCCTGTGCTAACCTCTTCATCTCAGAGTAGCACTTGCAACCTACGTCTTCAATTATTTGCTTGACGTATGCCAATGTCTGTCTTCCTCTACAGTTTTTGTCCTCTACAGCTCCCTCTAGTACCATGGAAGTCATTCCCTCATGTCTTAGCAGATGTCCTATCATCCTGTCCCTTCTCCTTATCAGTGTTTTCCACATATTCCTTTCCTCTCCGATTCTGCGTAGAACCTCCTCATTCCTTACCTCATCAGTCCACCTAATTTTCAACATTCGTCTATAGCACCACATCTCAAATGCTTCGATTCTCTTCTGTTCCGGTTTTCCCACAGTCCATGTTTCACTACCATACGATGCTGTACTCCAGACGTACATCCTCAGAAGTTTCTTCCTCAAATTAAGGCCGGTATTTGATAGTAGTAGACTTCTCTTGGCCAGAAATGCCTTTTTTGCCATAGCGAGTCTGCTTTTGATGTCCTCCTTGCTCCGACCGTCATTGGTTATTTTACTGCCTAGGTAGCAGAATTCCTTAACTTCATTGACTTCGGGACCATCAATCCTGATGTTAAGTTTCTCGCTGTTCTCATTTCTACTACTTCTCATTACCTTCGTCTTTCTCCGATTTACTCTCAAACCGTACTGTGTACTCATTAGACTGTTCATTCGGTTCAGCAGATCATGTAATTCTTCTTCACTTTCACACAGGATAGCAATGTCATCAGCGAATCATATCACTGATATCCTTTCACCTTGAATTTTAATTCCACTCCTGAACCTTTCTTTTATTTCCATCATTGCTTCCTCGATGTACAGATTGAATAGTAGGGGCGAAAGGCTACAGCCTTGTCTTACACCCTTCTTAATACGAGCACTTCGTTCTTGATTGTCCACTCTTATTATTCCCTCTTGGTTGTTGTACATATTGTATATGACCCGTCTCTCCCTATAGCTTACCCCTATTTTTTTCAGAATCTCGAACAGCTTGCACCATTTTATATTGTCGAACGCTTTTTCCAGGTCGACAAATCCTATGAAAGTGTCTTGATTTTTCTTTTAGCCTTGCTTCCATTATTAGCCGTAACGTCAGAATTGCCTCTCTCGTCCCTTTACTTTTCCTAAAGCCAAACTGATCGTCACCTAGCGCATTCTCCATTTTCTTTTCCATTCTTCTGTATATTATTCTTGTAAGCAGCTTCGATGCATGAGTTGTTAAGCTGATTGTGCGATAATTCTCGCACTTGTCAGCTCTTGCCGTCTTTGGAATTGTGTGGATGATGCATTTCCGAAAGTCAGATGGTATATCGCCAGACTTATATATTCTACACACCAACGTGAATAGTCGTTTTGTTGCCACTTCCCCCAATGATTTTAGAAATTTTGATGGAATGTTATCTATCCCTTCTGCCTTATTTGACCGTAAGTCCTCCAAAGCTCTTTTAAATTCCGATTCTAATACTGGATCCCCTATCTCTTCTAAATCGACTCCTGTTTCTTCTTCTATCACATCAGACAAATCTTCACCCTCATAGAGGCTTTCAATGTATTCTTTCCACCTATCTGCTCTCTCCTCTGCATTTAACAGTGGAATTCCCGTTGCACTCTTAATGTTACCACCGTTGCTTTTAATGTCACCAAAGGTTGTTTTGACTTTCCTGTATGCTGAGTCTGTCCTTCCGACAATCATATCTTTTTCGATGTCTTCACAATTTTCCTGCAGCCATTTCGTCTTAGCTTCCCTGCACTTCCTATTTATTTCATTCCTCAGTGACTTGTATTTCTGTATTCCTGATTTTCCCGGAACATGCTTGTACTTCCTCCTTTCATCAATCAACTGAAGTATTTCTTCTGTTACCCATGGTTTCTTCGCAGCTGCCTTCTTTGTACCTATGTTTTCCTTCCCAACTTTTGTGATGGCCCTTTTTAGAGATGTCCATTCCTCTTCAACTGTACTGCCTACTGCGCTTTCCTTATTGCTGTATCTATAGCGTTAGAGAACTTCAAACGTTTCTCGTCATTCCTTAGTACTTCCGTATCCCACTTCTTTGCGTATTGATTCTTCCTGACTAATATCTTGAACTTCAGCCTACTCTTCATCACTACTATATTGTGATCTGAGTCTATATCTGCTCCTGGGTACGCCTTACAATCCAGTATCTGATTTCGGGATTTGGGATCTCTGTCTGACCATGATGTAATGTAATTGAAATCTTCTCGTATCTCCCGGCCTTTTCCAAGTATACCTCCTCCTCTTGTGATTCTTGAACAGGGTATTCGCTATTACTAGCTGAAACCTGTTACAGAACTCAATTAGTCTTTCTCCTCTTTCATTCCTTGTCCCAAGCCCATATTCTTATGTAACCTTTACTTCTACTCCTTCCCCTACAACTGCATTCCAGTCGCCCATGACTATTAGATTTTCGTCCCACTTTACATACTGCATTACCATTTCAATATCCTCATACACTTTCTCTGATCTCCAGCTTGCGACGTCGGCATGTATACCTGAACTATCGTTGTCGGTGTTGGTCTGCTGTCGATTCTGATTATAACAACCCGGTCACTGAACTGTTCACAGTAACACACCCTCTGCCCTACCTTCCTATTCATAACGAATCCTACACCTGTTATACCATTTTCTGCTGCTGTTGATATTACCCGATACTCATCTGACCAGAAATCCTTGTCTTCCTTCCACTTCACTTCACTGACCCCTACTATATCTAGATTGAGCCTTTGCATTTCCCTTTTCAGATTTTCTAGTTTCCCTGCCACGTTCAAGCTTCTGACATTCCACGCCCCGACTCGTAGAACATTATCCTTTCGTTGATTACTCAATCTTTTTCTCATGGTAACCTCCCCGTTGGCAGTGCCCTCCCGGAGATCCGAATGGGGAACTATTCCGGAATCTTTTGCCAATGGAGAGATCATCATGACACTTCTTCAAATACAGGCCACATGTCCTGTGGATACACGTTACGTGTCTTTAATGCAGTGGTTTCCATTGCCTTCTGCATCCTCATGTCGTTGATCATTGCTGATTCTTCCGCCTTTAGGGGCAATTTCCAACCCCTACGACAAGAGAGTGCCCTGAACCTCTATCCGCTCCTCCGCCCTCTTTGACAAGTCCGTTGGTAGAATGAGGCTGACTTCTTATGCCGGAAGTCTTCGAAAAAAAAGAACGAATGAGAAAATTATTTGAAATTGTTTTCGGTTAAATTTCTGTAGTGCATCTTGTTTCATAATCAATTGCAAGCGCCAGCTTTCGGAAATCATTGCCAACGCGTGAAATTTTCAGCAATGTTAACGGCTTTTCTTTCTCGGGTGAGACTCATGCGAAGAAATATCAGTGTGGCAAACATCTCATCGCGTGATGCTCATGGTCTTTGGGATTTCTGTGTTTCCAATGTTTCTACGATCAGTTTCAACCAAAGAATTCGTATGAAAATTGACATAAGAATTAAATATAAGAACTGGATAATTTTAAAAGATTATAACCCCTGGAAATACTACTCTCTCTCTCTCTCTCTCTCTCTCTCTCTCTCTCTCTCTCTCTCACACACACACACACACACACACACACACACACACACACACTATATAACAAATGTATGATGCTTATTCTGAAACCCATTCCTAATTATACAATCAATATAACGCCCTTGTATCCTGTAATTTGACAAGAAACTTTCGTGTAGCAATCTTATACAGACATGGGTAGATAAACGAAAATAAATAAAGAAATAAAATAAAAACAATAACCTGGTTTTCAACAGGAGACGCAAAATTATGAAGCCGCGACGCTACCAACTGCGCCAACGTTTCACTTGAATTTATCACATGCTGGAAGGCATATAAACGACGGCGGTAACTTTGACCTTCGTTTTCTCAGAAACGATCGAGTATCTACAGATAAGTTGAGACTCGTGTTTGCATGTTTTGATCTGTCTTTCACTGAGCGAAGTTTCTGGAAAATCGTTACCCAGTTCTCCTCGTGAGTTGAAGTTTCAATGGGAGAAGGTGATTTCAGACATTACGTTAGTCCATTGTTGGTATTTGTGTAACAAACGATGAAAAATAAACGCGAAATTTGTCGCCTGCGTTTGACTGTTGGGAATGACAATCATCATTTTGTTCATCATTGTGTGATCCTAATCAAAACGATTTCACAACGACTTTAATGCAAAGTAGAGGCTTCGATATATTGTTCGAGAAAGGTGAAGATTGGTTGGACAGGACGAAGAGTGTTAATTTGACATGACAATTACGGGTGGAGTGTTAAAATTCCTTCGCTAAACGAATTAGGTTTGTTCCAATAAACAGCCACCTGTGATGCACCTTTATGAACAATTTATCGCAGTAAATTTAGATGAGCTTTAAGACCACTTTGTCGCCAGACGACACACGAATCCGTTGTGCGAACTGAATCGCTGGGGAGCAGAAGTAAGCCACAGCGTGTTGGGGGGCGCGGAGGTGCGGCAGGGTGCCGCGTCGGCTGCATACCTGCGCGGCGCCTGGCCCGCCGCCAGGCGACAGACGCGTGTTTTAATAACGCCAGCCCCCCGCCCCCTCCCCCCTTCTCCCGCACCGCCCTAGTAGCGTCGCTACTCTGCCGCCATCTTACTCACTTCTCTATCTCCTTTGCAGTCTTCGTTCCTCTCTCAGCTACGCCGGCGGAAGTCAAACTCGCGGAGCCGCGGCGTAAACAGTAGCAGTTTCAATTAGAGGAGACCGCCATGCGAGCGAATCGTAAATCTCACTCCCGTTTATCTCCATTCCAAGAATATTTCGCCACACGTTTCATACTGTTAGTTTCGTTGCTGCTTCTTCTCGGCTCTTTTTCTCTCCCTCTCCGTCACAGTAGCGAAACCTATCATATTCATTTCGTCATCAATTCAAGTCGCATTACTCCACTGAGATGCGTGAAAATTTGTTTCTGTTGTGTTACAAAACATGCGAGTCAATAACTAATACTATTTCCGGAATATTTTTGTTTGCACCAGTTCGTGAAGTGGTAGTGTGTTTCCTTCAAATGGTAAATTGGTATAGGGTATCGTCAAACAATTACTTTCGGTGGTTTGTCAGCAACAGGAACTCACCGTAGGTTAGCAAATATTTATAACAAGTACTCTTATTATTTTTTAACACTTAAAACCTGATGCCTGAATTCTAAGTACCTGATGCCTGAATTCTGACGTGGCCATTGTACTTTTGAAAATGGTCCCTGTGAATGACATCCAAAACAACAACCACAGATAAAAACATTGAGAATGTACACAATATTGTAAGATCGCCATTTAAACATCTGAAGTAGCTCAACCATTGGCACATAATAAGAAAAATAAATGTATATTTTAAATCAAGAATTATTATGAAAAAGCTTTGGTGCGAGGTGCGTGGCGCATTTACTGAATATTGGTGAAAAATAAAGGTAAAAACAAGGTTCTCTTCAATGTTAAAATGATGCGAACACGTTTCTTGCACCGATCTGTTACTGTGGATGAGGCTTGGGTCCACCATTTTATCCACGAAACGGCAGAGCAGTCGAAGCAGTCGTTGAAGGCATTAAAGGCGTAGCAGATTTCATTTGCTGGAAAGCGCATGCCTATTGAGTTTCGAAATACTAAAGCTATTATTCGTATTGAGTGTCTTTCAGGTGTAAGACATTGACTTAAGAGTACCATGAGAGTCTTTTGAACCTTATGGAGAAAAATATATATTTGTTGTCAACATGTGATACAGATATTTGTTTAGCGTCACAGTCAAGTTAAATTGTGATAATTCGTCAATAAAACTACACCGGAGTGCTGTCAGAAGTATGCAGTAAGTAAATAAAATATATAGATGATCTCAGGGCTGTGATGAGTAAGTTCTTAATAAGGACGGTGCAGCATTGAAAATGGTATAAAATTGTACTGCGTTATTGAAACAAAAGTATGCTGATAGACGAATAGTTCTCAGTTCTTCGAGAGGGCGGGCTTTGTGTTGAATTAGAAGCAAGCAGGAAACTACGTATTGAGGTCGACACTTAAATTACGTTCTCTGCTAGCGACTGCACAGTGTTGTCAGGAATGTTTTGATAACACACACTGCAGCTCTCTCTACATGTATGAAACACTCTCGGTCGGGTGACAGATCACTTACGCCCATCTACCTATGTCTCTGCCTTGGGACTGTGTGTTTGTATTGTCCCAATCATATCATCATCATCATTCGTGACAGTGGCTTGAATGGATTGTGAAAAAATTGGACTGTGTAAAAATTGGGACTGTGTACAGGCGTTGATGACTGCGCAGTTGAGCACCCCACAAACCAAACATCATTATCGTCTACATATACATCAATAGCGGAGGGCACCTCTGTTACCACTAATCTGTCCTCCCGTCCTCTCTCCCCCTCCCCACTACCTTGTTCTGTTCGCTAGTGGTGCTCGCGTCGTCTAAATGGTCCCGTGACGAAACGTGTCGTTCTTCGTTTGATCTGCTTTATCTGTTTTATCTGTTCTATCAGTCGTACCTGGTAAGGTTCGCAGATTGATGAGCAGTACGCAACAATCGGCCGAACAAGCTCTCCGTAAGCCACTTACTCAGTGGCTGAATTAACATTTCCATAAGATTCTTCCTATGAATCTGTCTGGCATCCGCTTTTGCTGCTATTAGGATACAGCGAGATTACTGTGTTACACAATATGGTTGTAAATGGACGGCGGCTGCTGAATGAGCCTAAACAATACTGCCACGTATTCTTATAATCGCCCAACTCTCCGTGTTTGAATTGTAATTACAATTTGTGAGACTAGCTGATCGGCATATCTTTACCTTGGGCCTCCTGACTGTTGTGACAACTGCTATAGGAAGTTGGTACTTGCTTGTTAACTACCTTCTGTTACGCGTACTTTGATACTAAAGCGATTGCGGAGATATGTTGCCAGTTATAATAATGTTCCCCGATTATTTGCCACCTACATGTCTTAAGTTTCATCCGATCGTATGTTGAAGTAAGTCGGTTGTTATTTGTACTTATGTGGCTAAGTTCACTCTCCTGTTGCTTCTTATTTTAAAAATTGTTTGAAATTTAGCCACCACGATTGTGAGTCATTACGTTTACGTTGCATATGGATAAATGTATTGAAACAACAGTGTAGTACTTCGGGAATAGCTGACTCAAACGAAATCTGTGCTTACAGATAAAGCATTTCGTACACAGACGCTGTGTGCTTTGATATAAAATATTTACATTGCACACATAAGATTTTGATAGGCTCATTTCTTGCTATGTGCTTTGTTCTACGACCCCTTTTTTTGTTATCAAGGAAAGCCTGATAAGTTTGTGTGTTGAGCTCACAAAACTGAAGCTCGAGAAAAAATATTCGGTTGCAATTGCAATTCCTATGGCAATTGCAATTGTGTTCAGTCGAAAATGACCTAAGATATAATTCTTGTTTTTTAATAAATAAATGACAGTTATGAATTCAAGATAGGGCGTTTTCTTCGTCCTGCACTAGTGTCCTGCTCTTTACTATTGGTAGTTAAGCTCAGAAAGGCTCTTTAGTAGTTTGATGCAGCTCGTAAATATATTACTGCTTGCAGTCGATATCCATCGAGCAAGGTTTGATAGCATTTTGAGCGCCACTATTGTCCCAGGTCATTGTGACAGTTTACTGTGTTATTCAGTTAACAATTTTGTTAAAGTAGAGCAGATAGAGAAATAATTATGGACTCAACAAGAAATGTATTCGATAAGAGTGCTGCCCAATCTTTGAATGGAAAGGTACATCTTAATAATCGTTATTAATCAGCTGAAAACAAATCTGCGAGTCCACGCTGAAAAGTAATGCCTCTGAATCTTTGACGTGAAAAATCTTAAAGCTTTTGAAATAAAACAAACGTTATTAATATTCTACATCTTTATCCTTCATGTCTACTTATTTCTTCGTGAATGTATCCAACCTGTCGACAAACTCATTTCCCTCAACAAAAGAGCGGTTCGTTGATACCGTCACTATGGAATGTTTGACTTTGTTGGCGGACCCACAATCTCACCTGTGCATGCACCATTTCACCACTAGCAAAATGAAGTCCTCGGCGGTATTCCTTAAATTCTGGACACAGGTGAAAAACAGTTGTGTCCATGCATGATCATCGATGACAGTGAATCCAAGGCATCCGATTGTTACAGATATCGCAGCGCTCGTGCGTGGTGTGGCATTCTCATGCTGAAGAAAAGGATGTTCCATGTGTGGACGAACTCTTTGAATTCTAAACTCTGTTACAGCACACTGTTTCTCACGCACCGACATAGTTAAGTTACACACCGCCATTTTCACGCTACAATTCCGAGTCCTTTAGCGACAGTAGGCTGCAAATATATGGACAGGAAGAATGAAGACATAGTATGTTAATAACGATTGATTTATTTAAAAAGCTTTACGAGTTTTCACATAAAAGATTTGGACGCATTACTTTTCAGCATGCCCTCGTGAATTAACTGCTACAGAACACCTGGATTTGTGTGCGCATTGTAGACGGTATGGCAGCAGGACACCCTGTGGCTGTAGCAGAAGTCTCGGCTGGCGTCCAACGGAACTATTACGTACATGCTGTCAAAACGCAAAATTGAGAAGTAGAACATTTGAGATATCTCAGAACGTTGTTGTATGGCAAACCTATTACGTTTGCAAATGTGTAAATTAAAAGATAGAATCTGATGCCTGTTTGAAGTAGGAATCAAAAATTTAATCGAAAATTATTTCTTACCTTGCTCAGTTTCCACACACAACCTAAAGGAAATTAAAGTTTGTCAACGTGAAAAAATTGATAACGACGCCTTTCTTCCGTAGACCGAGGAATTGTGTTCTTGACCGACTACATTTTTCTTTCTGACCAATTACGTCATTAGTAACTCCTGTCAATAGTGTTTCCGTATTCCGCGAGCCGAAGAGTGGCAGTAAGCAGCAACGCTAATCCTAGGTGCGCTATAATGAAGAGAACGTCGGGGCCGCGGCGGTCTTTACCGAGAAACTCACTCGCTGGCGCGGCAGGATCCCCTGCCCTCCTCCTTGCAGTACTCCCCCCTCACCCATGCAGTACTGCCCCTACCTTCTCCCCGATCCACGACCAGCTACCTCCGCCCGCCATCACCATTTGCCGGTGCGCCGCCGTTTCCGATACGTTGTTTTCCCAGGGACGCCTCGGCGCGCTCCGATTCCAGACTGCTGGTTACGGACCATCTTCGTTCTCTCTTCAACTGGGAGGGGGGAGAGAAGAGAAGCATATCCCCCCGTCACGGGAACGGCCAAGCTGCCTCACTAACCGTTCTTCCGCGAGAATGCGTTCATCGTCTTCTGCTACGTTTCACGGATCAAGCACGTGGACTCTACTGATAGTTCTTTTCGGCCGTTGAACGGTATTTTAGGCGAATCGCTATGATTGTGAAGCTTAATCTGAAATCCTGATATAGTGAAACTAGGATTTATATAGCCTGAAATTAATTTTCTTCTGAATACCTTTCAGAAAGGAATCTGCCGTTAATTCGTGACTTGTAGAGCCATACAGCGTACGTTGATGAATTTTAATTACTTTTTTAACATTTCTAGTCATAGCGCCACTTCTTTAAATTTTAAGCGCTACGATTTTGGCTTTAAATGCATATTGTTATGCCCTCGGAATGAGTATATGTGGGCTGAATTCTGTCCAGTTCGAGTTTCTGCACGACAGATTCGCTGTGCAGGTTGCGTCGTGTCCCCTGTTTGGTGTTTACGCCTTCAGAAAGACGGCTGTTACTAAGAGGAACTAATGTATACCTTTGGAATTTTGAAGCAATACGTTTTAAAATACAGTTTGTCATATTCATCACTGTAACAAAGAGACGGTTCTCCAGGCACCAACCTCTCTTTGGCTTGCGTGATAGTGGTGCCACTCTCGTCGTATCCGTCAGTTCAGAACTCACTCCGAGACTACTGTATTTTGTGTCAGTTTTTCCGTTTATTTTACTTCAGTCAAATACGGTCAGAACGAAATTAATAAGAAAACATCAATGATCGTGATGCTGCTGTTCCATGACAGAATAATTAGCTGTTGGTTATCTTCGACTTTCTATAAGATTTTCAGGTACTTAATTTATTATAAAAGTAGTATTATAGTAGCAAAAATTGCCAGCAATCTTATCAGACCCGTTTTGACATACAGTCCAAACAATGTCTCATTTAATCTAGAAATTTAAACTGCACATAATCGTAAAATAGGAACGTGTTTCATCTCGTACAGTTGAGGACATCATAGACCCAATTATCGTGCCAGAAATAAGGAATAACACGTAAAAGGATTCAATTTGACCTGGAGCGAAGTCTAGTATCCTCCCCATGAAAAGACCTGCTGATGTTGACCATTCAGCTACGAAGACAACTGGCGTAACTTTTTCTGTTTAGTTATTATTGCAATATAACTGCAGATTCTATTTGCAAAATATATCTGTATCTTCTTGGAGCAGCTCTGTAATTCTGACAGAACAGGTGTCAGGTAATTTTTTAAGTAATGTTCCGTCTTCCACGTACTCCCAGTGTGAATGGTAAAACAGAGACGTGACATGTCATTCGCTTCGGTGTTGCTCAGGTCTTTAAATCTGCCTGCAGTTGCCGACAGCCAGTGTTTGTACTATTAATGAACACAAGGTGCCCCTTATTTTGAAGACTGATTTTTTTCCTTTATGATATCGGCTGTCATGGTTTCACTGCTCGAAAAATGAGTTGAATGCAATAATGGAACCATGGACCGGCCGGGGTGGCAGAGCGGTTCTAGGCTCTTCAGTCTGGAACCGTGCGACCGCTACGGTCGCAGGTTCGAATCCTGCCTCGGGCACGGATGTGTGTGATGTCCTTAGGTTAGTTAGGTTTAAGTAGTTCTAAGTTCTAGGAGACTGATGACCTTAGATGTTAAGTCACATAGTGCTCAGAGCCATTTAAACCACGGGAAACCTGGAAGCCGTGTCCCCAGAACCCTACATTTGAAAAAAACGAAAAATCATATAAAAATCTCATTTATTTTTTATCTAAAAAAGTATTACACTTAAGTAACCGATTAACCAGTTAATTTCAACTTACTTATTAAATTTGTTGTATTAACTCGAATCATTCAAAATACTCTTCTCCTTAACAGTCGTTGGAGAGAAATATGGTAAGAAATCAGATTTTCTTTTTCACATCGTTACTTTTGGATAAAGTCTCTTTTGATGTCCGGGAAAGTTACGGCGATACACCGATGAAACGTGAAGTACATGCTGCTGCTGATGCTCGTTTTTGTATATGATTTATTGTTTCATCTGTGACATTTACACTTCTTGCACATTTCATTTTACTGACTAGGTGAAGAGATTTGATGAAATCTTCAATTTCATACTACCTCGTCACTCAAGACAACTCTGGTAATGAACAGACTTGTTTTATTATAATCAAATTTTTTGATCCTATTAAAATGATATCTGGACTTTGATCGATTACTAGTTGAGTCCCTTTAATATTATCGTCTGATGTTTCCGCCTCATGATTAAATGCATTTATTATTTTCATTTCGGAATCATAAGTCAAATTAGGAACACGTAATGCAATGGCAACAGATTCAGGCTCCAAGAACCGCAAATGAAACACACATACTGAGTTTTGGCTGGCAGAGAACCACACTTCGACAATCACACCGACAAGGAAAATAGAGATATCACAAACTGCATTCTATTCTTGTTATATTAACTGTAAGTCGTCTCGGAACACATACATTTTCAAGCAACAACGGGCTTTCACCATCCAGCTTGCATGATGGACAGCCGCTGGAGCACAACATACACTGTGTCTACGACATGGTGCTCCACCGAGAAAGATTGCACGTAATAATAAAAAATCCTTATAATACTCTGTAGATTGCTGTTCTCCCAAATTATCTCCAACAAAATCGGGTAATGGGCACACTTAAAACTGATCCAAGTGTTAGTTGACTTCTCCCTACTGAATTCCAACTTAGGATTCATTAACAACAGTTGCGGACCAAATGTGAATTTTTGTGAAGATTGTAAAGACCTGTGTTTCTGCAGCTCATCTGATCCTCAAAAACAGCTTTGAAAATGATTTCATGTATTTGATGCCTGTGAGGCAGATACTAGTAGTCTTTTTCTACAAAATTTTCAGTCAATAAACACGCACCACTAAAACTTCGAGTATTTTATACTTTGTGTCAAAAACTAATGTTTTAATCTAGGAGTGAAAATACCATTTAGGGAGACTTTCATTCGCTGCTGTAGAGTTATCTTTTCCAGTTGCAGATCACAATACAGGCACACTAAGAAATTGTTCAATGCCACAATTTGAAAAAAAAACAGTTTTTCTACCGTATCCTTGCTTATTAAGGTTGGCAGTAATCGCCGGTCCCAATGGACGGTAGCAGACTGCCACTTATTATCCTTAAATTAGTTCCTAACTTCAGAAAGTTTTTTCACGCTAAATTTCTCCCGGGACTTGTGACCAGAACTTGACAACAAAGTGTCGTTATCCTGACCCAGCGCCTCGATTGTAGCTGTCAGGATGTAAACAGATTTTTTGTCACTGATCTCATGCTTACCAAAAACAGCTGAAAGCGTGGGAGTTATTACAGCTTGGCGTCCTCTTTTTTTACTTGTGTTAATTGAGTTTTTGAGGCGGTGTTATCAATCTGCGCTTCTGGACTCTCCTCGAACTAAAGTAATTCTGATTTAACAGTACTTAAACTTGATGTCACCAATTAGGCAAGTTGGTCTGAGAAAAGATGATAAAAATTCTGATCGATAAAAAATTAAACGGCCGAAATTGGAGTAAATTTAACAGTATCGCATGAATGATAGATGTTTCTTTTATTTATTATTTCAAGTTTATTTATCTCTTAAATTAATAAATACATAACTTGCTGAATTATTGAATTTCATATTCGCTTCGCCTCGCCTCTTCCCAGCTGCCTCTGCTCTCCTCTATTTGTGAAGTAACTACTGATTGATTCTTCGCATTATCCCTCGCCATCCTTTCAATGATGGGTTGGTGAGAAACTGTTTATCTGCTCAATGGCAGTGATATTAGCTTGTGATACGTCTAATTCTCATCAAGATCTGTTTATTTGCGGTTTTGAACGTCTGATGATCTTCCGAGCACTTTTTTATAGTTGCCTCCATTATTGATACAAAGCATCTAATTGCGGCATAAAGTTCCTCAGCTCATACGTCGGAATTCGCTACTTTCCCCAATAAATCGTCGTCTTCGGTACAACTAGTGTGATACTTCGACACACAGTTAATGTACATTTCCGCAAATTATGACAGAAAACTTTTAACGTTCGTTTGACAGGTGACAGTTTGCTTTCAGTTATTTCATGGGAGTAGGACGGAGTAAATATATTTTCTCCCTAAACGAACTGAATATGACATTGTTCTTGAAACAATGGCACCGAGTGAGGTAGCGCAGTGTTTAGCACACTAGACTCGCATACGGGAGGACTACGATTCAAACTCGCGTCGTGCCATATGGACTTAGGTTTTCCGTGATTTCCTTAAATCGCCAAGGCAAATACCATGATGTTTCCTTTGAAAGGGCGCGTCCGATTTCCTTCTCCGACCTTCCCTAATCCGAGCTTGTGCTCAGTCTCTAATGACCTCGTTGTCGACGGGTCGTTAAACACTAATCTCCTCCTCCTCCTCCTCGGAACAATTGCAGCCGTCCCCCGAAAATGAAAGAATACTAGGCTGGTCCGGTTTGGGTCGTAATACGAAAGGGCTCGGTTCTCTCTACCTCTTTCTGGCTTCCTGAGGAACACCGACCCTTCGCGTCACCCAGTCAGTGTGTTATATGACACGATAACGCATTCAGCTTAGAAGACTGAGGTAAAAAAAAAAAACAGCTTATATTCGATAATGGATGAATATGTCATGTAGAGATAATATTTTGCGAAGTTGATGGTTTTATTTTTATGAACGTTCTGCTTTTGAAGGTCCGGGGATGACTTTGGCCTCGGTCCTAATGAGTCCAGTTACTTAAAACAGAAACAAATTGTCGGTCGCACAAGTAAAATTAAAACATCAAAAAATGAAAGTGCCAATCAGAACCACCCTAGCATACAGATATCAAATAATTCAGAATCAGTCTCGCTGCCTTCAGTGCGACTTGTTACGACGTCATAACATGGATTGGGAGACCGCCAGCCGACAGTGTGTGAACACTTGCTGTCCAACGAAACAAAAAATGTGTGTTCCGATGTATGTGAATTCCTAAGGGATCAAACTTCTGAGATTATGGGTCCATAGATTTACAGACTACTTAAACTAACTTTATGCTAAGAACAACACACACAGCTATGCCCGAGGGAGGACTCGAACTCCGGTGGGAGTGGCCGCGCAATCCGTGTCACGGCGCTTAGACCACGCGGCCCGACGAAACACCAAGAGGCCAGAAAAATTAAGATAAGCTCGGAGGAGACACCAACATTGTCTCCGTATTCGAGTGGCTATAGGTGGCAGATACTGTTTCTTTTTCACGCAGCAACATGAACTAGTGCTTAAAATTCCAAACAGTAACTTCATTCGTTTTAAAAGTATAAAAGAAGTTTCTGCTTCAGTATCAAACTGCCTGCATAATAAAGCGCAGCGTGACGTAGAGAGAAATTGACGGTAGTTGCGTCTTATGGTAACCGTGTCACGAAAAGAACTACTGTGTCGCTGGCGATATTAGCAGCACCAGGGAAATAGTGAAACTGGAATCTGGTTTCCAGCAACGGGTAGCGGTCGCCAATAGAAAAAAGTAGTCCAAGTTCTCAAAAGTTCGGCTAACGATTATCGATGGCGGAACTCTTTACCTCACACTTTAAACTTCTTTCTCCTTGTCTAATTTCAGAATTTTTCTCAAATAGCGCACGGCAGGCGCGCTGTTGGAAACTGCAATTCATTTGAAGTGATTCATTCGAACATTTTCCCCAGAAAACTTTTGAGTTCTCTACCTCTGAAGTGATAGTCACTTGTTAACGAATGCACTTCTCCAGTAGACTTACATGATTGCGTCTATTTAAGTCATCGTCGTAAGGGCGCTCTAGGTCGTGTGATTGCGCAGAGACATTATACTTAACTTCTTCTTTGTAAATTTAATAATAATTCCATTAAGTCATGGTACCTAGTTCGTTTTGAGTACTCATAATTATTATTCAGTATCGGTGTACTCATTTCAGTGTCACTCATTTGTGCGTCTCTGCAGTGACCGTCCATTGGTATGGTGGTATCCTCAAGCGTGTGTACATTCTGAAATACGGAATTTAATATTTTGGCTGTCGGTCTGTTCTCTTCACTTTTAAAAGAAAACTAATCAGAGAGAAAGTGGATGGAATACTTCGATTCCTTCATTAACTTTGAATGTGACCAGAACTAGCTACGATTTTCTAATTGATCTCCCCCTTATTGTAGATATCAGGGGTCGGAACTCATCGAAGACTTTCGGTACAGTACGGGAACAGTGTTTTGCCACAACGGAGTGTCTACGAATGGATTGAAAAATTACGAAATGGTCGCAAAAGTGTTACGCACTATGAAGGAGCCGGACGACCGTTTACCGCCGCAAATGAAGAAACCATTGACCGCTCACGTGAAATGATTCTTTTAGACAGACGATTAATTATTGATGAAGTAGCACAACGTCTGCAAATTAGTCACGGTTCTGCCTAAGAAATCATCCACGACAGACTTGGGTTCCGTAAAGTATGTGCAAGATGGGTCCCAAAACAACTCACACAGTTGCATAAACAAACGCGCTTGGACATCTGCAAAAAACATTTGTATCGCTGTGGTAACGAAGGGGACAACTTCTTAGACAGGATCATTACTGGTGACGAAACATGGACCCATCATTACAAGCCGGAGAGTAAACGGCAGAGTATGGAATGAAAACATCCAAATTCGCCGTGCAAGAAAAAGTTCAAGACCCAACCGTCCGCAGGAAAACAGATGCTTACGGTTTTTTGGGGCGCTCAAGGTCCAGTGCTGGAACATTTTGGGGAAAGGAGCACAACAATAAACAGTGTATGTTACAGTGAGATGCTTACTGCCAGGCTAAAGCCTGCTATTCGAAGCAAACGCCGAGGATATCTGTCAAAAGGTGTTGTATTGTTGCACGACAATGCCCGTCCGCATACTGCTGCTCACACTTCTGAAACGCTCCAGAAACTCAGATTTGAAGTACTGGATCATCCTCCATATAGTCCCGATCTTGCCCCCCTTCTATCACTTGTATGGTCCACTCAAACATTAAGGGGCCGCCGATTTGCCTCGAACGAAGACGTGAAAGAAGCGGTGCATTCCTGGCCCACAGCTCAGCCGAGTACCTTCTTTTATGAGGGCAACAGGAAGCTTGTACAACTATGGACCAAGTGCGTTGAAACGCAAGGACACTGTGTCGAAAAATGGTGTTCTTGTAAGTTTCCTATTTGATTACAATAAAATTTTATAACTACTTTGCGGATAATAATTGAGTTACTCTCGTAGTAATATCTAGATCAAGATATAAAAAACACACAAAATCAAAGCACACTGAAAATTCTTCCCTAATCCAAGTGTTTGGTTTTAATTTCTTGGCTGTGTGCCTCAGTTCGTGCTGAGCATTTGGCGTGTCACGCTGAAGTGTCCGGCAGCAGTTAGCCAACGTTACTGCACGACCCTGATACCGGGGCACCATCGCGGAGATGTCTTGGCGGTAACGTTCACCATGTTCACCACTAATTGCACGTACGTTTACGGAGAAGAAGACAAGAAGTGGGTCGTGGAGATGAATTTTGAGGAAAATGTTGACACATAACTGTTTGTACGCAGTGATAAACTTCTATACAACTTTTACATAGTTAGCCCATTTACAACTTTAAAAGAAAGTAGGTACAACTGATGTGAATGTCACCTATGAATTTCATTCAGTATCATTAGTAAGCCTTTGAAGTGGGTGTCAGCAAATAACTTCCTCATTTCTGGATCTGCGAACACACTCCCTTTGTCTTTCGCATAACTCACCCCTGGAAACTTGTTGCACAGGTATCGAAAATCATCTGACTCGTTGTCTAGTGCCTTCGCGAAATTCTTCATGGGTCCTAGCTTGATGTTAAGAGGTGGCGCGGTAACTTTGTCACGGTCAGTTAACGGCGTAGGAAGGTCATTTTTTCCTGGCTGTATTCTGTTTTTTATTTGGCTTAGTTTCTTTGTGTAGTGCAGCTTTCTATCTCCAATGTCCTCACCGTACATGGTGTATCCTATCTGCATTTACAAGAGAATGGTGACTTTTAAATCGCGACAGATAAACCATTTATATCGTATTTTATCACGAAGTTAGCGGCTTAGTTTCATATGTCTCTTTCTGCTGTGTTGAATTTCCATCCGGTATTGATGCGTATTTGTTTCCATTGTGTAATAATACCGCTTACAGATTTGTGTAAGATGAGTCGATGAACAATCACCATGCTTCAATATTGTGTTCCACACTGAGGCCTGACATGAGACCTTGAACGTCCGTGCGGGACCAAATAGTGTCACTTAATGCAAAGAATTTCACGAGTTCTTGTTTCTGTGACGAAAATGTGAAGTTATTGTACCCGGTACAAGGAAATCAAATTCTTTATTAGAGAACTCACGAACAGTTCAACTTGACCTTTCATTAGTGCCAGGTCCCGTACGAGATCACAAAGATTGGCATTGTTCATTAAATGAATTCTTTCTTCGTATTAGCAGTTATGGTCTGATACGTTGCTGGAAGATGAAAAAGAAATTTCTTCTTGCGTTTCTTCTTCAGCTGTAAATCTGTAGATGCCATTGGTATTGGATAAGGGACGGAATCGTGTGGAAATGGTTTAGAAACTGAGGGAACGTACGGATATTTTACAGATGCACGAGTTTTGTAGGAAAATCTGGTGACATTTTCGAAACCGAAATAGCAGTTCAGTGGTATGGGTGCTTGACTCAGAGCGTATCATAGGAACTCCGAATGCCAGATGGTTGTTCTTCTTGGCTTCGTTATTTAATATGCCAGTTGCATGCACATGTCAAACACGTGAACTGTGGTGCGCCGGATTTAACAGTATCCACATTTGACTGGAAATATAGTTCATATTCTTTCTTCAGAAACCGTGTAAAAGTCTTTCGATGGAGTCTGTTTGATAGGTAGTTGCACACACACAGAAAAACAGATATATGGTCAGTTAATAGAACTTATGGGCGCTGTAATAACGCCTTAAAAATAAAAAAGAAACGAATTAAAGATTGATAATCCGATGTCGAAAATGTTTTGGCGTATGATCTTAAATGTAGCTATTTTCACAAACGACGAAAATACTGTATGGCGGTGCTTGAAAAGTTAGTAAGAAAGTGGGGATAAAACAAATGATGAATGGTGCTCCATGAAAATTAATTGTGGTAGACATCTTCAAAACCTGACATGGCAGAGCAAAACGGTTTTCAGACCTGATGCCAGCATAAAAAATTACAGTAGAGAAAGTAAACACGATACCATATATCTATAGCTTGTTTATCAGTGAATTATTATTATTATTATTATTATTATTATTATATTCTTGAGAATAAAGGTCATCATCATAGTCGGCAGCATCCTCTTTCCTTCTGTGGAGGATCAATGAGAGTGGACACGCAATGCTTTAAACAGTATGGAGGGATGCATAGAGGAGTAATAATTTATTCTTCAGGGAGATGGCGTTCGCGGGAGAAAAAAATGATGATCCAAGATGAAAGTAAGGAAGTCGATCGTTAGATACGTTATGCAGAAGCTCTGATTGACGAAGGGCGTTGGGCCAAGTAGGTGCTCTGGTTTTGAAAGTATTCATCCGAATATGAGTCGTTATCCACTGAGGGAAACCTGGGAAAATGTAAATCTGGATTAAAACACGGATACGAAGATTGGTCCTCCCTAGTAAGAATCCAGCGCTTTAACCACTGATCCACACGACGTGCCACGAGATTTACCGCACGCGGTCTGTACAAAGTTACGAAGGAAACGATATGAAGAGAAAGGCTGAAGCAGGACGGTTAGTCAACTCTAAATTCGCTACGACCTGAGGGACTGGCGCCTTTTGTTCCGACAGGCGACGGCGCTCCGCAGCGGCAAGTAACAGTGAGCGGAGAGCCGCGGATATTATGTATGAGGGCGAGCCGGGTGGGACCCGGCCCTCTCCACACACGACTCGGGAAGGAAATGTTTCCGCGGCGCGCGCGCCCATTGTCATCGCGCTTCAATAGCGACCGCCTTGGCGAGCGGCCAGCCCTTATTTCAATATCGGAGCACGGCACGGCACGGCACGGCGGTGGACTTGCCCCGGTCTGGGGCCGGCTCACTCGCTGTCCGGCCGCCACGGCGGTCGCTGCTCGCCACCCGCGGCCACGGCCCTGCTGCTGCCGCCGCTGCCCGCTGCCGACGCTGCAGGTAACCTGGCCACCTCTCACTGCTTGCTACTCCTCTCTTCAGCCGTCCCTCCTAAGTTGCTTACAACCAGTGTTTAGGGGCGTCCAACTGAGATGTTTACGCTTTAACGGAATAATCGTTGTAGTAACAATTGTGACGAATCAAACCTCTGCGCGCGTATTGTAGAAAGTGCCAAATGTACGCGTTGAATACATATGATCGAAAGGCAATGTTAACAGCAGCCACAGGTTTTTCGCAGGGCTATACTTGTTATATACTTAGTGAATCCGTGATGATGACGATGATGACGACGACGACGATGATGATGATGATGATGATGATGATGATGATGATGATGATGATGATAAAACTTTCAGGAATAATGCAGAAGTGTAGAGGTATCAGTCTAAAGTCAGGGGCCTTTTTCCGGAAACGACTGAGTCGAAAGTTACGAGCGAAAGCGTTCTGATTCCTCTGACGGGGGAATACATGTACCGGTACTACTGCTGCTAAGATTTTAGGGTAATCGACTTTCAGATGTGGTAGTAGGACGAAAACAAGAAAAAAATATCTGAAGAGCTGTACTCACTTTTTCAGTAGAAGAGATGTGTTTCTCACTAGCCGAGATGAACAAGTGTTCATAGCTTTGAACGTATGCACTTTAGAGCCCGTGGTTCCTACACAATTCTTGTTTTGGTCCATACTATCTCCTCCCAAAAATACGGAAAGCGAAGAGCCTGGAATAGAACACGTCCAGTGTCAGAGGTATCACATCTTACTTAAAATTGATATAGTTACCCTTTTCCACAATCCCACACAGGTTGTATCATCATCATGGAATCACCCTGTATAATGGATTATTGTCTAGAAAAATCTGCTCAAATCTTCTGTACAGGATGGCAGCCAGCGAAGGAATATTTTAGGGAACTGGTTTAAGAAATTTATTTCAAAGGCCCAGTGGAATCTTTACAAGTTTTCTCCCAGAGTAATTCACGCCGTGTCTACGTGACACAAGTCGCTTGCCTTTCAAACCCGAGGCGGTTCTGTCCAGTTAAAGCTGCTGACAAGAGACGCCCTAAGCCCTCTGCTGAAACTGCTAACGAATTAACGCCATTGATTTTAGCTAATAGCGTGCGCGGGATACCGATCACGTGTGTGGACGCCGGAGCGTCCTGCGGAACAGAACACACTTGCTTCTCTCTCTTGTAATCGAGACCTCGAGAAGAACAGACGTCTTTTTGGAAGGCAGAGCCTCCGGCTCTGCCTTTCGCGACCGGCCACCAACGTAAGTTAACATCAACCGCTTCCCCTTCCGTTGCCCATTTTAATTAATTATTCGACCTCCTAGACTGGCCTAAACCTGCTAACTTCCGACCCTAGGTGCGCCCTTTGTACTCCGTGTATTGAAATATATCCTGTTCATTGCACTTAATTTCCTGTTTTGTCATTTAACGGCAGCCCTGGATGGCCACTATCAAATCCTGACCGCTCAGCCTCCTGCACACTGCCGCCACGTGGCATATTTAACAGCCTTCTTCCCCCTTCCCTGCCAAGCTGTACATTAACATCGGTTGCAGGAGTCCCTCGTAAACTTCCCCTAACTTTACACTTCAATGGATCTTGATAAAAGTTCAAAGTGGGGCAGAAATTGGCAACTTGCCTCAAATGTTCTCACTCGTGAACAAACTGAGTAGTTCACAAATGACAACACGTAGTATCCTATGCCTGTAATAAGAATGGTTCACAGCTGGAGTCAGTCAGCTCATCGTATACCTGGTTGTAACACTTCGCAGGGCTACAAAATGGAACGTTCACAACGGCCCACTTGGAGATAAAACAGTTGGTAGAGTTCGTTTCATTGGTAAGATGCTAGGTAAATTCAGTTTCTGTACAAACGACGGTGCTCACAGAAGACTCGTGCCACCCAAACTAGAGTATTGCTCAAGTACGTGCGACTCGTACCGGATAGGACTAACGGGGGATGTTGAACGTATAGAAACAACTGCAACACAAATGTTCACACGTTTGTTCGACGCTTGAGAGAGGGCCGCGGAGGTGGTGGAAAACTGAACAAGTAGGTACTTAGAGATAGACGCAAACTACCCCTTGAATGCCTTTTTACGAAATTTCAAGAACAAACTTAACTGAGGAATTTAGAAAAAATACTACAGTTTTCTGTGTATCGCCCCCATGGAGACCACGAAGAATGGATGAGATTAATTATAGTGCGCACAGAGACGTTTAAGCATTCATTCATCCCGTGTTCCGTACATCAGTGGCACAGGAATAAGCCTTAATACTTGGTACGATGTGAAGTACCCTCTGCCATGCACTTAAACTTGCTTCCAGAGTTTAGATATAGAATATAAACGTGAATTCGTGTAATCGAGGCTCCCACAGTCATATAGTTAAGAGAAGAGGCTGAAGACAAATTGAAGCAGTGATCCCGTCCACAGGATGTGCTCGGAGGACGCAACTGGAAGAGCAGTGCACAGGAAACTGAAACGTCCATGTCTGTTTCTCTGCAGCTGTCGCTTATTGATCGTCACTCTAGAGGAGACACGTTATCTTTGGAAGCACTCAGAACTAGAAGACGCTACCGAAAAGAAGTTTACGTTGCTCCTCTCTTTCGTACCGTCTGTCTATGCGCGGAGAAAACTGTGTTGTATACCGCATTCTGTCTGCTTCTCCTTGGTATGCAAAAGGAAGATTTGGCTCTAGTAGAAAAAAACCTGCAGCTACCAGCGTGTTTCTTCTCGAGCGCTGACTTTGTAGCTTTATACCGAAACTTGGTCTTCTGATAGCGATTTACGATTTTTCCGCAATTTGCACACAGCGCAGTCGTAGCAAGCGAGTTTAGTACCCCTAACGAGGTTATCATCAAAGAAGCGTTAACCACTCCGAGAATGAAATTATTTACTTCACCAAAACGAAGGTGATAAAAGTCCACAACATTTAGAAAGTGTTTGTGCCCCATTTCTTATGTAATTTTCATGTTTCACACCTAGCCACCGCTGATCTTTTCCCTGCACCTTGCCCGCGTTAAAGTTCATAGACAGCTGGAGACATTACTACTGCAAGAATGTCTTAAAATCCGTGGTCACTCATGAACCTGATCTGTGATGACCCGCAGTTGAATACGCTCTAAGTTATACTGTATAACGCACTAACTGAGATTCTAATATTGGTTTGTACAGTGCTATTTATCTTTCTGGTATTAGAGTAACAAATTTCAGCATAACACCACACATTACGTTTCGACATCTTTATCAGTAAAATGTAGATCCGAATGTCTTATTAGAATCATTCTTGTTGCTTTGTTAATGACTCGTTGCTTCAAACGAAGACGACTGCAGCAAAACTGACAATTATAGTTTCCACCAAAGTAAAAAGACAGTAGTAACGCACTCACATACTTTCCGAAGTATGATGGCGAGTAGCAAATGATCAAAGGGTCCGTAATTATATTACTGCACTTTACTGTACCAGAAATGTGAAATTACTGTCGTTTTCTTACACCGATCTCACTGCATGTTTAACATTAACCAAACGCTACTCGTCTGCAGAATCTCCTGTCACTGGAATCTGAAATGGAGACCTCCTACGTCTCTTGACAAATCTGGAATAATTTGTCTTCGAGGACACACACACAATTCGTCCGTTATTCCTTTCTACCGTGGCTAGTAGCCCCGTCTCTAATGACATCGATGTCAAGGAGATGAAGGCAAATCGTACTTCCAACTCTGCGACCAGGTTTTTGATATTAGATAGGTGCATAAGTTCGTAGCGTTTTTGTTCTGCATGTTGGTACTCAGGTTGCTATGGGTTTTGTTTATCGATTGTAATTCTTTTATTTGTAGTGCATTATTGCTATTCGGAATTGCATGTTACCATTTTGTCCTACGGAGATTGGAAGTGCAGCTGCGGATGCTAGAAAATGCAGTGCCAAATAGAGAAATCGGAACATTTCCGACGTAGTCTTCTGTTTGAGTTCAATAGAGGGGTGACTGCAGTGGAAGCAGTCACAAGCATTTGCGCCGAGTGTGGGTATAATGGACAGAGCATGGCAAGAAAATGGTTTTCTTCTTTTAAGGAGAATTATTTTGACATTAATCACTCTCCACGTTCAGGAAGATCTTCGGGTTGTGGTGAAGATCGATTAAACGGATTAATCCACAAGGATCCACTTCAGTGTACTCGAGAACTGGTGAATGTGATGAACTGTGGTCATATTACCATAGCGCGACATTTGCATGAAGTGGGGAAGGTTCGCCGGCCGTGGTGACCGAGCGGTTCTAGGCGCTTCAGTCTGGAACTACGCGACCGCTACGGTCGCAGGTTCGAATCCTGCCTCGGGCATGGATGTGAGTGATGTCCTTAGGTTAGTTAGGTTTAAGTAGTTCTAAGTTCTAGGGGACTGATGACCTCAGAAGTTATGTCCCATAGTGCTCAGTCATTTGAACCATTTCTTTTCTTGGGGGGGGGGGGGGGGGGTCCAAAAATCGGTTGTGTGAGTGCCGCTTGCTGGAAGCCAAATTCACAAAAATCAGTGGGCATGCATCTCTGCTTGCTCACCATCAACTGGCTTGTGAACAACACCCACGATTTCTATGTATCTCTGTGTTCTTACTGCTGACGAGAAACGGTATCTTGATGCTAACATAAGGAAAAGAAAGGAATGGTTGACCCCAAACAAAGCAGTAACTTTCCGTCCAAAGCCCTGCGCGCATCCACAAAAGATGATTTTACGCACCTGGTGGGACAGCGATGGCGTGGTGCCCTACGAATTGTTTCCTTAAGGTGTAACGGTCACCGCTGACATTTATTGTCAACAGCTGAGACATCTTGCAGACGCAATTCGAGAACAATAACCGAAAACACTGCGTGAAGTGATGCCACTCCACGATAACGCCCACTCGCATTCCGCTTTACTGCAAAAACCGTGTATAGGAGTTTGGTTGAGAAGTCATTCGACACCCGTCTTATTCAGTTGATCTTGCACCCTCAATTTTCACCTTTTCCTCTGTCCGCTTCCTTTCCGGATAAAAACGTGCTCCGAACATCGAGTTCTTCGCCTCGAAACCACGTGATTTTTTCATAAAAGTTACCCCTGAGTTGGCAGATGTTGTAAACAGTGAAGCAGAATATATTATTGATGTCTGAAATCTCTGTTGTATGTTACTGTTGTGTTCATCATTAAACGTATGGAAAAACGCAACGAGCTTACCACCAAACCAATAACATATAAGGGTTTTCCTGTGGTGCATTAAAACGAGAACGAGGCGTCCTTCTGAGAGCCCAGTTACGTCACTGCCAGGCGTTATTGTGTTGTAGATGGTTTCATTAACTGATGGTATATGAATGGGTCGTAAGTATCGCGCGCTTCCCTCTCTTTACGAAAGCTACATCTAAATTTGTAAATATTTAGAATGATGTTAGTGCTTCTTTTGTACGCTTCTCCTGATTAGTTTGGTTCCAGTCTTTTTTTTTAAAAAAAAACATGAAAAACGTGAACGCCTTGAACTCATATTGGGTCCCATTGCGACGACGGTGTACTTCCGCTACAAGCCCTGTGTCGGCGAGCAGTAGCGACTGTGCCCCACCGCGATTTGTGGCGCGTTCCGGCGTTAATCAGACGGCCATCGACCGCGCTGGTTTGCCCGGCGGTAAGCCTGGCCGCGCCGGCCGCTCGCAAACAATTCATCAGATGACACGTGTATTAAGTTTACACAGCAGCAATTAGCGTAATGGGGCATAAACTACGGAGCACGACGGCGATAGCCGCCGGCCCCTCGGCTCGCAAACTTGCCTCGTTACGGCGGAGCGTCCTCCCCCCGGCATGCGGATCATCCACTTGTCGGTTTTTCCATCTTAAGCGCCTGCAGCATTGCTCGTGTAGGTCGGATATTCACTGGCTCGGGGACTAATTCGTTTCCGAAGATTATCTGGCATCTAATTAGCCAGCCAGATGGCCCACAGCGGAGTACCTCTGTCACTGCAGTGATGAGCTTATAGAGTTCCATTCTAGAGAGATGAAGATCGTTCTCGTAGCCCTAGCTGCTTCAAGCTACTGCATGGTGCCGATGCAGTACTGTGCTTCGCTAAGTATGCTAAGGTCTTACACGTTACTTCAGAGGTTTCAGAGGACGGATTCACAAAAACTACAGGATTTACGGAAAAATGACACATCATGGATAGGGCGTCTCTCCAAGTTATAATTCGTAACATGCGTTGTGGCGTAGCTGTACTATGAGGCAAGCGTGTCAGAACACGTAGACAAATTATCCTAACTGTTTTGTCGCATCGAATTAGTTCGCCGCTGCGTCTAGGCAACCCAAAGAACAGACTTCCAGAGTGAGCTGCTGTCAGCATTCCCAACCAATTTGCACACATGTATTAAGGCTTGGTCTATGGGTACCGTCTTTGATTAGTAATCAAAACGTCCTCGGTGCCGGGTTAGAAACCCGCCACCGCTTTAATTCTGATTAATAATCAGCACTGGCTGCCAAAGACTTCCGACATTAGAAGTCACCCTCATTCTGACAATGGCCTTGTCAAAGAGGGCGAAGGAGCGGAAAGAGATTCAGGGCACTCTCTTGTGCTTGCGGAGGGAAACTGCCCATAACGGCAGAAGAATCAGCAGTGTTCAACGGCATGAGGATCCAGAAGGCAATGGAAACCATTGCATTAAAGACACACGACGTGTATCGGGCATGTGACCTGTAACTGAAAAAATGTCATAATGATCTCTCCATTGGAAAAAGATTCCGGAAAAGTTTCCCATTCAGATCTACGGGAGGGGGACTGCCAAGGGGAAATGACCATGAGGGAAAGACTGAATAACCAACGGAAGGATAACGTTTCACGAGTCGGGTCGTGGAATGTCAGAAGCTCTAACGCAGTAAGGAAGCTAGAAAATTTGAAAAGGGAAATGCAAAGGCTCAGTCTGGATATAGTAGGGTCAGTGAAATGAAATAGAAAAGAGACAAAGATTTCTGGTAAGATGAGTATAGGGTAATATCAACAGCAGCAGAAAGTGTTATAACGGGAGTAGGATTAGTTATGAGTAGGAAGGTAGGGGAGAGAGTCTGTTTCTGTGATCAGTTTAGTGATAGGACAACGATAGTTCATGCATACAAGTTGACGTCACAAGCTGAAGATGAAGAGATAGAAAAAGTATATGAGGATATTGAAGGGGTAATACTGTATGTAAAAGAAGACGAAAACCTCATAGTGTTGGGGGACTGAAATGCAGTTGTAGGGGAACGAGTAGAAGAAAAGATTACAGGAGTATGAGCTTGGGACAAGGAATGATAGAGGAGAAAGAGTAATTGAGTTCTGCAATAAATCTCAGTTAGTAACAGCGAATACGTTGTTCAAAAATCAAAAGAGGAGGTGGTACACTTGGAAAAGGGCGAGTGATTCGGAAAGATTTCAGATAGATTATATCATAGTCAGAAAGCGATACCGAAATCAGATACTGGATTGTAAGGCGTACCCAGGAGCAGATGCCGACTCCTATAACAAATAGTAGTGATGAAGAGTAGGCTGAAGTTTAAGAGATTAGTTAGGAAGAATCAATACGCAAAGATGTGGAATACTGAAGTACTAAGGAATGTTAAGATAGACTGGAAGTTCTCTAAGGCTATAGATACAGCAATAAGGAATAGCTCAGTAGACAGTACAGTAGAATAGGAATGGACGTCTCTAAAAAGGGCAATCGCAGAAGTTGGAAAGAAAAACATAGGTATAAAGAAGGTAACTGCGGAGAAACCATGGTCAACAGAAAAAATACTTCGGTTCTTAGATGAAAAAAGCAAATAGAAAATGTTCAATGCAATTCAGGAATACAGAAATATAAGTCGCTGAGAAATGAAATACCGTAAATAGAAGTGCAGGGAAGCTGAGGCGAAATGGCTGCATTAAAAATGTGGAGAAATCGAAAAAGAGATGCTTGTCGGGAGGACTGACTCAGTATGTAGGAAAGACAAAACAACCTCCGGTGAAATTAAAGACAAGGGTGGTAACATTAAGAATGCAACGGGAATTCCACCTTTATATGCAGACGAGAGAGCGGATAGGTGGAAAGAGTACATTGAAGAGCTCTACGGTGCGGAAGATGTGTCTGATGTGATTGAAGAAGAAATGGGGGTCGATTTAGAAGAGGTAGGGGATCCACTATTAGAATTTAAGAGAGCTTCGGAGGACTTAATATTCCTTCAGGACTTGGCAACAAAATGACTATTCACGTCGTGTGTAGAATGAATGAGTAGGGCGTCATACTATCCGACTTTCGGAAAACTTATCATTCACACAATTCCGAAGACTGCAAGAGCTGACAGATGCGAGAATTATCGTACAATCAGATGAACAGCTCATGCATCAGAGTTAGTTACGAAAATAATATACAGAAGAATGGAAAAGAAAATCGAGAATGTGTTACATGACGATCAGTTTGGCTTTAGGAAAGGTAAAGGTACCAAAGAGGCAATTCTGAAGTTGCGATCAAAAATTGAAGTAAGACTAGAGAAAAATCAAGACACGTTCATAGCATTTGTCGACCTGAGAAAAGCGTTCAACAATACAAAATGCCGCAAGATGTTCAAAATTCTGAGAGAGATAGGGGTAAGCAATGGGGAGAGACTGGTAATATACACTGAAGCGCCAAAGAAACCGGTATAAGCATGCGTATTCAAATGCAGAGCTATGTAAACAGGCAGAATAAGGCGCTGCGGTCGGTAACGCTTATGTAAGACAAGTGTCTGGAGCAGTTGGTAGATCGGTTACTGCTTCCACAATGGTAGGTTATCGAGATTTAAGTGAGTTTGAACGTGGTGTTATAATCGGCGCACGAGCGATAGGAAACATCATCTCCAAGGTAGCGATGAAGTGCAGATATTCCCGTACGATCAATTTCCGAGTGTACCGTGAATATCAGGAATCCGGTAAAACGTCAAATCTCCGACATCACTGCGGTCGGTAAAAGATCCTGCAAGAACGGGACCAACGACGACTGAAGAGAATCGTTCAACATAACAGAAGTGCAACCCTTCCCCAAATTGCTGCAGATTTCAGTGCTGGGCCATCAACGAGTGTCAGCATGCGAAACATTCAACATAACACCTTGGATATGGGCTTTCAGAGCCGAAGGCGCTCTCGTATACCCTTGATGACTGCACGACACAAAGCTTTATGCCTAGCTTGGGCTCGTCACCACCGACATTGGACTGTTGATAACTGGAGACATGTTGCCTGGTCGGACGAGTCTCGTTTCAAATTGCATCGAGCGGATGGACGTGTACGGGTATGAAAACAACCTCATGCATTTCAGCAGGAGAACGTTAAAGCTAGTGGAGGCTCTGTAGTGGTATGGGGTGTGTGTAGTTGGAGTGATATGGGACGCCTGATACGTCTAGATACGACCCTGACAGATGACTCGTACGTGAGCATCTTGTGTGATCACCTGCATCTGTTCTTGTCTATTGCACATTCCGACGGACATGGGCAATTCCAGCAGGATAGTACGCCACCCTACACGTCCATAATTGCTACAAACTGCCTCCAGGAACACTTCTCTGAGTTTAAACACTTCCGCTGGCCTCCAATCTCCCCAGACATGAACATTATTGAGCATATCCTGGATGTCTTGCAACATGCTATTCACAAGAGATCTCAACCTCCTCGTACTCTTACGAATTTATCGACAGCTCTGCAGGATTCATGATGTCAATTCCCTCCAGAACTACTTCAGACATTGGTCGAGTCTGTGCCACGTCGTGTTGCGGCACTTATGCGTGTTCGCGGGGGCCCTACACGTTGTTACGCAGGTGTACCAAGTTTTTTGGGTCTTCAGTGTACAATATGTACAAGAGCCAAGAGGGAATAATAAGAGAGGACGACCAAGAACGAAGTGCTCGGATTAAAAAATATGTGAGACAGGGTGTAATCTTTCGCCCCTACTGTTCAACCTACATCTAAGAAGCAATAATGGAAATAAAAGAAAGGTTAAAGTGTGGGATTAAAATTCGAGGTGAAAGGAAATCAGTGACACGATTCGCTGATGTCATTGCTATCCTGAGTGAAATTGAAGAGGAATTATAGGATCTCCTGAAAGTAATGAACAGTCTAATGAGTACAGAGTACGGATTGAGAGATAATCAAAGAAAGATGCCAGTAATGAGAAGTAGCAGAAATGAATACAGCGATAAGCGTAACATCAGGATTGCTGGTCGCAAAGTAGATGAAGGTAAGGAATTCTGCTACGTAGGCAGCAGAATAACTAATGACAGACGGAGCAAGGACGACATGAAAAGCAGACTAGCACTGGCAAAAAGTGCTTTCCTGGCCAAGAGAAGTTTACTAGTATCAAACATAGGTCTTAATTTGAAGAAGAAATTTATGGGAATGTACGTACGGAGCACATCATTTTATGGTAGTGAAACTTGGACTGTGGGAAAACGGGAACAGAAGAGAATCGGAGCCTTTGAAATGTGGTAATATAGACGAATTTGAAAATTAGATGAACTGATAAGACAGGGGATGAGGATGTTGTTTGCAGAATTGGGGAGGAAAGGGATTGTGGAAAACATTGACAAGAAGAAGGGACAGTGTGGTAGGACATCTGTTAAGACTTGCGTAGTAGTAGGCAGAGCTACAGAGCGAAAAACTGCAGAGGAAGACAGAGATTGGAATACAGCCAGCAAATAATTGAGGACATAGGTTGCCGAGTGCTACTATGAGGTGAAGAGGTGGCTCAGGAGAGGAATTCATGGCGGCCCTCATCGAACCAGTGAGGAGCCTGATGACTCAAAAAACAAAAATTAATGCTTGCGGTGTAACAAGGGGGGATCATATTGAGTGGCTATAATGTGATTTAATAACTCGAATAAGTACTCTGTCCACTGACAAACTCAGTTTTCTTCATATCTTATAGTTTTTACACAACCGTCATCTGAATCCCCGGAAAAACTTAGAATAACCTCGTACATTAGGCTTACCTATACGACATGCGTGTAAATAAACACTTAATAGGCAATGTATTAAAGCTGTTTTCGTTCCAGATTTACTTCGACTATTGTACATTTGTCGTCAGGAGGTGCTTTCTTGAGTGTTGCTTGACATATTACTTATGTTACCGATAAGCTTTACAGCCGCGACAATTGAATCGAATATTAACGTATGCTTATCACTGCCCAGACCAATGTAGCTCCATCGATCACTTACAATGAAGATTAGGCCGTAAGCCTTCTGAATTCAGTTTGACATAAACGTAATTGCACCTTGATAGCTGTTTGTTTTTATCCTTTATTGCAACGCAGTAACGTACTGGGTGCTTATAAGGAGCAGCTACTACGGCGGTCCAGCGGAGGCTGTAATTACCGTAAGGCAGTGAAACTTGGTAGATATGTTACTGAGTTAATACATAGCCGATTTACGTTGAAAAAAATAGTTACAATTTTGAGCACCAGATGCAGCAGCAGTGAAAGCGGCGCCTAAACATTATAACTTTCTCACTTCCTTGATTTTTCTCCCGACATCCCGTTCCTAGTCCATTTCATGTGGAAACCTTGCTATTCGTCTTTTTTGCATTCACAAGGCCAGGGTTTGCGCCTGTTGGCCAAAATTGGAACCAATGTTTTTCTTGAGTAAATCGGTTTTGTATTAATGCATTAGCATATCTACCAAGTTTTTCTGCCATTGGATAGTTATAGGCCACACTGGACCTCTGTGAGTAGCTGCAGTTTAATTATAAAGACCCAGTTGTTTTATAGATCATGTCAACATCATGGCTGCTAACTATATACTGCTAATATATAAATAGTTCCAGCTCTTAAGCTGTGACATGTAGCGCGCTAGCTGGCGCCTGAGTTGAGTATGTAAGTAATCCCAGATAGAATTTGGTTTCTTAAAAATGCCCGACTTTTCTCCAGAAATAGAACATACAAGTAGTTATGTGACGAAATCACGTCGTAACATTTTCGGACAGACGAGGTACATTACTTTAGCATCATACTTTAGGTATGTTGCGGCAAGGCAATATGGATATCATATGGTTACGGAAATAAAACTGTATTAAATCCAGGAGAAAAGATCCCTGCACTGTAGTGACTCTAACTCGTGGAAATAAGAAGTAAGGAAGTTTACAGATATGTTGAACTTAATTTCTGAAGAATTTGTAACCATCGGTTAATAGTACCATAACATAAAGAAAAACCGAAGATAAAAAGAAAATCTTTTTTTTTTAACCTTCCTTTACCTTGATACCATTTCAATAACATTTATAAAAATTCTGGAAATTATCGCTGAGAGTTTCATTTAGAATTAAAACAAACATTGTCATACCTGTATGGCTGCAATATGATCATGTCGTCTGCCTACCGAAAGACCTAACTACTAGTACCAGATCTCGCCCGTTGTGGTGATGACTCACAGAAAATTTGGGAATTAGTCATATGAGTAAATGAAACCTCCAGCATTTTCCTTTCGCTTTGCATTCTGGTCAACAAACAAGATGCTAAGAATTCCGAATTAATTTAAAATATGTCTACGAGTAAAACGTCAAAACTTTAGCTGTGTTCAATTTCGCCATAATTACTACCTGCTTCATATCTACGACCGACCAAGCGAAACAAGTGGTTGATAGCATCGATAGCACAGCTACACTAAGTGATCAAAAGTATCAGGACACCTGGATGAAAATGACTCCGTGGCGACCTCCGTCGGTAATGCTGCAATTCAGTGTGGTGTTGCCCACCCTTACCCTTGAGGACAGCTTCCACTCTCGCAGGCATACGTTCAATCAGGTGCTGGAAGGTTTCTTGGGGAATGGTAGCCCATTCTTCACGGAGTGCTACACTGAGGAGATGTATCGATGTCGGTCGGTGAGGCCTGGCAGGAATTCGGCGCTCCAAAACGTCTCAAAGGTGTCCTATAGGATTCAGGTCAGGACTCCGTGCAGGCCAGCAGGCCGTGCATTATGAACAGGCGCTCGATCGTGTTGAAAGATGAAATCGCCTTCCCCGAATTGCTCTTCAACAGTGGGAAGAAAGAAGGTGCTTAAAACATCAGTGTAGGCCTGTGCTGTGATAGTGCCACGCAAAGCAACAAGGCTTGCAAGCCCCCTCCATGAAAAACACGACCACACCATAACATTACGGTCTCCGAATTTTACGGTTGGCACTACATGCGCTGGCAGATGACGTTCACCGGTCATTCGCCATACCCGCTCCCTGCCATCGCATCGCCACATTGTGTACCGTGTACCGTGATTCGTCACTACACGCAACGTTTTTCCACTGTTCAATCGTCCAATGTTTACGCTCCTTACACCAAGCGAGGCGTCGTTTGGCATTTACTGGCCTGATGTGTGGCTTATGAGCAGCCGCTCGATCATGAAATCCACGTTTTCTCACCTCCCGCCTAACTGTCATAGTACTTGCAGTCATCCTAATGCGGTTTGGAGTTCATGTGTGATGGTCTGGATAGATGTCTGCATATTACACATTACGAGCCTCTTCAGTTGTTGGCGGTCTCTGTCAGTCAACAGACGAGGTCGCCCTGTGCACTTTTGTGCTATACGTTTCCACTTCACTATCACGTTGGAGACTGTGGACCTAGGGGTGTTTAGGAGAGTTGAAATCTCGCGTACAAACGTATGACAGAAGTGACACCCAATCACCTGACCACGTTCGAAGTGCGTGAGTTCCGCGGAGCGCCCCATTCTGCTCTGTCACGATGTTTAATTACTACTGAGATCTTGATATGGAGTACCTGGCAGTAGGTGGCAGCATAATGCACCTAATATGAAAAACGTATATTTTTGGGGGTGTCCGGATACTTTTGATCGCATAGTGTACGTCTTTTTGGCTAACACAACTACGTGTCCTGCTTAAGAGGCAGTAGAGGAAGCAGTACGTGTTCTGAACGCCACTGGACGAGTAACAGTAATCTCAGCCAAATACGAGGGTTGGGGGAAAAGTCATTGCAACTATTTTTTAACTTTTAAGATACCAGCCCGGATGAAAAATCCGATATATACAGATGAAAGAACGAGATGCGAACTACATGTCAAGGCACTGGAAGACATACGTACGTTTTTAAGTCACATGTTCGTTACGGCAATGTGCAGGACAACACTGGTTTCATGGTGCAAGATGATTAGATTACAGCGTAGCACACATACATCTGACGTGACAAAACTCGATCAAAGGAACGTCGAAGTAATCCTGTGCAATGCTCATCGCACGCTCCCAACAGTGTGGGAGGCGCTGAATAGCATCTACGTCACCATTTGCCGTAATATGTTTGAATTGGGTAATCTGTTATCGCACAACATGTGCAATGTCCTCTTGTGTCGCAAATGGTACCCACTCACCTGCAGTGACTTTTGCCCCATCCTTGTCTTGTACTTAACCTGGCGGCCTCCTGAAGCATGAAAATTTCACAGACTAGTTCTTGCATACATAAAAAAATTCGCGTCATAAACCAAAGTTCGTAGGCGTGTTCCTACATCTGAAAGATAATGACTATTCAGATTTCGCGCCATTCGTGCAAGGGTGGCGCTAGTAGCGCCACTATGAGGATGCAAATCAGATTTGATTTAAATACACGGGGTAACAAAATGGTTCAAATGGCTCTGAGCACTATGGGACTTAACTTATGAGGTCATCAGTCCCCTAGAACTTAGAACTACTTAAACCTAACTAACCTAAGGACGTCACACACATCCATGCCCGAGGCAGGATTCGAACCGGCGACCATAGCGGTCGCGCGGTTCCAGACTGTAGCGCATAGAACCGCTCGGCCACCCCGGCCGGCACACGGGGTAACAGTAGTGAGCTTTGGTTACCTTTGAGATCGTACGTGTTGAGTTGATGTTAGTCAAGAATGCCTTTTACGCGACAAAGACGCCGTTATCAACAGCTCACTGAACTTGAACGAGGTCATGTAATAAGGCTACGAGAAGCTCGATGTGCCTTCTGCGACACTGCAGAAAGATTTGGCAGTAATGTAACCACTGCATATGATTGCCGGCAGGGTCGTGTTGGGCTTATGGCTCTGGCGCATCATTCTGCATCTGCAGCAGTAATTTGAGCAACATTTTGTACCGCAGCGACACGAATAAGAGTTACAAATCGGTTACTTCGAGGACACCTCCGAGGCAAACACCCTGTAGCGTATATTCCACTGACCCCAAACGACCGCCAATTGCGACTTCGGTGATGTTAAGCGAGAGCTCACTGGAGGGCGGGGTGGAGGACTGTTATGTTTTCTGATGACGACTGGTTCTGCCTCGATGCCAGTGATGACCAAATATTGATCAGAAGGAAGCCAGTTAAGCGCCTGCAACCAACATTCCCGTGTGCTAGATACATTGGTTCTGCACTTGGAGTTATTGTCTGGGGTGCGACTTCATATGACAGCAGGAGCACACTCGTGGTTATCCCATGCACCCTGACTGCAAGTTTGTATCTCGGTCTCGTGATTCGACCAGCTGTGCTGCCGTTCCAGGGGGCGTTTTCGGGCAGGATAATGCTTGCCCACAAGCAGCTATTGTTACCCAGCATGCTGTACAGAATGTCTACGTTTAACTTTGGCCTGCTCGATCACCAGATCTATCTCCAGTCTAGTACATAATGGACATCATAGTACGACAACTCCAGCGTCATCCACAAACAGCATTAAGCGTCCCTGTAGTGACCAACCAAGTGCAACAGCCTTGGTATTCCATCCCACAAACTAGCATCTGGCATCTGTACAACATAATGCATGCACGTTTGCGTGCTTGCACTCAACATTCTGACGGCTACTTCGGATATTAGTGTAGAAGCTTTTAACGTTCGCAATGGTCTATCTCGAGCTTACATTAACCGGTAATAATAATAATAATTAGCGTATGGCATTGGTGGCCGGGAGACTCCCCGCGGTACGGTTCGGCCGCCGCTCCACAAGTTCTTTAACGCCACTACGGCGACTTGTGAGTGAATGAGGATGAAATGATGATGAAAGACACACAACACCCAGTCATCTCGAGGCAGAGAAATTCCCTGACCCCGCCGGGAATCGAACCCGTGACCCCGTGCGCGGAAAGCGAGAACGCTACCGCAAGACCACGAGCCGCGGACAGATTAACCGGTGATCTTGCAATGTCAATTATTTAAATATGTTACCTAGATAAATGTATTCCCGAAAGATCATTGCTCTAGGTTCATTATTTTTTCGTGCTGCAACCTTCTTCCGTCAGTGCACTTTCGTATACAGCGTCAATTGTCCTGCGACGAACGCCTCTTGGCACTTACAACTGTTGAGCGAGAGTCGTCCTGTGGTTACGTGGGCGCTCGCAGCGGGCAGAGGCGGTAGCGGCGGACCCGCTAATGTGGCCGCTGGTAGCGTGCCGGCTGACTGGTGCGCCGTCCCGTTCCCTCTGCCGAGCACACGCCGGGCTAACAAGTGGCCGCCGGCTTTGTGCCCGTCACGCTCGCTTGTTTTAGCGCCGCCCTTTGTACCTCCGCCTCCTAATGCACTGCCGCCCAGCGCGAATGTCCCGCGTCCCACGCCCGCTATTAAAATGGCGAGGCGACCTAGTACCCGCTCTGAATGCCTCGCGCTACCAGCCGCAGCCATACTGGCACGTGCGCTCCACTTCCTCTCTTTCTTTTTTGTCACGGGCGTAACTTTTTTATTAACTTCGAAAACAATGGGACAGACATTCAGACTCCAAGTCTCAAATTCTCGTTGTATCGTTACGTGTATGGTATTGACTTGTGAAAAAGTCGTCGATTCCGTATACCGGACAAATGCTTCTAGCCTCGTCCACCGACAAGTATGGACTTGATTTTAGGTAGTTTCTCTCCCCCCTCTCTGATCTCGTGTCTCTGCAGTAGATACTACACAGCCCAATGCATTGGAAACATGACACATGACAAAAGTCATGGTATACCTCTAATATCGTGTCGGACCTCCTTTTGCCCGGCGTAGTGCAGCAACTCGATATGAAATGGACTCAACATGTCTCTAGAAGCCCCCACAGAAATTCTGAGCCGTGCTGCCTCTGTAGCGTCCATAATTGCGAGCGTCTTGCTGGTGCAGAAATTTCTACATTATCTGACCTCTTGGTAATGTCCCATAAATGTTCGATGGGATTCATGTCGGCGATCTGGGTGGCCAAATCATTCGCCCGAATTGTCCAGAATGTTCTTCAAAACAATCGCTAACAATTGTGGCCCGGTGACATGGCACATTGTCATCCATAAAAATTCCATTGTAGCTTGAGAACATGAAGTCTATGAATGACTTCAAATGGGTTTGGAAGTAGCTGAATATAACCATTTATAGTCAGTGATCGGTTCAGTTGGACCAGAGACGTAGTCCATTCCATATGAACACCATTATGGAGCCACCACCAGTTCGCACAGCCTTGTTGACAGCTTGGGTCCATGGCTTCCTGTGGTATGCGCCACAGTCTAACTTCACCATCAGCTCTTACGAACTGAAATCGGGACTCATCTGACAATGCCATGGTTTTACTGCAGGCTTGGGTTCAACCGATATGATAACGAGACCAGGAGAGCCACTACAGGCGATGTCGTGTTGTTAGCAAAGGCACTCGCGTCGATCGTCTGCTGCCATAGTCTATTAACGCCAGATTTCGTCGCACTGTCCTAACGAAAATGTTTGTCGGCCGTCTCACATTGATTTCTGCGCTTGTTTCATGCAGTGTTGCTTGTCTGTTAGCACTGACAACTCTTCGCAAACGCCGCTGGTCTCGGTCGTTAAGTAAAGGCTGTCGGCCATCGCGTTGTCTCTAGTGAGAGGTAATGTCTGAAATGTGGTAGTCTCGGTACACTCTTGACACTGTGGATCTCGGAATATTGGATTCCCTAACAACTTACGAAATAGGTTGTCTGATGCTTCTGCCTCCAACTACAATTCCGCGTTCAAAGTATGTTAATTCCCGCTGTGCTTCCGTAATCACATCAGAAACCTTTTCCCATCTGTCACCATAGTATAAATGACAGCTCCGCCAATGCACTGGCCCTTATACCATCCGTATGTCTGCATATCGCTATCCCATGACTTTTGTCACCTCAGTGCTTGGAAATTTATACACTACGTATTCTAACTTGAACTAAATTACGCTAAAGACAACACATACACCTATACTCGAGAAAGGACTCGAACCTCCGACGGGGTGAGCCTCGCGAACCGTGACAAGGCGCCCTAGACCGGGGGGGGGGGGGGGGGGAGGAACTAATAGCGAAACCTGACATGGGTGAAGGGATACAATAGCAGAGGCAACAATTTTCGAGTAAATGGGCCGTTTGCGATATTGTTGCGAATGTTTGATCACGAGTCGTAACTGACGTCAGTATGAAATAATGTCCAAGCTACAACGAAGTAATTTTAAAAATAGAGCTTTCCCTTAAGTTCCTACGTAATATATTCACATTTGATACGTGCCCCTTAGTTGGAGAATTTTGTATGTGCGTTACGGAGAAAGAGGGCATTTTGCTGATGATTAAAGACGTGTAACGCTCGAATATAGTAAAAGATCGATAGCTCGGACAAGGCATGTACTTCGGCCTCCAATATCACTTGACCTCAATACCCTGGATTTTCCTCGCTGTTGTCATATCAAAGAGAGCGTTGCGTAGCAATCTCATTGAGAGGGTATCTTCTTTCCTAGGCGCCGGTTTGTAGCAATCTGCCCCTCATCAAAGCCGCATATGTCTCTTTGCGGCCCGTATCATCGCCACATTGATTCCGCTTGTACATTTTCACAAGTGCGTCACGTGTCACCAACCCCACTAAGCGGCATTCAGTGCTGGGGCGAGCAATGGTCATAAATTATAAGGGTTATCTACAGTTGTACCTTCCATCATAAAGTGACGCCAGTTGTGAGGATTTTCCACAGTGTCAAACGTATATTTACGGCTATCGCAAATGTCTGTTTAAATTTAAAGCAGAACCAATCCGACGTACAGTAAGCTTGTAGCTTACGCAGCCAACTAACTAAAAAGACAGGCTTTCCTGTAAATTTAAAAATTATTGTTTGCATTAAAAGTGAAGATATTTGTTGAAAGTAATCATCACAGTACATGTTACACCTCATAGAAAATTTGTGCTTTTGTGATATAGGCCTACAAGGTTGGAATAATTTGCACTGAAGGTGGTCTCACAGTGACCGAAACCGAACAGTAAAAAAAAAAAAAAAAAAAAAAAATTAAGATTTTAGTACTTACGACCTATGCCGCCATTTATACAAAATATATTGACAATAATACGGACGTGGTGCACATGGCTCCCAATGGAATTATACATCAATTCGTAGTATTGATTGGCGACTCCATGGAGTGTTGTGTGCTCAACGACCATATATGTTAAATTAAAAAGGAAGGTCAGCATTGGCCGTAATATTGATGTTTTATTGATAGCCCCCCCCCCCCCCCCCATGAACCATGGACATTGCCGTTGGTGGGGAGGCTTGCGTGCCTCAGCGATACAGATGGCCGTACCGTAGGTGCAACCGCAACGGAGGGGTATCTGTTGAGAGGCCAGACAAACATGTGGTTCCTGAAGAAGGGCAGCAGCCTTTTCAGTAGTTGCAGGGGCAACAGTCTGGATGATTGACTGATCTGGCCTTGTAACATTAACCAAAACGGCCTTGCTGTGCTGGTACTGCGAACGGCTGAAAGCAAGGGGAAACTACAGCCGTAATTTTTCCCGAGGACATGTAGCTCTACTGTAGGATTAAACGATGATTGCGTCCTCTTGGGTAAAATATTCCGGAGGTAAAATAGTCCCCCATTCGGATCTCCGGGCGGGGACTACTCAGGAGGACGTCGTTATCAGGAGAAAGAAAACTGGCGTTCTACGGATCGGAGCGTGGAATGTCAGATCCCTTAATCGGGCAGGTAGGTTAGAAAATTTAGAAAGGGAAATGGATAGGTTAAAGTTAGATATTGTGGGAATTAGTGAAGTTCGGTGGCAGGAGGAACAAGACTTTTGGTCAGGTGATTACAGGGTTATAAATACAAAATCAAATAGGGGTAATGCAGGAGTAGGTTTAATAATGAATAAAAGAATAGGAGTGCGGGTTAGCTACTACAAACAGCATAGTGAACGCATTATTGTGGCCAAGATAGACACAAAGCCGATGCCTACTACAGTAGTACAAGTTTATATGCCAACTACCTCTGCAGATGATGAAGAAATAGATGAAATGTATGACGAGATAAAAGAAATTATTCAGGTAGTGAAGGGAGATGAAAATTTAATAGTCATGGGTGACTGGAATTCGTCAGTAGGAAAAGGGAGAGAAGGAAACATAGTAGGTGAATATGGATTGGGGGGAAGGAATGAAAGAGGAAGCCGCTTGTAGAATTTTGCACAGAGCATAACTTAATCATAGCTAACACTTGGTTCAAGAATCATGAAAGGAGGCTGTATACATGGAAGAAGCCTGGAGATACTGACAGGTTTCAGATAGATTATATAATGGTAAGACAGAGATTTAGGAACCAGGTTTTAAATTGTAAGACATTTCCTGGGGCAGATGTGGATTCTGACCACAATCTATTGGTTATGAACTGCAGATTGAAACTGAAGAAACGGCAAAAAGGTGGTAATTTAAGGAGATGGGACCTGGATAAACTGAAAGAACCAGAGGTTGTAGAGAGTTTCAGGGAGAGCATAAGGGAACAATTGACAGGAATGGGGGAAAGAAATACAGTAGAAGAAGAATGGGTAGCTCTGAGGGATGAAGTAGTGAAGGCAGCAGAGGATCAAGTAGGTAAAAAGACGAGGGCTAATAGAAATCCTTGGGTAACAGAAGAAATATTGAATTTAATTGATGAAAGGAGAAAATATAAAAATGCAGTAAATGAAGCGGGCAAAAAGGAATACAAACGTCTCAAAAATGAGATCGACAGAAAGTGCAAAATGGCTAAGCAGGGTTGGCTAGAGGACAAATGTAAGGATGTAGAGGCTTGTCTCACTAGGGGTAAGATAGATACTGCCTACAGGAAAATTAAAGAGACCTTTGGAGAGAAGAGAACCACTTGTATGAATATCAAGAGCTCAGATGGCAACCCAGTTCTAAGCAAAGAAGGGAAGGCAGAAAGGTGGAAGGAGTATATAGAGGGTTTATACAAGGGCGATGTACTTGAGGACAATATTATGGAAATGGAAGAGGATGTAGATGAAGACGAAATGGGAGATAAGATACTGCGTGAAGAGTTTGACAGAGCACTGAAAGACCTGAGTCGAAACAAGGCCCCGGGAGTAGACAATATTCCATTTGAACTACTGATGGCCTCGGGAGAGCCAGTCATGACAAAACTCTACCATCTGGTGAGCACGATGTATGAGGCCGGCGAAATACCCTCAGACTTCAAGAAGAATATAATAATTCCAATCCCAAAGAAAGCAGGTGTTGACAGATGTGAAAATTACCGAACTATCAGTTCAATAAGTTGGTTGGTTGGTTGGTTTGGGGAAGTGGACCAGACAGCGTGGTCATCGGTCTCATCGGATTAGGGAAGGATTGGGAAGGAAGTCGGCCGTGCCCTTTCAGAGGAACCATCCCGGCATTTGCCTGGAGCGATTTAGGGAAATCACGGAAAACCTAAATCAGGATGGCCGGACGCGGGATTGAACCGTCGTCCTCCCGAATGCGAGTCCAGTGTCTAACCACTGCGCCACCCCGCTCGGTCAATAAGTCACAGCTGCAAAATACTAACGCGAATTCTTTACAGACGAATGGAAAAACTGGTAGAAACCGACCTCGGGGAAGATCAATTTGGATTCCGTAGAAATGTTGCAACACGTGAGGCAATACTGACCTTACGTTTCTAGCATTTGTAGACCTAGAGAAAGCTTTTGGCAATGTTAACTGGAATACTCTCTTTCAAATTCTGAAGGTGGCAGGGGTAAAATACAGGGAGCGAAAGGCTATTTACAGTTTGTACAGAAACCAGATGGCAGTTATAAGAGTCGAGGGGCATGAAAGGGAAGCAGTGGTTGGGAAAGGAGTAAGACAGGGTTGTAACCTCTCCCCGATGTTATTCAATCCGTATATTGAGCAAACAGTAAAGGAAACCAAAGAAAAATTCGCAGTAGGTATTAAAATTCATGGAGAAGAAGTAAAAACTTCGAGGTTCGCCGATGACATTGTAATTCTGTCAGAGACAGCAAAGGACTTGGAAGAGCAGTTGAACGGAATGGACAGTGTCTTTAAAGGAGGATATAAGATGAACATCAACAAAAGCAAAACGAGGATAATAGAATGTAGTCGAATTAAGTCGGGTGATGCTGAGAGTATTAGATTAGGAAATGAGACACTTAAAGTAGTAAAGGAGTTTTGCTATTTAGGGAGTAAAATAACCGATGATGGTCGAAGTAGAGAGGATATAAAATGTAGACTGGCAATGGCAAGGAAAGCGTTTCTCAAGAAGAGGAATTTGTTAACATCGAGTATAGATTTAAGTGTCAGGAAGTCATTTCTGAAAGTATTTGTATGGAGTGTAGCCATGTATGGAAGTGAAACATGGACGATAAATAGTTTGGACAAGAAGAGAAAAGAAGCTTTTGAAATGTGGTGCTACAGAAGAATGCTGAAGATAAGGTGGGTAGATCACGTAACTAATGAGGAGTTATTGAATAGGATTGGGGAGAAGAGAAGTTTGTGGCACAACTTGACTAGAAGAAGGGATCGGTTGGTAGGACATGTTCTGAGGCATCAAGGGATCACAAATTTAGCATTGGAGGGCAGTGTGGAAGGTAAAAATCGTAGAGGGAGACCAAGAGATGAATACACTAAGCAGATTCAGAAGGATGTAGGTTGCAGTAGATACTGGGAGATGAAGAAGCTTGCACAGGATAGAGTAGCATGGAGAGCTGCATCAAACCAGTCTCAGGACTGAAGACCACAACAACAACAACACTATCAGTGGACCACCCTGTATGGCAATACTTGCCTCACATCATTAAAATACTTTCCAGTGACACGAAAAAGTCAGTAGAACAACGGAAACCTAACACATATGAGGGGTAGTGAGTGGTTGGCTAGCATTTCAATAATGTAAAGCATGCCTTACGATATATTTCAGTGCGATTGACAGTACTCATGTACGCAAGAATATTTGTCGAAATGCTAGTAGCACGACACTTCATACACGGCGATTGTGGTACCAAAAAGTATATCGTTAGGCGATGTATATACTGAAAAGTAACTTTAAACCGTTCTAGGGCTGAAGACGACGTGGGGTCCCCAGCCGACCTGTCACAATGAAGTTAAAGTTTTGTATGAATATTACTATGCGCCCGATGTTGAAATTTTAGTTATCTGGAATATTCAGTAATTATGCCAGCTGCGGAGCACTATACCTATAAAACCTATGTCTTGAATGCACTGAAATAGAGGAACATTTGAGTGAAGCTGCTAAAATCGTTTCAGTCACCGGCATGTGGGTGTGACTCAAGACTGCAAATTAGTGAATAAGTAAGTCAAGAAATGATTCTGTTACATAAACGGATTGTAGACAGTGTGAAAAGTTCTCAGTTTTAGAAAATTGATACAATAAGACACACGAAAATTTTACTGCGGTATAGACGTCCAAAAATTTGCTCGTAATGTTATTTCTTTACATCTAAAGAGTGCACCGCTGGCAGTTCTTGAGCCACTAATCACAAAGGAAGAATACACGCAACCGTGGCAATGCAGCAGTGTGCTTTTTCTTTCTTTCCGTCTTTCAATAGCACAGCAAAACTTGCAAGCGTATTTAACATTATATGCTTTGTACTTTAACCGTTAGAAACTGCCCAGCGGAAACCTTTTGCTAAGTAACCACTCGTATTCACATCACGGAAGTCGCTCGAAATGAGGTGCGGTCTCGCGTCAGTTTTATTGCTGTCTCTAATGCGCCCGAAACTACCTTCGATGCTCTCCTTTTTTCCTTTAAGAACGTGTTCTGCAGGCCTGTTCTCTCCACTGACGGAAATAAACCGAATTTTCGTCACGAATTACTCGTCTCACCGTTCAGTTAACACAAAATGCTATTTATTGTTCTTTAAATTCTAACGTAATACGACGGTTCACGCTGTAAATACCGAAATAGTCACTCGTAAGCAATCAAAGAAAAGACAATATGGATTGTATGAAACGACAATAACTTTGCAGTAAACAGAAAAGATGGAGGAGCTGAACCTGCAAGGTGGTAACATCTCTTGCATATATTACATTTTCAGTTTATGTTTAATCACGAATTGCTAATTAAGTTCGCTTACTTGTTACGTTCACAGTAACTAAAAATTATTAAGTATCTCATGAGTTTAAATCACCAGTTGCGAATGTAAATAACCTATGATGTCGCCATCTCAGAGACAAAAGTTTGAAGTTATTTACGGCGACTTTGGCGCAGTCGATGAGATATTCGTGTTTTGCAAAAGATGTTCAGCGTTGTCATTCGTACCAGGTTTTCTCAAGCACGTCTGTTGCAATGTTCTCACTGGCTGTGGTAATGCGCCTTCTCAATACTAGGAAGGTCGAAAGGGTCAGGTATCATTCTGTGTAGCTACGCACCAAAGGAAGAAAACTTACACTGAGAGATCCGGCTGTTTGCCTGCAGCTGATGCGAGACAATTCACCGACCTGCCACGTGTCACTTTGTCTGCTCTTGGACGTCGGCTTGTGGATATATCTTGTTCTTCCTAGATTTATCTCATGTCTCCACGGGGTCGGCGTATAACTCCGAATTTGGCGTTTTTGTAGTGCCCCCCGCCCCCCACCTCTTTAGTCTGCGCGTAGTTTTCTCTCTTGTTCACGTGTGAGAACTGTTTTTCAGATGTTTGCGTAGTGAGTATCTGAGACATATCGTGGGTACGTGCCCGATATTTACCTAATGGAATATGGGAAACCGTGTAAAAACCACATCCAGGCCGGTGGGCATACCGGCACTCTCATCAATTCACTGTGCTCATTCGATTCTGCTCCGGCGCGGTTCCACGTGTGCTGGAAGCGGACACCTTAATGCGCTCAGATATCCAGGCGGGTCTCATAGGCCAATGTGTTGAGCTTGAGAAAGAACTGTTCCTCGTGAATGGACCCAACCTCCTTTAGAAACGGCAGGAAACACACACACACTATCATGTTCTATTTCAGTGACAACTCGAGGCTTCCCAAAACCCCATAACCGAACATTATCCCTGGAAATATTTCCATGTAAATGAAATATGATATAAGCATTCAGTTATTCATTCTGCCTAATCCTCGTCCTGATCGTTAATGGTTAAAAATTATACGCATTGCACATAGTCATTAGATTGCAGTTCTTGTTCCAGTATCTGTGGAATGTACTGCAGTCCTATCCGTTACATTATCTAACTTTTGGTGTTGGAACTGATGTGTCAGTAGTAGAGGTGGCCAATAAAGACAATAAGACATCTACGAAAAGATAACACATTAATACGTTTATTTACAATACGCACAGTTAATAAGTAAAATACAGCTTTGAAGTCCTACTGTCCTTCTGTGGTGCTCAGTTATACACAGTGAAATCAACAATAACAAATAATCTTGAATGCTCATAGCATCAGATAAGTCGCTAGTAACTAATAAAGAGTAGTACCGTCGTGCTTTGTCGATGTCGTTTATCACAGCAGTCTTCCGACCTTAGATTTATAGGTCTGTAGATTCACTGAATCAAGCGGCGAAGTTGTGTGTGCGGATGCTGAAAAAGAAGCCCTGAACAGAGTCTCAGGCAGTGAGGTCATGTGAAATTAGCGTCCTCTGGTGGTGCGTATGCGTGGCGCTCCCCATCGCAGACAGCGAACAGTGGAAGAGCGAGCTCTCCTCCCTCCCGTGTAGCTGTGAGCGGCGCGGAGCGGACCTGGTGGCCCGATGAAGACGCAGCCGGTACCGCAGTAACTGCTGCTGTTACTTTGGATCTCCATACTATATAAATATTTTCTTGTTGTTTGAATTCGGTAACTTTTTCACTTACTTAGAAAAACGACAAACCTTAAATAATGTTTTTTAAATATATAATAATATTATGGCATATTTTTTCGAACATTTGATGCTGCATGTTAAGCAATGAAGTAAGAGTAACTTATTCAGTGAAGAAGGGACAGAGTCCATGAATTATAAGTAGCATAAGCATTGTTTTATTCCTTTATTACTTGAAATAAGAATCAAACTATATTTCAGAAGCTGTACAAGTTCGCGTATTCAGAGAAATTCAAGCAATATGTACTTTTAAACCACAAAACTTTTTCAGAACCTGCAGATCCTGGTATTTCTCACGAGAGGTGGGCAGGAGGTCTGAAAATATAAAGTAGAATATTTTACACTTTGAAACAAGATCAGAGTAAAAAATAAGATTTCAGATTATCGTACAATGTTACCTGTATAAGAAGACTCAGGTAACTCAAATTCTAGTCCAGTGGATTCTCCGGTTGGATGAGCCGGTTTCAAAGCAGCAATCTCCAATGCTTCATTATAACTCGTCCTAAAATTGACAATTCTTTAGTGAGTTTTGTCTTTGACGAGTTCCCTGACTGGTCGAATAAGAAAGGGACACTTCTGGTTCTAGGAGGGCTTCAAGAAAGCTGTCCATTGAAGAAAAGTTTCAGATGTAGCTTCAACAACAAAGAATGCTGAAGGCTTTTCTGGTGAATAAAGCCCCACGTTTTTATCACATTCCATATAAAATTGTTCTCTTACTGAAATGTTACTTTTGCAGTGTCAAATCTCCTCTCTACTGTCACCAAAGTATGAAAAAAATCGAATAAGGGTGTGACACTATCGCTGGGACATGAATCATAATCAGCCGGATTGTAGACAGCTTGCAGTCGGTGGACCAAACGCGCTCAAATGTTGGAGCTGGCTGCACACCAGCTTCACGCATTGATGAACTTTCCAACTCCAGCATCTGGCACACCACGGGTGTGGTGTACCACGGACAGGGACTTCACAAGTCGATCAGCGGGCAGGCAGTCAACAGACCTTCATCACCAGAGTGTGTAAGTCGTGGTGTGTCTCCGGTTCAAGACGCAGATGCAGTGGCGGTATGACTGAATACCTTGAGCCTCTAGCCTCTATTATTTATACACTTACTCTTACGCCCCCGACGTAGTCTTCCTAAGGTGAGGGACGAGTGGATGTGTTCCATATTACTTGTTGCCTCAGTTTCCTTTGGCTCGGGGTTTTACGCGCGGTAATATTTGCAACGTGTGGGTTTTCGGCAGCACTCGAGTGCTCAGAGTTACAACATGTTACATCCCAGTTGACCACAATGTGTTGCGGCGTTTGCTGTTCTGTGCGCTCTGCCTCTTGGTTTGTGTCGCAAGCCAGTCCAGTCAGAGTCTTTGACGTAATTTTAGCAGTATTACCCAGCAGCCTACTTGATTCCACATCGGCCCGAGCTGGCCTCTGTTGCCTTTTTTGGGGGCGGAACAACACATGCAAAATTTCTGAGGTTTGTTAGGGAATAAATTATTGCCTTCCTGTAGCCAATAACATAACCAACCACTTTGGAAGCTATTCCGAATTCATGGGTGAAGAGACCGCGCTATCGTTGATCCTGTGAGCATATTTACGTTCGCCTCTCGTGTTCAGTATTCGTGGATGACAACTGTTCTGTAGCTGCAGCAGGGGGAAAACTTAAACAGATTAGGCGTACAATTTTCTCTCTTAAAATATGTTAACAACAAATACCAGATATCGCGCCACCTCGAAACCTTTGGCCGTCTTTGACTGTACCTTCTTTATGGTAAACTTGTAGTGAAAAACTGTTCTCAGATATTTCTGAATCTAAAATCGCGTTGAGTTTGGCAATGGCTCAGCAAATGGTGCCTCAATACTGTTCGATGATGTGATGTGGATGGATATAGGGCGCTTAACAGAATCAGCTTACTTCAGTGCTATGCGTCCTGGTTGGCTAACGCCACTGCATTCTCTCACTTCCGTAACATAGTCTACCATCACGTTCTTGATTATGCTGTCGTCGTCTGATATGTAGCGACGACGTGTAGCTTGTTGGTATGTGATAGTTTCACGCATGTTTGATGCTGCAGCGACATACCCAACGTTTTGGTCCAGTGGTGTACTGTTTTCCAAGTTGTTGCTATTACTGTGACAATTTGTTAACTGATGAAAACCAGTATGGTTAAATTGATATTGTGATGAGCTGTCTCCTTGCCGTAACAGAACAATACTTTGTGTTTCGCCAGTGTTAGAAAGTAATATTAACCTAATCCAGAGTCAAATCGATGTGTGTCGTCGTGCGCCTGGAGCATTTTTCGCCTTAAGCTGAGTGAGTGCTGAAAAACGTAGCACTTTGATGTGGAGTTTGCAGGGCGTTCGCAAAAACGGCGGTCGGAATGTGAGTGCCGGAAGTGGCGGCTGCGTGGCGCGCGCCGGCGTGGCTGCAGGCGGGCTCATTAAAACTACTTGGCGCTGTGTCGCTGCCCCGCTGCATATTCATGCGCGCCGCTCTGGGCTGCGGGCTGCGAGTGCCATCTGGCCGTGTTCGGTGGGGGCAAGCGCTGGAACACGCTGCCAAGGGGCTGCTACAAATCTCAGAGTCGAAATCGACGACCAGTACGAAAGAAAACCTGAAAGTACTACTACATCACAGTACAGTAGCAATATTGCAGATAGGCTGTACAGCGAAATTGTAACACTGTTTTCGAATCGCAATGATTGAACTTACTTTCAACATCGTTGTTTTGTCATACAGGTGAAACGAGGAACGATGGCTCTTCTGTCCGTAACGCAAGCGTGTAACAAAATTCTTTTGGAGACTTGGGTTACGTCTGTGTCTTTTCGGATGATTGTGGAAATGTAATGAAGAACGTAAATGAAATGCAGCGGTGCCAGTTGTACTATTTCTCTGTAAGAACAGCGCAGGGGCCTCCAAGTTTAACTTCTGTATCTGGTCGACAGACCAAGGTCAGTATGTCGCCACTTCGACGAGTACTGTCGAGAGGTTTAAATGTTGACTTACAAAATCTTAATACAGCCTGGCTGTCAGGTGCTAGACGCCACTGCTCCTATTCTTTCTAGTGAAATACTGTTAATAATAACACCTCCTTCCAAGAACGCTCGACGAATCGGATATCTCCAGAACCGTCGCACTGGCGTTGCTCAAATCGCCTGGAATAAAGAGGCAAGTTTCTGCATATTTAACGATCTCAGATTACGAAATTTACTTCACATGTGAACAGTCGCCTTTGTCTTTGGGAGCAAAAATTACTGAGACGTCTCCTATATCTAAAAACCATAAAACCCATACTGTGGTGTCACCGCCAGACACCACACTTGCTAGGTGGTAGCCTTTAAATCGTCCGCGGTCCGTTAGTATACGTCGGACCCGCGTGTCGCCACTGTCAGTGATTGCAGACCGAGCGCCGCCACACGGCAGGTCTAGAGACACTTCCTAGCACTCGCCCCAGTTGTAGAGCCGACTTTGCTAGCGATGGTTCACTGACAAATTACGCTCTCATTTACCGAGACGATAGTTAGCATAGCCTTCAGCTACGTCATTTGCTACGACCTAGCAAGGCGCCATCACCAGTTACTATTGATGCTGTAAAACATGTACCGTCAAGACCGATGTTCACCAATTATGGATTAAAGTTAAGTATTCCAGAAGCTACGTACGGTTTTTACTAGTCTCATTTCCGTGTCCTGTTCCAGACCTCACGCCAGCCTGCGTGAGCTTAAACACGTGCCTTTCGGCTTCCTCATAGTGGGTTGGCTGTCTTGCCAATCCACAACACATACTACCATTGCTCTTAAGATGAAATGGGTGGAGGCAGCATTTGCATGTTCAGGTGTTAAACGCAGATGTAAAGAGTATAACGTTAAAATACTGTCCAACCTTAATGGTATGCCTGCAAAACATGCGGACTACTGCGTGACCAACGAGGTACGGTATAGGAGAATGAGCAGCTTGCATTGGAGTTTTCGTAAGGTCCACTATAGGATATTGTTTATGTAGTGTTGGCTTTTTGTGCTGTCCAGCATCAGGAGCTAATTTACATTCATTACATATATTAATGATAAATAATGTCCTTAATGAATAAATTTTGAATCAAATATAAATTAGTGAAATATAAATGGATCATTTGCTACAGTTACAGGAATTTAGTTAAGACACACGATGATTACTTCTGTTATTAATTTTATCTGTTTTGGAGCACAAGTAACTGATTCTAGTTAACCTATACAATATTTTTTTAAACAATCATTTCTCATCAGAAACTAAGGCTATAAACAAAAGTATACTATACCGATTGTATTAATAATCATCTCAGAGTTGTTTCTCAGGGTGATACTTATTACTTTCAGACAAAAATAACATTCTAGGCAGATTTTACCGGACACACATGATTGTCATGTGGTTCGTGGGCCAGTGAGTTAACGTTGTGAGACTTGTGGTGCTGCGTGCCTGATACGGAATCTCCATCTGATGATAGTTGCCGACACGAAGGTGATTATAAGACGGGGCGACGCATTACTGGCAGATCAGGCCTATCAATGTTACGAATATCATGCTAAGTCCTCTCTCCGTCCACCCACAGTCCACCCTTCTCCATTCCCTCTCGTTCGGCAAAAATCGCCGTGGGGCCCTCAAAATTGTCATTTCATCAACCGAATTACTTATTAGCAACTTTCATTGCTGTAGCATAACGGCATGTGTTGCCACAGAAAAAGAAACAGAGTGTGAAAAAAGTATTCATTCATAAAGCTCTGTTGAGGACTGCGTAGTTAATTTTTGAAGAATTTGCAACACTGATGTCTCGTGGAGTCGTACATCTTGAAGAGCCCTTGGGTAGCTTCTGCATTGTGCATTGTGGCTGTAGACTTATCAACCGGAGTTCCTTCTGCAGGTACAGTGGCATGGGGATCGGCTGGAACGTTACTGTCTGCTGAGATACATTCTCTCATGCCCTTGTATCGACACACTAAAAGTTTCCATGCTTAACATGATCCTGATACTGCACAGCACTCTGTCACCGGAGTTACTCTGCTGTAGACATTCCTGAAGACGTTTAATTGCTGTAGTGAATGTTTCGTCCACAATAACAGGACTACTCTGCAGTTCACACTTAGTGATTGGTAGAGGGTTCAGCGAACCACCTTTAAGCTATATATCGTTGCACACTCGAACAGCACGAGGGAAAAACAATCACTTACGCTTTTCCTGCCTCGTGATGACTGGGTGTTCTGTGATGTCCTTAGGTTAGTTAGGTTTAAGTAGTTCTAAGTTCTAGGGGACTGGTGACCATAGATGTTAAGTCCCATAGTGCTCAGAGCCACTTACGCTTTTCCGTGCGTGTTATGATGTCTCTTATTTTATTACGATGATTATTTCCCCCTATATAGGTGGCGTAAAAAAATATTTTCCCATATGGAGGAGAAAGTTGGTGATTTTAATTTTGTAAAAATATCTCGCCGTAATATAAAATGTCTTTGTTTTAGTGATTGCCTTCCCAACTCTCACGTTGGAACGGCAGAGGACTTACAACACTTCCTTGGGGAACACCGGATATCACTTACGTTTTACTCTATGACTCCGTCAATTACCACGAACTGTGACTTTTGACAGGGAAAAACGAATTCAGCCGCACAACTGACACGATACTCCACAGGCACACACTTGATTTAGAACCCGCCTGTGAAGAATGGAATCAGAAGCCTTCTGGAAACCCATAAATATAGAATGAATTTCAGATCCCCTGTCTGTATTGGTTTGAATAAGGAGCCAGTCGTGTCTGACAATAACGGTATCTTCTGAATCCAATAAATCGTTTTCTTCTACATAATTCGTAAATTGGAATACAGTATACGCTCCAAAAACCAACTGCAAATCAGCATGAAAGATATGGGTCTGTAATTCAACAGATTGTTCCTACCTCCTTTCGTAAATATTGGTGTGACTTCTGCAACTTTCCAGTTTTTAGGTGTGGATGTTTCGTCGAGCGAGCGGTTGTGTATGATGGCTAAGTATGAAGCTATTATATTAGCATGCTCTGAAAGTAGTCTAGTTGGTATACAGTCTGGATCGGAATATTTACCTTTATTAAACGATTTGAGTTGCTTCGCTACACTAGGGATATCTTCTTCGAAGTGATTCATGTTGACAGCAGTTCTTGGTTCGAATCCTGGAATATTTACTTATCTTCCTTGGTAAGGGTATTTCAGAAAACCATATTTAATAACTCCGTTTTAATGGCTGTGCTTTCTGTAACATTACCATCGCTATTGCGCAGTGAAGGTATTGATTGTGTCTTGCCGTTGATGTACTTCACATGCGACCAAAACTCTTTGAATTTTCTACATTATTTCCATACAAAGTTTCGTTGTGAAAACTATTAAAAGCATCTCGCATTTAAATCCGCGGTACATTTAGAGTTTCAATAAAGTTCTCCAGTGTTGGACCTTTTTGCGTTCTTTTGAATCTGGGGCTTTCTTCAGAGCTTCTGCGACATGTGATGTGATTTGTGTACCGTGGGGGGTTAACTTCCGTCGCTTGTTAATTTGTTTGGTGTAAATCCCTCAGTTGCCGTCGATATTGTTTCTTTCTATTTAAAACATATCTGATCTACTCTTACATAGTTAGATTGGAAGGAGTGGAAATTGTCTCCGAGCGAATTTCTATCTACTTTTTTTTTTTTTAACGGATGTATTTTACGTTTAGTTTGATGGGTTTGGATGTTACGGTATTCTGTCTAACTACAACAATCTTTTGGTCACTAATCCCTGTATCCGTCATGATGTTCCCTATTTCCTCAGTATTATTTGATGGTAAGACGTCAACCATTTACAGTTCGGGTAGGCTCCTGAACTAATTTCAGAGAAAGCAATTAGTACGATTTCGCGCGATGTTTTATGCATGCCACCGACTTTAAACATTTTTGCCAACATATCGAACTCAGGTGGAAGTCACTATCAGCTATAAATGTATGAGCGTATTACCTATTTGAAAGAAGGCTCAAGTTTTCCTTCAAACCTTCAACAACTGTATCATTTGAGTGGGACGGTCGCTAAAAGTATAATGTCTACAGATACTAACTTACAGAAACTATCTGCTTCAGTTTAACTGCAAAATAAATTACTTCCAACAGAACAAACATTCCACCACGAACTGTATTTAATCTATGCTTTCTGCACGCCGGTAGGTTCTTAGTAAAAATTTTCGCCATGCTTAAGTTGGACATCAACAAGCTTTCAGTGTCCGAAACGATTTGACTTTCGGTGCTTTCGATTAGCGCTTGGAGTCTGATTATTTCCCAATACAGCTACGACGATTTACTATCGTAATGCGGATTGTTCCTAGTCTATTCTCGTCCTGGGTTTGATGAACCCTTGACTGAACTCTTTTTTGTTTATGTACCCGATATCCTATAAGCGCCATACGGAGTGGCCGCGCTGTTAGAGGTGCCATGTCACTAATAGTGCGGCCCTTCCCGCCGGAGGTTGGAGTGCTCCCTCGGGCTGTGTGTGAGTGTTGTCCTTAGCGTTAATTTCAGTAGAGTGTAAGTCTAGGGACCGATGACCTTAGGAGTTTGGTCCCTTAGGAATTCACACACATTTGAACATTTCCTATAAGCCAAAGAGCCGGCGATGGTGGCCGAGCGGTTCTAGGCGCTTCAGTCTGGAACCGCGCGACCGCTACGATCGCAGGTTCGACTCCTACCTCGGGCATGGATGTGTGTGATGTCCTTAGGTTAGTTAGGTTTAAGTAGTTCTAAGTTCTAGGGGACAGATGACCTCAGAAGTTAAGTCCCATAGTGCTCAGAGCCATTTGAATCATGCGTAAGCCAAAGAACCGCGAAGACCACTCCACACAGCCTGCGCCCGCTACCCGTGTAGCTGCCACTTGAGTGTAACGTTAATTATGTTTAAATTACATTAAAACTAGATAAAATTTTGTTTTGCATTCATATAAACAGAAATTTAATCAAGACACTTTCTCACACAGCATTACTGGCATTAACTGCGTCGTTATGAAGTTGCTGGCGAAGAAAAGTTACAGCTATCTAGCATCTAACTGGCTTCACCACGAGAAATTACTGCTAATCTGGCGTCTCACTGCAACAGAGACTTTAATTACGCAGTAAAGAACAGATATTTTATAGCAGGAAATATTGCAAACGGGTGCAAACTGCAGCGTATGCCTTCCAGCCTATGTCCCTCACATTTTTTTAATTTGACCGTTAATGTTTGTTGCTGTTGATTCTCATTCAGTTATTCAGTTCTTTCAATATTATTACATTCAGCTGTGCCGTGTTCGTTACGTAATAATGCGCAGCGCTGTAACTGCTGCATGTAGCGTTATTCAGTCTGCACAAGCATTCTGTCTCTAGCTCTCTTCCGCGTCGTTAAGACGTACCGGTATAGCGCCCATGCGCCCGTCACGTATATTTATAATGTCTACATCTACATAGATACTCCACGAGTCACCGTACGGTGTGTTGCGGAGGGTACCCTGCACCATTGTTAAAATGAAGTGACAGAGACACTGTGTGAATAGTTTAAGTAGTTAAAGAGTCACGGCGATAGCACACGGTGACGCGCCTGCTGGCTGTTCAGTGCTTGTGCAGGCTGTTACCACATTCATGACTCGTGAGTCAATTTGTTGGTGGAAGACTTAGTGGCTTGAAGCGAGGAATAATGAGCTGCGTTCAGTGAAACCTTCTTTGCGACCGTGACTTACCTCCTGACCACGACGAGCTGAAGAAGTATCACTTACAAGGTTTAGAATGGGAAGTTGCCCATTGACACATGGCTTTCTCTTACATCACGAGCAGCCCCATTGTGTCTCAGGTGGAACAGATGTCGGTTTGATATATTTTAATTCAGTTTCTTGTATGTAATGGCCTGATGGGAACTTTGGTCTCCTGCAGTATCTGTCCTCTATTTTAACTGGTACTGAGGTGAGTACTCTCACTTTGCTTGTCTGTATCGTTTCATTTCTGACCTACAGAATTATTCCTGACAAATACAACTGAAACGCAAATTGACTGCTCAAAAATGATAACCTGACTTCAAATAATTACTAAAAAAGAATGGCTCTGAATAGGAAGAAATCCTAACAATAACCTATACATTTCATAAGACACTTACCTCAAAGAAAGTCTTCATGACACGAACTACAGCGATACAAGCGCCAATACTGCCAGCTAAATAAGAGGTTCTAACTACTGAAGGCTCTAACTACTATACTAATAGGCATGAGGTTAGCAAAGGAAAGATTTTGTTGCAGAGAAAACAATATATTTAGCAGATTGTACCTTAATCAAGTGACAACCAGTTCAAATAAATTATATAATCATCAGTAATAAACCTCCATGACGGAAACGCATTCAGACCGTCAGCTTGCGCTAATACTGCAAACCTCCAACACTGTTAATTGTTAACTTGTAACCTCCATCACTGCTGACTACTCACACCCAACTTTCAACACTGCTGGCTGTTCACCTCCAAGTGCGAGTCCAACCAGCGACAGGGAGTCTTACAGAGCGCACATCGCTGTCAGAGTTATTAATGCAGAGCGCTACATAGCGCTGCCAACATACAAACACATAAACAGCCTACTTAAAGAGCCTCTTTCTTTGAGTTCTCATAGACGTCAGTCCATGTTCCCAGAAACAAATTTAATCGTTCACTCTCACTCCTCCGGCAAAGTGACCAAAGAACTGTTTACGACATTTCTACAGGAAGTGGTAGTGGAACAAATCAGGGGAGAGAAACTTCTGATAATACTGGATTCTTACGGGCTCCACAAAGACGCTAGTATTCTTCGTGATCTGCACGTAGAAAATAACCAACCATAAGACAAAATCACAATTCACAAAATTACACCAACACAACCTCCATTTGTCAATTAATTTCTACAGAATGTACGAGCATAAAATATCCGATGCTGCTCAAGAATCTTCGGAAGAGATTAGTCTGCAACAACGGAATAATCTTCTTAAGCTGCAGTCTCTCGCGTACAGTCAGTTGTGTTCTCCGTGTTTCTGTAATTCTCACCGTCACGGGCGGATAATGGCTAAACACGTTGACGAACCCAGACACTTTGAAACTTCCACAAAGTTCGGTTTCAGACACAAGCTTTCGTTCCGCAGTACCTGCAGGGTAGATGCGCAAATATGGGATTATTCAAATATGCTTGTTGTTATTTTGTTTGTTATTACTTCTATTAGTTTTATTATGTGTATTATTGTTCATTCATTCATTCATTTCGTATAGGCCATCTTTGGACCACGTTATTTCAACTGTCTTGCTTTACGTGTTCTGATGTTTGCCCAGTGCTCCCGCATTCGTTCTCGGTGTTACTCCTTCCTCTCCTGGGTCCAAGCCTTTCCTGTTTTTAGTTTTGGCTTTTCTTGGAAACCCTACCACGCCATACGTTTCTCCTTGATTGGGACATGCTCCAAGATGTCATCATAGGTGATCCCCACTTCTTTAAGATCTTCCTCCACCTCTGTGAACCAGGCCCATTTTGTTTTCTTCTCCTGAAAGTAGGTGATCATACGATTGGTGAGTCTTCCAAGACTCATTCGGGTCATATGTCCATAAAAAAATCCTTCTTTTCTGGATGGTATCTGTTATCTTCTCTATGTGGGAATACAGTTCATGATTATGACGTCTTCTATATTCCCCATTCTCTTTGATGATGAGACCTAAGATCTTTCTCAAAATCTTCCTTTCCTTGGCCTCCAGTTTTTCGATTAGGCCTTTTTTGTTCATTGCTAGGCATTCAGAAGCGTACAAGACCTCCGGACGGATAACACTGCAGTAGTTCCTTAACTTTGCATTGAAATATACTGATCTTTTGTTGTAGATGTTTCTGGTTAAATGGAATGCCATTATTATTATTATTATTATTATTATTATTATTATTATTAATACTTCCGCATGTGTGATACAACTGTTACTTTGTTTTTCTGTTCTGATAGTTTGTTCTGTGAAACTACAAATGTTCTCTACAGACTTACTGCTTACAAAGAAACTGCCAAGAGGACATTGCTGCAAACTCCAAAGAGCCCTTTTGTATGTCACAGACATGTTATCCCGATCTAACGCTCTACCCAATCACCCACGAAACCCACACGCATCAGTTACTGACAGATACACTGTTCCTGTGCTCTAGTGGTTCTGGTGTTACTTTTAATTAACGTTTACGCTGGTTCTGCTGGACGACAGCACATACTACGAACTAAAGCGGAGTTTTGATTGATAATCTTTCAACATTACAACGTTTGTCAGAGATATGAGTGTCTGACATCTGGAGATTTTGGTGCTGGAACTAGTGAGCTCTGTTTTTTGAAGACTTTCTGTACAAATGCATTCGTCCGAGACGCAACGGTCCCAACCACGTGGTGCGGCGCACGATAACCTACAACCTGATTGTCGGTAAAGCAGATGCCAGACTGAGATTCATTGGAAGAATCCTAAGGAAATGCAATCCGAAAACAAAGGAAGTAGGTTACAGTACGCTTGTTCGCCCACTGCTTGAATACTGCTCAGCAGTGTGGGATCCGTACCAGATAGGGTTGATACAAGACATAGAGAAGATCCAACGGAGAGCAGCGCGCTTCGTTACAGGATCATTTAGTAATCGCGAAAGCGTTACGGAGATGATAGATAAACTCCAGTGGAAAACTCTGCAGGAGAGACGCTCAGTAGCTCGGTACGGGCTTTTGTCAAAGTTTCGAGAACATACCTTCACCGAAGAGTCAAGCAGTATATTGCTCCCTCCTACGTATATCTCGCGAAGAGACCATGAGGATAAAATCAGAGAGATTAGAGCCCACACAGAGGCATACCGACAATCCTTCTTTCCACGAACAATACGAGACTGGAATAGAAGGGAGAACCGATAGAGGTACTGAAGGTACCCTCCGCCACACACCGTCAGGTGGCTTGCGGAGTATGGATGTAGATGTAGATGTAGATGTCACCTTTGTTATTCGTGAAGAAAGCGCAATGCTCGCCCACACAGTGGCCTGCACGATCGCCGAACTTGTCACCAATCGGCCACGTGTGGGACATGGCGGACCGACAAGTGAGTCGTGCGGCAAGTCCACCCGCAGCTCCTACACACGTACGCGAACAGATCTAGCAGGTGCGGAATAACGAATCCCGAGACAGTATTTGTCACCTTTATGTTCCGCTGCGTGCCAGAGTCAGTGCCTGCGTTGCCGCCCCTACTAATACGGACGCTTCAGTATGGGCCTCCCGCAGTACATGAGATCTGTAAATTTAATCAGTCAGTGTATTCCACTAGTATTGTTTCTACAGTAAATTTTGAGTGAACTGAAAATCTCTATGGGCGTAGTTAGTACATTAACTACACGCGTCTTGGATTAGTAAATAGCCTTAAAGGGGTAGTCCCCTTTTAATGCATGAAAAAATAGGCGATGTTCGTGATTTTTTTTTCAAGTAAAATAGAAAGTAATGCCTTAATGTAATGGTATATTTTATTCCTTACACTGCTTAAAGACAGAAATCTTTTATGTTTCCGCATCGGACGGTCTCTGTAAGCGCCGTACCAGGTGGAGGGACCTCGTGCAGCCGGAACATAGGTTATCGGTGCGAATTCGCGAAACCCTCGTATTGGACCTATAACAAAACAATTTTGTATACCTCATTTTCAATATGTATTCTATCAGAATACGTAGGACAGTTGAAAAATATCAAATTTTAACAAAATGATGACGTGTCGAACAAAATGTAATTTTTTCATGCAAAAAATTTGAGACCAAACGTGCACCAGAGTAGATTTTTGACGATGTCACGAAAAAGTTACGTAAGCTAATAGAGAATTCAGTTTACAATATCAGTATCAAATTCCGATCCAAGGCGTATGTTCAGTTCTACAGTTATGTTTCCCGACTAAATGAAAAAATGCAGTTTCCAGAAAAACGCGTTTAGGGAAGGTGATCCTCCTGCACCTTCTTCGTTGCCTTGAGGGGTGGGGGGAGGGGGGGGCGAGAGGGGCGACCTGTGGGCGTCTTCTGTCATCAGCTAGTCTGTTCAAATGGCTCTGAGCACTATGGGACTCAACTGCTGAGGTCATTAGTCCCTTAGAACTAGTTAAACCTAACTAACGTAAGGACATCACAAACATCCATGCCCGAGGCAGGATTCGAACCTGCGACCGTAGCGGTCTCGCGGTTCCAGACTGCAACGCCTTTAACCGCACGGCCACTTCGGCCGGCTAGCTAGTCTGTTCGTTCCATACCATTTTTGTCCGCTTTTGTGAAGAAGAGGTAACAAACCTGTCCGAACACAAGTTACAGAACTTTCATAATTTCCATAATGCCAGTTGGGCCGTCGTTGAAATTAGGTGCTGCTACGTTAGCCGCGATATCGGCTACTTTTTTCCCGCTCTAAATAGTTTTCGGAGATGCTATTCCACAAATCGCCTTGTAACTTGACAAAGGAATTTCTAGCGAACTGGGGATGAACACTAGAATAAAGCAGACATCCAAGAGAATATTTTAAGCCAAAAACAAAAAAAAACTTTTTTTTCAAATTTTCTGGTAGAACTACTCCTTAAATATCAATACAATGACTTACACGGTATGGGGATCTTAACCGTCTCTATAGATATTTAATATTTTCCTATCGTTGCACTGGAGTAAAATAAATGTTGTCGAAACAGAAGAGACCTAAACATTTAATTCAGTGAGAAAATCTGCATAAAAAGATTCGACCTGTATTTAGCCATCGTGAATGTCGTTTTCCGTTGTGATTCGTTGAGTAAGTGCACGATCAGTTCCCGCTGTTGAAAGTGTCTGCACGCCAAGATTGTGCTTCACACCACCTCGGTGTCATCCGGCAACGCACCTCTTCATTGGCATAACACGACAAAAGCAACACCCAGTTACATAATGCAACTGAATTTACCGAAACAAACCGGAGAATGGTTCTGCTTGTAATGTACCATACAGGCACCGGTGACGCCCGATATTTTTTGTCTGGAGCAGTTAGTCGTCAAATTGCGAAATGCTATGCAACACTGACTTTGTTTGTCGACTATAGAGTGCTACTTCTTCCCCTGCATAACAGTTTGCTGAATTTAATATAGGGATCTGTGGCGTCCCAAAGAGAGCAGGGTCTGAGTGTAGATGCACTTTGAAAAAGTTGTGCAACCAGGGTCCCGATCCTCGGGTCTCACGTGCGGCGGGCCGGGTCGAGTAGCTGGCGGAGTGGGCCTCGCAGCGTGCGCGGAGCCCGCAAGTTGGCCCCACTTGTTTCGGCCGAGTTTGGGCTGCGCCGCTAATCCTGGCAGGCGTGTTCCCTGCTGACGCCGACACCGGGAGGCAGGGGGAGGGAAGGGAAGAGACGCCTGATCGAGTTAGGCCCTCCCTCCTACCCTCAGCCCCCACCACATCCCTCCTGCCCCCATTGCCGCTGTTCGCCATTACCTGCAGACTCTCAGCTAACTTCCTAACTCGTTTGCTTACATGCGTAGCCATCGATTGCCCGTCTTTCGTCTGGTGCCTGTTCTCCTCCATGGCTCTTTCTTGCTCTTCGTAGAGAGCTGTTCCGTAATGTATGAGTCAGCGCTCAGGCGTAATACGATGAAGAACCAACTGGATAGGGAGAGAAGAAGACTCCTAAAAAGTGAACAAAACAGTCTAGCGTAATTTTTTTTCCGTTTTCCGTCGTTCGTTGCGTAAAAATTCATGGAAGTATGTCCCGTCTTTGCACCTAAATGGAAGACAGTCTGATTTTTCCCATTCGCGTTTCGCTTCTTATATTAATGAAGCACCTTCGCTGGCCTTTAATACATGTTTATGCATATAATAAGTGCATTATCTAGTATTTACAAACATATAACGTTGTCTCGCGTTTTCTCTTGTTTCTTGGATTAGAAACAACTTCCGTACCACAAGTTTCGTAAGCTGACATTATCGTTTGGTCCTACTTACGATTCCCAATGTCGCTAGTCCATGTGTGCGGTCGTGGAGATGTGTTCATTTGGTCCCCATACTCCAGATGGCCGATTTCCTAATTAACACTTCTTCAGGACCATGAATAATCACTATTGTTGTTGTTGTTGTTGTAGTCTTCAGTCCTGAGATTGGTTTGATGCAGCTCTCCATGCTACCCTATCCTGTGCAAGCTTCTTCATCTCCCAGTACTTACTGCAGCCTACATCCTTCCGAATCTGCTTTGTGTATTCATCTCTTGGTCTTCCTTTACGATTTTTACCTTCCACACTGCCCTCCAGTACTCAATTGGTGATCCCTTGATGCCTCAGAACATGTACTACCAACCGATCCCTTCTTCTAGTCAAGTTGTGCCACAAACTTCTCTTCTCCCCAATCCTATTCAATACCTCCTCATTAGTTATATGATCTACCCATTTAATCTTCAGCATTCTTCTGTAGCACCACATTTCGAAAGCTTCTATTCTTTTCTTGTCGAAACTAGTTATCGTCCATGTTTCACTTCCATACATGGCTACACTCCATACAAATACTTTCAGAAACAACTTCCTGACACTTAAATCTATACTTGATATTAACAAATTTCTCTTCTTCAGAAACGCTGAAACGCTTTCCTTGCCATTGCCAGTCTACATTTTATATCTTCTCTACTTCGACCATCATCAGTTATTTTGCTCCCCAAATAGCAAAACTCCTTTACTACTTTAAGTGTCTCATTTTCTAATGTAATTCTCTCAGCATCACCCGACTTAATTCGACTACATTCCATATCTATACATCACTATGCATTACATATTCATTCCGTACAGTGAGAACGACTTATATAGCTGTAACACCGCAAGGAAGTAAAATACGAGGCCTACATGGAATGGAAGATCCAGGATTTTTATGTTAATTACATGCTTTCTCCTTCGATCCTAAGGATATGAAGAGTATAAATGTTGAGAATTATGTTGCCAGCAGTGATATATTTCGTTTTATCGCTGTATATTTCTACATATTACACTGCAGTATATGACTTAGAATTACATGTAATTGCGTTTTTGCCCTTCTTCGACAGCCTCAACAGGCCTGTCTCATATAAAAATACTCGAATCCGGCATACCGTCGGTGAAGAAAGGAAGTAAATTTTGTCATGGAGTTAGACTGTGAAGGACGTGCCTCTGCTTAATTTTCTAAGGTTCAGAATTTCAGTTATCAGAAGCAAAGCTGTGTGTAGCATTCTACTGTAGTGAAGGGCTATCGAGATTTTCGGTGTGGCAAACCATACACAAGCAACAAAGAAAAGTAGTAGACCAATAAGCAAATTATACTGAAGCAAATGCAAAAGACTCCGAACTCCACAAATAAAATCTTCCGTGATATGTGCTCCGCTGTGATTGCTGCGAACATTCCGTGGTACAAACTTCAAGTGCCTGAATTCGCTCGTTTTTACATACGTGCTACGGGCAACAGATGGTTGATGAATCGATATTAAGGAAAAACTGTTTAGATTTTTATTACCAGAAGTCTCTGAAACGTGGACGGCGTTGTACACTGAAGCGCCAAAGAAACTGGTATAGGCATGCATATTCAAATACAGAGATATATAGACAGGGAGTATACGGCATTGCGGTGGGCAACACCTACATAAGACAACAAGTGTCTGGCGCAGTTGATAGATCGGTTACTGCTGCCACAATGGCAGGTTATCAAGATTTAAGTGAGTATGAACGTGTTGTTATAGTCGGCGCACGAGCGATGGGAAACAGCATCTCCGAGGTAGCGATGAAGTGGGGATTTTCTCGTACGACCTTTTCATAGTGTACCGTGAATATCAGGAATACGGTAAAACATCAAACCACTGACATCACTGCGGCCGGAAGAAGATCCTACAAGAACGGGACGAACGACGACTGAAGAGAATCATTCAACGTGACCGAAGTGCAGACCTTCCGCAAATTGCTCCAGATTTCATTGCTGGGCTATCAACAACTGTCAGCGTGCGAACCGTTCGACGGAACATCACCGATATGGGCTTTTGGAGCCGAAGGCACAAAGCTTTACGCCTTGTCTGAGCCCGTCGACACCGACATTGGACTATTGCTGACTGGAGACATGTTGCCTGGTCGGACGAGTATCGTTTCAAATTGTATCGAGCCGATGGACGTGTACGGGTATGGAGACAACTTCATGAATCCGTGGACCCTGCATGTCGTCATTGGTCGGTTCAAGCTGATGGAGGCTCTGTAATGGTGTGGGGCGTGTGCAGTTGGAATGATATAGAACCCCTGACACGTCCAGATGCGACTCCGACAGGTGACACGTACGTAAGCATCCTGTCTAATCACCTGCATTCATTCCTGTACATTGTGCATTCCGACGGACTTGGGTAATTCCAGCAGTATAATGCGACACCCCACACGTCCAGAATTGCTACAGAGTGGCTCCAGGAACACTCTTCTGAGTTTAAACACTTCCGCTGGCCTCCAGACTCCCCAGACATGAACATTATTAAGCATATCTGGTATGCCTTGCAACGTACTATTCACAAGAGATCTCAACCCCCTCGTACTCTTACGGATTTATGGACAGCCTTGCAGGATTTATGGTGTCAGTTCCCTCCAGCACTACTTCAGACATTAGTCGAGTCCTTGCCACGTCGCGTTGCGACACTTCTGCATGCTCTCGGGGTCCCTACACGATATTAGACAGGTATACCAGTTTCTTTGGATCTTCAGTATATAAGCAACCTCTACGTATGGACAGCCGTCGACGAAATAACTGACATATGTGGATGTTTCATTGGCATCCTCAGTGTTAGCAAACTCGATGGAGAAATCAGGACTCATCTGAACAGGATACGGTTTTTCAGTTGTCTTGCAGTCCAACCGATATCGTCACGAGGCCAGGAGAAGTGTTTCAGGTGGTGATTATTTCACGCAGTGTTACCTGTCTATTAGCAGCGACAGCTCTACACAAACGCCACTGCTCTCGACCGTTAAGTGAAGGCCGAGGACCGTTGCGTTGTTCGTGGTTAGAGTTAGTGCCTTAAATTTGGTATTGTCGGCACGCTATTGACTCTGTGGATCTCGGAATATTGAATTCCCTAACGACTTCTGAAATGGAAAGTCTCGTGCGTCTAGCTCAACCTACCATTCCGCGTTCAAAGTCTGCTAATTATCGTCGTGCTGCCCGAATCACGTCGCACACGTTTTCGCATTATTCACCTGAACACAAATGTCAACTCCGCGAATGCGCACTGCCCTTTTATACCTTGTGTACGTGATACTACTGCCATTTGTATATGTGCGTATTGGTATCCCATGACTTTGTCACCTCAGTGTAAGTTATGAGTGCAGATCACAGCAATGCACTGGCTGTCAAATATCGACGGACTACCCAGGTCAGCAATTCCCAGTTGTGATATAGCTTGTAGAAAGACGCGCATTAAATATCTTATTCTGCCACGGAACAACTGGAAATGGAACGTCCGACGATTGCAGTTAAGCGGTTTCGGTGTTACCTTGAACTCCAATATGATGAAAGTGGTAGTGTAGAAAGACACGACCGCAATGGCGACGAATGGACTGATCCAGCTGCTCTCTGAAATTATATGAAAAATCGCGGTACTCTAAGTCATAAATATCGGACGCCAGTTTCAACTTGACCAGCCGCAAATGTGAGCTCACGGGATAAAACACCGCGGCTCTCGCGTAGCGTTCCGAAAGGCGGCATGGGGGTTTGAACACACGTACGCTACCGTGTATCACAGTACCGCCTCTCGCTGCTTCCTTATTTTTTCACTTTATTTTTTATTCTGCCTGCCATAAAATTGAGTGACGTGGCGCAATGATTAGTTAAGGACTAGTGTTCAGAGGGACGGCGATTCAAATCCCTGTCCGGCCGTCCAAATTTAGGTTTTCCCCGATTTCCCTCAACCCCTTAAGGCAAATGCCAAAATTCTTCCTTTGAAAGTGTACGGTCGGTTTCCTTCTCTGTCCTCCACAATCCGAGCTTGTGATCCGTCTCTAATGATCTTACCATGGATGGAACGTGAAACACGTATCTTCCTTCCTAATGTATAATAATGGAGCAGTTCGAGTAATGGAGCAGTTCGAGTTTTCTATGTGTGATTTCAGATTAATTTTGCGTTATATTTAGAACACGGTCACAGTTACAAAATGTATGATTGTATACTGCTCCACATTTTTCGGGCTGTGTAAAGATTTAGACAAGTTTAAGGGCTCACATGTTTTTAGTATAAGCACAAAAATGTTGACACTATGAAAGTTGTGGAGCTGACATTCTGTGATTATCAGTAAGTGCATCCCCTACGTTTCAAGAGGCTTCCAATCTGCAAGTAACGTCAGAGCTGCCGTTAAAGTACACTCCTGGAAATTGAAATAAGAACACCGTGAATTCATTGTCCCAGGAAGGGGAAACTTTATTGACACATTCCTGGGGTCAGATACATCACATGATCACACTGACAGAACCACAGGCACAGGCAACAGAGCATGCACAATGTCGGCACTAGTACAGTGTATATCCACCTTTCGCAGCAATGCAGGCTGCTATTCTCCCATGGAGACGATCTTAGAGATGCTGGATGTAGTCCTGTGGAACGGCTTGCCATGCCATTTCCACCTGGCGCCTCAGTTGGACCAGCGTTCGTGCTGGACGTGCAGACCGCGTGGGACGACGCTTCATCCAGTCCCAAACATGCTCAATGGGGGACAGATCCGGAGATCTTGCTGGCCAGGGTAGTTGACTTACACCTTCTAGAGCACGTTGGATGGCACGGGATACATGCGGACGTGCATTGTCCTGTTGGAACAGCAAGTTCCCTTGCCGGTCTAGGAATGGTAGAACGATGGGTTCGATGACGGTTTGGATGTACCGTGCACTATTCAGTGTCCCCTCGACGATCACCAGTGGTGTACGGCCAGTGTAGGAGATCGCTTCCCACACCATGATGCCGGGTGTTGGCCCTGTGTGCCTCGGCCGTATGCAGTCCTGATTGTGGCGCTCACCTGCACGGCGCCAAACACGCATACGACCATCATTGGCACCAAGGCAGAAGCGACTCTCATCGCTGAAGACGACACGTCTCCATTCGTCCCTCCATTCACGCCTGTCGCGACACCACTGGAGGCGGGCTGCACGATGTTGGGGCGTGAGCGGAAGACGGCCTAACGGTGTGCGGGACCGTAGCCCAGCTTCATGGAGACGGTTGCGAATGGTCCTCGCCGATACCCCAGGAGCAACAGTGTCCCTAATTTGCTAGGAAGTGGCGGTGCGGTCCCCTACGGCACTGCGTAGGATCCTACGGTCTTGGCGTGCATCCGTGCGTCGCTGCGGTCCGGTCCCAGGTCGACGGGCACGTGCACCTTCCGCCGACCACTGGCGACAACATCGATGTACTGTGGAGACCTCACGCCCCACGTGTTGAGCAATTCGGCGGTACGTCCACCCGGCCTCCCGCATGCCCACTATACGCCCTCGCTCAAAGTCCGTCAACTGCACATACGGTTCACGTCCACGCTGTCGCGGCATGCTACCAGTGTTAAAGACTGCGATGGAGCTCCGTATGCCACGGCAAACTGGCTGACACTGACGGCGGCGGTGCACAAATGCTGCGCAGCTAGCGCCATTCGACGGCCAACACCGCGGTTCCTGGTGTGTCCGCTGTGCCGTGCGTGTGATCATTGCTTGTACAGCCCTCTCGCAGTGTCCGGAGCAAGTATGGTGGGTCTGACACACCGGTGTCAATGTGTTCTTTTTTCCATTTACAGGAGTGTATAATCGAAGAGTGGGACTAAAGAGGACAACACATTACCCACAACTTGCCCTCATTGAAGGTCTTAAAGCAAGCACTTTTTTCCATTGAAGACGTTCTGTCTGTTTCCTGAGAACGTTCCTTGAGTAAGATTTGCTGCACCGTATGCACTTACAAACTGTTTCGTATCAGTTTGATAAAGTTGCATTTGCTACTTTCCAAAATGATTGGATTTGTAAGAGTGTTTACCTGTGTTGTATCACCGAAAGTTGTATTTTCGTCGTGTTGTATATTTGAGATGTAAAACTGACCTCTCTGTTATGGAATTGAGTTCGCTGTTTATTTACAAAGAAATGGATGTAAAAGTATCTATTACTAGAAAGATATAAAATAATCCCTCTTCCGCATGTAGCATTTCATTCGTAACTTTTTTCACGCTGTTCTGGACATATACTGTATGCCATGTTGCAGGTCAATAGTAATAAAAAAATGTTTAAATTGGCTCTGAACACTATGGAACTTAACGTCTGAGGTCATCAGTCCCCTAGAACTTAGAACTACTTAAACCTAACTAGTCTAAGGACATCACACACATTCATGCCCGAGGCAGGTTTCGAACCTGCGACCGTAGAAGTCGCGCGGTTATGGACTGAAGCGCCTAGAACCGCTCTGCCACCACGGCCGGCCAATAGTAATCCACAATGCATGTGGCTGAGCATACCAGCTTCATGTTCACCTAGCAGACATAGCAGAGAAGCACAGTGGTAATAAAGTGAGTCCCAGGGTCAAGGTAGGTAAATGTTGTCCATAACCAAGAAAGAGCGTTCACATCGTAGAAACTTGAAGCACGATTACACGTGGGCTCTGCTCGTTGCTTTCATGCGGCATACGTATGCGTTCTGCTGATATCTCCTAATGCCTAACACTGTCCGTACATTGTTAGTAGTATTAATTGGCATAATTTTGCAGTAAACCTTTTTCGTAAATCCAGTGAGATCTTGTTCAGAAGCCAAATAGCAAATCCTACATTGACCCCGAGTGTACGAATTAGAGGCGACAAATGCGGTTGAGGTATAAAAGGAATCAAATGGAAACGAGGCAGATGGAAAAAATAATTAAGTAACACTTTATTGTTTCAAAATTAATCACCATAGCTGTTAAAAATTCACCCGACTGTGACACTAGATGGTCAGCGCCTTCATGGAAGAATATTTGCTTTTGCCTGTGGAACTATGATTACCCAGATGTGCACCCCTTCGTCCGAAGCAAATCGACAACCTCGAATGTCTTTCTTTAGGGCTCCAAAAATACAGAAATCGCATCAGGAGAGATCGGAACTGAATGGAGTATGTACAAGGGTTTCCCAGCGAAACTTCTGCAGCATACTCGAAACAACCTCGACAACAAGTGGGCGGACCGACTGGAACTGGGAGTGACTTCTGGATCAGTTAGGAGACTGTGCATCTCCCGCTTAAATGTCAGAACAGTTTGGTGGGAGGAAATGAATACTACTTTTTCCGATAATGACTCGTTAACACCTCTTTGATAAAGGCAGTCCGAACTCAGCCACTTAATGTAGCTATAGCGCGCGTTACCACCTGTTCGGGAAGGACACTTGGAGTAGTGCCTGTTTCCATATTCTTTAATATTATACCCCCAGTATTTGTAGATGTGATCCTTACTCCTCTATTAATTAAGGTAAATTTAATTAACTGCATTTTTCACATCTAGGGCTCCTGTGTCACTATCGGATCAAAAGTATGCGGACACCCCTTTGTAGTGCGGAATTGACCACTAGATGTCTGGATACGCAGACGTGCCAGTATCAAGGCGACGGGGAATATCTCGTTGTCAGCAGAAAGAGCAGTAACAGCAGAATGGATCTGTCAGGAGAGCTTAGCCACTTGGAACATAGATTAATCATTGGATGTCACCTGAGTAACAAATCCATCAGAGACGTTTCAGATCGTCTGTTGTTGTTGTGGTCTTCAGTACTGAGACTGGTTTGATGCAGCTCTCCATGCTACTCTATCCTATGCAAGCTTCTTCACCTCCCAGTATCTACTGCAACCTACATAATTCTGAATCTGCTTAGTGTATTCATCTCTTGGTCTCCCCCTACGATTTTTACCCTCCATGCTGCCCTCCAATACTAAATTGGTGATCCCTTGATGCCTCAGAACATGTCCTACCAACCGATCCCTTCTTATGGTCAATTGTGCCACAAACTTCTCTTCTCCCCAATCCTATTCAATACCTCCTCATTAGTTATGTGATCTACCCATCTAATCTTCAGCATTCTTCTGTAGCACCACATTTCGAAAGCTTCTATTCTCTTCTTGTCCAAACTATTTACCGTCCATGTTTCACTTCCATACATGGCTACACTCCATACAAATACTTTCAGAAACGACTTCCCGACACTTAAATCTATACTCGATGTTAACAAATTTCTCTTCTTCAGAAACACTTTCCTTGCCATTGCCAGTCTACATTTTATATCCTCTCTACTTCGATCATCATCAATTATTTTGCTCCCCAAATAGCAAACTCCTTTACTACATTAAGTGTCCCATTTCCTAATCTAATTCCCTCAGCATCACCCGACTTAAATCGACTACATTCCATTATCCTCTAAAGCTGCCGAAATCCACTGTTGGTACTGTGACTGTGAAGTGGAAACGTGAAGGAACAACCACAATTACAACAAGACCAAGCAAACCACCTATACTGACTGATATGACGATCAAACATTACGGACGGTGGTTGTAAAAAATCGCATGTTATCAGAGGCAACCCAGTACATGGGTTTGAGTTTGACGATAGCCTGGACAGCGTTATAAGCCATGATGTGTATTGCCAAAAGTGAATTACGCACGGAATGATTTTACGGTATACGAGTGTTTTTCGTTGTGAAGACGTGGCCCCGTATTGCGTTTAAGAAAATTGTAAATGCAGAAAAACATTAAATCATTTTACAGCATTTTGTACGCCATTTAGTGGAAGAACAGTTCGGAAACGATGGTTGTATCAGTATGGCAGTGCGGCCTGTCATAAATCCGTATCTATGATGCAGCTGATCGTGGACAGTAACATTTCTGAAAAGGACTGGCCTGCCCAGAGAGTCGACCTGAACCCAATGAAACACCTTTGTGGTTAGTTAGAACGTCGATGCCGCTCTAGACCCATGCCTCCATCACCTTCTTTGGTTTTGGCACTTGAGACAAAATGGATTCCCATTCCTTCACAGACATTCAGATAGCTCATTGATGTTGTTCCCAGGAAAGTCCACTCTTCATAAACACAAAGTGTGGACACACCCCATGTTAGTGTCCAATAATGTGTGTCCGGATCCTTTTGATGAGGTAGTGTATAACTCCTGAAATTTCTGAACATATAGACTGATGTAATTAATTTCCTGTATTACTTACCATAGAGTTACTACATGAGTTACTCGTAGATTATTGCAGCAGTGAAGCAGCGGAAATAAAAGTACCAAAACTACGCGAGCTTACGTGTCCGACATCTCAACAATGTCAGAATATTTCCGCATACGCTCTAAGTTCACATGTTGTAGAGTATGTTTCACGTCGATTTTATGATTTATTTTTCGCATATTTGACTTTTTGGATGAGAAAGAGGCAATTTATTTTGTGTTCTGCTTGTAGATGTTCTAGAGTTCCTATTATCACCGTCATTGTAATATTCCACTTGCTGTTATTGCAAAAGCTATCATTTGCACGATTGTTTGAGCCTGAACGTCTGCTTCAGGCGAAATACCGGGTGATCAAAAAGCCAGTATAAATTTGAAAACTTAATAAACCACGGAATAATGTAGACAGAGAGGTAAAAATAGACACACATGCTCGAAATGACATGGGGTTTTATTAGAACAAAAAAAACTCCCCATATTGCTAGACGCGTGAAAGATCTCTTGCGCGCGTCGTTTGGTGATGATCGTGTGCTCAGCCGCCACTTCCGTCATGCTTGGCCTCCCAGGTCCCCAGACCTCAGTCCGTGCGATTATTGTCTTTGGGGTTATCTGAAGTCGCAAGTGTATCGTGATCAACCGACATCTCTAGGGATGCTGAAAGACAACACCCGACGCCAATGCCTCACGATAACTCCGAAAATGCTTTACAGTGCTGTTCACAACTTTATTCCTCGACTACATCTATTGTTGAGGAATGATGGTGGACATATTGAGCATTTCCTGTAAAGAACATCATCTTTGCTTTGTCTTACGTTGTTATGCTAATTATTGCTATTCTGATCAGATGAAGCGCCATCTGTCGGACATTTAACGTTTGTATTCTTTTGGTTCTAATAAAATCCCATGTCATTCCAAGCATGTGTGTCAATTTGTACCTCTCTATCTACATTATTCCGTGATTTATTCAGTTTTCAAATTTATACTGACTTTTTGACCACCCGGTACTTGACCTTAAAACCGAACTAAATGTGCTGAACGTAGTAATTTGTCCACAAAACTCACAGAATAACCTTTCGAGTACACATCAGGAAAATCTAGGAAGCGATTTGAAATGGAAGGACCACATAATACAGGGTGATTCAAAAAGAATACCACAACTTTAGGAATTTAAAACTCTGCAACGACAAAAGGCAGAGCTAAGCACTATCTGTCGGCGAATTAAGGGAGCTATAAAGTTTCATTTAGTTGTACATTTGTTCGTTTGAGGCGCTGTTGACTAGGCGTCAGCGTCAGTTGATGCTAAGATGGCGACCGCTCAACAGAAAGCTTTTTGTGTTATTGAGTACGGCAGAAGTGAATCGAAGACAGTTGTTCAGCGTGCATTTCGAACGAAGTATGGTGTTCAACCTCCTGATAGGTGGTGTATTAAAACGTTGGTATAAACAGTTTACAGAGAATGGGTGTTTGTGCAAAGGGAAAAGTTCTGGACGGCCGAGAACGAGTGATGAAAATGTAGCACGCATCCAGCAAGCATTTGTTCGCAGCCCAGGAAAATCGACTCGCAGAGCTAGCAGAGAGCTGCAAATTCCACAATCAACTTAACTGTCCGTAACTACCTGAACGTCAACTACCCGAGGCGATGGATCGGCCGCCAGGCAGCCCGTGACAGAGCACTTCATCACTGGCCTCCAAGAAGCCCTTATCTTACCCCCTGCGATTTTTTCTTATGGGGGTATGTTAAGGATATGGTGTTTCGGCCACCTCTCCCAGCCACCATTGATGATTTGAAACGAGAAATAACAGCAGCTATCCAAACTGTTACGCCTGATATGCTACAGAGAGTGTGGAACGAGTTGGAGTATCGGGTTGATATTGCTCGAGTGTCTGGAGGGGGCCATATTGAACATCTCTCAATTTGTTTTTGATTGAAAAAAACCTTTTTAAATACTCTTTGTAATGATGTATAACAGAAGGTTATATTATGTTTCTTTCATTAAATACACATTTTTAAAGTTGTGGTATTCTTTTTGAATCACCCTGTATTATCGCGAGTAAAGTAGATGCTAGACTGAGAGTAGTTGAAAGAATTCTCAAGAAACATAGTCCATCAACAAATGCGGTATCTTAGAAAACACTCGTTCGAGCAGTACTTGAATACTGCTCATCAATATGGTATCCGTAACGGATCGGACTGATGGAGGAAATACAGGAGATCCAAAGAAGAGCAGCACATTTCGTTACAGATTCATGCAGGCAGTTCGAAGAGGTCACAAGGATGCTCAGCCAACTCTAGTGGCAGACGCTGCAAGAGAGGTGTTCTGCTTCACGGTGTGGATTATTGTTCAAAATCCGAGAGCACATGTTCCTCGAAGAGTCAACAGTTGTACTGCATCCTCCTACGTATATTTCGGGAAAATATCATGAAGATAAAATTAAGGAAATTCGAGATGACACGGAGGCTTACCAACAGTCGTTCTTCCCGCGAACTATTCTCGATTGGAACAGGGAACAGAAAAGGTGAGGAGGGGGCGCGGGCAAGTGACAGTGGTGCCCAAAGTACCCTCCGCAACATACCGCAAAATGGTTTGTAGACTATAGAGGTAGATCTAGAAAAATATAGTTGGATATGCAGTAGATATCTGAACTGAAGCCAAAGGAAAATATGTTCACAAATGTGATATGAAGAATAATTACAAATACAACAGCGTAGATGACAAGGAAAGACTTTAAATATTGTCAGATATTCTTGCTGAGAAGAGAGTGGAATGCTGCAACCTTGGAAGTTTCTTACAACAAAAACTTAAGCAGAAATGTTTAGTCAGAATGTACTCTGATCGGGTATGTTAATTATCTGACTATGCGCTAACGAAAATTTTATCATTCTCGGTAATTTTTCATCAGTAAAGGAGCTTTTATGTCATAAGTCTTCTTGAAAAGAAAAGACATATAATTAAAAACTATATAATGACTTTTAGAGCGTAGGATCTGAGACAGTAAATCAAGGAGAAGCCAAGGAATCGTTGTGGCAGTGACGAATTTCTTTTTCACGCAAGAACACGGAATTGTTTAAGGTAGGGAAGGGACGTTTTCCCGAAACTGAAGTCGAAAACTGTGTTAGAAACAGACTTACTAGAGAACTTAAAAAACGTTATAAAGGTGAACATGACAGACGAAATATGTTTTATGAGACCGAAAATTCTTGAAACAGAATGTAAGTTGCAAACGTCGTTCCAGATAACATGATTATGCTGTGTACTCGTAATACCTTCTGAATTAACTGTTTTAAGTGATTATCTTTTCTCTCTTCAACGAGAAGCTAAGAAAAACTTTTAAAAAATTTCGCTGGGATTTCATTAATTTGCTTTTGATGGAAGTAGCTTCTTGAAATGAAAATATGGCCATTGAGTTAAAATGTTGCACATCCATTTATGCCAACTCAGCGGAATGAGACATCGGGCCGCGCTTGCGCCGCGCACCGTTTCAGCTTGCCAGCTGGCGGGACGAGAAAGCCTCTTGTAATTTGCAGCAAGCCTGTGATCTCTCGAGTGGTATCTTTGATGTCTGCAGACCGACATTCCGGCGACTATTGCAGCAGACGGGTATGAAGCCCCCTTAGCAAAATATCTCACTATACTGCCAACGCTTGGCGTTCAGCTCAAATCTCTGGCGAGATTCAGTTTCTTTAGTGTTGCTGAAATGATTGCGTGTAATAACTAACGTACACAGACGTGATCGCAAAGAGATGTTATTTTTCTGGATCACGGATACGTTAAGGAGCAGCCTTACAAGAAGTCTGTTTTAATAATTTCCTTTGTTTGCTTTGCAAAGTGGCAACTGCGAAAACTCACTCACCTGCTACCGACTTTCTTATCTTGTGAATGTTGATGTAGTTTTTTTTTGTTGAAATTAAACTAACTTGAGACTACAAGTGTAGATGATAAGGCATACATGAGGGAAAGAGGAACTGATACTGCATTGGTTGTAACGTTGTACGATTGTCTTTCTTCATATTCTAAGCCGGACGCAGTGGCCTAGCGGTTCTAGGCGCTTCAGTGTGGAACCGCGGGACCGCAACGGTCGCAGGTTAGAATCCTGCCTCGGGCATGGATGTGTGTGATGTCCTTAGGTTAGTTAGGTTTAAGTAGTTCTAAGTTCTAGGGGACTGATGACCTCAGATGTTAAGTCCCATAGTGCTCAGAGCCATTTGAACCATTTTTGATATTCTAAGGTTCCCCGCCAGTTTTATTGGCCTCTAGTGGCTCTTAAGAAGGGAATTTCTACTCTGAACTGAAAAAGTGTGAAAATATTTTGTTGGCACAAATTTGTGTAGTGAGAAATGATCATCACAATACAATAAGAGAAATCAGAGCTCTCACGGAAAGATTTAAGCGTTCGTTTCTCCCGCGCTGGTCGAGAATGGAACGGTAGAGAAGTAGCTTAAAGGTGGTTCGATTAGCCCTCTACCAGGCACCTAATTGTAAATTACAGAGTATTGCTGTAGTTGTAGATGTAGACATGTGTCTAAGCATTACTGATAGGTCTCCTTTTGTTCGTTTGAGTATCTTACCTTCACTGTTGTTTCTCACAGCGAAATCTGTATGTACCAAATTTTTTTTCGTATTTTCATTTACTGCCACAATAATAACTACGATAAAAGGAACTTAAAAACAGTTATTACCCTGCTTAAAATAAACAGCAGCCGCAGCTGAACGGACACCAAGAAAATATCTGTATGTAGAAGAGATAGATGAACGCTTAGCGGAAAGGAAAACGTCGGCAGTCTTACTTTGGTTCGACTGACAAAAGACAGATAACTGAGACCCCAAAATATCACATCTTCCCCTTCATACAGATACACACAGGAAGTTATAGAAAGCAGGAGACACGAAAGCACGCAGCGGAGACCCAAGAAGATTCATAAATTTCCAACACTTCACGTCGTTTTTATACTAACAAATAAGTTCAGTAAATGTTGGATACCATAGAATGACAAGAGACACAGAAACTGATCACAAATCACCCATTTCCCCCCGTAAAAGAACGGTCAGTCTACTTCATTTGCAGGCATTTGCACAGAAGAATGGATGCGTATTCCTACAAACTGCTGCTAGTCCACGTACATTCTACTACTACATTGATCCTATTGTAAATTTTAGAGCGATACATCTCTTGCGATACCTTTATACAAAAAGTGGAAAGGATATGGTAATAACAAAAGAGAGAGGCAACAGCAGTTACATTTGGGTAGTTTTCTTAACCTCATTATAGAGAGGATTTCAGTAAATGTAAAATGGTATACTGCGTTCCCTACCTCAGTGCAGCTTAGAGCCTTGTCTCTAAATTAGTAGTGCGCTCCATTAGTTTGGGTTGGTACACACCGGTGTAACAGATATTGGAACTCCAAAGGGAAGCGCCATCTACTAATGATTGTTTGACTTTCTCTATAGTTTGGCACTTGTATCAAGTCTCGGGACATGCAACAGAGTGCCAAAAACACAGTAGCATTAAAAAAAACACGTTTTGTGAAAAAAATGGGACTTCGAAGGTTTTCTGTTTCCTCTCTTCGTATGGGAGAGAAAACTAAAAATGTTTTACCCAAATGTCAGCTACGTACACATGATGCTCTGTGACCCCCAGTAAGAGACACTCCCTCCAGTCAACGTTAGTTTTACTGAGGTGAAAACTCGAAACCTGTACGTACTTCAGTAGCACCTTGACAGAATCAGTTACAAGATGTAATTTTTGTGATCACTCTACAATATACTATCATAAATTATGAGTAATAGTTGAAAAATCAATTTTTTACAACTGGCTGAATGAAAACCATTAGCCTAATAAGACTAACTAATTAAAAAGGAACTATAGGAAGTAATTAGAACTCTTCCATTGTAGATTACTTCTCTGTGTTCAGCACACAACACACTGTAACGGAGTCAGGGTGGTCAGAATGTTTTGTTCACCTTGGTGCACGTTGCATTGACGATGGAGAATGGTTGGGATGCAGAGCGTGTGTAGAGCCTAGTAGACGGCCGTCCTAGTCACGGAAGCAGTGTGTATTTGTTCATCTCAGTCAATACGAAACTTCGTCTCGCTGCAGTCACTGCCCACCTGCGCTGCCTAGCCGTGGGTGCTGGTGAGAGCTTAGCTTAGCACACGGCCTCAGGATGTCGCCGGCTCGTGGTGTCGACAAGCTGAGCGGGCGGCAGCAGAGGCGAAGCGGTGTCACACCCAAGCAGGAGGCAGCAACACAGCGACACCAAACACGGTAGTAAGTCGGTCAAGCCGATTAGTGCTTTTTGTATCACCTCACAGTTGCTGCCAATTCACTATCATCCCTCTGTGTATTGTGAAAAACATAGTATTTGGTGTAGCGCCACCTTGGTAAGTCACTCATGCCCACTTAAATACCTCATATTGTTGCATTACTGGTAAAAGTCCATCATATGTTTTCTGCTATCAGAGAGAATGACACAGGGTGTTGAGTAGCTTAAAACAATGTCTTCTGCAAGTACTTTTGTAATTTTTGGTTGTAGAGTAGACTTAGAGAATATTTTGGAAGCATAAACTATTTATTACCTTCGCAGTACCTACCTAAATTTGCATTAGACCTGCACCTGTCCCATAACCACTAGTCTCAGTGTGGAGTTCAGTCCCGGCATTCTTTCAGACAATGCTAGAACCAGAGACATTAGTGCCTCCTTAAGAATAAGGAAGGAGTTTTCGTGTGCCTCATTCCAGGAAGATTTGGCGTCTCCCCTCAGTTGTTCTTGAAAGGGACTGAGCTCATTACAGAAGTCGTTCATGAATCGTCGACAGAATGAGGACATCCCGATAAAACTTCGCATATTATAAATGGTGTGAGGAGTTGGAAAATCTGTGACTGCTCTTGTTTTCTCTGGAGCAGGTCATTCACTCTGTTTCCCAATATTTTTAGTTCTTGGGTGGCGAAGAGGCTCTTTTCCAGACTCAGTCAGAGACCTGCTTTCTGAGCACACTTCGATATGATTGTCAGATTGCTTATATGTTCTTCAAATTTCTTCTAAAAACAGCAGTGTCATGCAGACACACAGTCCATTTAAGGTGTCAAAGCAGGTTATCTGTCATATGCTCAAAGATGAGGGAGCGTAACTTAGAACTCACAGAGGTCTTCAAGAGTTACGAAGGTAGTGCTTCACCAGTAAGCCTTTTAAGCCTCAATTTGTCTATAGTTGAGAAATACTTCATTCCTTTCACTCACTCTAGTGTGTCATAAATAATGGCAATGGATAGACATCTTTCTTCGTGATTTCGTTCAGAAATGATATGTGCCATCCTCCTTCAAAAGGAACACAGAAAAGGACCAATGACCTTCTGAAGGTTCAATAATGTTTCTTGCAGCATCCTCTCCGCTTCCTCCTGGATTATCCATCGTTTAGCCGGCGACACTGCATATGAGCGCTGTTTAATTGATGAATGGCACCTAGTGTTGATATGGCGTTTTACCATGGACCACTTGTGCTGTCTCTCCCCCACTCCTGAACTGAAAGCGTTCGAAAATTGATGCAGAATGCCTAGCATTTGCTTATGTTGTTCCACGGTTAGCCAGATTGTATTGGCATTTCGTTAGTAGCTTCCTCCCCTTCGTTCTCTGTGGTGGTAATGAAGCATGATTCTTTCTCAATGACATTAAGCTGCCCTACCTAGGCTGGTTCCCAAGTGCACACCTTTAGAAGTAAATTGGGCCTGCTTGTAACAGTTAGTGTTCCAGAATAGTCTTTGAACACCTACAGTGCTTACGATTGTCGCTGGCATTCAGATTTTTTTTCTGAGTTTGACTAACTTTTTACAGTCTACAAAATATTTACATTTTAACTGAACATCTCGACTGACGACTGGTACTCGTCTCGTTGAGGCTGGCGGCATAAAAACGTCTGCAACAGCAAACATTGACCCATAGCAGTCTTTGTTATATGTGCTTGTTGGAATAGTTTCGGCAGTCTGTAGTTCTAATCTTCCACAGTCTATGATGGCTTGTGATGACAGCAAGAAGTCCCGTCTGAGAATAGCATCATGACTACATTCTGTTGAAACTGCAAATTCGAAGGTCTGTGGTTTGTCATTGATAGTTATTCTTGTAATACATATTCAGGTCGGCAGGACGTTATTTCCCAGGTGCGACAATCAGCACAACTGCTCTCTTATCATGGAACACAGTCTTCTTTAGCTGGTAGTGACAATCATTCGGCGTTACATGGAAAGATGCCCTGAGGCGACTTGCGCCCGGACTAGTTGGCCGTGGATGGGTATGGTGATAAGTTTCGCCCCACAGGTCGACTGTCGTTGTCTACAGTTTACTACCATGAATAGGACGTCTTGTGGTGTAATAGTTCTCTAACTCTCGTCTTCTTTCTCTGCAGTAGCACACAACGTCTTTAGGGAGTCAGACCGGCTTGTTCTCCGTCCTCCAAATGCCTGTCCTTCCATGGGTCATTTTACTTGGTGTAGGAGCTGGTTGTACCTGCGTTGGTCGCATGCTGGATGGTCGTTCAACGGAGGCGGCGTAAGTCCGAGTTTGCCGTGTCCATTTTTCATGGCGCGTGGAGGTTGTTGCCGAAGTTCTATACACATCTTCTTCAACATCGTCTATTATTTCCTAACGTACGGTACCGGCATTCGTTACTGCTATCTCCGGTGTACTCGGTCCAACACATCTAGCTGCCATACACTGCCGTACCTCTTCTCTTACTGTCTAAAGTACGAGAAAAGCGAGGTCTTCCAGAGCTGTCGTAGGGACCACATTAGGAAGTCGATCGTAACTCATTCGACTGTTTTTCTGTTTGTGCCCTGGCTGTACTTGACGAATTCTTCTGTTGTTGTGGTGCCCTTTACCAGAATAACTTGGTACATTTTACCTGCTATTCTTTGCCCGCATCTCGTGGTCGTGCGGTAGCGTTCTCGCTTCGATTCCCGGCGGGGTCATGGATTTTCTCTGCCTCGTGATGGCTGGGTGTTGTGTGCTGTCCTTATGTTAGTTAGGTTCAAGTAGTTCTAAGTTCTAGGGGACTAATGACCATAGATGTGAAGTCCCATAGTGCTCAGAGCCATTTGAACCATTTTGCTATTCTTTTCATCACGTGTGATGCTTCGTTGGCTTCTGTCTTATACGGATTCACGATGTTGCAAAGTTCTCATTCACTCTGTTTGTATGTAATCTGTCCCAGCTGTTGGGCTTCTCTTTGTTATGCTAGAACGACTTCCAGGCTGTACCGTTTAGGTAAAAATACACGTTTGAAAATACTTCATGTAATACCATCTGCTGTATTTGGCGAATCGGTCGAATCCTTCAGCCACTTCGTCGGGTCCTGACCAACGTCTCGGTAAACCGCTGATGGATACTTGAGGTGTAGCTGACACTACTGGCTTGGTGTACTCCTTATATTCCGGTTCTAGTCCGTTTAGGCGACGGCGTTTACGTTGCCTAAATGGAGCTACGATGACATACATGCCTTGAGGAACTAGCGTCTCCATCAAGCAGTTTCACGTCGGAACCACTTTCAAATCGAATTCTGAAGGCAGAGTCGTCAGTGAAGTGCAAATCTTAGAATTGAAAGCACGTTTGTTACGAACGCTGACGTACAAATATTGCAGAATGCTAGTTTTTACACGTACATGAAATATTCTAGAAGATACAAACGTTACGAACATAAGATGATTCAAGAAGCGCAATACTAAGTAACAAGCCGGCCGCGGTGGTCGTGCGATTCTAGGCGCTGCAGTACGGAACCGTGGGACTGCTACGGCCGCAGGTTCGAATCCTGCTCGGGCATGGATGTGTGTGATGTCCTTAGGTTAGTTAGGTTTAAGTAGTTCTACGTTCTAGGGGACTGATGACCTAAGATGTTAAGTCCCATAGTGCTCAGAGCCATTTGAACCATTTTTTTGAACTAAGTAACAAATAATTATTAGTGTTGGGGCTTGAACCGGTATTGCAGAGCACGCTACCTCAAGTTAACTATTACACAACAAGGTGTGTACCACAGCTCGCCATAAAGTATGTACTGACTCACCAGGTACACTACACTGAATAGGCCTATACGCAGTCAAGGTTGAACATTACCATGTCGTGTGTGTTTTAAAAATCCTTCATCCTCCCACCGTACACCGTACACCCGCCGACCCACCCATTGGTTTAGGGGTTGATATATTATGAAATTTTTTTTCTATAGAATGGTATAAAAATTGCAGTGAAATATTTTTTTTATTATGTTATATAGTTAACCTATACTGATTTCTTAATGAACCGTCAAAACTGCTCACGTTTATGTAATGGTATACGTTTTCTTTAGATACAAGAAATAGTCACCATAACAATAATACTCGCTCATTTCAACCAATGTCCCACTGACGCGCATTACTGCTCGTTCTCTTAGTTTGCGCTCCCATCTGACTCAAACTTAATTTTGTTTTTAATTTTGCGTCTGTATTTTCTGTACATGCGCACACTACCACTACTGCGTTCTTCACTCTTGCAGCAACATATCCCACTTACTTCTTCTGAGTGTATAGTGTAGTCTCCTTTGACATTTTCATGAGAATATTATTCTTTCGTAACACTTTTACACTGCAAGAAAGACGGTAATTTTGGCTAATTATTGAATCGGGGGACACACCTCGAAAATTGCTTAAATGTTAAACTAAAAGACGTGGCATACAAATAAAACGTATAGTGCAGTGCGTGTCATGAGCATAGCCAAAATTTTCCTCTGTACAGACCAACGTGCGTCGGCACGGCTCCTAAACGTACTCCCATATACCACTTCATAATCGACGAAGCGCCACCATCGTTTATGAGACGTGAACCCCTCCCGGCTACGAGGTGGGGCTAGTGCTGTGCATGGTTCCCCGTTCTGTACGGTAGTCGGAAGGTGAGGTGAGGTCGCACCCAGACCCTGGCAGCGAGTCCCACGCGCAGCCATTGTTTTGCTTACACGCCCTGTGTGCCCCCGCCGCCTGCGCCCCACAACCACAGGAATTTCATATCGGTGTTGTTTGCCTACTTTATCCTCGCCGCCGCTGCCGCTGCCGGCGCCCTGTTTTCCCGAGCCAGGAGCTCAGACAAACACGGCAGCACGGTTTATTAAGACTGCTGCCATCCGCGCGACGCTGTTCGCTTTCATGTTTATCGCTGTCTTCCTCCTCCTCCTCCTCCTCCTCCTCCTCCATCACCAGTACGTCTACCAACACACTGAGACATTTCCACGCACAGCGAATGTCTGGCCCAATCCTTGGGCACATGTGTATCAATGCCACTGAAGCGCTCACAACTTTGAAGCGCTGATTAAAGATAAATAGTAACATGTTTCCAACTGAAACATGTAGATGCTCTTTCATCATAATCTAAATTTTGAAATTGACTTATTATTGATTTTGACGTCACTTCTTACGCCATGGTTTCCCAGACGATGCTATGCTTGCCACTGGTGGTATACAAGGACATTTTAGGTGGTACGCGTACAAGTAAACAGAACTTTCATCGACATCACTAGCAACAGTTCAATGGAAGATAACTTGACAAAGAAAACTCTGCTTCTTTCTGGATGGGACAAAAAACATATTACCCTTCTCTTTTCGAATAAGTAACCAGATTTCCGGTGCCGTTTGTTACTACTTTCATATGTGAAATTGTCGTTTCTGAGATGTCGTACATTAAAAATGTTTAAAAATGTTACTTAACTTTGGAGTTAAGTTGAGCTCAATAGAAGCAGACTTTGAAGCGCTAGTTAAATATAAACAGTAACATGTTTCCAACTAAAACATGTCGATGTTCTTTCGTCATAATCTAAATTTGGAAATTGACTAATTATTGATTTTGACGTCTGGTGTACCATCAAAGCCTCATTTGATTCCGATTTTTTTCTTGCTTTATGCACTCTAATGTATTATACTCCCTGTTCGGTTTATTATTCTATTGCACAAAAAAATCAAAAATGTTCAACTGTGTGTGAAATCTTATGGGGCGAAACTGCTAAGGTCCTCAGTCCCTAAGCTTACTTACTACTTAACCTAAATTATCCTAAGGACAAACACACACACCAATGCCCGAGGGAGGACTCGAACCTCTGCCGGGACCAGCCGCACAGTCCATGACTGCAGCGCCTCAGACCGCTCGGCTAATCCCCGCAGCCTATTGCACAACTAATTTATATTATTTGTAACGTAAAAGTATTTTAAATGTCATTCCTCTCTTACTCACTTATTATTTGTATCAGGACCGGCTTAATTTAATTTAATTTTACTTGCTACAAATAAGTACCACATATGAACATGAACGACTCAGTAACGTAGTACTCCTACGAAACAGTATTACTTGTGTATATCTCATTTTTACCAATATAGTAGTTGATCGGTCAGACGCAAAAACGGTATGTGTGCTGTCAGTACTGAGCAAGATAGCGGAAGTTATTCCCACGAGTACCATGCGTCACTCTTGTGGCAGTTGTCGCTCAAGCTTCCACACAAACCCCCTCCCACCCTTACCCCTACCTCAGGGCTCGTTAAAAAGTGAACAAACTGTAGTGGTACGCAAAAATTTCTAAAAATTCTGGGTGGTACGCAGTGACAAAATGTCTGGATACCTATGCTCTACACAATTAGAGCGTCAGTCACTCGTTGTTTTGCCTTTGATGGAGGAACAAACTGTTGCTTCATTCATTTGTAGCCCATTCCAGCGTACTCAATGTTGAAATGTATTTCAGAGCACCGAGGTAGAAATCACACCCTTGATAAAATACCTCTTGGTTCTGTCTCAGGTTCTTATTGGATGAAACAATGTATGAAAAACACTGCAAGAAAACACACACACACACACACACACACACACACACACACACACACACACATATATATACACACACACACACCACGAAGGAATTATTCGCATGGGATGCAAATCAGTAATGTGATGTGGATATACAGACAAACAAATCACTACAGTTTTACAAACTGAGAAAGTCGGTAACGCGTTGGTCCACCTCTGGCCGTTATGCAAAAAGTTATTCGGCGTGGAATTAATTAATGGAGTTGTTAGATGTCATCCTGAAGGATGTCGTACCAAATTATGCGCAATTGGCACGTTAGATCGTCAAAATCCCTAGTTGCTTGCAGGACCCTGCCCACAATGGTCCAAACGTTCTCAATTGGGGAGAAATCCAGCAACCTTTCTGGTCAAGGTTGAACATTAACATGTCGTGTGTGTTTTAAAAATCCTTCATCCTCCCACCGTACACCGTACACCCGCCGACCCACCCATTGGTTTAGGGGTTGATATATTATGAAATTTTTTTTCTATAGAATGGTATAAAAATTGCAGTGAAATATTTTTTTTTATTATGTTATATAGTTAACCTATACTGATTTCTTAATGAACCGTCAAAACTGCTCACGTTTATGTAATGGTATACGTTTTCTTTAGATACAACAAATAGTCACCATAACAATAATACTCGCTCATTTCAACCAAAGTCCCACTGACGCCGCATTACTGCTCGTAAGCTCGAAGACAAGCAATAGAAACTCGCGCCGTTTGCTGGCGGGCATGTCTTGCTGAAATGTAAGCTCAGGATGGCTTGCCATGAAGGGCAATAATATCGACTTACCGCACTGCTGTAAAGGCACTGCGCAGATTTCAATCAAAGGGGTCCTGCTATGGAAAGAAATGACACTCCAGAGAATCACTCCTGGTTGTCGGGCCCTACGGCGAGCGACAGTCAGGCTCTTACCCCGCCGCTGTCTGAGGCGTCTCCAAATACTGTACGTCTTCCCTGGTCGCCAGTAGTGGGGCTAGGAGAGCGTCGCCCCAAAGTACCGTTATCCAAAATGGCGGCCACGACGCAAGTACGTGACGTCAGCTGATGACGCGAGTACCGTTATCCAAGATGGCGGCTTTTGGAGGGAAGATAGCTCAATTGTGCTACCTCTACTAACCTAAGAAAGTTCCACGCCAACCTGGCGCAAGTTTGAATTTTGGTGGGAAGATAGCTCAATTGCCCTACATCTACCAAGCTAAGAAAATGGCGGGAAAGAAAGGGCTACCTCTACTAACCTGAGTCACCTCTTCCTAGGAACTGGACATAAGTCTTTATTTAAGCAATTAGAGGCAGTACCACCATCAAGTGTGCTCGCCGTCGTCTTCGAATTTCCCTCTAACTGCTTACTCATGCAGCTGAGGCCAGTTAGTATGGTATTGCCGTTCAATTCGAATATAACTTTTATAAATTTGTCGATATTTGCTTAAATTTCTTTAAATTTGTGTACATTTCATTAAATTTGTTTAAATGAGATTAAATTTATTATCTACCTACAGCATTAGTATCGCGTTACCGCCACAAGAGGCTGAGATATCAATAGCTATATTACATGCACTCATTCATAAGTCTTTATTGAAACAAATATATGCATACAGGAAAACATTCAGACAAAAGGTATTTGATTGGAAAGTTGGTCAGAGGGAAATTAGAAAATGGACACGAACACCATGATCTGATGAAAGAAAGAGACTTCATTCTGAAAGGATGAAACAAATTTGGGCACAAAGAAAGGCCAACCATCAAACTTGACGTTGATGGGTTGTACCTCGAATGGTCTTGCTGGGTTCATTAAATTTCTATAAATTTGTTTAAATTTCTTTAAATTTTTTATCTACCTACAGCATTAGTCTCATTTTACACACACTTATTCAGCCCTGGACATAACTCTTTATTTAAACAATTATAGTCACTACCACCATCAAATGTGTTCGCCATTATCTTTTAAAATGTTCATCAATTTTATTCTAAGAGCTTACTCCTGCAGCTGATGAGTGTTAGTATAGTGTTGCTGTTAAATTCGAATATATTTCATATAAATCTATTGTCTACCTACATCATTAGTTTCGTGTTACCACCACAAAGGGCTTAGATATCACGTCTTTATTTAAACAATTAGACCCACTACCACCATCAAATGTCTTCACCATCCTCTTTGAAAAAGTGTGTTATTTTTGCCCTAAGAGCTTACTCCTACAGTTGAGGGGGTTAGTATTGTGTTGCTTCCACTAGACGCTGCTCTTTCAATTCGAATATGATTTCTTTAAAATTGTTTAAATTTCTATAAATTTGTTTATATTTATTATCTCCCTACAGCATTAGTTTAGTGCTACCGCCACACTTGTTGGTGTTTTAATACATGTATTACATGCACTCCTTAATGCTTGAACATATGAAGAGGAAGAATATGGTTCAGCAAATAAATTTTTCGCATGGAAACACCTGTCACAGGCCTCTGACCGAAGAACTGACCTAGTTCTCCGCTCAACGCATCCGGCTCACTCGCGGTACCATCTCGGGCGCGTTGATATCCATTAATAATAAGAACGACTAGCCTACTTTCAGACTCACTGCCAGACACAAACACTCGCTTTCTCTAAGAACACTCACATCGAGGCACCGACTTCAGCTGATACAAAACACTCACCCGACCCACTGTCTGTAGGCTGGGAAAATTGGTTCTGAAAAAGGAATCAGCCTGTTCTGGGTTGCTGCAGAGAGGAAGTAGTTTACCTTATTTATTTTTCAACAATTTATTTAGCTACCTATTTCATCTAATTTATTTATTACGATGATGCAAAACGGTCACCCTGACTTGATTGGACTCACAATGTATAGTTTACAGATCTCGAAACTGCTCTTAAATAATCCATTACGCTGTTATGCAGAGATGCAAACAACTCCTAAATTACTCAAATATTCCATTACACACCATGCAGACTACTCATAGATCACCCCAATAATCTCACGTTCACAACACTTAAACATCCGAAAAAAAGTCAATCCACAAACACACAAAAAAGTCAGCTTTTCACCCACTGTTCACATGCGGTATACAAATATTTATTTAGTTACTTTATTTATTTTGCTCGGGAAACTGACTCAATTATCTATCCTAATTACCTAATTAATCACAAACATCCGTCCTAATTTCACAACTACATGCCTAGCACTGCACAAGAACGGAAATACTCCGCAAAAACTGACATCTCATGTTATCCTGTTTGCGGAAAAAAATTATTCCACTCGAAACCAGTGACAGAAACATTGAAACTCTACCCTACATCTACAAGCTAGGGGTAAAAACGTTCAACTCAGTAGATCCTGCTGTTCAACAGAGATGAGTTTGAAAAAGTCTATTAGCTGCCTCGCCAAAATGCCTTGCCGCGAAGGTCCCGCTCTCCCTCCAAATGCATTCTGTTCGCCTCTAACGGCTACGAAGCACCGCTGTCACAGACCCACAACGCCTCTCGATCCTGGACTTTGTTTGACGTCACGTAGTACGCACAAGCAGGGACTGGACGAGAGCTACTGTTCAGCACTCGATTATTATTTATTTAACATCAACTTCGCTCCTATAATAAAGCAAAACATTTCCGACCACAATAAATGTCCTATTTTTCACGAAAATAGACAAAGTCCAGTTTTATGAGCAAAAATCTATATAGTTTTTCACGTTTGACTGAGACACGTATCACCTCAGCGAAAACATTTACGTCTAAACCGATATTTCCACTCACGAATACAAATTTCCGTGATTTAGCAGATTCCAAATCACACCCTATAATTTACAAAGTCAAATAACGTCTTTCTCATATCTATACAACCAGCAAATGTGTCTTCCACTTTCTAGATGCACAAACCACAATCGACCTCCTCTCAACTAAATAAAGAAGTCAAATGCGAAGAAGCAGTAAACCAAACAATTTGCTTGATAGGGGAATAATGGCCCGGCGCAAACACACATCCATATTCAATCTCATCAAGTTTCCACTTAATCACGAAAGCTGTCCAACACATACCAAGTATTAGTTCGCTATTCGGTCGTTTAGAGGACTACACGGTTAAGTCAAATACATCCCTGCATTGCAACAGCCCTCTCCATTCGGATGGCCCCCCGCCGTTAGTGGGAAACTTGAATCATTCCCACCACAGGCCCCGCATAGACAGACTCACCCTACCAAATCGAACACATATGTATTTGATCGCTATACTTACAATTAAAATATAAGGATTCCAGTTTCAGTTGAATGACATTCGACAATGAGCGAAGTATCCGAAATGCACCTTGCTTACGGCTCTGGAAACAGAAATATCTATACCATTCCTATGACTATACATACTCTTCCCTTTGCTATGACAGTATTCCACGTCAAATCCAAACCTTCCATACCACTGGACATAGTCATCTCCTTTACACATCTCAGAACACAAACACATACTTTATAAACCAGATGCTTGCAATTTAGAAAATTATTGCACTAAGGAACGTGTTATGAAACCGGTATTTTCAATCCCCTCAAGCCACCGCTGCTAGATATTTCTCCAGTATTTGTGAAGCATTTTCTCTCTATGCCATTCCAGAGGTTCGGTGGTGCTATAGGCGATTCTTGATTGAGAAGGATCACAAACAGTGGATAATGTGCTGATTGAGATCATAAGAAATTTACACCAGCTTTTCAGATCTCTAGTGCTGCACTAGAAATGCTATATCGGATTTGGAATCAAGTCCTCCCATTCAAGGACATACCTGCGTAGGATCGTGTGGAGAAGTCCCTTATTTATTACAACAACTAATGAATCATATTTCTAGCACTCTCATATCTCGAAAAAAGTCACCTTTCTCGAGCCGATCTGCTACAGTTAAATTCCAACCTCGTTTTAGTTAGCCCCCATGCATTTTACAACTGTTGCCATTTCTCCAGCTTTTATTTATGTTATTGTTCCAATTTAAGTTGCAACTGAGTAGAAGTCAGGGGAAAATATATCTACCACCTTCTGCAACCCATGTAGAATCAGACTAAGCTGCGTTCCTGCAACAGGACTGTTTCGGAACTGCTAGTAGGACAATGATTTTTTTCTACCGTACTGCGGTGCGACCCCAAACTACATACAAGTACTACAGATCTGCGTCCATTCACATCTATTTCGTTATTCTGTACCATCCTACCATCCAACAGAGAAATATTACCAACTATAGAAACTCCACGAACTTCATCCAATAGAGAACTCAATGAGATTTTCACCTCATCTCTGTCCTACCATATCTCGAAAACAAAATACCGCAGGTGTGCAGGCATCGAGCACATTTGAAGATCCTATTAAATATACACGTTTTGATCAACTGCACAACCCAGTTTAAAGTTACATCACCCACTGTAGGAGGACGATCGTATCCCGAGGACTATACTGTAAGTCGCAACAGAAGCGCCCTGTGACTCTGTCTCGTTGTTTGAAACAATGATTTTTTTAATTCTGCTCTAATATGCTTTGTACACTGTTTTTTTTTTTCTGCCATGACTTCGAGGTCTGTGTTAGGTTCTAAACTGACATTAACACAGCCTCTCGCAGAAAACTAGACCTCACACAGTGACGTTAATACCACTACCCAAGTTCGCGGGAGAGGGCTGCACCTCCCTGCCAAGCCCCCCTTTGCGGGAAGTTTGAATTTTGGAAGCAAGATGGGTCAGTTGGGATACTTCTACACTTCGCAGGGTGTAAATCAATTTGTTACTGCTGTTACCATAACACACACCACACACACTTGATGCTTTTAAATAAAAGTCACTTACAAGATAAGGAAACTGGCATAGTTTTGCCGCGTTTGCGTGGGTTTCAAAAACTACAGTCCGAATCTGATGGCTATGCGTTCCATTTCGACTGATTCCTCATGTTGTAGTCATGTACAGGATCACTGGTTTGGTGCTAGCATCCCCAGAAGGTGTCGCTCCTCCACAAAACTCTTTCTCCAACTCAAACAAGCATTGTCAATCAATCGTTATGTGGTAACCAACAGCATGCCAGTGGACGGGAAAGACACTGCCAATCTACTAAAACAATAAGCATTACAATTGATTATGTGAACAATTTTACCAATTCTAAATTAATTTCAACAGCAACCAATGATGTGAGAGAATGTTTCCCAATTTCAGTGATAGCTAAACCACCCATTCTCCACTTTGCGAATCTGGATAGATGACTGTGCAGTGCGTTCATTTGTTAATTATCGAACACACACATCATCAAAGTATATCAGACAGCGCTCTACATATTTCTAACACCTAGACCATATTGCTTAATTTACGGTCTATCTCTATGCTGATGGGAGTCACAGAGCATCCACGCAGTCTTTGGCTAAAAATTAGAAACTGAAAGGCCCCACTCACACTGTCATGGACTAACCCGCTCTGCAGCACTGGTACCTGTTTAATCTGTAACCGGCCAGAAGTAGACCACTACATTTCACGTCTCGTGAATGGATGGAGCCCGCCCATCCAAGTGTGCAAGATTTCTGGAGATGCACCCATATCGAGGAGTTTAGCACTCCTTATCTATGTATAGTAACAGATTTGAGAGTGTTGTGATCTAATAGCAGACGGTTAAGAAGAAGAACAAGAAAAGGTTGATATTTTTTATGTGCAATGGAGCTCCAGACGGATGGAGTTTCAGGCATTTTTATGTAAATCAACCAAGCCATCAATTTTAAACTATTATTCGAGAGTCTAGAATCAGGAGCTGGAAGGTACTGTTAAGAGAGTGAAAATAAACACATGGACTCCTAAGGCTAAAACGTTCCTCACTTAAAACGGGCTATAATGTTAGATCGCGTAAGTTTCCAACCTATTACTCGTATGGAATGTAGCCCTGTTATTATTCCAGTTTAAGAAAATATACTTCAAGCACATGACATACACCCTTCTTCCCGTTTTCTCTAGGATAAATTATGTTATCGAACCACAAAACGAAAAACTTATTTCTTAAAAACATTTCCTCCGTGTGATACGAGCACAATATAGCTTTCCAGAGATGTATAGCGTCCACTGTTCACATCTGATCACGGTTCAGAAATTATACTATGCGTGCATCTACTCTGTATAAAATTACCGTTACTAATGGGGAAAACCTCTTACAAGGAATCAAATAAACGCATACCAGCAGCGGCCGACATGCAAAAATTGCAAGTCATTCTGCCACTAACTCTGTAGAAAGCACACGTAGGCACGGGGTGTTGCAATGCCTCACAAGCACCTATCGCTAATTTAGTTATGAAGCTTAAGTCTCGCTTTTACACCCAAGATGCGACAGGGAGATGGAGTACATCGCATAAATCATAGTTCGTTTAGAGAAATGTGTCACGTTTCATCACACATGAGATGGAAGTCCTCTGACGAAGGAGAGGTTTACAAGTAATGATCGCAAGTAGACAATGCTTTAAATCATATACAGAACACGTGACTGTATGCGAGTCGAAAGCAGGCTATGTCACGCGACCGCAGATGCATTTAAGACGGATGGTTCTCTGTCTTCCTGAAAAGCGTCAAATACAGTAGTCAACTCGCGTGTATCACTGATCCCTCAATAGACATACAGTATAATGCTGCCTCAACGGACAAAAAAAATGACTGCTTCCCTCATTCCCTTCGCTTCCATGTCGACGTTTTCTCGGATTCCTCTTGCTGCCGCATACATGTTCCCATTGCCAGGCAAAGCGGCATAGACGTTTCTCGTGAAGCATTTTATCGCAAAGAAATAACAATGGATGTTAGAAACAGTTCAGCTAATCAATTATAGTAAAATATGACAGTGACTTAATTAATTTACAGGAACGGGAAGGGTAAGTTGTCGAGTTTGGGGACTGAGGGTGTTTGTCTCGCACTGTTAACAAAATGCCTGAAAGTAATGAATTACAGTAATGGAGCAAGTAACGACAGTTTGCCGTTTATAAAGTACGGGTATATATGTCATTGTCAAAAACTGGAAACTTAGAAAATATCTAATATTAGCACGTCTGATATTTAAGGATTTGTCACATCTGTCCACGAGCTGTGGAATTGTCCTATCGTAGTTCAGTTGCCGCTACCCATTAAGTCAATTGTTCTCTGCCTTCTTCACCTCGGCATCCCATTCATAATGTTTCCCGCCGAATAACTCCTTGCGTTTTGTGGAAAAAGCGTATTACATTAATTCATTGGCCCTACCAGTCATGTATGAAGATAGACGGATTCCAGATCGAGTCTCATGCTGGACATTTGTCCGTCCATTGTTGAGCATTTCGCACCGATTTCTCGCATTAATTCGTTCATTAGTGTATCACCAGACACATCCTTTAGTTATCAGTAAATTGCCGCAGGTTTTAACTTTCGAACATAAAAAATCTAAAGACACCTGCAACTTCATAGTGGGCGGAACTTTGTATATGACAGTTGTAAACAATTACAGAATATATAGTGATAATTTGTTTCGATTGCTTCTCAGACGTCGAGACGTAGAGGACACCACCTCGGATGTGAATCTTGCTAATGGGAATCGGAATAGATAAGTCTTCGTCGGCTGATACTCGTATCAGAGTTCTTATTTTTCTACTGCACTTGCGCTATTGCATCGCAGTTCAGATATGAAAATGCCCATGATGGCACTGAGCGAGGTGGCTCAGTGGTTAGCTCACTGGACTCGCATTCGGGAAGACGACTGTTGAAACCCGCGTCTGGCAGTCCGGATTTAAATTTTCCGTGATTTCCGTAACTTGCTCCAGGCAAAAGGCGCCATGGTTCCTTTGAAAGAGCACGGCCCATTTCCATCACCATCCTTGACACAATCCGAGCTTTTCTCCGTCTCTAATGATGTCGAGGGGCCTTTAAACCCAGCCTTCCTTCTTCCTTGCCTATGATGGCTTAGCAGACTAACCCTGGCATGAAACATGCGGCGACATAAAATACACATAAAGAAGGTGGAGGTCGTGGCTGGGCCTGGCGAAGTTTGCGTTACTGTCGTTTCCCATTTTCCTGCCTCCGACGTTCCTGCTGAGAAAGTGAGGTAGCAGCTGAAGTAGCTGTACACTAATGTTTATGATCTTCTGATGCGGCACAGGAGTGGGTCAGTATTTAGACTCCTTAGATTCTTCTTTAATTAGCCCTTAAAGCGCTTCAGTTAGATAATTAAATCTTGGAGTACGTCGTTCGTGTTTCACAAAGCTCTGCTTATGTTGTATACTGTTTCTTCTTTTGCTGAAAATGCACCAGTGATGCAACTTGAAAAGTCTTGACTGGTTGCAGCGTTAGAAACTGTATTACGCGGGAAGTACACGCGACAGGAACCGGTTACGTGCCGGACGATCGTGTGGCAGGTATCAACAGGGGAGAGAGCAAGTTTATTGTACACTTTCATACCTTAGAATGGGATTGAAATTCCTTACATTTCGATGTATGGTGCTCTGAATATTTTTATACAGAATGTTGTTGCTCGGGTTTTCAATCCCCTCAGATGTCATCTAAGAAAGACACTCTTGATTTTTAGTGAAATCCGTCTTGTGCCAGATGCGTGAGCGAGACAACCAGCGATTTGTATAATAATGGGGTGATCATAGCCTACTGCACATATTTTCATTATCAAATCGGACTAGTCACGTGATTTTGGGACGACGCTGTTTGTCTACTATTTGCGGTAATAGCGAAACATGAAACATGTGTACACGTATTCTCCTTATTTTATGTACGTTTGTGCACATCTGAGTTTTAGTAACAACTATGGTGCAGTACTGTCGGTGCTGAGAATGTAACGTGAAATATGTGAAAGGTGGACCAGTTACTTTTTGTAGGTACGTACAACAGACGTATACTCGTAAATGTCATGTTGATGTGAAGCACTTTATATGTTGGAAAAAGTCGAGACATGGTATTATATAATGTCTTGTATTGCACATATAATGTCTGTGATTTTATGGCCGTGTGTTTACGAGAAAACTGCTAATTAAATTTTCAAATGTGTTCATGTAAGCTAACAGTCAGTGGCGACACATTGGTGCTATATTCATATGGAGATGCAATTTATCCACTACGGTCTGATACACTACTACTGATACAGTCTAATTTATGTAGGTTTTCAAACCCTTGTGTGCATCTAAGTATTTCTGCACGAGATAGTTTCCTGTATAGTGTTATTGTAATGTATTTAATTAAAACAGGTTCGACAATATGAATCAGTCCAGTAGAAAAATATTGTTGCCTGTCAATATTTATATTACTCCAAAATTAGAGCATTTATCTTGTATTTTTATTTTTTGTGCATAATGTATGGTTTTACTTTTCTGATGAGATGACGAAAAAAATGTTACAGATATTTCACTTTTCTAGAAAAAGCATAAGACTGAATGAAAAAAACTGAATATAATAATGGACAAGGAGGTGGTGCCAGTTGTTTGTCGTATTTACTGTCACAATTTCATTGTTGCAAATTCGTTGTTTTTTGGCGACATTTCGGCGCCGACTACAGTGTCTTGTAACGTAGTAAATTGGCGCAGAGATTCGACAATATGAATAAGTGCAACAGAAAAAGAAAAAAAAGTTGGCTGTTACTTAAAAGACGCAAATGAAGGGGAGTCCGAGTTACCATACTGTGGCGAAAAAGCGCAGTACCGTTGCTCATCACATCTTTAAGCCAATTTCAGTTCATGGTGTCAGACTGTAAAACGCGTATACGAAGTTTTACGGTGCTTCAGAGGGTGATCTGCCTGTAGCAGTGAAGTAATAACACTCAAAATACGCTAAGCGAATACGAAGTAAAAATGTGCCGTCCCAAAATCACGTGGCTTGAGCTGCAGGAGATGCTGTGGACAGAATTCTCGTTCTGCACATCCGAAAGCTCACTCCGTAGATATTTATACTCAGTGATCTGTATACATACTAGGCGAAAAAATAGAGAGCATTGCCCGATGTCTTTTCTCACAGATCAAGTGCAGCGATACTCTCGCACCGCTCTCGATACAGGCAGCAGCGCCATCGAGAACCTAAATGACAGGCGTCTCGAACCAACATCGTAAGGGACGCTACCGAGCAAACCGATAGATGTCGCTGTGGTCACGCTACCGTGATCCTTTGCGAATCCAGGGTGGCGATACGCTCACGCTGTCTTCGCTGATCTTTCGTAGCAGTTGCACACATCGGAGATGGTTATTATTCCAGAACAAAAATGGCACAGATGCGGTTGTTTAATTTCTCAGTAACAAATTACCACGGACTTGGATACACAGTTGAATTATTAAGATTATGGATTACAACATTCTTCACATTATGGAATTTGTATCTATAATACTTACTCTGTCGTAAATAAGCTGTGGCGTGTGGCACACATGCGCAAATACAATATGGAAAGTAATATTATTTTTTGGTTATAGGTTTTGGCGGATAGATATGTAACAGCCCGAAGTCTGGGCCAAAAGTTGACAGTTTGATGGTAAGTTCGTGAAGACAAAGAACGTGTTGTTATGAGAATTACTATAATTATTGTACACATGTTGCATTCGAAGAGTCATTTATGTCCGCTACTTTGATGACGGTGGTATTGAGTGCTGTAGTTAAACTCGCGGAACGATGAGCATTTAACTTGTGAAAGATATAGTGACATAAATGTTCAAGCTGCATGTGCAAGGAATCGGTACAGAAAGCAGCATCGAAATCCAACACTGCAGTCTACCGCCAGCAGTTGCCTATGATTTTAAAGAGAGTGTAGCAAAAGAAAACATAGTAGGGACGTTTGCATTAGGAGAATATGAAGTACTTCACAAAAGACGAAACACATGAAAGCTACCTTCTCAAAACAAGCCGCTTATTACAAATTGCAGAACATGTGAATATGTCCATACACAGTACGTTTTTGCGCTTTAACATTTCCTGTTAAGGTCAAAACACATTGTAGACACCACTGCCTTGTGTTTTTCATAGTTCATCTAATATGCAGGAAAATACCTGAAAAATGTCTGATATAATTTTGTTCTCTGAATTTTCCTCGCAATTCTCGTTTTCATGACGAAAGGTTCGTCATATATGACAAAATGCGTTATATATAGCGCGAACATAAACACAGGTCAGTCTGTTACCACAACCTTTATTTAGCATTCACATTCGTTGGCTTCACCAATTCACAACCAAAAGTATCAGTTCCCGACCTACCCTGTAATTCGGACTGGGCTACACATCAGTCTGTCAGGACCACCAAAACTTCAGTACGGAGTCCAATACCACACGCTAGCCTCTTTTAATTCATCATAGCATCATTTAATTTTTTCATTTATTGTCATTTCATCCCCCTCGCCCCATACGGGCGAAGCGAATGTAAAAAAAATCTTACAATGAGAAATATAAACAAAATTTGGGTTTTTTCTATTTTAAATTAAGAATCAAAGACGGACAGTTAAAAAAATAAAAATACATACATTTTAGGACAGTTAAAAAATAAAAATACATACATTTTAAAAACACATCGCAGGAAGGTGAAATTCTTTTGATAAACACATCGAAGCATCGCACTTTCACTTAAAAACTGAAGGAGCTGCACTAGGGTGCGAGGTATTGCCGGAAGAGAAAGCATGTTCCCTACGGCTGAGGGGTGTGAGTGGAAAGATATGGGACTGTGGGACTGTTAGATAGAAAAAAACTGTGGAGATTAGTAAAAGGAGCTGAGGTGAATAGTGGGGTATACAGTAGGTGGGAAGACAGAGGGTGAGGAATAGGGTGTTGTGTGGGTAGTGCAATGGTTGCAAGAGGAAAGGGATGGCAATGGATGGAGAGAAAAAGGAGACGGGAGCACTGATGTGAGTTTCATTTAAATCCGGAAAGCTGATTTTGTACGAAATGCTTTCCAAAACCTTCTTGTGACAACGGCATTCATTTGCAGTGGCGAGCTATTCGACTGAGTTTTCTAACTGTATGCTTATGTATTCTACAGAAAAAGCCACATTTCGGAAATCTGAACGGCCTAACCTGTTTACTTAAGCTGTTGATCTAAGTAATCGGCAAGGAACCGCGATAGCATGACCGTAGCGACATCTGTCGGTTTGCTCGGTAGATGAGTCCCTTACGATGCTGGCTCCAGAAGCCTGTCCCTAACTGGCACGGCGGAGCACAGCCGCAGGTGTGCCTGTGCAAGGCTGCTCTGGCCTGCCCTCGCCGCTCCCTGCCCTGCCCTGGCCTAGCCCCGCCTCCACAGTGGCGCCGTTTAATTAATCGAGCGCGGCGCTTCCTCTGGCGGCTCGCCGTGGCCCGCCTCCCGCCTCCCGCTGAATATTTATTCTCCGCCCGCTTCCTAACGAGCAGCCGCGGGGCCGCCGCTTTCCGACAGCAGCGTCGCGATTTAGCGCCACCTTCCCCTACTGGAAGCTTCCTTACAACCGGCCCGAAACCGACGTCCTACACTGGCGCCACAAAGATTCTAGAAGGTGTTCGTGTGCCGTTGTAATAAAAATAGTTTTTCACTCGCCTAGCGAGAGTGGAACGTCATGAGCCATGTCCTTCCCCGTCGGCAGTCGTGGTACGTCGGAGGGTATCTCTCAACGATATCATGTTTCCTACCCTATGCCATTCGCGCACTGAGCGAGACAGAAATGCCTATACAGGGTGATTCAAAATACGTATTACAGGATTCTAGAGATTGCAGACGGGACTTAGTAGACGAAATTTTGGTAAGTAGTCCATATTCGCAAATGTACAGTTCGCATATAAAATAAGCTTAAATATTATAGCACTTTCAAATCTACCACTTCACGGTTTGCACACAAGCTGAGAAGAGTACGCCGTCGTCTGTCCCTGTTGTAACTTTAACATCACACTGCCCCTTCGCCCGGCTACAACAACGGCTACGAGAAACTGGAACGTTCTCAACTAGCACGTTTGACTGTGGTGCTCCAAGGACGCTCTGCACTCTCGGCTTTGAAGACGATGTCCTTCGTCTCGTAGAAGAGAACCTGAGGACAAATGCTCGACATTGCCCATGTCATCTGCTCCCTACACCACACAGGTCAGAGCTCACTGTCTCCGCTGTGTGCACGCAGTGGGGGGAGAGATTTGAAAGTGGTCCGATCCTCACACAGATTTTACATCCAAACGGTACGTTTCGGGACGCGGCTTCCTTATCAAAACTTCATCTGCTAAGTCCCATCTGCAATCTATAGAAGCCTAAGATGGGAATTTTGACTTCGTACGTGCCCTGATCTCTCTAATCTTATTCTCATGATCCTTACGCGAGATATCTCAGGCGATGGTGGTTGCATAATGGTTCAAATGGCTCTGAGCACTATGGGGCTCAACATCTGAAATCATCAGTCCCCTACACTTAGAACTACTTAAACGAACCAACCTAAGGACATGACACACATCCATGCCCGAGGCAGGATTCGAACCTGCGACCGTAGCAACACCGCGGTTCCAGACTGAAGCGCCTAGAACCGCTCGACCTCAGCGGCCTGCTGCATAATGGTCACACCGTCTTTTTCGAATACACCTTCGTGACATTTACCCAGTAGAGGGCTGACAGGGGGCGTTAAATCAATAAAGCAACACATCTTTTTTTTCCTTAAAGCAGTTTGGTTTTATTCTGAATTCCAGTACATCATATTATTTCTCACTATTGTGGCTTCAAAACCCTGTTTTTCAACATAATCTCCCTTGAAACTTCCTGGCAGATTAAAACTGTGTGCCGGACCGAGACTCGAACTCGGGACCTTTGTCTTTCGCGGGCAAGTGCTCTACCAACTGAGCTACCCAAGCACGACTCTCACCACGTCCTCACAGCTGCCAGTACCTCGTCTCCCACCTTCTTCTATAATCTCCCTTCATTGCGACGGCGTTACGCCACCTTCCTGTGGACGCCTGTATGCCCGCAAGGTACCACTCTACTGGTAGAAGTCGGAGCCAACGTCTTGCTGCGTCAATAACTTCCTCGTCATCCACATACTGCTTCCCGCACAGCGCATCCTCCATTCTGCCAAACAGATGGAAGTCTAAAGGTGCGAGATCCGAGCTGTAGGGTAGATGAGGAAGAACAATCCAATGAAATTTTCTTAACTCTTCACGGGTGCGCAGACTTGTCTGAGGCCTTGTGTTATCGTGGACAAGGAGAAGTTCGCTTGCATTTTTGTGGCGACGAACACGCTCAAAGACATTTCTTCAGTTTCCTGAGGGAAGCACAATATTCGCTTCATTGCTGAACGTTGCACCATGAGGGACGACATAAAACAGAATAACCTCTTCGTCACCATGACTTTACCGGCTGAGGGTGCGGATTTCAACTTTTTCTTCCAACACTGCAGCAGTCACAGTTGTGTATGGCCGACCGGCACGCAGGAGAACGAACAGCTTTGTACGGCCTTGTTGTAGTGATTATAGGGGCTTCGTTCGACGACTCACCCTGCTTTTGTTCACTGCCAAGCCTCCTTTAACATTCTGCAAGTGCCCATCAGTATCTGCGATGCTGGCCGGCCAGAGTGGCCGAGCGGTTCTAGGCGCTACAGTCTGGAACCGCGCGATCGCTACGGTCGCAGGTTCGAATCCTGCCTCGGGCATGGATGTGTGTGATGTCCTTATGTTAGTTAGGTTTAAGTAGTTCTACGTTCTAGGAGACTGATGACCTCAGAAATTAAGTCCCATAGTGCTCAGAGCCATTTGAACCATTTTTTTAATCTGCGATGCTCTGGTTTTCAGCCAAAAGAAAGTCAGGGACAGCTCTCTACCTGGAACCGTTTTCCGTTACAGACACCATTTTAGAGGCTATGCATAGCGCCTTGACTTACCAGAACTTTGAGAAACTATAGGGGCTGCATCGGGAATATTCCATGATCTCCCACAACAAATTATGACATTTCAACTAAAATTGGGTAAGGAAAAAAAATGTTGCCTCTCGTAGCTGCGCGTCTCTGAATTCTTTTGACGTCTGTCGTCACGCGAAACAGTGAAAAAATACTCAAGAATTGGTCACATTAGCGTCTTGCATGCGACTTCCTTTACAGATGTATTGTGCGTTCCCACAATTCTTGCAACAGTGTTAAAAATCTCCAATTCACGCTTCCACAGTCGTGATGTTGCGTCATCGGTCTTAATACTGCCTCTGAAAATTTACGCACTTTGAGATGCTCAACACGTTCACCACTAATATTCTAATCAGAAATGTCGGTCTTCTTCTCCATGTTACAGACGTTGCCTTTCATTTCCACATTTAAAGGGCTGTGTCATTCGTTACACCTAGCGGAAATTTTCCGTGCAGCACTGCGTGATATCTCACAAACAAAAGAAATAAGATTAGGGTTTAACAACCAAAAAAATGGTTCAAATGGTTCTGAGCACAATGGGACTTAACATCTATGGTCATCAGTCCCCTAGAACTTAGAACTACTTAAACCTAACTAACCTAAGGACATCACACACATCCATGCCCGAGGCAGGATTCGAACCTGCGACCGTAGCAGTCGCGCGGCTCCGGACTGAGCGCCTAGAACCGCTAGACCACCGCGGCCGGCGTTTAACAACCCGTCAACATCGAGGTCATTAGAAACGGAGTACCAGTTCAGAGTGTTTCAAGGGTTGGAAAAGAAATTAGCTGTGCCCTTTGAAAGGAACCATCCCGGCATTTGCCTTGAGCGATTTTTGGATATCACGGAAAACCTAAATCTGGATGGTCCGAAACGGATATGAACCGTCATCGTCCCGAAAGCGAGTCCAGTGTACCAACCACAGCGCCACCTCGCCCAGTTCCCACAAACATCAATCTTGAGGATCAACATCTCAATCATTCTGACTTACCATGTATCCTCTGCTAGATTTAGACCGTGCACCTTCGTGTCTCTTCGGGTAAGCAACTTAAAATCCAAATTTTCGGGATACGAGACATCACTGGTTCTTGGCTGGTAGGTAGTACGGTGTTTAAACGACCCTTTTTGTAATGCGATTTCCCACAGAGCCTTACAGGACTCCACCGTGGCCATGTGTATGAAAGTATTTGTGCATGTGCCCCACTCGATGTACGAAAGATGTCTATAGTCTAAATCGGTATTACTCGATGCGGCTTCGAACACTGCGAGTCTTTTTTTCTTCGCCAGGTCTAACACACTTCACTCAGTCTCGAACTCCAGCCCCCAAACCGGCTCACATAGAAACATGTGTCGATATTGTTAAGCTGCTGTATTTTGATACGTCGACGAACACTTTTAAAACTGCAGACAACCTTGTAAGTGGGGCAACCACAGCTATGAGTATTCATCTTGGGTATTAATAATTGCTTCAGCTGTATTTTCGTCCTTTATTACTGTACCACTATCGGTTTCGTGGTGTTAAAGCTACCTCTTCAAGTGCCATATGATTAAAACATTAGAGCGGAAAAGCTCGGAATATTTTCCAACATTGGTTGTCTGTCAAGCACAAAACACCGCTACTGTCTTAAGCTGCTGTCTTGTAGCGGTGTTTTGTATTTCACAGACAACGAACGTTGGGAAAAAAGATTCCGAGCTTTCCCGCTGTAATGTTTTAATCGTATGTCAGTTGAAGAGATGGCTTTAAAACCACGAAACTGGTAGTGGTACGGTAATACAGGACCAAAATACAGCTGAAGCGATTATTAATACCCAAGACTTTTAAAACTGTGATGTAAAATGACAACTAGTGTTCCTTTTCCTTAATTCTTCAGTGCCTTCCGTGCGGCTTCAATCTGCGTGCAACAGCTAAATTGCGTGAAAAGTACAGTATCACATAAAATTTTCCCTCTAAGACATTGCTGCTTAGTAAACTACAGCTTAATAATCTTGCTAACCGTCGTGTTGTGGCATCACAAGCACATGTTATGTGGTATTTCTAATTAGGGCAAGAATCAGTGTTGAAGTTTTGCTAGGGCAAACAACTGTTGTACAAAAATACAGTAAACTCCAGTGGGGGCGAATCATTCTATCAATCTACGACAAACAAATATTTTTAGTGTCAGAATAATTTGTTTCGAGTGAATTGTTCTGTTGCCTAATGCTAGTTTCGTTTTATCAGTAATTCCTTCTACCGTAGGTTATTTGTAACAACTGTCTTCATTCCACATACGTCATCGCGTGCACAGTACAGCAATTTCTGTTTCGTCGTCGATTTGGTAATTTGTAGCGGATCTGCGAAATTTTCTGTATGTTAAATTATCAACAGTTGATTTCGGAGTGGAACCTATATCAACAGACAGTTTTTGTAATAAATGAGTCCTCTTGTTTCTGTATTAGAGCGTCTCATTCGCACGCTGCTATAAGGATCGCCTTCTGTAAATGTTTCTGTGAAAGGCATCATCTTATCCAGTCGATCATCGTCTTCTACAGCAACTTAATACTGCATTCATCTACCGTAGCGATATAAGCCGTGGATAACCACAAGTGCACTACATTTCATTTTCCTTGTACAAGTACAAATCTTGTATATTAGAAGATAAACCGTAAGCAAACAGAAATTCACTTTTGGAATATGCTGACTTTACTTCTGATGGATGATGTCACCAGCCGATGGTGATATAATCGGAGTCAGTAGGCGGAAGTTGAAGCAAGAAATGCAGACACACCTTAAGACAAGAACTTCAGACTGCGCGACGCAGGCGAGCAGCCATGTCGGCAATGTGTTACAGCGCCTGTAGCTTACTTAATTAATTTTAGCAGTACAATGCACAGGCGCCGAGACACTGTTAATTAAAACACTCCTCCCTCCAGCATTACTCTTCCAGGCAGCTCGCGGTAGACAGTGAAATACGTGCCACTGGTATTAAATAATTAGCAGCAATCAGCTGGTCTCGTTTCAGGAAATTATTAATGTAGCCCCGCAAGACGTCATGTGCGGCTTACGGGAGGCCTTGTTCCATCGGCGGAAGGACGCAAATTTCCTTCCACTCTCTTCGCAATTTCTGTTGTATTCGCAAAGTTTCCAGCGCTCACATTCATTTCGACGTAACTGTACTTTCTTCTGCAATATTTCTTGCTCTCTATCCAATCTTCAATCCCCCTTCTTCTTCTTCTTCTTCTTCTTCCTTTTTTATGCAACGCTGTGTTTTTCTAGTATTTTCGTTATTTTCTGTGGCAATTACTGAACATTCACTTTCCTGAGGCATACATTCCTCACACCCAGCCCGATCATATTAACTGCGACCTTAACATTTTTTCACTGTGTGTTGCAAATTAGACTTGATTACGCATCAAGAGTTACATGAAATGCATCAATGTGTACTAATATTCGCGCTCAGTTATTAAGACACTATCGCACATGATACTGAGACACATTTGTCTTTAGACTTGGGGATGGGGGAGGGGAGCGTAGGTTGAAGCTTCCTGTAACCGCCATGTTACTCTTTGCTGGACGTATCACACTTTCCTAACAATGAAACTGAAATGTTATGTTAAGACCTGTCTAATTTAGGATAACTCCTTTATGCGGATACAAAAGATATGCGCTTTTAAAAATACTACCTTTTGGGTATGGAACTTTTTTGGGTTTTGCTAACAGACAGCTCTTTCGGGCTAGAAACGTTGATGGTATCTGTCTTGATCAGTTTCTTTAAGCTAAAAGTATACTTTTATGTGAAATAAAAGACAAACTCTTGTCGGTAGTACTGTCAACTTACTTTATTGTACATACTGCACTCCCCGTGAACGTTAGAGTACTATAGAAACGGCTTAATCGGGTAGAAACTATTGTAATCCTAGTGAGTAAACGAGCTTTTATTTCATTAGTTGTCTGCATATCACAAAACATGTCGAATCATTTAGGAGTCAAATATATTAATTTTCATATTCTGAATAAAAATCTTAATTTACTTTCTCCTTTGTCTCCGAATTCACTGAAACCTTCAGGCTGCACACACTCTGATATACTCACGAAAATGCGAGGGATGTTGTAGGTCCTAAGCTTAAGGCACAGGTAGTAATTAAGTTGCATTTGGTGTAGTGACATTGCTGCGGATCTTAGGCACAGTCTTCCTGTTGGGCTTATTTTCATGAGGAATACAAGTGAAAACAGGAAATTAAAAATTGTTTTTTAGCTGTAAGTTATTAAGAAAGCTATAGAAAAAAATGGTTCAAATGGCTCTGAGCACTATGGGACTCAACATCTTAGGTCATAAGTCCCCTAGAACTTAGAACTACTTAAACCTAACTAACCTAAGGACATCACACACACCCATGCCCGAGGCAGGATTCGAACCTGCGACCGTAGCAGTCCCGCGGTTCCGGACTGCAGCGCCAGAACCGCTAGACCACCGCGGCCGGCAACGTACTGATAAGTAATTAAGGGAATCCTTACCGCTCATCTTCTGTGCTCAGTACTCTATATAAATTATAGTTAAGACTCGTACGTAACGACGCAACGTAATATGTATGATTATCGTGTCTAGTGTGGTTTAATAAAGTACCAATGGCCACATCATCCCTAAATCTGTTATTATTGCGAGAAATTGTTAAACAACGAACAAATGTAAATGCTCTACTCGAAGCCATCTTGAGTCGGACTTTGGGCCTTGGAAAGTAGCAACAACAAAAAGTGCTAGTTTCAGGTATCTGTATACTGTGGCTCTCTATACGCAAGTATGAATATTTGCTTCATTTGTGTAGTGGGTATCCCAAAGATCAGTTTTAGTCAGCGTGAATAATTTTGGTTTATTGAAACTTTAATGAAATACGCGGTAAATTATTTTCCTCAATCCGGTATCAAGTCAGATGAAAAGTAAAGATCCGTCGTTATTTCGACTGTTACGAGTTGTTCTTATAAGCAGAGTGACTCCAGGTTTCGCTACTTCATGACCACCATTCCCATCAGTAATAAAGAGCGAGACGTTAATGCTTCTTGTTATAGACCGACGATCATGAACTGTAAGTTGCACTATAAAGCCTATTCATCCACACTATTCATAAAGCGAGGGCTGCTCGGCAGCACTGGAGAGATGAGTGTGGAATAACAAGGAGAGGCGGGAAAATATATCTATCCGGGGGCGCACTGGAGTGGAATTTAAATTATAATATTGCGGAACACGACGAGACATGCAGATGGGGGAATAGATGGTCGATGGGCCAACAAGTATTTTGCTGGATTCAAATGAATAAGAAATAACAAGAGAAAATCGGTTTATCTTTCGTTGCCTTAAATTTAGGGTAAAACATTTAGTCTGTAATTTTTTTTTATTTTTATTTTTATTTTTTTTACATGTTCCTCATGTACGAGGATTTCCACACTTTAACTTGGTGGAACGAAGAACGTATCTGACGTAAATGGCAACGTGTACCTTGTCGTACCACAACTTAGCACCTGTTTGCGCTGTACCATTTGCGCAATAGCTGTTGTGTGCATCACTTAGGAAAAAATCACATTCAACCTTACTGGGATGCAATCCGCGTAAGATCTGTGTGACTGAGAGGACAGCTATGAAAGTGAGAAACGAAAAATGAGATAGCCAAGTCCGTTTGAATGGCTAGGAGCACCCGGGAATAACTGCAATAGGGATCGATTGACTTATTGAATACAGGTAAAACGCAGACGTGGTCAGCTGGTTAAATACTACTTGAGAAACTTTATCCATGAAAGTCAAGACATACTACGATCTCGGACGAGTGTAATGTACTGTGATAGACACAACGGAATAGGTGTGAAACCTCTTATTAACCGCGCTTTGCCCCTGTGGAACCACTAGATGAGTAATTTCATTACCTTCTGCTCGCACAGTGCATCATTAACTGATTAAGTATGGGAGGCGACCGGCCGTCAACTGCTTGTGACAGGAAGCAGTGTGTGCAGAGGACATGCGTGCTCGCCTGTTCAATGAAGAACCGGTGTCTTCACGGACGACAGGTATTGCAGCTGACAAGGCGGGAGTTCGCGTGTTAAAGATCTGACAAGAAACTGTAACTCGTTGTCATCCAGCAAGATGCGTGAATAGCATGATTCTCGACGAGCAGTGTCTGATGCGGAGGTGATGTATCTTTGAGGTTGACATACCGATTTTCGTAGCCTACTACATAGTACTGTAAATGCACCGAATTTTAGAGACGACGTAGTAGATTCTCATAACAGTTTTACACCAGCATTGAAATTGTTGTTTTCGTCGTACAAGACGACTGTGTTCGTTTACAAAGGTCTAGTCTCACGCACAAATACATTATCTGATCAAAAGTACCTGGCCACGTATCAGAGGACGTTAATATGGAGTGTGCCCGCCATTCGCCTTTACGATTGCTTGAACTCCTCTGAGAACTCTTTCAGTTACGTCTCTGGAGGAATGGCAGATTATTCTACTTCAAGAGCCGAAACCACTTAAGGTGACCATGTTGGACGCTGTGGGTTTGTAACGAATTCGACGTTCTGTCTCATCTCAAAGCTGTTCTATTTGGTTCAGGGCGGGACTCTGGGCAGGCCAGTCCATTTCAGGAATGTTATTGTCCACATAACACTGTATCGCAAGTGCTGCTTTATGACAGGGTGCATCAACTTGCTGATACAATGATCGTCTCCGAAACGTTCCTTTACTGTATTTGTACACAATGGTGTAAAATGTGTTCATATCCTTCCGCATTACCGTTTTACTAACCGAAATAAGGGGATCGCACTCTGATCACGACAACACCCCCATGCTGTATCATCACTTCCTCTGTACTTCACTGTTGGCACTATTCATGATCGCAGATAACGTTCTGCAGACATTCCCTCCCATCGGATTTCTGCATGGTATATTGTGATTCATCACTTCAAATCACTTGTTTCCAGTCATAATGTGTGGTTTGTGGGGGGCTGCTCAACTTACCTATTGCATTCTTTTGAACGTTCGCTGTCCATCAGGACATAGGTTTAGCTGCAGGTGTTCCTTCGCATTTCCTCTTACAATCACATCGCCAGCAGTGGACTTGGGAAGTCTTGGTAGTGTTGAAATGTCCGTAATGGATTTGTTACTTAGGTGACATCCAGTGAGTAGTTCACGTCCGAAGTCATTGTGCTCTCCTGACAGAACCTTCTGCAGTTACTGCTTCTATGTAGACAACACAGTAATCCCTGCCTTCATTTATACTGGCGGGTTCGCCTCACGTGATACCGAGCGATTAATTGCACATTTCGTAGGAGTGGCCAGATACGCCTCACAGTATGTCTTTGCAAAAAACAATTTTGTACATAGGCTGGCCAGAAATAGTCCTCAGTATTGAACAGAGCTAACGAGAGACGTGTTGGTGCTCGGAGTTCTCTTATATAAACTGGCAGAGAAAAGACTTAAAAAAAAAAGAAAAGGAAAAGAAGTCATAAACATTGTATAAGTTAGAATATGCATTTTTCGTCTACGAGTTTGTTTTGATGTCCTACTTGCGATGTAGCATGCGAACTACATTTGGGTGGCTTCACCGCATTTGGTCTTAACATTCCGAGACACTATTTTTGTACGTTTTCATGATTTATGCAGAGTAGTATAAATACTGATTGACGACTTGATAAGGAGAGGGTGAACGTACAGTATTATAACGCTAGGTGTATAGATCCAGATTTTCATCGCACTTTTGTCTCTTTTAGCCAACGGCCTTGCCGCAATGGTATCACCGGTTCCCTTCAGATCACCGAAGTTAAGCGCTGTAGGGCTGGGCTAGCACTTGGGTGGGTGACCACCCGGTTTGTCGAGCGCTATTGGCAAGCCGGGTGCACTTGTGAGGCAAACTGAGGAGCTACTTGATAGAGAAGTAACGGCTCCGGTCTCGTAAACTGACATACGGCCGGGAGAGCGGTGTGGTGACCACTTGCCCTTCCATATCCGGATCCAGTGGAGCCTGTCTGCTGAGGATGACACGGCGGCCGGTCGGCACCGTTGGGCCTTCCAAGGCCTGTTCGGACGGAGTTTAGTGTAGTTTAGTTTAGTTGTCTCTGTTAGCTCAAAGATAATCACATTCTGGGATTCCGCGTTTCCTGTTTGCTTCTTCAATGCATTATTGCGGAAGTATTCTGAATTTCAGGATAATGCCACCTTGTGTTTGTGCGGCATAGAACTATTTCCAGAAATTCTATCCTCTTCACCTGTGTTAACTGGCAACGTGAAACATAAACCGTTTACGTCGAATTTATCACTTCCGCCCATGCACGCAGATCAACACTCCATCGCACCAAATCACGACAAACGTGTAATGTTATGAAACTGTGTCGTCGCATACAAAATCGGATATTTTCATCCTCTCTCTCTCTCTTTCTTTCTGACGAGCGCGCGCGATCTCTCTCTCTCTCTCTCTCTCTCTCTCTCTCTCTCTCTCTCTGTCTGTGTGTGTCTGTGTGTGTGTGTGTGTGTGTGTGTGTGTGGCGCGCGCGAGCGCTTGTAAGTGACCGCCATGTCCAGAGCACATTTGTTTGTAGTCAATAAGCTGTGCGGATGTTTTACTCGACCATGGTTCTGCTTATAATACAGTTTATAACAAACAAGAAAACTTAGCTTTTAACAATAATACAGGTGACTGCCATTCCTCCTAATAGCCTGTGCACGGTTTCCTAACAAACAAGAAAACTTAGCTTTTAACAATAATACAGGTGACTGCCATTCCTCCTAATAGCCTGTGCACGGTTTCCTAACAAACAAGAAAACTTAGCTTTTAACAATAATACAGGTGACTGCCATTCCTCCTAATAGCCTGTGCACGGTTTCATTTTAATTTCCGTGGTGAATATTCATCTTTGAAAAGATTTTCTGAAGAAGAAGCATATGTAAGCGTGTAACATAAACACCAATAAAAAAGTATGGTGTTGCCATATATTTACTGAGAAAGTATTTCGTTATTGTAAAACTGACTGCAATGGGAGGCCGCAAATGTGACGCACGAAACATGCAACTAACTAACTAGCGGTAAGCTGTTTCGTACGAGTAATTCGGCGCTAGAGGTGTATTTTTTTTAAGTAACTGCTTTTCGAGAATTAGTATCGTTACCTGTTTAACTAAAATAAGTTAATAATTACATAGCTCCCGGACAGAACGACATATTGTTATTTGCGTCTGTCGACATGGGATCCTGCTAACTACCAAATTACAGCCGTTGGTTATTTTGATCACAATGTGTCGTTCAGTGAAATCTACGCTTTACATTTCTTACTTTTTCTGGCGCAACCCACGGGGCGCCATGTTTTCCTCGTTGCGGAGCAATGTGCAGTACAAAAGCGCTATCTTGTGTACAGGACGTTGTGATCGATTTCCAAGGAAACTTCGAAATTCAAAGCACCTTAATATACTGTCATCTCTAGATGATTGATGGCCAGGGATTGAGTGCCTGCAGAGACATATAAGCGAAAACCAATAACTATGCGACGGAGACCGCCGCTTTAAGCATTTATCGTGCCAGATTCACTTCTTTCTGCTCTTGCCCGCAACTAGAGGAAGGAATACTTGCAGATTGCCCTCATCCTACCCACGTCTTGCTAATTACATTCAGTAACACGGGTTTTCGTAGTGTTCTCTTCATTATCGTGAGCGACTAAAGTCCTAATGGGCTACGTCGACTGTCGATTATATTTTTCACTGAGAAAAAGCATTATTTTATGAAATAAGAACTTCTGTTAACCACAGACTCCTTCCTTAAAATTTTTAAAAAATCAGAAGTTTTAGATTGCTAATTGTAAAACAGATATATAGTACAGTTTTGCTATTGAATAAGACTGACGCTGTGGTAAAAGAATATTGATGATAAAAGCTTTACTTATTTATCAATTAACGGAAGTACTACGGTAGAAATGAAGTACAGGTATCAAGTACAGTATGCATAGTATTTGCAGTATGTGGTAAAATATAGTCTATCCTTCACGGTGCTATCCAGAACTGAAACTGTGTTCAGTGTCATAATAATTCCGCCTCAACCGAATAATAAACGTTTTGACAATATGTACAGCGGATGATAGCAATCCTGAAACAGAGCGAAGTGTTGATGGGCATTTGAGACGCGAAAGTAGGCCACGAGTCTGCTAATGGTCTGACGACTGAAAAGCTAGATGTCTGTTGGCCAGCGGATTATACCGACATATGCCTAAAAGGAAAGCACATCGTATCCTGCTGTGAACGAGGCAGAAAATTAACTGGAATATGGTTTTACATACGTCATTGAATATACGTTCATGGAAAACACCTTGATGTATCCTAATGTACTAATATTAGATCTCCATTGATTGGCGATGGGTTAAATTTTCCTGTCATTTCTGTTTCCTACGTTACTGATCGGCTGAAATAGCTCATGTTAGGGGAAATAATCTGTAAAACGGATACCAAGCAGCTGCTAATGGTAGCTGCATAGTTTGGAGGCAATTTACTATAATTATTATTATTATTATTGACATTCCACTAGTCAGCCTTTCAGTCAGCATTTCGGTTTTTGAGTCCCTGTCATTTTACTCATTACGACTGGTTTTAACATTTTTATTCTGTTGCGTATGTAAAAAAAACACAGTAACGAATCATTTAAACCGACGGTCATGTCTGAAGTCGTGTAAACTGAGGAGGTCATATGTGCCAGAAAACAGTGCTAGTTGTGTAAGTCGGTGTAGTCTTGGTGTAGCACGCAGGCCGAAGACAGATTTGCTCTCAGGGTGAGAAACGAGTTGGGAGTGAGGAGTTTAAATCTCAGCGCTGTATTTCCCATAACCAGCCCATAGCCAGGGGTCGTATCCGTCTGATTTTAAGCGAAAGGAATCGTTACTCGTATCCTGTAGTGAGTAGTTACGTATGCTAAAACAGGCGTATCGTGTAAAGAAGAGTAGCATGAAGATTTCATATAATCGATACGATAAAAATTATGGAAGCTGTAACTGTTTAAGTAATGCGTGATTCCGATAAAATACACTGAGTTTTGATACTGCATGAGTGTAGCAGCCAAATATTTGCGTCATTTGAACGGCAATGAATAACCAGTATTGTCATTCAAAAGCGATGCGTAGTAAATACTGAGAGCCCCACCACGTAACGCATAAAAAATCACACTAAATACATATCCGATTTCGGTAGATAGTATAACTGTATGACTTCTGCTTTCCGCTTTTCGCGCGCGATATTGTCATCTGTTTTTTATTATTATTATTACGTTATTGATTTATTGAGAACTAACAGATGTACAGTTATTTGTGAGGTCCCTAAATAACAGCCAGCGTGAAATTGCGCATCCTTCCGTGTATGATGTATTACAGCTATATTTGTCAAATCTGAGTGCTTGCTCATTTCGTTATTCGCAAAATCACATTTGATTTGGGTCAGGAGAGGGAGAGGGAGAGAGAGAGAGAGAGAGAGAGAGAGAGAGAGAGAGAGAGAGCGCCCTCTGATAATTGCCACCGAGGGTGGCGCGCACGGACCCTGTACAGCTGAACGCTACACGACGGGATCACGGGGCGTGGGCGCCGGCGTCACAACCGAACCAAACACCGCTCAGCAGTCCGCCACTGCCATTAAGATGTTGTGATCTCGTCAATTTTTGACTGAATGTAAGGTTTTTGGACAACATGGTTGTGGAGATGAAGCAGCGATTAGTATGATTAATCAATTTTTCAAAAACAGTCTTAATCGCATTTATTATTATTATACCGCCAACCGGTTTCAACCCGACGTAGGGGTCATCATCTGGGCGTTTACACTGTGAAATTACAGATATCCGTCAGAAAGATTCCATTATACAACAGCTAAAATTACATAAATTCAAAGTATGTTACCCATTGGTCCACTGCTGGTGGTGTCACTCCTGTCTACATAGCGGCAAAACTATTGCTGGAGGTGTTGCCGTCTATTCACGTGCTCTCAGCACGCTATTTAAGACCATACAAGGGTTTGTCTCGCAATTTCCTGCCGTTATGTAGACAGGAGTCTGTTGTGTAATGGAATCTTTCGGACGGATATCTATAATTTCACAGTGTAAACGCCCAGAAGATGACCCCCTACGCCGGGTGAAACCGGTTGGCGGTATAATAATAATACATGCGATTAAGACTGTTTTTGAATAATTGAATGTAAGGTTGCCTACGTCCGTGTCAGCTCTTATCGACTACTGACGATTATGTGCACAGCTACGCTACAGTTATCAATGTTATCAGTGTATTGAGAGTTTGTCAGAGTAAGTTTTTAGTTGTTCTGTGGAATCCCGTGTTGTACCAGCCACTGCAGACAACGAAATAAAGTTAGGAATGAAGTTCTACAGGTAATAAAATCCAGATTGCTGCAATGATGTATTTATTGTGATGGATCCATTTCGGCTAGATTGCCATCTTCAGATCAGAGACAAAACCAAAATGGATAAATGCTTGTAAAGGTGCCGATTCGTTTTCAGTTGCTAATATGTATTATGTGTGGTAAATATATTTTTTCAGACCGTGGTCTGAAGATAGCAGTCTAACTCAAATGTATCCATCACGATAAATACGTCATTAAACTACTACGGTAGCAATGTGGATTTTATTACGTAATGTCTCTAAGAGAAATTTTCCATGCTGCTGGCCCATTGGATAGTAAATTTTTGACGTGAAGTTTTATATGTTCCCAAAGACCAACGAGACAAAACAAAAATGGATAAATACTTGTAAAAGTGCGATTCGTTTTCGATTGCAAATGCTTGTGTGGTCAATACATTTTGCTGATTCGGATTAGAAAATGGCTTTGAAAAGTGATCTTTTGAATATTTCTGCGAAACTCAAGTTGATGCCTGATGCTGTTCCAGCTCTGTTTCTCCCATTCTATAAAGGTAATTTAGGAAGTAGTATTATTCCTAAGTATGAGAGCAAAATTCAGGCTCAAAAACGAAGCTATTATAAAGAAGTGGAAGAGATTTTGCAAGTAAATACATTACCAACTAATGGAGGAACTACTACTACAGAAATCATTAACTATTCTTCTTCTGTGTGTTACAACTGCAACACCCGAAGAAATTGTGTGATTACTTCGAAATCGGAGGATGTGTAGAACAATGTAACAATATTAAGTGATTAAGATTGTAGAGAGACGGCGTGCACCTCTCCTTTTGTGACCGGACAAGCCAGTGTTGCTCCACGTTCAGACGGTGCAGAGCTGCCAAACAAAACTGAAACGTGCAAGCAAGTCCCAGTATGCCTCATCGACGTCAAAGAGGCGTGAGCTGCAACGGGGCAGAATGAGTGGTTTCTGGGACACAGGTTTGCGTATGGTGACAACGTGGTACGTACAGGACACGCTGCTACGACAGTGGTGTGTATGCGGAGCCAGTGGATAGAAAATGCTCGTGCACAGCAACAAGTGGTTACTGTAGTACAGAACGTAACAACAGCGTCAATGACTGCTGTCTTATCCGCATGGTCGTAACAGATAGAAAAACTTCGTTCTTATTGTTGGGTTGATGTTGGAGGAATACAACGGATGAGGATGTGTCTGCGTCGACGGATCGACGCCGGCTGCTGACACTGATGACACTGATGGCACGCATATCACTGAGTCGGCTTTCAGTCCCCAGAAACCACCAGCACATCAGACTGCACTGGGGACGTGAACGCCGTTACTGGCGTCCTGAGTGACGAAATGTAGTGTTTCGGAGCGAGTCCCGCTTCCAATTGTTCTACAGTGACCGCTGCGTAGGTCTTAGACGCAGTCTTGGTGAACGCAATCTGGCACAGTTCACTGTTTAGGGGCATAAAGGACGATAGTCATGTGTAATGGGTTGGGGCGCCATGGGCTATAAAAAGGTTACTAGGAAAGTTTTGCAATACGACGCAACAATAAGTCGCAGGAGACTGATTGTTGCTGTGTTCTGAGAATGCTTCATACTTGCATTGCAGCCGCTGTGCCAAGTCTGTGGACGTAGTCGTTCATTAGCAGCGTTAGTCCAAAGTGCTTGCTATGGAATCGTGGTCACGAAGTGAGATTCTGGCAGTTTTGCGGTGCAACTTCGCCCGTGGTTTAATGATAGACCATTGCTTTGAAGAAATGACTCTGCACACGGTGGTGTGTCAACATCGTATAACTATATTCAGCTGACACAGAGAATTCCAAAGAGGAAATTTCATTCTGGAGGACGCTAAGAGGACGTAAAGGGCAAGATCATCAGTTACGGAGGAAAACATTGATGCTGTGAGGAAAAGGCTAGACGAAGACAGGCGAGTGACCTATAAGCAGGTAGAGGATATCTTAGGGCTAAATACACTAAAAATTCGTTCGATTCTGCATTGATCATTTGCAAGTAAAGAAACTTTGTTGTCTGTGGGTGCCGCATAGACTGACGGAAGGGCAAATGACACAAAGTGTGACATGGTGCCGGGAGATGTTACGGACGTTTTCTGAGGGACAATCTCAGTAAGTGAATAACATCGTGACAGCGACGAGACTTGGCTTTCTGTTGTGAAGTGCCGACTAAGAACCAACCCTCAACTCTCAGCTTGGCAATTGCAGTCCAACGTGATTTACGTACAGCTGATGTCCAGTACCTACAATCTGTGGCTCGTAGAAACCCTCGGCTGAATGCAAAAGATCTACGCACTGTCTGCTTGGCGGTAACGAGGAGGGCTGTGTCGACCTGGACACCGAGCAACTGTCTTTACACGATCAGTGTGATTCTAGGCGTCCACTACAAACCCTTCAGCACCTTGATGTGCGAAGACGGTGAGCAAGGAGATACCCGGAATGGAACGCGGTCTACAGGCATAGAGTTCTCTTCACTGACGAGTGCTAGGATTTTTGACGACTGATGATCGTCGTAAAAGAGTGTGGACGCAGGTAGGTATCAGTGCACGTCTCACACATGCAGTCCGTTTGTTTCAGCAGGGAAGGGAATGTCTTGTTTTTGGTCAGCATCTTGTGCGGACGTCGGAAGCTTCTCATTGTTATTGAGAGTCGTTTGATGGCTTTTCAGTATCGGAACAGTCCGTCTAGCCCATTTTACAGCCTTGTAGTCGGAATGTGAGTGAGAAGTTTTTTGAGGACCCTAATACACGGACATACTTCGACCACCTCGGAAGCATCTTCCTTCAGGAGTCAGTAAACAGCCGAATACAACGGCCTGCAGTAACTGCTAACTTCAATGCAATTGAGCGTGCTTCAGATCAGTCGAAACTTTCGTGTGTCGTTTCAGGCATCCTCCTCACGCAGTAGATGAGCACGGAAGAGTCACCGTTGTCTTGAGCAACAACGTCTGTCGTCTTACTGCCTTGTGGACAATATGATGTGGAGGATCCAAGCATGTTAAGGTGGAGTATCGCGGTATAATACATTCAATAGAATTTGACTGCGCAGATGACAATTTCGAACACGTTCATTTTGGTTATTGTAACGTAAATAGACCTATTTTTAGCACTATAAGACTTGTTCTTTGATTTACTGTCCCGCTTGAATTTACGGCCATAGATGTTCGCAGACATGCGGATGATGGAAAACATCCTGTAGCAGTTCATTTTCACCGAACGACCTCTTGAGTCTGTCGCAGGTGTTAGATGTGTTAGATGTGTAAGAGGCGACTGTTGGGAGGGGGGAGATGGTTCTGTGTCTGTGTCTGGAGACACTCTGCCAGTTTGCCCTTTGCCTGTTTCCCTCGGAAGAAAGGTGGTGACCTGTTGTCGCAGTTAGGCGCAGTGAAAGACGACTCTGGATTATAAGTTACAATGAGTGTCTTGATTCACTGTTGGCATGCCCCGTCGAACTTCCGCGTCGTAAACAGCCTATAGCCCGCAAAAGCTAGCCGACGCCCTACTGCACGTTCCTGGCTGGCTCCTACTATGGCAGTTTGTCGCGCGCGGTGCCTCATATGCTGGCCGTGGTGCGATGCTGCGGCAGTGATGGTGGCGCACGTGTTGGACTTGCACACGCCGATTGGGAAAGTGTCAATCCCCTCCGTCTCACCGCTGTTCTTCTTCATTGTTGAACCGCAATGACGGTTGCCGTGAAGCTGCATAATACGACGATCTTGGCTTGCCGTTCAGGTAGACCCCAGTCAGTCCGCTGAAGTATCAGGAAGGCTTGTGTCCTGACCCGGGACCATAGAGAAGAGCTTTGGTCCAGCCATCTGCGGTAGCGACAGGCTGTGGTGTTGAACTCCGCGACTGGTCGTTATGGAGAAGTAGCCATCTCTCCCAGTAGCAGTTGTTGCTCAATAGCGTGCAGGAAATCTACAACAGACGTGTGCCACAGGTCACTTTACTGTAATAAAGGAAACAAGTGGGAATGTTGCGGACGCTGTTGATCCATCTGGTCGACTATCTTACGAGCTAAAATGGTGGGCTATTTATGGAGCGAAGCAGCTGCTAATGTTTACACGACGTCACTTTTCATGACTGCATACGTCTCGGTATTGCGAAATAATCAGCGGTTCTTTCACTGTCGTGTGCTTAACAAGTTTGTTACAGCACAGTACAGGACTGGTTCATAAGAGATCTTGGCGCATATTGCTGCCTGCAACAAATTTCAGATACCTGCCAGTGACTAGCAAATAAGCTGTGGAGTCCGACTAGGACTGCCCGTTCTGTGCACACCATTGCTGCAGGTATCAGCCGCCAGCCAGAAACTAGCCGATACACGGCGGCCGTGTTCATTAAGATGCGCGCGGCCCGCCTTGTCGGATTAATTCTGCGCGGCCGCCTGGCCGCTGTTTACGCCCTCCGCCTGCTCTCGTGGGCGCGCTGCCGCACTCGTTGCGCCGGCGCGGCCATCACTCCGCCACTGCCGCCGTGCGCCTGACAGCCAGCGGCCGCGCTGCCTGCCCCTGACAGATGGGCAGCCCGCGCGTTGGCTTATCCGCTGCGCTCCGCTCCCGCGCATTTATTTGTACCTCCTAATTGGCAAACTTGTTCAGCGTCCCAAATCCAGGCGACAGTGCCGTACGTATGGCATTGTTCCCTCTCTTAAGTTCCCCAAGGACAATCGTCACGACCGAGTTTGTACATCTACACACAAGGGGCGGACAATTATGTGGAAACACTACAGACTCATCTGATTATCACGCCTAATACATTGTAGAAAATCAGTTCTCATTCAAAACAGCTTCCAGACGTCTCAGAATGGATAAATACAGGTCCTGTATTCCACAAAATAGGAGCAAGTTCAGGTAACGATGATGGAAAAGGAAGGAAGATTGGATGTAACGCCCCGTCCACATTGGGGTCATTAGAGACGGAGAACAAACCCGGACTGTGTCAAGGATGGAGAAGGAAAGCGGCCGTGCCCTTTCAAACATACCATCCCTGCATTTGCCTAGAGCGATTTAGGGAAATTATGGAAAACCTAAAACTGAGTGGCCGGACGTGGGCTTGAACTGCCGCCTTCCGGAATGCGAGTCCAGTGTGCTGACCACTGCGCCACCTCGCTTTGTACGGTGATGGAGGCGGATAGCGAACAAGCATCCTTCCCTCCAGCGTAGTGCGCAAAGGCCCAATAACACTGACAACTGGTGACTGTGCTGTCCAAAGGAAATGCGACAATTTATCATCGTGTTCGCGCAACCAGTCCTGTTCGATACGAGCTCTTTGAACACAGACGTTGTCGTCTTGGCACACAGCATCACCATTGAGGAACAAACATTGTACCGTGGGATGGATCTGATCAGCCAAATTGGTCACATCCTTGGGGGTAATGTGACCTTACAGTTTAACCAAGAACCCATGAAATAACACGATTTTTATTTTTAGTCAACAGTCTTCTGACTGGTTTCATGTTGCACTCGACGAATTCCTCTCCATCTAAGAGTAGCTCTTGCACGCTACGTCCTCATTTATTTGTTGGATGTATTCCAAACTCTGGCTTTCTCTACGGTTTTTAACCTCCACATCTCCCTCTAGTACCATGGAGATTAAGTTGTGATGTCTTAACACATGTCCTTTTTATGTCCTCCTTGCTTCATCCATCATGGGTTATGTTGCTTCCAAGGTATCAGAGTTTTTAAAATCCTCTACTACACCAGTTAAGTTTCTCGCTATTCTCATTTTGCTACTTCTGACGAAGTACTTCTTTCTTCAGTTTACTCTAAATACGTATTCTGTACGCATTAGACTGTTCATTCCATTCAACAGATTCAGTAATTTCTCACCCTAACCAAGGTTTAACAATGTCATCAGCGAATCTTATTACTGATATCCTTATTTTTAATCCCACTCTCGAAATTTTCTTTTATAAACGCCGTTACTTCTTTGATGTTTGAACAGTAGGGGAGGGGATAAAGACTGCATCCCTGTGTTACCCCCGTTTCAATCCGAAGTCGTCACTGGGCTTCCAGTATTATTGTTGTACCGCGATGTGGGTGCCAGAGTCATCACCGAAACCCTGTGGTGTTAATTACCCCATGTTCGAATTCACTTAGCTCCAACATAATAGCTCGGACCTACACGGAAAACCGATCCGGCCACGACTGATACTTGCGACATATTAACCACATTGAACAGGTCCCGCTCGTGGCGAAGTGTGACGCCGCAACCTGAAGACTTGCGTATCATCGTCATTTATGTTCAAGCATGCATTACTGGCAGTGTTTCCATACTTTTGGTTGGTTCTTTGGCTTGGCGGAGGGGACCAAACAGCGAGGTCGTTGGTCCGATTTGATGAGGGAAGGATGGGGAAGGAAATAGGTCGAGCCCTTTCAAAGGAACCATCCCGGCATTTGTGTGAAGCGATTCAGGGAAATCACGGAAAACCTAAATCAGGATGGCCAGACGCTGGTTTGAACCGTCGTCCTCCCGAATGTGAGTCCAGTGAGATAACCACTGCGCCACCTCGCACGGTCCATATTTTTGTCCAACTCCTGTAAATGCTCTGCAAATCACTGTGAACTACGCGGCAGTGGGTACTTTCCATGTTGCCATTTATTAAGGCTTTTTCCCGTTCCATCTTGGTATGGAACGCAGAACTAATGATTGCTTGAACACCTCTCTCCACGCTGTAATTAATATAATCTTGTCTTCGCGGCACCAGCGGCAGTGATACGTAAGGAGCACAATAATAATTCTAGATTCTTCACTTAATACTGGTTCTTCAAACTTTATAAATAGGCTGTCATGGGATACTTTGCATCCATCTTCAGGCGTCCACTAGATCATGTATTTCAATCTTTGTGATGCTCTCTCGTGGATCGGATAAATCTGTGACCATACGGTAGCGTTCGCGCTTCCCACGCCCGGGTTCCCGGGTTCGATTCCCGGCGGGGTCAGGGATTTTCTCTGCCTCTTGATGACTGGGTGTTGTGTGCTGTCCTTAGGTTAGTTAGGTTTAAGTAGTTCTAAGTTCTAGGGGACTGATGACCATAGATGTTAAGTCCCATAGTGCTCAGAGCCATTTGGACCATTTGTGACCATACTTGCTATCCTCCTGTGTATACTTTCAATATACCCTGTTAGTCCCATTTGATTTGGCTCTCAAGCACTTGACCAATATTCGAGGATGGGTCGTAAGAGTGTTCTGCATGCAGTCTCGTTTTCAGAATGCCTAATTTTTCCCAGTACCTACCGAGTAAACGAATTCGACCACCTCCGTATCTACGTCTGAGCCCATGTGATCATTCCGTTACATATCCCTACAAATTATCACACCTGATGTGACTGATTCCAGTTGCAACACGGTAATGGTGTGGTTACTACTTTTGTGTTTTTGAACTGCATGGCTTTACGTTTAAAGCAAGTTAACACTCTTTGCACTACGAAATCTTATCAAGACCTTTCAGGTCATAAATATACAGCATGAACAGCAATAGTCCCACCACACTTCCGAGGAACACCCATGAAACTATTCCGATAACTGTTGATGACTCTCCATCCCACATGAGATTATATGCTGCACCCTCCGTACCAATAAATCCTCGGTCCAGTCACTAATTTCGTTATACCCCGCATGACGGTTCTTTCGTAAACACTTTCCTACCCAGACTACGAAATACTGATCCAAAAGATTTAAAATTCGCGGAGAATATTAAATATATATAGTGAATTACTTAGTAGCACTTACGGAAATATGTATGAGAAACTTCTGGACAGCAGATTATGAAATCAAAACCTTCAGAATTAACGTCCTTTCATGTCAGAGGCCACCTGAACACTTGTGACGTAATGGACAGCAAGGCGTACGACAGTCTGACGTACACTCCCGTCAGTGGACAGATGTTGAACTATCACGGTCAAAGAATTTTCTTGCTACAGCAGAGGGACACAGACGTCCCGACTGGACGCGGATGCACGACTTCAATTACATAATTTTTATGACACTAAAGGGAGGACGGGTCTTTTAAGTTCCGATTGGCAGGAAGGAGTTCATAAGCGCTGATATAATACTGAGTCAAATGGTTATCGGAAATCTACACTACTGGCCATTAAAAGTGCTACACCACGAAGATGACGTGCTACAGACGCGAAATTTAACCGACAAGAAGAAGATGCTGTGATATCCAAATGATCAGCTTTTCAGAGCAATCACACAAAGTTGGCACTGGTGGCGACACCTACAACGTGCTGACATGAGGAAAGTTTCCAACCGATTTCTCATACACAAACAGCAGTTGACTGGCGTTGCCTGGTGAAACGTTGTTGTGATGCCTCGTGTAAGGAGGAACAATGCGTACCATCACGTTTCCCACTTTGATAAATGTCGAATTGTAGCCTATCGCGATTGCGGTTTATCGTATCGCTACACAGCTGCTCGCGTTGGTCGAGATCCAAAGACTGTTAGCATAATATGGAATCGGTGGGTTCTGGAGAGTAATACGAAACGGTGTGCTGGATCCCAATGGCCTCGTATCACTAGCAGTCGAGATGACAGGCATCTTATCCGCATGGCTGTAACGGATCGTGCAGCCACGCCTCGATCCCTGAGTCAACAGATGGGGACGTTTGCAAGACAACAACCATCTGCACGAACAGTTCGACGACGTTTGCAGCAGCACCGACTATCAGCTCTGAGACCATGGCTGCGGTTACCCTTGACGCTGCATCACAGACAGGAGCGCCTACGGTGGTGTACTCAACGACGAACCTGGATACACGATTGGCAAAACGTCATTTTTTCGGATGGATCCAGGTTCTGTTTACAGTATCATGATGTTCGCATCCGTGTTTGGCGACATCGCGGTGAACGCACATTGGAAGCGTGTATTCGTCATCGCCATACTGGCGTATCACCCGGCATGATGGCATGGGGTGCCGTTGGTTACACGTCTCGGTCACCTCTTGTTCGCACTGACAGCACTTTGAACAGCTGACGTTACATTTCGGATGTATTACGACCCGTGGCTCTACTCTTCATTCGATCCCTGCGAAACCCTACATTTCAGCAGGTTAATGCATGACCGCATGTTGCGCATGTTGCAGATCCTTACGGGCCTTTCTGGCTACAGAAAATGTTCGACTGTTGCCCTGACCAGCACATTCTCCAGATCCCTCACCAATTGAAAACGTCTGGTCAATGGTGGCCGTGCAACTATCTCGTCACAATACGTCAGTCACTACTCTTGATGAACTGTGGTATCGTGTTGAAGCTGTATGGGCAGCTGTACCTGTACACGCCATCCAAGCTCTGTTTGACTCAATGCCCAGGCGTATCAAGGCCGTTATTACGGCCAGAGGTGGTTTTCTGGGTACTGATTTCTCAGGATCTATGCACCCAAATTGCGTGAAAATGTCAGTTCTAGTATAATATATTTGTCCAATCAATACCCGTTTATCATCTGCATTTCTTTTTGGTGTAGATTAATGGCCAGTAGTGTAGTAATACAGCAACCGCCTGCCTGTCCTGATCATGGCCTACAGGATATCGCGTGACAAAACCGGGAACTGGATTTCGCAGTTTCGTAGTTTCGTTAACTAACATCACCATTTCAAATTCAGTAATCATAAAAACTCGATAAGCAATCAAATCACGAGATGCAAAACTTACCAATCTTGTACCTAGTAAATGTAATGCAGCATCACGGCAACATTAAGCCGTGCTGTCTCAGGAACAACTTAAACGTTAGTCAATACACAATCCAAACGTGCACCACGAAACACAGTCTGACCATGTAGGCCATCAATAACCTTTGCAGTATCAATATTCATATTATAGTCCGTCTCCACATCTAGAACAATATTATAGATTTTGAAATGATTTCATCTTGCTTTAAGCTGTTAGTATTTTATTTTACTATTGCAGTTTCGGCATTATGCCATTTTAAGGCATCTACAAAACTTAATACAACGTACTGAGAACAATGTAAAGTGGTATTAATAGTACGTACAACCAATTCTATAGTTTGTTGACCTTCATATATTTACACTGTTTTGACGTATACTTTAGGCAGAGATTATAACTTAACATGCACATCGCAGAACAACTAACCAGCGACACAACTCAATATTCCATTATATTTACCGCAGATTTGATTGGATTGTGTATGTCACGACAGTTTGATACATATAAAAGTGTGCAATTATAATACATTCGACTAAATCTCTAAAACAATCAAGAAAATTTTTATTTCTGAGATGTGTCAAATGTGTTGCGGTAATTTTGTTCTGTTCTAAGGAAGTTTCATGATTCTATTAGTCATGTAGTGATAAAAGGTTTCCCTGTGTATGTATATTATCAAATCAAAAAAATTAATGAAGTGTTTTTTGTTTCTAGTTCCACAGTAAAAACTGTTTTTGAGAGTACGTTGATCGCAGGAAACCAGCGCAGGGAAAAAAAATGGCCGTCGGCTGACGGTAGGTCTTCGTGAAGCAGAAGTTAGGAAAATAAGGGAGTCAAAGTGTTGGTTGTTAGAGATGACGCACAAGCTCGCGCTGGGGAGGAATCTGGAAGGACGTCGGTCGTGCCCTATCACCTGAATCGTCCTTCTCCTAATTATGTGTCCAGTGTTTTCCCTCTGCTCCACCACGTCTGGATTTTGGGGACTGCATTGAAGAATGGTCGAAGCATTCGGACGTAAAATCGACACTTTCTGAATTGTTTACCGTACCTGCTAAAGGCCTCTACTCACTCACAGAAGAGTATAGCGGTTTCGTTTCTAACGCAGTCAACATGACAGATAGGTGATGCCAAAAAAGGACACCTAACTTCGTGCACCAAACGGACATAAAGATAAAAACACCAATCTTACTCAATGATGCACTAAAACCCATTCCGCAATAATTGTTACCGCACTATGTGTTACCGCCACACTGGTAGCCATTTACTGGAAGCTATTTCTTAGTTATGTTACTGTATCATGTTCGTAAACTAGTCTCTGTCAATGACCCGCCGAATAATTGATCGCGTACGGGTCACAGGTAGATCAACGTATTATTATTAACTTACTCAATTTGTGAAGCTCTTTATCTTAACAAATCATCCAATTTTCCATAAATGGTAACCTTTTGTTTGTCTGTACATGTACGTCACATCTACCGACTTCCGTCCCACTCGGATAATTCCTTCGTGGTGCGTATGCACACTCTTCAGGAAATGGTGTCTGCACTAGCAGGAAACTGAGCCACAAAGCACTGACTGCGGACAAGAAATGTAACTTACAGGTCACCAAGCTGCCTCTGTCGATGTTACGCATGGAAGAGCGGTTCCTTCGAGTTTAAAACATTTTATAACGGTGCTAGGAAAGTTCCGTGGCAAGACAATCACATTTCGTAACCAAATATAAAAAAAATGCACCTACGTCAAAAACATCCCACTCTCAATGTTGCCGATACTTTCATCGCCCGTGGTGGATGGCTCCAATAATTTTAAAAGTGGGCACCTTTACACTTGATCAAATAAATTGGACAGAAGACATTTGACAAGAATTCCCTTTTGCACTACCTCAAATATATTTGACAAACAAACTTCGTGTCAGAAATTTGATTGTAAGATCGGCCATCGGATGACTTTTTTGTTCTTTAGAGGCTGTTACATTTGTACAATTGAAATCAAATTGGGGCACCTATCACGGTTGGCGTAGACATATTTTGTATTAATATCTATATATTGCCCGTTTTTAAGAGGGAATAAGATCGCCATCTTTGACGCCTTCTCCGTTGCAGGATTCAGAACAATCATAATGATTATTAGTGCGAAGCTACAACATCTGACGTAAATCGTTCACATAAATCAAACGTTTGGCAATTAAGTGCTGTTTATTTCATTAACAACAGTGTCCTGAAATTTCTGTGCGTTTGCGAAGTTACGTGTGTACATTGTGTCCCACAATGGTGGATAAACTACGCTGTGATCTAAAATGGTAAAGAGTACCGCAAACAGTCGCAAATAATTTTTATTGCAACGTCGGATTTCGGTCGCTGTGTGCCTACTTTCAGTGATAAAAGGCATATAAAAATAGTTACAATAATGTAACATGGCATGCCTTACTACCTGTACAGTTGTATAAGCTTAACATTTGAGTCAGTAGTAACATACATACTAGAAAATGTAAGTTAAATATTACAACCACTTTTATATACATATAGTTTCAACTGGACTGTCTATGTCAAAGGCTGAGTTTTCGTTGAGAGAGCTGTTTACAGTAATTACCCAGCTGGCTTCAGTGTGTGTCTACAGCACCCCGTACGTGTGTGATCAGTTGACAGCATATATTACTTTACTGTACAATTAGCTTGATTTATCACTTTGTTATTGTTTTAGACTTCTAAAAAACTTACGCAAGTAAAGTAAATAAGGTGGTTGTAATTAAAAACAGTGTTTAATGTTTTATTGTAATACATACGTGATGATTGTGTGAAGCAACCAGTGAGATCAGTTACTGCTGCACATTCTACAGTTGCATGTAGTTTAAAAAATATAGTAAAACTTATTCAAAAGACCTACATTAATAAATTTATTAAAACATTGTTAACTTCTGAGTACATTTGAAGGAACTAGAAAAGACAAAAATGGTGTTATAAGCTATCGTACCAGAGCGTTGTGTCACCGTCAGTGTTTGCATTGTCGTAATTCCCTTACACAGCTGGTGGTTATTCGTATTCGCAGCTGCGAATATATTCCATGTATTTCCTTTTGTTCACTATGATGTTATAAGTGTTGTAGACGTAAATATTGGGGGTAGTTAGTAACCTTATCCATACATTTTATTGTATTCAGTTCAGTGAGTTAGTCTTGTTGATTGGTAGGTGTTCGTTGTGGCTGTTTTTTCTCTTTTATCATATTCAGTAGTCACAGGTTACTGGTTTGTGAGCTTGCATCTGACACAGATTACTATGTTTTCCCGAACAGAATCATCATGTACCAACTAAGATCCATTCATGTATTACATGTACTTTTTCCTGTTTCAGGTAAGCAGATTCACATCGTTGTGTCGAAGGCCCTCCGAAAGGTCACCATTCGTGCACCTTTCAGCACATCAAATGTGAGTTCACAAATTACAGACATATATATGTTGCAATATTAATCATCTGTTGTTTCACGCATGAACTGTATTTATATTTAAAGCCCGAATTATTCACGTATTTATTCTGTTTTACGAGGTCTTGTGCTGCCTGTCAGTATTGTCAAAAGTTACATGGTAATGACAATACAGGGCTATTTTACAGGGTGTTTTCTAAAACTTCATCCGATATGGCACTAATATATCTTGTACATTAATGTAGACAGAAACTTGGGGTGGAATTAAAAGCTCACATTGGCACTAGTTTGCGGTTCATCTGGTCACCCGTAAGGCTCTTCCTGGCGGAGCTATCTCCGTCGCTCGATCATTATGCAGTCTGCACTGAGTTAAGATCGTGACTACACAGCAAAAAATAGCGGTTAGCGTTCTCTGTTTCAACAAGTGCATTTCCTGCAACTGTGGGTTGTGATTTTCTTAACAACAAGCTACCTCAATGACTGATCTGCGCTAATGGGCGTACGGGTCTCGCATCACACCATTGGTCTCTAAGATCGCATGATCGCACAGTTTTTTTTTTTTTACTTTAGGTTCATAAAATACTCAGCCTATGTACCACAACTTCCAACAAATTTGAGTGAATAGTTACCCATCATAACAAAGAAAGTAGCGCCAGACATGCTTGAAAATGTCTTGGATCAGCTTCATTATTGTCAGGACGGTTGTCGTCCATCCGCTGCCGGACCCAGTGAAAATTTGTGAATACTAAAAATTAGAACTTTTATCTTTAATGTAGTTGTAAAACGTCCCCCTGAGTTTGCACTTTCATTAATGTATAAGGGTGATCAAAAACTCCCCTTTCGAATGCGGTACGGCCCGCAATCGGTATTCCAATCAGCCAAAATCACCGCGAACATTGAGGTAATCATTCCATCGACGCACCAGGTTGAAGATTTCCGTTTGGTAGAACACCGTGAAGAAGTCCACAACTGCCTGCCGCACATCCTCATCGGACAGGAATCGTGGAGACTTCAAGGCCTTTTCTTTAGGGACGGAGGCTGGATACAATCGTGGGGAGAGATGTGGACTACATGGCACGTGCTCGAGTGTCTCCCAATTGTCCGTAATTGATGAGACTGGCCTCCCAGGTCGACCGGCGTTCTGTGTCGAATGGTGACCAGCACTAAATTTGGCTCACCACTCGACAACGGTGGTTTTCGGCAGCCATGTTGCCCCATACATTTTCGTCGTTCCCAGATGGATGACCACCAACGTTTGTCCGTCGACAGCTAAGAAACGAATAACAGCACGTTGATTACGTTTGGACGCATTTGGCAATAATGTCATCATTCATCAGTTTCCACGTTTACCGCATGCACATCCGAGAGACCCGAATGTCACACTAATCCTTTGTCTACACGTCGGAGTCGCGCCACGTCGCATACAAGCTGCAGCAATACTCTCAAACTGAAACTTTTTAAATTGCCCCTTATAAAAATTATCCCTTTGTAAGACAGGATAGTTCTTTTTTTAATAAAAGCTTGATAATCCCATGCGCAAGTTAACAAATATGGAACCTGGATGAAGGTTTTTGAAACAGCGTATGGGATATGATTTCAGTTGCATTCATGTACCGGAGCCATATTTTTTGCCATCGTATTTTTGGCCTTAGCATTCTTAAATAAATCAGTTGTTTTTAAGCTGTAATGTTCTTCGTTCAAAGCGCAGGAAATTCCATGTTGCTCCAATGCCTAGAGATGGGAGAAGGTAAATTTTATGCTTGAAGAGTCGCATTCATCTGTTAACACCGCGGTTTATAACGATATTTCGCACAGGCGGATCAAGTTAAAACTCCAGTCGACTACGGAGTGGAAAGTTTAGTGTTGAAGGATGCCTCTGCAAGGGGAAAACAGCGGTTGAGCGGGTGCCGACGAGTTTCCTACGAAGTCCATAAATGAACACTGAGGTCACAAAAGTCATGGGGCACCTCCTAACATCGTGTCGGACCTCCTTTTGCGCGGCATGGTGCAGCAGCTCGACGTGGCGTGGGCTCAACTAGTCGCTGGAAGTCCCCTGCAGAAATACTGAGCCATGTTACGTCTATACCCGAACATAATTGCGAAAGTGTTGCCAGAACAGAATTAGGCGAACGAACTGACCTCTCGATTAATCCCACAAATGTTCGATGTGACTCATGTCGGGCGATCTGGGCGGCTTAACCACTCGTTCGAGTTGTGCAGAATGTTCTTCCAACTAATGATGAACAACTGTGGCTCGGTGACATAGCGGATTGTCATCCGCAAAAATTCCATCGTTGTCTGTGCATATGAAGTCCATGAATGGCTGCAAGTGATCCCCGAGCATCCGATCATAACGATTTCTAGTCAGTGATCGGTTCAGTTGGACCAGAGAACGCAGTACATTCCATGCAAACACAGAATACATCATTGTGGAGTCACCACCAGCTTGCATAGTGCCATGTTGACAACTTGGATCCATGGCTTCGTTGAGTCTGCGCGACACTCGAACCCTACCATCAGGTCTTACAAACTGAAATCGGGACTCAACTGTCCACGCCACGGATTTCCAGCCGTCAATGGTCTAACAAATACGGTCACGAGCTCAGGGGAGGCGCCAAGACGATGTCGTACTGTTAGCAAAGGCACTCGCGTCCGTCGTCTGCTACCACAGCCCATCAAATCTCGCCGCACTGTCGTAAAGGATACGGTCGTCGTACGTCACACGTTGATTTCTGCGGTTAATTCACGGAGTGTTTCTTGTCTGTTAGCTCTGACAACTACGCAAACGCCGGTGCTCTCGGTCGTTAAATGAAGGCTGTCGGCCACTGCTATTATCCGTGGTGAGAAGCAATGCCTGAAATTTGGTATTCTCGACTCACTGCTGACACGGTAAATTTCGGAATATTGAATTCCCTAACTATTTACGAAATGGAATGTCCCATGCGTGCCGGCCGGAGTGGCCGTGCGGTTCTAGGCGCTACAGTCTGGAACCGAGCGACCGCTAGGTCGCAGGTTCGAATCCTGTCCCGGTCATGGATGTGTGTGATGTCCTTAGGTTAGCTAGGTTTAGTTAGTTCTAAGTTCTAGGCGACCTCAGAAGTTAAGTCGCATAGTGCTCAGAGCCATTTGAACCATTTTTTTGTCCAATGCGTCCCCGAAATCTGTTAATTCCCGTCGTGCAGTCATAATAGCGTCAGAAACTTTTTCACGTGAATCACCTGAGTGCAAATGACAGCTCCGCCAATGCACCGCCCTTTGATACCTGGTGTACATGATAATACCGCCAGATCTGTATACTTGAGTATCGGTATCCATTGACTTTTGTCACATTAGCGTATACGGAGAGGAGAGAGACGAACATTTTGTAACAGGCGTCACCCTACTCCCATATAAGTGTCCGTGAATTCTGAAACACGACGCTGGGAAATGGATGATTCTGTCCTAGTGGGGACAACGATAAAAATGATCCTGACATGGCGAAAAGTAAGCATTTTAAGATCATCGCCCTATACTCTTCGGCGAAAGTTGGACGCCTTGCCTGTCTGCAGCTTCACTTTTGGCCTGCTGTTCCCCGCCGTGGGCGCCGTGTCGTCGCCTGTGGCAGCGCGTGTGCGGGCGGGGGGCGACGCGACTCATCTGTATGCGCGCGGCCCGTGCCGCCGCCTCCCCCTGGGAAGCCCTAGGGCAGACCTCTTTGGACCAAAGCTGCGGCTGGGCCCGCAGCCTGCCGGCTCGCTCTTCATGCAAATGCTGGCCCGATACTCTGGGGGCTATCAACTTTCTGCGCTTCATAAGCTTCGCATAAAACTGTGCTTTTATTTCCCTGTAGCATTATTATGAGGTCTCCTGTTGACAGCGAAGAAGTCTTTAGTCACTGCTGCAGATTTCGGTATCCAATTAAAGAACGAGTGGCTGAACCTTGTCGAGTCTGCCTGGCCGTCATCATGCGACGTACTTTTAGACTGCAAATCCTCATCTTTTTATCGGATAGGCTTAAGTTACTACGTGACACCACATGCGCTATTAATAAAAAGGGCCTGTGAGAGCATAGCCACAGTTTCTTTGCCATGATTGTTCTACTCACAGAAACAAACGATGGATAACAATATTGGATGAAACTCGGACTAAATGTTGCAGAAGTATCGTCCACTAAAGCTGTTGGAGAACAACTGTAAGTAGTAGGTTCATTGCCCAAGCATAAGCATAAAATACTTTACCTAATGGTATTTTGTAACGTTTCCTTTCGAACTGTTAGCTGATAATTGTATTGTCACGCCTAATTCAGTTCCTCAAACAGGAATAGATGAGTTAAACATCTGAACTGAAACTGTCGTAGAACGGAAACTTTTCCTCACGTGGGATCCTGTTCAAAATATTACGTATTCACTTCCCTCTACAAGTCCTAGAAGCTTGTTACTGGAATCTCCGAACACCCTGTATACACGTAAAACGTATAAACGTATGCGTGAACCGACTGACAGCCAAAAATAACCATAGTGTGTTCTGCTGCCTCTTCATCTTTCAAACAGAACAGCGTCAAACTGACGTTTCTGTATTTGTTCTTCGTGCGATACTACAAGTAAACGCACACTGATCAGGCCAAGGAGAACGTTCGGAATCTGTTGATAAATGCGGTACATAATTTTTCTTTTGAACGAAACTTTCAGCGTGCCGCTATCTTGTCATTCGAATTCCATGCGCCGGCCGAAGTGGCCGTGCGGTTAAAGGCGCTGCAGTCTGGAACCGCAAGACCGCTACGGTCGCAGGTTCGAATCCTGCCTCGGACATGGATGTTTGTGATGTCCTTAGGTTAGTTAGGTTTAACTAGTTCTAAGTTCTAGGGGACTAATGACCTCAGCAGTTGAGTCCCATAGTGCTCAGAGCCATTTGAACCATTTGAATTCCATGGCCTCAAACGGAATGTAGGTGGCTTTGCATACAGTTTTTGGACGTAATCTGTTGGGGCTACCTCCTAACGAAGCCTGTTTCATACACCGAAAAATATATTCCGGCTTTGCGAATGCAGATCATTAAAGCGTGCAATAAAGAGCGTAACGAGCGACATTACAAATTTGAGCAATTTCCTGTGAGTTATATCGCGCATTGCGATACTTTTTCTTGGTTCTAGATTTCGACTTGCCACCCCTCTAGTACTGGTTCTGTACAGAGAGAGGCAACCAAGGCAGGTCATCACAAATACGTACTGCACGACGAAACCTGTCGAGGGCAGCGAACTTTCTAAAGCGCTAAATAATGTTTAACGTTTACAGCTGCCCAGTTATGACACTGCCTTCATTTACTTTAAAAAACTTAATATTTTTTCTTTGGCATTGGAAACAGCTTTCAAAATGGACATCGACGACTTAACATTTGTGGGATCGCCAAACTCTTAGAGTAGCGGTGTAATTGTTTGTTAAATGGTACCCTTATCGTTCCAAGACGTGGCACTCTCTGTTTAAAAACGCAATATTATGTAAGAAAGACAAGTGTGAAGAACAAAATACGCCAACGAAAGACAACAAAAGACAAGAAAGTAAGCAGGTGAGAGAATTGCAGCTAACATTTCAGCAACGGTAACATACAGTTTACGTGTCCCTAAAAGGCAGTTGGGGTATGCAGGCGAGATTAGCCAGTACTACATTCCAACACATTTCATCATTTTCACGTTTCTCTCAATGAACAGCTTTATGACAATTACCTTCATAATCGCTTTTTGTTATTCGAAGATTGTGCACGAAAACAGCAAAGATTCTTTTTACTGGTGAGGCATCTTTTACGAACCATATGCTAACAAGTCTTCGCAATACGCCCCACTGAACACTTCGAAATCCATACTAGTTGAGACAAGTAACACCTCGGGTGTTTGAACGTGTGGTGCGCGCTTTTTATCAATCGCTTCATTAGCGCTTGAGACAGCCACAAGTATCTACAGCTTCTAACAGATACGCTGCCGCTGCTATTGGAATACGAGGGTGATTTGAAAACTTCTCGGAACGGAATAGAAAAAGAGTACATATATCACTGAAACTTTTTTTGTTTTTCAATGTAGTCTCCTTGCAAATTAATGCGCTTCGTCCAACGATGTGCCAGTGCCTTGATCCCATCTCGAAAATTAGTTTCCTCCAGGCCTGCAAAATAGTTGTCAACTCTGGCTATCAATTCTTCGTTTGAAGTGTGTCGTCGTCCACCAAGAAAAATTTTCAGTTTTGGGAAGAGATGAAAGTCGGACGGAGCCATATCAGGTGAATAAGGCCACACTGCAACAATTCACAGCTTGGTTCGTGTAATTTTTGCCATGGCGACGGCACATATTTTTGATCCAGCTTCAAGAGTCGCGGCACCCATCTTGCAGATAATTTTTTTCATTTCTAATTCTTCAGTTAAAATGTGATATAGCCCTTCAGATGACATCTAGCAAGCGTGAGCAATTTCACGCAATTTCAATCGGCGATCCTCCATGACCATTTTGTGCACTTTTGCAGTGATTTCTTGGGTAGTGACACATCTTGGCCGACCATTGCGCGGATCATCATCTAAGCTCTCCCGACCAAATTTAAATTCGTTTGTCCACTTGGCAACAGTTGAATATTAAGGAGCAGAGTCCCCTTGTGTATTCTGGTAATCGGAATGAATGTCCTTTGCTTTCATACCTTTTTTTACGGAGTACTTAATCACTGCTCGAATCTCGATTTTTTTCCATCTTCGCAAATCACTACGCGGGAACAACAACAGAGCCACGTCACCGCCACAGCTCTCTTCCAAGGGCACTGATGTGGCACTCTTTTAGAGGCAACAGTCCAATCACGTGAACAACTCGTGCGCTAGCGCTGACCTCTCGTGGTCATTCCGAGAACTTCTCAAACCACCCTCGTACATCCCAGTGGATACAAGACAGCCCACGTGGTATCAACGGAACGGCTGTACAGACCATGCCGCATAGATCATTACGAAAAGCGCCGTGCACGCTCACCAGACTTGACGCCTGTGGACTTTTACCTGTGAGGAAAGCTAAACAAGGAAATACCTACGGCTCCCGAAGACATGAAATTTCCTTTAACACTTCCCCCATGAACCATGGACCTTGCCGTTGGTCGGGAGGCTTGCGTGCCTCAGCGATACAGATAGCCGTACCGTAGATGCAACCACAACGGAGGGGTATCTGTTGAGAGGCCAGACAAACGTGTGGTTCCTGAAGAGGGGCAGCAGCCTTTTCAGCTGTTGCAGGGGCAACAATCTGGATGATTGACTGATCTGGCCTTGTAACACTAACCAAAACGGCCTTGCTGTGCTGGTACTGCGAACGGCTGAAAGCAAGGGGAAACTACGGCCGTAATTTTTCCCGAGGGTATGCAGCTTTACTGTATGATTAAATGATTATGGCTTCCTCTTAGGTAAAATATTTCGGAGGTAGAATAGTCCCCCATTCGGATCTCTGGGCGGGGACTACACAAGAGGATATCGTTATCAGGAGAAAGAAAACTGGCGTTCTACGGATCGGAGCGTGAAATGTCAGATCACTTAATCGGGCAGGTAGGTTAGAAAATTTAAAAAGGGAAATGGATAGGTGAAAGTTAGATATAGTGGGAATTAGTGAAGTTCGGTGGCAGGAGGAACAAGACTTCTGGTAAGGTGACTACAGGGTTATAAACACAAAATCAAATAGGGGTAATGCAGGACTAGGTTTAATAATGAATAGGAAAATAGGAATGCGGGTAAGCTACTACAAACAGCATAGTGAACGCATTATTGTGGCCAAGATAGATACGAAGCCCACACCTACTACAGTAGTACAAGTTTATATGCCAACTAGCTCTGCAGATGACGAAGAAATTGAAGAAATGTATGATGAAATAAAAGAAATTATTCAGATAGTGAAGGGTGACGAAAATTTAATAGTCATGGGTGACTGGAATTCGGTAGGAGGAAAAGGGAGAGAAGGAAATGTAGTAGGTGAATATGGATTGGGGCTAAGAAATGAAAGAGGAAGCCGCCTGGTAGAATTTTGCACAGAGCACAACTTAATCATAGCTAACACTTGGTTTAAGATTCATGAAAGAAGGTTGTATACATGGATACTAAAAGGTATCAGATAGATTATATAATGGTAAGACAGAGATTTAGGAACCAGGTTTTAAATTGTAAGACATTTAGGAAATACAGTAGAAGAAGAATGGGTAGCTTTGAGGGATGAAGTAGTGAAGGCAGCAGAGGATCAAGTAGGTAAAACGACGAGGGCTAGTAGAAATCCATGGGTAACAGAAGAAATATTGAATTTAATTGGTGAAAGGAGAAAATATAAAAAATGCAGTAAATGAAGCAGGAAAAAAGGAATACAAACGTCTCAAAAATGAGATCGACAGGAAGTGCAAAATGGCTAAGCAGGGATGGCTAGAGGACAAATATAAGGATGTAGAGGCTTATCTCTCTAGGGGTAAGATAGATACAGCCTACAGGAAAATTAAAGAGACCTTTGGAGATAAGACAACCACTGGTATGAACATAAAGAGCTCAGATGGAAACCCAGTTCCAAAGCAAAGAAGGGAAAGCAGAAAGGTGGAAGGAGTATATAGAGGGTTTATACAAGGGCGATGTACTTGAGGACAATATTATGGATATGGAAGAGGATGTAGATGAAGATGAAATGGGAGATACGATACTGCGTGAAGAGTTTGACAGAGCACTGACAGACCTGAGTCGAAACAAGGCCCCCGGAGTAGACAACATTCCATTGGAACTACTGACGGCCTTGGGAGATCCAATCCTGACAAAACTCTACCATCTGGTGAGCAATATGTATGAGACAGGCGAAATACCCTCCGACTTCAAGAAGAATATAATAATTCCAATCCCAAAGAAAGCAGATGTTGACAGATGTGAAAATTACCGAACTATCAGTTTAATAAGCCACAGCTGCAAAATACTAACACGAATTCTTTACAGACGAATGGAAAAACTAGTAGAAACCGACCCCGGGGAAGATCAGTTTTGCCGGCCGCGGTGGTCTAGCGGTTCTAGGCGCTCAGTCCGGAACCGCGCGACTGCTACGGTCGCAGGTTCGAATCCTGCCTCGGGCTTGGATGTGTGTGATGTCCTTAGGTTAGTTAGGTTTAAGTAGTTCTAAGTTCTAGGGGACTGATGACCACAGATGTTAAGTCCCATAGTGCTCAGCGCCATTTGAACCATTTGAACCAAGATCAGTTTGGATTCAGTAGAAATACTGGAACACGTGAGGCAGTACTGACCTTACGACGTATCTTAGAAGAAAGATTTAGGAAAGGCAAACCTACGTTTCTAGCATTTGTAGACTTAGAGAAAGCTTTTGACAATGTTGACTGGAATAATCTCTTTCAAATTCTAAAGGTGGCAGGGGTAAAATACAGGGAGCGAAAGGCTATTTACAATTTGTACAGAAACCAGATGGCAGTTATAAGAGTCGAGGGGCATGAAAGGGAAGCAGTTGTTGGGAGGGGAGTAAGACAGGGTTGTAGCGTAGGCTTCCGCGGCCGTTGTCATCTTCAATAAAATTCTTCGGGGTATCAGACCGCATCGTCATAATTTAAAATGCGCCAACGTTTCGGCCAGCGTTGCAGCTAGCCTTGATGAAGGCTAGCTGCTAGCTTCATCAAGGCTAGCTGCAACGCTGGCCGAAACGTTGGCGCATTTTAAATTATGACGATGCGGTCTGATACCCTGAAGAATTTTGTTGAAGAGGGTTGTAGCCTCTCCCCGATGTTATTCAATCTGTATATTTAGCAAGCAGTAAAGGGAACAAAAGAAAAATTCGGAGTAGGTATTAAAATCCATGGAGAAGAAATAAAAACTTTGAGGTTCGCAGATGACATCGTAATTCTGTCAGAGACAGCAAAGGACTTGGAAGAGCATTTGAATGGAATGGATAGCGTCTTGAAAGGAGGATATAAGATGCACATCAACAAAAGCAAAACGAGGATAATGGAATGTAGTCGAACTAAGTCGGGTGTTGCTGAGGGAATTAGATTAGGAAATGAGACACTTAAAGTAGTAAAGGAGTTTTGCTATTTGGGGAGCAAAATAACTGATGATGGTCGAAGTAGAGAGGATATAAAATGTAGACTGGCAATGGCAAGGAAAGCGTTTCTGAAGAAGAGAAATTTGTTAACATCGAGTATAGATTTAAGTGTCGGGAAGTCATTTCTGAAAGTATTTGTATGGAGTGTAGCATTGTGTGGAAGTGAAACATGGACGATAAATAGTTTGGACAAGAAGAGAATAGAAGCTTTCGAAATGTGGTGCTACAGAAGAATGCTGAAGATTAGATGGGTAGATCACATAACTAATGAGGAAGTGTTGAATAGGATTGGGCAGAAGAGAAGTTTGTGGCACAACTTGACCAGAAGAAGGGATCGGTTGGTAGGACATGTTCTGAGGCATCAAGGGATCACCAATTTAGTATTGGAGGGCAGCGTGGAGGGTAAAAATCATAGAGGGAGACCAAGAGATGAATACACTAAGCAGATTCAGAAGGATGAAGGTTGCAGTTGGTACTAGGAGATGAAGCGGCTTGCACAGGATAGAGTAGCATGGAGAGCTGCATCAAACCAGTCTCAGGATTGAAGACCACAACAACAACAACAACAACATGAACACCTTCTGCGAAAGTCAAGATGAAATTCATCGTGGAGTTTGTGATCCGGAATAACTTCATAGCAAGAATAAACGCTCGAGGAAAACATTTTATGATTTGATATGACATTCATAACAACAAAAACACGCTCTCCATATGAGTTACACGTTTTCTTTTACAGGGTGTTTAACAGTTAAAATTGCAGATTTCTAGGGTCTCTAGAGAGGACTTAATAGATAAATTTTTGATCAGGAAGCCATGTCCGGTAATGTACCATATGGATATAACTTCAGTTTATAGATCGGACTCGCTTCATAGTATACACACCACGAAGACAACGAGCTCTGAACTGTCTCTTTGCATGTCGTATCATTTTCAGATCTCCCGCTTCACGGTACACACACAAACTGACAAGAGGGTGCCGCCGTCAGTCCTTAGCGTTTTCGTCCGACTTCTACAACGGTTGCGAGAAACTCAGAAAGAAAACCGCCCATCGCATTCTCCTCAGATTTAGTGGTAAGATGGCCCAGAGGATAGCCCGTCAAAAACTGAACACAGATCAGGAACTAAGACAGGAAGAAGGAGTACTGAACTGTGAAAAGACAAGCAAAATAGAAACAGTGAACGATCCAAGTACAAGAAGTGCAATAAAGAGTAGCCCGAAACAGCGACGGCGTCAGGGCTGAGCGGTCGTAGTGTTAAACTGCCAAGCGAAGGAGCCGTGTTCGAAACTCCCTTGTGGCATCTTTTTTTTTTCCCCACAGCATTATCAGCTGTCCGTCCGGTCATTGAAATGTTTGTTCCCTTTCTGTACTCTTGACAGTTGTCATACTATACATTGGTTATAGAATATGAGTCATGTGTTAAGAATATGTTAACGTCGAAAGTAAATATGATGAATAGTGAGAGCAGACGAGATACCACATACAAGCCTTACAGAAATGAAAACAACAAATAAACGGGTGTGAAATGTGTTACAACAAAGGAATGCAAGGATTAAAACTTCCAAAACGGAACGCAACTTCCAAAACGTTAAAAACATACGTTTCGACAGAGCACAGAGAAACTATGTTACTGTGAAACTGTGTAAGTAGGCTGTATAGGTTTTATAATTGGTAACGCCACGTAGCGCTCTGTATGAAAATCACTGGCTGTGCTGTGTGCAGTCTGTGGCTGGTTTGCATTGTTGTTGGCTGTTGTAGTGTTGCGCAGTTGGCTGTTAACAGCGCGTAGCGTTGCGCAGTTGGAGGTGAGCCGCCAGCAGTGGTGGATGTGGGGAGAGAGATGGCGGAGTTTTGAGAGCAGATGATCTGGACGTGTGTCCATCAGAGACAGTAAATTTGTAAGACTGGATGTCATGGTTCATGGTGTGGGTTCTGTGGTTCATGGTGTGGGTTCCTGTAGTCATGTCCTAGTTCATGAACCACAGGCAACGTATGAGTGGCCAAGTAAGTGGTCCCGACAGTCGGGATACCAGTTACTTTGGAATAAGGCTGGGCCATCTCGGACATATCCTGAGTCGTGGTCACCTTTGTGCTCATACGGCAAATCCTACCGAATCCACCGGTTAGTCCCTCAACCGTAAGGGGTAAAACCCAATGGGATTCGGGGCAAGTAAGGTTAGCAACCTGCTTCCCTGGTGCTTTAAATATGATGCTGGCAACAATCAGAGCAAAATGCCTCGGACCTTTGGAGGTGACGGAGTCCCACCTCTAACTGACAAATCAGGGACTCCTAAGATACGACTTGGCAAACAAATGGTAATGAGATGGGGAGCTATTAATATCAATGGGGGCTACTCTGGAAAGAAGGTAGAGCTGGCAGAGGCTGCAAGTAAGATGGGGCTGGACGGGGCTCTGAGCACCATGGGACTTAACATCTATGGTCATCAGTCCCCTAGAACTTAGAACTACTTAAACCTAACTAACCTAAGGACAGCACACAACACCCAGCCATTACGAGGCAGAGAAGGGGCTGGACGTTTTAGCTGTCAGTGACATTCGGGTAAGGGGTGAGAAAGAAGAGGAAGTGGGAGAATACAAGGTCTACCTGTCAGGAGTCAAAGCAGGAATAGCACAATGGGGTGTAGGGCTTCACATCAGGAAAGAAATGGAACCCAGCGTAGTTACAATAAGGTATGTAAACGAACGACTGATGTGGATAGATTTGACAGTGTCTAGCAAGAAAATTAGGATTGTGTCGGTATATTCGCATTGTGAAGGGACAGATCAAGATAAGGTGGATAGTTTTTATGAGGCACTCAGTGATGTAGTTGTTAGAGTAAAGGACAAGGACAGTGTTCTGCTCATGGGTGATTTTAACTCCAGGATTGGAAATCGAACAGAAGGGTATGAAAAGGTTATGGGTAAATATGGAGAGGATATGGAGGCCAACAGGAACGGGAAACAACTCTTGGATTTCTGTGCCAGTATGGGCTTAATGATCACAAACTCCTTTTTTAAACATAAGAACATTCACCGGTATACTTGGGAAGGCAGGGGAACCAGATCTGTCATTAACTATATAACAACAGATCAGGAATTCAGGTAGGCTGTGAGGGACACAGGTGTATTCAGGGGATTCTTTGATGACACTGATCATTATTTAATCTGCAGTGAAATTGGGATTGTGAGGCCGAAAGTGCAGGAGGTCAGGTCCATATGTAGGAGGATAAGAGTGGAGAAACTTCAGGATAAGGAAATCAGGCACACGTACATAACAGCGATCTCAGAAAGGTACCAGTTAGTTGAATGTAGTCAATTACAGTCATTGGAAAAGGAATGGACAAGGTACAGGGACACAGTACTAGAAGTGGCCAAAGAATGTCTTGGAACAGTAGTGTGTAAAAGTAGGATGAAGCAAACAGCTTGGTGGAATGACACAGTCAAGGCAGCCTGTAAAAGGAAAAAGAAGGCGTATCAAAAATGGCTTGCAGCATCGAAGAAGAAATCGTGGGAAGACTTTGGAAACAGGTTGGAGACTATGGGTCAAGCTGCTGGGAAACCATTCTGGAGTGTAATTAGCAGTCTTCGAAAGGGAGGTAAGAAGGAAATGACAAGTATTTTGGACAGGTCAGGAAAACTGCTGGTGAATCCTGTGGATGCCTTGGGCAGATGGAGGGAATATTTTGAAGAGTTGCTCAATGTAGGTGAAAATGCGATCAGTAATGTTTCAGATTTCGAGGTAGAATGGGATAGGAATGATGATGGAAATAGGATCACATTTGAGGAAGTGGAGAAAACGGTCAATAGATTGCAGTGCAATAAAGCAGCTGGGGTGGATGAAATTAAGTCGTAACTCATCAAATGCAGTGGAATGTCAGGTCTTAAATGGTTACACAGGATAACTGAATTGGCCTGGGAGTCGGGACAGGTTCCATCAGACTGGACAAAAGCAGTAATCACACCAATCTTTAAACATGGAATCAGAAAAGATTGTAACAACTACAGAGGTATCTCTTTAATCAGCGTTGTGGGTAAAATCTTCACAGGTATTGTTGAAAGGAAAGTGCGAGTATTGGTTGAGGACCAATTGGATGAAAATCAGTGTGGGTTTAGGCCTCTTAGAGGTTGTCAGGACCAGATCTTTAGCTAACGGCAAATAATGGAGAAGTGTTACGAGTGGAACAGGGAATTGTATCTATGCTTTATAGATCTAGAAAAAGCATATGACCGGGTTCCTAGGAGGAAGTTATTGTCTGTTCTACGTGATTATGGAATAGGAGGCAAACTTTTGCAAGCAATTAAAGGTCTTTACATACATAGTCAGGCAGCAGTTAGAGTTGACGATAAATTGAGTTCATGGTTCAGAGTAGTTTCAGGAGTAAGACAAGGTTGCAACCTGTCTCCACTGTTGTTCATATTATTTATGAAACATATGTTGAAAACAATAGACTGGCTGGATGAGATTAAGATATGTGAACACAAAATAAGCAGTATTGCATATGCGGATGACTTAGTTGTGATGGCAGATTCGATTGAAAGTTTGCAAAGTAATATTTCAGAGCTAGATCAGAAATGTAAGGACTATGGTATGAAGATTAACATCTCCAAAACGAAAGTAATGTCGGTGGGAAAGAAATATAAACGGATTGAGTGCCAAATAGGAGGAACAAAATTAGAACAGGTGGACGGTTTGAAGTACTTCGGATGCATATTCTCACAGGATGGCAATATAGTGAAAGAAATGGAAGCGAGGTGAAGCAAAGCTAATGCAGTGAGCGCTCAGCTACGATCTACTCTCTTCTGCAAGAAGGAAGTCAGTACCAAGACTAAGTTATCTGTGCACCGTTCAATCTTTCGACCAACTTTGTTGTATGGGAGCGAAAGCTGGGTGGATTCAGGTTACCTTACCAACAAGGTCGAGGTTATGGATATGAAAGTAACTAGGATGATTGCAGGTACTAGTAGATGGGAACAATGGCAGGAGGATGTGCACAATGAGGAAATCAAAGAAAAACTGGAAATGAACTCTATAGATGTAGCAGTCAGGGCGAACAGGCTTAGATGGTGGGGTCATGTTACACGCATGGGAGAAGCAAGGGCACCCAAGAGACTCGTGGGTTCAGCAGTAGAGGGTAGGAGGAGTCGGGGCAGACCGAGGAGAAGGTACCTGTATTCGGTTAAGAATGATTTTGAAGTAATAGGTTTAACATCAGAAGAGGCACCAATGTTAGCACTGAATAGGGGATCATGGAGGAATTTTGTAAGGAGGCTATGCTCGAGACTGAACGCTGAAAGGCATAATCAGACTTAAATGATGATGATGATGATGAGGATGTCATGAACTGATATATATTATGGCTTTTGAACACTGTTAAGGTAAATACATTTTGTTTCTTTATCAAAATCGTTCATTTGCTAACTATGCCTATCAGTAGTTAGTGCCGTCAGTAGTTAGAATCTTTTATTTAGCTGGCAGTATTGGCGCTCGCTTTATTGCAGTAGTTTGAGTAACGCAGATTTTTGTGAGGTAAGTGATTCATGAAAGGTATAGGTTATTGTTAGTCAGGGCCATTCTTTTGTAGGGATTATTAAAAGTCAGATTGCGTTGCGCTAATAATATTGTGTGTCACACAGTCATTGATAATTTTTCTAAGGGGACATTTCAGCTGTTGCGTGTTACCCGTTGCAAGGTATGTGACAAACTATTATGTCTTCATCATTTTCTTGGAAGTGATCACATTCGCATTCATACGAATACCTGTATCGGGCAAGGAGGCATGTTCACTCACTTACCAGTCGTACAAATTAGGTGCGTTGATAAGAGATTCCTATCAAAAAGGCTCTAAGCACTATGGAACTTAAAATCTGAGGTCATCTGTTCCCTAGACTTAGAACTACTAAAACATGACTAACCTAACGACATCACACACATCCAAGCCCGAGGCAGCAGCAGCGCGGTTCCGGACTGAAGCGCCTAGAACCGCTCGGCTACAGCGGCCGGCGATTCCTATCAAATGACAAACGTATTGTCACTAATACCGTGTACGACACACTAGACGCGTTTTCCGGTGGAGGATTCGATTGACTTGTCGCCTTGTCATCAAACGTTTGCGGTTCCCATTCGAAAGCCACCTCCGTTCGGCTGCTAAGACAGGATTGTGTAGAATAACTGTCGTTATAGTTGCCGGCCTACCTTACACCTCGCTGTTGCAAACGGACGTTATACCACGACACAGACAGAAATTTTAATAAAGTGAACAGCGGGAAAAAATTGGTACGAGAGAGATTTGAACACGGCTCGCCCACTTGGTAGTCCATCACCGTAACAACTTCACCACGACACCATTTGTCTTCCTGGCTGTACTACATTACATTTGTTTTTGTTGGACCGTTCAATGTGTCTATTTTGCTTTTTTTTTTACAGTCCGATACACCTTTTTCCTATTTTCATGCCTGATCTGTGTTCAGCTTTTGACAGGTCCTCTTACCACTAAATCTGAGGGGGATGCGATGGGGAGTTTCTCTTGTCAGTACTTTCCCAGCTACAATGGTTGACTGTGGTTCTCCACGAACGCGCCACACTCCAAACTTTGAAGACATTCAAGAGAACATCGTTCGTCATGTGGAAGCAAACCCGACGACGAGTACTCGAAACATTGACCACGGCATGGCGTCTTGTAGAGCACACAGGTCGGAGCTAATTGCGTCCGCTGTTCGCGTACCGTGAGCGAGAGATTTGAAAGCGAACCGATCTTCAAACTTATTTTGCATCCAAAATGTACATTTCCAGACGGGTTGTTTTTCGAAATTTTGTTTACTAAGTACCCTGTACAACCAACAGAAGCTTGTAACAAGAAATGTCAACACCCTGTGTTTGTAGAGTGGGACAGACGTTTTTGGGACCTAGTACTCTCCTGACGGCAGATTACCTTCCAGCGCTGTTCTCTTTTTATTATTTATTTTACCTAATTCTACTCATATTATATTGTAATCCCCCGCGAAACCTCTTTACAGTGCCATAGAAAAAGTTATATACACTGACGGGAAAAAAGGCAAGCCCAAAAAATAATTGATGTAGAATAATGACATTTCAGTAATACATTTGTCTAGGTAATATTTTTAAGTGATTAACATTGCAAGATAACAGGTTATTGTAAGCAAGAGATAAGCCATTGCAAATGTGAAATGCACCAAAATGCTGAATGCAACCAAGTAAACGAGCATGCATTGTGTTGTACACGTGCGGATCTTAGTTTGTGGGATGGTATCCCATGCCTGTTGCGCTTGGTCGGTCAATACGGGAATGATTAATACTGGATGTGGATAACGCCGGAGTTGTCGTCCGGTGATGCCCCATACGTGCTCGACTGGAGACAGATCTTGTGGTCGAGCGGGCCAAGATAACATGTCGACTCTCCGAAGAGCATGTTGGGTTACAATAGCGGAATGTAGGCGATCGTTAATCTGTTGGAAAACACCGCCTGGATTGCTGTTGATGAATGGCAGCACAACAGGTCGAATCACCACATTGACATACAAATTTGCAGTCAACCAGTGTGTGCTTCAGCTATCATAAGAAATGACACCGGAGACCATAACTCCAGGTGTACGTCCAGTGTGCCTAGAAGGAAGACAGCTTGGTTGCAGGCCGTCAACTGGCCTCCTGCTAACCAAGACATGCTCATCACTGGCAGCGAGGCAGAACGAGCTTTCATCAGAAAACACAACAGACTTTTACTCTGCCCTGGAATGAGCTCTCGCCTGACAACACTGAAGTCGCAAATGGCGGTGGTTTGGGGTCAGTGGAATGCACGCTACAGGGCGTCTGGCTCAGAGCTGTCCGTGACTTAACCGATTTGTAACAGTTGGTTGCGTCACTGTGGTACCAATTGCTGCTCAAACTGCTGCTGCAGATGCAGTACGATGCGCCGGAGCCATACGCTAATCACGATGGTCTTCCCTCTCGGTAGTGCCTAGTGACCGCCCGGAGCCCGGTCTTCCTGCGACCGTATATTCTCATGACCACCGCTGCCAGTAATCGTGTTCAGTGGCTTCATCTCTGCCAAGTCTTTCTGCAATGTCGCAGAAGGAACATTCAGCTTCTCATAGCCCTATTACACGACCTCGTTCAAACTCAGTGAGGTGTTGGTAATGGCCTCTTTGTCGCCTTAAAGGCATTCTTGATTAACATCAGCACACCACGTCCTATCTCAAAGGTAACTAACACTCACGACCGTAATAGTGTGTATTTAAAATAAACCTGATTTGCGTCCTCGTGGTGGTACTAGTAGCGCCACTCTTATGCGACTGGAGCGAAATTTGAATATACATCACATTTCAGATCTAGAAAGACACTTCCCAACTTTCTTTTATGTTCCAGAACTCCTTTCTGTTGCTGCGAATTTTTTCTTTTACTTAAGTTTCTTTTGAAGAAAAAAACTTGGTGTCATAGTTCGGCAACTATAAACGTTAAAAGTAACTTTCCATACGTCACAAGATTCGCCATTTTGTCTGCATTTCGATATATTTACATCTTTTGGATATTTTTTAGGTAACGTTGTATATTTGGAGATTCTTACGAAACTGAGATATTATTACAACCTGGAAAAGCTCTGTATACTAAATAATTTTCTAAGGCGATGAAACCGCTGACGCAGACTGAAAGTAAAATCAGAGTCCAAGTAATTGGGGAGGACAATAAATCCAGAGAGAAATCATTACTTGTAAATGTCGTTGTTTAAGGAAAGCTACTCGTTGCGTTTTGGAAAAATTTAGTTCCTTTGTATTAACTGACTGTTCCATCGGTTACTTTATATGTTATGAGTGAAAAAAATACTGAGCACTGGTGCAACATTCTACAAAATTTAGTTATTATTTGCTTTTCCTGGCATGAAAATGTGCATCTGTTTGAAGGCACACCATAGAAGTCGTAGACCTAGAAAAGGAGACCCAGATTTTATAGACCACCTGCTTAAGAAAGGCCGCAGTTACAAGGCCCAAAATGAAATATTGCGTAGCATGCACAAAGAAAGGAAGATGAACTACTTTTAAATAATGAGAGTTAATAAACATACGTGTACGTGTCCAAGCTTAGTGCTGGATGATAAGACACAGTACCCTTACTCGCCACATCGATATACCCATACTGCTAATAATCCCATGCAGATCACTTTGTAAATGATCCCTCCTACTCATATGTCCGTTTTTCCTTTATTTAAGTTAATGTAGTTTCACTTGCCCTGTTAAAATTTTATTTTGAATAATTACAGATGTTTCATTCATCTCTTTGTCCACTTGCATTGTACCGTCTGTAATATTGGACTATTTAGAGACGAGAATATATTGTTCAACAACACCCTTGGAACATGTCACATGTCATGTAGTTATTCTGTGTGTCAAATATTTTATCTGACAAATATTGTTACATCCTATTTTTACTGCCATGATCACTGTCGTTTTATTCTCATGCCAAACATTAACAACTGTCATCTCTGGAAACCAATTCATACTCTGTAACTGCACCATTTAAAAACTCTGATTCCATAAAAATTTATAGTTACACGTATTTATCTGTGTGTTTAACGACGGCTTAACAGCTGAAAACCGTTTGTAAAATAAATAATAAATATTGCGGAATATTACAACAGTTTAGTGTGTTTTTCATTCATTATTTAATACGATTATTTCGAATCGAAGTTTCAGAAATTACGACATTACCACCTGAAAAATTAAAACTGGTAATAAACTTATACGTTCAAAATAATGGTAAGAAACAATAGGTCATTTAGTAATGATGTTACACATCGTCTCAATGAATATCGAATAACGACGACGAGGAGTCAAATAAAAACCGTAAATATTTTTAAATGTTTTTTATTGAACAAAAGGGTAACACAAGTGTATCATTTTTCGACACGTCTTCCTGTCATTCCACACACTTCCTCCAGCGTGTAGGACGTGCACGGATTCCTCTGGGGAAAAAAAAGAAGCTTTTGGTGTGTGCGCAGCCACTCGTGTACCACCTGCTGTACCTCTTCACCGGAACGAAATTTCTTTCCTCCCATCGCCACTTTGCATGGTCCAGACTTGTGATAATCATTCGGTGCAAGATGTAGTGATTATGGCGGATGTGGATCAGACGTCAACGTATCGCTCTTCCAGTTCTGGAGTGAGTTGCCGTGGCCACGTCTTGCAGACACTTTGCGAAATCTAAGCACGTCATGAATGACGTGATGTGCTGAGCCATGACTAATGTTCAGATATGTGGCTACTTCATCCACCGTCACAAGGCAATCTACTACCACAGTGGCTTCACTCTCTCTTCTCACAGTGTTCGGTGCCTGACTCGGGCGGTGACCGTCTGTCACAGAAGTCGCGCCATTTCCGAACTTCCTGACCCATTCATACAATTGCTGCAGTGATAGACATGCATCACCATACTGGACCTTCATTCACCAATGAATTTCAGTAGGTTTCATACTTTCACTGATCAGAGAACGTGTGAAGAACGCTGTTCATTGTTGATGTATGTGCAAGCGGGGCAGCCATTCTAAATTGGTGTTGTGGCCACTTTTCCCTTTTATGTAGTATGCTGCTGCCTATAGCTCATTACTACGATCATTGATAACTGTAGTGCCAACTTACTGAATAATATATCGAAATGTCGATTTTTATCACAATTTTAAGGTCTTCTTTTGACTCACTCGTACCAATTGAAAGGCACTGAAAACATTATCTGTACACAGGGAATCGATGTACTTTGTAAGTAGGTTTGGAAATAGCTACGATACATGATGAAGTTGTTAACGACACGAGGAATATATGTAGTAAATCGTTCCACGGTGAATAGTCGATCACTTTCTTTTGATCAGTACAGTGAGTGGTTTTGAAGACCTTCTTTTAATGTCATAGGCACCTCGTTACTTGTAAGGTCCACATTTTTCAAGTGAATAGTCGGTGGCCGGATGCTTCAAATTTCCTCACGCCTTCGCTGTTTTTGAATCATGTCTCTTGCAATAGCATAAGTATTTGGGAACCACGGAAATTGGCTCTCGATTGTTTGCCCACAGTAGGTATTAATAATCGCTTAGAGTCTACACAGATTTTTCGTACGTGAATGAATAAACAGAGCAAGAGTTGAATGGACAGAAAGAAGAGGGGGCGAGATAACCTTGTGTCTGAGCAGAGGCAGCACTGAAACTAAACGTGTTTCTTTCAGGGCCCAGCCACAAGACTTATTCGCGGAATTTTAATATCGGGACATGGCTGGGTTTTTATTGCATCACTGTGTCACGCCCAGGCCGTTGACCCCTGTCCCTCGCGTGTTCCCCCTCAACCCCATAAATCCTCTGGGCAAGAGGCGGCTTCCCGGAACAGCAAGACGGACCTAGTCCCATTATTTCAGTCCACGTGTCACGACGCTTCCCCTACTATTGCGTGAAAGTGGTAGCCGCGAGACGTGTGCAGGGAAATATTCATTACTAACTCTGTTCTGTAATGTATGGTATCTGTCCCAAATTATTTGCTTAAACTACGATATAGATAAGAAAGTATCACAGACACGGTCGTTTACGTAATGTACCGTGGATGATGAGGGCATTAGGCACGGAACACGGACCCAGTCAGATAAGAACCGAGAAAACATTCTTTCGGAGACCAGTGAACGGAAACATACCATCCTACTGTAAACCTCGGAGGAGTTTTTCGCACTACATTCCTCCAAAATATAAAATATTATAATAGCTTCTGAGCCCCCTCGTTACGTTGCTTCTCCTAAGCTAAATTTTCGTGTTAAAGAGCATAGAACTGCTGTAATCTCCACTAATAAGTTACCTCATGTTGCAGTACTCCCTTGGCTGCTGTATGTATGATAGAACTAATTACGAGAATCTCAAAAATCGCGTGGTATTAAAGCCACTGTTATTCAGAGTGGCAATTCTTCTGTAAAACCTAGAACTCTCAGAGAATTTACCTGGAAAAATGAGGGAAAGCTCGGGGAATTCCAGGACTTTCATAAAATCTCAGGGAATTCTGTGTTTTTAACCTAGCATTAGAATTTAATTTTGTTGAGTTTTATAAATCACAAAATTTAAAGTACTTCATATTTCAAATTGTGTCAATTATATGCATATTTTTCAATGTAAATTACCGATGTTTGAAAACCGCTGTTAAACTATTGCTTACGGCTAGTATATCTCAGCTGAGAGGAAAGGAAAGTCATTATTATTGTTCTGGTATGCTCCAACCCCCGCACGCCGTTAATTTATCAGGTGCTTCTTGACGCTATCGTCCTTCTCACACCTGGAATTCTCAAGGATTTTTTTTTTTTTCCACTCTGGTGTCATACAGTTTTCAGCATACAAACTGATTAGTTCTTGTTAAAAGATGCGTTAAGAATTAAGAAACAAACTCAGAAGTACGGATCCAGTTTGTGGCAAATACATTCCGGTTGTTCACATTAACCTTTTTAATGCTAAATTCATTACAGTTCGTACAGATATAAGAACTTCCGCTTCAAAAATTCGGTTGACAGTCTTGACTTGGAATGTTTTGGGACTTAAATATGCAGTGTTTAGTTAAAATACCTGCATCATAGTAACACACCAAATAAACACAGATTTTTTTGTGGATACATTTTTATGAGAGTCGAGCCACAGTGTTCATAAAGCGGGCAATGGTAACAGTGTTACAGCGTACTCACTCACAAGGGAAACCCGCCTAGTTCGTTCACTGACTCGGTGAGAGAATAAAAAGGTGTACATGTTGGGCGGCAGATTGTATGGAAAAAAGATTTTTTCAACAACATTATTTATTCGCCATTGTGGCTGGACATGGTCTGGTTGTTACCGGATACTAGCCCGATGCCAACTCCAACCCATGCCCTCTTCACATGTTGCTGGGCAAAATCCACTCACATAGTCGGCAGCGCTGACAAGGCGACGCTTTCACTGGCGAGGTAACGCTTCTAGAACGAGCGTCGCTAGAAGCAGCCCACCAAATCAAGGGGGTTTGAAACGGTGACGTGAGGACCGGGAGTGGAGTGGGGAGCGCGGTGGAGCCTGCAGCTCTGCCTCCCTCGCCAGTTATCTCACGACCTGAATAGACGGTCCTTTCCTAAATTCTTGGACACCTTGTCTGCTCAGTCTGTCGGTGGCCTCCTAAGGCACCAATGTACCTCTTAATTATTAGGAATAAAGCGGGAGAATCGGCCAGTTGTATAATGGAAATAATTTGTTATATTTCAACCATCCCCACAAACCGGGTACCCACTAGACACTGGCCACCTTGCTATCCACAAGGAACATCTATTTTTGCTCAGCTGCCGACATTCAATAGTTTCCGAGAAATTAACGGTCAAAGTTTCGACGCTACTAAACAGCACGCTCGGGTAGCGCAGTGTCTAAGAGCGTAGTTTCGAATTGTTGCATCACGTGTTCAAATCGAGCTTTCCGGAAATTATCAGTCCGTATAGGGCAGCGTACAAGTCCACAAGCTCACGTGTACAAAACAGTTACCGCGATGGAGAACCCAAGTGACAAGCGGGTATCGACTCGAGATAAATATAAAATAAATCATTCGTGAGTGTTAAGATTGTTTCACAGAGGATAGACATCTCGTTACTATACGAACATTGTGGCTGCAGCACGCTCATTGCAGTCGGAAACTTTTGAATCCAAAGTCTCAAACACCTGTTGCGATTCTTTCAAGGGAAAGGCAGAATGCGGCAGCGTCGTGTCATCAAACACATCAGCACCACCAACAACCGTAGGTTTGATGAATTATTGGAAAGGACAAGACTGTTTCAACTTCAGACATTGACTCTAATTCCGGAATTCAACACTTTATTCGCCATAAATACGCATAAAATAGATTGTGACTATCACATCTCGAGTATGAGAACGATATAGTTCGAGGTGAGAAAGTCATGGAAATAGCCATCGGCCAAATGAGTCAACTGACGCACTCCTACACTGTCCAGTACGGATTGATACTTTCCGTAAAACTGTCGTCAATAGTTTTTGCCAGTGGCAAATTTGGTCCTCGAGTGCAACAACACGTCAACTAATTAGTGAAACATCATCAGATCGTGTACACAGCAGCAACGAAATTTGGAAATATAACAAAAGAGGGCTAATATCAATTTTTGGACAAAGTTTTGCGACCGTTTCCTACATTATGACTCGGAGGTTTGTCGATGAAATCGGAGTAACGACGTGCTCATTAAACGTAATTCCGCCGAAGTTTGTGCCTTTCTGTCAATGTTGCGACATATACTTTTACGGACAGGGAAAGAATTACGGAAGAGCCCTATTCTCATCGCACAGCAAAGTTAAATCACAAGATTCTAGGAGAAGCGAATCAATTAAAATACCCGCCTTTATCCATACTCAACTGCAGACTCCAGCTTTTGAGAAAATGCTTCGATGTGCATCGTCTCGAGGCCTTTTGTAACGTTAACGAAGTTGCTTTTCCTAATGATACCCAGACGAAAAAAATGTGTCTACTGCATATGTGCCTTCCACGCTGTTCATGGTGCTCCCCGTTTTTATGCTTTGAAGATTTTTATGATATATCACCCTAGAGAATCCACTGGTTCTAGTGAAGTATAAATGAAAAAAATCTATGCAAAAATTGAAAGGTACTAGAATTTATATGTTTTTCATTTCCAATTACTGTTGATTATACACTACTGCCCATTAAAATCGCTACACCAAGAAAAAATGCAGATGATAAACGGGTATTCATTGGACAAATACAGTATACGAGAACTAACATGTGATTACATTTTCACGCAATTTGGGTGCATAGATCCCGAGAAATCAGTACCCAGAACAACCACCTCTGGCCGTAATAACGGCCTTGATACGCCTGGGCATTGAGTCAAACAGAGCTTGAATGGCGTGTACAATTACAGCTGCCCATGCAGCTTCAACACGATACCACAGTTCGTCAAGAGTAGTGACTGGCGTATTGTGACGAGCCAGTTGCAAGGCCACCATTGACCAAAAGTCAAAAGTTTTCAATTGGTGAGAGATCTGGAGAATATGCTGGCCAGGGCAGCAGACGAACATTTTCTGTATCCAGAAAGGCTCGTACAGGACCTGCAACAGGCGGTCGTGCATTATCCTGCTGAAATGTAGGGCTTCGCAGGGATCGAATGAAGGGTAGAGGCCCGCTGGAGTGGCCGAGCGGTTCTAGGCGCTACAGTCTGGAGCCGCGCGACCGCTACGGTCGCAGGTTCGAATCCTGCCTCGGACATGGGTGTGTGTGATGTCCTTAGGTTAGTTAGGTTTAAGTAGTTCTAAGTTCTAGGGGACTGATGACCTTAGAAGTTAAGTCCCATAGTGCTCAGAGCCATTTGAACCATTTCAAGGGTAGAGCCACTGATCGTAACACATCTGAAATGTAACGTCCACTGTTCAAAGTTCCGTCAATGCGTACAAGACGCGACCGAGAGGTGTAACTAATAGCACCCCATACCATCACGCCGGGTGATACGCCAGTATGGTGATGACGAATACACGCTTCCAATGTGCGTTCACCGCGATGTCGCCAAACACGGATGCGAATCATGATGCTGTAAACAGAACCTGGATTTATCCGAAAAAATGACGTTTTGCCATTCGTGCAGCCAGGTTCGTCGTTGAGTACACCATCGTAGGCGCTCCTGTCTGTGATGCAGCGTCAGGGGTAACCGCAGCCATGGTCTCCGAGGTGATAGTCCATGCTGCTGCAAACGTCGTCGAACTGTTCGTGCAGATGGTTGTTGTCTTGCAAACGTCCCCATCTGTTGACTCAGGAATCGAGACGTGGCTGCACGATCCGCTACAGCCATGCGGATAAGATGCCTGTCATCCCGACTGCTGGTGATACGAGGCCGTTGGGATCCAGCACGGCGTACCGTATTACCCTCCTGAACAAACCGATTCCATATTATGCTAACAGTCACTGGATCTCGACGAACGCGAGCAGCAATGTCGCTATACGATAAACCGCAATCACGATAGGCTACAATCTGACCTTTGTCAAAGTCGGAAACGTGGTGCTACGCATTTCTCCTCCTTACACGAGGCGTCTCAGCAACGTTTCATCAGGCAACGCCGGTCAACTGCTGTTAGCGTATAAGAAATCGGTTGGAAACTTTCCTCATGTCAGCACGTTGTAGGTGTCGCCACCTGTGCCAAGTTTGTGTGAATGCTCTGAAAAGCTAATCATTTGCGTATCACAGCTTCTTCTTCCTGTCGGTTAAATTTCGCGACTGTAGAACGTCATCTTCGTGGTGTGCAATTTTAATGGCCAGTAGTGTATAAGATGAGATCTCTGATGATAAATCCTTGTTTTAATGAGATCTGAAATGCTTATTTATTTTGTCAACAATTCCATTGTATTTTACAGAGTCCTAAAATACATTGATGTCACACAATTCAGCAACAATAAAAGAAAAATAACTTAAGACTGAACTTCAATATGGGGCACAAAACCTCGAAACTACGTTCTTAGTCACAGCGGTAACGACACAATTTTGCGCCGTGCGAGCGGACCGATGAAACGGCGTCGAAATTTTAACAGTCGTTTTCTCGGAATGTTGGTGTATAAGTCAAAACAGGATCCCTTTATTATTACGCTTCGAAGTTTCAGCTGTTCCAGAGAGTGGAGAGCTGTGGTGGGATCCTCTTGTCAGTGTGTTAGTCAAATCTGAGCAAGTACGCTCACTTGAGTGATGAAATGCTGCGTGTATGGAAATAGTTCCTGTGTGTAGAAAATGAGTATAATATTAGTTTAGTTAGCTGTTCCTGGTGCCGGGTACCATGCCCGCGGTGACAGGTACTGAATTTTAATCCCTACGTGTTACAATTTGTACAGATGGCAGTTATAAGAGTCGAGGGACATGAAAGGGACGCAGTGGTTGGGAAGGGAGTGAGACAGGGTTGTAGCCTATCCCCGATGTTATTCAATCATTATATTGAGCAAGCAGTGAAGGAAACAAAAGAAAAATTCGGAGTAGGTATTAAAATCCACGGAGAAGAAATAAATACTTTGAGGTTTGCCGATGACATTGTAATTCTGCCAGAGACAGCAAAGGACTTGGAAGAGCAGTTGAACGGAATGGATAGTGTCTTGAAAGGAGGGTATAAGTGTTTGAAGATACAACAGCCTTTCCTTTTGTTCTACATTAACGTTCGTATACAGATCACAATGATATTTTTCTGCCACATGATAGAATTCTTACTGTCTGAATCACGCCAACTCGAGGAATTACAAGCAGTGGTGCAGGGTACCCTCCGCGACGCATCGTACAATGGCTTGCGCAGTATCAGTGTAGCTGTAGATGTGAAAATGTAGTTCGTCCATTTTTGCCACACGTCTCACAACCGCGAACTCGTTGTCTGGCGGTCAACATTCACGTTTCTGTTTGTATGGAAAAATGTTCACCCCTTTCTTTTTATAACCATATTAGCTGATGATTGTCGAAATAGAGAGGATATAAAATGTAGACTGGCAATGGCAAGGAATGCGTTTCTGAAGAAGAGAAGTTTGTTAACATCGAGTATAGATGTAAGTGTCAGGAAGTCATGTCTGAAAGTATTTGTATGGAGTTTGGCCCTGTATGGAAGTGAAACATGGATGATAAATAGTTTGGACAAGAAGAGAATAGAAGCTTTCGAAATGTGATGCTACAGAAGAATGCTGAAGATTAGATGGGTAGATCACATAACTAATGAGGAGGTATTGAATAGGATTGGGGAGAAGTTTGTGGCACAACTTGACTAGAAGAAGGGATCGGTTGGTAGTACATGTTCTGAGGCATCAAGGGATCACCAATTGAGTGCTGGAGGGCAGTGTGGAGGGTAAAAATCGTAGAGGGAGACCAAGAGATGAATACACTAAGCAGATTCAGAAGGATGTAGGTTGCAGTAGGTACTGGGAGATGAAGAAGCTTGCACAGGAATGAGTAGCATGGAGAACTGCGTCAAACCAGTCTCAGGACTGAAGACCACAACAACAATAATAACGTGTTCTGTCTATATGGTGTATGTTAACGCACAGCGACTGCATGTGGTGCTCACCAGTTAAACTCCCAAGCCTGTCATCATGCCGCTGTGATGTATTGTTTGAAACTCACAAGGATACCTTACGGAGGATGAACGCAAAAAAACAGCGAAGTTTTTGTTCAAATAGTTCAAATGGCCCTGTGCACTATGGGACGTAACATCTTAGGTCATCAGTCCCCTAGAACTTAGAACTACTTAAACCTAACTAACCTAAGGACATCACACACATCCATGCCCGAGGGAGGATTTGAACCTGCGACCGTAGCGCCTAGAACCGCTCGGCCACATCGGCCGGCGAAGTTTTTCTTAAGTATATATCAGGTAGAGAAGCATCAGAAGTTTACGGCGTCAATACTTAACACAGAAGTAAACTCTTGAAAACTGTTTTACGTTGGTTTGTGCAGCACTGTTAGGAAAAATATATTATAGCAACGAAGTTGCTATATCCAGTCACGTTAGGATGTTTGTTTCCTCCTCGCTCTGTTGTGTGTGTGGCTAGTCACCGTATATGACCATAACGTTGTATGGAGCGGTGGTACTTGAGGTACTGAATTCATAATCGGAAGTAACAATATACAAAACAGAAATATCTGCCGAACGTACTCGTTTAGATTTTCTGTGACTTGGCTAAATCAACGAGCCATGATGATTTGTAATAATAGCGCACGGCCGCTGCTTACCATTTAATCTCTGTGCGAAGTGGTGCTCCGTCTGTAATGCCTTTATCATTTCATTCTTCCGGGTACAGAACTGGAGTACTGCAAGATCTCGATAGCATCGTTTACCGAGGACGCCTTCTGTCTTACAAGTTATAACAAAAACATTAATTTACCTCCTAAGCTTCGTTACTAGCTGGGCGCGTGTGCGGCGCCTGCGGGATGCACACACCTCGCTGCTGAGCGCACGCAGAGCAACAGCGTGCGGGGCGCCCCCCTCCCCCCAGCCCCTGGTCCTCCTCATTAAGCCGGCGGTGCCGCCTCCGCCGTTCAGCGCTCGTTGCGCGGCGATCCGCTTTTTGCGGCTACAATCTGCCGGCCCATTTTGCGCCGTCCCTTCGGCCGCTTCCCACCGCCGCTGCTATCTTTCGCCGTCGTTAGCCTAGCGGATTAGTGCTGCCGACCGAATGCTCCGGCGAGAATGAAAAGAGTTTAGCCGCCTGATCCGCCACCAATAGAGGCGCCTTATTCCAAGAAAGGCGGTGCCCCGGAACTGCTGGATCGTTTGTCTTGGTGATTCAGCGCCGACTTACCAATTTTTCTCTAAGGTTCACACTCCAGGCAGCGATTATAAGAATGCTTGACACCGGTGTGCATCGTGACTCCTCTGATGGTTCTTTGTTTTAGGTGATTCAATGAACATTTCACGTGTTACTGGTGTAAATCTGGCAGCGACTGAAAGATGTTACTCAATGAAGTGTGTGTAATCTTTTTATCAGATATTCCATTTTTCTTGGTTTCAGTCGCTATATATCGAATGAAACTCGCAGAAATTCTGAAAACTACTGGTACCCATTGCATAGTTGAAGGTGATCTTATTACGATTTGAAAATAATGGTACTGGAGTAGATTGTTGTCACTTTAAGTTCGACACATCTCACTTTCAGTCTGATTTCTCCGTAACTCCAATTCAGTGAAACAAATAGCCTCGAAACAAATTGTAAGCAAAAAACTATCAATAATCCAAACATTTATGACGACAGCAGGCTTCTGTCGTCTATCAGATAACACCTAATAATCTGATCAAATACGATTGTACACCAAAAAACAGAGACGAAAATATGCTTGAAAACAAAGTCTTTGTTGATGGTTACCACCAAACCTTCTTTGATAACTTTGGAAGACCCAAATCAGTTCTTAAATTAAGACTAGAGCCGTAAAAGTGATAACAATCCGAGAGCAGTGTCGTGATGCAGTGCTTAAGGTATGTTCTTTACATACAGAAAGTTATGGGACTGAGTCATGTCAGTTGCTTTAAAAATTTTTATTTGCAAATAGTTACCGAAGTGCTTTGATTATTATTTTTCTTCAATTAATTCATTTAAAAGTAAATTTCTAATCCTTTGCCACGTCATTTTAATCCTCATATTAACCATTTGCTTTGCTCTTACTTTGTCTTACAACTTTTGTTTCATTTGGACTTTTTGTGCATGTGATTCTGCCTGTTTTTGTATATTAACTGTGATTTAATTTCTTCCTTTTATCATTTTAATATTTCTATCCACGTTATTGCACTAATTATCTGTACTTCATGTTGCTTGAATTCCGTTTTATTCATAATCCCTTCTTTCATTTAAATCTTCTTCTGCGTTACTTTGTCTATAGTGCAACGAGTATCTATGTTTCAAATTCTTTATGACGATTAAATTTTTATACATAACGATAATCACCCAGTAATGTCCATCTTTTAACGAAAAATTTATTTCTGACACTACTGCACAGTCAATACTAATAAGTTATTTCCTTTTTTTGTTTTTTAACTAACAGATCGTAATTTTTCAAAGGTTTAATTATTGTGAGAGATAAATAAAAACAAATTAAAATCGCACGCACAAAGATTCCAATCCTGATTTTTTTTCAAGAAATAATGAGAGTAAGTGGAATACTTAATAGAATGATTAAAATGACGTAGACAAGGATTAGAAATTTAAAAAAATTAAATTTAAACCAGTTAACTCAATAGAAATAATTATTAACGTCATTTCGATTTGTGTTTCAAAATAAAAAAGATTAAAGCACCTGGAGAGATTCGACCCATAATCTGCTGTGCATCAGGAACTTAGCTAACCACCCGCCACAGCGACACTCTGTGTACCACTGGCAATTTTAAGGCTCTACAATACAACGCGAAATTAAGCTTTCTTTGTTGATTACTCGTAATCAAGGGCACACCAGGATGAATGACTGCACGTTGTGATACCTGGAACGTTAACTACATAACCATACAGAGGGTTCCAAGAATTCTATCCCACTCCTGGTGACCTCTCCTTCTAAATAAACATCTGATTACGTCAGATATTCACCTTAAACATAGAAAATAAATGGGCAGTTCAAGAGATTCGTGAATCTTCATAACACACTTGCAGTATTTAATTATTGTATTTGCTTATTGTTGTCAGTAAGCTAGCCTTTAAGAAAGAAGCATGTTTTTTGTTTTTTTTTTTTTAATTTTGTTTTAGAGTTTAAATTTACTGTTATCCATGCACTGCAATGTCTGAATTTTTTTATATATGAATTGGCGTGTCAACGTTAATTTGATTTATGTGACATTATTTTAAGGAAGTGGTGTCTGATCTAACCCCTTGCCTCATCAACGCTAAGACGTTCTGAATGTTTTCTCATCTTCTCGCGTACCTAATGTACACAAGGGGATAGCTGCCTTTGTGTTGGCCTACAGCATTTGTCACGTGAAAATAAACTTAACATAATTCCAAACTTCACCCAGCCTTCTTTACCCAGATTAATAAATTATTAGAAATTCTTTTTAAACTCATTCCTAAGTTAATGTCCGCGCCGATAGCTGAGTGCTCAGCGCGGCGGTCTGTGACGCCAAGGGGTCCGGGTTCGATTCCCGACACGGTCGGAGATTTTCTCCGCTCAGGGACTGGGTGTTGTGCCGCGCGGATCGGCCGAGCGGTCTCGGGCGCTGCAGTCGTGGACTGTGCGACGGAGGTTCGAGTCCTCCCTCGGGCATGGGTGCGTGTGTTTGTCCTTCGGATAATTTAGGTTAAGTAGTGTGTAAGCTTAGGGACTGCTGACCTTAGCAGTTAAGTTTCATAAGATTTCACAAACATTTGAACATTTGACTGGATGTTGCGTTGTCCAAATTATCATTCCATCATCATCTGTGGAAGGCAACGGGAAACCACGACTGGAATCACGTCCCTAGACGCTCATGCGGTGGACCTCTCTGACGAGGCTTCCCCATGACAAGACCTGCCGTAAGGCAGAACACAGTTTTTCCTAAGATAGTAAATTCCTGCAGAGGATATATATGATTTACTATGTCTCTACGAGGCACCAATGAAAAGATTATTTACACTAATCTCTTTCACAAAGTGTATTGAAACCAAAGTAGGGGAATTTCCGTAGCCCAGTCCGAAAATTTCATCCTGGATCGTCATCTTAAACAAATATGCTGAAATTGAGTATGACTGTTCTACGGATTAACCATAAGAAACATCAACGTATTGTCGCTGAATAAAGATACGTTGTACATGAAATGTATTCGCAGTTGCGAATGCGGATAACCATCAGCCGTGTAATGGAATGGCGACAATGAAAGTTTGTTCCGGACGGGGACTCGAACCCGAATTTCCCCTGCATTGCGAGCGGTTGCTTTACCATTAGGATATCCGAGCACAACTCACGGCATGCACGCATATCCAAAGGAATTTTGCATCGGACTTGTGAACAACACCAGCACTGCAATGTCGTATTTATCCGCCAACACCGGGCAAGCGACTTCAAAGTAAAACGTCTCCCCTGTAAGGGAATATACATAATGGATGTACGAGTGCAGATTGTAGACAGATGGTTGCGACATATGGAAGTTTGGGTCTGGCCGTGAGTCGCGCTCGGATAGTCTAACGTTACGGCGATCGCTCGCGATAAGCGTGAAATCCGGGTTCGAGTCCCGGTCCGACACACATTTTCACTAGTGTCATTCCAGTATACAGCTAAAGGTTGTCCATATTCGCAACAGCAAACACATTTCATATATTTCATAGTGCCTGTAGTCACCGCAGTGTCCGTTCCTTTGGATATTCATGCGTATCTAAAAGAACATAGCATCTTAATTCGGAGTAACACAGGCACTGCAATATCGTAATGATACGTAATACTGTCAGTACCATTTCCACAGAATAATTATCGGCATAGATTTAAATAAATTTTTCCTTAATTTAATACTGAAGCATTATTATCAAACCACTGCTGAGAGAAGGTGGTTTTTCGCTACATCGGTGATAGTTGAGTGCGAGTATCGCAAAAGCAGGCTGGTTGTTCGAGTATCGACGATATGTTGTTGCCTCATTAAAACTTATGGAATGTGGACCAATGACGGTGAAATCGACAAAAGACAACAATCTGTTGAAAACCACGTTTCCCTCATGTATCGCGAAAGTCGTCGTATTTCCCGTTCTGTAACACAGAAGATAATCTGTGGAAAAACTGGCAGTAGAGTTGACTTCTAGGAAAGACTCGGGTGTTTTGAAGCACACCTGTGCCCCACAACCTTGCAAATGCATGCTCGTAGCAGACAATGCATACAGGACATGGCATAGGCTGGGAACAGATTGTCTGTGCTTGGTACACGGACCGAGCGTTATATAAGTGCGGAACATTTGTATTTGATAATGTGGAAACCATAATAACGCAGATATTTACTCACACCATGTAGAAACATGTATTTGTGTACAAAAAAAATTTTTCGTGAAGTTCCTACAGTTGATGTGATGACTGCCATGGGTGTATCTTAGTAAGTATGATAATCTCATGTTGTATCATATATTACTTGTGAAAGCTCTATTGTTTTTCTTTCTTAGATACCAATTTTACAATTGGTTTATCACCTTTGTTTTAAGTGTGTACTTTTTTACGTTCTGTTTCCTGTATGTCACGTTGGTGTAGTTCCTGGTTGATGGTTTAAGATCGAAACTGGTCGTAAGAAATGCGAAATTGCAATACAGCACCGGTTAATGAATTGCCTACGATCTATTTGTGCTGTTGATTGTCTCTAAATGGTTCAAATGGCTCTGAGCACTGTGGGACTATACATCTGAGGTCATCAGTCCTCTAGAACGTAGAACTACTTAAACGTAACTAACCTAAGGACAGCACACACATCCTTGCCCGAGGCAGGATTCGAACCTGCGACCGTAGCAGGAGCGCGGTTCCGGACTGAAGCGCCTAGAACCGCTCGGCCACATCGGCCGGCTGATTGTCTCTTACAGCAAGTGTTTGAGGTTCTGACAACGCTGTTTCATATGAGTACGCAGAAGATCCGTGTCCTTCAGAGAGATCACTCGTCATCTGACTCCGTTCACGCCCCTTACATAGCCCTACGGAACCTGGTAACAACACTGAAAACTAGGAACACCAATGAACGCTGGGTAGCCTTTCCCCTTATCACAGAGAACTGCAAGTCTTATCATTTACATACCCGCCGATGGTGTGTACGTGTATGCAGTTACACTGAGACCCGACCATGTCTTCTGGGTGCTGCACTTTTTTTTTTTGTCAGGCAGTGTATATTTGGTTTCAGGAGGTTTTGAGTACTGAGTACTGAAAGGATAATTTTCAACAGCCTTCTGGATTCGTATACGTGATCAGAGATTTTCCCAGCCCGCCAGGAAATTTCTGTGGACGTTGGGCTATGATAAACAGTTGCAATTAGCAAAAAGGGTTCATAGCCAGTGGGAAGATACCTGACTGACACAAACTCCAATTCGTCTGCAGCTGTAACTGTGACTACGCCGAAGACCGAAATGTTAAATAGTTGCTTGAAAATTGCATGCGCGTGATATGTCTGTGGGGAACTAACTACCTTGGAGGGTAGAACCGGGGCTCCGTCCGTTCAGTGGACTACCAGGAGACGCAAACTAGGAAGAGTTATTAACAAATTTCATTTGCTTTTCCTTTCGCGGTCGCGGAACGATTTCGATAGTTTCGATTCTTGGAGGTAAGTGCGTTGTGATTAATCCCAGTTGGGTGTTATTATTCAGTGACAATATTAAATTAGATTGTGGAGCTAACAGATAACGGGAGTAGAAGCTGGTGGAACAAATAGCGTTGTCGAACGTGTAGCATTGGAAATAAATCATACTTTTTCAGTGTTTGTTTTTTAAGATTTTGACACCCATCGTCGAAATAATCATCTCAGTATCTTACATTTCTTTGGTTACGTTGAAAGTAGCCTGTTTGGAATTTACGCGGAGACTTCACGGTACATATGTCGCTCGCTGTACCACGATCGTATTTAGGAGTGTTCCTGAAATCAGGTTGCAGAATTTGTGCGTATTTAACCTTGTCTCGCAGGTTAAAGAGAGACTAGCGTCCCGAATCTAAATTATTTCGCATGCAGATCAGTGCCGTTTAATTCTTCTGTCACTATGTTATAATTACATCAGATAGCGAAATAGCAAATGTCCTTACTTGCCTCGACAGCGTAGACGAAGGCAGCGTAAATCTGTTTCACGAGTTCGTGAACAGAAGGGAGGAGTCAACACAATTTTTAAGTATTACCACAACTACAGGACAAGTACTACATATTTTTTTATTCTGCTCTGAAAATCGTAAAAAAGTGATGCGTATTGATAGCAGCAAAGTCTGATGGGCTCAAGACAGTAGTATACAACGAGTATTAATTACTGTTCCGTAAATATCGTCAGTCTTCGCAGCACGTGCATCTATTTTCGTCGCCAAATTTTTCATCAAGTTTTCTGCTTTGATGCTTCATTAGTTCGGTAAATTATATATAAAAATGATAAATACGAAGCACTGTAATGATACGCAAAACAGTGTCACTTTTATTGTTTTGGAAGTGCCTATGCCGTCGTATTTCGCTGAGCAGACACTAGTTTTGAATATGCAGCAGCCAATAAATTACGCTACAGGTTACGTCTGTGCGTGTTTGCGCGTATATGTCAGCCCACACATGTCCTTAGAGAGCCATGAAAGCTTCCCCGTGGTGCAAAACGTTGGCAGAGTGATATCAGAAGACCGCATACTTCTTCATTTGGCCGTTTTTGTGGATCGTATTTCAAGCTGTAGGAGCTTTCAGCTATGCAACAAATATGTATCAACATGATCACACCTGAGATAGTAGCTTCACAAGATTCTGCTGTAAAAGACTTCAAAAGTAGAAAGGCACTCTGGTAAATTACGTCTGACATTACCGTCGCTTAAATTATTTACCAGTCGCTTAATGTATTCATGTAAGACGATAAAATCTAAAATATGATCAAAAGCAAAATTACAAAATGTGTGTAATTATTCTGTGTGAAGAACTTAAAGTAGAATATATTTGCACGATTGCAAAGAATACATTTGAAGGAGTGAACTCATGAATCACCAGGGAGTTAGACAGTAATATGAACAGGAATTACGAAATATGACTTGTGGGTGAGGCCTGACCGTAGACAAAACACAGCAGTTCAGTTTAGATTTAACTTCAGTCACTGAAATGAAATCGAGTCATTCACAATGAAAATGAAGATTCAGTGAGATGAAATAATATCACAGGAAACAGTTTACGAATGCTCTCGGATTTATTGACGATCGCGAGCAGTCACCTTAATCATCAGGTTTTCTGAGTAAAACCTTTCTTTAGCACTGTGTTCCTAGTGTTGCTACTCTCAAACAGCTCCTGCAGGACTTCTGGCCGTTGCTTAAGAAAATGATAGGAGGAAACACCGGTGATAATTAACAGTCAGGGTAGGGGACGTGCTTGGATAACATAAGGCTGCTCGTTAAAAGAAGAAATCAGGGTCCCAGTCCCCGTCTAGCAAAGATTCCACGACTTTCTCATCGCAGTTCGGTGCACACTAAACAAATCATGAAATTACCGGTAACTGTTAAGTACTTTTCAACAACAGCTTTTCTGCAGGTGCAGGTGTTTCGCTGATCAACCTCCGTACAGAGTGAAAATCGTCAAGCGGTGTCCATCTCGAACTGTTGCCGTAGATAATTTGTGACTTATCCTTTGGTGGCACGTCCTTTGGATATCAGTCGGTCTTTTGTACCCATCACGTGTGAGATAGTGCGATTAGTACTAGTTTAAATTAAACTTTCGTCAGCTATGGCGAATTTGGAATTAAACTCCCTTCTCGCGTAAGACAGCAGTCAGTTTGATGTTAAAAAGCAGATACATTCAAAGACCTAAATATTTTTGTTTGTCTGAAACTAGTTACATGATTCCTGAAAGGGCAACGCGGTCTCATTCGTCGTGTCGAGAAATACGATATGTACAGCAGAAAATAAGTATCCTCCTGTTTGAAAAAGTTGTTACCAGTGTCTCTCGACCTAATTTTTGGATGAGAATATAGTTAATCTGCATGAGTACAGATTTATAATATTTTAAACAGTTTCCGAAATATTTGTGGTAAAGAATTGTAATCTGTTTTCCCACGTGACCCCAAAGGTGGCCGTACTAGTGTTCAGAGCACAGGTAATTCTGTTTTGTCCTTGGTAGAGGACACAGCTCCAAGAAGCTACCCTCCTGTTTCTCTTTGAAGATATTCGCCATCGGAAAGTGCCCCTTCTCTCCGTCGCTTGTAAGAGACGGCACCCTCTCTCGTCACAGAGAAGTCAGTGTGTTTGACAAATGATACATGTGGAATCCTCCACAGAGACACAAATGATCTTATCTGCGCGAGTTTCCGTGTTTCATATTCCAGTAACTTTCAGTGTGTATTCAGTTACATAGTGATTTATAAAATAATCAAGTTAGTGTTTTGACTCAAGTGCCAGATGCGGCGATTTATATGTCTGACATTTGTTTAAAATTGTTGTAAGAATTTATAAATGAGTTTATCAAGAGGTTGCAAAACGACTGCAAGGATTTCTGTATGCTTTATCATATGTATTTACATGAAACTATTGTGATAACTACGCGTGGTGGTTAGGATGAAACTATTTGCACTAAATCGAGGAGCCGTCAGATGAACAAACTTTTAAATTAGCGTGCTGGGTCGAGCTCATAGTCTTTCCTGTGTCGTCTTGCATCTGGAGTTTTGGTGAGGTATTTCCATCTCGGTTTCGTTTGAAGTCTGTAAAGTTGTGGGCGGTGTGTATGCTACCAGTGTTATTTTCGGTGTAACAGAACTTGTACGTTATTATGTAGCGCTTGCTGCTGGGCGTAAATGCTATGTCTGGACAAAGTAATTCCAGATTTTGCGCTGGTGAGAGATACTGAACAGTTACTCAATCAGCTGTTTGTATGTGGTCAACGCTTCGGGATTTCAACCAAGAGATCCAACCTCGGTACATCATTTATTAAATTATTTGCTAATGTCTCACTGCTGGTATAAGATTTTGGTATAAACATTATTAGGTTATGTTGGTGGGCTATAGAACGACGATGTATGGCCACACCCTATTAATGTTAGCGAACCACGGTGAGTTAATGCCCGTACGTTTCCACACTATGGCGGAACTTACTGCTGCGTCGTAATTGTTTGTATGAAAGGGGATACACGACGTGAGGAGTAGGAGCTAGAGTTCCTGAAAGAAACGTCATAATGATCTATATTGTAAAGCGTCTGTCCCGGATCACAGAACCCAGAGCCATTAGCAGGTTGCCTATCTAATGGCTTCCTGGGCAACAAAAATTTGATTTTCAATTTTTCTTATGAATAGCGAGCGAATTGAAAAATTTTAAATGCTAACGTTATCTACTCATTAAGAAATGTAATCTTATGTGAAAGGTTCAACACAGGGAGACAAGTATTACAGTTGCAACCAGTATGCGAGGGTGCTTTGATAAGTCGGTAAAAAAAAAAAAGAAAAAAATGTGGGTTTCGTAAATAACTCACCTTACTTTTGGACGTAGTCTCCTTTTATCATCCACGCTATTTACTTGACTTGGATCCAAGTGACTTCTTCCTCTTTCCGAACTTGTTCAAATGTCCAAATGTGTGTCAGTTCCTAAGGGACCAAACTGCTGAGGTCATCGGTCCCTAGAGTTGCATACTATTTAAACTAACTTACGCTAAGAAGAACACACACACACCCATGGTCGTGGGAGGGCTCGAACTTCCAGCGATAGGGGCAGCGCAATTTGTGACATGGCGCCTCTAACCGCGCGGCAACTCCGAGCGGCTTTCCGAACTTGAAACTTCGGCTTGCTGGGAAGAAATTTTCATCAAATGAGGAAGTCAACGAGAGTTTGCAGAATTGGACACAACCTCTTTTTCCAATGGAATGAAAACGCTGGACGATCACTGGATCAAGCGTATGTCACTCAAAGGGGTATACACTTGAATCCAACAATCAAATTCTGCAAATTACTCGTTGAGTGATACTATCACTTCCTCATTTGATGAAAATCTGTTGCCAGCAAGCCAAAGTTTCAAATTCGGAAACAGGAAGAAGTTACTTGGGGCTAAGTCTGGTGAATAGGGTGGGGACGAACCAGTTCAAATCCCAGTTCATACACTTTCGCTATTGTTACCGTTGATGTGTGGGATGGTACATTATCCAGGTGAAAGTTCTTTTTTTTGCGTGCCACTCGTGGTCTTTTTTTCAGCCAACGCAAGTTCTAAATGATCCAACAATGATGCACAAGAGTGCCCAGGCATGGTTTTGCCTTTTGTCCGTGTAATCTATGAGGTTCATTCCTCGGGAATCGTAAAAATGGTGGCCATTACTTTACCATCTGACAAAATGGTCTTTGACTGCTTTGGTGCAATTTCACCAGCTTCATCTGTCCGTTGTTTTCATTGTCTTTTTGATACTGGGTGTAATGGCGGATTCAGGTTTCATAAACTGTGGCAAATCAGCCTAAAAAGTCGTACGGATTGCGATTAAACGTCGCCAGACATTGTGTTGAAATATTGTGCGAGTGCGCTTTTGGTCGACTATGAGCAACCACAGCACGCTCATCGCACACAGCTCCTTCATACCTAATTCTTCGTGCACTCGCTCAGCTGAGATGCCCACTGTCTCAGTAGTCCCAAGAATTTTTATTCGGCCATCTTGCATTACTACACTCCTGGAAATGGAAAAAAGAACACATTGACACCGGTGTGTCAGACCCACCATACTTGCTCCGGACACTGCGAGAGGGCTGTACAAGCAATGATCACACGCACGGCACAGCGGACACACCAGGAACCGCGGTGTTGGCCGTCGAATGGCGCTAGCTGCGCAGCATTTGTGCACCGCCGCCGTCAGTGTCAGCCAGTTTGCCGTGGCATACGGAGCTCCATCGCAGTCTTTAACACTGGTAGCATGCCGCGACAGCGTGGACGTGAACCGTATGTGCAGTTGACGGACTTTGAGCGAGGGCGTATAGTGGGCATGCGGGAGGCCGGGTGGACGTACCGCCGAATTGCTCAACACGTGGGGCGTGAGGTCTCCACAGTACATCGATGTTGTCGCCAGTGGTCGGCGGAAGGTGCACGTGCCCGTCGACCTGGGACCGGACCGCAGCGACGCACGGATGCACGCCAAGACCGTAGGATCCTACGCAGTGCCGTAGGGGACCGCACCGCCACTTCCCAGCAAATTAGGGACACTGTTGCTCCTGGGGTATCGGCGAGGACCATTCGCAACCGTCTCCATGAAGCTGGGCTACGGTCCCGCACACCGTTAGGCCGTCTTCCGCTCACGCCCCAACATGGTGCAGCCCGCCTCCAGTGGTGTCGCGACAGGCGTGAATGGAGGGACGAATGGAGACGTGTCGTCTTCAGCGATGAGAGTCGCTTCTGCCTTGGTGCCAATGATGGTCGTATGCGTGTTTGGCGCCGTGCAGGTGAGCGCCACAATCAGGACTGCATACGACCGAGGCACACAGGGCCAACACCCGGCATCATGGTGTGGGGAGCGATCTCCTACACTGGCCGTACACCACTGGTGGTCGTCGAGGGGACACTGAATAGTGCACGGTACATCCAAACCGTCATCGAACCCATCGTTCTACCATTCCTAGACCGGCAAGGGAACTTGCTGTTCCAACAGGACAATGCACGTCCGCACGTATCCCGTGCCACCCAACGTGCTCTAGAAGGTGTAAGTCAACTACCCTGGCCAGCAAGATCTCCGGATCTGTCCCCCATTGAGCATGTTTGGGACTGGATGAAGCGTCGTCTCACGCGGTCTACACGTCCAGCACGAACGCTGGTCCAACTGAGGCGCCAGGTGGAAATGGCATGGCAAGCCGTTCCACAGGACTACATCCAGCATCTCTACGATCGTCTCCATGGGAGAATAGCAGCCTGCATTGCTGCGAAAGGTGGATACACACTGTACTAGTGCCGACATTGTGCATGCTCTGTTGCCTGTGTCTATGTGCCTGTGGTTCTGTCAGTGTGATCATGTGATGTATCTGACCCCAGGAATGTGTCAATAAAGTTTCCCCTTCCTGGGACAATGAATTCACGGTGTTCTTATTTCAATTTCCAGGAGTGTATATCATGGACTTCATCTATGATTTCCTTTGTGGTGACATCAGTTGGACGGCCGGAGTTCACTTTGTCCTCTGTGCTTGTCCGACCACGTTTAAATTCATTAATAGAGAAGTAAATGGTGTTTAGTTATGGTGCAGAGCCAATGTGAACTTCCTCCAGTTCTGATTTGTGCGGCAGTCCAGTCCTTCAAATGAAAATGTTTAATAATAAAGCGAATCTTTGTTTTGTCCATTTTCAGTCGCAGCGGACACACTGACCTAGTCTGACGGCTGTCAGCAGTAAACGGTGCGCTCTGCAGTGTTGAAATTCTGTATACGATGCTTCGAATAATTGAGCTTACCAATCACGAAGGCGTTACAAAAATGTTCCATTCTTGCATGGAAATTTACCAGATTTTGTCTCGAGTCGGTGTACGTCACCAAGGTCAAATACCTTGACTACATTCATCTAGTATTTTAGAATGTGAGCGCCTGGTTACCTGCAACGAACTTTACATATAATTTCAAACCCTTGTGAAACTTTTTACCGCGTACTGTATTTTCCCTGTTCATGCAGTCAGACTTCAGCATCTTGCATGACGTTGTAATATATTACTTTTTACTACTAAATCTGTTCACAACACGTTTTGCAGACGTCGAATGTATCGGCGAAATTATATGATTGTGTGACACACAACTGAAGAGCCATGACGTCGTAAACATTGAGATGCACTAAAAACGAGCTTTTGCTTAAAACGAAGCGCAGATTTTCAAGAATAGACTCAACCAGTGTTTGAAAATGAGAGCACTTAGTGATCTCCAACAAACCTTAAACATAGTTTCAAACATTTTTTTAAATTTCTCGCTTACATGTTTAACATCAAATTTTTAACATACTGGCTCATTTGTAAAGTAATCATAAGTTTGAAGCTCTTTTATACTTGGGATTATTTGAACAATCTGTGTATTTTATTGTGTATTAGACAGTGGACCCAGAAACGACGCAGAGGCTTCGTCCCGACGTAACCCTCAGTGGTTCACAACGCCATAACAGGCCACAGCAGTCCACCCACCCCACCGCCGCCCTACACCGAACCCTGGGCTATTGTGCGGTTGTGCGGTTCGGCTACCGGTAGACACCCCCCCTCCACCGGGAACGTCTCTTACCACACGAGTGTAACCCCAAATGTTTGCGTGGTAGAGCAACTATGGTGTACGCGTACGTGGAGACTGTTCGTGCAGCAATCGGCTTCCCGCAGCCACCTGTACTCGTCTTGTGATCGCTTTAACAGTTTAACTACCGATAACAAAGTAAGGAATACAGCCGCAGTCCGTCACACAACTCCAATCTAACTTAGCTGTCCAAAGACACTCAGTTAAGCACAGCACATGGATTCAATAAGCGTTACACTCACATTTCCTAAATTTTATCACGTAGCGTAGTGCATTACACTAAGTGAACTGTAAACTGTAAATATATCGAACAGTGTTATGTATTCGGGACAAAGTAGAATCTTTTTCAAGCATAAAGACGAGAGAAAATCGTGCAATGTACTCGTTAGGGCAAGATCATACGTCTCAGCGTTCGAGAGCAACCATGTATTCAGCGCTTTTAGCGACGAACTCATTGCTTATGTAGTTTTTACATAGACTTTTAACTATCCATCGTACTTTCTGCTGAGTCATTATTCTGTCTTACGATTCAACTGAAATGAACAAACATCGGCTTAAGTAATATGTGCGCTGTTCACGCGGTTTATGGCGTGTCAGCGTGTATAGCCCACACCGTGATTGTTGTTTGCTTTGCATTATTACTGAAGGAAAGTTATCTGACTGCAGTACGATTTTTCCTGGTACGAGGTAAGTGTGTGAACTAGCCAGAGTGGGCAGCATGTTGACAAGCGTCCAACAGCAACTCCAGGCGGCCCACCTGTGGCCTTCGGGACACGTGTCACCGCGTTGCTGAGCCACGTGCACACGCTCGGTGCGATCGATAGCGCAGGGCTCCAGGTCGAGTCCCGCCCCGCCTCTCAGTCGCCATTCTCATCCACATCGTCTTTAGCGCCGGCGATATCGCCGTTATTTCACTTTTGAACAGAACGTGGTCCGTTCAAGAACCGTGGAAGGGGGGGGGGGAGAGAGAAAAGTGGGGACTATTTAAGATCCTTTGAGGTATTTTTCTGTTCATGTTCTTTCTTCCATAACCTTCGATTGAGTGTCAGCTAGAGGTTAGTCTTGTATTGGTTTCTTCCTATTTTTTGCAAGACACGATAGTGAATGTTCGCTCTGTACGTTCCGTCGCACTTCCTATGTATATTGAGACGGAATGAACAATGCATCTAGCTTCCACGAAACCTTTATAGTAGCAGATACGTACGATTTAAAGTTTTCTACCGTTTTTCTGTTTCCTTTCATTGCTGCAGCTGTCTATACAGAATATTCCATCTCTTTTACATTAAGTCTTCTTAGAACATGGTGTCTATTCTTCGATATATTTTGTTGTTTGTGGCTATGTTAGTTTATTTTTAAATATGTACTCTCAGTCGCTTTAAAAATTATAAATTCATGGTTCATTCGGCAGCGTTATGCAGTTTTAAATTTATTTTCTTAGTCTCTTTATCTGACGTAACAATGACCTAATTTTTCGTGATATATATTCCGACGAGTCAGTAATACGGGGTGTTCAAAAAGTCTTTCCGCAGTGCCGTATAATTGTTAGCCGCGCGTGCCGTATGATTGTTCGCCTGCCTGGGTTACTTCCCTTCAAGTGGACTCTCCCAACATTCCACTGTTTCGCTTATCTCATCCAGCGTCAGTAGTATCGTTGGTGTGTGTCGTTACGTGTTGACGTGAACGTTTAAGCTTACTTCCTTTGTTAGTTCGTTTCGTTTTTGTCAGTGTTAAAATGCTAACCATTGAAGAACGTGTGTTTTTAGTCGAACACGTGTTCAAAGCTGGCTGTAAAATACACATTTTCAGTCTCAAACATTTAATTCAGTATTCCTGGAGACAACACTCCCACATCGCGATACTGTGCGAGATTTGATTAACAAATTTCGAAGTACGGGTTCAGTGACAGATCCACCGACAAGTGGTCGTCCTGGCGTTTTGTCTGAGGATAAACTACTCTACATTTTCGATAAAATGTCCGTGAGTCCGAAAAAGTCAGTACGAAAACTCGCCCAGGAAATCGATGTTAGTGTCAGAACGGCCCACAAAGCTGTAAGGAAAAAAAATTAGAACTTTTCCCATACAAAGTGACAGTGGTGCAAAAACTGAAAAATACTGATCATGGCAAGAGACTGCATTATTCTCAATGGTTCAAAAATTTCGTTCAACAAAATGGAAGAGATATTCTTAATGAAACGTTTTTCACTGATGAGGCGTGGTTTCATTTATCCGGGTAAATGAACTCGCAAAATTCTCGTATGTGGAGTACTGCAAATCCATTGTGTATTCATGAGGAACCACTTCATTCTGTGAAAATAGGAGTTTGGATTGCAATTGCTGCACGTCGAATTGTGGGTCCCATATTTGTAAACGAAACAATAAACGCACAACGAAACTGCAGTGATATTCTGTACCCATTCATAGGAGAACTTGTGTTAAATGAAATACTGAACGGTTATTTTCAACAAGCAACGAGCATACAGCTCGCGTTTCAGTGTCACTGCTTGCTGATGTTTCTGGTGATTGCATAATTTCACAGGGACTTTGGCCTCCACGATCGCACGACCTAACACCACCTGACTTTTTCTTCTGTGGTGCAGCGAAAACAACTGTCTATGAAAACCGTCCAAAATCCATCGATATTTGGAAAACTGCAGTATCCACTGTCACTGTTCTGTTACAGAAGAAACGTTACAGCTTGTGTTTGGCAACATGATTAGACGAATTGAATTGCGTATTCAACAACAGGGGGGACACTTTCAACATTTAATGTGGAAATTTGTAAGTAAAAATGAATATTCAATAAATTAATAACTTGTAATTCACTGAGTTTCATTTCGGTATATTCACTGCGGCATACGGCACGCGCGGCTAACAATCATACGGCACTGCGGAGAGACTTTTTAACACCCCGTGCATCATCACTACCTTTTATTCTTCTGACATCCCTCGCTTTCACCTACTGAGGTTCTATAGTAGCATGCTAACGTGGCGCTGGAATACACGCGTTAAAAGAATGAACATCATGAAGCAAGCAAACATCTATTCACAACTGTCTGGCGCATTTGATTATTTGTACGAGACTGTAAATTCATGTTCAGACATAGTGGAGGGGAGGGGGGGTCGAAGTGGATGCGAAGCCATAGAGCGTTCTTAAGGTTGTTGGATATCGTACTGGGAAACAGAGATTCGAGCTTCATCCATTTGCTACCTTACATGGTCAAGGTTCGTCCCCAAAGATGAGAAACTTGACCCCTTTCGGAAACGCACCAGTGAAATATAATACGAAAAAACAGCTCTAGATACAGTCTACAGTTCTCATTTTAATTGCTGGGTACACATGTGTTCGATAACTCTCGACCTGCGTGAGGTATTTACCCGTACTATGGATAGTATACGTGGGCGTAAGTGTACTATAAGATATATTTGTATGCCGACTTTTTCTACTTTACATTCGAGTAACTTCACAACAATTCCCAAAACTAATATTCTAAGTTGTAATGTTATTCATATGAGCAGTTAGTAGTTAAATATTTCGTAACTCATTCTGTTGTATTGCGCTCATATAACATTTACGTCCTCCATTTTTCCACTTAGTGGAAACTTCTCTCCATGGAGTAAATTCGTTGGGTATTATTCGCTTAAAGTGGTTATGTAAATCCAGGATTCCCTTGTTAACATTAGCACAATATCTGATCTCGACGAAACGTTTCAGGTGAAAAGAAAAAGTATGCCTTCTCCTGCACCTACTTGTGTTTTTCTTGGCGCCTACAACATAAGTAAATTAGGAATACCTTTTTCATACCTCTCTTTTCAGAATATGCTATTCTATTACTCAACCCTCCTGATTCTTGTTCATTCTCGAATCGATTTCAATGTTAAGAGCTAATCAGTTGCATGTTGGTAGTCCTAGCGTTTCTCCTCTTGCAACTGGGACTAAAGTCTTATCTTCATAATAATCGTTTATAAACGTAGAACGCAAAAATTTGAAAGTTGTAAAGTAGAATCTATTTAGTTAACCGGTTTTCAGATCAGGAGGCAGTGATGAGACTACTACAACTGACTATCGCCCTCAAAGACGATAAAGTAAAAGTGACCAACTGTGAAAAATATGTTACACTTAGGATGTGAAGTATACAAACAGAGTAAATATCATCTTTGACAGAGTATCTATGGCATAATTAAAAGTAATTAAAGTCAGTAACTTAGCAATAAATAAATAAGAAGGGAAGATACAAGAATCATTAAAGTTAAATACTGGAAAAAGGCTATATATATATATATATATATATATATATATATATATATATATATATATATATGCCGCACCTGATTCTATTATTTACATATTTGTGTTCTATTTATAAGTAGCATAGAAATGACAAGTTATTTTTGTGTGTAACTATAAACATTTTTATGGGCTGGGAATGTCGCTTCGATGGATAAACACCGGTGGCCTTTAAAGTCCATGGAATTTACGTAGGTGTTGACGCTCCAACAGCGGCAGTTTATGGAACAACAACAGAAAGCGTCATAAAAACAACGGAATTTGTTAAAACTACTGACAAACTTCGTCAACGGATCAAAAAATCAAATGTAGCAGCGCTTTCGGATTTCAACAGCACAAAGGAACTATGGGACACGTACCTGTGCAGCCCAGACCAACATTTCTAGCAACATCTGGTAACAGACGACTACCAGCAATGGGCACATTTCGTATCATGTATCGGCACTGACACATTCGACCTGCCGAGGAAGGTCTTTGGACAGAAAGACGTTAGTAAGGGGAAGTAGTCCGAGCTGATTATCTTCCCATACTAAAACAAAAACGAGTGTGCTTGCGGCCACTTACCAGTTCCACAGCATAAAAAAAGCCTAGGCAGGCATATTCAGAATGGGTGTCTGATTTACAAGATATTGCAAGGCATTGCAATTTCACATGTGAACATGACGGTCAAGAGAGAGTTTATACTGAGAGATTGATAAGAGGGTTCATTAACTACTTACCCCTCGTGATACCCTTCAGAAATTGGCTCTACAATCCTGCAGTCCTTCAATGGATGAAGTTTTAAAGATTGCTGAGGCGTATAAAGCTACTCTACGAATTGTAAAAACAATCAAGGGTGGAAATGCAGAAGACACACCTAAATTTTTTCAAATGAGCAGCCAGTTTAAATGGAAACAACCACATTCAAGAAGTTCATGAAAAGAAGGGAACACTAACCAGGAATAATGTGTAAGTATTACCCAGAATGTAGAGTGAACCATAGCCGGAATGAATGCAAATTGAGAAATGCGGTGAGCAGTACCTGCAAGAACACTGTATACATATCCCCCATCTGTCTGTGCAGAAATAAAGATCTTTTCACAGTCAAAAGCATCAACATTCAAACTCATGGACCAGGTAAAAGCAGATGAGAGCAAATGAAATTGCCTCAGCTGTAAAAACCAGCAGTAATGCAGTCATCAGCAGTGAAGATGTAAGGAAAACCTACGTACCACTGGAAATGGACGGCTGCACAATGAATTTCATTATGGGTAATGATGCAGCTTGCTGGCACTAGTAAACTTGAATGCTTACGAATTGCTGGGATCACCGGAGTACTTGAATTCAAATTTTACATTGACAACATCCAATGGAGCCCACGTTAAGTTGAAGGGACAAATGCCAGTTGTCAAACACAATGAAACAAACAAAAAGCTTACATTAATGATTGTCAACTCACGAAAGGACTTAGTCTCGTTGGCATCAACTGGTTCAGTGTCTTCAGTTTATCTTCAAAACCTCAAAGGAGTTATGAAATTTAATATAGTAGTTATATCACTGTTTATCAATTACAGGCCAGTACGATTTACTATGATGGATAAAGTTAAAAAAGAAAGACTTGCCAAAGAAGGAATCTAGAAGCCAGTGAAGACCAGTTAACAGGCTATATCAATTGCAGATCCAGACGTAAGCTATTATTTTAAAAAAGCTCTAACTGCTGGTGGAAGAACAGTACTGCTCCACTGATTTGGAGCGTAGTGGGAGTGTAAAAGGTGCTGTTGGGGTTGTTTTTGTTTCTGACGGTGCATAAACCCAGACAGCTCTGTTTCTTGCAGCGTGTTTAGTTCAGTGTTCGAGCACTCGTCGTGCGCACTTCGTATCACGACAGCACAATATCAACAAGTAGTTCCTGTAATAGTGCGCTGTATTAGATAGAGAAGCAGTGCGTAACGTACGCAGTACTGGAGGAAGTACGAGTATCTTACATATGGATAGTGACAGTGCAGGAGCAGACATAGACGGTGTTCATCTTGATGGTGATAATATTCAGGCTGTTGCAGGAACCTCAAATTTTAGCCCAACCAACACAACGCCTGCTACAAAAGGAAAGAACCGCCACAGAAGGGAAGCATCGTGGAAGAGGAATGTGTTAAAAAAGACACGGGACAAGTGCGCTATAGACGCACGTATTTCATGGCTAACTGTAAGTGCAAAGCGAAATGTTTTACTAAAGTGACGGATAATATTAAAACAAAGTTAACAATGTACTTCAGTGCAGTAGAGAACAGAAACAAACGGGATACATATATTTAGGCGGACTAAGTAGTATTACCCCTGTACAAAGACGTAGGCCTAAAACCGGCAACGGACAAAATCGAGACGCATGCAAGTACAGAATACAGCAAGGTGACTTGGACGTTCATGTGTGTAAAAGGGCTTTGTATTCGTTGCATGGTTTGCTTAAATGAAGGACTGACCAAATAACAAAAACTTACAGGATACAAGCCCGTTTCCTATGGCCAACCGTGGGAATCACAACAATAGGCCAAACAAAATATCTGACATTATTCTACAAACTATTGATGACTATAAAATTAGGTTTCCCAGACAAATCTCTCATTACAGTCGCGAAAGAAATAGAGAAACGCTGTCCCTCACCGGAATTAAATTTGGCAAAAATGCGTAGGTTATACTTCTAAAAGTATAAACCGACTGTCTATGAAAAAAATGCGGAAGGGGAAAAAATGTAGTCCATTAGTGTCATGTGATTTTTATTGCCGTAATTTTTCTGAGAACTACAACCTATCTTTTGGGGTTCCAGGTTCGAGTCCCAGCGGGATCAGGGATTTTCACCTGCCTCGAGATGACTGGGTATTTGTGTTCTCATAATTTCATCATCATTCATGAAAGTGTAAAGATTGGACTGAGCAAAGGTTGGGAATTTGTACCGGTGTTGATAACCGCACAGTTGAGCGCCCCACAAGCCAAACGTAATCATCGTCATCTTTTGGGGTGCCAAGAACTGACGCGTCCCAAACATGTGACCCTTTGGACAATCAGATCAAAAGGTAAAAGATTCTCCAACTGTCTAAAAACTGAAGATTGATCTAGGGTTGCATATGCAGAAAAATGAGGAATTTTACTGAGAGTTTCAAAAGAAAACAAACCAGGCTAAGAAAAATGAAAACACTGAAGTGCTGTCTTTGATTTTGAGCAAAGTCTGCCACTGCCAGTACTGTGAGAGGAGATACGTTTTTTTAAAAAAGGCATTTGTGGTTATATAACTTTTGTGAACACTCTGGAAGGACAGGCACATCATTGTGTTACACATACGATGACGTAGGGACGGTGAAAAAAAAAATGGCTCTGAGCACTATGGGACTCAACTGCTGAGGTCATTAGTCCCCTAGAACTTAGAACTAGTTAAACCTAGCTAACCTAAGGACATCACAAACATCCATGCCCGAGGCAGGATTCGAACCTGCGACCGTAGCGGTCTTGCGGTTCCAGACTGCAGCGCCTTTAACCGCACGGCCACTTCGGCCGGCAGGGACGGTGAAAATGAAGTGATTAGTGTGCTTATTAATTTCATTCAAAGCGATATAAGTGATGCCATTACAGTCTTGTATCTGTACTCAGATAACTGTATGGTGCAGTATAGGAACGTCGGTATATTTCATATACAGGGTGTTACAAAAAGGTACGGCCAAACTTTCAGGAAACATTCCTCACACACAAATAAAGAAAAGATGTTATGTGGACATCTGTCCGGAAACGCTTAATTTCCATGTTAAAGCTAGTTTCGTCAGTATGTACTGTACTTCCTCGATTCACCGCCAGTTGACCCAATTGAAGGAAGGTAATGTTGACTTCGGTGCTTGTGTTGACATGCGACTCATTGCTCTACAGTACTAGCATCAAGCACATCAGTACGTAGCATCAACAGGTTAGTGTTCATCACGAACGTGGTTTTGCAGTCAGTGCGATGTTTTCAAATGCGGAGTTGGCAGATGCCCATTTGATGTATGGATTAGCATGGGGCAATAGCCGTGGCACGGTACGTTTGTATCGAGACAGATTTCCAGAACGAAGGTGTCCCAACAGGAAGCCGTTCGAAGCAATTGATCGGCGTCTTAGGGAGCACGGAACATTCCAGCCTACGACTCGCGACTGGGGAAGACCTAGAACGACGAGGACACCTACAATGGACGAGGCAATTCTTCGTGCAGTTGACGATAACCCTAATGTCAGCGTCAGAGAAGTTGCTGCTGTACAAGTTAACGTCGACCACGTCACTGTATGGAGAGTGCTACGGGAGAACCAGTTGTTTCCGTACCATGTACAGCGTGTGCAGGCACTATCAGCAGCTGATTGGCCTCCACAGGTACACTTCTGCGAATGGTTCATCCAACAGTGTGTCAATCTTCATTTCAGTGCAGATGTTTTCTTTACGGATGAGGCTTCATTCCAACGTGATCAAATTGTAAATTTTCACAATCAACATGTGTGGGCTGACGAGAATCCGCACGCAATTGTGCAATCACGTCATCAACACAGATTTTCTGTGAACGTTTGGGCAGGCATTGTTGGTGATGTCTTGATTGGGCCCCATGTTGTTCCACCTACGCTCAATGGAGCACGTTATCATGATTTCATACGGGATACTCTACCTGTGCTGCTAGAACATGTGCCTTTACAAGTACGACACAACATGTGGTTCATGCACGATGGAGCTCTTGCACATTTCAGTCGAAGTGTTCGTACACTTCTCAACAACAGATTCGGTGAACGATGGATTGGTAGAGGCGGACCAATTCCATGGCCTCCACGCTCTCCTGACCTCAACCCTCTTGACTTTCATTTATGGGGGCATTTGAAAGCTCTTGTCTACGAAACCCCGGTACCAAATGTAGAGACTCTTCGTGCTCGTATTGTGGACGGCTGCGATACAATACGCCATTCTCCAGGGCTGCATCAGCGCATCAGAGATTCCATGCGACGGAGGGTGGATGCATGTATCCTCGCTAAAGGAGGACATTTTGAACATTTCCTGTAACAAAGTGTTTGAAGTCACGCTGGTACGCTCTGTTGCTGTGTGTTTCCATTCCATGATTAATATGATTTGAAGAGAAGTAATAAAATGAGCTCTAACATGGAAAGTAAGCGTTTCCGGACACATGTCCACATAACATCTTTTCTTTCTTTGTGTGTGTGAGTAATGTTTCCTGAAAGTTTGGCCGTACCTTTTTGTAACACCCTATATATATATATATATATATATATATATATATATATATAATACACTTTCAAAGGGCTAGGGAGATTTGAGAAAAAATACACCGATGTCCAGAACCCGCACCCAGCTTCCTCCCCTGCGACTAGACCTTCGGTGTAATTGAGAAGGAAATTCAAAGTGAGAGAGAATGAATTTGTCACAAGGTTATCATATCCAATTACATAATGTGAGTCGTAAGGTCATTGTTCATGATGTAACACAAATAATGTTTTTGGACTACACAACTAACTTCAAAAAATTGATCAGAATAAATGTCAGTCGTCGTAAAGGCGCAATATTGATAGCGCCAAAATATAGATACGTTGAATACAATAGTACTAGATTGTCGTGCACTGTTGATGACTGTACAATGGTAAGGGATGAGGAAGCAGGATCTACTCTCCCGTCAACTGCTCTGCATCGCAGTGTCTAAAAGGATGTTAGAAATGTAGCTTCGAAATATGTTCCACCTGATTGTTTGTAGTTCTACAACCAGATAGTTTGCACTGGGAGTGATGGTGCAGACGGTGATGATGTTCGTGCTGAACAAAAATGAACTTCGAGTGAACCTCATTTCCATGGTGTATATAAGTCATGTTGCATTTTAACGATTTTTACTCTCAGTGTGAGTCTGCTGTGTAACAAAGTATCTTACATTGATGATAACTTGTGTAAGTAGTACTGGTTATTGCATTCTTCATAGTAAACAGAAGATTTTAAAGCAACAGTAAATCCACAGCCTGAAGTAGATGAGTATCCGATTGCAAAACCTGATGAGCCATTTCAGAATATCTTAAATGACGAATGTTTTACAAAAATAGACTTATCAGATGCGTATATCCAGTTGGAAGTGGACAAAGAATCCAAGATGATGACGGTTGTGAATACTCCTCTTGGCCTGTTCAGATACCAGACATTACCATTTGGCATAGCAAGTGTTCCTACAATACACCAGCGATTTGTGGAACAACCCAGGATATTGCAATTATATAGACGATATAATAGTCGCAGGGACAAATATGGATTAACACATGAAGAATTTGGAATATTAAATATTGAAGGTGGTGTAGAAACGGAATAAAAGATATCATGAGACATTGCATGGCACTTCTAATTCGGTGCAGGGAATACGATCTACGGCGATTTGACTTCATACATTGTGACGAAATGGTGGGCAGCAGTTTATGGTCTTGTTTGCGTGCTCTAGGGAAAGAAATACGGTAAGCTTTACCTGCATTCAAAGGAACAGGGTACTGACTTAAATGACTGCTGTAAAAGCACAGTGTTGGTGGGTCGACAAAGCGCGTTTTTTCTGGGGAACAATGAAGAGACATTTCCAGACGGCCACGTGCAGCGGTCGCATTGTGCAAAACACATTAGCTTTGGCGCCAGACAGGGGACAGACGTCCAGGTATACGGCGTAGCGCCGAAAAGTCGCCGACAACGCATTGTAAGCCTTGTTAGCGAGCAAGCCGCCGAAAGAAATGTAAGCATTCTGCAAACGTCCGTGGGACAGGGAAACTGGCGCCCAGACGTCCAGACTCTGTGTCAAAACATATTTTGTCAATGCGAGTTTATGGCCGTTCTTTGCAAACTTTGAAATAGACACAACAGGGGAGATGATAAGCTATTTATGGAGGGCTGTGCTTCCACCCTGTATTGTGTTAGCAAAAGACACGACAAATGCGTGGGAAAGAGGCCACGAAGCTGAATTTTTTTCCGTTTTCTGCCAATTAACTTTAAAGTCCCTGATTGGGCAAATCGGTTTGCAGTGCAAAGACCATTCTCCGAGCTTAGAATGCCAGGCTCCAGCTCGTGTTTGAATTGTGTGTAAGTGGGGGAAGTCAGAAAAGAGAAATGTGCTTTTGGAACTGAGCTGACAAGGGAAAATAGAGGAAGGAAGAAATGGCACTCTTGTATTAGTCTCTTGTACTGGCGCTTCGCTAGTAAAGAACTGCAGATCTCTACCTAAACGGTGAGACTTGTGTCCTTTGCTAGTGAGCGACTTAGATCCTGTGCCAGTCACCTCAACCGTCAGAGGTACTGCTTATATCATCACAGTCTCAACGAGTGACGTGTGCGTGTACTTTTTTGTCTTGGCTCGGCCTTCTAAACGTTTGACGTATTCCGACACGCACAGTCGTGGCACGGAGTCAAATTGGTTTGGCAGACCAGCAAACGGGTCCACCTGCACACTGGAATCCATCGGGGTTTCAGAGGCTCATAGGGAAGTACCTGCGTTCTGAATTAACCGAACGCGAGACCGCGTACTTGCATTTTTCTGGAACGCGCATTTAATAACAGATACCCGCCGTCCATGACTTCAGTCGCCGAACGCATTGTGGTATCCCGCCTTGACCAGTAGGATGGTAAAGTATTCGCTGCTGCGATGTAGGGCTATAATATCTATTTCTCAGCACCCTGTTCTTTGGAAAGATATTTTTATATCCTTTTTTTGTATGGTAGAGTATAGATGCTTGGTGGTGGCGTAGTTTGATGCCATAACCTTGATTCTCGTGTATGAAGATAGATGGAGCGAGTAGTGTTCTGGTTAGTGTCTTTGTCGAACCCTAGCAAATCACTCTGTCCACCATAGATCCCATGTTGGTAAGGCGTTTGTTAAATGAAAATGTTTGTGTGATGTTTATTTAATAATTTTGCTGTCCTGTCATGTTTAAGATCAATAAATCGATGTCAATTAGACTACAACTTCCCCCTGAGTTATAATTAACAGTTCCTTCCCATTTCTTATGGCAGTCTAGATCTGGAAGGTAAGGAGTAGCTTTTTCACTTGGTGTCAACTGTGTGGATCTTAACTTTATTAACGATAATCTTCTTTCAATCATTAACAATTTTAACACAGTTGCAAGTACGTAAGTTAATTTTTTTATCAGTAAGTATGAGACTTGCATTGTAGTGCATAACAGTTTGGAATACATTTACAACCACATGAAATGCTAAGCACCGATTAAGTATCGATTAACAGTAGTCGCTTAATCGTGTAGTAAATATTGTTCGTATCAAATACGGGTTGTCCAGTGAAAATCATGCAGTCCAGTCGTTTCAGTAGACAGTAGCAGCTGCCCCACGAGTACGGCTTTTACTCGCGGACGCCAGTCACTGTGCGCGGCGTGGCCGTGATGACCGCGGCGGGAGGGCGGTTTTAACCGGCAGCAGCCGTAATCTGCAGCGGAGCGGCTGCTGCTGCTGCTGCTGCTGCTGCGATGTCCCCAGCGCACCGTTGCCCCGCCGGATTTAATCTTGTGGTTATACTTTATGCTGGCAGATTTCCCTCAGTGCTGCGTCCCTAGGTAAGCGAGTCTGGAATTAATCCCGCCCCTACTCTCTCGTTGCGTTTTCCGCTTAAATTACAGGCTGCTTTACTCTTCTGTGGTAGCACGCACGCGCCTTTATAGCTAAATTCTTGTGTGTTACTGCATTCCCCTTAATGTTTATTGTGATCCGTACCACTTGATGTCAATTCCAACCTGCAGATACAGAGCTTGACAGCGAGCAATTCATGTAGTGTTCACTGGATCCACATTCCGTCAAGCGCTTTATTACAGTAACCTAATTCCTGCTTTGTTGTTCTCTTATTGTCAGCTGTGTATGTTTGTGTTCCTTGACTCACTTCGCATCGTTATTCAAAGTGTAGACATGCTATTTAGTCCCTGACAGTCGCTTTGCATCTTTCTTTTTGATTGTCTGATGGCTTAGTGCACTTGTTGTATACTACTCTTCATTTTTAGCGTTCCGTACCTAAGTCACTTTGCTTTGCGTCCGCCTGTCCGTCTCTCCGACTGTTAAAAGCCATTTTTCTCAGGTATGGATGGACGTATCAAGTTGAAATTTGTCATACACTAAGATCTAGTGCCCATTGGCGGTATAACAATTTAAGCTTCTGAGTCATGGCAAACAAAACATTGAGGGTTGAATAACACTTACGCGGTTTTTTGTTCTACTGATTTTTATACTCGCAAACTCAGCCTACAAGGTACTTCCTGTTGACCTAGAATCAAATGGTTCAAATGGCTCTGAGCACTATGGGACTCAACTTCTAAGGTCATCAGTCCCCTAGAACTTAGAACTACTTAACCCTAACTAATCTAAGAACATCACACACATCCATGCCCGAGGCAGGATTCGAACCTGCGACCGTAGCGGTCGCGTGGTTCCAGACTGTAGCGCCTAGAACCGCTCGGCCACCCCGGCCGGAACCTAGAATCATGAAATTTGGCAGGAGGCGAGGTTTCAGGATACAAGCAAAAAAGAAAAAAGTCTGAAATTGTTAATTTTTAATTATATCACTCGAAAAAAGTTATTTTGTCATTTATTATCTGACTTCAAACTTAAAACATTCTATAAAGTCATGGAATTCCCGGGACCAATATCTTGCCAGCATAAATGTCGGTAACAGGGAAAAAATCACCATGGTTCTAGATCCTCGAGATGGATGTACTGTGTATGTATGTAATTAAGTTTGTACGAAACTCTCAGAGCGCCAGTCCTACTCATACATCGCCAATGTTTTTTGTGTTACATTCCAGTTATCCAGATTAGATTAGATTGGATTGGATTAGATTTACTTTCATTCCAACTGATCCGTAATGTCTATGTCCTCTAGGATGTACACCATGTCAGAAAAACAATAATACATGACAAACATTTAAAAATATAACAAATAAGCTAATATACCTTCCACCTGTCCCAAGTGGAATGATCGTCTTTTTTTATGAACCCTATATGAATGGATCGTTTTACAATACTCATTTACTAAGATCGCACTAATGCACTGAATTTAAAATTTAAAAAAAATGCTTTTTAATTTATAGGGTTGTTGTTGTTGTTGTCTTCATTCCGAAAACTGGTTTGATGCAACTCTCCACACTACTCTATTCTGTGCAGGCATCTTCATCTCCAAAAAATGACTGCAACCTATACCCATTTGAACCTGCTTACTGTATTCATCTCTTGGCCTACCTCTACAATTTTTACTCCCTACACTTCCCTTTATTACCAAGCTGACTATTCCTTCATGACTCTGGATGTGTCCTATAATGGATCCCTTCCTTTAGTCAAATTGTGCCATAAATACCTTTTTTCTTCAATTCAATTCACCACCTCCTCATTAGTTACTCAATGTTGTTGTTGTGGTCTTCAGTCCTGAGACTGGTTTGATGCAGCTCTCCATGCTACTCTATCCTGTGCAAGCTTCTTCATCTCCCAGTACCTACTGCAACCTACATCCTTCTGAATCTGCTTAGTGTATTGATCTCTTGGTCTCCCTCTACGATTTTTACCCTCCACGCTGCCCTCCAGTGCTAAATTTGTGATCCCTCGATGCCTCAGAACATGTCCTACCAACCGATCCCTTCTTCTAGTCAAGTTGTGCCACAAACTTCTCTTCTCCCCAATCCTATTCAATACCTCCTCATTAGTTACATGATCTACCCACCTTATCTTCAGCATTCTTCTGTAGCACCACATTTCGAAAGCTTCTATTCTCTTTTTGTCCAAACTAGTTATCGTCCATGTCTCACTTCCATACATGACTACACTCCATACAAATACTTTTAGAAACGACTTCCTGACACCTAAATCTATATTCGATGTTAACAAATTTCTCTTCTTGAGAAACGCTTTCCTTGCCATTGCCAGTCTACATTTTATATCCTCTCTACTTCGACCATCATCGGTTATTTTACTCCCTAAATAGCAAAACTCCTTTACTACTTTAAGTGTCTCATTTCCTAATCTAATTCCCTCAGCATCACCTGACTTAATTCGACTACATTCCATTATCCTCGTTTTGCTGTTGTTGATGTTCATCTTATATCCTCCTTTCAAGACACTGTCCATTCCGTTGAACTGCTCTTCCAAATCCTTTGCTGTCTCTGACAGAATTACAATGTCATTCGCGAACCTCAAAGTTTTTACTTCTTCTCCATGAATTTTAATACCTACTCCGAATTTTTCTTTTGTTTCCTTTACTGCTTGCTCAATATACAGATTGAATAACATCGGGGAGAGGCTACAACCCTGTCTCACTCCTTTCCCAACCACTGCTTCCCTTTCATGCCCCTCGACTCTTATAACTGCCCTCTGGTTTCTGTACAAATTGTAAATAGCCTTTCGCTCCCTGTATTTTACCCCTGCCACCTTCAGAATTTGAAAGAGAGTATTCCAGTCAACATTGTCAAAAGCTTTCTCTAAGTCTACAAATGCTAGAAACGTAGGTTTGCCTTTTCTTAATCTTTCTTCCAAGATAATTCGTAGGGTCAGTATTGCCTCACGTGTTCCAACATTTCTACGGAATCCAAACTGATCTTCCCCGAGGTCGGCTTCTACCAGTTTTTCCATTCGTCTGTAAAGAATTCGCGTTAGTATTTTGCAGCTGTGACTTATTAAACTGATAGTTCGGTAACTTTCACATCTGTCAACACCTGCTTTCTTTGGGATTGGAATTATTATATTCTTCTTAAAGTCTGAGGGTATTTCGCCTGTCTCATACATCGTGCTCACCAGATGGTAGAGTTTTGTCATGACTGGCTCTCCCGAGGCCATCAGTAGTTCTAATGGAATGTTGTCTACTCCCGGGGCCTTGTTTCGTCTCAGGTCTTTCAGTGCTGTGTCAAACTCTTCACGCAGTATCTTATCTCCCATTTCATCTTCACCTACATTCTCTTCCATTTCCATAATATTGTCCTCAAGTACATCGCCCTTGTATAAACCCTCTATATACTCCTTCCACCTTTCTGCTTTCCCTTCTTTGCTTAGAACTGGGTTGCCATCTGAGCTCTTGATATTCATACAAGTGGTTCTCTTCTCTCCAAAGGTTACTTTAATTTTCCTGTAGGCAGTATCTATCTTACCCCTAGTGAGACAAGCCTCTACATCCTTACATTTGTCCTCTAGCCATCCCTGCTTAGCCATTTTGCACTTCCTGTCGATTTCATTTTTGAGACGTTTGTATTCCTTTTTGCCTGCTTCATTTACTGCATTTTTATATTTTCTCCTTTCATCAATTAAATTCAATATTTCTTCTGTTATCCAAGGATTTCTATTAGCCCGCTTCTTTTTACCTACTTGCTCGTCTGCTGCCTTCACCACTTCATCCCTCAGAGCTACCCATTCTTCTTCTACTGTATTTCTTTCCCCCATTCCTGTCAATTGTTCCCTAATGCTCTCCCTGAAACTCTCTACAACCTCTGGTTCTTTCAGTTTATCCAGGTCCCATCTCCTTAAATTCCCACCTTTTTGCAGTTTCTTCAGTTTCAATCTGCAGTTCATAACCAATAGATTGTGGTCAGAATCTACATCTGCCCCAGGAAATGTCTTACAATTTAAAACCTGGTTCCTAAATCTCTGTCTTACCATTATATAATCTATCTGAAACCTGTCAGTATCTCCAGGCTTCTTCCATGTATACAGCCTCCTTTCATGATTCTTGAACCAAGTGTTAGCTATGATTAAGTTATGCTCTGTGCAAAATTCTACAAGGCGGCTTCCTCTTTCATTCCTTCCCCCCAATCCATATTCACCTACTATGTTTCCTTCTCTCCCTTTTCCTACTGACGAATTCCAGTCACCCATGACTATTAAATTTTCGTCTCCCTTCACTACCTGAATAATTTCTTTTATCTCGTCATACATTTCATCTATTTCTTCATCATCTGCAGAGCTAGTTGGCATATAAACTTGTACTACTGTAGTAGGCATGGGCTTTGTGTCTATCTTGGCCACAATAATGCGTTCACTATGCTGTTTGTAGTAGCTAACCCGCATTCCTATTTTTTTATTCATTATTAAACCTACTCCTGCATTACCCCTATTTGATTTTGTATTTATAACCCTGTAATCACCTGACCAAAAGTCTTGTTCCTCCTGCCACCGAACTTCACTAATTCCCACTATATCTAACTTTAACCTATCCATCTCCCTTTTTAAATTTTCTAACCTACCTGCCCGATTAAGTGATCTGACATTCCACGCTCCGATCCGTAGAAAGCCAGTTTTCTTTCTCCTGATAACGACGTCCTCTTGAGTAGTCCCCGCCCGGAGATCCGAATGGGGGACTATTTTACCTCCGGAATATTTTACCCAAGAGGACGCCATCATCATTTAATCATACAGTAGAGCTGCATGTCCTCGGGAAAAATTACGGCTGTAGTTTCCCCTTGCTTTCAGCCGTTCGCAGTACCAGCACAGCAAGGCCGTTTTGGTTAATGTTACAAGGCCAGATCAGTCAATCATCCAGACTGTTGCCCCTGCAACTACTGAAAAGGCTGCTGCCCCTCTTCAGGAACCACATGTTTGTCTGGCCTCTCAACAGATACCCCTCCGTTATGGTTGCACCTACGGTACGGCCATCTGTATCACTGAGGCACGCAAGCCTCCCCACCAACGGCAAGGTCCATGGTTCATGGGGAGGAATTTATAGGGTATTAAACATATAATAGAACTACTACAATACTTATTTCAACAATGGATTAGGAGGAGTTGGCCACTAATAAATTCTTTAGACTTCTCTCAAACTGAATTTCATTGGTTGTTGAGCTTTTTATGGCTGCTGGCAAGTTATTGAAAATGTGTGTTTCTGAATAATGCACACCTTTTTGTACAAGAGTAAGTGACTTTAAATCCTTGTGAAGATTATTCTTGTTTCTAGTATTGATTCCGTGAACTGAGCTGTTGGTTTGAAAAAGTGATATATTTTTAATGACAAATTTCATTAAGGAATAAGTTTATTGAGAAGCATTAGTTAGTATACCTAGTTCCCTAAACAAGCCTCTGCAGGATGTTTCTGAGTTCACACCACATATAACTCTTATTGCACGTTTTTGTGCCCGGAAAACTTTAGCTTGGCTTGATGAATTACCCCAAAAAATAATCCCATATGACATTATGGAGTGAAAGTAAGCATAGTATGCCAGCTTTTTCATTTTTATATCCCCTTTGTCTTACAGCATTCGCATTGCAAATAGAGATTTGTTTAGACGCTTCAGCAGTTCTGTGGTGTGCTCCTCCCAGTTCAATTTAGTTCCGTCGTATTCAGTTTTTCCATCGACGTAAACTGTTTCAACGGCCGCAAGCATTTGCCTGCAGGAGAACAATGATCGTGTAGAGCCGCCACAAGTCCCATGTAACTTTTTTTTTTTTTTTTTTTTTTTTTACATGTTTCACTCGACCAACGCGAGGATCGTCAGAAATTACGTGGCCGAGGGCCGCTCGTTACAAATATCGTGCTATGTGTAGCGACGCCGTCATCCACGCCGTTGTCGAATGAAACATGTAAAAATAAAGAACAAGTTTCATGCGACGTGTGTATTCAGTCCATGCTAAGCACTCACGATCTGTCTTTGCAAACATTATAAAAAAAGTTCTAGCACTTGAAGAGTGGAGAGTAAAATATGCCAAGGAAAAAAGAGCAAGTGATGAGAGAAATGAAACTAACTTTTTAGCAGCAATAACACACGATTTAAATGTAACTAATTGCCATCTCGGAACTTCGAGAGGGATCAACCAAACGAGTGTTACGCGATTTCCACATTCCATCGTATTTCATACTTTTTACATTTCGCTACATCTACAGCTTCGCGGCAATGAATTCCAAAAATAGTTACAGTTCTCCTTGTGTTACCTACGAAAAGTGTCAAGTGATACAGCATATTTATGCGTTATTCTATTTAAGGAAGAAACATTGTTTACAAACTACGGCCAAGCAATCCTCACAATGTGCACTAATTGTCGACTGAAAATCCATGCTGAACCAAAGAAGTGGATAAAAAGAACGCTCTTGGTTTATGGACGTTTGCTGCGTGTTTTTCTCCGCCATCATTGGTCCGTGTTGTACTGATAGGACTCTAAACACTCTCAAGTATCCTGAGTTCCGAAGATACGCATCTGCTGCAACTACTGGAAGACATCCCGCTGGACATCAGGCGATCAGTGTGGTATCGAGATGACGGATGTCCCTCCCATTCCATACGTGTTGACAAATCCTCTTCAGAGAACATTTGGAGAGCATTTGAACAGTGATTCAGGAAACGCAAAATTTCTGCACACTCACACTGCTGTACTTCTATGAGTGGCGAAAATTGAAAGAAGAGGCCTATTAGAAAACACAGTTCCCGAAGGCGTGAAATGCCTTAAACATGGACTTTCGCTGCCGTTAACTCCAGATAAAATTCAATTTCAATATTGTTTCTCCACTTCATAACGTGTGGCAATGCTCAAGGTCAACATTTTGAGCACTTCGTATGATAGCCGTGATAATAAACCCACGACCCGTGTTAACAGACCGCATTATTATTGCACCTGGGAGTGATGCCACTTCGATCGGCTTATCGTGAGTTTTTATCGTGATATTACACGAGGTCAGGCTGAAACACTTAATAGTATTCCCACAGCTAGCTTGACATCGTTCACAGTGCGATGTGTTTTCCTTAGTCACCAGTACTCTTATTTGCTGTAATGTCACCGCGAGTTTCCGACAGGGGTAACGGGAGGCCAGGTGGAATAATATTGTGGTCGGGTAGTATCTGACTTATGTGTTCGCTTCCGTTTAGTACAGTAGAGCAGACATCTGTAGAAGCCCTTCTCTGACGGCGGGACAGTGATCTACGGCGCTGTTGGTTCAAATGGCGCTAAGCATTATGTGACTTAACATGTGAGGTCATCAGTCCCCTAGACTTAGAACTACTTAAACTGTAACCTCCCCACAGAAATAATGTTAAATAGTTCAATGTTAATGAGAATAAAGCCAAAGTGTAACCTTCCCGTGAAAATAAAAGAAAATATTTAATTGAGCATTGGACATCGTGCTAAGTGTAACCTCCCCGTAATTATTTTTAAATGATATGAATTGAATGAAAATGCAAATAGAGACAAATGTTAGCTTCCCACAGTAATAAAACTCAATGATAATAAAAATGTGCAAAATGTTAAGTCTCCACAAAGTTAACGTTAAGATGAACCTGATAAATTTTATAAGGGCAGCTGCGCTGACCTTAGGCCCTGTGCAATAATTAATCTGATAAATTGATTCTGGGGGGGAAAGCATAGGAAATATTGTTTCAATTGGAATGATTCTTTTCTTAAAAACGATTGCTTTGAAAACAAAATTATTATTGGGGCATTTCTTGACCAAATTAATTACAATTAACAGATGTTATTGCCTGAGCGCAATGCTGCTTCATTACCTTTGATAACAATATACCTCGTCCTGAATCGTGACCAGAGACCCATGTCGACTCCCGCCGACCCCTCACACACGACTGTTCCTGCCGGCTCGCTACATGCAACCATTGTACTGACTACTACTGTCGTCTCGCGCGCGCTACTGCTCTCTAACTGAACTCTCGCGCGGTCAAGCGCAGACTAGCAACGATAAATAACTCTCTGGTCAGAGATTCTGTCATGCCTCGCCATCGCTGGTTGAAACGTACGCGTTTCAAAACCTAACTAACCTAAGGACATCACACACATCCATGCCCGAGGCAGGATTCGAAACTGCGACCGTAGCAGCCGCGTGGTTCCAGACAGAAGTACGGCGCTGTTGTCTCGATAATATTTTATCAAGTTCCATACATGTTGTGTCGTTGAAGTTCTCTTGGAATCGTCTTTCAGATACCACAGAAAAATGTGTATAATGTCTAACGGGTATAAATGCAGATATTTTTATATTTGTATCTTAATATGTATTCACATCAGTGTGTTGATTGTTTTTCCCTGCGTGGAACAGTCTTCCCACGAACAATTCACAAACTTCACGATGTGATGTTTTTTGCATCGTCGTAAATACACCACTAAGCGGACTACGCCTGTCAATATAGACTATGCGTCCACATTTCAACACCTGACCTGCTACCCTGGGGAAAACAAGCATTAATGGCTTACGCTTGCAACACATTCTTGGAGGTACCAGCTAATATAGAAACATAAACTTGTAATACCTTTAATTATTAGCCTGAAAATGACGTAAATACTGATGTAATGTTGTTCAGTGCACGTCCTCAGTCACCGATAGAAATATCTGCGCGTATCCGGTTACACCACGTGGAGCCCTATTACAAAACAAAGTCGATGTCGTAATTCGACGACTATAAAAGATGAAAATTACTTGCGAGCTTTAGGAAATTCGCCATACTGCCCGCTGTAGCTTGGCGAAAGCCGCACATCGATATATTTATTCATTCTCGATATATGTGAGGTGTCTCGTCTTACACGCCTCACCCAGGATATTAATTCAGTAACGGCGCTCGATCTGCTATTCGGCTAGAAGGAGTTAAAATACAGGGCATTCACAACCAATCGAAGCTATCGGGTTTCCTGCTGTTGGAATATGCGTGTGTAACGTTAAATCGTTTTAACTCTAGCTACTTTAAACGTGTAATTTATTCAAATGAAAGAATTATGTGAATGATATTAGTATCTCTAACTATATTACTCTCACCTAACGATAGGATCACCCTCATATGTAATTAAAAAATTGAACATTCTTTCGAACTAGGATTTGCCATTGGCCACAAATCCAATGAACAATTTGCAGTCGTTAAAATACCTTCAAGAATAAACTGTGGTATCCGTAAATGAAAAACTTTGGTAGCAAACAGTGCTCTAGAATATTACATAAGCATTCTGCTCACTTCAGTTCCGAGTAATTCAATAAATCTCTTTCGAACATAAAACCCTTTGAAATGCTGCAATAAGTCGTTCACTTCTTGTTAATTAAACTGAGCATAATACTTTACGGATTAACTCGTTTAGATTTATGGGCTATCGCTTGCATGTTACTTCAAACGTACACTCTAGTGGATCACAGCAGACTACCTGCTCTTGCAGCGCACGCTGGTGTAAGTAATCAAAATCATCTTTGTGGGATGCACATGATGATAATCCCAGACGTTAACGTCGCTCTCGAATAATATCGATAGTTACCTTCCTTCTGTCTCAAAGATTATGATCGAGGATGAAAGGTACCACTCCAGTAAAAGCATTTTTTGTTGTAAGAGGTCTGAAATTCAGACAGTAGCTGCCGTTACAGTAGTACATTCATAAACAAAGTGAGTGCGAATCTTGTATGGATGTAGCAGATACTCAAAAATCGGAAACAAAACAAATGGTCTCGTAAAAACCGGTTGAAAATTCTGTAATTTACAATGGCAACAGTCAATACCATTACAATAAATGCATGCATACATTTTGCTCACAGTGTGAAATCAGAATAAGGCTAACAAATATTACGATAATTTGCTTTTTAATAGAAATAAACTGGTTTAACATAGTGTATGAGTCAATTTGTCACCAATGGAAGTATTTTATTTCTCCAGAAATCAAAAATAGTATTGTTACTTGTAATTAATCCGAACTGTTAAGTTCATTTGTATTAGTTGAAGCTTTCTGTGGCTTGGGTAGTTCGAAATGTAGTGTTAACAAATTACGTTTACAATGGGAATCATACAACCAACCAATCGCACGCCAAAATTTTATTCAAAGCTTTACCCATGTTTCGACAGATATAAATCTGTCTCCTTCAGAATAAGTAATAACACCTAGAAATAGGATATATTATAAACAGTACATGGAAGTCATATGTGCAGCTAAAAGAAACCCTGTACGTCAATTCTGATGTTTCTTTTGCTGCACATTGACTTCCATCTTCTGGTTGGAATATATCCTATTTTTTGTTGTTACTACTTCTTCTTAGGAAGAAATGTTGCTGTATGTCGAAAGCTAGGCAAAGGTTTGAGTAAAATTTTGCCGTGCAACTGGTCATCTCTGTGATTTCCAGTGTATCCATAATTTTACAGTTGCTGACTGCTGCCACGTTCAAGATGTTAACAAATCAGCACATCGAATTCCCCGAAGACAAAACGTCGTTCTTTCCAAAACCTTTACATCTGTTAGAGTGAAACATTTGTAGTTCAAAGCAGATTCCAGTACTTTTGAGTCGTAGCAATTTGCATTATGAATGTTTGCAAATATTGCTTGCTGTTTTGCATGCTTATCCACCAGCTTTTCACTTACGATACGCAATGCGTCGTTGTTGACTACCAGCGATGTCCCTGTATGACACGAGTCAGTTCTGCTAACGTTTGTCGTCAACTGCCCCTAGGTAACACTGCTGCCACTCCTATGGCGAACGAGTGTAAAAAATTATCTACAGCTTTTCGCATTCTTCATGTGTGCACCTACAGTGGTCACGTTAATCTGTTTCGTTCTTCGAGCAGGCGCAGCTTTTTAATGGCTGTTTCTGAAGGTCCTAACCACGATCTTTATATTACCTCTTGAGCACGAACTCAATTTCTGCAGCATGTCGCAAATTGTATGTAGTCTATAACACTGGTCACAAATTAACTATCTTGTTGAAAATTATCCCTGTGGGATATTTCACTTTGTCTCTTCTCGTCTCTTAGTCGCTCCTTCTGCTGCTTTTGGAATGGATGTTAGAAGTACCACTGTCTTGTTCGTGCTACTCAGCACTAGTTTCTCTTCAAATTGGGTACGTCTTTGTATACCAGCGATCAGCAACTTTGTAAAACCAACCGTTGATTTTCAATCCTCATCATATGGCCGTTTATGTTACTGAGTTAAATGCTCGCGCAGCTAGATGTTTTAAACACTTTTCTCATTTAGCGAGAATCCTGGCGCGCTGAGAAACGAAATCTTCTATAATCTCCCATGCTTTATTTACGTGTGTTGGTCTCCATGATGACCAGTGCCGAATTTAAACTGCATTGTTACAAAAATAGATTTACGTCGGTAATGATTCCTGTACAAATTGACACCGACAGCTCGTACGTTCGAAATCTGTCACTTGTGATGGAGTCAAACACAATACGGAATTTACAGATTCGTTCAACGGATTCAAGATCTCCATAGACTGTCAAGATCGAATGAAAAATCTATTAACCAACTTGATCCAGTACGTTATATCCATCCTGATGTTGACACAGTCACTTGGACAATGCTTTTAACTAATTGCCTAGAAATGTTCCACTATATAACATACCTGTTATTCTTTCCTAAGAATACGCTGGTATTTCATGTGGTTCTTACACGTAGATTCATTTAATCGAATAGAACCAGTGACTCTCTTTATTATGTACGGGTTTTGCATGGTTCCTTTATGGAAATAAGAAGGTACACGGCACAAAAGCAGTATCACTTTTTCGAAACCCCGTAATTGTCTCAAGTCGCGATGCGTAAGTTTGAAATTTAGCTCAAACATGCCTACATCCTCCCCATGTAATGCTGCAAAAGCGTGACGCCCTCGGACTCGACGATTCTTCAGACAGTAAGATGTCGACACATGCGAAAAAAAGGCCACAGTTCAAAAGTTCACGTGAAATGTAAGATGAGTAAATGATGTCACATTGGCACCAAGTTTCACCAAAATTCTTTCGAACGTCATAGTGCACGTGTCACACGATGGGAAGGTCGTCACATCTCTTTTTCCCACATTTAACGCCTTCTTTTGAAGGCTCTGTGATGGAGGTTAGAACCGCGAAACACGGGTTTCTTACGGGTGGCCGAGCAAAAATTTCAGGTACACCGCGGCTCGAAATCGACACGAGAGGCCTCAGGAGGAGGCATAAAGGGCCTCAATAAAACCACCCGTTTCCGTGGGGCGTTGATTCCGACAGATTTTGTGGTCTAAAACGACAGTCCGCAGTGCGATGAGCTACAAGAGAATGTTCTTGACAACGTTCGACACTGCTGACACCCCCTGGATGATTCGACCCCACTCTAAGGACATCGTTGTCTAGCAACCAAGCTTAATGTGATCTTATCCTTTTGGAGTGTAGTACGACTGCAGTTTTTGATCTGATATACAGGGCTGAACCACTAGGGACCATTCAAAACCACTCGACGAAATTTGAACGTAACCCGATGCAGCAAAGGGTGTTTATATTTTCAGAGCACTCCTGTTTCGCGCCCTGTTACAGCGTCATCACGGAGGTGTGCAAGATTGACATTGCTTTAATAAAACAACAAAGGGCACCTGAAAAACCTTCCAGTTTGGTAACATCCTCGATGCTACCCAAGCACCTTTATTGAGCACGTTAACGGTGTACGTGTCACAGACTTTGACACCTGTGAGCTGAGTGGTGCCTCGTGGCTTTCCTACACCTGAGGACAGGCAATTCCACATAAGGGGTGTCGAAAGGGTAACGTGGCAGGGCGTCGCGCCTTTGCACATTTTCAGAGGAAGGTTGCAGGCATGTTTGAGCCAAATTTCAGACTTAGGCGTCGTTATGGGAGACAGTTAAGGGGTTTCAAGAAAGTGATCCTTTTTTGCACAGTGTGTACATTAACAAATTAAACAATAGCAAAGAAAGAAGTGCGGCACTGTATTAATTAACAAATTGATAGTGCACCCATCACACATATTGAAACTGTTTTTATTCAACTAAGTCTGAATTGTGTGTATACATTAGGTTTTAAATCGCACAGTTGGTTGCTTTTTGAATGGTAAAAGGAAAAAAAAGCTTTTGAGCCAGATGTTTGTAATGGGAAAAAAGTTCTCTGATTATGTCTGTTATTTGTTCGCTATCAAGGATGTTTCGCAATAGCATAAGAGACTTCGTAGGAATCGAGAGCTACGTCTCAAATCGAAGCTGGGAGAGACGTTCGAGGCGCCTGGCAAAAAATCGGAAGTTCTGTCTTGCCCCTCGTTAAGTTTGCGAGAATATGCAGTGATTACATCTACGAAAATAGTTTAACTGAGCTGCTGTGATCGATTACTGGCGGGAAAATGTGAAGTGCATTTGCAATTTAGAATCAGTCTCATTATTAAGTGATATTGAGGGACTCAGTGTTATGAAACTTAAAAGAAAGGCAATAAAATAATATTGCATTCACAGGTAAATGAAAGGTTGAAATATTTCCTTTTCGTATGATTCTCTATTTAATTTGTGCTTTATCTCCCAAAACTGCTCTTAGACTTAACAATATTGTTGTCTTAGGAAAAAGTTGTAACTCTGAGGTGAAGATGTGTTCCGAAATGGATATTACGCACAGGTAGCCAGACATAACACAATATTTAGTGATGCAGCAAAACCAGAACCTGTAAAACTTCGGAGTAAATATGAGACACGGCAAAAGGCAGATCCTCTTTAAATACCATCTGAGAGCAGCCGCTTAAAGGGGGAATCAAAAAAACTCTGAACTCACGGCTAAATAAAGGTATTGTAAGTGATTTTGCGACATGCATGTACAAGTTACAACCTCAACAACAGTATCTAAACTAAGCAGTTATAATATTTCTATTCAGTATAGGTATTTGCAGGAGGAACGTATTTCTTTTATTGCAATTTTCGGTTGACATCATCTCGCCGGCAGGCAGGCGAGCAGGGAAATTTGTGCGAAGGGCGTTCCGCGGAGAGCAGTCTTTGATGTCTCTTGGGAGGTTGGGGCAGTCCTCAGAGCTGAGAGCTCAGCATCAGCAGGCCGCCGCCGGCGCTTCGCCTCTGTCGGCCCTCCGCTGGCGGAAGCCGGGCACCCCGCTTTGCACGGCCCCGGGCCCGGTCGCTGGCCCGCTCCCTCTTCTCAAACGCGCCGCAAGTTGGACAGCGACAAAAGACCACACAGGCTGGCCGCGCCGCTGCCGCTGCGGGCGGCCCACCGAGTCTCCTCTCGCCGATCGCGGTCAGCGGGAGGTGAGTTGCTGTGCTGGTCCACACAGCACTACGATAATCGTTTATTTCTGCTGCCTTTAGTAACTGTGTGGCAGACTTACACAGCTACGTCGTTAAAGAAAAGCGGCATTTTGTGACACCAACCCACGTTCCATTAGTTCTCATGCCAAAGCAACACGTTTCAGAGACGTAACATGTCCATCCGATTATAATCCCTATTTCACTGACTTTCAGGAGGAAAGTTTTCGTCGGTAACCAATTAAGGAAACTTCTCCTGTTGTTCAACAGCAAAACCAGAAAAAATATGTTCGTTGCGACCGCATGAGGCTTCCGACTTCTTGAGCAAGAAGTTATCTGGCATTAAGTTTGGAAATACAAACACAAGATGCAACAATACTCTACTCTTTTACACGTACATGCATCTGCTGCAGACCTCTTACTAAACGTTTTAGTTCTGCAGGTGGCGCATGGGCTCCAGTTGTCTCGGTGGTCGACGACGGTCACTTCGCCTTTCTTCTCCTAACCAACCTACCTTTGGCCTTGGTCGGAGGATTAGCACTAGAAAGTGACGAGTCTCCGAGAAAGGGTCCCCTTCATCATTATTTGAGAGTACTCAAGTATGCGTGGTTCTCAACACTGGATGACGGACGGACGTAAAATTTTTACGTTAATGACTCATACGAATTTTTCGTTTCGCAACAGCAATTACTAGATGCTACATTCAAAATACACCTGTGAGATATTGAGAAGTTCCACATTCTTTTTGAACCACAGCAGGAAATGCTTCATCCATGTCCTCTGGTTACCTGTCCGGACTTCAAAGTCGCTTTCTAGTCTAGCTTTTCAGTCTCTCTCAGCAGCTAGTAACTTTCAGTGTTGGATGTAGGCCGATATGCAATAGTAGGCAATATTTCCATGGGGCACTTCTTTGTTTGCATCTGTTATTTGTGGAATCCCTTATACCTGCTTCTGATAGCCTCAGCAAAATTCTAATTCACGCTAGTGATTTGATATTCTAGATCGCTAAATCTAATGGTTTGCCTTTCTCGTTATTAGTCATTAGTTGCAGTCCCTCCTGATCATTTCTTCAGAATATTCAAGTTATTTGTCGAGCACTGTATGCCGTACCTTCTCATAGGTTACTTCCATTGTGCAAACGATACGAAGAGTTTGGTTATGTCAGACAGAAGAAGTAACTGCAAAATAAATCTTGTATTGTACAACTTTGACTCCTGCAACTGTTACATTGTGTTGTGTGCAACAGTAGCGACGGAAAACAAAAATATGATGTTTTACTTTTTACATCCCGTGTAGACACAGCTCTCGGCGCAGTGTTAGTATTTACCGTTTTAAATCGCTCTGCGATTTAGTTCTGATTAGGGGCTGGGTAGTCTGTCGTGGATACTGTCGTGTATTAGTATGTTCTTTAACGTGTTACCTATGTCCAGGAAGTAATGCACCGCATTTTTTTCTTCAAGAATTCTTTATTGGACATAAAGAGAATTACACACACGAGAGAATGGTTCAAAAATGGTTCAAATGGCTTTGAGGACTATGGAACTTAACATCTGAGGTCATCAGTCCCCTAGAACTTAGAACTACTTAAACCTAACTAATCTAAGGACATCACACACATCCATGCCCAAGGCAGGATTCGCACCTGCGACCGTAGCGGCCGCGCGGTTCCCGACTGAAGCGCCTAGAACCGCTCGGTCACACTGGCCGGCGAAAGAATGGTGTTTTATCTAAACACCCCATATTTCCACGTAATGTCCATCCCGTTCTATGGTCTTCCTCCAGCGCGAAACAAGGGCGTGTATATCCTCTCGGTACCAATATACGACAGTGCGAATAATTGCATCCTCGCCGGCCGCTGTGGCCAAGCGGTTCCAGGCGCTTCAGTCCGGAGCCGCGCGCCTGCTACGATCGCAGGTTCGAATCCTGCCTCGGGTATGGATGTCTGTGATGTCCGTAGGTTGGTTAGGTTTAAGTATTTCTAAGTCTAGGGGACTGATGACCTCAGATGTTAAGTCCCATAGTGCTTAGAGCCATTTGAACCACTTCCTTTGCAGATTGATAGATGCAGCGCCAACTGCCGAGTCGTAATGCGTCCGTTCTCGCGAATGACGCCATCAGCTCGCTGCAACAAGTCAGGTGTGACAGCAGTGGCTGGTCACCCCGACCGCTGCAAATCGTGGAGCTCCGCCGAACCTTCTTGTGATGACGTCACCCTCCGTACACAACGACTAACTGTACTTCTGTGGACAGCAGATGCTCCATAGACTTTGCACAGGCGTTTGTGAATATTCCCCACAGTTTCTTTCTCTGCAGCGAGAAATTCAATGACGGCACTTGCTTGCAACATACATCAGCTACAGACGCCATTTTGAAATGTCCTGTAGGTACACTGTCTGTCGGAAGTTACGGGAACTTGGCGCGCCCACTGAGGAGACTTCAAATAATACATACGTAACGTTTCGCATCAGTAGCATTGTTTTCGACTGAGAAAAAAATGCGGTGCATTACTTTCTGACAACCTTCGCAGATTAATCGCAGGTTTACGCCCCAATGCCTTCATTGTGCATCATCTATTCCTTACAGTCACATCTAGAAGTTTTTAAATATAGTCCTTCAAATTCGGCAGACTTCTTTTCGCAAGATGGTTAGTAACCTTGGAAGTTCCCCGTAGGAACTACAGTGGCAGGAAGTGTATATTGCTATTGTTCATCATATCTCTGGTCAAGTAACAGGTGTTACCAGTACAGTCGAGCGTAGACGTCCATGGTGGCCGTAGTTACTACTTGCCCGTAGGGGAATGTCTGCTGTGTAGTACATGCCCCAGGCGTAGGGACAGAGTGCGAGGCCCCGCTGGGTCTTTCAGAGAGCCACAGGGTGCACCAACATCCTCGCCGCTCATCGCTGTTTTATTGATGATGCGTTTTGTGCAAAACACCTACAAGTCACCAAGCCGAGCGTTCCCGTAATCGAACGATGGGCACTAATCTCTCCATTTCGATCTACGAATATTTATGATCATCATCATGTAGAATTAGTACCACAATATCGATATGTTATACTATCTCTTACACAAATGCGATGAATAACTGTTGCCAGAAGAAGACTACGGATGGTCGGCATCGTTGTGAGTGATGTCATAGCGCGCTGTATTGCGAAGTGTTAGAATAACAAGCAGATTTTTCTTGTACTGCGAGAGTAAAGTAGGCATGATAATCGAAATCGTGGATAGCGTGTACAAGGTACACTGATGCATCATTCTTGTCTTAATGTCAACACTGCCCCGCCAATATCACGAGCGCTAGATGATACTAGAGCTTTTTTTATTCCAGTGCTTACTAAAATACATTAGGTATGAGGGCTTTTTGGAAAGTAAGGTCCAATCGGTCGCGAAAAGGAAACAACTGTGGAAATCAAAAATCTTTTATTTGTAACAGTTAGCTACAGATTCCAGCTACTTCCCTACATACAGTAGTTGCCGCTACATCTGAGACATTTGTCGTAGCTTTTTACCAACTTTCCAATTCCCTTGCCATAGAAGGCAGCCGCCTGTGCTTTCCGCCAATTCTCTGCGCTGATCTGTAGCTCTTTGTCTGTGGCGAAAAGTTGACTTCAAACAAGCGGTTCATGTGAGCAAAGACGAAACGCAGGGGGAACCAATTACGGTCTGTATTGTGGGTGGTCAAACACATCCCCACGAAAACGCTGCAGGAACATCTTCCTTGCCCCTGGAGAGTGCGGTCAAGAACTTTCATGAAGAAGGAAACGTATGGCAGTTATGTTGTGTGGGCTGTGTGACATCAGCGAAATCTCACACCAAGCCATCATACTTGTTGGGAGACATTCTTTATCTAGGCTTCTTTACGTTTACACTGTGCGTTCAAAACTGAAAAGATCAACCAGACACGATTGACGTGCATACTAACAGACACTGTCCAACACATCTGGTTTTCACCGTCGTTTCCATTTCGCGCCCTATGGGGCCTTACGTTCTGAATAGCCCTTTCCATCTGAGAAATGAAACACCAGCCCGTTCTGAGAAGATGTCTTGAAAGTAATGCTGTCACTCGTGCATTATTACTATGGCTACGTTCTTAATCTCGACTTTTCTCTAATGCAGTCGATCGATAACAACCAAAGACACCGAAAGGTCGGTAGACCTTTGTTTGCCACTACTTCTTTGCGCAATTTGCCGTCCGCGGTGTACTACTGCCTTTGCTACAGGCATATAACAGCGTTAATGAGTAGCTGTTGGAGTACTGACTGTTCTTCATGATTCACCGTTTATTGTTATACATATCGTTAAACTTGGTATTGACTTACACTTTCTTCAGTCTGCTCCATGTAATGAGAATATAGAATTCCACTTTAAAGAATACTTCTTTTTGTAACGATAAAGAGACCGACAGAGTCGGTCGACGCTAAGCGTCGTATGATACTCGCAATGACTGTATTTGTATAAAAAAATAACAAAATCACTGACAGCTAGTTGTTTACAGGACAGATACCACAGTAACAACCACTCACAGCACGAGTTTGGTCGTATCTTCTGTCCTCTCCACCATGATTATACCTCAGCTGCCGACTACCAGCAAGCTGCGGACAACTGCGATCTTTAACATAACTGATGTGATGTGAGTTAATCGTATATGCTTAGTTTGTCTGCGGGCTATGTTCGTTTGCGGACTATGTGGAGAAAACTGTGTGATTTCCTAGGAAAGTGATAAGACCATTGTCATGCTGCAATGCTAACTCAGCACCTTAACGGGTAATGTGTGAAAATACTCCGTACGCAACCGTACATGTGCTGCTGTCGGAGCTGTATAGCCCTTGCACGAAACAGCGAACCGACAACAATGCCCCCTTCAATGCTCAACTTACAGGCGCTTTGTTATCCTGACGCAAGTGTGTACAGCTACGCACTACATAAACTAAAATGTAGTATCTGCCGAAACGCCGGAAATGTGTGCTTGACGATTCGCAGGAGAGGCCCGGTATACTCCACAAGCGACTGCACCGTACGTGACTGGGATACAAGTTACCACTACTAGCTAATATCTGTCCTCTTCAGTTCGCGTATTGAACGAGAGAAGAGTGAAAGTCTCTGTGTATCTGTAGGCACACACGTCTCCCTTACATTATTCTCACGATACCACCGAAACACATTCGCTAGTGGCAGCAGAACGGGGTCCACAGTCTTCCTCGAAAACCGGTTCTGTAAACCCAGTGGGATTTTGCGAGAACTGCGAGTACGTCGCCTTTGTTCTAAAGACCACGACTTAAGTTCTCCGAAATTCTCGGTGAGAATTTTGTATGGACTATACCAATCTGTTAACGATGGATGGTTGGATACATGGAAGAACCCTGGAGATACTAAAAGGTATCATATAGATTATATAATGGTCAGACAGAGATTTAGGAACCAGGTTTTAAATTGTAAGACATTTCCAGGGGCAGATGTGGACTCTGACCACAATCTATTGGTTACGAACTGTAGATTACAACTGAAGAAACTGCAAAAAGGTGGGAACTCAAGGAGATGGGACGTGGATAAACTGAAAGAACCAGAGGTTGTACAGGATTTCAGGGAGAGCATAAGGGAACAATTGACATGAATGGGGGAAAGAAATAAAGTGGAGATAGAATGGGCAGCTTTGAGGGATGAAATAGTGAAGGCAGCAGAGGATCAAATAGGTAAAAAGACGAGGGCTAGTAGAAACCCTTGGATAACAGAAGAAATATTGAACTTAATTGATGAAAGGGGAAAATATAAAAATCCAGTAAATGAAGCGGGCAAAAAGGAATACAAACGTCTCAAAAATATCAACAGGAAGTGCAAAATGGCTAAGCAAGGATGGCTAGCGGACAAATACAAGGATGTAGAGGCTTATCTCACTAGGGGTATGATAGATACTGCCTACAGGAAAATTAGAGAGACCTTTGGAGAAAGGAGAACCACTTGCATGAATATCAAGAGCTTTGATGGAAACCCAGTTCTAAGCAAAGAAGGTAAGGCAGAAAGGTGGAAGGAGTATATAGAGGGTCTATACAAGGGCGATGTATTTGAGGACAATATTATGGAAATGGAAGAGGATGTAGATGAAGATGAAATGGGAGATACGATACTGCGTGAAGAGTTTGACAGAGCACTGAAAGACCTGAGTCGAAACAAGGCCCCCGGAGTAGATAACATTCCATTGTAACTACTGACGGCCTTGGGAGAGCCAGTCCTGACAAAACTCTACCATCGGGTAAGCAAAATGTATGAGTCAGGCGAAATATCCTCAGACTCCAAGAAGTATATAATAATTCCAATCCCAAAGAAAACAGGTGTTGACACATGCGAAAATTACCGAACTATCAGTTTAATAAGCCACAGCTGCAAAATTCTAACGCGAATTCTTTACAGACTAATGGAAAAACTGATAGAAGCCGACCTCGGGGAAGATCAGTTTGGATTCCGTAGAAATGTTGGAACACGTGAGGCAGTACTGACCCTACGACTTATCTCAGAAGAAAGATTAAGGAAAGGCAAACATATGTTTCTAGCATTTGTAGACTTAGAGAAAGGTTTTGACAATGTTGATTGGAATACTCTCTTTCAAATGCTGAAGGTGGCAGGGGTAAAATACCGGGAGCGAAAGGCTATTTTCAATTTGTACAGAAATCAGATGGCAGTTATAAGAGTCGAGGGGTATGAAAGGGAAGCAGTGGTTGGGAAGGGAGTGAGACAGGGTTGTAGCTTATCCCCAATGATATTGAATCTGTATATTGAGGAAGCAATAAAGGAAAAAAAAGAAAAATTCGGAGTAGGCATTAAAATCCATGGAGAAGAAATAAAAACTTTGAGGTTCGCCGATGACATTGTAATTCTGTCAGAGACAGCAAAGGAATTGGAAGAGCAGTTGAACGGAATGGACGTTGTCTTGAAAGGAGGGTGTAAGATGAACATCAGCAAAAGCAAAACGAGGATAATGGAATGTAGTCGGACTAACTCGGGTGATCCTGAGGAAATTAGATTAGGAAATGAGACACTTAAAGAAGTAAAGGAGTTTTGCTATTTGGGGAGCAAAATAACTGATGATGGTCGAAGTAGAGAGGATATAAAATGTAGACTGGCAATGGCAAGGCGAGCGTTTCTGAAGAAGAAAAATTTGTTGACATAGAGTATTGATTTAAGTGTCAGGAAGTCGTTTCTGAAAGTATTTCTATGGAGTGTAGCCATGTATGGAAGTGAAACGTGGACGATAAATAGTTTGGACAAGAAGAGAATAGAAGCTTTCGAAATGTGGTGTTACAGAAAAATGCTGAAGATTAGATGGGTAGTTCACATAACTAATGAGGAGGTATTGAATAGATTTGGGGAGAAGAGAAGTTTGTGGCACAACTTGACAAGAAGAAGGGATCGGTTGGTAGGACATGTTCTGAGACATCGAGGGATCACCAATTTAGTATTGGAGGGCAGCGTGGAGGGTAAAAATCGTAGAGGGAGACCAAGATATGAATACACTAAGCAGATTCAGAAGGATGTAGGCTGCAGTAGGTACTGGGAGATGATGAAGCTTGCACAGGATAGAGTAGCATGGAGAGCTGCATCAAACCAGTCTCAGGACTGAAGACCACAACAACAACGACAACATACTCGTCATTATCTACACGCAATATTTGACACACATTCGAAAAACGTACAGAGAGAGACTTTACATTCTGATCCTTTTGGTTAATCATTTGTAAAGTGACGCAGAACCTTCAGATGAGTAAAGTCCTGTACTTTGCAATTCAACTACCTGTACCTCGTGGCATATCTTTGACATATGTATTAAGTAAGTTGTCAAGCAGCCATTTGTGCAGAGTGGCTGGTACAAAGGACTACGTTGTCCCGCTAATAAATTAAGAATAGTTCCAAAACTCCAGTTCCGATCAAGGTTTATAAGGGATTTCCCTTCTTTTTAGGAGAATGCCGTAACTGGTAACCTCTCACATTTGATACTATTTGGGAACCTCTCTGCCACCTTTTGGTTAAAAACGTGCTAGGCACGACTATTTCGCACCATTCACGTCACGCGATTCTACGTACGTTTTTATGGCAACGTTTCAGTGTTGCTGCAGTGTTAGGTAATTGTGGCTTTAACTCAAGCTAATCAGTGTTGTTGTTTTCATTTCGTGACTGAAAGCTGGTATCAGTACTGCACGGTCTGAGGGATCTTCTTTCGGAATACGGAGTTCAGGCCTTCGTATCTCTGTCTGGGGACATATTTCCGAAAATAACTTTAAAATAGCTCAAGTCTGCAACGTAAAGTGGGAGTAGCGTGCACTATTAATTACCTGTCTCGCCTACTGAAGTGCAGTAAGTCAGAGGAACCAACGGTACTTCCCCACCGAGGGGACGACTGAACAACTGACACTGATAGCAGACGGCTCGTCTAGTGAGGAGAGCGACTGTCCACCGTTGCATTTGTGCCCTTATGTGCACGTTTTAATTTTAAAGAGGCGGGCAATGAAATTTATTAGGCGAATAAAAAACACAAAATACATTAAGTTATTATTTAAACATCAGGGATCAGGGTGATTCTGGCGAATGTAAATCGCACATTTAAAAGCTTGATTTATTCACTTTAGTTAATATTTCGAGTGCTAGTCATCATAGGAGTTATCGATGCAAAATAAATGAAAAATGAGATCTTACTATACCAAGAATCTGTTCGATATTATACCAAGAACAAATCAAATTCATCACGCTTCTAGCAGTGCATGTAGAGCAGTTTGCAGGCAAATTATTTACGCGAATCAGGTCGTTTACTATCATATGGCGCGTCCAGCCAAAGTTTTTCACAGTCTCTCTTCCCCCCTCCCTCCCCCTCCCCCTCCCCCTCTGCCTGCCCCCCCCCCCCCCCCCCCCACACACACACACACATGCCTGGAATTTTGGTGATAACAAACATAAAATACATAACGTATTTAAATACGCGTATAATCATAATGTGTTCGTCAGTGGTTGATATATTTCTTTTTGCCGGATGCCCGTCGAGGAAGTCGTGGGCGCCATCTGTTTGTGAATGGTATAAACTTCATTAGCCGTCTATCGTATCTAAAATTTTGTGTCTCGTATTATCTGAGACGAAATTTGGGGATTAGCCGAGCATCTGACTCACCGAGCATGGGAAACCACCCATAAAGACATTAAGACTGGCTAGTATTGCAGACCTCTGTCGTTAATGCACCGCGCAATTTCTTTTTGGATCACACTCACTTCCGTTTCTCACAAGCTAGCACGTTACGCTATACACTGTATGCGCTGGTCACTCTGTACGCATTTGGTGGAAGTGACTGCTTCCACGGACTGTTTTCCAATCATTTAATTAACAATCCGTGTTTCTGCTTATTCATGTACAATACGTTACATTTGTTTATGTTTAGGGTCAATTGCAAATTCCTGCATCGAGCGCTGAACCTTCACAGATCTTCCTGTAGTTCGGTACAGTTTTATAGCTTTACGACTTCTCTACATATAGCACCAACATCCCGGGAAAGCCTCGTGGGACTTCGACATCATTCGCTAGGCCTTTTACGTACATGTCCCGAAAAGCGATAGTGCTGTAACTTTCGGGAGTACTAGGAATGAAATGCTGTGTTCTGTTCGCTAGGAATTCTTGAATCCCATCACGAAGCTGGTGTGACGTCTGATATTCTGTACGCTCGTATTTTATGCCTTTGGTGACTGTACGGAACGTTATCAAACGCCTTCTAGAAGTTGAACGAAGTCCCAAAGTGTGAAAAAATTTCCAGGAACCATACTTTTTGTAAATATATGACATCAAACTTTCCTACCATGGTAAAAGAAATGAATTGGCTTCACATCACTCTTAATACCAAACGCAGTAGCGGTCGACGTTTTGTTCCGTTTGTCATTGCCTCACTTTTAAGTTCGGCTTACCAGCATAAGTGAAAATGAAAAGAGTGCCAGAGAAAAAAATCTATGTATCCTTCCAGAAAACGGTGTCATAGAAGGCCTGGAACCGCATAGTTTTGACAATAATTGCAGCTACCGTCTAAACCATTTAAAGCGGTCTCTTATTCCGAAGAAGATTATTTTTTATCAGAAATCCAGTACGATTTTGTAGCGTGTTCTTTTGAAGGATGTCACGTAACACTTCATTCAGTTATGTTAGTATGCCGCTTCCGTACAATCCGAGAAATTGGAGTTTCTGTCAGTGTGGTCCAGTTTCTCGTTGAGAGGACACTGACAGTGCCCTTAGTGAGTTTTGAGAGAAGAAAAGATGTGTCCATACAGGCCGCAATTTCTGTGCTGATGTTGAAAGAGTAGGTTCTTCTCTCTACTTACTGTGTGGCCGAGAATGAAGCTTTTTCGTACACAAAAGGTAATACTGCTCATCTGTTGCTATTAAGTTTGAAATAGATTGAACACTTATTATGTCTCGTACACACTTCTGGATGATTTTCTTAGCTGTTTTGTATAGAATTTCCTGTAATTTTACTCTCCGAACACCGTACATGTAATTGCGGTAAGCTTTGGAAAATCTGCTTAGATCATTCAGAATCTCCTATCCACTCATTAAACAACTAGTTTTGATTGCAAAGGCGACTGGGCCTAACATCGTTACATCGTTGAATTGTCATTACATGGGCAGCAACTAACTTTTAATTCGTAGATTTTTCGACGTTTTTCGTAATTATTGACGTTGTTCCATTGAGAAAACTGCCGTTCTCATCCTCTGTCTTGAAGCTTTCTTTCCAAAAGGTTTCGAAGGCTTGTTCTTTCAGTTCTGTCCTTCATTTACAGTCTCCAACGCACTGTCACCCTCTCACAAATAAAGCTCTTCAAACTCTTCACTTTTTGCAAGACTGTCTTTCAAAACGACCAAGCCTTGAAATCCAATAAACAAGAGAGCAAAGAATAACTAATGAGGTTTTGTGTAAACGACATAGTGCTTGTAAGGGAAAGTTTACGGAGTCAAATGAAACACCACCGCCTACAGGTTTAGTGAGGGACTTGGAATACACAGGCTAAGACAGAAATGGAGAGATAAAGTGATTGAGATAGAAGAGAATGAGTGGGAATACTAAAAGGAAAGCCGACAAAACAAATATCAAAGAGGGCTTTCAAGCTCATTGTATCAATGCGCACTTGCTGCGAAAGGACAAAGAATGGCATTAGTATCAAACTTAAAGGGACTTTAGTTCTGCTTTATTTAGTTCTGGATTTTGTTAATTGAAAATGCGTCGTTTGCAAGTTGTCCGCAAAACACCAGAGGTAAACTGATTTTTTTCTTTTGAGTTTGTTTTATTTGAGCGGGAGACAGACTGAGGTGACAAAGTTGAAATTCGTATTTAACACTCTAGGAAACAAAAAGAAACAATCGTAATTAGCACTCCAGGGAACAAAAAGGAACAAATTTTCGTAACTTCTTCAAAACTTTCTATCGAGACTCCTTTCTGGTCAACGTATGACTGGACTATTGTATCACTTTATAATTCAACCACCTCGTCTGATCTTATCTTTGTAGTAATAATTATAAAACTTCAGCCAGTTTTGAAGATGCAGAGTTCTCTGTTCCTCTCTTACTGCCCTAAGTTTAGTGCCGACAGTGAATTCACGAAGTTGTTTGCTGGTTTCTTGAGTTTGCTGAATGTCAGCATCAGCGGCTATTATTCCACTAACATACAGCTGAACTCTCCCTGCTAGACAGTACATGTTTCTTGTAGGTGTCATAAATATTGTTTTTCCATTAACTACGGTCTCCTTTCTTTGTTTAAACATTGGTTAAAGAGATATTTCAATTGAAAAATTTGGTTATTCAATCAGTAGATGAGAGAATCAGATAACAGAAGGTCAGGATACATTTCAGGATAAGGGTAGTGGCCATCAAATATGTTTATCTCATTTTATTGAAAACGGTTTAAATAAGAAAAGTTTGGGAGTTATGTTTGTACAAAATAACAAAGTTTTTAATTTTTAATATGAATACGTTTCATGCGTATATGGTATTGTATGAATGTCATTTCAGCCAAATATGGTGTGTGAACGAAGTCACATTGGGAAATTCCATAGCTAAGCAAGCGTGAACAGTGTTTTTATTTCATATTTTTATTTGTTTATTTTTCTATGTCGAATGACACCACAGTGACGCCATTAGCTGTGAATTTTGAGTGATTTACACGTGTTGTACAGCTTCTGTAGAGTGACAGTTGTAAAGCCCCTTCGGTTCTTCTTCCACCTATGTTTAAGGTAAAATAGTAACGTGCTTCGCGAAATAATATTAAAACTTAATAAAAGCTATAAATATTAGACACTCAGACTTCTAAGGCACTAAGGATGTTCGTTAGTAGTCACTGCATTGAAGTTCGAAGTGCAAAGCACCTAAGGTAAGTAATTTGTTTACTGTCAGACATGCTGAAATGAAGAATTTATTGTAATTGCGGACGTTACGAAATATATCAGTGAACATCATGAAAATAAAACTTCATTAAAGTAATATATATTATTATTTCGTAGTTTATAATATGCTTTTCCTGCGATGTAAAAAATATAGTGAGTATTCTGGTAAGTGTCTGAGAAAAATTATAAGTTGCCATTAGATGTTCGTTAACAGTTATCACAACATAATGCTTTGTCTTAAATAATCAAGATATGAGAGAATCTTGGCACTAGTCTGTATAAGCTTTTTGGTATTTGGTTCATATTTTTTCTGTGACTGAAAGTAGCTACATAATACTTTACTGATGTAACATCTTGACAGTAAACGGAAATTTTTTACTATATCAGGCAAAAATCATGTGAATCAACACTCAGTGTTGAATGGCCATACTTTATTCGATTTATCCATCAGCAGCATGGATTGTTCTCTATTTTAACGAGTCTTATTTGTAATCTTGGCAGTCGATGGCTTATATACTCACTCTACGGTGCACCTAGAAACGGAAAGTGCCCTAGTTGTGTCAAGATTCATTCACTTACATACATTTCGATTATCCACGGTCGAAATTTTAGGACACTCGTTGCATAACGTAAGGTAGTGAAGCATCAGAGCAAGTTATTCGGGCTACAGCCTCCCACAAATAGAGGGTACACGGTTCCGTACTTAATATTTTCATTTAGCAAAAATACAGAAATCCATGACGTATATAATGTCGAATAAGTCGTAAATATTGAGTGCTGTTGAACGAGGACTTCTACATGTTGATGGAAACTTTATTTTTGGTTGACCTGTGAATCGTTAAACGTAGACGAACACAAATTTGAATCATTTCAGTGGTGATTTATTAATTTGTCTCTGGCTCTTACGATAACATTACGTTATAATAACATTAAAATTCTATGTCTTTCCATTCGGTTGCTTTGCAAGGTGTATAGCATATGCGTAATAATTACATTTATACTAAAGCATTTTAATATTGCTATAATTAACTGCATAATTACAACAATTTAATTGATTCGACCTGGTTGCAACATTCGTATTCGGCCAGCGTGACCAAGAAACACGGCTCCAACTAAAGCACAAAACATAATATTTGTATCCGAGCTGCTGTTAATAATACATTTGCAAAGGTGTGCAAATGAAAGTAAGAATATGGTGGGATTGGTATTTCAGTTCTGGACGCACAATGTTCAAATCTCTGAGTGAAAGTTAACTGGGATTCTGTAAATCACTTCTAGCACTGGTTTGTTCAGTGGGGTCACGCCTGATCCCTTCGCCATACTCTTGTAGCTGAGTAGGTATTCCATCTTTAATAATTATTACGATGCAGAAAAGCTTCTAAGCAACACGCTCTCCCTCTTTACTCCCCAATCCTTGACGCTTTTAATCTTAGAAGTATACTGCGAATACGGCACACGACCTGATCTGTGACTAATTTACTGAATGCGCTTTTCTTCAGTGATAATCATTCTAAATTTACAGTTGATGAAGGATGTGTATGGGACTGAATAGTAATTGAGTCATCGTATTGGTTCCCAATGGTGCACAAAACGAACCGGCAATTTGTAGAGATGTAGCTCCAGTGGAGTGTAATGAGGCTAAGTCTTGTACGAGTTAGTTTCGTGAGACGAATGTGCTGCGCGATTTGTACTTGCATGTTCTTGTGGTAGCCTTTGCATGGAGTGATTTATGCGTTTTGTTGCGGCCAGCTCTCCATGAAGAGCTTCCCCACTCAATCTGCTACAGCTACACTTGCGACCCGCAGCCTCGCAGATAGCAGAAAGGCGCTGTTTAAACTTTGATGATATACGCCCGCGAATACCTCATTAACTGCCCAACAGCCAGCCACCTGAAAAGCACTCTCTTAGGTATGCTCTTTACGGTTCCGTCAGCTCTCCGCTTTCGTGCGTAATTAATTCTGAGTTTCGGATCTTCACTACACCACGCTAATCCCGAAGGAGCCACGTCCTTACATCGTTTTAGTGCTTCTGTGTCAGCCAAAGGCCTTCAGCGATTAAAGGTTGCCTGTGCATGTTCACAAATGCATCGCACTTCCATTTATTGGCTGACATTTCGCAACCTATGAAACTTCCCGTTCATCGTCAAATAATGTTGCAAATACTTACAGGGTCGTGAGTACTAAGAAGATGTTTCTTAGGAACGTAACTGTGCCACTGACATTTTAATATTCACTTGTTTTTCGACACAAATAGAAAAACATTAGAAAAAAGAGAGGAAATAGTGTGCTATAAAATTTTGCATTGTAATCCAATTGCGAAACAGTTTCTGATTATAAAATCACACACAGCTCCGGAAAGTCTGTTGAACAAATTAACGAGCTATTGTCACGAAAAATGGAAGGAAGCAATCACGCTCCGATATTTGATCAGAATGTTGGAAGAGATACAGAAGAACGCAAAATTTAATCACAGGTCACTGAGTAGACAAGAGTATCCACTGCTGTCGCCATTCGAATACCACCTCTGAGGCACAACTGTGTGTATACCTGGAAGAGTCCTTGATGACAGCAAGAAGGGCTTCAGTCCTTCTATCTAGAGCATCGATCGCAGATCCGCTCTTTAGGATAAAGGCCCACAGGCCACACTGTCTGGCCCAAGTGCTCAACTGATCACAGGCGATAGAGTCATCAACTCATGCAGCGAACGGTCTTCTATGAAGAGGAAGTGCGGAACAATTGCACCTTTATAAAGAGTCGTACATATACTTTCATCCCAATTTTTTAATGGTGGTTACACTAACCCTGTGACAAGAAAGGCAGCCGTGGGACTCTGTATGCTCATTCAACAAGCTGCCGACCCACTCCAGGACCTTGCTATAAGCACAGTGGCCTCTTTGCACGATGCTCATAGCATTTCACAGACTATCACTATGCTTCCAGAGTGCTCTGAGCCTTCGATAGATAGTTTTTAAGGGCACTGCAAATTCATAAGCTGCTGTATACTCCACTGACATCGTTGAGTTTGGATGTGCATTTACAGCGAGACATCACTACCATTGTCGAATAGTTACTCCTTTTAGTTCTCCTCCAGGCCACGCACGACCTTGACGTCAGCGACGTCGTCCTACTTCTGCTGTGACGGCGTTGCGCTATGGAATGGGTGCAGCTGGCGTCTCGGTCCCCGCTCACTTCCACCGTTGAGGCGGATGAATTCTGCCATGAACGGGACACAACCTCCTGCCTTGTAGCAGCAGTCTGGCGACGGCAGGAACTGACGGCAGGTCAGCGGTCCTGTGGCATCAAGTCCCACCAGGAGACTCAGTCCAGTAGATGGGTGGCCTGACCCAGTCGCAAACCCATGGCTGCAAATGGTGGTGCCCAGTCGTCTCATCTTCTAGTGTTACTTGGCATCTTGGTGGTGTTGCTTGATGCCAAATGAATCTGCCTCAAAATTAACCCCTGTTTATACGATTCTGCGGCGCATTTGTTGCCCTGTTCCCCAACACCAACCCAGCACATGTAGCTCGCAACAGGGGGTCTTGCCCTTGTGTGGCGACATCGTCCTGCCCACTTCAGCTATTATCACTCCTTGGTTTAGGTTTCGCCAGTCATGGCTGCCTCGTCCCACAATTCTTTTGTGCGAGTGTTATTCCATCCCACAAGTCGCCAAACTGCACTTACCGGCCGTAAGCTGCTACTGCAACACTTTTCGGTGGCTACTTCACAAATTTCACTAAAATCTAGATAGCGACACTACCTACACAAGTCGTATAGTGTGTTAGAACTTCAACTTAGAACAGTAGAAACAGCAGTAGGCTAAATAACCAAAGGAAGACGTTTTCTATCGATGATACTACGACAGGCGCCATTTGGTGAGTGATAAACTAGCCGCACCAACAGCAAGAAATACAGATTTAATAGAATTTAATGGATACTAGCATAATAGTGGAACTGGATTATGTAAAGCATATCACATAGTTACTCTGGCGACTACAAAGTGTGGATACATATTGAGAGACTTCACCTCCTCACACACACACACACACACACACACACACACACACTCACACTCACACACGCGCGCCGAAATTGCTTAAGGTCGGCCTCAGAACTTAAGTCGTTGAAGTTTTGATTAGCAGCCGTACATCAACAAATTAAATCTGTTGAGAAATGGCACTTTATGATCAAAATTAATACAAATAAAACCAAAAAGTAGTATATTTAAAAAATTAAGCCCAGACGGACAGTCGCAGCTCTGAAGATACAGCTTACGGATGGCAGATGACTTTCAAGACCTTATTCACCATAACAAAGGCAAGTAATTTCGTGTATCTTAAGTGATGCATGTTAATCAAAGCCACATAATTATTTAGGGAAAACACTGCATGAGCTACTGGCTCCTGTTGAAGTCTACATGAAAGGATACTACTGTAACGATTTAGTGCTGAAATTTATGTTACGGTAGCAAAGTCATAACAAAATTGTAAATACATTAATGTGAGAGACCGCCCCCCGGTAGCTGAGTGGTCAGCGCGACAGAAGGTCAATCCTAAGGGCCCGGGTTCGATTTCCGGCTGGGTTGGAGGTTTTCTCCGCTGAGGGACTGAATGTTGTGTTGTCCTAATCATAATCATTTCATCCCCATCGACACGCAAGTCGCCAAAGTGGCGTCCAATCGAAAGACTTGCACCCGGCGAACCGTCTACCCGACGGGAGGCCCTAGTCACACATTTACATTTTAATGTGAGAAATAGACCGGTGTGCAAAACAGAATGACAAAACTTTCGGATAATGGTCACCTCCCACCCCAGTAACGTACGAACTTCGACCATACATAGAAAAAACTGCTACAGTGTACTACAGAAGCTAAGTGGAAGAAGTACGCAATGAGACGAACAGACACGACATTGTTATTGAAAAACGATAATTATACTGAAGTCATAGCGATTTATGATGATCCCTTGGAAACTACGAAAGACAGGACATGGTTCCCAATGCGGTGTGTGATGATGAAGGATGCCAATGCATGCTCTGCAGCGTGCTCCCACGTTGGGCACAGGGTTGGAGCGGAATTCTTGTGGTAGGGCGTTACATTCCTACAAGTGCGCATTTGACCGCTGCTGGATGGTCGCTGGTGCATGTGGACGCGCTACAATACGCATCCTGCGCGTGCTCGATGGGACTGAACTGAAGGAACGCGTGGGCTGGTCCGTACGCTGAATATCTTCTCACCCCGAGGGCTTCTTTACCTGCACTCTTCGATACAATCGCGCATTGTCATCCATAAAAAGGAAATCATGGCCGAATACACCACTGAAAAGGCGGACACTCGGAAAGAGTGCAGTGTCACAATATTGTTGGCCGATGATAGTACCATGTTCAGAAATTTGGAGCTCAGCACGCCCATGCAACATTTTGCTTCTCCTCTCATAACACATGGAGCACAATACGATCGTGTTCGCCAATGTTCTTGAATGCATTACGTGTTCGCACCTCTTGGCATCTGAAGGTATGTCCTGAATCACTTCTCAGACTCCGGGTTCCCGGGTTCGATTCCCGGCGGGGTCAGGGAATTTCTCTGCCTCGTGATGACTGGGTGTTGTGTGATGTCGTTAGGTTAGTTAGGTTTAAGTAGTTCTAAGTTCTAGGGGACTGATGACCGTAGATGTTACGTCCCATAGTGCTCAGAGCCATTTGAACTTCTCATACTGAAACTGTTCTCGTCCGAGAAGAGCACACGACTCGACACCTTGTTGGTCCGATCCCTACGCTCTTCGCACCATTGCTAATCTTTGAACACACTAGAACTACAGGTCTACGTCATTGACACTTTACTGCTTCCCCATGTGCGTCTTTACAGGCATGCTTTCGGCCTTAAGTCATTTTTGTGGATGACGATCCACAACCGTATCGAACAGCACAGGTGGAAGAGCACTTGGAACGAGATTATATTCGGCGAATGGACGGGCCTGCCCGTTTCCCCCATTTAAGCCCCATCGAGCATGTGTGCAATGCGTTGGGGAGATCTATCGCAGCACGTCCACATGCACCACCGACAATCTAACAGTTGTCAACCACCCTGGTGGAAGAATAGAACGTGCCTCCACAACAACTCCTCACCAACCATGTGGCCAGCGTGGGAGCATGTTGCACAGCACGCACTGCCATCTGAGAGGTAGAAAGTGAGGAGCTGGGAGCGGAAGTTGCCAGGCAAAAATAAACAAAATTGCTATCCCAAAAGAAAATTTTATTTCCTCAGACCAGTGTTGCATTATTAAAATAAGAAGTATTAATAGTTCCCGAAAGGGTTAGAAGTCTGCCAGAATCCCTAGTTAAGTTTCTGCAGTAACTCACCGCACAATGACATTCAAAAATCTGTTCTCTAATACCTAGGCATAACAATATTTTACGCAAGATAAACAGCGCGAACACTTTCATGAAATGTTAAGCCCTAGCAGTATCTAAACGTTAGTAAAATGCCAATAAAACTGCGTTATCTTTAGGCAGTCTGTAGGTTAATTAATCCTTTAGGAACACGCAGGAAAATTAATGAAATAACTATCTGGAACTTTAGGAAAAATCAAATTTTGGTTTAATCAGTTAGTCATGTTCCAAAACATCGAACAGGCTTCAGTTAATGCAAATTCACAGGCCTCTACAATAAAAAAAAAAGCAAGGGCAGTGCCGGACACCTAATATCACACCGGAAACAGTCGTTGCAGCACTGATGAAACTTGTCAACCCAAACAAAAGTGGACCAGACGGATCAGCAGGCTGTAGTTTGCAGAACGCAGAAACGTTGTAAGCAGATTTTGGGAAACGCGCTCGCCTATTTTTATTCCCCTGCTGATGGCAGCTGATGCGTGATGTGAAGTGCACAGCAGCGCTTTCCTCTGTCTGTCCAGGCTCTACCTGCCACTAGCCGGTGCTCGCGGACTTCCACATATTTTCGCACAATAGAGTCCTGTTATCCCGGCCGCTTCCTCTTGCGAATCTGCACAGCCTCACCGCGCGGCCCTCGGCAGCCGCCGCCTTGCCCATCCGTCCCAGTCCTAACGCCAAAACGGAACGAATCCCAGCCTGCATGGCAAGCCCTGTAAAAGCCACTCAGGAGGACAGATGGCGTCCTCTTATAGGACGCGGCCAAACTTTTTGCTGGGTAACTGCCACAGATAATAGTGATAACCACTATCGATAAGAACTGGCACGGCTCATGGCTCGTGGTGATCACACACTCTTTAAGAACTGTGTCGTGCCTTTTGTAATGTCCAGGGGACCATTATGAATCGCCATGTCCTCAGTGGAATTAGTGCTCTTGAGTAAAAGTGTCACTTCCGTTCGACTCATTACGCATTTGCACAATTGTTACTTGGCAGTAACACGTCATCCGAAAGTTACTTTTTCTTTTACATTTTGTACACCAATGTGTAGTGAAGGTACTGGTATGCAACCAGCTACATTGAGATACAATGCCTTTTTCTATGTACGTAAAAGAAATGAGACACGAAAGATACATTTCCCGCTTCAATACTGAATTTCATATTTCCCACAGCGCCGCACATGCAGTTGTTGCGTGGCAAGCGGCAATAAAATTGCGAACAGTGGCCGTCAGTGCTAAGACAGAAGCGCAAGGAAGCCGAGTAACAGATGGGGCAAGGGTGAAGTGAGCGCGGAGGTGCGCTGTAGCGCCTTGCCTCTGCTGCTGAAATATTAACGGAGCTGGGCTGAAAATTTCATTACACCAGCGTTCCCGTCGTGGTTTCGGCGCCAGATTATTTACCTAACGCTACTTGTATGCGTCTACGGCGGCATCCTTAGGGAATTGCCGCCACGGCAACACAACATTTTGCCACATCCCTCCTTGCAGTGAAGGGCAGAACTTTTTTTTGCCATCTTTCAAGATTTAGGAATTTTCTAGAATTTATCAGAGTAATGTTCTGTTTATTTAATAACTTTAGTGCGGTCTTTAGAATTAATATATCATATTGATGAAGCAACATTGTCTCATTAGTGAGAAACCGTCAATAATATCGTAGTAACTGCTGTAAAAATTCAGTTTATTGGTTTGCATACAGCCAGTATACGAAGACGAAGTAATTTATATTTTTGTTAATCCAAAACATTCGTAGTGAAGATTATTTCGTCCGCGTGTTCTGTGTAGATTACTGGGGAATGGCACATGGTTAAAACTCACGCAGTTTGTAGAACTTAGAAACTTTTTCTCCAGTTTCACTGTGTGGAACCAGGGCTTCGGAAGAATGTTCGGTTGTATTAACCACATTTCGATATTTGATGTTCATCTTCCCATTTGCGTCTTGCTCTTCCATGTAATAGTCTTATGGTCCTGTGTCCTCATTTCAGTCGCCCGTGTTCCATATTCATCAACTGTTTCATTTATATTAAGGTTACCATATGCCGTCATCATTATCAGTTCTCTCATCTTCCCATGGTTTTCATAAGACCCATTACCAATGGATTAGTTATCTCCATAAGGACTGGTTCTTCAGCAGTCTGTTGTTAACAAAAATATTTTTTCTCTGTGTTTCAGTGTGTACTGTCTGCCCCGGTAGCTGAGTGGTCAGCGCGACAGAATGTCAATCGTAAGGGCCCGGGTTCGATTCCCGGCTGGGTCGGAGGTTTACTCCACTCAGAGACTGGGTGTTGTGTTGTCCTAATCGTCATCATTTCATCCTCATGGACGCGCCAGTCGCCGAAGTGGCATCAAATCGAAAGACTTACACCTGGCGAACGGTCTACCCGACGGGAGGCCCTAGTCGCGCGACATTTACATTTTTAGTATGCACTGTAAAGCATCGAGTACAGCTCTGGCTTCACTAGAATAACTCACTGAAAAGCGAAACCGGCATATATGTAGGAATGCGCAAAACAACTCTTACAGGCGCGGTACCTGCGAATTTTGAGCCAACTGTATTAATGTCGAAATACTTTGGGAATTATCAGCATTGCAAGTCTTGGATAGTTGCCGTGTTCTGGCGAATGTTTTTGTTGACAATTGAAAACTGTGGCAGTTGGATGTTTTTCGTTGCATTGGTGACACGAAACAGGATGTGCTAATTAAATGTATGTTCTTTATTTCCTGCAAGAAAGCAAGGAGGACGCGCATGATTACTTGGAAGTCATGATGTAGGTTTTGTTTACTTTACTTGTCCATGAGCTGGCTCTGTTGTATTTACGTTGTCCCATGACTGAATGTGCAATGAATCAACGACAAACCCATTCATTACTCAGTGCTATTCAGAAAACAGTACAATACGACGGATCAGTACTGGTACAGTTTCGTAGAATTCACTGACATGCACCTTGTGTATGGGAAAGTACGTTGCAATTCTTTTGATGCTGAAAGGCTTTCCAAGGAACAACTTCCTGGCAGGCATCATCCGTCTCGACGAGTGTTCATTTCTCTCGATCGACCAGTGCAGGAAACCAGTTCATTGGAAAGAAGAAACAATGGACGTGGTAACATGATACTGGACCATTCCCACTCCCTATTTTGAAGAGGAGGTGCTGGAACGTGTTGCAGCGAACCCCGCTACAAGTACTCGTCGTATTGCACGTGAAATTGGCGTTGCACATACTAGAGTGTGGCGAGTACTCCACGAACAATAATTACATTCATATAACCCACGACGAGTCCATGAAATCCTTGTGATTGTCTTTGCACCATGGGTCTCATTGTGTCAGTGGTTGCTCCAACAGTGGACTGATTGACCAGATTTCCTCCATATCGTGTTGTTTACTGGTGAGGCCTCATTTAATCGTGATGGTATTTCGAACAGCAGGAACATCCATGTGTGGGATGAGGAAAACCCTCACCCTGTAGTAGTCACACCATCAAGTACGTTTTGCTGTCAATATCTCGGCCGGCATTGTAGGCAACAGTGTCATTGGACCATATCTTCTACCTGGCCGTCTGAATGCCCATCTGTACGTGAGGTTCATACAAAGATTTGTACCTGAGTTGTAGGAGAACATACCCTTGGCTGTTCGTGAGATGATGTGGATACAACAAGACGGTGCACCGCCTCACCGTAACCATCTCAATGCTGTATTTCCTGGTCGCTGGATTGGAAGGGGAGGTCGTATTCCATAGCCTGCGAGGACATCTGCCCTGAATCCCTTGATTATTTCCTATGGGGGTACCTAAAGTCACTTGTGTATGAGACTACAGTGGATACGGAAATGGAATTAGTTGCCGGAATTGTAGCTGCCAGTGATGTGATTTGAAACACACCAGGGATATTTGTCAGGGTGCGTCAGAAGATTGTTCGTCGATGTCATGCTTGCATTGAGGTTAATGGGCATCAGTGTCAGAAAATTTTGTAAGATACAGTGTAAATGGTACTTCCATTGTGTCAGTGATGATATTTGCAGTTAACTGCAACTAAAGTAAATAAAAAGTACACAGTAATGTGATTTTATTCCTATTATCTCCTTATACTGGTTTCTCCGACCCCAGGTCCCATTTAATATCGCTTCGTGGTATTATCTCTAAATATTTAAATGGTATGACTGGTTCCAGAAGTACGCCGCCAGTTTTGTAATCGGTTTCTATCGAATTGTCCCTGTTATTTAAATTTCCAGGCAGTTATCCTGTGGAACTACCATTCCATACACCAAGTTGTTCTCTGGTTCCTTACGATGATTCTCCTACAATATTTTCGTACATATAACAGTGAGAAATTTAACATCAGAGTTGGGGATCATGAAGTACACTGAGTTAAGGAATTTTGCTACCTAGGCAGCAAAATAACCCGTAATGGACGGAGCAAGGAGTGCATGAAAAGTAGACAAGCGCCGGCAGAAGGGCATTCCTGGTCAATAGAACGCTACCTGCATCAAACATACACATTAATTTGAGGAAGAAATTTATAAGAATGTACGATTGAAGCACAGCATTGTATGGTAGTGAAACATGGTCTGTGTGAAGATCGAAACAGAAAATAAACGAAGCATCAGAGACGCAGTGCTACAGACAAATGCTGAAAATAGGTGGACTGAAAAGATACGGAAGGAGTTGGTTCTCTGCAGAATCGGCGAGGAAAGGAAAATGTGGGAAAGACTGACAAAGGAGAAGGGACAGGATAATAGGACATCTGTTAAGACGTTAGGCCATACTTTGGTGGTGCTAGGCCCGCTATAGAGGGTATAAACTGTAGCGGAAGACAGAAATTGGAATACGTCCAGCGAGTAATTGAAGACGCATGTTGCTGTTGGTTCTCTGAGATGAAAGGTTGGAACGGGAGAGGAATTCGTGGCGGGCCGTAACCAAACCAATCAGAAGACTGGTGACTTCTAAAAATCGTCAGTGTACAATCTGTTGGTGCTGCTTGGCTCAATCTGAGGAATTCTTGCTGTATACTAAGAACATAGCGGTCGGTTCGCTCTTCCTTGGGGCACAGCCAACGTTACATTCTGTTCTGTTCAACATTAGCTTACTGATAGCTCTGACCCACAAATTCTACACCTCAATCAGCTGTTCCAAATAACCATATCATATTCAGGCGTCGTCAGTATGGCACAGTGCTTGCGCTTTTCGGTAATATGGGTACTCGGAATCCACATTTTCACCTAAATCTATCGTTTAAAAGATATTGTGCTTGAATTAAGAAAGCTGTATTTGACACGGCTGGTATTTCCCAAACTCATGTTTATTCTTTAAGAGAAAGTCTCTGCCTCCACGAATTTCTTGTTGTTCGAGCTTACTTCGCACGGCGAAAAATGAGCTCTTAAACCTAGCAAACCTGTTACCAGTTTTCAACTGCAGGGAAGAAAATCTCCTGGTGGTACCGCAGTTGTCTATAAAGCTGACACACTGGAGGCTTAATTGCGGTACGTGTGGTAGACTCGTGAAACAGCCGCGTCAAGTCCACTTTAACTGTCAGGACTACCCTTTCGTCATTCCCCTGCAACAGAGAGCAGACTTTTCCCTGATTTGTTTCCCATAGTTCTCCACTAGCAGAAGTGAAGAGGCAAACGGGAACCAGGAATTCTCGTAACCATGTCGATCAGCAAATGCCTCGTCGCGTCCCGTAAGCAGCTCGCGTATCTCGACTCCCGCAGGGTAAGCCGTGTCGCGCGTAAAGCTCCGGCCGAGAGTTAAGTTAGCACCCGTCCGCAAAGTTTGTGGGTGGCAGCTGTTCCGGCTTCCCTCTGCAGGCAACACCTTGCGAGAGCGCCTACGGCGTAGGCTGCTCTGCGCGACAGTGTCTGCGAATGCGGCACCGACAGTTCCTGAATACGGCATTGCAGTGCCTGTGTTTTTACGGTGTACTCTGCTACGCCCTTTAGATAAGCATGCATGTCTGAAGGAACAGGCTCGATGACATTGTGGAGTACATCGTAAAAATACAGGCACTGCAATAAGGTTCTTCATGCCAGACAAGGATTCTACAATAATCGTCAAGTCTGTCCCTGTGCGAGAATCACAGCGCTTCTGCGAGTACAGAACGTAGACACACGGTGACATTTGGAATTTTGGGTCGATTTTGGAGGATTGCTTCGATGACCGAGGCGATTAAAGTGACCGCTCGCGTAAAGTGGGAAATCCGGGTTCGAGTCCCGCTCCGGCACAGATTTTCGTTGTCACCAATACAGTGAGCAGGTGGAGTCTGATCATATTCGCAATGCAGATACATCTTTTGTAGTTCTTGATCAATTCGTGTGAAATGGAGAGAAAACGGGTGGGAGAGGGATAGGAAGGAAATAATGACTTCCAGCCGCACAGGCATTGAGGCAACACAACGGCGAGAGTTGGAGAGTTGAAAATTTGTACTGGACCGGGACTCGAACCCGGATGCTCCACTTCCCCAGAACGGTTGTTTTAATCGTTTCGGCCATCTGGACACGCCTTCCATCAGACCAAAATTCCCAGCTTCCTGCTCGCCGCCCCGCAGCGATCCCCAAACATTAGCCCCTACTCGCTGAATCCCGTGTCCCATAGGAATTCGGACATTGGTTGTACATCCGCACTGATATATTATAGATATGAATAGTGTGTCCGACGGAACAGGCACCACTCATATCAATAACCAACTGTTCTGACACGATCTTCGGGCGCGTGCGTTCCTTCGACAAAATTACTTTACATTTATCGAAGAAATACACTATAATTGATCACGTGCACATTTTTATTACTTTACAGAAAAGATTAATATGTTGTACCCCGCAGAGATGTGTACTGGTGCTGCCGGATGCACACGTGGATTTTATGCTGCGTATTGGGCGGGTGACTACTGCTCTTTTCCATCTTCATGTTACTTTGAAACGTTCAAAATTGTTCAAGTGGCTCTGAGCATTATGGAACTTAACATCTGAGGTCATCAGTCCCCTAGACCTTAGAACTACTTAAACTTAACTAACCTAAAGACATCACACACATCCATGCCCGAGGCAGGATTCGAACCTGCGACCGTAGCAGTCGCGCAGTTCCGGACGGAAGAGCCTAGAACTGCTCGGCCTCCGCGGCCGGCTTCGAAACGTTCTGGTGCATAGAAATGTCGTTAAATAGTACGTGGAACTTCCAGTAGTACTAAAAAGATTATATTTTGTTCTGATGCATAAATAAAACTTATAAAAATTTCAAAAATATAATGTGTTTCATAATTCTTCTTCTCTATTTATTTAAGCACGAACATAGGGATATTACGGTAGTACTATTCTATACAAAAAATATCGTATTGCTTATACTGTGGACACTGTTTGGTTCATTCAGCAGAAGACATACAAACATTTTGTTTCTTTGCGTTTATGTTACGATAGCTTTTTTTTAGAGCTTACAGGTCAAGAGCATACACACGCACTACGGGTTGGAGCAGGATCTGCTTTCGAGTTCTTAGCATCAACCACATTCGCCCAGTGGTTCAAAAAGTCACCATATTAATTGTAGGATAGTCGAAACGCTCTTTTTGTTTGATGTGTTCTTACACCATAATTGTTAAATCTATACATTCTTATTAAATTTTTGTCTCTGTCATGAAGTAATTCCAAATTTTGTTAGGACGTAATTATAGTACGTGTTTACTCACCTTCGTCGCATAATGACTAGAGCATACACATGATATTCGAGTCGCAACAGAAATTCACTTTCTCCTTTTGGATAAGAAGCTATTTGAATCAAAGGAGCTGCATCAGTCATTTGATAAACAAGAACGAAAAATAAGTAAGTAAACAAAGCATAAAAATGATCGATTGCTGTCGTGATGGCTATTGCCGCTTATAGACCCACATTTCCTGAAGATCCGTGTCATTAAGGAGCACAATATTAAAGAAAGTGCCATAATGTTTCTCTTCTCCTTAAATAACTTGTGACGGCTACTGAAATGATTTGTTCATGGTAGGTTTCAGTATGGTTTTCATAAAAACGAACGTATGTTAAATTTAGTTAGAAAATTCAAGTTATTCGCTTCATATACAATATATATCACACTGAAACAGCTTTGACAATATACTTCTCACTCCTTTCGCACATTTTTTGAATAAGGCATTCTATGGGAGAAAGGAGCTTCACCAATTTCGCGCATGTTTGATACTATTATGAGGCACAGTTTAAGAATTCTGGGATACAAGAATTGGCTTACATGAAAGATAGGAGCCCAGAGACATTCATGGCTCTTTCATGTTAGGTGCTGTGATAAGCCTGTTTATTTAGACAACGTGAAGATTTAAATTATTTAATTTTCGTCCATTCTGATTCCTTGCCTCACATTCATATCGAGATCTAGTCCTTCATAAACGCCGTTGTGAGGAACTGTGATCTTACACGTCACTCAGTAACAGCATTTGTGATTTTATCTATGAAGAAAAATAAAAAATAAGATGTGTTTCATCGTGTAACTACTACTGTTTCAATATTTCACAAATCGTCGGTGGTAAAAATCCTAATTTACTCTTCTGTTTTACATGCACTGAGGTGACTAAAGTCACGGGATACCTCCTAATATCGTGTCGCACCTTCTTTTGCCCGACATCGTGCAGCAACTCGACGTGGTACGGACTCAGGAAGACGCTGGAAGTCCCCTGCAGAAATATTGAGCCACGCTGCCTGTATAGCCATCCACAATTGCGAGAGAGTTTCTTGTACAAAATTTTGTGCACATAGTGACCTCTCGGTTATGTCCCATAAATGTTCGATGGGATTCATGTCGGGCGATATGGGTGGCGAAATCATATGCTGAAATTATCCAGAATGGTATTCAAGCCAATTGGGAACAGTTTTGGCACAGTGACAGGGCACATTGTCATCCATAACAAGTCCATCGTTGTTTGGGAACATGAAGTCCATGAATCGCTGCAAATGGTCACCAAGTAGCCGAACATAACCATATACAGTCAATGATCGGTTCAGTTGGACCAGAGAACCCAGCGCATTCCATGTAAACACAGTCCACTCCATTATGGAGCCAACACCAGTGTGCACAGTGTCTTGTTGCCAACTTGGACCCGTGACTTCGTGGAGTTAGCACTATGAACTCTTTCCAATTGAAAGTAGGAGTCATCTGACCGGGCCACGGTTTTTCAGTCGTCTAGAGACCAACGGATATGGTTGCGAGCCAAGAAGAGGCGCTGCAGGCGATGCCGTGCTGTTAGTAAGGACACTCGCGTCGGTTGTGTGCTGCTGTAGCCCATTTACGCCAAATTTCGTCGTACTGTCCTAACATTTCACGCATTGTTGCTTGTCTTTTATCACTGACAACTCTATGCAAACGCCGCTGCTCTCGGTCGTTAAGTGAAGTCCGTCGGCTACTGCATTGTCCGTGGTGAGAGGTAATGCCTTACATGCGGTATTCACGGCACACACATGACCCTGTGGATTTCGGAGCATTTCCGAAGTGAAGTGTTCCATGCGTCTAGCTCCAACTACAATTCCACGTTCACAATCCGTTAATTCCCGTTGTGCGACCTACAATTTCACGTTCACAATCTGTTCATTCCCGTGAAATTTTTTTCACATAAAGCTATCTGTATTTGTGGATGTCGCTATGCCAGGACTTTTTTCACCTCAGTGTAGTTCGTTAATATATAAGATCTTCTGCTTCAAACAGTAGAAACTGTCTCATGCTCAGGTACTTCCATGTCAGCTAATGAAACAATTGATGACATCCCTGTGTTATATTGCATATGGAAAGGTATAATAATTATATGACATCAGTGGGGTACCAAGTGTTGTTTTTAGTTTTGAGGGGAGGGCAAGTATATTCACTGACAGTTGGAGACGGGGAGCAAGCAATTCCGTTCATTGATTCCGTGTAAAAGAATTACATATATATCTCTCAGCAAAACCGTTAGACAAATATGTACATCAATAGTGTTAGGCAGTCAGTGCTACGTTGCTAAACACAAACAAGTAGAAACACTTCATCAACGTCGAATGTTGTAAAAATTGACCAAGTTTATCATGTCCTGCATCTTGGAAAGAATTTTGTTCCTTTAATTTTGAAAAAACATCATTTCGCTAAGCAGACAATATTTCTACTTTTCTTTGGGGCCACTTAGGAGCAGTATTTCAGCTTTTTTACAAACTGCAGTAACAATCGGCAGCTGATAAACCTGTTATTATTATTATTATTATTATTATTATTATTATTGTTATTGTTATTTTAGAAACGTTGTGCACTGCATCTTAGCATAAAAATGAAATCACAATTTCTTTCGAAAAGGAGGAGGCTATATTTTAATTTTTGTGCCTCCAAAAATTTTACATTCTATTTTTGCACCTAGTTTTCCTTTTCTCATTTCGATTCTTTCAAGTCACTCATTAATGTTCCGAGCCGTTTAACGATGAACATGGAGGAGGTGTAGTTGGGTGAGTCTCTGCTGGGTCATTGTTGGTCTCAGGCCACTTCAAGCTGTCGCAAGGATGTTGCCGAAACTGGAACTGTAATAATTTGAATGATAAGACGAATAACTTCCTGAAACAGTTATTCAACCGTGAGACATTAACCAATAGAGGATACATTACATGGTTGCATATCAATCGTGAGATATTTTAGTGTTTTAAATATAGGTTCTTAGAGTAATCTTTGGCTTTCTCTAGCAGTACATCAAACGCTTTGGCTACCCTAAGACCCGTAAGAGCTGCCTTTGTTTTTAGAACATTTACTGAATTTCCCATTCTGGCCTCATTAAAATCTGGGTTCTGTAGAGATCTGGTCAGTTCTTCGCATGAGTCACTCATAAATAATGTCCATCTTTTCGAAACGCTTTGCGTACCGGCGCAGGACTGACGGTTTTAATCTCTGATTGAGCTCTGTGCTTTCAGTACCTTGGTCATTCGACACCTGGTCATAGGTTTCCCTGGCAATAGTACTTGAACTTCCGGATTTGGAATCGTCTGGTCTATATGAGATGGTAGCACAACATTTGCTTACACGTTTTTTCTTTTTATGGCTTACAGAATTTTAGAAGTCTTTCACAGTTACCAAGACATCGCACAATGGGTCAGTGCTTCTAGAAACATCCTATAGTGCAAGATCCAAACAATGATTACCACAGTGAATGTAACAACTCTTTGACTGGTCTTGAACAAGAATTTCCTTCACTCCTCCTATTCCACCCTGACATACTAACTGTACTATTGAAAAACCGGATGCAAATAAACTGAATTACGACCGATGTTTTAAGAAGACCGTGCTGTATTTGGAGCAAGCGTTTGTGCCCTGGAGTCCGATGGACTGTACGAACAGTTCATTTACTTCTAAGGTTTCAGCAAATGCAGCTTATACAAAGAACGAACTGTCCGTGGCCAGCCACGCCGGTGTGCGATTCCGCCAAAATTCCGTAAAATGGAGAATTTTTATTTGCTGTACAATGTCTCATATGACCCATAATTTCCAGTATTTAGTTTAGTAATACTGACGCCAACCACTTCAGCCACTCCGTCGTTTCTGGTACATCGTTCTTCCTCTCACCGAGAAGTATCGTAAGGTTTCCGGTGACTGCTTCATGACCTCTCACTGGGCCTTCAGTCCGATCTCCGATCCAGGAACCTGTGTGCGCTGATAATTACGATGAAAAGACTCTTCTCGTATGTTTTGCTATGTTTTGCACTTTTATGAACCATTTTTCAGTTACGTTTTCTATGGTCTTCTACTTCACTGTGTGGATAGCCATAACGCGCACACAGCAGAGAATAATACCACTCGTTTCTTTGTAATGTAGCCAGAGATAACACACAAGCCAATTCCTTCACGAAATTTGTGGCAGGACGGAACAGAATGTAGCTGGAGTTGCAAGACATTAAAGTTTGTTCGACAGCTAGTAGGTTCAAAAATGCTACATCTTGATACAGTTATAAGCAAAAACAGTAGTCAATACGAATACGAATCGCATATTTACATTTCTAAGTGAATCTATGGGGGAGGGAGAGGGTGGAGGTGGCAGGTAGAAACCGTATCTTTTTCCTCTCCCTCCAGTTGCATGGTATGTTCCACAACTTTTTTTGGAATCGGAATTAAGGCATTTCTTACATACTTACACTGTTAGCAGCAAAAGCTCTGTGAACTTCGAAAGGGGAGAATAAAGACAGGAGTAACTTAAACTTTTTATTTGGTTCGTGATGTGCGTTCGGATAGCTCACGGAGGAAAAAATTGCTTGGCAATGTCACGGTTGTGCAGTTCTACGAACTTTTCATTGAGAGTAATAGCATTAATTAGAACTTATACCAAATTCGCAACGCTCCCGAAATGTTACTGGTAATATTTTTTTAATGCATTAGAAAATCTTCCTTAGAAAATTAACGCTTATGTGTTTGAATTGCGCTGCAGTAGTATTTCGACAGACCATTCTCTGTGACTGGTGACGTATCTGTCAACAGAGAGGTCGTAGCAGCTGCATAACTGTCACAAATTAGTTTTGTACTCACATTTTTCCCTGCCGATTCTCATCTGGCAAATTCTTCTTGGTTTTCAGTTACAGTTGCTACAATAGAACGTGATCCGAATTCCACATTACACAGTAGATACGATATTCGTGGGTGTCCGTTGTGTGTTTCATCAGAAGTGATGATTTAATAAATACTCTAAATAAAATGAAATGTGCTTCCGGCACCAATTGCGCATGGACCTGTTTTGTTAAAAATAAATAACTAAATAAATAAATAAATAAAATAGAAAACAGTATTTGGAGTTTCGTTCCCAGGTGGGGCTGTAACATATCTCGTGTCTGTCAAATATGATTCCTATCATTCCTTCGCTGCTCTCTTTTTTTAACCATATACTTTGTGCGCTGACTCCGTACACTATTACTCAATCCCAAAAACCTCTTAATCCTTTAACAAGATTATTGGCCAGCCGTGGTGGCCGAGCGGTTATAGGCGCTTCAGTCCGGAACCGCGCTGCTGCTACGGTCGCGGGTTCGAATCCTGCCCCGGGCATGGATGTGTGTGATGTCCTTAGTTAGGTTCAAGTAGTTCTAGGTCTAGGGGACTGATGACCACAGATGTTAAGTACCATAGTGCTTAGAGCCATTTGAACCATTTTTAAGAAGATTATTGTAATGTTTTGAAGAATAGATAGCTTATAATTAATTCACCATGAAATTGATCTGATGGTTTACTTATGAATTTCTCTTGTTCTTTTGCACTATGTTATATCGTTAACCACACTAAGCCTTTGTCCGTTGCAAGTTACTTGTATTACAGTTTATTGTCTCGTTTTATTTATGATATTCTCACTGGAATGTTCATTAAATGTGTTACAAGGAAGCTAAATAGGAAGAAAAACTTCTTACTGCACATGTGTCCAGTATAACTTCGGTTAAGTGTTCTCATTGCTTTTATTATAATATTAATTTCCTCTTTTGTAACGGGGAACAACCTTCTGTCGTGAAATTAGTCGTAGTTTAAAAATTTCGTTAATGCAACTTTCAGTGGATTGGAAATAACAGCTAACCAGCTGCAAAACACAGGTTTATTAAACCTTGTCCATGGTTTCGACACGCTGTCGTCTTCGAAAGATATTGTACCTATTACGAAATATTACGACATTGTGTGTACAACAGATGTATCATTACAATCAACAGAATTACATGAAATGTTTACAAATAATTTTAGTGGAGCATATTCACGTAGAATCAAGTACTCTCATTAAATGTATCAGATGTGAGAGTCGTTGACTGTCCAGTACATTTGAGTGTCAACCACTTAATCGCCATTTAAAATTCATAATGTGAAAGTACTAGCGCCCTACTGTAGAACTTTGTCGTAAAACTTTTTCAAACACCACACATTTGACAATGGATCTGACAACATGAAGTGTCCAACTTAAAAGGTTTCTATATGTACATGACATTGTGTAACTATGCCAGGTACTGACTGAGCTAGTGACATGCACCGACCGGGTGAAGGAAGAGGCACTAGTCGAAGGTCACCTCTGGTAGGTGGCGCTCCTGAGAGTTCTGTATGCACGTGGCTCCATTGAACAGTGTGTGTGATTTATTACTAAAATGAACATATTAACTACGAGGTTCATTCAGAAATTACAGAGATAAATTGGTCTGGAGAAAAAAGCGTTTATTTTTAGATAACAATACTTTTTCTACTTTTCAACATTATCACCTTGAACATTTATGCACTGGTCCAACGGGCTACAAGCTTTCTTATTGCGGCTGCAAAGAACTCTTTAACTTGATGTTTGAACCAATTTCCCACGAACTTTTTCACGTCCTCGTTGTCCTGGAACCTGTTCGCACTTAATGCCGCCTTCAGTGCACCAAACAGATCACTAGGTGCTAAATCAGGACAGTAAGGGGAATGAGGCAGTATTTCCAAGCCCATTTTGTCGATGGTTTCACGGGTTGGTTGAGCAATATGAGGGCGCGCGTTGTCTTGCTGGAGAATCACACCTCTCCTCTGAGATCAACGACGTCTCTCTCTCTCATGGCTGCCTTCACCTTGTTTAAAAGGAAATCCGAGTAGTATTGGCTGTTAATTGTACGCTGCTCTTCGAGATAATCACAAACAACTGGACCTTCAGCATTCTAAAACACCACCAACATGACTTTTCCTACTGATGCTTGGGTTTTGAATTTTTTCTTGATAGGTGAGTTGGTGTGCTTCCACTCCATGCTTTGTCTTAAGGATTCTGACTCATAATAGTGAACCCAAGTTTCATCATAAGTTAAAATTTTGTTGAGGAAGTGCTCATCTTCTCTTTCATTACGTTCCTTTAGCTCTGTGCACACTCTCAACCTTGTTTCCTTGTGTAGCCGCGTCAATTCCTTTGGATCCCATCTTGCACATGTTTTGCGGTACTTCAGCTTGTTGCAGATAATGTTATGAACTGTACCAGTACTAACTTGAACCCTATCAACTATTATTTCCACAGTCACGCTGCGGTCGGCACGAATAATGTCATCAAATCGACTTTCAAGTGAGGGAGTTGAAACTGCAACTGGTCGGCCAGAACGGTGTTCGTGAGTCATTGAGTCGCGACCCTTTTTGAACTGCTCCACCCACTTGTAAAAATTTGCAGGATTCATACAACCTGCACCATAAATTTTAGACATTCTATAGTATATATTTACTGGTTTCTCGCTTTCAGCAAGTAAAAAACGAATAACAGATCGTTTTTCAACTAACGTGGACGTTTCAAGCGGACTCGCCATCTTGAAATGTATTTTTGATGTTATAACAATGTTGATGCATCAGCTGATCAGGGTTCATCCCATTGAGGCCAACTTAAAGTCATGTACCAAATTTGCCCTACAGACAGTTTTTTCCCCAGATCAATTTGTCTCTCTAATTATTGAATGACCCTCGTAGATAGTTGAAAGGGGGAGAGAAGAGAATGGTGGTGGGGATAGAAAGTGTGCCATTAAAATCATATGGCTAATAAAGAGCCGGCAGGCTCAGGTAAACCTAGAAAACTCTTTACAATATCAGAAAAACGCACGAGAAGCAGCACACAGAAAGAAAAGAAAGGGGGGATAGGTCTAAGGTGGTCCATTACAAAATGTTGAACAGCCACTTAACTTACGATGACGAAGTATGCATTGAAAAATAACAGAATAACAAACGTATTCTTACTGAAGTTAGAATTTCGATGGAAACCAACACCATGCGGAGGCCACCACCAGCTAGGCTACTGGGCCATAAGTAGAGGCTTAAAGTTTTCCAGGAAGTGTCTACTTGCAAGTTGAAGCTGAACATTTAAAGTATACCCATCGGTATTCTCTCTAAGTGTTTGAAAATTTCTAGCTCTTTCCATAAATCTAATCTACGCCCTTGTACTCTTTGTGTAAGATTACAGTATCCTCTAAATTCTTTGAAGTATGACTAGGCATAACTCAATTTTCTGTAAAAGTGGAAAAGGTGCCAATGTAGTAACTGGAACAGTTCCTGCAGATCATTTTGTAAATGCCAGAATTTGGGAACGGATCCACAGCGTTTTTGATAGTATGCACAAGATGTTTCTTTTGGTTGTTATTAGTAGAAAAAGTTACCTTTATCGCCGTGAGGTGTTTAATCCTGAAGGACATAATGCCTAAAACGAGATGGAAATGAATATATTACTGTCCTCTTTACTGTATGCGGATCTGTTATCTTGTAGAGTTGAACTTTTTTTTGGTGGTTTTGTTACTGAGTATGCGATCTAAAACATCTTGCTTTTATCCGTTGTTAGTAGCAATTGATTTTGTTTCAGGAATTTCATTTCGTAGGTTATTAGAAGAAAAGGGGGGGGGGGGTTGTCATGGCCCGATTGATAAGGGAATGAAAAAACGCTAATTTGTGTGCTTGTGGGGTGAGTAGAATCACTTGGGATGATATTAACCGAATAAGTTGGCTAACGGAAAACATTAAAGCTGATGCTGTTACTGGCTATAGATATTTTAAGATAAGGAAGTTAAGCTCCTCGCTTTCATTCTGGATTTCTTTTGTGAAGCATATTTTCTCATGGATACTGTTGACGTGAGAACAACTGTTCTAATTATTGGTAATTGCCATCAAAGCCAATAATTATATCTTCTACTTAATGAGCATAAAAGCGTATTTTTCTTTGTAATTCTTGAGTTCGAACGAAAGAAAGCATTTTACAGAAAATACACGAAGTTATCAGCTGGAATTCCGGCGAGAGGACAACCCGTCGTTCGACCATATGATTGCACGTAAATTTACCATTATACTTAAGTACTACCTGTAACAAATTGATAAGCTCTGCGATCTGCACCTTAGTTAATTTTTTTGTACTGCAATAAATTCCTCTCGATAATGTTCAGGGTTAAATAAACCCGTATTTTGCAACTGGTTAGCTGTTATTTCCGATCCACTGAAGCTCTTGCATGCACAGTTAATGAGCGCGGCCATGTTCAAAATGTTAGTGCAACTTTATTGCGACAGGTTGGTATCTTGAAATAAAACAACAGTCTAATATACATTGGCTAGCGTCTGACTTAATTCACATACAATTATTCATGACGAGCAGTTTGAATGACACACAGAATTTTACGTGCAAATTTCACTGACACAATTTCTGGTGGGTAGATCTTACCGAAATCTCATTGTACATAACGGTAATCCAATATTTCCCGTTGTTACTACTGATACAGAAATTATACGACATCACAGTATCGCAAGTGGTTCAAAATGGCTCAAATGGCTCTGAGCACTATGCGACTTTACTTCTAAGGTCATCAGTCGCCTAGAACTTAGAACTACTTAAACCTAACAAACCTAAGGACACCACACACATCCATGCCCGAGGCAGGATTCGAACCTGCGACCGTAGCGGTAACGCAAGTGGCCTTAAAAGTGAAGACATTAGCTAAACGAATAATCAATTGTGAAACAGTAGGAAAGAGAGATGTGGGACGGCCGACAAACAGGCTGCTTCAGTAAAGACAGAACATGCTGTAAGCCTACTGTGTGTTGTGAAAAAGAAGATTAGACCACAGAATGTTAATTATTTCAACATATTTTTGCTTAGCAGAAAAAAATAAAGAAAATTCTATTAAGACGCAGAACGCGCTCCAAGAACCGTCGAACGGCAGCAGGGTGGACAGTCGTATTACGTTTAACTGTTTCATATACATGTGAAAATCGTTCAGTATCCCCTAACTTCACTGTCTTCTTGGCGACATTTTAAACGAAAATACAAACCGGCGAAGAGTGCTGTTTCGGAGAATGGAACACATTTACCACTCGTAGAGACTGGTTACATTTTTTCATCGCTCTTTAAGGACTGCAGGCAGTTGCGCATTCACATTTTTGCAAGATAAAACAACTTTTATAAATAGACGTTATTCAAATTTCTGCGAAATGTATTCACTCATGAATAGTTAGTCACGGTAGTAATTGGAATATCGTTGGTGGCCCGTCTTAAGGAGCGAAGCAGACTTATTTGGTTCACAGACGGAGGCCCCACCTGGCTACAGCTCCTCCTGACAGCACGACACCGAAGGAACCCAGCGGGACTCTGGCCTCCGCCTGAGCACCGACTCTCATTAAGTTAATGGAATACGTTCATTATTTCTGTTTTACAAGTACTGTAGATCTCTCGTTTAAAGTCTCCGGCAAAAGGGAAACCCGTGACAGTTTTTTCTGTGACGTCCATTACTGTTTTCCACCGTTTTGGGACTTACACCGGAAATATTCAGATTGGAGGCCCTGGTTCGCCTCATAATTTAAATATGGTGCACTTTGAATTGAGTGTCCTTCGTTAAGAACAATAAGAGATTCTGCTTCGAGACACATGTGTAGGAAATATTTTTATTCACACGTCACCTGAACTCAAAAATCATCATACTTAAAATCGGTACGCATGCGCTACTATTACGTTCAAAAACGCCGCGCATAAACAATATTTTTCCGTGGCTCATACCTCAGGTTCTATTGGTGACAGAAAGGTGTTTTGGATAGCCCCTGGGCTACGGCCCATTTGTATACACAACAGAAGGATCGTCTTACTATCCTGCTGAAAATTTGAGTATTACACACTTGCTCCAGCTTAGGCAAGTGGAGCAAATCGGTTCTTTCTTTCTGTATTAGATTTGGTCTAAAGGGCCTTAAGGAGGCGCCATTTTGTTCACTGGCGGTTCCTGAGAAAACAACGATAAAAGCAGAATGAGATTTTCACTCTGCAGCGGAGTGTGCGCTGATATGAAACTTCCTGGCCGAATAAAACTATGTGCCGGACCGAGACTCGAACTCGAGACCTTTGCCTTTCGCGGGCAGAAGAGCTTCTGTGAAGTTTCGAAGGTAGGAGACCAGGTACTGCAGAATTGAAGCTATGAGGACGGGTCGTGAATCCTGGTTGGGTAGCTCAGATGGTAGAGCACTTGCCCGCGAAAGGCAAAGGTCCCGAGGTCGAGTCTCGGTCCGGCACACAGTTTTAATCTGCCAGGAAGTTTCAACTATAAAAGCGTTTTTCACCAGTCTTTCGCAGTCATCATAGGATATCTAAATAACTAACTGTAGCAAATTGCTCAAATTTTAACGGTATATTCCCTAGGCCTGTATCTAGAAGTGCCATCCTCCCATTTTCGAAACTCGTTATCCGTTATCTTGAAACACTCCAAGAACATGTTTTCTGGGTACAAAAACCGAGCCACGGACTCCAAGACGGCTATGCACAGAAAATGGCTGTAATATTTACGATGTATTCCTAATATCTTGATCTTGAACAATCTTGAAAATTTTCTTGATATCCTTAACCATTTTTGACAAATAGAAATTCAAAATTATCCTGCTTGTACACGTAAAATCCACTGTGAGGCAAAAGCGATGTTTATAAGGTGACGTAGCACAGATAAATAGGCTGTAAAGTGTCTCCGTTATCATCAGAAGGATTCTGGCAACCCCATGTTGTAGTACTGAAAAACACGCAAAATTTTTGTGTACTTAAAATTCGGTCTGAGGTGTAAAATTACTTTTGCATTATTCAAATTTCATGTAAGTAACTATCACATTTTACTGACCCATAAAATTCTTTGTGTATGAGTGAGTTGCCCTGCTGTAGTAGGGAAAACAAAAGAACCAACGGAAAAATGCTCCTATCGGAGCACAAAAAGGGCGAATATGCTCCTCTTTAAAAGGCTGTGGCTGAAATGTAGGGTACGAGCGGCCTCATTCTAACTTCCGCAGCACCATTAAAAATTTTCTAAAATTTTGGCGTGCGAACGTATTCGCGCTTTTTTATGCCCAGAAAGGAGGACATAGTGGTAGTTGGAGAGAGACGAAATAGTAACACATACCGGAAGATAGTACACAATGGTAGTGGTACAGAAAGAGCGATGGACACGACGGCAGCGTGACAGAAAGATGAGGGTCAAAGTGGCAGTGGAATATTGTTGACAGTGACAGAACAGTGCTAGGGAAGAAGTGAAGGATACAGTGCCATTGGGGAGGAATAAAGAAAAGGAGAAAGATGAAGTGGGTGACAGCCAATGATAATTAAATACACAGTCTATGACAACGGCAACGAGAAAAAGAGAACGATAGCGACAGTGAAAAGATACAGCGGCAGTGGGAAGAAATGAATGAGATAGTAGTAGTGAAAGAGAGTAAGATGGAGAAAGTGACACTGAGAGGAGACAGTAGTAGTAGTAGTAGTAGTAGTAGTAGTAGTAGTAGTGCAGGACGAGGGGGACTGTGGCTGTGAGACAGTAAACAAAAAGATAATGACAATAATGTGCGCTGAATGAGTATGTGGAAAATGAGCAAGTGAGAGTGAATGGGTGTGTGCTACTTGCAGCGATGGACTAGTGGTTGTGAGCCACTTACAGTTACGGGAGCTTATGGGAGTGAGTTGCATGTTAAGAACAGCGCGAATATATTCGAATGCCAAAATTTTTTGGGAAAATGTTTAAAAGTAGAATAAGGCAAATGGTATCCCACTTTTTAGACACAGTCTTTTAATAAACAGGAACATATTCTTTTATTTTCCGCTGGTACAGATTAAGGGAACAGTTAAATGCTTATTTTACGTATTATAATTCTCCATGCAGTTCCTTCAAAAGTTATCACCTCAAAAAATATTCGCACAGTTGTATGGAATCTTCATCAAGAAAGAAACCACCACAATGTTGACCTGTATGAGAATTAGAACAAGGCTTATATGCCGGCACAAGGTAGAAATGGACACAATTTAACAATTTCTGACTGTTCTACATTTTTGTTCCCTTTAGATTTATATGTAAAGTTATGCAAAGGGGGAAAATGAAATGAAGAATAATTAAAAATAGTGGTTTCCGTGCTTTGAGCATTCTTCAATAATGAGTGAGACTTGTACAATCTCTCAATATTCCCGTCGCATGTATGTTATTTGGTAATCTCAATAAAGTTCTTGTGGTGATCACTTTTGCTGCCTCCTCCGTGGGTGCCGAACTATGTAGTTATACTGCCCTATCAGTCTTTTTAATGATTTCTGACCGGTAGAACGTTGAAGATAAACGGAAAACTAGCAGATTAATGGAGATCGGAAAGATTACTTGAGGGAAAAGCAGCTGATAAAGAACTACAAACGTTAAAACGAACAAGTGCATCATTAATTCATGTTTTCCACGAAACAAGGAAATTAATTCCCAAATATGTGTAGTTTCGCTTGACTCACGTGGAAAACTGCACATTAAGTATTCTATCTAGGTTGATCAATGGACATTTTCATGAAACGTTTCCTTCTATGCTGCTTGACGGCATCCATTAACCCTATAAAAAACTAAAAGATATTGGCATAATGTTGGATCAAACTTCGAAAAAACAAACTGTCGCAATATGCAGGAAATCTCTCGCTTGCAGTCCAAAAATTCAGAAAAATGTTGCTACCCAAAATAAAACAAAAAGTATTCTAGTCTTCAGCCCTGTCGTATCTTTACTGCTGGGTGCAGTTTAACACGACATAAATAGTGAGAACACCAGACGATTTGAGTTATGTAAGATATCATTAGTCAAATTTTTGAAATAAAACGAAACGAAGAAATTGCTTAAAATAGTGATAATTAGAAATTTCTGGAATACCATACATTCATTAATGTATTGTTATGTACAGCTCACGTGCCACACATATTGTAATGCTATTTCGATGGATAGATTAAAAGGAGGACTGAAGAACCTGCCAAGTGAAAAAATGAGTAAATAAGTAACATGGGTACCTGAATGCATTTGCATTAATACGTTACGGGAGTAGGTCCGTAGGCTTTTGCAGCAGGATTCAGTTAATATAATAGTACTGTAGGTGTATTGTCGTTATAGAGTTTTTCCAGGAGTTGATCCAGAGAAAGGCCACCGAAACAGACGCCGGCATCTGGGATTTATCGATGTGGCGGTAGTTATGTTACGTTCCGTTAACTTAACAATGCAAATGTTCATCAGCATTTATAGAAGCGCGGCACCTGTTAAACGCGAGACGCTCCATTGTCGCGTAACTAGTCTGAGGACGGTTTATAGGCGATTCTCTTCCACCCCCAAAGTTTGTTCGATATCAGATGGGCACCTGTAAAACAAAAAGCACCCAAACGTTTTCCATTGGGTCCCTGGCTCATTGATTGTATCCAGAGATGGACTTCATTCGTACCTACAGTGTCTGATTTCCTGATATCTGCTCAGTAAAAGCAAGATCGAGGAACGCAGTGTTGGCTTAACTATGGGAGAGCTGTCAAGGAAGGAACGTTGGATTTAATGGCTGCGACGTTGAACGCAAGTGTCCTAGTGCTTGTTCACCCAAAAATCTGTTGCAAGAGCTTGAGGAATGTAGTAAATGTTTGCAACTGTTCTTGGTCCGCAAAGTAACGGCAGGTAACGGTAAAGGAGCACTTCCTTGTCGAAGCTGTAGTGGGGAGGTTTTTATGCCTGCCTTGCTAAACGCTGGCCTAATATGAGTAACAAGTCAGGCATTGGCACTCAGTAAAATGCACGGTTAAACGATAATAAAGTGATTTACGCTTCGTATTAGTCAAATTTATATTGCAAATAGACACAGCAAGTAAAGAAACGTGCTCAGAACAGGAATTGGTCTCTACAAAATATCTTACGCGTCTTCAACCATTTTATTTAATTTAAAAAAGCACACACAGTGTACGCATCAGAATTAAGAGTTCGGTCTTTAGGAAAACAGCATTTTAACACCTTTGCCTGAAAACATTCCGTGTCACACTGGTTGCCTCCTATTCTTGAAAAAATTTTTTTCTTCTGCTCAGCCAAAGGGAGAGGGATTGCTTCCCTATAGGGGCGCGGTCAACGTTTCACAGATTAGTATTGAAACAGGAAGCTGAAACCACTAGGCTGTTGTTGTAGATATTATTTTTAACAATTTGCAAAGTTTCAAAGGAAATTTTAATTCACGTAAGTCGTCGAGATTGTGATGACTAGCATCGCTACGTGCCTAATAAATCGAGGAAACAGTATTAGCGGTCTGTGGCGTGTAGATTATGTTAAGCTCTCCTGATTGGCCAGTGATGTATAGAATGGGATAAGATAGTTGCACATAGTTTCAGATCACTATTATCATCTGCACTGTAACAAACTACGTTGGTGTTCTCTGATAAACTCAAACAGAAAAGTTGTACGTTTGCAGCATGTCTGTAGGCAATATTACACCGTTGGGGTGTTCTGTGGGTGTAACAGATCCTCGCAAACTACTGTGTGTGTTGCGGGGAGGAGGGGTGGTCTATTTTGTACTCCACTATTCTGTACTTGGGGACAAAACCCTTTCACTCTTCAGTGTAAACAAATACTAAATGTGTAATCACAGATGAATGTGCGTCATATGTTTACTCATCTTTTGTATGTACAGGACACCATAGTCCTCAGTCATTATAATTATGTGACATTACGATTACATTACAAAGAACTGCTTTCGTACCAGCCAATTTGTTTTCGATCGAGTATCTTCAAGCAGGGACAGAGACATACATATAGGTCTGACTTCATGCCAGACGAAATTTTTGGAGTGGTATTCTCTGCGAAGAAAATTCAGTTTTGTGAACCTCTTGAATAGCAGTTCGCGTGAATAATTGGTAATAGTTTACCATTTGTTTAGCGAAAGAATTTCCCCGTTCGCCAGTGTCAACTCCAACGATTGTGCTTTACATTGCTGTTGAACTGGTGTGACTACTGAATTAGAGTCTGCGACGGTTATCTGCTTCACATTATCTCTCAAATATAACGAGCTACAAACCTGATCAGACGTCAGTTCTGAAGCGCTTGGTAGGCACTGAGGCGGAAATTTCTCATTCTTGACCGTAACTCCAGCGAGAAATCGATTCCTTTTGATTTCTCAAAGTAGGCTGTAAGATGCCGCCGGCTACTTTACTGTTTTATTTTCCTTTTTCTGTGTTTCATCATAATGACCTTTGCTTTACTCGCCACATTCTCCCATGCTCGGCGTGTCTAAACGGGGTGAGTTTCTGAATTGTTGAACTGGCCTCGTACTTATCACTAAGGTTCACAACGGTTCAGATCCTGGATTTGTACAGAGTAGGGGTTGTGTTCAACGTCCTTTCAGGTTCTCTCCGGTTGCTTCAACAATGTCACGTGCGGTTGTTGCTCGAATAGTTACCCATTCCGAGGTGCTGGTTCACTACTAACGACGTCGGACGAGACACTGAAGTTGAATGTTTCTTTCCCCGCGTGTTTCGGCTTCGCCGTGTTCCAAATTCTCTGTGGGCGCAGCAGCTGGAGCAACAGGGCTAATGAAGTGACAGAGACGCTGCAAGTAGGTGGGAGCAGCGAGCTGAAAAAGCCGGGCGCCGCGGTGTCTGGGGTGGGACTGGCCGCACTGCAGCGCGGGCCACAGTCCTGCGGTGCCGGACCGCGCCAAAGCACGTGCCGGACGCCATAATTGCGTTCCTGTGTGCCGGCACGCCCTTTATGGGGATGCAAATTGAAACCCGGCGGGCTGGAGGCGGCGCGGCGGACGCCAAACAGTATTAGATTGGCGGCCGGCAACGCGGTGCTGCGCCGTGTGGCCCCTAGGCCTGCAACGCGCCGCCTCACGCCCGACGCCTCTGCTCGGCTAGCATAAAGAATGCTCAGATTATCTGACCTCTCGCCTCACTCAGGCTCACTAGCCTCTTCTGCTCCTCTGCCTCCATTAGGTCGCATCGCTTGAAACTCGGTAAGAGCCCATTTGCACTGTTCCTGTTCATTCACTGGTTTGCATAACCAAAACAAGAAAAAAAAAGTTATTGCAACTACTCGAATATACGTATAAGGGTTAATAGAAAAGTTGACTACATTGCTGTCTCTGCAGTGCTGCTGGAAAATTAAACAACTGAGTACAAGGGGCGTTCAATAAGTAATGCAACACGTTTTTTCTCCGTTAGTTTCAGTTGAACAAATGCGGAATTTGTTGTGGGACATCGTGGAATATCCCCGATTCAGCTCGCATAGATTTATAAAGTTCCAATGGTTACAGGCGTTTCACCTAGCCTTCATAATGGAGTCTGTAAAGTAAGTGTGTTGCAAGCACACAGCTATCATTGAGTTTCTTTTGGCGCAAACCAGAGCATCACAGATATTCATAGGTGTTTGTAGAATGTCCACGGAGATCTGGCAGTGAACAAAACTGCGATGGGTTGTCGGGTGAGGCGTCTGTCATCACCACAACGAGGCCGTGTAAACCCGTCCGATCTACAGCGTGCCGGCCAATCGCACACAGCTATAACTCCTCTGAAAACTTGCGGACACTCTCATTCGAGCCGGCCGCGGTGGCCGTGCGGTTCTAGGCGCTCCAGTCCGGAGCCGCGCTGCTGCTACGGTCGCAGGTTCGAATCCTGCCTCGGGCATGGATGTGTGTGATGTCCTTAGGTTAGGTAGGTTTAAGTTCTAGGGGACTGATGACCACAGCAGTTGAGTCCCATAGTGCTCAGAGCCATTTGAACTCTCATTCGAGGTGGTCGACAGATCACAAACAACTCGCTACTCAAGTGGACGTTTCCAATGGTAGCGCTGACACACTTGCCCACAAAATTTCATCGGACTGTTCTTCTTCATCCCCCGTATAGCCAGATTTCGCCCCTTTCGAGTTTTGACTATAGCCGGCCGGGTGGCCGAGCGGTTCTAGGCGCTTCAGTGTGGAACCGCGCGACCTCTACGGTCGTAGGTTCGAATCCTGGCCCGGGTTTGGATGTGTGTGATGTCATTAGGTTAGTTAGGTTTAAGTAGTTCTAAGTTCTAGGGGACTGATCACCTCAGAAGTTAAGTCCCTTAGTGCTCAGAGCCATTTGAACCATATCTTTTTCTGACTATCTAGCCCAAAGAAGGATGCACTCCACGGGAAGCAGTATGTCGATAAAGAGTATTTTATTGATGCAGCGAGACGTAGACCAGTAGAGTCGTATCACGCGGCCATACAGGCCCTTCCAGAGAGGTGACGTAAGGCCGCCGTATTGAACAGAGATAGTGTTAAAAATAGGATTTTGTAGCCGAAAGATTTGAGAATGATATGGTGTATTGGAATCCAGAATAAAACCAATCTGCTTTCACAAAAAAGTGTTGCAATACTTTTTGTACACCCCTCGTGCAATTATCAGTATGCGGCCCGGTTACCCGATTTTGAGTTAGTAGTCTTCGCATCAGCCATTTATCCCTGCTTTAGATTGATGATAGCCCAAGGCTCACTGATTACTTCGTGTGATTATGCCTGTATGGCTAGTTAAACTAAATGAATTAAGGCAGTTCCTCGGTTAATGTTACTCGTCAATTCCTCCGAAAGGATAACCCATCACATGAATGGGGAATAATGTTCGCAGACAAGTGCTGAATCAAGGGGCATCAGTTCCAGCCTACACTGATGAGCCAAAACTTTACGATCACCTACTTTGTAGCTTGTTTGTCCGCTTTAGGAACGAAATATATCACTGACTCTGCTTATCATGGATCCGACAGTTTGTTGAAAGGTTTGTGGAGGTATGTGGCAGTAGATGTCTATGCAAAGATCATGTAATTCTCGTAAATAACGGACCGCCGAATTGTGTACGCGGTGATGGCGCCCGATAGCGACGCAGATTGATTCCAAAGGATTTACATCAGGCGAATTTGGTCCCCGAGACGACAACGTGAGTTCACTATAATGCCCCTTAAATCACTGTAGCACGGATGTGGCTCCGAGACGCGCACAGCTATACTGCTGAAATATGATATCGCTGTCGGGGAAGACATCAAGCATGAAGGGCTTCAGGTGGTTCGCAGCTGTCAGCGTGTCTCCCATTACTGCTACAGTTCCCATGCAAGCGCAGGAGAACGCCTCCCATAGCATAACACTGTTCCCACCAGCTTTCGTCCGTAGCACGTACACGTTTCAAGTCACCGTTCACCTCTATGGCGGCGTTTGTGGAGATCATCATCGACCTAGTGTAGAAAAATTTGATTCGCCCGAAGTACTGATACATTCCCATTGATCGACGGTCGAATCCCGATGGTCCCGTGCCCACTGTAGTTGTAATTGACGATGTTGTTGGGTCAACGTGTGAACACGTAGGGGTGATCTACTACTCTACTTCGGAGCTCCATGTTCAACACTGTACGATGAACAGTGTGCTCCGTAACACTTGTGCGTGCACCAGCCTTGTGCTCTTTCGGCAGAGACGCCACAGATCACCATCTATCCTACTTTACAGAGCAGACAAACCTCCGAATCCCATGTTCTGTGAAAAGTCGTGGACGTCCAACTACCTAGTGGTAGTCTCACTGTTCTAACTCTTTCCGTAGATGCTCACGACACTAGCACTTGTAAGTTTGACGAGCTTCGCCGTTTTCGAGATACTCGTTCACTGGCCTTGCGTAATAATAACCTGCCGTTTGTCAAAGTCGCATATCTCAATGGATTTCCCTATTTGGAGCCCATATCTTCGGTAGGGTGACCCTCCGTCCGTGTGTGCTCCTCTCATATACTTTCGTTACCGCGTCACGTGCCGGCAATGCCACAACGCGGCATCCAACCTCCCAGTGGGCAGTGGTCATCATGTTTTGGCTTATCAGGGGACTTCTAGGATATACAGTAGTGGTCAAGAGACACCCAGTGTCCACACCGCAACCAAATGGCACTTACCTAATCGAGATCGTTACCGGAGAACGAACAGCTGTTTACTCTCATGTTGCTAGTCTCTCGTACTAACTACCCTCTCACATCCTCCCTCGCAACATAACACAAGTCGCACTCTCTTCCCATATTTTTCTCCGCTAAGACACCTCCTGTATCGGCCATTCGTCATTGCAGTGCCTGTTTTATCCCGTCAGATGGTCTTCCGTGGCAGTCAGCCGATCTAATTTCAACTCCAGGTAGTGGAGGCATGAAAACGGTTGTAGTTTCCGTAGTGGTTTCTCTGCCAGTTGTGGCCCTTACCGCAATAACGCCTATCATTTCACTCATTGCCATACCGATCGTTTCTGTTACTGTGGCATGAGTAATTCTCATAAGACTGGTGACAGTTATTATCGTGGTCACGCTGCCACGTGCTGTACCGTCTCCTGTTCCACTGCGACTGCAGCTGTTGCGCCGTAACAGTCTTGCGCGCGCTGTGCACCGTATTACGTGCGCTCACTCATATCTTGTTTTAGCTCCTAAAACCAAGTGCTGAAACCCTGGGTATCATCTGTACATCTGCCAGCTAGAATAATGTGCTGGAGAGTTCTGCTGGCCTGTATGGATCGTACTGAAATTCATTGCGTTCAGAATATCAAGCAGGCGTGGAGGACTTGCGAGGCCGGACTGGTTAAGATTCAGTAGCATGACAATGCCATGATTCACACGATCCTGCGCTGCCGTCGACCAGTAGGCAGGTAAGAATGCCTGATAAAATTCGTGAACGGCAGCACAGTCTCACTCAGCCAGTCTTATCCTCAACTCAGGTTCGCATTCCAAATGTCCGCACAGTGACTATTTTCTTAGCACTCAGCCAGGCAGGAGGTGGTGGAAACTAAAATTGTTCCAGCGAAGCCCTGGGATGGACGCCGTTGGAAGAATTTCGGAAGATCTCAGATTTCCTCACCGAGAGGAAATGCACATCCTTCTGAATGTTGATCTGAGTGTAGCAGCTACACTTTCCCGCACGTGCACCTCTTTCTATGTCCTGCCCTAAAGTTGAGATACGCGTTCATGCAACTCGTTACCAACACTCCTGTGCCTCCTACTTATTTTACATTGGCGCTGTTGGAATTTTAACAGCGATTTTATCTCCTCCGTTTCACCTCTGGTCACTGACACAATCCTGTCACTATTCCCCGTCATAGTAAGATTCGATACACTTTCGCGTGCTTCGCAACCTCGACTCTCAATTATAATTTTTCCTCTTTGCCGGTGATACGCTCTTTCAGTAAGAGTATGACCGCACTAATACTCTTAACTTCCCCTTTCGGCGATGCGGTTTCCTCCGTACGTGCATTCGCCACCACGCCCTACAGCTCCTCGCGCTCTAGGGTGCACTCACTCTTTAATATTCGGAATTCCCCTTCGAGTCGCTCCCCTCACGCTCTGCCTCCTCGTTCATGCTAACCTGCCCCTGTTCTATTGTGTCGAGGCGCTACTCTACATTTTCCAAACTAGCTTGTAGTTCGGGCGCGATTAGCGTCTTAATGACTTCTGTCAGACCGTTTAGCTTGGCTTGTACTGCATTTACATTCTCCTGCAATTCCGTGTTGTCCGCAGACAAAACCGTTAAATCTTCGCGAAGCTTCCCGTTTTCCGCAGACAGTTTCCGACTCTAGCACTTTTGTTTCCCAAGTCCGACAAGATCCGGACCAAATCCGTAAAACACCAATACTGATTTGTGACCATGCGAGTCGCGGTTCCTGCCGTTACTTCATTCCTCTCTGACAACTTTACTCCGTATCTGAATTCACAGCAACTTTCAGCGAAGCACGCTGCGCGCCTTCTAAGTTTAGAATTGCCGCAGCACCACTGAAATCATACTCACTAATTTGTTCTTGCACAAGGTTATTAATCTACGGAAGTGCAACATCACTCCCCAAATTTTCCTCATTGTTTTAGCTCAACACTCGAGACCTCCCCCCCCCCCCCCCACACACACACACAAAAAAATCACTTTGACAACTTTTACGTGCAAACTAACAGATGCACGAAAGCGAAAAATCGTCACACACAACCTGATGTTCAAGAAAAATTTTCACACGCAATTTACACAAAAGAATCCCACACAGCAAATAGGCTGTAAAAAAGAACACACGAATGCATACAAAAATCCAAACAACGCCGAATGCTATGTTAGAGATAGCACAGAAGCCATTCGTGTGCTAAGAAATTTTTCTTTAGGTTAGTACATCAATGCACCCTTAAGGAAAAGAAAAAAGCAAACTACTGTTCACGAGACTCTGTAGGATGGGAGAAATAATCTGACAGGATCGCCATATGAACGATATATTTATGCTATGAAGATATGTGCATCACTGCGAACGTTAATGAAAATTATGAACGTTATGTCTGTAACGATTAACTGTAAATATGTTAGTAGAGATACAGTCGGTGCAGATTTAATTTTCATACAAGATGTAGATTTAATTCCGGGTCGCCATTAAAATTGATATATAATGCCGGCCGCGGTGGTCTAGCGGTTTTAGGCGCTCAGTCCGGAACGGCGGCACTGCTACGGTCGCAGGTTCGAATCCTGCCTCGGGCATGGGTGTGTGTGATGTCCTTAGGTTAGTTAGGTTTAAGTAGTTCTAAATTCTAGGGGACTGATGACCACAGATGTTATGTCCCATAGTGCTCAGAGCCATTTGATATATAATGTTGGTTTGCATAATAGTGTACTGATGAGTTGATTTAACTCAGAATAATCGACTAAACTAAGTCAGTGGTGCAATTGGTGACTGAATCTCAAGCTTTAATTGAAATCATCTTCAGCGCTACATGGTTTTCTATGTCGACAGTTAATAATTTAAATTTAACAAGCAGAAGATAAGCCTCTGTCATCGAAGGACAGTGCACATTCAAATATTGGTTCTAGGATCGTGTGGTACGTTTAGAGGAGACGAGTCACAGCTTAAATCTATCATTAATGAATCAGTCGGTCTGTTCCTAGGCTGAACATTTCATCAGAAAATAAATGAGAGGGCCTCTATACATTTCACAAGGGAAACCGCTGTAGGATGTATCTCATAAAACATAGACTGGGATGCGTGGGATAAATAACGAGCAGTGACAGTGGAATTCAATTACAACTGACTGAACATTTATTCTACACGGGCTACTAGAAACACATGATACATTTACATAAAAACATAATGGTTACTGGTGCCTGCTGTGGATAACCAAGTGAGTGCAACATTTAACAATAAACTTGCCTGATGGGCTTATAAAATAATTCGATGCTCGTAAAATAGGAATAAATTTGTGATACGAGAAACAACACATGTCTTTCGCATCCACAATGACACCACGCAGAAGAAGGAAAAGCAAGTAGAGGAACTACAAGATGCATCACGAACATATATAATTGGCAAATGTTGTGATCAATTGTCGAGTCCGATTCCACCCATCGGCTTTGAGCAGTGAGTCATACCTAAGGCAAACACGCTCAATAGATGCAGTCTTTGAAAGCAACTCATCATATTCGTAAACTAACGAGTGTAGCAAAAAATGTTCAAATGTGTGTGAAATCTTATGGGACTTAACTGCTAAGGTCATCCGTCCCTAAGCTTACACACTACTTAACCTTAAGTTATCCTAAGGACAAACACACACACACCCATGCCCGAGGGAGGACTCGAACCTCCGCCGGGACCAGCCGGAGTCTAGCATACGATGAAATTACAACCACAGTTCACATCATTAATTACTTATCCGCTACTTACATCGAAAAGAGTTGAAGATAATGAAATATGAAATGGCGTGTGACGAGGGCCTCCCGTCGGGTAGACCGCTCGCTTTGTGCAGTTCTTTCGATTTGATGCCACTTCGGCGACTTGCGCGTCGATGGGGATGAAGTGGTGATGATTAGGACAACACAACACCCAGTTCCTGAGCGGAGAAAATCTCCGACACAGACGGGAATCGAACCCGGGCCCTTAGGATTGACAGTCCGTCACGCTAACCACTCAGTTACCGGGGGCGGACAAGAAAATGAAAACAATTAATTAAAGAAATAGAAAAATACTCATGTCTGAAATAAGTTATTATCGTAATTTATGCGACTAAGAAAAACACATAGAACTTTAAATCCAGTACAATATAGGGCATACTGAGATCGTAATACACACATCAAAAGAAGTTTTGCATCACCCCGGTTCCCTGAACTCCTGAAGATAGACGTTGACTGCGGATATTGTACCACAGACATAGTCCCTTTGACTGTTCATAGACGTCACTAAATCCGTCCAAAGATGTAAACAACCATGCATGAGCAGCGCTTGTGAGATGAATGGCGCCCGACAGCCGATCAGTTCCGGTCATTCTACCAGGAAGGAGGTACTGTGGTTGGGTATTCGATCGCAGATAAATTCTTGTGAAAGCAAGATTATGAAGAAGGGGCTACTACTGCAGTGGATGACCGCTGCCTACGGATTATGGCTCGGAGGAACCCTGACAGCAACGCCACCATGTTGAATAATGCTTTTCCTGCAACCACAGGAAGTGGTGTCACGACTCAAAACTGTGCGCAATAGGCAGCATGATGCGCAACTTCAATCCCGACGTCCTAGTCGAGGCTCATATTTGCAACCACGACACCATGCAGCACGGTACAGATAGGCCCAACAACATGCCGAATGGCCCACTCAGGATTGGTTCAAATGGCTCTGAGCACTATGGGACCTAACATCTGAGGTCATCAGTTCCCTAGAACTTAGAACTAACTTAAACCTAACTAACCTAAGGACATCACACACATCCATGCCCTAGGCAGGATTCGAACTTGCGACCGTAGCAGTCGCGCGGTTCCGGACTGAAGCGTCTAGAACCGCTCGGCCACCGCGGCCGGCACTCAGGATTGGTATCAAGTTCTCTTCACCGACGAGTGTCTCATATGCCTTCAACTAGATAATCGTCGGAGACGTGTTTAAAGGCAACCCGGTCCGGCTGAACGTCTGAGACACACTGTCCAGCGAGTGCAGCAAGGTGGAGGCTCCCTGATGTTTTGGGGTGGCATTATTTGGGGCCGACGTACGGCGCTGGTGGTCATGGAAGGCGCCGTAACGGCCGTAAGATACGTGATACGTGACCGATAGTGCAACCATATCGGCAGCATATTGGCGAAGTATTCGTATTCATGGATGACAATTCCCGCCGCTATCGTGCACGTCTTGTGAATTACTTCCTTCAGGATAACGACATCTCTCGACTAGAGTGGCCAGCATGTTCTCCAGACATGAACCTTATCGAGCGTACCTGGGATAGATTGAAAAGGGCTGTTTTGGACGACGTGACCCACCAACCACTCTGAGGGATCTACGCCGAATCGCCGTTGAGGAGTGGGACAATCTGGACCAACTGTGCCTTGATGAACTTGGGGATAGTATGCCATGGTGAATACAGGCAGGCATCAATGCAAGAGGACGTGCTACTGAGTACTGGAGGTACTGGTGTGTACAGAAATCTGGACCACCACCACCTCTGAAGGTCTCGCTGTATGGTGGTACAACCTGTAATGTGTGGTTTTCATGAGCAATAAAAAGGGCGGAAATGATGTTTATGTTGATCTCTATTCCAATGTTCTGTACAGGTTCCGGAACTCTGGGAACCGCGGTGATGTAAAACTTTTTTTGATGTGTCTATACGAAATATAAAAGGAACAGTAGCATCAAATGTGGGGAAACAGACACAAAAATCCTGAAAGAAAAGCCAGTAACGAAAATTCACAGAATGTAACAAACACAGTAGCCGGTAAATACAACTAACATTTATAGGTCTATTCTAGTTATAGATTCCAATATTTTTACTTTTTGTGAAATTTCGTTTCTGGTGTACTGAATTTACTTTTAGGAGTTCTGTGTCAGTTTTTGCACATTTCGTGGTACTGTATCATCTACGTTATTATCTATTTAATTTTCCCGTTGTTAAATATTACGATGCATTAACGCTACTTTGTTATATTACAGTTTCATTACACGCTATATTGTAATGGAATTTAGAGGTTCTCTTTGCTTTTCTTACTCGCATAAATTACAAAAATGATTTATTTCCGACACACACACACACACACACACACACACACACACAAAATATGTATCTAAATATATTCAGAATCTCAGTCCGTTTCGATATAATTCTTGGCTAAGTAAAAATCACGTGAATTGTGATTGTAATTTTATCATATGCTGCATTCCTATGTTTACCAATATTATCTGTTGCTTTCAAATATTGCCCCTATCTAGCGTCCTTTGCCTCCGATCTGACGTCATTGCTCAAACTGACGAGTGGAATCGGGCACTAGAATTAATCCAAGGTTTGTTCCACCGGCCTTCAGTTATGAACACCGAAAATTCATGCTGTAAGTTGAGTGGAAATTATGACACTAAATGTTATTCAGGTCGGGAATAGAGACTCAGTAATGCACAGAAATACGGGTAAATCTAACACGGGCCAGAAAATGAAAATCATTTATTCTGGTGAAGGGATTACGCACATAAGTAAATTACTTCGAAATTATCGGAATAGCAAACATTTCAAGAACTGAAAGCTCTCTAAACTATATACTAGCCCGTGGGGCAGAACAAACAAAGGCACACGTACTAACGGATATAAATTACGGAGTAGAAACGAAACAACGAAACACAAGAATTGATAAAGTACGAAACGCAGGCACACGCACATTCACACTGAGAAACACGAATTTTGACTGACGGCCAAACATAGTTCGTATGCCACGCTTCCACTTTACTAAGTTCCGGGTGAACAAACTAGCTACCTATAAAATCGAACAATTACAAAATCTATAATGCTTTCTGTACCGACTAAAATATTGTGCATGATTATTAAGATTTGAAGCTGTAAAGGAAATGGGGTAAGACTTCGTTCACAAAATTCCTCTGGACCTCAATATAGTTCGTTCAGGCGCTTCGCCATCCCTAAGTTTACACCACTCTTACTAGAGCGCTCAACAAGTATAAAATTCCTGTACACTGTTTCACATCTTCCCTCTGTTGGCTATTTGGACAGTCCCATTCTTGCAGTGAAAAGGGGTGTACTCACACAGAAACTTCGAAGCAGCATAAGAATTCAGCGGAAGAATCACTGCACCACAGTTGAAGAAGCTTCGAGGCTAGGTACCCGACTAATTGCTCGAAGCAGCATCCTCGCCATGTACGCTTCTCCAGGGAGAAGTGCCTTGAAGTAGGCCATGTTCTCTCCCAGTGCTTCAGTACCTATGCACCTAACCGTGCATAATTCGAGCTCACAGTAGCTCAAAGGAGCAGGTAGGTACTTACCCAATAAAACTGTGCTAAAACATCACTTTTTTAATTCGCTGAGGAAATCAGATTATTATCCAACAAATAGCATAATGGTGGAATGAAGCCGAATAGAGCATGACCTCCAGGCCAATGCATCCCTGCAAGCCTCTTAAGAGTTACAAGGATGGGAGCATAAAGCAGCTTGGCTTAAGTTTTGAACTACACCGTCACGCATGCTCGTGCGCGTAGTTGATGTGACATTGTCGACGAAAGACAGAATCTAGTATTTGCACCTTACTTAAGTGGTCAGTAACATCGTACCAGTACTAAGATTTCCGAAGTTTTCTGAAAATGCGAAATTATGTACTATTGACATGTGACGCGCACAAGAGTAAACCCCTCCGACTCAGCACAACAAAATGATACTGTTCCGATATCTTTAGCCCATTTCCTTGAACAATTCGAAGCTCGATCACTCTGTCGGCTTGAGCACATTTCCAATTATGGCCTGTGTTTGCCGTCAGCCGTAACGGCACCCAGTGTGATCGCGCGCCACCGCCGTACGTCGTACAAATATTTCCACTTTCACAAATTATGTTTATTCTTCCCTTCGTGTCCGCTTCACGTCCGGAGCTGTCCAGATAGCTAACACAGCGTGGCCTGCTGATGAAATGGGCAAACAAGAAAGTTAGCGAAGCAAATACTCATCGTTGGCTCGACAGAACCTGTGTGACCCTTGCTTGACTCCCTTATGATACACTTGCAGACAAGTTAAAGCGTGGTACTGTAGTGCAAACTGTCATGATAATAACGTAAATTACAATAATTTTAGTACCAAACAGGTTGTTAAAAGGTACTCTATACAAGTCCATAACTGGAAACAGAATGTTTGTATAGGACTATCAGACTGTATAGCGTTTCGAATACAGCGGAGATAGTGTTGTTTCACAGTAGATTTTATGTAAATTGCACTCCCTTTGTCTATGTTACCACAATTGTTTTGAACGGGGCATCTATTCAACATAAATAAACATAAATTATAAATTTAAATTGGCCATTCTATAGACGGAAAATCTCCTGCCTTTATAGTATAGTACATAAATGTGTGCTTTCGATCGTTGATGAAGTATAGGATTGTTTGTGTTTAATGTGCCGCCGATAATGACATTGGACTTTGGCATTAGTTGTGACTGGCAGAGGGTGGAGAAGGCAAACGTCCATATTGATTCATAGAAATAATCCTCGAATTTGACTTGGACAGTGTAGAGAAACCACAGGAAATCCACAGCAGTATTGCTTGATGGGGATATGAACCTCTATCCTACAGAGTGCGAGTGCTGTTCCAGTGCCTTAAAAAGTACTCCACCTCCCTCGCTTGTTGTATGTTTCGCTGATAGCAAGAGTAGTGCCAAGGACTTGTAACTGCATAATTGTTATTAAAATTAAGTCGCTGTGCATTATTCTCTTAAATTGCCATCATGCAGCTGCATATACTGACAATTCGTTTATTAGGGGACTCCAAAAAGTAAGTTATAAAACGTTAAGACTTCTGCGCAACAAGAGTGGCATATTGTTCTGCGTTTCGTGCTTTCGTGCAGACAGTTCTGCTAATGGCCAACTGGTGCAACACTTTGTGGCAGCGAAATGGCGCGGCGAATGGAAGCGTGTTCCAGAGTTAAAGTACATGGGGTTTTTTGTGGACAAAATGTCTAAGTTGCACATAGATTTACCGTGAAATTCTGGCGGTATATGGACCAATGCGCAGTGACGCGTCCAGCTGTAGTGAAATGATGCCAGCAGGCCGCACAGACAGGGGTAATGCTGACTGGTAGTGACACCATCGACATGCGACCACAGTCGATCATTTTTAGATAATTTAGGAACTAATCAGCAACAATCGCAGATTTTCCGACGAGCACAGCGGTCCACGAATGGCTCCGTGACTAAGGAGTGGATTTCTATCGTCAAGGTACTGAATGATTAGTAGAATTATCTGGCCGTTGTTTACAGACTTGTTGAATATGTTGTAAAATAGTGGCCGCCCGCTGTGGCCAAGCGGTTCTAGGCGCTTCAGTCCGGAACCGCGCTGCTGCTACGGTTGCATGTTCGAATCCTGCCTCGGGCATGGATGCATGTGATGTCCTTAGGTTAGTTAGGTTTAAGTAGTTCTAAGTCTACGGGACTGATGACCTCAGATGTTAAGTCCCATAGTGCTCAGAACCATTTGCACCATGTTTGTAAAATAGTGTCACATTAAAGTTTAGTGCAGCATTGAGGTATAGTCGCTTAGCTTGCCGTAAGATGTGTAACTTACTTTTGAACTCCCCCGGTATACAGTGTGTTTCCGCAAGAGAATGTAAAAACATAGAGGAAATAGAGGATCATCACTGAACAATTTGGGGTAGGGAATCTGGAGTCGGAGAAGCCATCTTAAGAAGATAATAGGAAAAAATCACATTAGTATGTACTTTTTTATCTACATTAATTATACTTAGTTCCAAATACCATCACTGACACAATGAACGTACCATTTGTTCTGTATCTTCCAAAATGTGTTGAAACTGACAGATCAACCTCAATGCAAGCAGAACATCGGCGAACAATATCTGATGTATCCTGACAAATATCCCTGAGGTTTCTCGAATCACGTCACAGCCAGCTACAATATGGCAACTAATTCCATCTCCGTATCCACTGGGGTCTCATACATAAGTGACTTTAGATATCCCTATAGAAAATAGTTCAAAATGGTTCAAATGGCTCTTGAGCACTATGGGACTCAACATCTATGGTCATCAGTCCCCTAGAACTTAGAACTACTTAAACCTAACTAACCTAAGGACATCACACACATCCATGCCCGAGGCAGGATTCGAACCTGCGACCGTAGCAGTCGCGCGGCTCCGGACTGAGCGCCTAGAACCGCTAGACCACCGCGGCCGGCATAGAAAATAGTAAAGGGGACTCAGACCAGGTGACCTCGCAGGCCATGGAGTGAGGCGGTGCACCGTCATATTGTGTCCACATTCTCCCCCTAACAGCCAATCCTACTTTCTCCTACGTAAATAAGATACAACAGAACCACCTTACGGACAAGTTGAGTAAACAAAACCTGCATCATGACTTCCTCATTATCAGGCTCGTTCTTCTTGTTTTCTTGCAGGAAAAAAATTATATAAACAGCACAGTACGTGTAAATTTGTAAGCATGTTATTTGTAAATAAACTGGAAAACAATAATGCTAGACAAAGCGCTAGGAAAGTTTATTTCCGTATCTCCTTAAGCTGACTTCTCCGACCCCAGGTTCTCTGCCTCAAATACGCTCTTAGGGAAACACTCTGTATGTCACCTAAAAACTTACTAATTCCACAACATTACGAAGTAAATCGTGCAGCCACTTGGTGGTGCTTGAATTAATGAAGTGAAGGTCATGATGACAGAGTACGTTTTCATTTGGGTCCTGTCTAACACTGCAACTTTTTTCGCAGACTTGCGTTCTGCTGTGAAAGCCCATGGTAGTGGGGAGCGGGGTCCGTTGATGGTCCTTCCAAGAGCACAACATGATTCTATAAAATATAATACAGATGCAAAAAGCTAATGAAAAAGGGCCGGCCGGAGTGGCCGCGCGGTTCTAGGCGCTTCAGTCTGGAACCGCGCGATCGCTACGGTCGCAGGTTCGAATCCTGCCTCGGGCATGGATGTGTGTGATGTCCTTAGGTTAGTTACGTTTAAGTAGTTCTAAGTTCTAGGGGACTGATGACCGCAGATGTTAAGTCCCATAGTGCTGAGAGCCATTTGAACCATTTTTTAAATTAAAAAGGAAACATAACTGTTGTTAAATGTCTCAGGAGCGTTGTAAATTTATTGCACTTCCCGTCATTAAAGTACCTGAACTACTACACAAAATGAGTAAGAAAATGTGTTTGGTGTGGCCAGAGAATGTTTTGAATAGCATTTTTGCAGATTTCTTTTCACATTTAGCGAAACTGCATGAACATTCTTCTGGTATTTGAGAGAAGAAAATAATTCAAAGTCGAGAGAACAAACTACTAAACGTCAAATGACTGCCTGCAGTCGAAAGTGTAGGAAATCAGAAAGCTACAACAAATTATCATAATGAATCTTCCACTCTGTAGTGGAGTGCTACCTTGGAGATTTAAAGCTGTATGGCACGACAGGATGTTACAGTGCGTGTGTAGTTTAGAATTACGATGGAATGTGTCCAAAGGAACAGGCACCCTGGCGGCTACTACCGTTACGAAATACATGATATGTATTCGCAATGCGAATTCGCAGTTGCGAATATGGACGACCATCAGCTTTATAATGGACCGGAACTCGAACCCGGATTTCCCGCTTATCGCGAGTGATCGCCATACCATTAGGCTTCACGGCCAGACCCGAGCTTCCACATGTCATGGACCATGTGTCTACAACCTGCAGTCGTATCTCCATTATGTATATTCCCGTACAGGGGACACATTTCAATTGAAAGTCACTTGCTCGGTGTCAAGCCATAAATGCGATATTGCAATAATACGAGTGTAATATTGCAGATGCTGCAATATCGTATTTATCCGCCGACACCGGCAAGCGACTTTCAATTAAAATGTGTCCCGCATTTGGGAATATACATAATGGACATACGACTGCAGGTTCTCGACAGGTCGTTGACGACATACAGAAGCTTGTCTCTGGGCGTGAAGCGTGCTAGGGTAGCCTAATTGTAAGGCGACTGCTCGCGATAAGCTTGAAATATTTGTTCGACTCCCGATTCGGAACAAATTTTCGTTGTCGTCATTATATATATGATGGTTGTCCATATTCGCACCTGCGAATACATTTCATTTATATGGTAATAGGTGATGGAATGCCCTTTGCGGGCCGTCCTCTCGCCGACTGATCTGTCCATGTACGACTCACGACCCACTGTCGAAGCTTCAGTTCTGCTAGGAAACGTACTGGATGAATGATCAAATACTAGAGGCAAAGTTAATCAGCCTGCAAGTTTCTGCAGCAGATTTGTTTGATGTGTGAACTTCTTTTGTATTTCCGAGACGTAGCTGTATACTTATTCAGTGTTAAAGCAGGTGATGTACACGATTTCGTCTATGTGTCAAAACGTGCAGAGCATAGCCGTAAGCGGTATAACGCACATTACCGCCCCGGTCACGAGCCCGGGGTGTGGCCTACTAGTATGGGGTCATCCACAGGGGACGATACAAACAAGGCGCCGCTGCGGCTTTACGAGCGCGGGCCGGGCTGTGTGGCCGGCGTATAATACCGCGCCGTGATTTACACTCGCTGTTTGTTAACGCCGCCACGCCGCAGCTCCACCGTAGTCAAAGCGCCCGTGTGTGCCACAGCGCGCCCGCCCACTCGCATCAAACTGCTCCCGCCGCGCTTGCATTCGCCGTCGAAATGTGGCAGCGCTCTTGACATCTGCCATAAATCTCGTCTATCTGCTTTTATCTCAGAAATTAACCCACAGCTCCAAAAAGATTTATCTACGTAATGTACGTATAAGTTGCTCTGTCGATAATGCCACGTTGCTTCTCATCTTCGTCTGTTTCATGCTCACTGGGGCAAGCCAGACCAGGAGATCTGTAATGCTGCGATAAATCAGAGTACTAATTCTGCATTCGTCATAATTTTCGAGGAAAAATTTTTGTGATTAGTAAGAAGACTTCAGCAGCACCTCTCCACCCTTTTCACGTCTGCAAGTTCCTCTTATCGTTGTAGTCACATCCTCCGCTTTCACAGTTGTACACATAATGCAGTGGCGATCTCTCCTTGCGCAGTTCTCGTCCACAGACCCATCTGTTCCTGTCTCCCAAGCTGGAGTACATTACCAGAAAGCCACATTTGCCCGGTTAGGATTAATTTTTGCAAATGCCCCTCTTACTCTCCCTACCAAGAACCATCTCATTTGTTATCCTGTAAGTCCACTTCATTTCCTTTATACATGTGTAATACCATATCCCGAACGAATTCACCCGCTGCCTCCTTTCCAGCCGACGCACTACTACTATTCGATCAGAGTCCAGCTTACGTCACAAACTCCAGATGGAATTTCCCCTGGACGAGGGGCCAATAACAGCACTGTTTAGTCCCTTAACCCCTCCCTCCCCCTCCCCTACTCCCTAACGAAGCAACTGACCAACCAATCCCCTTCTCAGTTCCGCAAAATCAGGTTTCCCATTCCTATACGAATTCATGACATCCGTTTTTGGCGCGTTTCTTTCTAATTCTAATGCTTTCTTTTTCTTCTTGGACGCTTTTTTATGCGAGCAGTACTGTTTAGCATCTCGTTATCATGCAGTTCCTAGTGGTCACACTCCATTGCATGTGCATGAACGAAACTTAGTAGTAGTAGTAGTAGTAGTAGTAGTAGTAGTAGAAGTTGTTGTTGTTGTTGTTGTTGTTGTTCCCGCTGTGGTCATCAGTGCGAGGACTGATTTGATGCAGCTCTCCACGCTAATCTCTTTTTTTGCAAGCCTCTTCACCTCTGCATAACTGCTGCAACCTTCATCCATTTGAGCGTGTTTTCTGTAGTAAAGCCCTGGCTTCCCCATAATAATTTTCTCCGTCGCACCTATCTCCACTATCAAACAGCCCATTCCTTGAAGCCTCAGGATGTATTTCATCAACCGATCCCTTCTTCTTGAGCTGCACGTCCTCGGAAAATATAACGACTGCGGCATCCTTTGCTTTCAGCCATTAGCAGTAGCAAGTGCACAGACACCCTTCGGATGCGTTTACACCTGCAGGACAGCTGCGTGTAACCATACTAGGAGTGTATCTCCGATTTTAATCTGCAGCTCATTGTATTTTAAGTGTATTTATTTTCAGTTTAAATCATTTTCCGTGAGGTCTAAATTTCTAATTAGCAAGATCTCTCTAGATGTTGGATATTCTCGACGAAACAGTAGTAGTATCGAGATATTTCAACATACCTCGTTTTCGTACACGAACTTTGTGTTGGCGATTCGTCTTGAGAAAAAAATTAGGATGATAAGTGACAGTCCCCAAGCTCTTCATATGCTTTTACTTATTTCAACAGTACTTACCCCGTCTTTCGGCAAATAAAAGCTGATACGTTTGCTTATAGCCTCAATGTTACACAACGACCTGTGAGTTCCATACCTGCTCTGTGTCCGTTTAGTTACTAAATTGATCGTAGCCATCCTCTCATAGCTTAAACGAAGTCATATATTCCGACTTCCAACGTCATTTTGCCACAGCGTGGCTCTTCTGTTCCATGGTTCTTACAGCAGGGCTGAATTGCAGACTTCAAGTACAATAACACAATCGCTTACAGATGATTTTCGAGAAACCAAGCAAGAAACAACGTGTTAAGAAAGGAATTCTTTTATCTCACGCTTAAACAGTCAAGAATTTATATCTGTGCATTCCAAAATTTCTCTGCAGCTTCCATACTATAATTGAACTCATTGGCCCCTCATGTGTAGGATTTATTCCAAATGTCATCGCTATCATTGTGTGCTGCAGATATTGGTCTAAGAGAATACAACGGTCCGTCTTCGCCCCAGCTGACTGCCCGTAATACAAAATTTGAAGCAGAATCTGACATTGTTTCTGTAAAATTACAGAATTGTTGTACAGTGCAAGTACATTGGAATTGAGCTACATACAGGTATGAATCTTTTATTTCTATTATTTGTATAGCGCTGCAACTTTATGTGATGCAGCAGTGAAAGTATTGCATCTGTTCAACTGTGCTGTCGTTAGCACTCTGTGCTCCGTGTGTAATAACTACGGTGGCGACGGTCATTAAGCGCTAATCTGCCTCCCTTCTCTTAGTCTTAATTGCATTTGTCAACAGAGGCTACTTTCTTTATAATAGTGTGAATATAACACAGATACTCGATACAGGAAAATGTGTCCTTAGATATTATTTAAATGTTGTCAAATGAAAATATCGAAGTATGGTTGCATCTTATCTATCTTATCTCTCTGCTTATTTTGCTTCATAGTTATGTACACTGATGATGCAAAACATTATGACCATCTGTTTAGTAGCTTGCTAGTCTGTCTATGGAACGAAATACATCACTGTTTCTACGTATTAGGAAAACGACAGCTTGTTAGTAGGTTTGTTGAGGTACGGGGCATTGAATGTCTAGGAACAGGTCATGTAATTCGCCTAAATAACGGGCGCTGATTAGCGTATGTTATGATGGAGCGCGATAGCGACCCATGTGGCTCCATGGGATTCACATCAGGCGAATTCGGTCACCGAGAAATCAACGTGAATTTACTATAATGCTCCTCAAACCACAGTAGCATTGTTCTGGCTCCGAGACAGGGACAATTACACTGCTGAAAGACGACATCGGCGTCGGGGAAGATATCACTCGTGAAGGAATGCAGGTGGCTCGTAGCTGTTAGTGTGTGTTCGATTACCACCACATGACCCATGCAAGCGCAGAATAATGCCTCCCTCCCATAGCATAATATTGCTCCCACCAACCTGCGTTGCACGTTTCGAGTCGCCGTTCATCTCGATGAATGCATTTGTGGAGACGACCATCGACCAACTGTAGCAACATGTGATTTACCCGAAGAGACGATACGTTTCCATTGATCTATGGTCAAATTGCGATTCTCGCGTGTCCACTGGAATCGTAACTGACGATTTTGTTGGGTCAACATGTGAAAACGTAGGATTGGTCTGCTGCGGAGCTCCATGTTCTACACGGTACGGTGAACGGTGTGCTACGAAACACATGTGCGTGCATCAGCCTTGTGCTCTTTCGGCAGAGATACCACAAATCAACATCTGTCCTGCTTTACACAGCAGCTAAGCCCCCGAACCCCATGTTCTGTGAAGAGTCGTGGACGTCCAACATTTTAGCACCTAGTGGTAGTTTCACTGTCCTTGTACCTCTTTCCGTAGATGTTCACGACAGTGGCACGTGAACATTCGACGAGCTTCGCCGTTTTAGAGATACCCATTCACAAGCTCTGCGTAATAATGATCTGCCCATTGTTAAAGCCCCTTATCTCAGTGCTGGCCGTTATAGCCGAGCGGTTCTAGGTGCTTCAGTACGGAACCGTGCTGCTGCTACGGTCGCAGGGTCGAATCCTGCGTCGGGCATGGATGTGTGTGATGTCCTTCGGTTAGCTAGGTTTAAGTAGTTATAAGTCTAGGGGACTGATGACCTCAGATGTTAAGTCTCATAGTGCTTAGAACCATTTGAATTTGAGCTTATCTCAGTGGATTTCCCCATTTGCAGCCCTAATCTTCGCTAAGGTGATCCCCTGCCCGTGACTGCTCCGCTTCCATACTTTTGTTACCGCGTCACGTGTCCGCAATGCCACCAGGTAGCGGTCGTCGTCGCGGTGGGCAGTGGTCTTAATATTTTGTCTGTTCAGTGTATTTAATCTGTATCGTTGTTATTGCATTGCGTTTATAATGTAATGAATTGAAGGTGGTAGTTTTGTGGTCATATTGATGTTCGTATGAGTATACGGTAGATTCCAGCTACCGTTAAAAACAGTTGAACTACGCATCTCGTTAATACTAACAGAAGCGTATATTTACTATATGAGTTTGATGGGGTAAGGTTGTCAATAATGTCTAGGTTATACACAGTTCCTTTGTTTTCATGTATGTTAATTACAGTTACTGACACGCAAATCAAGTAGCTTGATATTGCGAGACTTGTAGTTCCTTCTACGCTGTATTCCCGTTTTAAGAAATATAATATTCCAACCACAGGTAGCGATTAGTTTTATACAGGTGTCCATACCATCCCACGAGGGAATTAAAGTTTCCATTGCTGCCCCGTGCTAACAAGTGAATAGTTAATCCTTCTTTAGTTCTGTACACTTCTCTACTCTGATATGTTATTACGTAACTAAACTACAACCAGTTACTAAATTAACTGTTTGCACCACTTAAAACTGAGCGACAGACATTTTCTTTCTTAACGTATCTCCTACAAAGAAAAAAAGGAGGGTTATTAAAGTTTTCCATCTGGTCGACGTCTATGTCATTAAAATAAGGAGTCCATACATCATTGGAAAAGGATTCCGTAGTCTTTGTGGTGGAACTATTTAGAGAATTCTTTGCAATGAGCTGAAAATAGCCGGACTGTTTGACGTTGGATGACAAGGAAATCTGAACGCCAGTTCTCTCAAATGCTGGTATAGTGTCTTAACAGTTGCACCACATCGTCGGGTCTTGACAAGAGCGAGAAAGAATTAATTAATTAATCGTTGATGGTCAACAGAAATAAACATTTTTGTTGGTCTTAACGCTTACACTCAACAGATCAAACATCTACAATCTATCGGTCTAAAGCTGTTTCTACCAGTTTTTGTTTTGTTTTGCTGTATTTGTCTGGACAACGGAACACCAATAAGCAGGTTATAAGAAAACGTTGGTTAGCTGTTCCTGTGCACAACATGACACTTCTGAGCATGTGGTAGTACGGCAAAAGTGCACATCATTAAAGTGATTAACAAAATTTGTTTTTCATCGAGCTACTGTTTCTTGAAAATTTCGCTAACAAGCCATTTCAGATGCAGTGGGGAAGCAGTTTCTCTTCACAAACGACAGTTTTCTAGACGTAGACAAAAGAATGAAAATTACGTGACCTGCTGGCTAAAATGGTCTCCTTTTGCCTTCATATTTCCAAATTCCATGTTTAGTTAACAAACTCATTATTTTCTTTTTTTATTTTAATTTTTTTATATGCCGCAAAGTTGTATGGAAAAACAATTATGTTTAGATCAAAGCGGCGCCGCCCGCGGTGGCCGAGCGGTTCTAGGCGCTGCAGTCTGGAACCGCACGGCTGCTACGGTCGCAGGTTCGAATCCTGCCTCGGGCATGGATGTGTGTGATGTCCTTAGGTTAGTTAGGTTTAAGTAGTTCTAGGGGACTGATGAACTCAAAGGTTAAGTCCCATATTGCTGAGAGCCATTTGAATCATTTTTGATCAAAGCGGCATTTTAACCGTCGTAATATCGGTGTTGCGATATTTTTTCCAAATTCAAAACCACCATCAAGACTGCAACGGAAAAAAGATGTCGTATTTAATTATTTTAATCTAAACATGCTCTAAGAAATCTCTTTCATTTTCCATATGGATATGATACTATTGTTAGGATAGTCAGTTCATATCTTAACACCTAAAATACGAGCAATCGACCAGAGTGTTTTGCTTTATTTATTCATTCATTCACATACTTCTTTGCGCCGCTCATGCCGCCCCACCATATAGAGAGGGAGAGAGAGAGGGGGAGAGAGAGGGGGGGCGGGGGGGGCGAGTGTAGGTGCGGCAGTGTTACATGTCTGCCTGTACCGCAGGTTTGCGGCCAAAAGGCATCCGGTATTTGCGACCCTGAAGCTCAGCCCCGAACAACATGCGCAGGTCGACAAAACAGCTACGTGTATGCAGAAGGGGCAAGAAACATGGCCTGGTTTGCTCCCTGGACCCCTACGCGCCTAATCCGGAGCAGCTGGTAACCAGGAACGCGCCTGTGGGACGCGAAGGCATTTTATCTGGAGACACATAATGACACTCACGTAACAAACTAGAAATTTGGTTAAGGATGTACGTTTGGCTTAACAACAACTTAAGCTGATGTTCTCTAAAACAACACAAAGTGATTTATTAAGAGTCGTTCTCCGAGCAGTCGATAATTTTATTGGAATTTAGTTGGATATCCATCAGTGAATTTATTTTATTGAAGACCTGTTATTTTGTTATTGCGATTTATCATTCGTCCAGCAGATTATCAAATGGCTCTCAGCACTATGAGACTTATAATCTGAGGTCCTCTGTCCCCTAGAACTTAGAACTACTTAAACCTAACTAACCTAAGAACATCACACACATTTATGCCCGAAGCAGGATTCGAACCTGCGACTGTAGCGGTCGCGCGGTTCCAGACTGAAGCGCCTAGAACCGCTCGGTCACTTTGGCCGGCAGCAGATTATCACAAGCAGTAATCTTTGTTTTTGTGAGATGCAATAGTTTCTTTTTTTTTGGTGTTTCAGTTTTATATTCAGAGGAATCAATACAAAATAATGCATCCTGAATTCAGCTGAACACTCACCATCAGTCGCGGCACGTGTAGATTAATTACCTTGCTTACTTAGAGGTAATTGACTTTTACTTCGTTCGAATCACTACTTTCTTAAACAGTTGTTAGTAGTATAAAAAAGAGGTACTTAAATATTATTATGTTAGTCTACAGGGTGATCAGAAACACTCCGAAAAGCTTGCAAGAGTGTTGTAGGGAAGGCTGTGCTCAGAAATAAATGTTAAGAAAAAACTTTGATAAGTTGCGCCGTTCCCAAGTTATTTAACACTGTGTTATCGAGGGTGGTCGTCGCCCACACAAGTTCAAGAAACGTTCCAGAGGCGGTGTTGCCAGAGGTGTTCTTCCTTTGATTTCCGTATACGGAACAAGAGAGCAATACAAAAATTAAAAATTGGCGGTAGGAACCATCGAACCCGAGCCAAAGGCACAAGAGGCTCGTACGCTGTCATCTACGCTATGAGAACAATTGACACCACCGCCATCAGCTTGTGTAGCAGACTTGTATCTGCTAGTCGTTCGATCATTTTTGGAAATAGTATTGACACAGTCGATCGTTGTCGGAAGTGGTCGTTTAGCTGCGAATGTATACGGAAAGAGGTGCGATGGGACAACGTCGGAGGTCGGCGTGAACACACTCTTCCATAGTGGTCATCGTAGTAATACGTTACATGGTGCGTTACCCGTATTCCTTCGACGTATACGCCGATATGCATTTAGCATACGGCACTTCGGGTCAAAATGCACTGGAGGATCGCACAGTTTACAAAACAGGATTTCCGAACCGCATTATTGTATGTGCAATTACGTTTGTAGTGGTTGATAGACAGTTAAGGGAGACCGGAAGTTTTGTTGTTAACAAATTTGGCACTGGACGACAAAGCTACGTACGGACCGTCCAGTCAGAAGAAAACTTTCTTGGTATGGTTGTTGCAAATCCTACTAGCAGCTCGAGGGAAATTGGTTGTAAGGAAGTAATGTTACTCCGACGTTCTTAAATTATGCCTGAAAACTAAACACGGTAAAATGCATTCATTTGTTTGTCGCTACGTATTTCGCACGCTGTAGTACTGCACGTCCTACACGACGAAAACCTGTTACCTTACCATAGCACCTACAGAAAGTGCAAGATTTGGTGGAAGAGAACTATCGAAAGTGCAAGATTTGGTGGAAGAGAACTATCATCGGAATCAGTATTCCCTGAGGTACTAATGCTTCGAAATTCCAAAATTCGAAAGGAAAGTGTTGTGGACAGACGAAGGCATGTTCCGCCAGAGAAGGACCATTCAGCTCTCGAAACAGCCACATTTGGAACGATGGAAATACGCATGACACGTATGTGAAGTCGTATCAGCTTAAGTTTGGCGTGAACATTTTGGCAGGTAACGTAGGTGACTGTTGGTTGGGTCCCGCCGTATTTCCTCCCCTGTTAAACGTACGCACATGTTTAGATTCCATGTAAACATTCTTCTCTTTTATTTAGAAGACGTTCCTCTGACGGTCCGTCAGATAGTGTGGTACCAACATGACGGCGCACCGCGCACTTCGTTGTTGCGGTACGGGAGCACTTAGAAGTGTATGAGCAGGGGTAGATTGGCCGTAGTGGTTCATTTCCCTGGCTAGCTCGTTCACTAGATCTTACACCTTTAGATTTTTACCTGTGGGCATATGGAGAAAATTGGCTCCGCCACTGCAGTAGACACCGGCGGAGAGCATCTTGCGAGGATATTTTTAGCTTTTCATGAAATCGGGGTAAACTTTGGTTTCAGAAAACGTGCGGACACCGTGACGCAACGTTGCAGTGCGTGCATTCATGTGGAGGAGGATACGTTGAGCAGCTGTTGTGAATAAGTATTATTGTTACCTTTCGTTTTTGATTATTTTGTTGTTACATGAATGACTTGAGAAAACTTCGTATTTATTGATCACCATTATCGTTATTTATCCCTGTTTTTGTTAAATAAACAAAATAGTATTGCATAGATTGGTGGCGTACCGTGGTGGTGTAGGGATATTGTTCACGTGCAGTAGGTAGTGGGTTCGAATCTCACCCGGTCCTTCAACATCTTTTTATTTTTTAATCTTTATCGAAATTACTTTGATGAGAATGTCTATTCAATAACGTGCCATAAAAATAATATTTTATTTCTATTCCTTTGTCACTTCACTGTAGACATTGTATAAACTTTCGCATTTGTTCTGATGGTTACTTCCAATCATTCTTCTTTCATTTGCGATCTTTGTTCATGAGAACTTGATTATTTGTATGTATTTAGTCCGTTTTAACGTCTCACGTAAATATTACTGCAGTCGTTATTTGTATGCCTCATCGTGCTTGAATTTCGGTTTAACTTCTGATCACTTCTTTCGTTTGCATGGTGTAGGATGATTACGATTCATAAGATTCACATCTTGAAAGGAAAAATACATGTTTGACGCCAGTGCACAGTTAATACCAAAGATTTCGTATACTAGTTTTTAACCTGTAGAGCGGCAATTCCAAATATTTCATTATTATGACAGAAGAATAAAAATAATCCACATCATTTAGAGAAAGATTCCAGTTGGAAAAACAATAATCAGAAAAAGCAGTCAACCTTTACTATGATAATTAACGTGACTTCACAAAGAAGAAGAGTAAAATAATTACATTTAAAGCAATAAAATGCATATAAATTGTCACCAAAGTCATTTCGATAACGAATTAGAAATAGAAATTTCAAATCATGTGACGAGTTTCGAACCCACAACCATCTGCACGTTACGAATATTCCTTAAACAATGCACTGGGCCACCACGCTGTGCAGTGTATGAGGTTACCTTGCATTGTTGGAATTTATTTAGTGCTGTTAGGATGTTGCACAGGGCGGTTGCGTAAAACATTTTTTTTTGTTTGTAATAAAGTGCCACTTATTGAGGAATCTCATAAAAAAGAGAGGGCGCCTATTTGTAATCGTCCTTTTTGTTAATCCATTACTCAGTTTCTTAAGAAAGGTCCCTAATATTAATTAACACTGACCCACAGCTAAGCAAATTACAGTTCAGGAATAACATTTACATCTGTCGCGAACCAGACGAAGGACCGTACGTATTGTTGTTGTCTTGGCTACAAGAAAGGAGTCTATGATCGAGTAATATTACGTTAGCTATTTTTCATCAGTTTAGTGGAAGGGTTTCCACGCTGTTATTCGTATTTAGAGTTTCAAATTCTACCTCTATTTACCCCCTTGAAAACATTAATTAAATTTCTCACTTAAAATGTTGCAGTAAGTTCAGTCTCCTTTTTCTTACGCGACAATAAAACTACTCAGTATTAAGCGCTTGAAAATTGAGCATCTCAGGGTCCTACGTAGGTGATTAATTATTTAGAAAGAATAGTACGAAGTCCTTTTTATACATAAATTTTGCATTTTAAAAGGAATCCACACCTAGAAGACAATTCATCTAGTGTAAACAAGAAAAAGAAATTTCTAAGTTATGGCTTGTATACTACTAGTACGGAGCTTACAAAGAAACATACAGTATTCTTTGTTTTCGAAATTATAGTGTTGTTATTACTCTTAATATAATTTTTATGGTTTTTTCTCAGGAAAATCCTTCAAGTATTATATTTTCTTTTTGGAATGATACATAAAACTTTCTGTCATACGTAATTTTATTTGTTGCGTTAGGGAGATGGTGGTTGTTTGGGGGAAGAGACCAAACTGCGCGGTCATCGGTCTCATCGGATTAGGGAAGGACGGGGAGGGAAGTCGGCCGTGCCCTTTCAAAGGAACCATCCCGACATTTGCCTGGAGCGATTTAGAGAAATCACGGAAAACCTAAATCAGGATGGCCGGACGCGGGATTGAACCGTTGTCCTCCCGAATGCGAGTCCATGCGTTAGGGAGACTCAAAAGATTGGTTACTATTACTTTTTAATCACTAGAGTATCATGTGGAAGGCCGAATTTTTTTTCCGTCTGTTACTCTCACATGAGGATCTACAGGGGTGAAACACTGCAAGCTGGATCGTCTCTAACGTTCAATGATTTCCTTTATTTTTTCTGTTTCCTCTAACGAAGTGAAGAACACGTTCGACAACGTCGCCTCTAGCACGCTGTTGAATTCGCGCAAGCAATGATGTGATTGACTAACTTCAATGCTAAATGACACGGAAACGGCGAAACGAAATTTTTTATTTGTCAGCAGAAACTACCCTTCAACAACCTTACAAGTTTTCCAGACTGTTTCTGACCATCCTGGGTACAACGCTTCTATTCCTTACACTCACACTAAACAGATATAAAATTTTCAGGATCGAGATCGTGTTTCCCATGTGAGAGGATTGTGATTTTCCCATTCGAAAATATTTTTTATCATGGAAGTTATGTTATACAGCTTCCCGTTTGTGTCGATGACGCTCCTAAATTTTGGTGCAGGGAAGTAATTACTTTGATAGTTGTGTGTGGAAAGAGGTATTCATTTTATGAAACTGCGTTAGAGAAATTGTGCTATCCCATCCTCGCGGCGAAAGGCGCAAATGGAAAAATTAACTGTGGGTGAATTTGTTAAGATTTACCTACAAAAATTATTCAACAATGATAATCAACAGATTGAAGATCGTAACAGAGGTAATTCTGGATTAAGAGCGTGCTGTACTCGTAAAAAGTGCATATAAAAGGGCCGAGAATACATTTATAAACATTTACCGCATCATTCATGGATAAAAAAGCTTCTGTCGAAAGTGAACAGAACTAAATTATATAACAGTATGAAACCAGAGGATGACCCCCATCATTTCATTTGATTTTTGAAAAGGACGTTCAGATCATCGACGGCACGGTGAGTACATTAGTGCAGTGTTTACTCTGGCGGGGAAAAAATCGCAACATTAAACAATAATTAATGAAATTTCCGGAATACTTCTATGTAGGTAAAATATTTAGGTGATTAACATTGCAAGATCACAGGTTAATGTAAGCGGGAGATAAGCCAAGGCAGATGTGAAGTTCGGTACATTAATAAGCAGTGTAACCTTCAGAATGTTGAATGCGAGCATGCAAACTTGCGTGCATTGTGTTATTCAGGTGCCGGATGTCAGTTTGTGGGATGGTGTTCCATGCCTGTTGCAGTTGGTCCATCAACACGGGGGCGGTTAGTTTGTGTACGCTGGAGTTGTCCAATGATGTCGCATACGTACTCGATTCTAGAAAGATCTGTTTAATGAATAGGCAAAGGGACATGACGACACCCCGTAGAGCATGTTGAGTTAAAACAACGATACGTCGGTAAGAGGTATCGTGTTGGAGAACACCCCTGGAATGCTGTTCATAAATGGCAACACAACAGGCCGAATCACCAGATTGACGTACAGATTCGTAATCAGGGTGCGTGGGGTAACCCCTGCAGTCATACCAAATTGCACACCAGACCGTAACTCCAGGTAGGTCCATTGTGTCTAGCAAGCAGATAGGTTGATAGCAGGCCGTCAAACTCGCATCCTTCTAACCAGCACACGGCCAACACTGGCACCGAGCAGAACCAACTTTTATCAGAAAACACAACAGACCATCACCCTGCCCTCCAATGAGCTCTCGCTTGGCACTACTGGAGTTGCAAATGGCGGTTGTTAGGGGTCAGTGGAATGCACGCTATAAGGCGTCCGGCTCGGAGTTGCCCGTGAAGTAACCGATTTGTAACAGTTCGTTGTGTCACTGTGGTGCCAACTGCTGCCCAGATTGCTGCTGCAGATGCAGTGCGATGCACCAGAGCCATACGCCGAACACGTTGGTCTTCCCTGTCGGTAGTGCCACGTGGCCGTTGGGAGCCCAGTCGTCTTGCGACCGTATATTCCAGTTACCACCGCTACCAGCAATCATGTACAGTGACCACATTCCTGCCAAGTATTTCTGCAGATTCTTCTAGCCCTATTACACGACCTCGTTCAAACTCAATGACGTGCTAACAATAGCGTCTTTAGCGTCTTAAAGGCGTTCTTGACTAACATCAACTCACCACGTCCAGTCTCGGAGGCAAATAATGCTTACGACAGTTTCAGCGTGTATTTAGAGCAGTCTCGATTTGCATCCTGGTAGCGGAGCTACTAGCGCCACTCTTCTGCGACTGGCGCGAAATATGACTAGACGTCATCTTTCAGAAGGAGGAAAGGACCTACCAACTTTCGTTTACGTCGCACAACTCCTTCTTGTATATCGGTGAGTACACTATATTGCGAAAAAAAAAAGATGAAAGAATTTACCTCTGGAATAAAACTACAGTGTGGAAATTGAAAATGTTATACCATGAAGCAGCAGCCCGATATTTATTAAGAGATTAAACTTTCACTCCATTAGGAACTGGTGTCCACCATGAAAATGAATATGGGGTGTGTCCCCAAACACACGCGAGTACGCGCTTGTGTTCATTGTGGCATGGAAACAAACAGCTTCTGAATTTCATCTTGCGTAATTTATTACCATGCCTGAATCACATGCTGTTTGGTTTGGTGAAGCCTGCTGACCTGAGGCTAGTATGAAAGTAAACGTCTCCCCACCGCACTGCAGGTATGTTTTATTGGTGACAAATGAGGGGAAAGTCAGTCAGTGATCCATACTGTCTTCAGGGCGTTTGTGATGTGAACTGCTGTGTGGGCTCTTCCATTATCCTATTGGAATATACCATTTGATACCGCGGTCGTGAAGGATATGACAACGGGGTTTACCATTCTAGCAACATACTGGCGAGTATTCAGTCTCCCTTCAACAGTTATGAAGTCACTCCTGTTGTCATGTCCAGTGGCTTCCCGCATGACGTTCCAAGGGTTGGAAAACAACGTTTTTACAATCGCTGCTTTCTTGAATCCTTACAGCAGATTGGCAACGCACCATCTCTCGTCTATCTAACCGCCACAGAACAGAAACAGAAAACGAGACTCGTCGCTGAACACCACGGAATCTCACACAATGTCCCACTTGACTCTGGCTATACATCTGTTGTATGTGGCACGATGGCCGAGCGGTTCTAGGCGCTTCAGTCCGGAACCACGCGGCTGCTACAGTCGCAGGTTCGAATCCTGCCTCGGGCATGGATGTGTGTGATGTCCTTAGGTTAGTTAGGTTTAAGTAGTTCTAACTGATGACCTCAGATGTTAAGTCCCATAGTGCTTAGAACTATATGTGGCACATTGCCAGCTGTAAACGACGCATGGCAACTTGAGATTTCAACTCAGCTTTTAGTAATCTGTTCCAGACGGTTCGCGGTGAAATACAGATTTCAGCTGCTGTGGTCCGTGTATTTATCAGAGCCAGACGAACAACCCTAAGGACTTCTCGTGTTGTAATCACCCACGAAGGGGTCGTGCAGACACTTCTTGCCACACTGCTGTCCTGAATCCGCCACGTCATCACTCCTTCGGAGTACGTTTTCAGAACAGCCAACTGTCTGTGCAGTATATCGGCACGATGCTCCCATGTCTATCACGCCCGTGGTTTGACCTTTCTTAAAGTTCGAATGATGGCGATAAGCTGCAAGTGACGTCGTCTGGGGGCACGCTGGGTTGAGATCTCAAGCTGAATAGTTCCAGTATAGTTTCAGTAACGTCAGACACACACAGCAGTCATCATTTACTCAAAAGATTCTTCATCTGCTGCAATACATTTTTTTTCTATTGAAAATGCTGAAAGGAGGCTCACCCAAGAATGAAATTTTTGTCAACGTTCCCAATAGCCGTGGAAGTATTGGAGTAATAGTTCGGTAGCGTTCGATCACGTTGTCCATGGTGTTTAGACTATACATTTCCGTCAATGTGAGGAAACATTGTTTTGTATGCTGGTGATAATACTGTCACGCAAAAAGCGGTTGATGACTTTCAAAAGTGTATGGACAAATTACGAAACACTGATAATAAATGTGGCCTGGAAATATCAGGTCCAAAATACAGGGTGAAGACTCTCGAATGCAAACATTCTATTGGACGAAGATTTATCCATAAAAATCGTGTTAAACATACGTATCACTTGTCCTGTTATCATTTGACATAAACTACGACGTGATGCAGGAATAAAGACACCACGCTTCACTCGTGTATGTGGGATCATTAGAAGAACAGTGAATAATAAGACGATGAAAAATTCCAGAACACAAATTTATAAAGTAATGGTAGAACCAGTTCTGAAATATTATGCGAGTGACACGGTTTTCACCTAATGAGTGAACTCAACAACATCAAAATAGCGGAGCTGATATTTCTAAGACATGTGTCTACTTTGGGTAGGATAATTAATCAGTTAGATAAGTACAGAATTAAATGTTACAGAATGTAGAGCAAAAATCAAAGAAAATAACAAAATTAACTATTTTTATTAACAGAATCTATACGGAAGACTATTTAAGCTGATACAAGAAAACGATATATAAAGGGTGCAGAGACATTGAAAGAGATGTGATCAACTCTCTGAGTGAAACCTGGCTGTACGGAGGAGGAGGAAAAAAAGGAAAAGAATTTTCACTGCGACTAATTCGCCTGCAAGAGGTGAAGAGTTATTCGCAGTAAAAAGATCAGTAAAAAGTGCACGCTACGTACGTGGAGAGAAATCCCCTCAACCTGTTACTGCGGACATGACAATTTTTCCATACTAGAATGTATACAGAGCAATGAGCAGGTAATGCTGAAAAGATAATACACTCGTATGCCATACTACGATGTTTGAATCATCACCTCGACAAAATGCCGTCGCTTGATTAATTTTTGTTTGTTTCTATACCCCAATTAAAATTACTAAGTGATTCACGTTTCAGCGAGTCGAGTGGAGGTGGGTGGGGGGCGGCCACCATCCAGTAGCAGCAGTTCTTTTTCACGCGCCACGTGCTCATTGTGTTGCCGTCTCTGTTGGTGCGTGCAGCGCCTTGTCAAGTTTCACGCCGGTAACACTAGAACCCGAGCCCTCCGACATTGCAATCTGTCAGTGAAAAAGGAATTTTAACCGAAGTGTAGGTGGATTTTTGCAGTCCTGGTACACTCTCAAATCCCCGCGTCACAGTACCGCAGCATATCAGTAGAGAAGCCAAAACAGAAAGGTGCAGCGTGATGATAAAGTACGTAATTCGTCGTCGCTAGCCAAACATTGATCCGTTAGTATCTTAAAACATGGTTACATCTCTTTAATTTTACAGTCCACCATTTCGGGTTTATGTCTATTTCCCTCAGTTTCGACATTAGCCTGTTCTATGAGAATTGTGTAGGAGGCTCGGAGCCATTCATTGACTTCAAATACTACTAGAAGTTCCTACGATTTTGTTGCAGATTTTTCTCGACCATCAGGACTGTTAGGGACATGAAAGAATTAAGGAATATGAAAGTTTCAGTTACGTTTTATTGTCAGTTTTCCACTTTTTTACTTTGGGAATCTAGTAATCTTTGTTTGTACAAAATTCTACGAATGGTACCATTAAACAATGGTGGTTTTTTGTCAGTTGTTATTGTTCTACTTGATACCTATTCACCTACAGACACTCACAGTGTGTTGTACATTTAACTACAGCGCTTCATTTGATGGATTTTAACTAAATATTCTCATTCCTTTTTTTAAGAGTGTAAAGATGGAACATTAGCGTGTGCTTTGAAACGAATGGAGGAGAAACTGGCGTTTCTCTATTAAATGGCTGATCCCCACTAAAGGGAAATTTTTCAGAGCATAAAATATGGTGACCAGATGGAGATCCGAAACTTTTACTTAGAAAGCACACGTTTCGTTGTCTGTAATCGTCGCCTAAATTATCTGTTGTTACTGGAATAAGTTACTGCATTATTCTCGGTACTCGGCTGAAATACGTAATATCTCATATTGTTGGAAAAAATGCGTGACGTGTGTTTAATTTCATGTCGATTCACTAGGTACCGCTATAATACTGACGTCAAAACATGTGGAAAAAAGAACTAGACACTCCTTAAATGACAGTATTGCTGTAAAGTACCAACTTCTCAACAACGAACCGATATGACTGCGACTAACAGCCAAAGGGACCGGAAAATTAGTGACTTGGGTGGTTGTAAAAAGCATGGTGGCGGCCCTGAAAGGCTATAGTGACGTAATGAGGCGGTGGTGGGCACGGACAGCGCTGCAGCCGGGATGCAGATATCCGCTCGCCAATTTGCAGGGCATGCAGGCCCTAACAAAGAGCCACGCAAATCACGTCATTACGCGCCTGCCGGCGATGGCGGGTAGCAGCGCGGCTATGACGCGCCTGGCTCGCCCGCAACCCGCAGCGCACTCCGCCGCCTCGTGCAGCTGTGCCGCTCTGTTTTGCGAAGTCCGCGGTATAATCTGTTGTGCTGCGGCTCGCACGGCATTTGCGTATTTCTGACAGCGCACGAGGCACGTGCTACGTTTGCCATGAATATTTGAACGCAGCGATCGTTGTATTCTAAGTTAGGACTGATACGACGGTACTTGCATTCTCCCGTAGCACTACACATTTGGCGATAGGGTTGCGCAATGCGAAGGATACATATACTTTTTGCTTCCGGACGATGTGATACTGCTTCAATGGATCCATGTCCTCTTACAAGACTGAAATGTGTTGGTGCACTTCTGGTGTGAGTCATGGCATTATCGAATAGTAAAAGATGTTCAGATAGGCACCACTTGTGATTCAGGCTATGCATCTCTAGATTGTTAACAGTGACACAGCAAGTTTTTCAAATCCTTAGACCCTCCCGTTGACACTGCTACCCATCTCAGATGAATGAAACGTCGCTTGTAAACATAATTAATTTTTCCGGCGACCCTCATCGTGTTCGGTAGTATCCATAAAACTGTCATGGAACTCCAACATTTTCACGGAAACATTACCAAGTGTATTATATACCAGTTCTGGTGTACGCTTCTTAAATCTGGATCATTTAGGGAACGGATAAACATAAAGCACGAGTAAGCGAAATGAGGTTCCTGAACAGTTATATTGATGTAACAAAAATGGAAAAGATGAGAAATGAAAGTGTAGAGGAATAACACGTGAGAAACGTTGCAAGAGAAGACTAAGGCAAAAAGGTTTAAATGCATGGGAAGAGAATGATAAGAAGAGGATGCCTAGGAAGACGTACGAGATGAAAATGAAGGGCAAGAGACCAAGGGGAAAGCGAAGGTTAAGTTCTGAAAGCAGTTGAAGAAAGCATAATAAAGAGAGAGGAAGACTAGGCGAGAGAACCGTGAGAGAGGTGCTGGGTGGGCCGGAGAAGATGGAAAGGATTGTGTTCTAAGCGAACCCAATCACTGGTGGGAGACGTTAGACTCCGTTGAAAACTGAGAACGGAATCTACACTTACACGTGGCCTCCCAGCAAGTCCACCTTGGTGACAGATACGAGTTGGGTGACAGATACGAGGTGTAGTCATAAAGTCATGTTCATCCTTGAATGCGACACTTTGTTGCAAATAACGGTTGACGTGGTGGACACCTTGGTTTTAAGGGTCTACAGTTTGGCTGTTTAGGGAACGGAAATCACCTCGTCGTCATTCTCGAGATACCTGCCACATTCGAGGAAAGAGGAAGAAGTCACTTGCCGGCCGGAATGGACGAGCGGTTCTAGGCGCTTCAGTGTGGAATCGCGCAACCGCTACGGTCGCAGGCTCGAATCCTGCCTCGGGCATGGATGTGTGTGACGTCCTTAGGTTAGTTAGCTTTAAGTAGTTCTAAGTTCTATGGGACTGATGACCTCAGAAGTTAAGTCCCATAGTGCTCAGAGCCATTTGAAGAAGTCACTTGGTCTCAAGTCACGATAATACGGAGGGAGGGGGACTAAGGTAAATTTAATAGCCTAAAAAACACACTGTGTAACTGTGTCCTGTGAAGAATGAGCCGGAGCACTGTCGTGAGAAAAAAAAGCGTCCTTGGACAGCTTCCCGCTACGTTTCGTCTTTATAGGCTATACCTCATCAGTAAATTTCGTATTATGCTACTGAGACGCTTTTGTCACTTGCGAAAGTAACCTGCGAGCACCGCGCCATGCCTGTTCAAAAATCTGTCAAGATCACCTTGCCGATTATAACCTTGAGGTGTTAACTGGTGTTGGTGTTGAATTTCGAGCTCCAATATCTTTAAAACGCTGAACAAACACCTCTCGATTTTCTTCTTCCGCTAAACCGTATTTGTGATAGTGAACTTCTTCTACTGTCTTGAAATGAGTTCTCATTTACTGATTAATGAAAAGAAAACTTCTTGTCGAATGTAAATATATTGTATCATCAGTTGCAACTCGTCACACCTCATACAATTCCGTATAGACGAAAAATGCTTGCAAATCAAACAGCTATTACAACTCGTTTGACAGATCTTTTCCAAGCAGAGCATAGATATCCAATAGAGGGTAGTAACAGCATCAACTTTTGTTCCAGTGACAACAGTGCTTATGTCACGACCTCTTATTCCACACACCGCAGCGAACTTCCTAGGCGGGACGGCGATGCACGGAGCAATCGGCCAAACAGGAAGCGACGCAAGGCGCGGAAAGACTATCTTCGGCGCCCTGACCGGTAAATACGCTGCGTCCATCTCAACATAAGAAACAAGAAACTTTCTTGTAGTATGCTATTCAAAACGTAACGTTTGCGTTTAAGGTGAAGCTATGTGTCACACCAATTTAGGTTGCTGGTTCGAATCCTGAATTCCTGATAATAGTCCAAAATAATCGCCATCTGTATTCGGACGGCAAACAGCAATAAAGTGGTGGTGCACAGTTCAGGCTCAGCATTTTGTCCGCAGATATTCTGGCTCACCTCCCAATAGTATCTTTAGAATTTCGCAGAGCAAGGGAATAGGACAATCCCGACACCCCTTCCGATCGCCATTATCAAAACGGGCATGCCACTACACACTGTAGGCACTCATCACAGCCATCCGTCATCGAAGATCTACACTTCAGACGTCGCTTTTGTAAAAAGCAGAGGAAAGATTCACATTAAAGAGAATAAAGGAAGTCGATGTGATTATACGTCTCAACACTCTGCTGTCCGACGACTCCACAGTGGTGTCGCGTGCATAGTATCGCTCAGTGGCCGGCGACACCACGGTGGTGTCGTGAGCATAGTATTGCGCATGGCGGGCGACAGCACTTTAGTATCTTTTGCATTCTGTTGGAGTTTTGTTTAAGTAATAGTAAGTTACAAACGTCATCAAGTTTTTTTTGTTTTTATAAATACTTGTGCCCTTTCATCATGGCAGACGAAAGAGACGATTCGATTATTTACGATGAATCCACGTACCAAAACTTAGAGGTCGCCACGGCATCGCGTACGTCTCATCATGATCCGGCTGACAGACTTTTTCCGGTCACGTAAAGCAACTTCAACTAATGGGCCTATACAGGGTGGTCCATTGATAGTGACCGGGCCAAATGTCTCACGAAATAAGCATCAAACGAAAAAACTACAAAGAACGAAACTCGTCTAGCTTGAAGGGAGAAATCAGATGGCGTTATGGTTGCCCCGCTAGATGGCGCTGCCATAGGTCAAACGGATATCAACTGCGTTTTTTAAAAATAGGAACCCCCATTTTTTATTACATATTCGTGTAGTACATCTCTAAAAAGGACCATCACAGAAGTTGGGAAGGAAAACATAGGTACAAAGAAGGTAGGTGCGAAGAAACCATGGGTAACAGAAGAAATACTTCAGTTGATTGATGAAAGGAGGAAGTACAAACATGTTCCGGGAAAATCAGGAATACAGAAATACAAGTCGCTGAGGAATGAAATAAATAGGAAGTGTAGGGAAGCTAAGACGAAATGGCTGCAGGAAAAATGTGAAGACATCGAAAAAGATATGATTGTCGGAAGGACAGACCCAGCATACAGGAAAGTCAAAACAACCTTTGGTGACATTAAAAGCAACGGTGGTAACATTAAGAGTGCAACGGGAATTCCACTGTTAAATGCAGAGGAGAGAGCAGATAGGTGGAAAGAATACATTGAAAGCCTCTATGGGGGTGAAGATTTGTCTGATGTGATAGAAGAAGAAACAGGAGTCGATTTAGAAGAGATAGGGGATCCAGTATTAGAATCGGAATTTAAAAGAGCTTTGGAGGACTTACAGTCAAATAAGGCAGAAGGGATAGATAATATTCCATCAAAATTTCTAAAATCATTGGGGGAAGTGGCAACAAAACGACTATTCACGTTGGTGTGTAGAATATATGAGTCTGGCGATATACCATCTGACTTTCGGAAAAGCATCATCCACACAATTCCGAAGACGGCAAGACCTGACAAGTGCGAGAATTATCGCACAATCAGCTTAACAGCTCATGCATCGAAGCTGCTTACAAGAATAATATACAGAAGAATGGAAAAGAAAATTGAGAATGCGCTAGGTGACGATCAGTTTGGCTTTAGGAAAAGTAAAGGGACAAGAGAGGCAATTCTGACGTTACGGCTAATAATGGAAGCAAGGCTAAAGAAAAATCAAGACACTTTCATAGGATTTGTCGACCTGGAAAAAGCGTTCGACAATATAAAATGGTGCAAGCTGTTCGAGATTCTGAAAAAAGTAGGGGTAAGCTATAGGGAGAGACGGATCATATACAATATGTACAACAACCAAGAGAGAATAATAAGAGTGGACAATCAAGAACGAAGTGCTCGTATTAAGAAGGGTGTAAGACAAGGCTGTAGCCTATCGCCCCTACTCTTCAATCTGTACATCGAGGAAGCAATGATGGAAATAAAAGAAAGGTTCAGGAGTGGAATTAAAATACAAGGTGAAAGGATATCAATGATACGATTCGCTGATGATATTGCTATCCTGAGTGAAAGTGAAGAAGAATTAAATGATTTGCTGAACGGAATGAACAGTCTAATGAGTACACAGTATGGTTTGAGAGTAAATCGGAGAAAGACGAAGGTAATGAGAAGTAGTAGAAATGAGAACAGCGAGAAACTTAACATCAGGATTGATGGTCACGAAGTCAAGAATTCTGCTACCTAGGCCGTAAAATAACCAATGACGGACGGAGCAAGGAGGACATCAAAAGCAGACTCGTTATGGCAAAAAAGGCATTTCTGGCCAAGAGAAGTCTACTAATATCAAATACCGGCCTTAATTTGAGGAAGAAATTCCTGAGGATGTACGTCTGGAGTACAGCATTGTATGGTAGTGAAACATGGACTGTGGGAAAACCGGAACAGAAGAGAATCGAAGCATTTGAGATGTGGTGCTATAGACGAATGTTGAAAATTAGGTGGACTGATAAGGTAATGAATGAGGAGGTTCTACGCAGAATCGGAGAGGAAAGGAATATGTGGAAAACACTGATAAGGAGAAGGGACAGGATGATAGGACATCTGCTAAGACATGAGGGAATGACTTCCATGGTACTAGAGGGAGCTGTAGAGGGCAAAAACTGTAGAGGAAGACAGAGATTGGAATACGTCAAGCAAATAATTGAGGACGTAGGTTGCAAGTGCTACTCTGAGATGAAGAGGTTAGCACAGGAAAGGAATTCGTGGCGGGCCGCATCAAACCAGTCAGTAGACTGATGACAAAAAAAAAGTAAAGAAATATGAATGTTTCAGTTGGACCACTTTTTTCGCTTTGTGATAGATGGCTGGCGCCGTAAAAGTCACAAACGTATAAGTACGTGATATCGCATAACATTCAGTGCGGACGGTATTTGCTTCGTTTGGACCGTTTACCAATTGCGGAAAAGGTCGATATCGTGTTGATGTATGGCTATTGTGATCAAAATGCACAACGGGCGTGTGCTATGTATGCTGCTCGGTATCGTAGACGACATCATCCAAGTATCCGGACCGTTCGCCGGATAGTTACATTATTTAAGGGAACAGGAAGAGTTCAGACACATGTGAAACGTCAACCACGACCTGCAAAATGGTTCAAATGGTTCTGAGCACTATGGGACTTAACTTTTGAGGTCATCAGCCCCCTAGAACTTAGAACTACTTAAACCTAACTTAACCTAAGGACATCACACACATCCATGCCCGAGGCAGAATTCGAACCTGCGACCGTAGCGGTCGCTCGGTTCCAGACTGTAGCACCTAGAACCGCTCGGCCACCTCGGCCGGCCACGACCTGATGCCCAAGTAGGTGTTTTAGCTTCCGTCGCGGCCAATCCGCACGTCAGTAGCAGACAAATTGCGCGAGAATCGGGAATCTCAAAAGCGTCGGTGTTGAGAATGCTACATCAACATCAATTGCACCCGTACCATATTTCTATGCACCTGGAATTGCATGGTGACGACTTTGAACGTCGTGTACAGTTCTGCCACTGGGCACAAGAGAAATTACGGGACGATGACAGATTTTTTGCACGCGTTCTGTTTAGCGACGAAGCGTCATTCACCAACAGAGGTATGCGTAAATCGGCATAATATGCACTATTGGGCAACGGAAAATCCACGATGGCTGCGACAAGTGGAACATCAGCGACCTTGGCGGGTTAATATATGGTGCGGCATTATGGGAGGAAGGATAATTGGCCCCCATTTTATCGGTGGCAATCTAAATGGTGCAATGTATGCTGATTTCCTACGTACTGTTCTACCGATGTTACTACAAGATGTTTCACTGCATGACAGAATGGCGATGTACTTCCAACAAGAAGGATGTCCGGCATATAGCTCGCGTGCGGTTGAAGCGGTATTGAATAGCATATATCATGACATGTGGACTGGTCGTAGAAGCACCATACCATGGCCTGCACGTTCACCGGTTCTGACGTCCCCGGATTTCTTTCTGTGGGGAAAGTTGAAGGATATTTGCTATCGTGATCCACCGACAACGCCTGACAACATGCGTCAGCGCATTGTCAACGCATGTACGAACATTACGGAAGGCGAACTACTCGCTGTTGAGAGGAATGTCGTTACACGTATTGCCAAATGCATTGAGGTTGACGAACATCATTTTGAGCATTTATTGCATTAATGTTGTATTTACACGTACTCACGCTGTAACAGAAATAATAAGTTCACAAAGGTACATGTGTCACATTGGAACAACCGAAATAAAATGTTCAAACGTACCTACGTTCTGTATTTTAATTTTAAAAACCTACCTGTTACCAACTGTTCGTCTAAAATTGTGGGCCATATGTTTGTGACTATTACAGCGACATCTATCACAAAGCAAAAAAAGTGGTCCAACTGAAACATTCATATTTCTCCACGTACTACACGAATATGTAATAAAAATTGGGGTTCCTATTTTAAAAAAACGCAGTTGATATCCGTTTGACCTATGGCAGCGCCATCTAGTGGGGCAACCATAGCGCCAACTGGTTTCCCTCTTCAAGCTAGAGAAGTTTCGTTCTTTGCAGTGTTTTCGTTTGGTGCTTATTTCGTGAGATATTTGGCCCGGTAACTTTCAATGGACCACCCTGTATATTTCCGAAACGAATAAACGGAACCGAAGAAACTGCCATGTATGTTCCAAAAACAAAAGAAAAGAGCAAAAAACTTAATGTGCAAGTCTTGTGGAGTTGCGTTACATCTTGGAGAATGTTTTGCTGCCTATTATATGAAAGAGAAATACCAAGTATCAAAGACAATGCAAACAAACAAATATATGAAACAAACAAATTTTGTATTTGTTTACGTACGTATATCTTCGAAATTTCATGAAAGCAGGGGAACAGGGTTGAGAACTTACGAGAACTAACGATGAGATAAGTAAAACGTAACAATTTGTAATCTCCCGATAGTGTCAAGAACGGCTGGCGACAAGCCAAGTTATCCGAATTAGCGCTGCCGGCGCCAAGCGTATAAATTTGTACGAGACTTGCAGACGGCAAAGTGTTAAACTGTGGGATACCTCACACACCAGCAGTGCGGCATCATTTAGCTTTATAATAAAAATTAATTTTAAACTGGTCGCATCTACTTGTTATGGAGACGTCAGTCAGCGTGTAGGATAATATCGACTGGGACCATTAATGCTCCTGCGGGAAGCATCACTGAGTCAGTGCATTTTTCCTTAAACGGTGCTTTAGTACTAATTGCTCACTGAGGACAGCTATAACCATTCTTCTTACTTTCTTCATAGCTTTTGCGTTTTCCTTCAAACCGTGCAATGACTGCCTCTGAGGATGACTATGTAACATCCGAAACGTGCGATTGTTAGAGGTCCTCTTCGATGGAGATGTAATAATTAACCCAAAATATTGATATCTACTTGAAGACTCCATGAGCACCTGTTCGTAGGTGAACAAATTGACGCAATTCATTTTCAGCGAGTCGCCTAAAACCCAGGCCTAAGGACTTGGCGGACTCCGTGCGAGGGCGCCGTTAGCGGTAGTTTACCTGGGCCAACGCACACGCAGCCGGGCCATAATCCACGTTAGGCGGTCGTTAGCCGCCTTCCTGCAAGTGACGGCGCGTCTCGGCGGAAGTACGCCTTCCGGACGCTTAACTACGTTAGCGGCGGCGGCCCGGTTAATTAGGCTGAGGGGGGGGGGAGGGGGGGGGGGGACGAAGCTGTGGAGGCTGGCCTGCGGTAACATCGCTGATCTCAGCTGCACACACGGTCGGCCGTTGAATACATCGACCAAAGTACACGTCATCAGAGTGGTGTACAGGGCGCATGTTAAAACTTACGGCTACTTTGTGGTCAAAGGTTTGAACGGAGCAAAAACAAGATTCCCTAGAAACTACACAGTGTGTTTTTGATGTCCGAATGTGTTTAGCTGAACGAAGAGTGATATATGGACAAATAATTGACCAGCGTGACGTCTAGTTTTGCATGGAAAGAAAATCTTAATTGTAGTTAGGGTAATAAGAAGAAAGTAATGGTTTGAGGGGAAATGCAAATATTTCACGAGCAGGTGCTACGAGCTGTAACGAGGAATCAGAAACATCATCTATTCAGGTCCAGGGAATTTTGATTGGTGTGATAATTGATTTGTAAAATGGCTTTCTTCGAATCAAGTACTAAATTTAGGACAATTTGAGAAAGGATGACGCTAGCAAAACGAATGAGGTATCAGTAGTAAAATATTTCATGGTTTCGGAACAAAACAACAAAATAAAAAAGTAGAAAAAGGCTCATGTTTTGTGAATTCGTTTGTTTGAAAGTGAGGAATAAAATAATTACAGAAACATTTGACTCGCCACTGAATGATGGGTGGAATCAAACATCAAACGAGGTGCCGATTGAGAATTTAAAGTTCCCTGTTTAACTCAGGATCTTAGAATGTCGAAGAGTACTAGGGGCTATTTGATGTATATGATTTAGACCATCATTCAAAGGAGTGTCAAGTATTGCTTTAATTAGTTTCATTTCTTACTTTTAGACGAAGCATTCCACAAAACATTTGACCGTATTTTTTGAAAAAATTTTTATGTGTAACTGGTTTCAGCGTTCTCTTATTTCGTATCACACAGAAAAGCTACCGAATCGAACAACAAGAAAATTATCATTCGAAATTCTGACTTATTTATATTAGAAAAAAATTCGTAAAATGAATAATGTTACGTATTTGCCGTATTTCTCTGTATTTCTGCAGCGTTCTACTTTCTGCCGATTTATACACATAAGAACTGTGAGCCTCTGAACTAATGTGGGCATCACGCATTTCCTCTGCCATAGACCGTCACTTATAGATCGTAATAGTATCCATGCCATAGAATGGCTTCATACATTGCAGTCACTGCGATCATCATGGTCCAATGCCCATTACAAAAGCGAAACATGGTTCTTAATAAGGTATGTGCTTCCATGCTGGCCACAAGGTTAGTGATTAATTATTTTCGTGGTAGGACGTTCCATTCGTCCATCAGTGCTGTTGACAATAGCTGGATGGTCGTCGGCGCATGTGGACGTGCTGCAGTACGTTTCCCTAACTCATCCCACATATGCTCGATAGGGAACAGGCAGGCCAGTCCACTCGCCTCGTTTCAAGACGTCTTTTACCTGCGCTGTTCGGTGCGGTCCCCCATTGCCATACATAAAAATGAGTCAGGGCCGAATGCAGATCTTAAAAGTCGGACATGTCGAAGGAGTAAAGTAACACAACAACATTGACTGGTGAATGTACCATGTTAAATGATTTTGAGATCAGTACTCCCGTGCAACATTATGCCTACCCACACAGTATAAACTAAACCGACAAAATGACCATGTTCGACAGTGTTCCCTCATATGGTGACCACTCCGTCGTCAGGCCACGAGTGGCCTACCGGAACCATCCGACCGCCGTTTCATCCTCAGTGGAGGATGCGGATAGGAAAGGCGTGGGGTATTCTCGACCGAAGCCGCTACTATTCGGTCGAGTAGCTCCTCAATTGGCTTCACGAGGCTGAGTGCACCCCGAAAAATGTCAACAGCGCATGGCGGCCTGGATGGTCACCCATCCAAGTTCCGACCACGCCCGACAGCGCTTAACTTCGGTGATCTCACGGGAACCGATCTATCCACTGTGGCAAGGCCGTTGCTCATATGGTGAGGGAACACGTAATGCACCCAGGAAAGCTGTCTTTTCAGGGGCACATTCGGTCCTGACTTCATATCTGTGGAAGGCAGTGGGCGACAGCATCGAACAGTGCCGGTGGAGGAGCTGTACGAACGAGAGTCCATTTCGCAAGTAGACTGACCTGTTCTGTCCCTCGACTTAAGCCCCTTCTTTGTATTCATGTGGTTTACGGGACGTTTTGAAATAGTAATGCCGCCAAATATATATTTTGCTTATGCAGTTACCATCGCGCAGTCTTAGTTGAACTGCGTTTTCTGGATACGTATCAAACTCAGCAGCTATTTTCCTGTTTGTGATCCTTTTATTACAGGTAACAAACAGCCTTCTCTACTGAACTCCAGTTCCTGTTACCGACCGTAGGATGGGATTGTATTTTCATTTGGCGTCAAGGCGATGTTTAAATCCCCGTCCGCACATTCTGGTTTAAGATTTCACTGATTTACTAAATCGCTTAAGACGATTGATGGATGGTTACTTTGAGCACGAGACGTCCAGTTTCCCTCCCATTCTTGTTCAGTCTAAACTACTGTTCTGTCTCTGATTATCTTGTCGTCGAGGAGACGTTATCCGTTCTTTCTTTCCCCCTTCCTGTCTATGACTGGTTGTCTTGCAGTTTTGTTATCAGACAAAGGAAGTCTGTTAGCCGGCGTGACACTATAAACACTAGCTACAGACACACAAATTACTTGTAGATATGCGACACCAGAAAGTGGCCTCGTTAAAAGTTTGTAAGTTTCGAGATTATAGAAGGTCGGATCATAACAATGATTACAAGCAATTTCAGTGATACTCTGGTACAACTGAAAAATAAATGGCAAAGTTTATTTATTAGGAATTAAGTGAGGAAATCAGAACTGTAAATAATGAACGTTTGTATCGGAATGTTGTTATTTTATCAAACACCTGTACAAGAAAGGATCTTATTTTCATCTTTTTTTTTTTACTCTGAGGTTGCGCTCCGTTGGTAGTAGTCCTGTTCCCGAGAACTTATTATATGCTACCACCACTTCCTCATTTCGCCGCAGATCTACTTACAACAATGCTCTGTACTTCTAAAACAGCTTTCCGAAGTTCTTCGTCCTCGTAGCATGGCTTGTAACACCATGTCGAGGAACGCGACATCACAGAAAATCGCTAATTAGAAGGATCACTCACCGTCATGCGGCAGTCACGACTGCATTATCCTCATGCAACCCACTTAATTAGACCAGTATGCCTCAAAATTTCTTTCCATCGATTCAAAGCGATTTCCATTTGCTGACCGCACATGGCCGTGGAGTGCGAAAGGTGTCTCAAAGAAGCTTAGTGCGCCCTCACCAATTTCGCGAAAATAGAAATTTCTACATCCCCAGCACGGAGTAAAGCTCACTTCTCTGTCCACGCAATAATAATCTAGGTCTGGCAGATCAGTGTTAGCAGAACACGCATCCCTCAAACATCTTTTAAAATAAATTCATCTTTACAGACATACAGCAGACGGAAAATAGAAATGGAGGTACGCCTACATTCATTCAACCTACCGTGCTTCGTATTTACGTAAGCACAGGATAGGGAGGGTATGAATTTAGGTTAAATACCGTGAAAGAGATCAAACGGATATCTTTCAAAGTTTTACCACACTATAGTGCGCCTGTGATTGTCCAAAATAATTTCATATTTACTTGAGTTCATTTTGGCGTCGACCAAAACTAACTAGCAGATAACAGCCACAGCCCATCTCACTACCGCCACTACCCACTAAGATAAATGTCGTTGTCGCGGCAGCGGCCGGCCGCGGTGGTCTAGCGGTTCTGGCGCTGCAGTCTGGAACCGCGGGACTGCTACGGTCGCAAGTTCGAATCCTGCCTCGGGCTTGGGTGTGTGTGATGTCCTTAGGTTAGTTAGGTTTAAGTAGTTCTAAGTTCTAGGGGACTTATGACCTAAGATGTTGAGTCCCATAGTGCTCAGAGCCATTTGAACCATTTTGTCTCGGCAGCGGCCACATTTCTTCCCGTCCATTTGACAAGCAGATCACAATAGGAGGTTTATAATTTTTTATATTAAGTTTCCTTTAATTTCCATCTATGGTCACAATTTTGTTCTGTTTGACAGATTACCGGTTTCGGTCTTTAATGACCATCATCAGATCTGCAGCAAAAATGGGACAAATATAAATACACTCGCAAACTGTATACAGCTTAAGAACAATACATAGAGCATATTGAAAAGTAGTGCTGACAAAATTTACATTTGTGCGCTTTAGATGTAAAGAGGCATACCTGTCTCATAAAATCAAAGTCCTAATGCACTACAGCCATAGTGGCATAGTCAACTATTAAATGCGGAATCAGCACCATCATCGTCAAATACATACAAATCACATCACATGCACAAGTCATGTTGTCAATAAAACTACTGTTTAAAACTAGCTGCCGTACAGTAGCCACCAGATGTTTGTATACTAAGTTCACCAGATGTCGCTAATGTCAGCATACACTATTTTTCAATAATTAATTGAAACAGCGAAAATAAAAGGGGGGGGGGGGGTACAATAGTTAAAATCTGTAATAAGCTTATAAAGTATAAAAAGTGTTACAGTAGTAAAAAGCAATAAAAAGAACACGACAAAGGTAATATTGTTAAAAAGACGACGAGTTAAAAACAATGGTTGACATAAGCTCTAGGGCCAATATTCAGGGCAATAACATAAATATTAAACACCGTTGATATTGTACCGGGTAATATAAACATCATAAAACCAATTGCTAAAGGAGCCACAAATGAAAGGAAATATACACTCCTGGAAATTGAAATAAGAACACCGTGAATTCATTGTCCCAGGATGGGGAAACTTTATTGACACATTCCTGGGGTCAGATACATCACATGATCACACTGACAGAACCACAGGCACATAGACACAGGCAACAGAGCATGCACAATGTCGGCACTAATACAGTGTATATCCACCTTTCGCAGCAATGCAGGCTGCTATTCTCCCATGGAGACGATCGTAGAGATGCTGGATGTAGTCCTGTGGAACGGCTTGCCATGCCATTTCCACCTGGCGCCTCAGTTGGACCAGCGTTCGTGCTGGACGTGCAGACCGCGTGAGACGACGCTTCATCCAGTCCCAAACATGCTCAATGGGGGACAGATCCGGAGATCATTCAGGCCAGGGTAGTTGACTTACACCTTCTAGAGCACGTTGGTTGGCACGGGATACATGCGGACGTGCATTGTCCTGTTGGAACAGCAAGTTCCCTTGCCGGTCTAGGAATGGTAGAACGATGGGTTCGATGACGGTTTGGATGTACCGTGCACTATTCAGTGTCCCCTCGACGATCACCAGTGGTGTACGGCCAGTGTAGGAGATCGCTCCCCACACCATGATGCCGGGTGTTGGCCCTGTGTGCCTCGGTCGTATGCAGTCCTGATTGTGGCGCTCACCTGCACGGCGCCAAACACGCATACGACCGTCATTGGCACCAAGGCAGAAGCGACTCTCATCGCTGAAGACGACACGTCTCCATTCGTCCCTCCATTCACGCCTGTCGCGACACCACTGGAGGCGGGCTGCCCGATGTTGGGGCGTGAGCGGAAGACGGCCTAACGGTGTGCGGGACCGTAGCCCAGCTTCATGGAGACGGTTGCGAATGGTCCTCGCCGATACCCCAGGAGCAACAGTGTCCCTAATTTGCTGGGAAGTGGCGGTGCGGTCCCCTACGGCACTGCGTAGGATCCTACGGTCTTGGCGTGCATCCGTGCGTCGCTGCGGTCCGGTCCCAGGTCGACGGGCACGTGCACCTTCCGCCGACCGCTGGCGACAACATCGATGTACTGTGGAGACCTCACGCCCCACGTGTTGAGCAATTCGGCGGTACGTCCACCCGGCCTCCCGCATGCCCACTATACGCCCTCGCTCAAAGTCCGTCAACTGCACATACGGTTCACGTGCACGCTGTCGCGGCATGCTACCAGTGTTAAAGGCTGCGATGGAGCTCCGTATGCCAAGGCAAACTGGCTGACACTGACGGCGGCGGTGCACAAATGCTGCGCAGCTAGCGCCATTCGACGGCCAACACCGCGGTTCCTGGTGTGTCCGCTGTGCCGTGCGTGTGATCATTGCTTGTACAGCCCTCTCGCAGTGTCCGGAGCAAGTATGGTGGGTCTGACACACCGGTGTCAAAGTGTTCTTTTTTCCATTTCCAGGAGTGTAGTTCTGCACATAATCAGCGCCCTCTGTTAGCGCTAACGCCAGAATTCCACACAGGTGGGAAGTGGTTGGAGGAACGTGACCGGCAGAGGGCCCCTCGTACCCTGCGGTACTCCGTTGCAAGCAAAGAATGATAAAATTCCATAACAGTGGAAGATTTACATTATCTGATTAGTGCAGTCAATGAAATGAATAAAGAAGGAACAAGAACCTACTAGAGTCATGCGTAAAACGTATGAAAACGAAGTAAACATGTGATATACTCAATACTAGGAGAACTTGCGAACACACTATAAATAACAGAGGCGTGGAGTGACGAGGGTAAAACATTGTCAAATAAAGCAAAGTAGGCATTGGGCACAAAATCGTTCTGCCAGTTAAGCAGTTTATCCGGCTCTCTATTTTTTGCTTTATAAATTTCAAGTTTCTCCAGCAATTTTTTCGCTTGGTTCGAATTCCTCTGTCATTTAAATACAAAATTCGTCAAATCCGTTTTAATGAACATATATCTAATTGATCTGATGGAGTTACTTTTCCTGAAAACATATGAGTACATCTTTATCTTCGATAAGGATAGAAGCTGCCGCAGCCAATTAAAATTTCTGCCACGGCCAGGGACTGGGGTGACCCGTGCGGCTGTGGTAGCCACAATGCTACCGTGGTTAGTAAGCAGGAGACCCAGCTGTGATACAAATTTGAATTCATTGCTTCAACTTCTAACCTTATCGAACTTCTCTAATTGTCATGTTTATATGAAAAATGCTGTTCTTCTTATTTCACATTGCACACGAAATTCCAGTTCTGATTGCAAATAGGTGGTGTTAATTACTGATCTTTTATAAAAATTGTCAATAAAGGTTGTTTAAATTTTCAAAAAATCATTACAAATCAATTCTTTCTTTAAGTATTCTACGCTTTAAAAATTTACACTGGCTGGGAAACGAACCCTGCCACCCATGTGGTAGGTAAGCCAAATATCTACCCAGCGCACCAAAAATCATTCTAGATTTAGCAGATTAAAGTTGCTCGGGGAACTTAGAAGCCGATTGTCTCAAGAAATTTGCAGATCTGCATCGAACTGCTTTCGTGGATTGATACTTGAGTTCTGAACTACACATACCATTAGCATAAAAATTACAAAATATAACTTTATGTGTGGTCTCCTACTGAGTGTTGTTCATACTTCCGACGCCATGACCCATTTACGTAAAACCTCTCACTGCTACACAGCTCAGTTACCACTCTAGGTGTCAAGAACGTCCCGCTATTTAGATCTTATACGTATCTTTTGGTCAGCAGCATGACCACTAAAATGGTATGCTAATGACTCGCGAAAAATCGATCTTTCCCTGACTTCTGTACATGAACTTTAGCCGAAGTCCTCTAGAGCAGTGAATGAGTGTGTGTGACGATTGCCTTGTACGTTATTCGTAAGAGGTCAGTGACTCTCATTACTGAATCGAATAGACCTACCAGTTCGATGATTTGTTTAGCGTTTTTATGACATATCCATTTCATAATAACATACCTGACAGTGGAGTCTAGCAGTTGAACCCCAGTGATTTACCATCCCTCGTTTGACATTCTCAGTACCTCAGATGAAGCCAAGCCAGCTGGCGCATTTGTATTCGTTAGGGCGGCGAGTCAAGTCACAGATTACGGCTTATCTCGATTTCCCCACACGGCTAAGGGAAATACTGGAATGATGCCTTTGAAAATGATACGGCCAGGGCCAGACTCCGTCCATACCGTTCGTCGATCCGTGTTTGTGCTCCTTCTCTAATGACCTCATCGTCAGGACACATTAAACCCCAATATTCCTCTCTTTCTTCTCCACTGAATTATTTATTCCAGGAAACAACGAATTTAAAATTTAGTTCCAATGCGTTTTGCGCTTAACAAAGCCCCAAATACATAATATGACACAACCCAGAAGACACTCAGGGGTGGGGTGGGAGCTGTCAGAGTTGTTTTCGACCCATTGTATGCCAGTTAACAGTAACCAATCAGAACAAGTGCCTATAGAATATGGGCCTGACAGGGAAATTTTTCTCGTGTACCGAGCGAGGTGGCGCAGTGGTTAGCACACTGGACTCGCATTCGGGAGACAGACGGTTCAATCCCGTCTCCGGCCATCCTGATTTAGGTTTTCCGTGATTTCCCTAAATCGCTTCAGGCAAATGCCGGGATGGTTCCTTTGAAAGGGCACGGCCGATTTCCTTCCCCATCCTTCCCTCACCCGAGCTTGCGCTCCGTCTCTAATGACCTCGTTGTCGACGGGACGTTAAACACTAATCTCCTCCTCCTCCTCCTCCTCCTCCTTCCTCGTGTATAGTGGAACTTGCATACCGGACAGGCGAAATTCAGTCGTTGTTGGCGCATGATCCTCTCGTAAATTATTACTAAAGCCCTCGCTCGTCTCCATCCAGCAATTGTAACACCACTTTTCTTCCAAGCCAATAAGCATGTGGGCGTTCGAGTATAAACCAGTGTGGGCGCTGGAACATTTTTCGTGAGCAATCCTGGAAACATTCCCCATGCTGTGGCTAGGCCGTATCTCACAAGGGAACCTCCCCATCGAACCCCCCTCAGATTTAGTTACAAGTTGGCACAGTGGCTAGGCCGTGAAAAACTGAAGACAGATCAGTCGAGAAAACAGGAAGAAGTTGTGTGGAACTATGAAAAAAATAAGCAAAATATACAAACTGAGTAGTCCCTGCGCAAGATAAGCAACATCAATGACAGTATGAGCTCAGGAGCGCCGTGGTCCCGTGGTTAGCGTGAGCAGCTGCGAAATGAGAGGTCCTTGGTTGAAGTCTCCTCTCGAGTGAAAATTTTACTTTCTTTATTTTCGCAAAGTTATGATCTGTCCGTTCGTTCATTGACCTTGTTATTGAAGTCGCGAGCTATATTTGCTGGATTCATATTGCCCACGGAATACATGTCACGTATTTAATGCTCTCTCGTCCAAAGTAGCGAACAGTCAACTGCCACCCAGGGAGCCTCGTTAGCAGGAATACTCTCTCTTCCGTGCGCTGCAGTCGACTGGCGTGTGTTTCGATGTTTGTTTAGGTGTAGCCTCCCCATACTACGGCGCAGTTACCTCGCATCGGACGGACGGACGGACGGACGGACGGACAGATAATAATTGCCTGAAAATAAAAAATTAAACTTTTCACTCGAAGGAAAACTTGAACCAAGAACCGCTCGTTCCGTAGCTGCTCACGCTAACCACGGGACCACGGCGCTCCTGAGCTCACACTCTCCTTGATGTTGCCTATCTTGCGCAGGGACTACTCAGTTTGTATATTTTGCTTATTTTTTTCATAGTTCCACACAACTTCTTCCTGTTTTCTCGATTGATCTGTGTTCCGTTTTTCAAGGCCTATCCACTGTGCCAACTTATAACTAAATCTGAGGGGGTGCGATGGGGAGGTTCCCTTGTCAGCAATATCCTTCCTTCCAGTAACACTAGTCCCTTAACTCTCACAGGAGAGCTTCTGTCAAGTTTGGAAGGTAGGAGACGTGGTACTGGCGGAAGTAAAGCTGTGAGGATGTCGTGATCGTGCTTGGGTAGCTCAGCTGGTACAGCACTTGACCGCGAATGGCAAAACTCCCAACTTCGAGTCTCGGTACGGCACACAGTTTCAATGTGCCAGGAAATTTAACTTTTTTGCCCTCGCGGCTCACTGTGATGGCAGTGTGCAACGTCGGCCACAGGAGTATGGGGCCCCTCTGGCGCCTGGCCTAGAGTGGGCCGCAGCTGGTGCGCGCGCCGGCGGCTGACGGGCGGCTGGCGCGGCCCGCGGTCCCTACTGCGGCGTAATCCGGCGCCGGCTTAGCGGCCTCGCGCGCCTCCATCACTCTCCCGCGAGCCTCCGCGGCAGATGCGGGCCGCCGCCTCGCTAAGCCGGCCGTAGCCGGACGCTAGCGACGCTCTGCATCTCAAGACGCTCTCGGCAGTGGATGACTGCAGCTCTGCTGGTTTCTCCTCAATCCAATCCCATCTTATCTAGGGTTATATCATGCCAGATAGGAATCACGTCGAGGTTCTGTCAACCTCGGCAACCATTCTCAGCGATTAATTGCTATGCCTCACCTAATAAACGTTTGCATATACAGCACGGTAATAACATTTACAGCCACACGCAACTGCGTATTGGTCAGAACTTCCCATACGTAATACAATGCATCGCCTTTCATTTTCCAACATCATTAGCGTGAGATCCTAATCATTTCGTCAACACCACGACAGACAAATTCTTACAGTGACACTGCGAATACACTGCGTTGAACCTTACTCTCATGTTGCAGCTAGTTATCGTTACCCTACACGACTGTGCATTGTCCGATGTCATATTCAGCAGTCCTGCCCTAACCAGTGTTCATAAGTCCACAAGACGAAATATTTGTGATACCCTTAAATGTGCCCATTGGTCACTTTGGAGTGCTGCAAGTGGTGTAGATCTTCAGGCAGATGGTCATGTAAACCTCCGCGGCTGCCGAGAGAGAGAGAGAGAGAGAGAGAGAGAGAGAGAGAGAGAGAGAGAGAGAGAGAGAGAGAGAGACAATTCTAAACGACAGGGAAAAGAGAAGACTCTTTCATTTGTCAGACAATATTGGTTTCAAACCCAACAGGAATGTTTGAAGCATGAGGGAGGAAATTGGCCGTGCCCTGATTTAGGAAAATTACTGAAAACCTAAATCTGGATCCCTGGGCGCCGATTTAAACCGTCGTCCTCCCAAATACGAGTCCATTGTTCTAACCACTGCGTTACCTCGATCCGTCGACCTCAACAGGAGTCAGTGAATGTAGGTCCATCTCACATCACGGAGCAATACGTACAACCAAACAACAAATACACACAATTCACACTAGCTCACTAGTGGCGTGTGATACGGTCCGAAGAGTCGCAATTTTTCTTCTTCCCCGGTACTAGGAATCCAGTCAACCACTACTCAAACAGGAATTTAACCCACAATGTGGAGGGTGTAATTCAGGCCGAAGGTGGATCTGTGAAGTTTGTGGGGGAATAAAACAGGAAACCAGGCATCTGGTGGAATTTTGCACGCGGCATAATTTCGTCATCATAGATAATTGCTGTAAAAATCATGTAAAGTTGTATACGTGGAAAAAAACCTAAAGTGTGGAATGCTTCAGACTGATTATGTAATGGTAAGATACAGATTTCCAAATCAGACTTTAAACTACAGGCCTTTCCCAGAGGCACATGTAGACACTGACTGTAAGTTGTTGTCTATGAACTGTAGATTAAAACTGAAAAAATTGCAAAAAATTAGGAAATTAAGGCGACTGGATCTGAATAAATTGAAAGAACCAAAGCTTGTAGAGAGTTTCGTAGGGAACATCATGTAAGTATTGACTGAAAAAAGGGAAAGGAATAAAACAGGGCACGAGTGTGTAGCTTGAGAGATGAAACGGTGAAGGCAGCACACAGCATCAAATAAGCCCAGTACAAATCAGCGTATAACACTCTAGATATTGAGTTTAAATGACGAAAGCAGATAGTAAAAATTGCATTAAATGTAGTAGACAATAGGTAGTAAAGACATTTAAAATATGAGATTAACGGAATGTGCAAAATGGCTAAGCAAGACTGGCTAGAGGGCAAATACGAGACTGAAGAAGCACGCATGACTAGGGGAAGGATAGGTGCCTCCTATAGGAATAATTGAGAGCTACGGAGGAAAGAGAACCAGCGTCTATGAATGTCAGGAGCTCATATGGCAATCCATTACTATAGTCCGATTAAAATTACTTGATAGATGACACTCCACGCGTTGTAGCTGGATCCTCCAATGAGAGCACTCAGCGTCACGCCCGAACCGTTCGCCTTTGTCAGAACGCCGCAACAAGTAGTTAACTTGATTCCTTGTCCGGCTTTCGTTCTTGAAGTGCTTGGGTACCTAATCCTGGGTCTGGCCCTTATATTTCGTATTTCATAACATATGATACCCACACCAAAAACAAGCCACACACACACACACACACACACACACACACACACACACACAAAACGTTGCTAACGAGATACACACGTCTCATCGTCTCATACACAGCGCTAACCCCACACAAATGGATCCTTCTGCATAAGATGCGATTCAGCGTCATTTACATAGGTATTATAATCACGAAGTGTGAAAGCTGCCGATTAATCGTTGCGACAGGAACACCAGTGTCATTAGTGCAAGAGATTTTTTTGCAGTGTAAGGGCTCAGCGTAGTGGTTAGCGTGTGAACCTCACATGTAGAACAACGAAGGTCCGAGGGTCGTTAAAGGCAGCGACATTTTTTATTTTTCTAAATCTGATCAAAAGATTTTGTTTATCATTTTTATTCAGTTAATTGGTTTAAATGTAGCTTTTTATTTCTAATACTTTTCCGCGTCATTTCCATCATCATATTGCCGTTTTAATTTGCTCTAATTTTTCTTCGTGTCATTCTTTTCTCGTTTGAAATCTGCGAGTATTGCCTGTAACCTGCAGCCACGTGTTGACCAGGACTGCTCATGGTTGGTAATGCGGCATCTCGTGTAGCCAGTGTGAAAACGGTTTCAGGTGACCACTGACAAGGAGAAATTTCAGTTTGCTTTTACGGCTAAAACCGAAATTTTGCTGTGGAAAATGGCTATGCAAGCAAACGTATTATGAAATGAAATGTTTCTGTCTTGCGTTTTCTAGTAGAGGTTAGCCTTAAACACCGTGAGCAAAGCGATCGCAATTTTAGTTCTTCTGCAGATTGTTGATCGCCGTTTTCTTGGATGCATTGCTTATCACGAGTTTATGGTTAGGTTAGAATATGAGTTTAAATTCAGGGGTAAAAAACGCGCCGTCTGCCGTAGTTCAGTCATTGGTCGCTTAGAATCAGCTGTCGACAGAGCCTCTCTCATTTCTGCCATACCTCGCGGCGGCCGCTCCCTCCATTGCTCCGCGTTACGCACTAACAGCATTTGTGAAGTGACTGCCTTGTTTTTGTGTCGCATATAACTAAGCAGTAGCCGGCAAGTGACAGACGTCATCTACCAAGTAATTTTAACCGGACTGTAAGCGTAGAAGGGAAAGCTGAAAGGAGAAAGGAATATGTAATATTGACAAGGGAGATGAACATGTGGACTATAATATGGAAACGGAATAAGAATTAGTTAAAGATGATCTTGGTGATATGATACAGCGAGACTGACAGAGCGCTGACAGGCCTAAGTCGAAACAAGACCTCTGGAGTAGACGAGAGTCCCTCAGAATCAAATGGTTCAAATGGCTCTGAGCACTATGGGACTCAACTGCTGAGGTCATTAGTCCCCTAGAACTTAGAACTAGTTAAACCTAACCAACCTAAGGACAACACAAACATCCATGCCCGAGGCAGGATTCGAACCTGCGACCGTAGCGGTCTTGCGGTTCCAGACTGCAGCGCCTTTAACCACACGGCCACATCGGCCGGCCCCTCAGAATCATTGAGATCGTCTGGACAGCTAGTTATGTCTTGGTATATACTCTACGTGATCAAAAGTATCCGGACACCCCCAAAAACATACGTTTTTCATATTAGATGCACTGTGCTGCCACCTATTACCAGGTACTCCATATCAGCGACCTCAGTAGTCATTAGAAATCGTGTGAGAGAGCAGAATTGGGCGCTCCGCGGAACTCACGGACTACGAACGTGGTCAGGTGACTGGGTGTCACTTGTGTCATACGTCTGTACGCGAGATTTCCACAGTCGTAAATATCCCTAGGTCCAATGTTTCCGATGTGATAGTGAAGTGGAAACGTGAAGGGACACGTACAGCGCAAAAGCGTACAGGCCGACCTCGTCTGTTGACTGACAGAGACCGCCGTCATTTGAAGAGGGTCGTAATGTGTAATAGGCAGACATCTATCCAGACAATCACAGAGGAATTCCAGACTGCATCAGGATCCACAGCGGGAGGTGAGAAAACTTGGATTTCATGGTCGGGCGCCTGCTCATAAGCTACACACTCCGTGCAGAATGGGTTGCCATTCTCCAAGAAACCTTCCAGCATCTGATTGAACGTATGCCTGCGGGAGTGGAAGCTGTCATCAAGGCTAAGGATGGTCCAACACCATATTGAATTCCAGCATTACCGATCGAGGGCGCCACGAACTTGTAAGTCATTTTCAGCCAGATGTCCGGATACTTTTGATCACGTAATGTATGAGACAGGCGAAATATCCTCAGCCTTCAAGAAGAATGTAATAATTGCATTTCCTAGCAACTCAGTTGTTGACAGGCCTGAATACTGCGAACTATCAGTTTAATAATAGATGGTTGCATAAGAATGGAAACATTAGAGAAGATCAGTTAGGGTTCCGAAGAGATGTAGAAACACGCGGGGCATTACTGACCCTACGACTTATCTTACGTAGAAGAAATCAAGACACGCGTACTGCATTTGTGTATTTAGAGAAAGCTTAATGTTATCTGCAATACACTTTTGAAATTCTGGAGGTAGCAGGAGTAAAATACAGGGAGCGAAATGTTATCTACAACTTTTAGAGAAACTAGACTATAGGTAAGAGAATGGGAGGACCTGGAACGGAAGACGTAGTAGAGAGGGGAGTGAAATCGGTTTATAGCCCATAGCGATGTTATTTAACATGTGGGCTGCGCAAACTAAGGAAACCAAGGAGGGATTTGGAAAGGGAATTAAAGTTCAGGGAGAATAAATTAAAAGCTATGGAGTTTTTCAAGGTCATTGTAATTGTGACGGAGGCGGGAGAGGACTTGGAAGAGCAGTTGGACGAAATGTTTAGCGTCTTGGAAAGAGGCTATGAGATGAACAACAACCAAATTAAAATAAAGTAAATGGGATACGGTCGAATTAAATCGGGTGATGCTGAGGGTGTTAGATTAGGATGTGAGACACTAAATGTAGTAGATGAGTTTTGCTATTGGGGCAGCAAAATAACTGATGTTGGCAGGAGAGTGTATATAATGCAGACTGGCTATAGTAGGAAAAGCATTTCTGTAAAAAAAAAATGTTAACATGGAATATACGGAATTTCTAAAGGGATGCAGTGTAGCCTTATACGTAAATGGTAAGTGGACAATAAGCAGTTCACAGAAGAAGAGAATAGGCTTTGGAATGAGGTGTCACAGAAGAATGCTAAAGATCAGATTGGTAGATATAATAACTAATGATCAGGTACTGAGGAAAAGGAATTCTCTGCATAATCTTACTAAAAGATACCTGCGCTCCGTCCCTACTAACTGTGCCGTTGTCGAGACGTTAAACCTTAATCCTCTGTTTAAGACACATCCTGACTAAAACAATGTATACTTCGATAAATCACACCCCGATGGATCACAACTATCGAGAGTAAAAAATATACGGGGAGACAAAGAGCCGGCCGGAGTGGCCGAGCGGTCCTAGCCGCTTCAGTCTGGAACCGCGCGACCGCTACGGTCGTAGGTTCGAATCCTGCCTCGGGCATGGATGTGTGTGATGTTCTTAGGTTAGTTAGGTTTAAGTAGTTCTAAGTTCTAGGGGACTGATGATCTCAGGTGTTAAGTCCCATAGTGCTCAGAGCCATTTGAACCATTTTGAGACCAGGACTTTAAAACCTTAACTAGTTCCAACCTTAACTAGTTCCAACCTTAACTAGTTCCAACCTTAACTAGTTCCAACCTTAACTAGTTCCAACCTTAACTAGTTCCAACCTTAACTAGTTCCAACCTTAACTAGTTCCAACCTTAACAAGCTCCAACGGGTGCTGGGTGCGGTAGTTATGCCGCGTGGAGAGCTGCATCCAACCAGTCTTCCGACTCATGACGGCAACTAAACAAAGTTACTTCTCTCTACTGCGGCAACAGTCTCAAAGCCCGCGGGATAGCCGCGCGGTCTAAAGCGCCTTGTCACGGTCCGTGCGGCTCGCCCCATCGGAGGTTCGAGTCCTCCCTCGGGCACGGGTGCGTGTATTGTCCATAGCGTAAATTATTTTAAGTTAGATTAAGTAATATGTAGGCTTAGGGACCGATGACCTCAGCAGTTTGGTCCCATAAGACCTCACCACAAATTTCCAACAGTCTCAAAGCGTTGGCCGTGTAGATTCTAGATGATGCGGCAGGCGGCAATGTGATTTACCTATCCATTAATATTGTTGTTGTTTTCTGATAGCTTGGTAAGTAAATTATGACGATTTTATATTCTGATCTGTATTGCTTACGATCGTTTACGATCTCTTATAACAATATTCATTAGTGGCAGTGTGTCGATTATTTCAGAAAAATAAACTTCCAAGTTCCGTTTTGGATCCGCGAATCCGCAGTAGACTAAATTCTACCAGCAGTTTTACTCCCTGGTAAAGATGTTGGCACGAAAAGTAGGTGATGAAATTTGAAAGGTTAATGCTTTCTTCGAAATCGAATCGAATTTTCGAATACCGAGCACAACAGAAAAGGCACGGAATAATTTTTCGATCACATAGAAGAAGGTGAAATAGTGCAGTATCGAGATAGATAGAGACTCATAGAACATTGATAATGGCAAAGACACAGGAACGGAGTGTTCCACCATGCCGCAGAATCTCTCTATTACACGAACTTTTAAACGTCCTCTCTTAGTTATATTTGGTAAAGCAGTAATTATTTAGGTTCGCCGTCCTTGGCGGATAGGAAGAGATGGATCAGTTGCCTGGTATCCACATACTCAGGACCTAAACCCGCCAGACGTTCATTTGTTAATGCAGGTGAAAGCTCTTGTGGATCGAACTTGGTAGAGTATTCCGATAGTATTCCTCCCCGAATTTTGAGGGGCTGCGAAATCTTAACTGCATAAAGTAACTCTGAGGAAATTGTTCATAAAAAATATTTATTTGGGATGTAGCCTCATACAGAAATGAAAAATGAACTGTAAACTCTTCAGACAAGAGAAAGTAGAGATTTTGAAATGTACAACTACGGGGGTATATCGGACAAGCAGTGAAGGGATTCTGAATCTGACAATAAATTTATGACACAAATTTACTAAAAGAAAGGATAGTGTTACAAGACACCTTTTGAGTCGTAAATGAATAGTTACTTTGGCAACTGAAGAAAGTGTGGGGAGAAGCATGAGCTGTAGAGTTAGACCAAGATTTCATACAGTTAACACATTCAAGCTGATGTAAGTTTCAGAAGTTATACAGAGTGATGGGGAGCGCGGGATGTTGTTTCAAACCAATGTTCGAATTGGAGACCACAACAACAGTGTTTAAATATATCCAAAGAGGTGTTATTTGCTCTTTCTTTCAACAATTGCAAGTAATATTATTTTTATAGTTTTTTACAAGTGAAGAATAATTGCATTTTATAGTATGTTAAGGAAATAATAATTGAAATAATAATAAGTGCGATGTGTCAAAAAAATATGAAAGCGTAATCGGAACGGTCATTATCAATAATTTGAATGGAATCAAGTGGCGAAAATCTTCTTCCTTTCATCTGCTTATCAGTAGAATGAACACCAATTGAAACTTCACTGGACGGCCCTCGACGCATATTCGAATACTCTCTGCCACCCGTTGCTTGGAAGCTTCGACGGCCGTTATAGTAGATCAGGCGTTTTATACCGCGCGCGCTATGGGTGACCTCCTGTCGTACTAACGTCTCTCACAGAACCTAGTAAATCATGTACATTAATTTGGCCTGTGGTGAAGTAAACACTAGCACCGGACACTAACGACTGTTTTAACGTTATCCACATTTGAATCACGTGACCTCTGGTACATACACTCCTGGAAATTGAAATAAGAACACCGTGAATTCATTGTCCCAGGAAGGGGAAACTTTATTGACACATTCCTGGGGTCAGATACATCACATGATCACACTGACAGAACCACAGGCACATAGACACAGGCAACAGAGCATGCACAATGTCGGCACTAGTACAGTGTATATCCACCTTTCGCAGCAATGCAGGCTGCTATTCTCCCATGGAGACGATCGTAGAGATGCTGGATGTAGTCCTGTGGAACGGCTTGCCATGCCATTTCCACCTGGCGCCTCAGTTGGACCAGCGTTCGTGCTGGACGTGCAGACCGCGTGAGACGACGCTTCATCCAGTCCCAAACATGCTCAATGGGGGACAGATCCGGAGATCTTGGTGGCCAGGGTAGTTGACTTACACCTTCTAGAGCACGTTGGGTGGCACGGGATACATGCGGACGTGCATTGTCCTGTTGGAACAGCAAGTTCCCTTGCCGGTCTAGGAATGGTAGAACGATGGGTTTGATGACGGTTTGGATGTACCGTGCACTATTCAGTGTCCCCTCGACGATCACCAGTGGTGTACGGCCAGTGTAGGAGATCGCTCCCCACACCATGATGCCGGGTGTTGGCCCTGTGTGCCTCGGTCGTATGCAGTCCTGATTGTGGCGCTCACCTGCACGGCGCCAAACACGCATACGACCATCATTGGCACCAAGGCAGAAGCGACTCTCATCGCTGAAGACGACACGTCTCCATTCGTCCCTCCATTCACGCCTGTCGCGACACCACTGGAGGCGGGCTGCACGATGTTGGGGCGTGAGCGGAAGACGGCCTAACGGTGTGCGGGACCGTAGCCCAGCTTCATGGAGACGGTTGCGAATGGTCCTCGCCGATACCCCAGGAGCAACAGTGTCCCTAATTTGCTGGGAAGTGGCGGTGCGGTCCCCTACGGCACTGCGTAGGATCCTACGGTCTTGACGTGCATCCGTGCGTCGCTGCGGTCCGGTCCCAGGTCGACGGGCACGTGCACCTTCCGCCGACCACTGGCGACAACATCGATGTACTATGGAGACCTCACGCCCCACGTGTTGAGCAATTCGGCGGTACGTCCACCCGGCCTCCCGCATGCCCACTATACGCCCTCGCTCAAAGTCCGTCAACTGCACATACGGTTCACGTCCACGCTGTCGCGGCATGCTACCAGTGTTAAAGACTGCGATGGAGCTCCGTATGCCACGGCAAACTGGCTGACACTGACGGCGGCGGTGCACAAATGCTGCGCAGCTAGCGCCATTCGACGGCCAACACCGCGGTTCCTGGTGTGTCCGCTGTGCCGTGCGTGTGATCATTGCTTGTACAGCCCTCTCGCAGTGTCCGGAGCAAGTATGGTGGGTCTGACACACCGGTGTCAATGTGTTCTTTTTTCCATTTCCAGGAGTGTATATTATTCGAACAGGAACTCTTAATATTGCTACAGAACAGGCCGATCAGAAATGTTCCGACATAACAGTTAAGTGCTAGATCCCTTAATTTTTTTATCATGTACGTTTAAGTATATGGTTTCTGGACTGAAGGGGAAAGAAACATAAACATGTCCAATAACAAAGGTAAGTATTAGCACTATCAGCGGGATACTGTGCTGAGCTAATCGTTTAGGTCAATTACTCAGATGCTGCAGTTGATGGTGATGAATCTAACTCGCGAAAGAAAGAGGAGATAGTCTAATCCTAAATACGGAGCCGAGATACGTGAGCACTGTTTGGTTGTCAGCACACCCGTAGGCTTGCAAGACGAAGCAAATTATTGTGTCACAACGTGAAGGGAACGCTGCAGCCGCTCGCGAGGTGGCCCACACTACGGCCACAGGGCGGCAGATGTCTGGGCCAGCTGAGCTGCGTGGGAGGCGGCAGCGCGACAGATTGGTGCGGTAATGGCGGTAACAGGGTTAGGAGCCCGGCGTTATATCGAGTTAACGAGCGGCGAGCGCGGATTAGTTGCGGAGGCGGCGGCGTTTGCGAGGGCCACGGTGGAGGCGGCGTGGGCGCCACGGCTCACGGATCACCTGCTCTTGTCTGACGAGCGGGGTAGCCCCTCAGCTGTGACGCCTACCGTTTCAGGCATTCAGAGGAATTGTGAATAGGAATCACCAGTTCAGGGAAGGCCATTATATACAAAACAAAACGTACGACGTCGTCCCCATCCGCATTTGCACCTGACCTGTCCGCGTTTGTAGTCTGCACCAAGGGAACCTTGGTTCCATACGCGATAGTGCCAAGCGTTTTGTGCTAATCGAGAAGTCACGTGATGGAGAAAAGCAGTTCAGGTTTCGAAACACCATTGTAGAGACTGGGAGAGCGATGCGCTAACCACCTACCCTCACACACTGTCATCCAGTGTGGGCTATGACGCAATATTTCGCGGGTATTACTTGGTCAGGAGATCGTACAGCGGCTAAATTTATTGCTAAAAGCTCTTTCAGAGATCCGTATATACGAAGTTGGGCTCGGGCATTTACCTCTGAAATATTTCAGTATACTTAGCTACAACCGAACAGTTCTTTTTCGCAGTACGACTTCGCACGCTACTGGAACGGCAAGGTTTAGCCACCCAGCGACGCCTTCCATTATAAGATTTATGTTCGTTAATTGTGTCTTCCGCCCGACTAAGTTTGTATAACTGGTTTTAGTATCTTCCATTACTGTGGCGAGTATCTCTTACATTTTTTCTGCATTTAAACTCGTTTTTTAAAGTAAATCTACATCTACATTTATACTCCGCAAGCCACCCAACGGTTTGTGGTGGGGGGCACTTTACGTGCCACTGTCATTACCTCCCTTTCCTGTTCCAGTCGCGTATGGTTCGCGGGAAGAACGACTGCCGGAAAACCACCGTGCGCGCTCGAATCTCTCTAATTTTACATTCGTGATCTCCTCGGGAGGTATAAGTAGGGGAAGCAATATATTCGATACGTCACCCAGAGACGCACCCTCTCGAAACCTGGACAGCAAGCTACACCGCGAAGCAGAGCGCCTCTCTTGCAGAGAGTGCCGCTTGAGTTTGCTAAACATCTCCGTAACGCTATCACGCTTACCAAATAACCATGTGACGAAACGCACCGCTCTTCGCTTCTTAGGTCCTAAAAGTTGGCATACTTTTTGTACTTACGAGAAAGAATCATTATCATACAGAGCTCAGATACTTAAATGGAACTGATACACCCAAATAATCTATTAATGCATAGTAATGTAGTAGAAACAGCCAATTTCAAAACCTCGCCCTCAAATTCATGTTACATAGATTTTCTTTCTCCATCAGCTGACAGCCAGGGCAGAATTTTCAGTGTAATGGAGCAAGGACATTGACTTCAAATGAACTTAGTACCGGTATCTCTAAAAGCGCATATCACGACACCCAAGGTTTCTTATTTCTACTTTCAGGTGGAAGGATGCTGTCACCATTAAAATGTTACGAACAAGGCATATGGCTATCAATGAAACGAAACACCTACCTCTCCGAATAACAGTTATTGTGCAGTTGAAGAGGACACCTTGAATCTTTGATGAAATCTATAAGGATTGGGTGATAGTTCAAAGCGTAACTTTAAGTGATTCATTTTTCTGTTTCTTAACATTCAAGACAACAAAGTGTACAGCCATTCAGTTTAAAATTTTTAATATCTTTTGTCTTATACACAAGACAACTCGAATTTAATCTTGTAACATACTTTTTGCACTGGAATTCACGAGCCATTTAAAGTAAGAAATAATTATAATGCCAGACGTTCTATTAGGAGAACGATTTAATTACATGCGTGACGTCCACATGCAAGACGCTATGCGACTTTGTTGCGGCGAGATCTTTCCACGAAGTTTCAGTTACCAACTTTGTCATTCTATCACGAAAACACGCTCCTGTCTGTAAAAAGTGAAACACTCAGAAGCAATGATCTGCAACACGCCACGATAAAAGGACGTGTAGACCAGCAGATAGTTGATGTAAATGGCGGAGGGGTGGCTTGCACGTAGGACCGACAGCGCCCTCTTTTGTGTGAGTGCACAGATCAGTGTTACGCAACGGCCAGCCGGTGCGGAGCCGTCATACGAAGTGGAAACGTGTAACAAAGTGCCATTATACCTCGCCGCCATCACAGGGTAGAATATCGGCACGTGAATACGTTGGAACTGGGCAGAATGATCGGTATCCAGGAGGCGGGTCTGTCGTTCTATGACACTGCGGCTCGCACAGGGCACGCTGCTTCAACAGTGAGGCGTATGTGGAGCCAGTGGAGAGACGAGGGACGTACACAGCGCGACGTAGTACTGGACGACACAACGTGAACACAGCGCCAGATAACCACCATCTCTTCTTCTTTGCTGTAACGGACAGAGCAGCTTCGTCCACAGTGTTGGCGTGTTGTTGGAGCACAGTAACAGATGTGAAAATTTCCGCGCCGATGGGTCGACATCGTCTTCTTTAGTCTGGACTGGCGGCACGTATGCCATTGCGTCGGCTTCCTTTGCTCAGAACCCGCCAACGTCGCAGACTGCAATGGACACGTGAAAGGCGACACTGGCGTTCTGAGTGGCAGAATGTAGTGATTTCGGATGATGCCGCTTCAACTTGTCCCACAGTGATGGCCGCAAAGGCGTTCGACGCCGCCGTTGTGAACGCAGTCGGGCATACGGCATTGTTCAGCGCTGTAGCGGACAAACGCCAAGCGTGATAGTTTGCGAGCAATATTGCCTGTAACACGCGATCTCGCCTCCTGCGTCTTGAGGGCAATGTGCACCACTACCGATCCATCAGGGAGGTTCGAGGCACTGCCTCTCCTGCAGGCCGTTTCACATGCCTTATTTCAGCAGGACAACCCCAGTCACCTAACATGTCGCCCATCAAACACACCTGGGAAATGTTCGGTCGGCAATTTGTTCGTTCAGTTCTCCTGCAGCCACAGATGATGCTCCGTAGACCAGAGGAGAACGACTTAATTCCATACATGACGTCCGCTTGCAAGCCGCTATGCGACTTCGTTGTGGCGAGATCTTTCCACGATGTTGCAGTTACCAACTTTGTCCTCCTATTACGAAAATACGCTACTGTCTGTAAAAAGTGAAACATTCAGAAGCAGAGTATTCCACAGCAGCATATTCAGGCGCTGTTTGATTTCATGCCACCACACCTAGCCCCTCTGATTGAAACGTGGTGGCACTACTCCGAACCAAATTTCCACAGTCGCAGTGCATGCACAGGTATGTAATGCTAATCATTTGTGGAGTGTCATCGATGGAATAAATTTCATTGTGATCACCTCTCTCGGTCTTGATGTTTCACATTCCAAACAGTGGTGTACTTTGTTGACTACCCCCTACATAAGGACAAATGACCATCGTAATGAGAAAAGAGAGATCATTGTTCGCACGGAAAGATTTAGGTATTATGTTTCCCACGCGCTATTCGAGAGTGAAACGGTCGAGAAAGAGTCTGAACCCTCTGCCAATCACTTATGTGTAAACTGCAGAGTAATCATGTGGTTGTATTCATGTACAGTGCTGAGAAGACACATTCGATTGTTTTGCCAGTGTTAAATTACTCTTGCTGACTACACTATGTTATTATCAGCTGTCGCGGTTATCGCCATTCTGACATCTGCTTTTCACTGAGTGTCAACAGGTAGATTTTAGTTCAGTTTTTCATTTTTTTTATGAATAGCTGTTTTCTAAATGGTGCATTTCGTGTTTGGAGGCGTGGAGATTGAAGAAATCGTATTACTGAATAAAAAGTGATCCTCAAGAAAAATTCAATGGGATATACAGGATCTGTAAGGACGATTCATATTATGAGGTTATATTAAAGAAATTTAAAAAAACCGAATGATAACAAATATTTCTCGCAAAACAAGAAATACTTCGTACAAATGACAGTATATGCTTCAAAAGGAAAAGATTAAGTCGACAAACAATTGGAAAAAAATGTATGCTATTGCCTTCTGCTCACGTCACCTCAGCATTTACCGAAACAGGCTTATCTGTGATGGGGGGAAAAGACAAAAAATCCATATGTAATTCCAGTAGTAGGTGAAATTAGTGTGTGAATAGAAAATACATACATTTTGAAAATACTTCGTTTTTAGAAATAAACTTTCTTCCACGTGTCCTTGAGATACGTTGTCTCCATGAAGTTGGCAGCTCTAGTCATGGTTATATATAGCCGAAAAGACTGAAAAAGTATTTAAAAGAAATCACTCAAATGCAGAACAGATTGAAAACATTCATATATTTGCCAATAACTGTCAGAGACCTGTCAGTAGGCTTTCTCACAGTATGTTGAGCCATTCAAACAGTTGACATGTCCACAAAGACTAGTTTCATTCGAATGACGACCCGACTGATCGAAAGAAACAATCGCCTGACCAGCCAGTCGCTTGTTAGAACCAGTCAGTTGTCGAATGGCTAGCAGCTCGCTAGCTGATCACCCGCTGCACTGTGCCCGTGCGTGCAGGACTCAACAGTGCAGTCATCTACTGCAATGCCCGCCTCTTGTATCTGCATGCAGTGTCCTAAGACTTGTGGGTAGAAAATGTAACTCTTTGACGTTCTATCCTACGTAATTTCTACTCTGACTCTATGGGCTCTTAAAATGGGAATATCAATGATTTCACACCACAATGATACAGTGTCTTCAATTCAGTCAACGTTTCTTTGATTTGTGATATTTGGAAATTAAGGAATATTATTAGAAGAGTTTACCCAAAGAGAAGATTTCTGTAATTGTTATTGGCGTGACATACACTCTTCTGATATATAAAAAAATATGCTTACGTGGCTTCTGACAGACATCGCAGTGAAACATGCAAGCTTAGTCATTCACTAAAACTGCTGTCAACGTGCCACTGATTGGTAATGGAAATAACAGTGGAGGGGAGTTATTTCAATCCTTAACACTCGTATTATCCTGCAAAGCGAACTTTTTACATGGTGATGGCTGCAGCATCGCCGTCTGTGCGCCCAAGAAGCAGAGAAAGGCTAACATTATCAGACACGAATCGAGCGCTCTGCCACACGCTACGCATCTTTACTGAATGAAGTGCCCATTTAGAACAAGAACAGACACAGGACGTTCAGTATTCCTCACCTTAGCTACTCACGACACTTCGCTGCCAGTATCCGTAAAACTGCATTCCCGGGTTTGATTCCTGGCAACTACACCATTTTTTTCGGGTGGAGAGGTCTGGGAGGACGCGCACTGCGCCTTGTGGATGAAAAGCTGCTTCAGTATAAAAGATACAAAACTGTCGCGCAAGTCATCGAAGTAGCACTACGTCGAAAGCCTTGCACTAGGCTAGGTGAAGCACGACGCATATTTATTGGCAGTAGATCCATCAGCCGTAACTTTTTCCGATTACAGATCGAGATGCATGGAGTATTACGACTACAGACCAGTTTTATAGGATTTAGGTCTAGGCAGCGTAGCGATAATTCGTAGGAAACCATATTCCTGCAGAATTTTTTTAGTGGAACAGAAGTAAAGAAGAGCAGGTTGATAATCTTTAACAAATCAAGTTGTTCGGCTTTCCTAGCCTCTACATATTTTTAATTTCTTTCTATTCATTTCTACATTACAGTCCGAAGTTTTGCTACTACAATCGTAGAGAAGTGACCAGACGACACTGTGCATCCACTACAATGAAATGTCATCTGTCACTGTCGTTTAACAGTATTCGTCGGAAACTGTCACTGTGAAGCAGTTATGCACATTGTTGTGTGTATGTAAAATTAAAATCACTGACCGCTTTAATTCCAATACTTCTGCTCATAATATTACAGAAATTGCTTTCTAATAATATATTTATCTACCTCATTAATAAGCTATTTATAGCATCCGTTTGACTTGGTCTGATTTGCAGCAGAGACATGAATCCTGTTCCATTTGGCCTAGTGCTCTTTTTTCTATAATTTGCTCACCACTGACTTACTTAACTTTTGCTCGTCGATATTTACTTGCAGTTTTTATGAACTGCAACATGTACATAACGTAACACTGTCAATTATTTAAAAGAAATTACAAAATATAATATTAGTATTAGACCTAAATATTAAAAGAATTAAGACAATTTATGAAACAGAAAACAAATCATGTTAAAAATCGAGGCGCTGACGGAGCACAGGGCATACATTTGGAAATCTGATGCAGTTCCTTGCTACGGATGATTGATCTTCACCAAAATTACAGATCAAGGCCTACAGCTGGAGAAGAAGTCAAAAAGGGAACTATAGTCAACGGAGAGAAAACAGTTTTTCGGAACGTGTCCATGTGCTACGCCGTTGCGATACCCCTTGGAAATTCGGCTGTACCGCAACACAGTTACTCCCCACCCACCGGAAATATCGGTAATAAACGCTATAGTCTGATTAAAATTAAATGATAGGTGACACTTCACGCATTGTAACTGATTTCCTCCAGCCAGAGCGCTCAACGTCACGCCCAAACCGTTCACCGATGCCAAACTGCCACAAGAATTAGGTCTTGATGTGTTTGGATCCCGAATCCTGGGTCTGTGCCTTTCATTTCGCATTTCATTACACATGATAACCACACGAAAACCAAAACACACACACACTCTACGATGCTAATGAAATACATACGTTTCATACATAGCACTAACCAAACACCACTGGAACCTTCCGCACAAGACGCGATTCAGCGTTATTAAATACAGACATTGTAATCACGGAGATCGGCATACATTGGACAAACATCGCACGTCATTGCGTGAAGCCGAATTTTGAAGGCTGCCAGTTAATCGTTGCGACTAGGACATCAGAATCGTAAATACAAAGCACACTTTACAGTGTTATGGCATAGCGTACTGATTAGCGTAGAGAATTGACTCGTAGAAGATGAAGATTTGAAAATCGTCAAATGCAGCTAAAATTTTTATTCTTCTAAATATAATCAAAAGATTTTATTACCATTTTTGTTAAATAAATTGGCTTAAATGTGACTCTTATTTATAATACTTTGCCACGTCATTTTCATTATTGTATTGACTTTTTTATTTGCTCTTATTTTTCTTCCTATCATTCTTTTTTCGTTTGAAATCGATTTGTGTCGCCTATAATCTGTAACCAGGTGCCAACCAGGACTGCTCATTTGGCCTCCCGTGTAGCCAGTGTGAGGACAGCTTCAGATAATCAATGACAGGGATATATCACAGTTTGTTTTTAGCTCCTAAAATTGAAATTTTGGTGCGGAAGATGGACTATGCAAACAGAAATATTATGAAATTTTTCTGTCTTAAGTTTGCTCTTAGAGGTTAGCCTTAAACACCATGAACAAGGTGATCATAATTTTAGTTCTGCCGCGGATTGCTGATCACCATTTTGTCGGATACGTTGCACATCACGAGGCTGTGGTTAGGTTAGATGGTTGAAATGGCTCTGAGCACTATGGGACTTAACATCTGAGGACATCAGTCCCCTAGACTTAGAACTACTTAAACCTAACTAACCTAAGGACGGCACACACATCCATGCCCGAGGCAGGATTCGAACCTGCGACCATAGGAACAACGCGGTTCCCGACTGAAGCACATAGAACCGCTCGACCACAGCGGCCGGCGTTAGGTTAGAAATTGAAAATTTGTGGTAAGTTCCTTCGAGACAAAACTGCTAAGGTCGTCAGTCCCTAGGCTTACACACTACTTAAGCTAACTTAAACTAATTTACGCTAAGAACAACACACACACACCCATGCCCGAGGGAGGACTCAAACCTCCGGCTGGAGGAGCCACGCGAACTGTGGCAAGACGCCCAGACCGCGCGGCTGTCAGGTTAGAACATGAGTGTAAATTCAGAGCTACAAAACCCCGCGTTTCCGTCTTTCCTGGCTTAAAAGCAGCTGTTGACAGAGCCTCTCTCATTTCTGCCATACCTCGCGGCGGCCGCTCCCTCCATTGCTCCGCGTTACGCACTAACAGCATTTGTGAAGTGGCCGCCTTGTTTGATTGTCGCGTATAACATAGCGATAGCCTGCAGCGGATGTGGCAACACTGTAGCGGCATGTGACAGACGTCATCTATCAAGTAGTTCTAATCGGACTATCAGTAAGTGTGTTCTTCCCCTTGCGGTGATTGAGTCCATGACACACATTAGTTAGATCTCTTAACTGATGCATTATTTGTGTTCACATCGAATAGTTTAAGGAAAATTCTTACCAAGTTGGATTAACTGAAGAGGAAGTAAACATTGAAAGAAGTGATTAACTGTTGCTTTTGGGTTTGTATATACAGTGTGAGATGATGAAAATGCTCAACAATTGCAGGGGGAGCCCTAAAATCGGAATCTCATGAGCCGATTCTCCGAGACGAGTGGCCGCGCGGTGTGAGGCGCCGTGTCACGGATTGCGCGGTCCCTCCCGCCGGAGGTGGAGTCCTCCCTCGGGCATGGCTGTGTGTGTTGCTCTTAGGAGTGTGTAAGTCTAGGGACCGATGAGCTCAGCAGTTTGGTCCCTTAGGAACTCACACACATTTGAACATTTTGACCATTCCGAAACGAGTCAAGAAACTTTATGCTTCCTTCATTCCAGACGACATTAAAATTAGGGGGAAAGGTGGGCGGATCATAGAGGGGTACCCACCACGTACTGTACGGCGGTATTTGTGTACAGACTATGGCTCGCCTTCCAGATTCAATCTACAGGAAAAAAATCTCAGTCTGATGCCCATCCGAAAATACGGCTATTTAGATACTTACAAAACTATCGTTTTCCTCTCATCGATCCTGTGCCACACTACCGAAAACGACAGGGTCTGAGGCACTCGTTTCTTCGTTACTGGTTAGTCCGTCGCACAATATCTTCCAGTGACATAAGAAATTTGTGGTTCTTTACTCATTCTTATTTGTACATGAATCTCGACCATAATCGAACGCTACGAAAACATTTTAAAACTGTAGACATGCCTTTAAAGGTAATCTGTAACTTGCAAAAAAGTCGGACTGCATTTATGAGTTGAGCGACATAAAACGGAAGCGGTAATTATGCAGAGAATGATACGGAGCTGTAGCCAATCCTCCACGTAATTTTGTGTCTACATCGAACAAGTAGTAAAGGACGACAACGACAAATTTGGGAAAGGCATTGAAGTTCAGGAAGAAGAAATAAAAAGGTGAAGGTCTGCTGATAACTTTGTAATTTAGTCAGAGAAAGTAAAGAACTTAAAATACCAGTTAATAGGAATGGATAATCCGTTGAAAAATAATTAGGAAATGAACATTAAGAAATGTAAATGTGGGTTAATAGTATGTGATCGAGAGAGTCAGGCTAGAAAATGGGATAGTGAAAGTAATATGTGGGTTTTGGTATTTGGGCAGCAAAATAACTAACGATATCCGAAGTAGAGAGGATATAAAATGCAGACAGAACATATAGACGAACTATTTATGAACATGTCGTGCCTGGTAGTGTAGAGGCAAAGCGCATTCGCGGGCTCGAATGTCGGCTGGACCACGCATTCTCAGTGTTCGGTTTTACCCAATCTTCATCTTTCAACGATGTGAGGAGTCGTCAGAATCAACAAGTGGTTTGGAGTCCACGTTAAACAGTAGGTTCTGTTTTGCCGGTTGCGTATCTGTAGTAGGTTAAGGACACGCAAGTCGCCGAAGTGGGACTCACCAGAAGGGTTTGCAACAGGCGACTGACCCACACGAGGTTGTTGTTATTATACGTATACATAATTAAGTTTGTACGAAATATGCAGAACGCCAGTCCTACTCGCACTTGTGCTGTTTTTTGGCACAACGTGACTATAAGAGCGGATAGTCGCTAGGATACATTCTGAGACATCAAAAGAATGGTTAACGTAAAAATGGAAAGAGATATTGGGAGTAAAAATTGTACAAGGAGACTAAGGCCTGAACGCAATAAGTAGATTCTAATGGATGTAGGGTGCAGTAGTTATGCAGAGATAAAGGGGCTTGTACAGGATAGACAAGCGTGGAGAGCTGTATATGACTGTAACGACAAAAATTTGTAAACACGAGAGGGGTAACGACATTTGTTATGGCGAATTAGTTCACGACGTCTTCTGAGAACTCACATTCGTAGCTCTCCGCTTTCTTGTAAAACTGCGCAAGTGTTCTCATTAATGCCGTCTTCGCGAACAGGATGACAGTATTAATGTTGATGACGAATAGAGCATATGCTGTTCTCTGCGTACGATAAATGCACGGAAGATGTACGTTTTTCTCATCGTGCATGATGAAGGGACTTCCAGTACTCCTATACACGTAACAGAGTCGGAGAGTCGGGAAACAGACGGAGACTTGGCGCACTTGGCGGTGGGGCGCGCACCGCACGCGTCCGCTCGGGGCTGGGAGAGCGGCTGCCGTCACGCGGTCGTCGAACGGGGTTTTTTTAGCCAGCGCGCGGGCCGGCCATTGTATCGGCGCGGGCTTTGTCCCTATTGTCCGGCCGGTAGTGCAGGCCAGGTCTCCGCCCTAGGCCCTTTGCGCAGCGCGCTGCCGCCACCACCACCGCCGCCGTCGCTGCCGCCGTTGTTAACAAATACTACATACGCTCATCTGATACTCGCGTACGTCCACTTCGTTATTTTATACGCCTGAAACGTCCCGCTCCATTACCCAAACAAGATCGGGAGCGTGGGTTGTTATATTTCAACATTTCTGAGCGCTTGAACACACTAACGACCTTTACCACATCACTGTAAGCTGCTTCACACCAGTTATCTTCGTGTTCCGTGGCTAGTCACGTAACATTAAGTAACAAATGAATTACTTTTTTTTCTCACCGAACACGTCCGTATGAGAGTGCCTGCGATCACAGTCGCTAACAATGTTAATGATGGCTAATTACTGATGTGTTACACGCTAGTGAAATCTTATGACTTTGGCTGTAGTCCCAACAAATTATGCGATATTATTATCCTCTGTAATACTTAATATCACAGTGACGTGCACCAGACGTGGGTCGAAAAAGATCCAAAGTAAATCATTTTATAAGGCGCCAAAAATCTATGTAAATGTTTTAACGTGTATTCAACAATTTCTGCCCTTCATAGGCCGTGCAAAAGTGTTTAAAGCTTTGCCAACTGAGAGACATACGTACCTATATTACATCTAATATTACAAAACTCCTGTTTTTTGAAAATTGTTGTGGTTTATTATTTACCTCGGAAACATTTTCACTTATTTATCGCGCAGCCATAAAGGATGTATATTCAGAAAGTGGCCTCTGTGCTGTTCCGAACCATTCGTAGCACACTAATCTAGCTGTCATCAAAACGTTGTGTGTTGCTGTTGTTGTTGCAATCTTAAATCCAAAATCCGGTTTGATGTATTTCTCCACATTAGTCTAGCCTGTACAAGCTTCGTCTCATGAGCATAGCAATCTACATTCATTTGAACCTGCTGTATTAAAGCCTTGGTCTGCCTCTACGTTATGTTCTCCCCCATACATCCTTTCACTAGCGAATTGACGATTCCTTCATAATTCGCGATGTGTTATATCAGTCGATCCATTCTTTGTGTCACGTTGTGCTTAGAAAATTGTTTTCACATCAATTCGATTCAGTCCCCCCACCACCATTACCCGATCTATCCGCGTAATCTTCAGCGTTGTTCTGCAGCCCAACAGTTCAAAAGCTTCTGTATGAAATACAGAACTGATCGTTTGTTTGTTACTCACGAACTCTCTTGAGTTGATGGCCTTAGTTAAAAAAACTTCACATGTTCTGCTCAGGAATTCATTTTTGGCTTAGATAATACTGGTACTTTCACGCCAACTTTATTGTTTTCTGTTCAAAGTTTTTAGCGGTCGTTTTGTTAAAAGACGTTCTTTAAGTTTACACTGCAATGTAGGTCGGAAATTGCGTAATAAGGCTACATAGAACAAAGATGTAAGACACTAGAAACTCTTCTACCAGCAGTAAAGTTCACAGCCACCACGCTTCCTTTCACTAAACTATCTGCAATTCTGGGTGCTGTTGACTGAATTAATATATCTCACTTTGCACGCATTATTTCGTAGTTTCGGTGGTGTAGTCATTTACAATTAATCATCTGAAATGTACATTAGTTGAAACACGGTTAGACTAAAAAATATGAAACATTCATTGGTTGTTTATTCGAAGGACTGACAAGAGAACATAGTAAAATTATTGCATTTTTACTATTGTATGCGTCAATAAATGTTTGCACCGTAACCCAAGAGTGAACATTTAATGGAGTATGCCATGTAGCTCCTTTTCCAATTATTTCGACTAAATAGCCAGTGGTCCTCTATTTACTCAATTTTAACTGTGTTAGACCTGATATGTACTTCAGACAATCATTTGAAATTGGTTATTCAGCAGAACTGTCCAGTAGTGAATGCAGAATATAGGAATATTTTAATGCGTTCAGCGGCAACTAGCGCGATAGAATGTTATCATTCATAAAAGGGTATTACTACTGGGCTAATTGGGTTTCATCGAGGAGCAGCTTTATATTTCTGTAATTATGCGTCTGTTGCTCCGAAAATGATGACTAATTTCGATCACAATGAATAATTATTTATTTATTTATTTATTCCTCGTATGTATTTGATAGGTAATTTACTTATCAGGTGCGTGTACATTTGCAAAGGTTGCGTTTATTTTGCGTAAAACAGCATAAATATGTGTTAGTAAAGAATACAGAATATAAATAATTTCTATATGCATAATAGTAGACAAAAACGTTCTTCGTTTTTTCCAACTTAACGGATTTGCACATACATTCCGACAACTGGTTAATGTGCTCAGTATGGGGTGCGACCACATCTCGTTGCAATACAGGCCCGACAACGACGGGGCATGCCGTGAATGATGTCATCAATCTCACGTTGAAGCAATAACGCCCATTCTTTCTGCAGAGCTGCTAGCAAGTCTTGGAGAGTGGTTAGTGGATGCTGGCGTGATGCAACCTGACTCCCTAGTACATCCCAGACATGCTTTATAGGATTCAAATTTGGAGAGCGAGCAGGCCACGTCATGCGTCCAACATTTATCGTTTCGCAAGAAAGCACCATCGACCCGTGCTTTATGAGTTCGAGCATTATGGTCCGTCCGTACGACGTCTGGATCCACAGCACCTCGCAACAACCGCAGATGAGATCCCAAAACTTGTCCCTATACCTGACAGCAGTTAAACCTTGCCGATCCGCCTTACAATTTCATGGAGAGGGGTTCGTACGGTAAACATGATCCCTGCCCACACCATTAGGGATCCTCCTCGATCTCAGCCTCTTTCCACAATTTTTGGTTCCAGAAATCATGTTCCACGTTCCCTCGAGATGCGAGTCTATCGAGAATCACTCTCCAGACTAAATCGGGAATCATCTGTGAAAACAACTTTGGCACACTCTTCGACCGTCCATGTGGCATGTTGATAACTCCACTCTATACATTCCCTTCTGTGAAGGCGCATCGGTGGTACACATACAATAGGTCTCCGACAATACATGCCACTCTGCCGAAGCCTTCTCTCAACGTTTGTCTCGATACAACACGTCCAGTGGATGCTGCGACGTGAAATGCCAGGCCGTGCAGTACTAAGGCGGTACCGTCGTGCCCATACAGCCAAGTAACACTCCTGTCTTTCTGGTATCACACATGGTCGGCTCTGCCCTTGTCTTTAGTATTTCGGTCACTATAAATTGTCGCCATATACGAGCAACAACAGAACGATTCACGTTAAACCAAAGGGCCACATAAGTTTGCGACTCTCCTGCTTCCATTCTCCGCATTAGACACGAGACGGGGAAATTGCAGTTTTTTGCTTTAATTTTGGACACCAGTGTATATAAAGAGGAAAAACGCAGCTGGTTCACTTGGTACATGACCCAAACGGTGTCTTTCTTCATTACGATTACAGTGGTTACGGTTCCCTGAGTTCCATCCGAGTTTGCCACTGAACTCTTTTGTCAAAAGCCATGCGTGGTTGGTTCAAATGGTTCTGAGCACTATGGGGCTTAACTTCTGAGGTCATCATTCCCCTAGAACTTAGAACTACTTAAACCTAACTAACCTAAGGACATCACACACATCCATGCCCGAGGCAGGATTCGAACCTGCGACCGTAGCGGTCGCGCGGTTTCAGACTGTAGCGCCTAGAACCGCTCGGCCACTCCGGTCGGCTTGCGTGGTTGGTGCAAATTGTACTAGATACTGCGCAAACACAAAAAATGTGTACTTTGAGAATAGACGCGGACATAATTAAAACTTTCCGGAAGTGACTGACAGGAATCATGCTTGGATGATGTGCGATATAAAAGAAAAAAGGCTCGAACATGCAAAATTGTTTGTTGGCATATTTTTTTTTTTTTTACACACTCCGTCTTCAGGCCACAAGTGGCCCATCGGGACCATCCGACCGCCGTGTCATCCTCAATGAGGATGCAGATAGGAGGGGCGCGTGGTCAGCACACCACTCTCCCGGTCGTTATGATGGTTTTCTTTGATCGGAGCTCCTCAATTGGCATCACGAGGCTGAGTGCACCCGAAAAATGGCAACAGCGCGTGGCGGCCTGGATGGTCACCCATCCAGGTCCCGGCCAAGCCCGACAGCGCTTAACTTCGGTGATCTCACGGGAACCGGTGTATCCACTGCGGCAAGGCCGTTGCCAAGTGGCAAATACCCGTAGGTAAAGTAACTAAGTGTTTGGATCCTCTTCACGTTACAGTCACAGAAAAGTACCGACATTCATTGCAGATATATCTACGCTTGAATGATGCCGCAGGGGTAAGAAACTTCCACTGTTCCGCACCTCCGTGCAGAAGGCGCGCACAGTGGCAACTAAGTTTCCCGCGCCGCCGTTGTTCGTTCATCGCGGTCTGTGTACCGTGCGGTCCGCGGCGCGCCTGCTCAGCAGCCGCTGACGCCGCGGCCGCCGACTCATCCGCCGGTGATCCGATTACGGCGAGAAATTGCGCCCCTCTCAGCCCGCACACCTCCGATCCCACACTCCCGCTGCTGACTATCCTAGGGTCTGCAGTTGCAGCCTGTCTGTCCGCTCTCACGTGGAACTAATTGGGAATTAGGGCTGCCACTTCGTGTGCTCATCCTAGGTCTCTTTATCAGAAATGTCGGAGCTGGTCAGACAGGAGGCAGAATGTCACAGTCGTCATGAGGAACAAAACACCAGTCTAAATAATTGCTAAAGCTTGGGAAAACCAAACTGCTAACATCATTTTCGCCTAAAATATGTCAACAACAGATATTCGTTCGAGAACCTGCTATTCCAACTCTAATGATACCCATTTTTAAGCTATTTCTTCGAGTAACTCCAATACTAGAATTATTTGCGTGAACAGATTAAAAAATATATTTACTCTAACAAAAACTATATTTTTTTGCATAATTCCATGTCTCTCATAGAAGTGTCGTAGTAATAACAAGCCCCACTTCATACTGACGGTCACAGAATTTACCTATTAATGATCTGGAAGAAAGTGCAAAAGAGCGATTCCCTCAAATCCTTAATAAGGCAAAGCTTATAGATGTAGAACTGGAGATAGGAGATATGACATCAATTTCAATAATCCGTATTGTAATATACAGTTATTTCGTTTTGAATCTTACACATGAAACGAGATTAATTCCACAATTTTTAACGTGTCTGTTACGCCTTCACTCCGTCAACTACCTTACGGTTGCCGCTGAGACTATTTACAGTAACAATAAAATTAAGATCTTGCATTTGCATTAGTGCTTCGCAAACCACTGCACAATGCATCGTATCAATGTTATCAGTTTTCTTTCGCATTACATTCGCGTGCTGAGCGCTGAGCGAGAGGAAAACAGCTGTTTAATTACTTCTGTATGTGCGTTAATCTCTCGTTTATTTTTCTCATTATCCCTGCGAGAGAGATGTAGATGCTAACGTAATGGTCGCACAGTCATCTTAAAATACAAGTTCTATAAATTTGCTCATCGGGTTAACGCGAAAACTACGAAGCCTTTCTTCGAAGGATTCCTGTTTTAGTTCCCCCAGAATTTATATTACACTTTGGTATGAACTGTGCCGACACCTTATGATCCTAGCGACGTGTCTATCAATTCGTTCTTTTGCCGTGCCTACTTGATACGGACACTAAACATTCGAACAATATTGTAGAGTCTAGCGTCTTGTATGCAATTTGCTTTAAAATTGCGCCACACTTTCGCAGATATTTACCAATAAATTTAAGTCTTCCGATCGTTTTCTCTAATATTGATTTTATGCGATGTGACTTGCTCAACATGCTGATCTTTAATCTTATTTCTCTTTCTCTACTTGTAGACAGTATCTTACATATATCTAAATTTAAAGACAGGCGCCGTTTATCACACCAAGTGAAAATGTTGTCCATGCGTCTCTACAGTTCCTTACGATCGCCCAATGACAATACGTTCCTGCGCATCTGTACATCGTCAGCGAATAATCATACAGCGCCTCTCATCCTTTCCAAAGAAACATAACGTATTGACTGCTTCGGTGGAAATGATTGAAAGCGTGGGAGCTTGTGACTAGAGGTCTCTCAGCCGAGCACAGAAGTTGAACGTCACAAGGCATGAGGTAAGCGTCACTCTAGCGCCAGATGGGGCTGCCCTGGCAACACGAGGCAGCTGAAGGGACGGGAAAAGACACTGTTTGACAATCAGTCAGCATCTGCGGTGCACTGTGCTAGTGTTCTTCAATACAGTTTGGCCCGGAGAGAACATTTTAAAGACTTCATACGGATTAGAATCATCTGGAAACTAGAAGAAAGACGAAGTGTGGTGAGTGTAGCCCATGAGTTTCATATTGCTTACAGCCTTGTTTCAGGTGCAGTGGAGCCTACCGGAACACAGACAGTTCTGCGCGAAGGAAGAGGTGGTGATCGACCACAGTCAACTATAGTAGCTGATGATCGCTACTTTGACCAGCAGGCAAGAAGGGACCCACGTCAAACAGTAGCTGTTGTTGCAACCACATTTAACGGGAGCGCCAAGCACGTAATGTCACGATCCACAGTGCCACTGCATAGGGGTGGTCTCTTTCCCCGACGACCAGTACGCTGGCTCCCGTTGACACCCGAACATAGGAGGCACAGTTTGCAGTAGTGCCGAGAGGAAGACTGCACTAACAGGGAGGATGGTCGTTTGCTCTGAGAACAGATTCAGTGAAATGATTCTGGTCGTACCCTCGAGAGGTGGGAAGACGAAATGCACCCAGAACGTTGTCGGCGTAAAGCCCATCGAGTACATGTGGGATGTGTGGGACAGACACACTGCAACACGTCCACGTATACTAACGAAGCTGAAGGAGTGGAACGCCCTATTACAAGAACACCATATTAAACTTGTGGGCAGCATGTATTTCCGTCCTTGGTGATCACACTCCCTATTGAGAACCACGTCCTGCTTTTTGTAACGTCCAGGAGACCATAGTAATGTGCAGTGATTTCTGTATAATTATAGTCTTTGAGTAAAAGTGTCACTTTATTCTGTATTTCTTCCAGTTCCCTTGGGTACTACACTGCAGCAGATCTTTCTATGTATGATCCAAGTTACATCGAGCTGTGTTATTTGGCAGTGACACATTATGCGTTTAATTAATTAATATTAATCAATATAATAAAAAATATTTTAACCATACGGGCCTTTCGTACTAATATGGGTTAATAGTCTTAGGATAGAAACCGACCTGGCTCACTCCGGTCTGAACTCAGATCATGTAAGAATTTAAAGGTCGAACAGACCTAATCACTGGGCTCCTGCACCCAAAATTTTTCTTAATCCAACATCGAGGTCGCAATCTGCTTTGTCGATATGACTTCTCAAAAACAATTACGCTGTTATCCCTAAGGTAACTTAATCTTATGATCATAAATTATGGATCAAAACAACAAACATAAATCAATGATATAATAATGAAGAGTTTATCTATTCTTCATGTCACCACAACAAATCATCATCATCAAATATAGAAAGACAAAAAAAACTATATAAAAGTAAAATATTAAGCTCTATAGTGTCTTCTCGTCCTGTTGACTCAAAAGTTAAATTCAAAAATTTATTAAAACAGTTGATTTCTTGCTAAGCCATTCATTCCAGCCACTAATTAAGAGACTAATGATTATGCTACCTTTCCACGGTCAAAATACCGCGGCTCTTTACAAATTCGCTCAGTGAGCAGGCCAGACCTCAAAATATTTTCAAGAGGACATGCTTTTGATAAACAGGTGGAAATCAGTTTTGCGTAGTTCCTTATAAGAAATTTACGAGGTAAATTTTTTACACAAATAAATATAGCAATTCTGTCATTATTACAAAGATTAATAAATCATATCAATAATCATAATACAAAACCTAAAAAATTAAAAAATCAAAATATAAAATAATGAATTAAAACGTAATTTTAAAGATAGCTGGTTTAAAGCTTACTATTATATTTTTAAAAGCAATTTGTAGGTTAATAACTTTAAAGCGTATCCCTTAAAGAATAAATAAGTTAATGTTTATACTTAAAAAATTTAAAAAAAACAACCAACTTTAAAAAACTAAATTTTTTTCTTAAGAAACTAGATAGCTTAGGAAACGATTAACATCTCATTAATATAAATAATTTAATAATAATTATGATACATTAACTATAAATTATTTATAAATCAACCCAAATCGAGATAAGTAATATAAATACTAAAATTTTGATAAACCCTGATACAAAAGGTACAATAAATAAAATCTATTTTAAAAAATTTAAAATAATGTTTCATAAAACACCTACATTACCAATATACTATAATTTAAAAAATCAATTCTATAAAATATAATACAAAATATACCAAGACTTTTGTTCGTAGGTTATGCACGCCAATATATACAAGCTGTTCAGAAAGTCTGGAAAGCTTGGAATGGTGTTGCGGGTTACGTTGTGCTAAGAAATAATGGTTAAGAAAAAATTCTATATACTGCACTGTTTGCGAGTTTATGAACACTAAAATTAACCAATCACACAGTTTTGCGCGCAAATTCAAGCGGCCTGCCAGTCTTGTTAGTGTCAGTTGTTGTGACGTTCATTGTAGATGATAATGCACGAGACATCCCAGCCTTTGGCTCGGGTTCGACCCTTACTACTGTCCCACGTTCAGCTTTTGTATCGCTCTCTTGTTCGGATTTAGGAAACCAAACGAAGAACGCGATTGGCGACATCGTCTCTGGTCGGCCGCTTGAATTTGTTCGCGCAGCAGCCTGATGGACTAACTGTAATGCTAAGTAATTAGGAAACGGCGCAACGTATCGAATTTTTTTCCTAACAACTACTTGTCAGCACAACCAACCCTGTAACATCCTTACAAGCTCTTCAGAATCTTTCTGACCACCCAGTATATATGTATATCGCTTCAGGAGAAAATTCAAGTATAAGATAATAGGTTGTATTAGTCAAATATTCCTCCAGCCAGTCTAATATTTGCAAAGATACTCCGTATGGTGGTGTTTTGGTTGATACCTACAGATATTGTTTTCGAAATGTTCTCTACAAATACCCTGTTTCAAACGCGTGGTTTTTTTCTGAATCCATGCTAATTCTAAGAACGAAGCTTTTCTTTCTTCCAACAACGGTTTAATTTTTTATCTTAATATACGATCTAGGATCCTGCAACGGATGAACGTTGACGATCTTGTTCTACAATTGTGGTGACACTGTCTAAAGAGCGAAAGCGTTTGCATCTAGGAAATCTTAAAATATTTCGTTCGCTAATGGGTTCTCGGACTAGCTCTTCGAGGCAGTTGTCACACACCGAATTCAATGTTGCTTCGAAAGACTGTCCTTACGCCAATAACGTATGCGTAGTTCTCGCAGTCGTACTGGTCAGATTAAAGTCACCCCCTGCTACTACTACTACTACTACTACTACTACCACCACCACCACCGTATACTCAGGATATTTTTGCATGCTGTTGAGTTTAGGCTACATTCGAATAAGTCTACGATTGATATATCTGCATCTGGTGCTCACCAGAAACTTTGGATTATTAATCTAAGTGCACCAGTCCTGATTAATCTTGTCCGAAGTAGTTCGCAGTCGGATTCGCTGCTTGTCGTTATAAACGCTACCCCACCTTTTCCTGGGTGGTCTAATCTGTCTTTACAATATACGTTTCACGTGTTGTCAAAAGTTTCTTACTCTCTGTTTTAGGATTCATACAACTGTCAGTTCCAAGTACGGTATGGGGGAGTGTACCTTCTACGAGTCACGTAAACTGTTGCCTTTGTTACAGACGCTCCAGCTGTTAACAACAAATATATTTAAATTCTTAATCTCCCTATTAGCTATACGGCCTGTTGAACTATAAAGCTTAACTGCTGCTTGTTTTCTGTCTCTAGTAGATTCGGAGTATTGTCTAATCCAAAAATAAAAATAAAAACAATGTGTATTCGACACACGCTCTGTCAACGAAGTAGGCGTTTGCTTTGTGTGATAAACAGCTAACCTATCCAGAAAGACTTTACTAATCTCCACTTTTTTACGTAGGTCGAGAAATCTACAGTCGACCGTTTCACAGAACCGGCAAAGCCTCTGATTTAGACGCGCTACTTGGCTTCAGACGAGAGTGCCCCACGAGTGAGGCCAGCTGCATCCACCACTTCGCCAGTCTTCGCAAAAAACGGAAAATGGTTTCAGAATCCAGGTGACACGGTACCTACGAGAGCGATCATCTGCAGCTTAAGAGGGGCCGTGACGAGTCTAAAATTCCAGCTGCCTACCAGTAACAGCGCCCGTGGGTGCTCTCGCCGTTACAGAGGAAAGACCGCCACACAGGCAGGAGAGACAAGGCGTGCTTGCTGTGTCTCGTTATCAACAGGAGGCAAGCTTCGCAGCACATCCGCCTGCCACTCGGTCACGGGCGCATTTACGAACTTCCAGCATGCTGGAGTAATTGTAGGTCAGCAACTTCTGCTAATCAGTATAACGAAAAACCAGCCAAAGTTGCAAATTTCACGTTTTTTATTCACTCGATGAGTAGTTGCGGGCCCGGATCCATTTTCAAACCACCGTAACATAGTCAAAAATGGTATTTCCTAAAATGCAAAAACCATGTCAAAAATGTGCAAACATTTAGGTACAGCGTATACAGATAACTATATGTATGCGCTGTAACTGTTCGTCGCACATTTTGGACATGGTTTTTGCATTTTCGGAAATACCAATTTTGAATGTGTCACGATGATTTGAAAATGGATCCCGACCCGAAACAAGTCATCGAGTCAATAAAAGAAAGTGAAATTTGCAACTTTGGCTGGTTTATCGTTATACTGATGGGCGCATTTCGCAGCAACCACACAAAGCCGGTCGACAGTGGCGAACAGCTACAGACTCCTTGCTCACAACATCTCAATGGCTACAGTCCCTAGAACTGAGCCCAAGACTAGATTTTGCTTAGGTAAAGACTAGACAAGAAGCAACGTACAAACTTCAACTTCTGCGTGGATTCGCTTTACCATTCATGTATGATAATTGGTGTAGTAGCACGACTTTTCCTAGTTTTTCTATCATGACCCTAACGGAAGATGTAAATGCGAGGAAGTGATTGATTTCTCAAATCGTCATAGGAATGCGCTCCATAAATATTAATTGTATTTCTGTGTCTTTCTGTGATCAATGATGCGTAACCTCCTTCGTGTAACGAGTGGCACATGAATTTGTTTGGTATTTATGGGACTATTGGGATGTTCAAAGACGATTGGTTCGTAAGTAATTCGTAGATGAATTGCACTTACATTGGGTTCCTTTTGAATCTGTCTGGCATCCACTTTGTCCTCAATTTGATCCAAGTTGAAACAGGAATTCCAGCTCTGCAGATTTATATTGAATTCTAGTGCAGAAAAAATTGATGTAAAAATTTAGGTTCTTTAAATTTAAATTGAGTTTTAGCATATATACTTAAGTTACAGTGGAAGTGTTAGTGTACTTTCGGTTTTGGTGGTTCAGTAGCATATCACAATATTGTGCTCCGACAAGGCGGCACCAAGTTCAAACAAAAGTGAGAGCAAATGTGTGTGCAAATGATGGTGCCCATTTACGGCTTTGATAGTAAAGGTGGAGACGTTTAAAATCGCTCACAAACTGGTGAAAGTGAGTTTGATTTCCTATACAGAAACTGGGAGAGCTGTTGCTAAATAGTCATTATCATACTCGAACGCTGTTTACCTCTTTCTTATTAATGATCGAAATGCACACATACATTGCTGTAAATGTCACCACCAATCCTGTTGCAAAATATTTCTTTACTTAGCGGTCTGTAGAGGAAACGACGTTTTTGAAACTAAAGGACCATCTCAACAATGTAGCATAATAAACAGGTCAACTTAAATTCTGACCTGTCTGACAAATAATCCACGTTCATGGTAAACATATTTCACAATATTTGGAAGTTACGTTCTAATTTTCTCTAGTCACTTTAGGTCACTAAAACTCTTCTCCAGATTATTCTGTCTATCGTTGTGCTATTTGATAGTTAACAACTGTCATTGAGTTTAAAATAGAGAGATGTTGAAAGTTTATTTTCTTTATTTGTTTTGAAAAGAAAGAAACTTAGCAAGTTTCTTTCATACGCGTGTACGACTAAATATACAGGTAGTTCACAGATAATACTATTTCTGCCCTCATATTCAAATTCAGTTGGTCCACGGTGACGAGATAAAGGCAAACTGTGTACACCTTTCGGGACCAGGAAATCCTAGGAAAAAGTAGCTACAAAATTGTTAAGGCTTTGTTGGCCACTCGTTGACAAAGTGCCTGTTGGCTTCTGACTCGGGTTCTTCGGCCGACGTTCGTTTGATGATTTTTCCGACGTTTCGCCAGCACGAGTGGCTGGCCGTGTCAATGCTTCACCCTCCATTGCTGGTGGTTGACTGGAGTCGAGTTCGCGGCCGCAGACGATAAGCCCCTGTCCCGCCAACGTCAAAGAGCTTTTCCGTGACCATTTCTGGTGCTGTTCTCCTCTTGCTACCTAAAACGGTCGTTCGCTGCTGTACGGGAATCCAAGATCAGTTCACTTGAGCCTTTCTTCTTTCTTGTTGAAGCTATTCTCATGTTCGTGTATTTCTATAGCTTCTATGAACAAGAGTGTGTGACAGCTCTTCTCTACGCCCAGAACTTCCGTGTCGGCGAATGATTAACACGCTTGTAACGCGCACAGGACGACTACGTGAGCCGCAGCACCTCAGACGCGAATGCAACACCTGGAAAGCGTTCTGAGGAGCAATGGGTTCTCCTCCAGTTACATGAGAAGTGTAACAGAGTGAAACATTCGTGAAGTGATACATAGGAAATAGAAATGTCGGGTACAAATTTTCTGTCATACATTCCCAGTGACGGACAGAACCGGCCGTAGATCGCGTAAACACAGCGTAAAGACTATTTATAACCCGCCAAAGAAGATCAAAGTGTGTCTCTGATCGGTAAAGGAGAAAAGGGACCCACTTGCAGTGTCGACCCAGTGGAGGGTGAATCTTTGACAATGCCAGCCACGCGTGTTGGCGAAACGTCAGTGAAATCAACATACAAACGTCGGCCAAAGAACCCGAGACAGAAGCCAGCATACAGTTTGTGAAACTGTTTATATTCACCTTTATTCCCAAAACAATTCTTCTTGCATTTCCTCCAATCGCCAAACAACTTTTTCCAAATTTGTAACTTATGGTATGGATTTCATTTTATTTCATTTCGGTTTGATCCTATAGTCACTCCGAGCTTTGTATGTGATCTTATGTGCCCGCGAAGCGACAGTCGGCATCCTCACAGTTTTCATGTCTGCTTGGTTACGGTTGCTCACTTTTCTCTGCAACAGGAAGTTATGGGATTGTATCGCCAAACAAGTGTCAAGTATGCGTTAGGGGAGATTCACAGTGCATGCTGAATGCTGTGGTCAAGGTTGATACGATCATCTGTGTGTTAGAGATTGCCGTTGTCATCAGGTGCCCTCCTAGATGATAATTAATAATATGACAAGGTCTGCAAAGACACAGCATTTACCAGACAAGTGCTATTAACGGCGGAAAGGGGATGACGGATGATAATGCTTGTGTTTGAGTCCGAAACCGATCATTTTGCATCCCTGAACTGATTACCCTGAAAAGACTGTTTGTTTAAACTATTTCGCAGTTGCTTGTAGCTCGCAAAATCTGGCGTTTGGCTGCCAGACCTCTTTGGTTTTGCAGGAAAGTCGTCGGTATTCTACGGAGGAGGTGATGTTTAAAACTGTTTGATATTTCTGAAGGTGGCGTTTAGTGATCTGTAATGACCGATAAAGCTGTTTCGCCAATACGGAAATCTTACAAGAAGTAGCAAGTGTGTTTCTCGCACGCGGGCTCGGGCTTCTGATTAGTATTCCGATTTTTGGAGGCTAGTGTTACACTTACGTGCTTGCGCACGTGATTAATTAGGAGAGACCTCGAAAATATCAGGAAGCTATTAACTAGCTGGAAGGGGGGTTCAGGGCCAGCTAGGCGAGGTATAATTGAAGTAAATAAACTCTTTGTTTCCATGGAAACATGAAAGATTTTTTGATAGTGGAGTTTTCTGCGGAAGTTGCAAGGAATCAGTGGGAGTTAATGCGTTGACTGCTAGCGTTGTACGTTTTCCAGTTCCGTGATCGGAGCTTAGAATATTCTCGAGTGCAGTTATATTGCTATTGCGTGTTTATGATTGGTTTTGGCATAGTAAATATTTTAAGCTTGCCTCACGGATCAAGCGAGAGAGGTGACCGTTATTTGGACTGTTTTAAAAGTGTAGCTGTGCCGAGAACAGGTCGGATTTCCGCAAAAAGTCTTCCTCTGGTGACCAGTGGCGCCTGGGTACCGTGAGATTTCGTGCGATGGTACAGCATCCGGCATCCAAGATTGGTCTCATGCTTGTCAGCTATTCTCTTTGTTTCAGTATAACTGCTACATCCCACATCATCTACGACCACGCATACATACTCGTGTCTAGCCATATGCCTGAGATTCTTTCTTTCCACCATGATTTCAGTTACGCTTTTCAGCAACGGCTCGTGTCATACTTGTTCCCCAACCTATTTCTTATTTGATTAATTGTGTCATTTATCCTACCCCCATGAACCATGGACCTTGCCGTTGGTGGGGAGGCTTGCGTGCCTCAGCGATACAGATGGCCGTACCGTAGATGCAACCACGACGTAGGGGTATCTGTTGAGAGGCCAGACAAACGTGTGGTTCCTGAAGAGGGGCAGCAGCCTTTTCAGTAGTTGCAGGGGCAACAGTCTGGATGATTGACGCCTTGCAACACTAACCAAAACGTCCTTGCTGTGCTGGTACTGCGAACGGCTGATAGCAAGGGGAAATTACAGCCGTAATTTTTCCCGAGGGCATGCAGCTTTACTGTATGGTTATATGATGATGGCGTCTTCTTGGGTAAAATATTCCGGAGGTAAAATAGTCCCCCATTCGGATCTCCGGGCGGGGACTACTCAAGAGGACGTCGTTATCAGGAGAAAGAAAACTGGCGTTCTACGGAGCGGAGCATGGAATCTCAGATCCCCTAATCGGGCAGGTAGGTTAGAAAATTTAAAAAGGGAAATGGATGGGTTAAAGTTAGATATAGTGGGAATTAGTGAAGTTCGATGGCAGGAGGAACAAGACTTTTGGTCAGGCGAGTACAGGGTTATAAATACAAAATCAAATAGGGGTAATGCAGGAGTAGGTTTAATAATGAATAGGAAAATAGGAATGCAGGTAAGCTACTACAAACAGCATAGTGAACGCATTATTGTGGCCAAGATAGCCACGAAGCCCACGCCTACTATAGTAGTACAAGTTTATATGCCAACTAGCTCTGCAGATGACGAAGAAATTCAAGAAATGTATGATGAAATAAAAGAAATTATTCAGATAGTGAAGGAAGACGAAAATTTAATAGTCATGGGTGACTGGAATTCGAGAGTAGGAAAAGGAAGAGAAGGAAACATAGTGGGTGAATATGGATTGGGGGGAATAAATGAAAGAGGAAGCCGCCTGTTAGAATTTTGCACAGAGCATAACTTAATCATAGCTAACACTTGGTTCAAGAATCAAAATAGAAGGTTGTACACATGGAAGAATCCTGGATATACTAGAAGGTATCAGATAGATCACACAATGGTAAGACAGATATTTAGGAACCAGGTTTTAAATTGTAAGACATTTCCAGGGGCAGATGTGGACTCTGACCACAATCTGTTGGTTATGAACTGTAGATTAAAACTGAAGAAACTACAAAAAGGTGGGAATTTAAGGAGATGGGACCTGGATAAACTGAAAGAACCAGAGGTTGTACAGAGTTTCAGGGAGAGTATAAGGGAACAATTGACAGGAATGTGGGAAAGAAATACAGTAGAAGAAGAATGGGTAGCTCTGAGGGATGAAGTAGTGAAGGCAGCAGAGGATCAAGGGGGTAAAAAGACGAGGACTAGTAGAAATCCTTGGACAACAGAAGAAATATGAACTTAATTGGTGAAAGGAGAAAATATAAAAAATGAAGTAAATGAAGCAGGCAAAAAGGAATACAAACGTCTCAAAAATGTGATCGACAGGAAGTGCAAAATGACTAAGCAGGGATGGCTAGAGGACAAATGTAAGAATGTAGAGGCTTATCTCACTACGGGTAAGATAGATACTGCCTACAGGAAAATTAAATAGACCTTTGGAGAAAAGAGAACCACTTGTATGAATATCAAGAGCTCAGATGGCAACCCAGTTCTAAGTAAAGAAGGGAAGGCAGAAAGGTGGAAGGAGTATATAGAGGGTTTATACAAGGGCGATGTACTTGAGGACAATATTATGGAAATGGAAGAGGATGTAGATGAAGACGAAATGGGAGATAAGATACTGCGTGAAGAGTTTGATAGAGCACTGAAAGACCTGAGTCGAAACAAGGCCCCGGGAGTAGACAACATTCCATTAGAACTACTGACAGCCTTGGGAGAGCCAGTCCTGACGAAACTCTACCATCTGGTGAGCAAGATGTATGGGACAGGCGAAATACACTCAGACTTCAAGAAGAACATAATAATTCCAATCCCAAAGAAAGCAGGTGTTGACAGATGTGAAAATTACCGAACTATCAGTTTAATAAGCTACAGCTGCAAAATACTAACGCGAATTCTTTACAGACGAATGGAAAATCTGGTAGAAGCCGACCTCGGCGAAGATCAGTTAGGATCCCGTAGAAATGTTGGAACACGTGAGGCAGTGCTGACCCTACGACTTATCTTAGAAGAAAGATTTAGAAAAGGCAAACCTACGTTTCTAGCATTTGTAGACTTAGAGAAAGCTTTTGACAATGTTAACTGGACTACTCTCTTTCAAATTCTAAAGATGGCAGGGGTAAAATACAGGAGCGAAAGGCTATTTACAATTTGTACAGAAACCAGATGGCAGTTATAAGAGTTGAGGGACATGAAATGGAAGCAGTGGTTGGGAAGGGAGTGAGACAGGGTTGTAGCCTGTCCCCGATGTTATTCAATCTGTACATTGAGCAAACAGTAAAGGAATCAAAAGAAAAATTCGGAGTAGGTATTAAAATCCATGGAGAAGAAATAAAACGTTGAGGTTCGCCGATGACATTGTAATTCTGCCAGAGACAGCAAAGGACTTGGAAGAGCAGTTGAACGGAATGGACAGTGTCTTGAAAGTAGGGTATAAGATGAACATCAACTAAAGAAAAACGAGGATAATGGAATGTAGTCGAATTAAGTCGTGTGATGCTCAGGGAATTAGATTAGGAAATGAGACACTTAAAGTAGTAAAGGAGTTTTGCTATTTGGGGAGCAAAATAACTGATGCTGGTCGTAGTAGAGAGGATATAAAATGTAGACTTGCAATGGCAAGGAAAGCATTTCTGAAGAAGAGAAATTTATTAACATCGAGTATAGATTTAAGTGTCAGGAAGAAGTTTCTGAAAGTATTTGTACGGAGTGTAGCCATGTATGGAAGTGAAACATGGACGATAAATAGTTTGGACAAGAAGAGAATAGAAGCTTTCGAAATGTGGTGCTACAGAAGGATGCTGAAGATTAGGTGGGTAGATCACATAACTAATGAGTAGATATTGAAGAGAACTGGGAAGAAGAGGAGTTTGTGGAACAACTTGACAAGAAGAAGCGACCGATTGGTAGGACATGTTCTGAGGCATCAAGGGATCACAAATTTAGCATCGGAGGGCAGCGTGGAAGGTGAAAATTGTAGAGGGAGACCAAGAGAAGAATACACTGAGCAGATTCAGAAGGATGTAGGTTGCAGTAAGTATTGGCAGATGAAGAAGCTTGCACAGGATAGAGTAGCATGGAGAGCTGCATCAAACCAGTCTCAGGACTGAAGACAACGACAACAACAACAACAACAACAACAACAATGTCATTTATTAACTATTTTTTTCTCAGTGTGCCATAACAGAATGTATTCATTCATTACTCGATCAATTCGTTTGACGTCCAACTGCATACTGTAATACCACCTTCCGAAAGCTTCTAATCGCATCAGTTCTGTTTTCCCTGTGGCCCTTGTTTCGCAGCCTGCTGAAAATGTTAGTCATTAACCTTGGCGCGTTTTTTGAAGAGGTGATCAACTGATTTATTTATTTATTTATTGCATATTTAGCCTGAAAGATTAGGGCCTTAAGGCCCTCTCTTATATCTGGCTAGGAACAATACATACCAAAGATATTACTAAAACATTCATAGTCATAATAATAATAATAATAAATCCCGTGGAGGCCCGGGAAAATAATAGGCCTCCGGTATGTTCTGCCAGTCGTAAAAGGCGACGAAAAGAACAAACCACTAACAGGTCTAACCCCCCCCCCCCCTTTTAGTGTGATCAGTTGGTTGAGGACAGAACTAATAAAGCCTCGGACAAGCGCTGTCATGGTCGGGGACGACGCTTGAACCCTATGCCCGTATACAATGGTGACGACACTGCTAACAACACGGAAAATGATTTAAATCCAAATAGCGGTGTTTTGCAGGATATGCTTCCTGCAACCACTCTAGAAGGAAAACAAAGACTGAGGATGAGATGGTCAGATGACACCTCATGTTCTGTTATTACCAAGCAACAAACTTAGGAACCAACACAACTGGATACAGATCACAAGTATACACAACATTTATTGCCAGATACCCAGAATTAAAATTTTGAACAGAACAACGACTAGCTGATCAGATCCGTGTCATAATCAAAAATAACAGGATACCCCAGTCAGAATTAGAAAACATCAAACATCAAGTACAGCAAATACTAGAACAAAATAATGTGCAATCAGAAGAAGAAGAAAATACAGTAATGGACTCAAACATCTCAGAGCAAACAAACATAGAACAACACGCATCAATTAAACAATCAGAGGAAAACGAAATCTTCAGACAGCCACCAGAACATGCACAAATAGAACATGAAGTGACACACATGTTAGATATAGAAGAAAAATTTCAGCTGACATATATAGAATACAACGACACAAATACAGACATTAGACCATTCTTGCATAGACCACCAAATAACCCACAAGTCGAAACAACAATAACAACTATCAACACAGTCATACACAACAAAATAAATGAAAACACAACTATGGAAGAGTTAAAACTACTGGTTTATATAGGAGCACTCACTACACTAAATATACACACTAGACAGAGATCAGAACCAACCAAGTCACAGAAGAAACCCACAAAACCATCATGGCAACACAGGCTACAGATCAGAATAGAAAATCTGAGAAAAGACATTGGACAGCCAACACAATTTATAAGAAATGAAATATCAGACAAAAAACGAAAAAGGTTAGGTCAAATCACACAACAAGAAGCAATAGAGCAGTTAGATGAAAAGAAGCAGAAATTACATGCATTGGCCAAACGACTTAGAAGATACAAAAAAAGTGAAAATAGAAGGAAACAAAACCAAAAATTCAACACAAACCAAAAGAAATTTTACCAGATAATAGATAACAAACACATTAAAATAGACAATCCACCAAACATAACAGACATGGAACGCTTCTGGAGCAACATATGGTCAAACCCAGTACAGCACAACAGGCATGCACGGTGGATACAAGCAGAAACACACACATAGAAGATGATACCACAAATGTCTGAAGTGATAGTTTTGCAATATGAAGTCACCCAAGCAATTCATTCTACTCACAGTTGGAAAGCCACTGGAAAAGATGAAATAGCAAATTTCTGGCTAAAGAAGTTACCTCAACACATTCACATCTAACTAAATTATTTAACAGTTACGTTGCAGACCCATACACACTCCCTGATACACTTACACATGGAATAACTTATCTGAAACCTAAAGATCAAGCAGACACAGCAAACCCAGCTAAATATCGCCCCAAACATTCCTACCAACAATATACAAAATATCAACTTCAGTCATTACACAGACATTAATGACACATACAACACAGAACAAAATTATAAATGAAGAACAAAAAGGCTGTTGCAAAGGAGCACGAGGATGTAGAGAGCAACTGATAATAGATGCATAGGTGAAGAGGTGACATATCAAGCTAACAACAGTGGTCACTACACTACGCATACATTGATTACCGAAAACTTTTGATAGTGTACCCCACTCATGGTTACTACAAATATTGGAAATACACAAAGTAGATCCTAAATTGATACAGTTCCTAAACATAATAATGAAAAATTGGAAAACCACACTTAATATCCAAACAAATTCAAATAATATCACATCACAGCCAATACAGATTAAGCGTGGAATACACCAAGGAGACTCATTAAGTCCTTTCTGGATCTGCCTTGCTCTGAACACACTATCCAACATGCTAAATAATACAAATTATGGATACAATATTACTGCAACATACCAACACAAAATCACACATTTGTTGTACATGGATGATCTAAAACTACTGGCAGCAACAAATCAACAACTCAACCAATTACTAAAGATAACAGAAGTATTCAGCAATGATATAAATATGGCTTTTGGAACAGACAAATGTAAGAAAAATAGCATAGTCAAGGGAAAACACACTAAAACAAGAAGATTACGTATTGGATAACCACAGCGACTGCATAGAAGCGATGGAAAAAACAGATGCCTATAAATATCTAGGATACAGACAAAAATAGGAATAGATCATACAAATATTAAAGAAGAACTAAAAGAAAAATATAGGCAAAGACTAACAAAGATACTGAAAACAGAATTGACAGCAAGAAACAAGACAAAAGCTATAAATAGTTATGCTATACCAATATTGACCTACTCATTTGGAGTAGTGAAATGGAGTAACACAGACCTAGAAGCACTCAATACACTTACACAATCACAGTACCACAAATGTATTCTATATTTGTGGTACTGTGATATAGAATACATCACATACATTCAGCAACAGAAAGATTCACATTAAGCAGAAAGGAAGGAGGAAGGGGATTTATCGACATAAAAAACCTACATTATGGACAGGTAGACAATTTAAGAAAATTCTTTCTAGAACGAGCGGAAACTAGCAAAATACACAAAGCAATTACTCATATAAATACATCGGCTACACCACTACAATTTCATGACCACCTCTACAACCCTTCAAATCACATAACATCAACAGATACGAAGAAAGTAAACTGGAAAAAGAAAACACTACATGGCAAGCACCCGTATCATCTAACACAGCCACACATCGATCAAGACGTATCCAACACATGGCTAAGAAAAGGCAATATATACAGTGAGACGGAAGGATTCATGATTGCAATACAGGATCAAACAATAAACACCAGATATTACAGCAAGCATATTATTAAATATCCTAATACCACAACAGATAAATGCAGACTTTGCAAACAACAAATAGAAACAGTAGATCACATCACAAGCGGATGTACAATACTAGCAAATACAGAATATCCCAGAAGACATGACAATGTAGCAAAAATAATACATCAACAACTTGCCATACAACATAAACTAATAAAACAACACGTTCCCACATACAAGTATGCACCACAAAATGTACTGGAGAATGATGAAAACAAATTATACCGGAACAGAACCATTATAACAGATAAAACAACACCACATAACAAACCTGACATCATACTCACCAATAAAAAGAAGAAATTAACACAACTAATCGAAATATCCATACCCAATACAACAAATATACAGAAGAAAACAGGAGAAAAAATTGAAAAATACATCCAACTGGCTGAGGAAGTCAAGGACATGTGGCATCTGGATAAAGTTGACATTATACCGATTATACTATCAACTACAGGAGTCATACCACACAATATCCACCAGTACATCAACGCAATACAACTACATCCAAACTTATATATACAACTACAGAAGTCTGTAATTACTGATACTTGTTCAATTACCTTAAAGTTCCTAAATGCAATGTAACATATACCGTACAGTTAAAAGGAAGTCACGCTTGATTAAGATCCGCGTCACTTTCCACTTTTAACCAGACATAACGTCTGAGAAAGAAAAGAAATAATAATAATAATAATAAGAAGAAGAAGAAGAAGAAGAAGAAGAAGAAGAAGATGATGATGAACAATGAAAATAATAGTTGATGCTAATAATAATTAGGGCAATAAGAATTATATAGATTAGTATAGCATATTTGAGTATTCAAATATGCTACATTTAATATTATAGAAGTAGAAGAGATAAAGAAAGAGGAGAATATTCAGTGACAGTGGCTGTTTGGAAAGAACAGAATTCAAATAAAGAACTCTGCCAACACGTGGAAGGGAAAAGTTGGGGGGACGGGGAATTGAGGATTGACGAGAATGAGCTGCAGGCAAGTATTTGGGAGAGATAGCTATTGTGATAGAGGGTTGGCCATTAATTGTCTTTTGCAATTCTGACGGAATTTAGTTTCCTTGATTTTTTGACGAAGATTGTTCCAAAGTCGGGTTACTGATACAGAAAATGATTTAGAGAACATGGCGGCGTTATGTGATGGTGCAGAAGTGATTTTACTTCGTTGAGAACGAGTATTTATCCTGCACTATTCAGATGGTAGTGTAAGAGTTGAAGACAAAGAAGAGGAAGTGCAGTGACTTGAGGAGACGAGATAGTAGAGTTTCTACGCTTATCGGCACGCAGACATGATGACAGTTCATAGACAGGAGTGATATGGTCGAAGTAGCGTACGTCAGAAATATATTACACACAAGCATTGACCGCCGGTTCTATCATGTGTGAGCTTTCGTGCGAAACTTCGTGGAGAACAGCCTCACCATAGTAAAGTATGGGGAGTGTCAGTGACTCTGCGAGCTTCTTTAAATCAGTTATACCAAGACCTGCAGTTTAATAAGATCCCTGAACCACTGTACAACGCGGATTTTTTAACATCAGTAAGACAGGACTGTAAAGAGCGGTAAGTGGCAGAAAAAAAAACTGGGACTGACTGAGAGTTTAAGGTACTCATTCGTTCTCATTAAGCCTAGTCACCTGCCCTTTCATTTGATCCCTTTGGCTACCTCATAGGTATAATTTTTTATAAGGATATCTTTCTTCCTGGCTGTGTTGCTTCAAACCAAATCTCTGCACTTAATGTGAATGAAAAGGCTTCCCACAGGTCTGCATAGACTCAATAAACTTATCAGATTAAAATTTGCCAAACTAAAAATTACGAAACTAAAATTCCTAACTGGCGAGCTTAACATCATCTTGACGCTTATTTTATTAATAATCAGATTTTCTAAATGACAAAATTCTTCCTTTTCTTAGATTTGCGGTTTCTGATTTATGCGACAGATCATATAATATTTAATATACTTTGTAATCGCATATTATACCCAAATTTGAACCTCTATTTAAGCTTCTGTTTTTCTTCAAAGTCAGTGGTCAATGGAGAATCAATGTGTATTTGTTTCAGGCTCAGGATGTAATACGTAAAGTGACCCATCCGTCGTATACAACGATTTTTTTTATGTTAGCCGTTGAGCCATAGGTCGTAGTTACCACGCACTTTGACACTTCACTATACATCACTGGACCATATGGCACACGAGAGAGAGAGAGAGAGAGAGAGAGAGAGAGAGAGAGAGAGAGAGATCAGTAAGAACTTAGAATGTTGCAGTTTTTCATCAGAGCAGGATTCACACTGTTAAAACTTCAAAACTTCACATACGCTTTTCCTCAGAGCATATCATTCAAATGCTGATACACGCAAGTAATAACAAAAATAACTACCGACTCTGAAGTATTGAACACTTCTCTGAATTAACAGAAGAGAGAGAGAGAGAAATCTAACGAGGAGCGGCGCGTTTCGTCACGGAATCGTTTAGTCGGCGCGAGGGCGTTGCTGATATGCTTAATAAACTCCAGTGCAGTGTTAAACGCTACAAGAGATGGCTGTGCGTCACGCAGAGTTTTTTTTTTTTTTTAATTTTAAATAAAATTTTGGCTCAGCGTTATCAGTGTCACAAAGTTGCGACCGCACTTCACGTGCTACGTTGAAGGGTCGTAAGTTTTGTATAACGCAAATAGTGAAATAGAAACAGTATGGAAATTACTGGAAGTGCCAAAGGTATCAGACGTCGTGAAGGTGAGTGCTATCAGAAATACCCTCCGTCACACATCATAAGGTGGTTTTATTAGTATGAATGTGGAAATGTAGAAGTAAGGGCAGACAGGTTGTGAGGTGAACCATCATGAGGCTTATACTGAAAAATAATCAGTATATTAATGTAGTTTCTGTAATTTATAAACCTTTTTCTTATATTCACACTTGTTTCAGTTTCGGGACCTAAATATGGTGGGAAAAAGGAGTTCCTGGACTGCTAGCTTCGTACCCTGAAATTATTTAGCAGAGATATTGTAAATAACAAGAAACTTGATCTGAAGGAAGAGGCGACCTCAAGAATATGCCAATAACCTTAGAACTGAAATGTGTTAAATTCCAGGTCTCCTTTACTCTGTACGTGTTACAATATAATGGTGTCAGTATTGGTTTTTGTGGTGACAAGACGAAACTACAATCGTCAGGCCACAACTGCGGATTCTTTGACTGCTGAGGGACAAGGCTTATCACATGAAATAGCAGTGTACTTCATTGCAGTAATGAATATAAGATTTATTCAATATTGATAAACTTGTTTGCCACAGGAGTACTGGATAATCTACAACAGTCATGAACTAGGAAAATATCACTTGATCCACTGATTAACAAACTGTTCTCTTGAGGTGCAATGTTCGACATTGACAAAAGTATATATTCATCTGTCCTACTGGATGATGGTGACTGCTGCAGCTTAGGTCTCGACCTGGCATAGCACGTGCTATATAGGCGTCAACGTGAGGGCGCTGCTGTTGCTGAGAGGGGAGGCTGGTCTTTTGGAGCACCTCCCAAAGGTCGTTGCGTATTGCAGCAAGCCCTCGCTGATGTCTCTGGTATCGAATCGCGTTGCCGACTGTGATGCGGCACAGCGATCTCTAGACGATACTACAGTTTTAATAACTTAGAACTATAAATTACGGAAATAACCTCATCGTGACAGTATGTACCGAATTCATTTTCTCTCACTACATCTTCTGCAACATATGCGGACTCCCCAACAACACTAGTCATCTCTGCCCATACTGGGAAACTACAGAGGTATTCCATAAGCCGTAAAGATCGTTGTGTATCATCGATATGTCCTACTTTGTATTCAGTTGTGACGTTTCTTTTCTCTTTCCTCTCTCCAGTAAAGGAGTTTACGGGACCGAGAAAGCTGGTATTGCTTTCTTCACGGGCGACGGCGTTTACGGGCGAGACGTGTCCCTACGAATACATTAGCGTCGCCGGGGGATGACACAGACACCGCGGCCCGGTAAAGCTGCATCCGCGGATTCGTGCCGCATCAAATATCCATAAAAAAGGCGGCCGAAGACAGATCGTTTACGCCGCATTTTCGCCGGCGCTTTTATGGCGCCGTAAAGCACGAAAAGAGAAATACCACGAGTGGGGGCAGAGCTATGGCGGCTGGCTGCGAGGTGAAATTACAGACGAACCCACCGCCGCGCGGCGGGGCCGTGGGTCGGTGCCGTCCGCCACATCTGATTTATTCTCTGCGGGGCGACTCGTGAGAGGTGGCCGCGGTACAACCAGTTTGCAGCACTGTCCGCATTTAATCCAGCGATACCCGTGACAAAAAACTGCTACTTCAGAAAAACTAAACAAATCTACACTGCTGGGTATTAAAATTGTAACGGCAGGTGGGAGAGCTAATGAGTAATTTTACTTATTGTACTTAGTCGTACTATATCGCGTAAGGCGAAAAAAGGTCTCTGACAGCTAGAAGCTCTGTTGACAGCTTTCAACCGCGAAGTGAAAACGTCTGCTGTATGACTGACTCAAAGCTGCCAAACAGCGCTAACGAAACGTACACTAAATCACGTTACTGGATTGGTCATGGCAGTCATTTACAAGTTGGTTTCTGTGGATGAGAGATCTGTAGAACGTGATGTCCAGGGCAACAGTGAATACACTGTGTTTCGAGGTAGATCAGGACAGCATGAGCAACTTTGGATTATCTTGAAGTTAAAGTCACGGAGACCTCGGAGATAGGGCACAGCTTCCAGCATGAATGTGCCTGAAATTTAACAGTTGCTGACCAATTTACAAGCTGTGCGAAACAAAGGTGATCGAGTAGTGTGCCACAGCGTACCTTACCATGACGCCAGGTGTTCGACCCATTCGATGGCTGCGAATGTAATCTGGCAATATTCATTCTCCTCGGAGACTTAAGATACAGATGTGTCCATCGCGACGCCCTAGGCAGAACTGCGACTCGTCTGAAAAGACGACGGGGTGCCTCCCACGCGTGCGTCCAGTGCTGTCACTGGGCGCAGCACTTTCGGCGCTCTTCTTTTACTGCCGCGTGAAGGGAGACCGCTGCATTGGCACTGAGTACGGCTCCCCTGAAACCTACTGTTCGGTATTCCACCCGCGATATCTCTACGAACGCAAGCAGCAACATGAAAAACCATAAATCATTGTCTGGATAAGCCACGATCCTGCCACCCTCGAATTCCGCACCTGTGGTAGACTTTCTCCCATCTTACACGAGGTATAACACGATCTTGTCACAAACAACCAGCAGTTTGGATGAAAAACTCGATGCATAATCTTTCCTCATATACAGAACGTACGTGGGGGGACAGTAAGTGATGCAACACATTTTTTATGAAATCAGGTTTGTTTTAGTCAGGTTTTAGTAAATGTATTATTCCCCCCTCTTTTAGCTACAAAACCCCATTTTTCAAAACAATATCCGTTCAGTGCAACAGCCTGACCCCTCCTTTCTGTGAGGGTCCGTATGCCCGCCTGGACCACTCTATTGGTCGGCGTCGATTCCAACGTCTTGCTGCACGAATAACCTGCTCGTCATCCACGTACTGCTTCCCGTGCTGTGCATCCTTCCTTGGGAAGTTGGAAGGTGCGAGATCCGGACTGTAGGGTGGGCGAGGAAGAACAGTCCAATGCCGTTTTGTGAGGCGCTCTCGAGCGCGCAGAAGGGTGTGAGGCCTTGCTTTGTCATGAACAAGGAGAAGTTCGTTTGCATTTTTGTGGCGACGAATACGCTGAAGTCGTTTTTTGAGTTTCCTGAGGATATCAAAAAAACACTTCACAGTTGATTGTTGAGACATGAGGGAGGACACCAAACCGAACAACAGTGTGAGAGTGCGAAAGACCGTTGCCGTTGACTTCACCGCTGAGGGTGCGACTTCTAGCTTTTTCTTCAGAGGAGACCTGATGTGGCGCCACTCCATGAACTGCTGTTTTGTTTCGGGTTCGAACTAATAAAGCCATGATTCATCGTCTGTGACGACGTTCGACAAAAAGTGCCACCATCAGCCTCGTAAAGCGCAAGCAGTTCGGCACGGATGGTTCTTCGTTGCTGTTTGTGGTCTCCTGTCCAACTGGTGGACGAGTGTGTCAGCACTACCAACAGAAACGTCCAGTTGTGAAGCGAGATGTTTGATTATGATCCGTCGATCGCCTCGAATTAGAATATCCGCACGTTCCAACAGTGCAGGAGTCACAGACCTGTGCGGCCGGCCGGCAAGCGGGAGATCGGACAGGTCTGCGCCATCTCGTTGCGCCTCATCGGTGCACATCTGCTAAGCTTTGGTTTTCCGCTAAACGAAACTCAGTGATAAGTTTCTCCTTGGAACGCACCGCCTTTACAGACGCCATCTTGAAGGCAATGTGTAGTGCCGACACCTGTCGGAACTTCAGGGAACTATAGAGGCTGACGCGGGAATATTCCACGATCACCCACAACACATTCTGCATTTTTCAACCGAAATCGGCCGTGAAAAGAATGTGTTGCATTACTTACTGAACGCCTCTCGTAGACAGCGTTATTATAACCTCCGTCGTGCGGGTGCGGTGACATGCTCATCGTTTGCATATCGAAGGCAGTAGCACAGTTTGTCAGTCGTCATTACTGTCTGTTTATCCAGAGATGCAAGTAAATTTTATGTGCCGCGGCGGGCACAAGACGATAATATCATCTATGATTGGTCTCGATACCTCAAAGGCTCGACCTCATCGGTAGGGGTATACAATGTAAATCTGCAAGCATTTAGTCGTGAATATGGAGGACTACGGTATAAGGATGTAGACAGTGCGACACGGCCAAGCTTGGGTCCGTCGGGGAGGCGTGCACCGATAGCTGAAGTGGTTAAGGCGAATCTCGCAAAAGCAGGAAATCCAGCTTCGAGTCCCGGACCGTACAAATTTTCTTATGTCACTAATAGATAGTAAGTATATATATACCTAACACAGATCATGCCAAGATATTCGCATTCAGCGGATCTAAAAAAATGGTTCAAATGGCTCTGAGCACTATGGGACTTAACATCTGAGGTCAACAGCCCCCTAGAACTTAGAACTACTTAAACCTAACTAACCTAAGGACAGCACACACATCAATGCCCGAGGCAGGATTCGAACCTGCGACCGTAGTGGTCGCGCAGTTCCAGACTGAAGCGCCTGGAACAGCTCGGCCACACCGGCCGGCTCAGCGAATCTATTTCAAATTAATTTCGGACGGCTGTCAATAGTCATTAATCTGTGTTCATCCAGACATTCGTGTAAACTTGACGTTAGTTCTAGGCCTACTGAATGGTTTTGCATTTTTAATTGCCAACAGTGTAAAAGGAAAGCCAGAACAGTTTTTCACTGGATGGGAATAAAGCAAGATAAGGCTGCTTCTAGTTATTGTTGAAGAATCATGTAATTATAAAATAAGGGGTCTCCCCGCCTAATTATGCGTATTACTTTACATATGTTTATCTTCAACTCAGTTGGCAATTTCTGTACATACAACCGCTCCTCTGAAGGTCTTCGTGCATATATTTTTTAGTTTTGCAATAGTTTTCCTTATATTTGCGCAATGTCCAAAATGTTTATAATGTTGTACTGCACAATTATACTATTGACCGTTCTTTCGGGTATATCAATCTTTCTGTTAAGGTAACCGCCATTCCAGTGCTTTCCAGTAACTGCTTGTTATCTTTTTATGTTAAATATTGTGGCGAAATATATATAGTGTAATGTCTGAAATTGTCTTTCTTTTTCCTTTGCAGGTGAGTCTGCTTGTCGGCTTATTCCGTTTTAAGCAACAAGTCGCGAGCTGCTGTTCAGCCAGATGAGACTAACAGCAGTTATGTTCTGAGGAGGCAGTGCCTCGTCAGCCGAGTTAAGACGGTAATTGATTAGCTTCATACGTACTAGTGCAACACACATTTCGTTTTTCACGCACTACTTTAAATATTTTCCCTCGCACAGATAAGTATGATAAAGCCTTCTTGCTTTCAGCCCGCAACAGTTGAATTTCTCGTTAAATTTTTCTAACTACGGTGAACGGTGAAAACTACAGTGAACGTTGAAAACTTTATGCATAAAATGTCAGCAAATTTTAGGTTTTTTGTACTACAAAGTATCGAAAAAAATTCCGAACGTGCTTCATTGACATGGCAACCTACTGTACTCAAAGAACTCACCATTATTCTCAGTAACACCATTCCCGTTATGTAGCGTCACCAGTTCAAACAATAGCCAAAAAAGTTACATTTTTCCATGAAAGCGAAATTCGTATTTTGTTTTTTTTTTTTTAGAAAGTATATTTCATAAGAACTCTAATAGCATTTCGCCAAGCCACTTTTCGCTGCTTCTACGTCTTGAAGATATATTTTCGTATTGAAACAAGGAACCAAGCTTACAGGAGAGGAAATGATTCATTGAGCAAACAAAAGAAATTTTTCTTGCCTCTGTCACTGTCGTCAAAGTGTCACTAACTAGTTTAAGGCTACACAAGCCAGCCTGTTGCAGTGTATATAAAAAAAAGATGTAGAGAAGGTAAACAGATACAATTTTGTTTCAGTGGCAGATATGTCACAGGTGCGCCGTTTCCCCGCTAATGGTCCATGAAGATTTTGACGCTAGTGATGATGAGTGACGGGGTTCAGACAGCCGTCTGATGAACAGTGTTTTAGAGGTTTTTCTCACCTCCTGTGCATTTCTTTTTGTGGGGTATAAGATGGAGTGTTTGTACGAAACAGCGATAGGCACTACAGAATAGTTGGATGCCCGTTTGGCTGAAGCTACAGCTGTTATTCGTGAAACACCTGATTGTCTTGAGCATGTTAGGCAGTCGTTAGCACGCAGATGCCAGCTGTGCATTAATGTAAACGAACGACATTTTCAGCAACATCTCCAAAACAGTATTCATCACGCGGCAGTCTCTAAACATCACTAGCGTGAAACCCTTTATGGACCACTAGAGGGGAAACGGCGCTCCTGTGACAGTTTTGTCATATGTCATTTTTATCTTCTTTAATCACACTAAAATTTTGTTTACGTACGAGTACTTTCTTTACGCCCTGTCTATTTCCAAAGACACCTCTTTATTCATACCGACGAATACGTTCGTATCTTCAGTTTTCGGAAACCTGTCACTCAACAAATAATGTTTCCAATAGTCGTTTGTATGATCAGTGGAAAAATCTGTTTGGAAAAAAGCAGAAATGCGTAGTTTGCTTCAAATGGCTCTGAGCACTATGGGACTTAACATCTGAGGTCAACAGTCCCCTATAACTTAGAACTACTTAAACCTAACTAACCTAAGGACATCACACACATCCATGCCCGAGGCAGGATTCGAACCTGCGACCGTAGTGGCCACGCGGTTCAAGACTGTAGCGCCTAGAACCGCACGGCACTCCGGCCGGCAATTTCGTAATGAAGATAATTATTTTGTATTCACCACTCTTACTAGTGTCGGGCTGAAAGCATTTCGGAAATAGTTCTGTTGCATACAGGTTTTTACAGCTCTGGTTCTTGAAACTTTTTCGCAACAGAAGCAAATACTGCGTCGCCTTACGAATGCTTCGTCCCCAAGTTGCAATTATTAATATTAGAATGTATTGCACAGGCAGCCCTGGAGTTATGCCTTTTATCTCTGCTTGTTCGTCTGCCCTTGATTATGGGTGAGGGGAAGGGATCGCAGTGCGAGTGGAGTGGCCCGGACAGGTGGCGTGGGGAGGCCCAGCGCGGCGCCCACGTGGCAGTGCGCGTCGCAGATAAGGGCCACGTGTCAGGCGGCGAGACAGCGGCTGCCAGGGCCCGGCCTGACAGCGCGCTCTGTCCGGAGCAGCAGGCGCCAGACAAATGGGAAAACACGCCCGCTGCCACGCGCCCGTATTTCACCCTCGGTCACTCCAGCGCCCTCTCAGGATGCGCAGAAATTTAGACAAGCTCAGCCGCTCTCTGTCACATGTGGAAGGCAAACACTAGCAGGAAGACATTTTTTTTTTCCTGCAGGTCAAGCTACCAGTTGACCGTAAGCAGTCACAATTTTATTTGCAGTTCCACAACTCACCATCATATGGATTTAGGGCGGTTAATACGATATGGATAGGACTTTCGGGTAATCTGTCACACTACCTCCTTTCGGGTTTATGTGAAACACACTTTGTATGAACTTCGACATAAATCCACCCTTTGTATGGGAACTGTCCTTGCCGCAGTGGCTACACCGGTTCCCGTGAGATCACCGAACTTAAGCGCTGTCGGGCGTGGTCGGCACTTGGATGGGTGACCATCCAGGCCGCCATGCGCTGTTGGCATTTTTCGGGGTGCGCTCAGCCTCGTGATACCAAATGAGGAGCTACTCGGCCGATTAGTAGCGGCTTCCGTCAAGAATACCATCATAACGACCGGGAGAGCGGTGTGATGACCCCACACCCCTCCTATCCGCTTCCTCCACTAAGGATGACACGGCGGTTGGATGGTCCCGGTAGACCACTCGTGGTCTGACGACGGGGTGCTTTATTTGGGAACTGTATAACCATAACCTAAAATTTTCACATGTAAACTGCCCCAACTTGTTGATGATTGCGAGCTGCTACGGTCGGGTTTAAATGCTGCTGCTCTCTGCTGCCTTCACGGTAGCGGCTACGTACATATTCCCCGCCGAACGATCTGGAGTAGAGGCAATGACTGGCTGTTGTAAGCGGCAGCAGGTCAGATGTAGCTCAATGACCAGCTCTGGCTGACTGTAGCTGTTGCTTCGTTACTGCTCTAGGCTACGTTTTTTGCTCCAAGTTCTACTATAGTTTTAGTCCCTCACAGTAGAATCATGTGCCATGTATGGATAAGCATTGTCTTGTGGAAGAATGGCTCTCTGGTACTGACACACGAGAAGAAACACATGAGGACACAAGCTGTCCATAACGTACCCTTGTGCCGGCAGAGATCCCTCAGTCACTACCATCTGTGACCTGGCTCCCCACAGCTTGACGCCAGAAATAATATCCAAACGCAGCCGTTGGTGTTGTCGTGTTAAGGGTAACCTACGCATCAGACGATAATTCCCTTGTCCATCTGGTGCTCGTCTTCGACCAGTGGTGTAGAATGAATGTTGCAGGGAAGCCATTAGTTGTTTTTACATGGTCCGCTCCAGAAGTGACCAGGTTACGGTGTGCTTGGTGCACAGTATGGCGACCGTCTCGTGGTGGCCGGACGTGGTCGACCAGTACTTTCACGATGAATACATTCAGTCCAACATCGGGCTACTGTCTCATCCGAATGACCCACAAATCTACATGATTCGACCAGCAGGTCAACTGGATCCGCACAATGAGGCTCTTCCCAAACTCTGTCAAGTGCGGATAACGCTGACACGACTACGCAGCATCTCTGTTTACACTGTGATCACTCAACATGTGACACTTTTCACCCCCTTACATACCCTAGAACAAAGCACTTATGCAGTCAATGTGGTGGTCGTTCTACCTTTCACGGAGCATTGCAACATTAATAATTTACATACCTCTCGTTGGTATGTACATGTACGAAGTTACGTTAGTATCCGATTATGTTTTATGGGTGTTTCACTTTTTGTCAGGCAGTGTCTTCTTTTCCTGAGTTAGAGTATATTACAAGCAACCAACTGGAATTAGGCTCATGATGTATCATGTCCGGGTTACTGAATGCCAGTCTGAGCATTAGAAGATAGATATGAAGCTCATATCAGCGGTGTGAGGGTTGTGACTATTTGATGTGGTCTCGCTTGCCACTGTGAGGCTGACACCACTTACCTTAACAATTTTAGTTACATATGGGTAAAGGTCCGTGAATAATATGTTTTCTTCATATACAATTGGGTGACTTCGTTTCATAAACCAGTCGCGTGCATCACACGAAATTAAGACAACGTGGAAGTTTCTCTGCGAGACAATAACAAGAGTGGAAATTGTAGCAGCTGTTTCGTTAAGTACAAAATGTGCCATTCACGACGGCAACTGGCTTTCTTCTGGATTTAATGTTTCGCAGCCTTTATTCTGGTTTCTGCTCTAAAATAAAGCAGCACCACAGAAGACAGACGCTTTGAAGGCGGAGATATTCCTTCTCAGGAACGTATAGGAAATGAAATAATTTCCGCTTTGGCAATTGTTATTCCTTGCGGGGGCGGTTTTCTAAGTTTTAAAGGGATATGGCCCACCGAGGAGGGGCCATCTCCTGGAAGGCCGCTGTGTGCTGCTCGCTTTTGCTTTGTGGTGTGCCCGCCCCCCCTCCCACCACCAGTACCCATGCCACTCCCCCCCCTCCTCATCTCCCTCCCTCCACCCTGTTTGCAGCCAGCCAAGCGGCGCGGCGCCTTGTCTCCATTACGGCGGCACGCCCGGCATCCTCTGCGCGCAGAAGCCACGCCGGAATGCGTCTTAGCTGCATAAGATATATTCCCACCGCTGTGTACAGCACACTCGGCGCTATCACCCGTGAGCAAGTGCGGGCTCTGCTGCGGGCTCGTTCTTTCTCCCCACGGCTACATATCATTAACTACGCAGAATTCACTTGTCAGATGCGAAATAAACGCATTGCAATTTTTTTTAATTTTGTTATTATTTTTTATTTTTATTTCATTTATTTTTTTTTTTAGTTATCAACCTTCTGTCTGGTTTGGAGCAGCCCGCATCCTCTCCTGTGCCAACATGTTCATATGTTCATTTCAGAGTAGCACTTTCAATCTACGTCCTCAGTTATTTGCTGGCTGTCTTCCTCCGCAGTCTTTACCCTCTACAGCTCCCCCTGGTACCATGCAAGTTATTCCCTGGCGTTTTAACTGATGTCCTATCATTCTGTCCCTTCACCTTGTTTGTCAGTGTTTTCCGTACATTCCTTCCCCCTTCAGTTCTGCGCAGAACATCCTCATTCCTTATCATATCATTCCACCTAATTTTCAATATCGTCTGTAGCACCACATCTCAAATGCTTCGATTCTCTTCTTTTCCGGTTTGCCCACAATCCATATCTCACTGCCATGCAATGTTGTGCTCCAAACGTACTTTATCAGAAATTCCTTCCTCAAATTAATGCCTGTTGTTGTTGTGGTCTTCAGTCCTGAGACTGGTTTGATGCAGCTCTCCATGCTACTCTATCCTGTGCAAGCTGCTTCATCTCCCAGTACCTACTGCAACCTACATCCTTCTGAATCTGCTTAGTGTCTTCATCTCTTGCTCTACGATTTTTACCCTCCACGCTGCCCTCCAATACTAAATTGGTGATCCCCTGATGCTTCAGAACATGTCCTACCAACCGATCCCTTCTTCTGGTCAAGTTGTGCCACAAACTCCTCTTCTCCCCAATTCTATTCAATACTTCCTCATTAGTTATGCGATATACCCATCTAATCTTCAGCATTCTTCTGTAGCATCACATTTCGAAAGCTTCTATTCTCTTCTTGTCGGAACTATTTATCGTCCATGTTTCACTTCCATACATGGATACACTCCATACAAATACTTTCAGAAATGACTTCCCGACACTTAAATCTATACTCGATGTTAACAAATTTCTCTTCTTCAGAAACGCTTTCCTTGCCATTGCCCGTCTACATTTTATATCCTCTCTACTTCGACCATCATCGGTTATTTTACTCCCTAAATAGCAAAAGTAGACTTCTCTCTGCCAGGAATGCCATTTTTTCCAGTGCTAGTCTTCTTTTGATGTCGTTCTTGCTCCGTCCTTCATTGGTCATTTTGCTGCCTAGCTAGCAGAATTCTTTAACTTCGTCTAATTCATGACCATCAATCGTGATGCTCAGCTTCTCGCTGTTCTCATTTCTGCCACTTCTTATTACGTTCGTCTTTCTTCAGTTTACTCTCAATTCATATTCTGTACACATTAGACTGTTCATTGCATTCAGGAGATCCTGTAATTCTCCACTTTCACTGAGGATAACAATGTCATCAGCCAATTTTATCATTGATTCGTTTCATCTTTAATTGTAATCCCACTCTTGAACCTTTCTTTTTTTTTTTTTTACATCATTGCTTCTTCGATGTGTAGATTGAACGGTAGCGGCGAAAGATTAAGCCCCTGTCTTACACCCCTTTTAATCCGAGCACTTCGTTTGTGGTCTTTCGCTCTTATTATTCCCTCTTGGCTCTTGTACATATTGTGTATTACCCATTTCTCACTATTTTTTTCAGAATTTTGAACATTTTGTATCATTTCACATTGTCGATCACTTCTTCCAGGTGGACAAAAGAATATACGTATTACAAAGTATAATGTTGTCAAAACTATCGATCGCTGCGCCACGGCTTGGTTATTGTAGAAACAAATGCATTGTCTAGATTCAAATATTCACTCTACAGCGGAGTGTGTGCTGATATGAAACTTCCTGCTCTCCTGCGAACCTTGCAGAACTAGCACTCCTGGAAGAAAGGATACTGCGGAGACATGGCTTAGCCACAGCCTGGGGGATGTTTCTAGAATGAAATATTCACTCTACAGCGGTGTGTGCGCTGATATGAAACTTCAAGCTTCTGTGAAGTTTGGAAGGTAGGAGACGAGGTATTGGCGGAATTAAAGCTGTGAGGACGGGGGCGTGAGTCGTGCTTGGGTAGCTCAGTTGGTAGAGCACTTGCCCGCGAAATGCAAAGGTCCCGAGTTCGAGTCTCGGTCCGGCACACAGTTTTAATCTGCCAGGAAGTTACATTGTCTAGATGTTTTTTATTCATTTCCGTTAGATGTCGGTTGTCTTCTGCTTGCTTGGTTAGCATCACATGTTGCAAAGTGGCTGCTCCACAGCATAAATCATTTTGTATTCTCGAATTTACGAAGTGTAATTCTGTGGTGTCACCGCCAGACACCACACTTGCTAGGTGGTAGCTTTAAATCGGCCGCGGTCCTTTAGTACATGTCGGACCCGCGTGTCGCCACTGTCAGTAATTGCAGACCGAGCGCCACCACACGGCAGGTCTAGAGAGACTGACTAGCACTCGCCCCAGTTGTACGACGACTTCGTTAGCGACTACACTGACGAAGCCTTTCTCTCATTTGCCGAGAGACAGCTAGAATAGCCTTCAGCTAAGTCCATGGCTACGACCTAGCAAGGCGCCATTAACCATATCTGAGAGTCTCACTTGTATTATCAAGAGCGATGTACCACAAGGATGAATTAAAGTTACGTAAACAGAAGCTCCGTATTTTTCTTTATCGCATTCATTAAGTATCCTGTTTCAGACCTCACGCCAGCCGGCGTGTGTGTACGCGTGCATTTCGGCTACTTCCTAGTGGCGGGGCTGTCTTGCAACGCCACAACAAACTCCATGACTAGCGTGCAAGGACGTTTCAGGTTGAGGTACCAAACTGATTCTCTGAATGGATGGAACATAAGCAGATGGTATCGACAATTTGTAGACACGGGATATATATGAAAAGTAAAGTTTCTTAGCCGCCATGTGTTTCAGACGAAACTGTCGAACGACTTCAGACCGCTTTCCAACGTAGCCCTGCAAAATCAGCTCATCGTGCCAGTCGGCAGTTGGGCCTACAACTGCCTGCAACAACGTTTGGAGATGTTGGTTGGTCATGGAGCTGTACAAATTAAAACTTGTCAGCCTGTACGTCATGGCGACAAACACAAACGTGTGGCACATTCTGGCGAGTTTCAGAATGCCGTTAACATTTACAACACTTTCGTATTACACATGGTATTCAGTGATGAAGCGATGTCCACCTTAGTAGGAAAGTAAACAAACACAGTGTTCGAATTTGGGGCCACCTGAACCTGCATGCATACAATGAAAATGTACGAGATTCACCCAATTTTTTTGCGATACCCATTCATCTGTTTCCGGTCCATTCTTCTTCGGTGGTAACACGGTTATGGGTCTGCACTACCTTGCTATGCGACAATACTGGTTGTTTGCGGCGCTGAACGAGAAGAATTTCATTTTTCAACAAGACGGGGCACCCTCTTATTGGAGTCACCAAGTGCATAACTATATGAATGAAACTCTACCGAGCCCTTGGATTGGTCGTCAAACAGCTGGCGACTTAGCACTTCTCAGGTGGCTTCAACGATCACCGTTTTTGACGCCGTGTGACACCTTCATTTGGGGTTTCATTAAGGACAACGTTTATGTGTCAACACGACCACGGAACCTAGAAGAGTTGAAGAACAGGGTCCGTGCTGCGATAACAGCAGTGACGATGGACATACTCGAGAATGGGAAGGATTCGGGTATCGACATTTTATTGTTCGTGTCACTAGTGGAGGACGTATTGCACAAAGGTAATCTAAACTTGAGAGATTCGTAAATGTGGGCCCCAAGTTTCATCGTCCTGCGTCTTACAGTTTAATATATACGTTCGAAATGTGTATATGCCTTTTGAAACACGCTAAGAAAAAACGACTTACCTGTCTTTGTACATATTTGATTTGTATCCAAAAAATTATGAAGGTGCTCTGATGCCAAAGAATTGTGCTGCTTACGGCATCATCGCAGAAATAATGATACAAATTACAAAATAAAAACCGTATTAAAAACGTTCTATGTGCCACACCAGGAAACTGACTGGTTATGAGTGCCAGTAATAAAGTTTTTACAAGTTGATTAATGCAACCAGCCACTGGTAAAAATGCTGTTTATTTACACAAATAGTTCCTGAAGAGGGGCAGCAGCCTTTTCAGTAGTTGCAGGGGCAACAGTCTGGATGATTGACTGATCTGGCCTTGTAACAATAACCGAAACGGCCTTGCTGTGCTGGTACTGCGAACGGCTGAAAGCAAGGGGAAACTACGGCCGTAATTTTTCCCGAGGGCATGCAGCTTTACTGTATGATTAAATGATGATGGCGCCCTCTTGGGTAAAATATTCCTGAGGTAAAATAGTCCCCCATTCGGATCTCCGGGCGGGGACTACTCAAGAGGATGTCGTTATCAGGAGAAAGAAAACTGGCGTTCTACGTATCGGAGCGTGGAATGTCAGATCCCTTAATCGGGCAGGTAGGTTAGAAAATTTAAAAAGGGAAATGGATAGGTTAAAGTTAGATATAGTGGGAATTAGTGAAGTTCGGTGGCAGGAGGAACTAGACTTCTGGTCAGGTGACCACAGGGTTATAAACACAAAGTCAAATAGGGGTAATGCAGGAGTAGGTTTAATAATGAATAGGAAAGTAGGAATGCGGTAAGCTACTACAAACAGCATAGTGAACGCATTATTGTGGCCAAGATAGATACGAAGCCCACACCTACTATAGTAGCACAAGTTTATATGCCAACTAGCTCTGCAGATGACGAAGAAATTGAAGAAATGTATGATGAAATAAAAGAAATTATTCAGTTAGTGAAGGGAGACGAAAATTTAATAGTGATGGCTGACTGGAATTCGAGTGTAGGAAAAGGGAGAGAAGGAAACATAGTAGGTGAATATGGATTGGGGCTAAGAAATGAAAGAGGAAGACGCCTGGTAGAATTTTGCACAGAGCACAACTTAATCATAGCTAACACTTGGTTTAAGAATCATGATAGAAGGTTGTATACATGGAAGAACCCTGGAGATACTAAAAGGTATCAGATAGATTATGTAATGGTAAGACAGAGATTTAGGAACCAGGTTTTAAATTGTAAGACATTTCCTGGGGCAGATGTGGACTCTGACCGCAATCTATTGGTTATGACCTGTAGATTAAAACTGAAGAAACAGCAAAAAGGTGGGAATTTAAGGAGATGGGACCTGGATAAACTGAAAGAACCAGAGGTTGTACAGACTTTGAGGGAGAGCATAAGGGAACAACTGACAGGAATGGGGGAAAGAAATACAGTAGAAGAAGAATGGGTGGCTTTGAGGGATGAAGTAGTGAAGGCAGCAGAGGATCAAGTAGGTAAAAAGACGAGGGCTAGTAGAAATCCTTGGGTAACAGAAGAAATATTGAATTTAATTGATGAAAGGAGAAAATATAAAAATGCAGTAAATGAAGCAGGAAAAAAGGAATACAAACGTCTCAAAAATGAGATCGACAGGGAGTGCAAAATGGCTAAGCAGGGATGGCTAGAGGACAAATGTAAGGATGTAGAGGCTTATCTCACTAGGGGTAAGATAGATACTGCCTACAGGAAAATTAAAGAGACCTTTGGAGAGAAGAGAACCACTTGTATGAACATCAAGAGCTCAGATGGAAACCCAGTTCTCAGCAAAGAAGGGAAAGCAGAAAGGTGGAAGGAGTATATAGAGGGTCTATACAAGAGTGATGTACTTGAGGACAATATTATGGAAATGGAAGAGGATGTAGATGAAGATGAAATGGGAGATACGATACTGCGTGAAGAGTTTGACAGAGCACTGAAAGACCTGAGTCGAAACAAGGCCCCCGGAGTAGATAACATTCCATTAGAACTACTGACAGCCTTGGGAGAGCAAGTCCTGACAAAACTCTACCATCTGGTGAGCAAGATGTATGAAACAGGCGAAATACCCTGAGACTTCAAGAAGAATATAATAATTCCAATCACAAAGAAAGCAGGTGTTGACAGATGTGAAAATTACCGAACAATCAGTTTAATAAGCCACAGCTGCAAAATACTAACGCGAATTCTTTACAGACGAATGGAAAAACTGGTAGAAACCGACCTCGGGGAAGATCAGTTTGGATTCCGTAGAAATGCTGGAACACGTGAGGCAATACTGACCTTACGACTTATCTTAGAAGAAAGATTAAGGAAAGGCAAACCTACGTTTCTAGCATTTGTAGACTTAGAGAAGGCTTTTGACAATGTTGACTGGAATACTCTCTTTCAAATTCTAAAGGTGGCAGGGGTAAAATCAGGGAGCGAAAAGCTATTTACAATTTGTACAGAAACCAGATGGCAGTTATAAGAGTCGAGGGACATGAAAGGGAAGCAGTGGTTGGGAAGGGTGTAAGACAGGGTTGTAGCCTATCCCCGATGTTATTCAGTCTGTATATTGAGCAAGAAGTAAAGGAAACAAAAGAAAAATTCGGAGTAGGTATTAAAATCCATGGAGAAGAAATAAAAACTTTGAGGTTCGCCGATGACATTGTAATTCTATCAGAGACAGCAAAGGACTTGGAAGAGCAGTTGAACGGAATGGATGGTGTCTTGAAGGGAGGATATAAGATGAACATCAACAAAAGCAAAACGAGGATAATGTAATGTAGTAGAATTAAGTCGGGTGATGCTGAGGGAATTAGATTAGGAAATGAGACACTTAAAGTAGTAAAGGAGTTTTGCTATTTGGGGAGCAAAATAACTGATGATGGTGGAAGTAGAGAGGATATAAAATGTAGACTGGCAATGGCAAGGAAAGCGTTTCTCAAGAAGAGAAATTTGCTAACATCGAGTATAGATTGAAGTGTCAGGAAGTCGTTTCTGAAAATATTTGTATGGAGTGTAGCCATGTATGGAAGTGAAGCATGGACGGTAAATAGTTTGGACAAGAAGAGAATAGAAGCTTTCGAAATGTGGTGCTACAGAAGAATGCTGAAGATTAGATGGGTAGACCACATAACTAATGAGGAAGTATTGAATAGGATTGGGTAGAAGCGAAGTTTGTGGCACAACTTGACCAGAAGAAGGGATCGGTTGGTAGGACATGTTCTGAGGCATCAAGGGATCACAAATTTAGCATCGGAGGGCAGCGTGGAGGGTAAAAATCGTAGGGGGAGACCAAGAGATGAATACACTAAGCAGATTCAGAAGGATGTAGGTTGCAGTAGGTACTGGGAGATGAAGAATCTTGCACAGGTTAGAATAGCATGGAGAGCTGCATCAAACCAGTCTCAGGACTGAAGACCACAACAACAACAGTGCCGTTATCCGTTTAGAAACGACAGGTTCATCTTTACACGGCTGTTAACGATGTTATTAAATTTGTTTAGATATACATTAGTTGTTGGGAAATAACAGCCAACAACATGTGTAATATAAACGATCTGAAAGTGAATCTGTCGGTTTGACATCGATGACGGCGCCATTTGTCTTATTACATAGCGTTATTAATGGTGGATGGTTACGGTTTATACTGTGAAAGAATCGACTCGTATTTTGTACACATCCACTGTCTCAGAAACGTTAGTTTTCGACGAAATAGCAGGAAGGATTCTTTTGTTTCAGGTGCCATTAATTCTGAGGGACTGTTTCATATCCATTTAGAACGTTGGTCATTTGCCTCTTCATGTGTGTATACTAAACCTATGTATAAGGTCATCATTACATACAAATTGTTCCTTTGATGTCGTTATTGTTTGGACTGTTACATAACCGTCTACAGCTTCATAGTCCGATGCAGCACAACATTTCTTGTCACCTAGATCACTGGTGAAGGACGACTCAGAAAGGTCTTCGGCCCTTGTACGAACTGGTTTCACTTTGTCTGGCCAAACATCGAAGTGCTTTCGGATTGAAACAGTCACGGCGTGACGCCATTCAGGCTTCATACCGATGCGCATATTTCATTGTTACGATTTTTGTTAAGGTTGTCTATTATCATTTTTAGGAGTCAGAAAACCTAAGTATGAGGCGTACCACTTTTCTCTCTGTGCGCGCAATATATATCTGTCGGCGGATGCGCTGAACGTATCATATCTGCGTTTCAGAAATTGTGGCGCTACGCAAGGTCCTCAGGATAACTGTTTGACATTTATACTGACCTCCCACAAAATTCCTAGGATGTATCGCAAGTGATAACGGATGGACAGCGCTCAGTCATCGCTCTTGACATGTTCACACAACGTTTCTGATACGTTCACAGCGTGACTTTGGATGCATATCTGGTATGGAATATTTTGTTGAAAACTGTTAGTAATATCTCCGGACACGGGAAAAGTAAAAGAGCTTTCCAAAAATAGTTGCTTCTCGGTGTATGCGCTTATTATGTCTTTACTGCTTTAAGCGTTTGATGTTTCTGTGGATCCCAGATAGCAGAAATTGTCAACTGTTCCGTTGGATGGTATAAAAGGTGATCATGGCCGAACGACGTGAATAACAAATTTTGAACGTGGAATGGTAGTTAGAGCTAGGCACATAGGACATTCCGTTTCGGAAATCGTTAGATTCAATATTCCGAGATCCACAGTGTCAAGAGCATGTCGAGAATACCACATTTCATGCATTACCCCTCACTACGGACTACGCAGTGCCCGACGGCCTTCAGTTAACGACCGAGAGCAGCAACGTTTGTGCAGAGTTGTCAGTGCTACAGAGAAGCAACACTGCATTAAATAACCGCAGAAAACAACGGAGGATCTATGTCGAACGTATCCGTTACGACAGTGCGGCGAAATTTGGCGTTAGTGAGCTACGACAGCAGACTACGAACGCGAGTGCCTTTCCTAATAGCACGACATCGCCTCCAGCGCCTCTCCTGGGTTCGTGACCATATCGGTTGGACCCTAGACGACTGAAAAACCGTTGCCTGGTCAGATGAGTCCCTATTTCAGTTGGTAAGAGCTGATGGTAGGGTTCGAGTGTGGCGCAGACCCCAAGAAGCCATGGACCCAAATTGTCAACAAGGCACTGTGCAAACTGGTGATGGCTCCATAGTGGTGTGGGCTGTGTTTACAAGAAATGGACTGGGTCCTCTGTTCCAACTGAACCGATCGTTGACTAGAAATAGTTACGTTCGGCTACACAGAGACCAGTCATGGACTTCATGCCCCCGAACAACGATAGAATTTCTATAGAGAACAATGCGTCATGTCACTGAGCATTAGTTGTTCGCGATTGAATTGAAGAACAATTCGAGGGAATGATTTGACCACTCTGGTCGCTCAAAATGGTTCCCGTCGAACTATGAGACAAAATCAAGACGTCAGTTCGTGCACAAAATTCTGCACCGGCAACACTTCCGCAATTATGAATAACTATTGAGGCAGCATGGCTCATTATTTCTTGAAGGGGTTTCCAACTACTTCTTGAGTCCATACCACGCCGTGTTGTTGCAATACGTCGGAAAAAGAAGGTCCGATCCGATATTGGGAGGTGTCTTTTGATTTCTGTCATCCCGTTGTAATCACCGCTTCACGCCGGTAATGAAAAAACAATGACAATTTTTATTGAAGTCGGCGACTTACACCGAGAGATGTAAACTTTTATTTCATTTGCCAGAAAAGTTAAATTTGATGTTTCAGGAATGCGAAAGGTATCGTCCTTATTTTTACTGCGATGTAGAAAGTAATGTCTTGCATCAGGAGAATGCACACAAAAATTCTTTGGATTCAAATGGTTCAAATGGCTCTGAGCACTATGCGAATTAACTTCGAAGGTCATCAGTCGCCTATAACTTAGAACTAATTAAACCTAACCAACCTAGGGACATCACACACATCCATGCCCGAGGCAGGATTCGAACCTGCGACCGTAGCGGTCGCTCGGCTCCAGACTGTAGCGCCTAGAACCGCACGGCCACTCCGGTCGGCAATTCTTTGGGGGTGAAGTAACTGATCCGAAATACATGTACGCATACTGTTCACAAGACTGACAATCTTTGAATTGCGCAACTAAAGAAACTGGGAATTGAAGAATGTCTTGAGTTCAGCGATGATTCACATCAAATGCAGATGTGTTATTTTGCAGGCCTCCCACAATTATATTTTACAGACGAAAAGGACCTTAGACGGGAACAACATCGAAATATAAGTACATTTTGACGTTTCTCACTAACACGCTGAGATATTTTCTCTCTGATTCGTTAGCGTAGGAGCACGCCCGCTTTTGCAGACACAAACCTAGCACGGCTAGTGGACCACGCTGCCTGAAACGGGCTGCCATGTTTATTTATTCGTCGACCGGCGACACGGCTCCTCCGGTCGCCACGGCGACGTCCGCGGATCGATGCCCGGCGCGGACGGGCGGCTGTTTGCGCGGCGCGCTGGTCGCCGGTCGCAAATGTCAGGGGTCACCACAGGGCGGCGATCCACCTGCCGCGCCGCCGTGCGCTGCGCATGCGTGCCGGAGTACGCGCGCCCTGCCTGTAGTACGGCAGCGGCCGCCGAGAATCGTGCGGGAAATACGCGCTGTGCGAAGTCACTTCTTGGGCGCTAAATAATTGCGTGCGGAGCCCAGTCATTTCATAAAATATGAACACAGAAAGGTGTACTTTTATGTGATGAAGCTGATAAATGCACGTCACGAAGTTGGTGGGCCATTGAGTTCCATTTCACCCCTCCTTCGAATAGTTCACGTTGGAATTGTTATAAATCTGTGCTGGGTTGCCAGATACTTTAATAACGAGGACTAAGCTCTTGTTAAATTTGATCATAGATAATGCAATATTTATGCCATGACATGGGCCTAGCCCTTACATCAGATAAAACTACGTTCAGCTGTCAGCTATACCGTATCAACTACAGTCCTTTAGCAGAATAATAATTTTGTAAATCTATTACGAATACATTTCACTCCCATGAAGGTCTCTCTCTGCCTAGCAATATGAAAATTATAGTTCTGACAGAGTATATATCACAATAGTAACGCGTGTGACATAGCCTGAATGTCAGATGATACTCCTCTAAAATAAATGCCGTTTTTGTAGAGTTTGTAAGTGGAGAAAATTGTGGTTAGTAATTGAAATTTTCGGAAGTATTTCGAGGGGAGACGTTCATCTACATTAGTTATTCTGTACATAGATGGATATTCTATAGATAGATGGTACATGAAGTTTTGTAGGGCGAGAACGGCGTGTTTCGTTTTGTTTACGTAGTAATCAATGAATTTTTTGTCCCTCGGTTTGGGAAACAGAACTTTGATTTCAATTCACTGTTGAACATATTATGTTGTTGTAACGGACCTTGTTTTCTATTTGGGGGTGGGGATGGGGGGGGGCGGACAAGATGTAAGATGAACCGTCATCAGACCCATAGCAGATGTGCTTCCATGCTGCATTGCGTGCTGCAGTAACTGACAGTTTAGCACTTCAGAATTTGTGTTTATTTGCAATGTAATCGGAGCTTCAGAGTTTAAACGTGCATTATTACCGTAGCTTCCAACTGTCACGCAGATAAGCAGCGTCGAGCAGCGACTTCGGCATTTGTGACTATGTAGTCAGGGGTAGTTGTAAACCGACGGAAGAAAAGAAAGAAGATTAGGGTTTAAGATCCCATCAACGAAGAAATTTTTTTACAGACGGTGCACAAATTCAGACTGGGGAAATGTAGTGAAGGAAATTAACCGCGAGGGGAAAACGGCGACATCAGAATTAGTTCGACTGTTTGTGGCGTGAAGCCTTCCCACCAGTAAAAATAGAGCAAAATTTTGTTTTACGCTGGAACACGTAACGTGTACAGCGGTCCAAGCGCAGGGAGAGATGTCTACGAGCCAGGCTGGTGTGATTGGAAGACTCCAGAGAAAGGCGGCTGCAAAGTTAACTATCCGTAGAAGCCTCTGTGCTGCGTAGTACACCGGGTTAGTGGCCGCCTGGCCGCTGACATCCGCTGGGCTGGCTGCTTGCTCGCAGTCTCCGCCGTGGGCCAGCGGCCCCTTTAGGTAAACTGGCAGCGCGGCTTCCACGCCAGTGGCGTGTACACTCGGCGATGTCGTATCTGCTGCGGCCCTGGGCGGACCTGTAGCCTTATTGTGTATCGTTCGGTCGCTCTGCCAATCGGTTCAGTAGGTGAGCGCAGTGAGCGATAGAGTTACTGCAACAGAGCCTCCGTTCAGTTCCGTAGCTCGTTCGGTAGCGAGTCGGTACGGCTACCGAGGAACCGAGGTGGGCCCATGCCGTGTTGCCGTCTCTCCTCGCACCAGCCACAGACAAGTGGCAACAATTGCGGGCATAATCATACGACGGCTGCACACCCGTCACCTCCCAGTGACACTGAAATGGCCTTGCGTATTGCCAGTGTGTGTTTGTTGTTTATGTGTGCCATATTCGAAACAAAATCAGCAGGCAGGACGCAGTAAGACATTTTATTATTGACCGGTTTCGACTAGTATGTCTGGCCTTTCTCACAACAACTACCTGTGTTAAAAATTTGATGACTGATCAGGATTATTCAACTGGTTTCATCATTTCAGAACTTGCTAATCAAATATATCTTCAGGTACAAAGGGACTGTTGTAGCTCTTCGATGGGCTCTCATGTACGCCACATCCCTCAACCAAATTACAGGCCTCTTTCTGCTCAGTCAATACCTCACCACAAAGTTGCTCTCGGTCATTTCAAAATCGTTCGTTTCGTCCCGCAGATTATTTTGCCAAACTGCATGGTGCCGTATTTCCTCGAACTTCTAGCCCGCCTTCGTTGCTCTTACCTCCTTAACGATACCATGCGCACCATATCCACTTCTATAATTCTCGGCTGAAATGTGTGCATAATAACATTTACGAAATCACTTTCCACTTGGATACATCCCGGTGATTCTTCAGTAAAGCATAATCACTTCACCCAGAACTAAAAACCTCTCAACATTTCGATTTGTCTCCGCAATCAAAGCACACGCAACAGAACGAACGGCGTCTTCGACACCTCATATCCTCTCGGAACAGCAGACGATAAAACGGCAGGCGGACCGATTGTCAGATGACGGCTGGTGTGCATGAGGAGCGACCAGGAGCGACCACTGCCCCCCCTCCCCCCCAGGCAGGAGACGGACGCGCTACTGGCTACTGGAATAGGCCTGGAGTGGCCTGCTGCGCCGTGGAGCTAAGTCCAGAAGGAGCTTAGCGCATGGGGATATTGCCCCCTCACCCTATTAGAGTTAAGAGGCTGAGAATAATTTCGTTACAAAAATCCATTACATATAGTTGCCACTGTGGAAACCTGCCTTGCCCCTTGCTGCACTAGTCTGTGCAGTATCGCTGAGTCTGCTGTTTCAGCAAGCTAATCTGTCTCAATAGTTGCCTGAAACGTTGTGCTGGCGATGTTGACTTATTACTGTGACATCATTCCGCACTCGCCGGCTGTCAGCGCGGCTGCAGTACACCGCTCAGGCTCACGCTTTTGTGCCCACATGTGGCCGGCGTGCTACACATTCCATCTCGGTCCCTCAGTTTATTTCTCATGTATTTTGAATTTAGAGCATTTAATTTGTTGGTCCATTATGCGTTGACAGCGCGTAATGTTCTGTTATTATAACATCCCTTCCTGTTGTTTTATGTGTGATTTTTTCGCAGATGGTTTATTATTCACTTTATCCACTACACTGTATTCTTGATTTCGATGGTATACGCTGCACTAACGAAGCAACAAAATACTTTAGACGACACGCTGCCCTAGAGCTGTTCTGCTGCTACCTCTTGACGTTCAAAAGCAATGAACAGAAGGGAAACAGAACTTATGTCCAGTGGGAATACAGGGAGTCTAACGTGCCAGCAGATAAATTTCAACTGAACGCTCTCCAGAAACAGATACTTACTGACTGACTGGTTCTGGCTGTGAGTGAAATGCTCTGGCATAATCCTCCAGTGCTGGGGTGGGTGAAGCGTTAAAAATGCTTACTCCACAGGAACGTTATTTATTACTTGGTATCTGCCATACAGCACTTCGAGGTGCCAGTAGGGTTAGTAGCAGCGGGAACTTCGCCACTGTTACGCCGATAAAGTGACGGCTGGCAGCGATCTTGCCGATCCAAGTCGCCTTGTCAGCGTATCGATGTAAGCCGAGCTAGGTAGCGGTAGACTACCGCCAGCGCTCTGTGACGCCGGAGGGAAGAGAGCAGGCACGATGTCGAACACAGGACCCCCAAAGACAAGCTGAAGTGTCAGGCGAGGGCACCCCCTGGAAAAGGGCTATCTGACGGTTCGTAGATCCCCGTTGTGCTACACCATGTGCAACCACTGATGGCAGAAGCCTGCTTCACAGGAAGCTGCGCCAGCGCTATTGCAGGGCCTAGCTGCAAAGCCACGTCGGCGGCGGCATGTCACCTGGATGCTGCAGAGACCTGCCTGAAGCTCAGTCCGCAAGAGGTGTGCAGCTGGACGATGTTTCGATCTTCTGAAACAATGGCTCTTACCTACGTGTTTTCAGAATGTGGTGTATTTCCGTTACATGTGGCGGAAGCGAAAGCGTACTGAATCGTTTATCTTATGCTTGGTAACGTACAACATTTCAAAGCAGCGTAAATCTGGTACCGTGAATAGAGGTACTCTGAATGCAGCCAAAAGCTCTTTTAGCTCCCGGCATCTCAGCCGACACGTGTCTGATAGATATGTAATACACCACTATCTTGGAGCAACTCACTTTCGTAATGATGAGGATCTAACACAAATCTACCAAATGCCGCATTTTAGCTTAAAAACTACACTGACGGGAAAAATCGAATCACCAAAAAAATAATTAAAGTAGAGTAATAAAATTTCCCCCCCATGAACCATGGACCTTGGTGTTGGTGGGGAGGCTTGCGTGCCTCAGCGATACAGATGGCCGTACCGTAGGTGCAACCACAACGGAGGGGTATCTGTTGAGAGGCCAGACAAACATGTGGTTCCTGAAGAGGGGCAGCAGCCTTTTCAGTAGTTGCAGGGGCAACAGTCTGGATGATTGACTGATCTGGCCTTGTAACATTAACCAAAACGGCCTTGCTGTGCTGGTACTGCGAACGGCTGAAAGCAAGGGGAAACTACAGCCGTAATTTTTCCCGAGGACATGCAGCTCTACTGTATGATTAAATGATGATGGCGTCCTCTTGGGTAAAATATTCCGGAGGTAAAATAGTCCCCCATTCGGATCACCGGGCGGGGACTACTCAAGAGGCTGTCGTTATCAGGAGAAAGAAAACTGGCGTTCTACGGATCGGAGCGTGGAATGTCAGATCCCTTAATCGGGCAGGTAGGTTAGAGAATTTAAAAAGGGAAATGGATAGGTTAAAGTTAGATATGGTGGGAATTAGTGAAGTTCGGTGGCAGGAGGAACAAGACTTTCGGTCAGGTGATTACAGGATTATAAATACAAAATCAAATAGGGGTAATGCAGGAGTAGGTTTAATAATGAATAAAAAATAGGAGTGCGGGTTAGCTACTACAAACAGCATAGTGAACGCATTATTGTGGCCAAGATAGACACAAAGCCCATGCCTACTACAGTAGTACAAGTTTATATGCCAACTACCTCTGCAGATGATGAAGAAATAGATGAAATGTATGACGAGATAAAAGAAATTATTCAGGTAGTGAAGGGAGACGAAAATTTAATAGTCATGGGTGACTGGAATTCGTCAGTAGGAAAAGGGAGAGAAGGAAACATAGTAGGTGAATATGGATTGGGGGGAAGGAATGAAAGAGGAAGCCGCCTTGTAGAATTTTGCACAGAGCATAACTTAATCATAGCCAACACTTGGTTCAAGAATCATAAAAGAAGGTTGTATACCTGGAAGAATCCTGGAAATACTAAAAGGTGTCAGATAGATTATATAATGGTAAGACAGAGATTTAGGAACCAGGTTTTAAATTGTAAGACATTTCCTGGGGCAGATGTGGATTCTGACCACAATCTATTGGTTATGAACTGCAGATTGAAACTGAAGAAACTGCAAAAAGATGGGGATTTAAGGAGATGGGACCTGGATAAACTGAAAGAACCAGAGGTTGTAGAGAGTTTCAGGGAGAGCATAAGGGAACAATTGACAGGAATGGGGGAAAGAAATACAGTAGAAGAAGAATGGGTAGCTCTGAGGGATGAAGTAGTGAAGGCAGCAGAGGATCAAGTAGGTAAAAAGACGAGGGCTAATAGAAATCCTTGGGTAACAGAAGAAATATTGAATTTAATTGATGAAAGGAGAAAATATAAAAATGCAGTAAATGAAGCAGGCAAAAAGGAATACAAACGTCTCAAAAATGAGATCGACAGGAAGTGCAAAATGGCTAAGCAGGGATGGCTAGAGGACAAATGTAAGGATGTAGAGGCTTGTCTCACTAGGGGTAAGATAGATACTGCCTACAGGAAAATTAAAGAGACCTTTGGAGAGAAGAGAACCACTTGTATGAATATCAAGAGCTCAGATGGCAACCCAGTTCTAAGCAAAGAAGGGAAGGCAGAAAGGTGGAAGGAGTATATAGAGGGTTTATACAAGGGCGATGTACTTGAGGACAATATTATGGAAATGGAAGAGGATGTAGATGAAGACGAAATGGGAGATAAGATACTGCGTGAAGAGTTTGACAGAGCACTGAAAGACCTGAATCGAAACAAGGCCCCGGGAGTAGACAACATTCCATTTGAACTACTGATGGCCTCGGGAGCGCCAGTCATGACAAAACTCTACCATCTGGTGAGCACGATGTATGAGACAGGCGAAATACCCTCAGACTTCAAGAAGAATATAATAATTCCAATCCCAAAGAAAGCAGGTGTTGACAGATGTGAAAATTACCGAACTATCAGTTTAATAAGTCACAGCTGCAAAATACTAACGCGAATTCTTTACAGACGAATGGAAAAACTGGTAGAAGCCGACCTCGGGGAAGATCAGTTTGGATTCCGTAGAAATGTTGGAACACGTGAGGCAGTACTGACCTTACGACTTATCTTAGAAGAAAGATTTAGAAAAGGCAAACCTACGTTTCTAGCATTTGTAGACTTAGAGAAAGCTTTTGACAATGTTAACTGGAATACTCTCTTTCAAATTCTGATGGTGGCAGGGGTAAAATACAGGGAGCGAAAGGCTATTTACAGTTTGTACAGAAACCAGATGGCAGTTATAAGAGTCGAGGGGCATGAAAGGGAAGCAGTGGTTGGGAAAGGAGTAAGACAGGGTTGTAGCCTCTCCCCGATGTTATTCAATCTGTATATTGAGCAAGCAGTAAAGGAAAATACAGACGCGCGAAATTTGGCACGGACTTCAATGCGAGATGCTGGTACATTAATAGCCGATGTAACCGCCAGAATGCTGAATACAAGCATGCAGACGTGCATGCATTGTGTTGTAGAAGTGCCGGACGTCAGTTTGTGTGATGGTGTTCCATGCATGTTGTATTGCGATGACCAATATGCGACGGTTAATGCTGCTTGTTGATGACGCTGGAGTTGTCCGATGGTATCCCATATGTGTCCGACTGGAGACAGATCTGGTGGCCGAGGAGTCCAAGGCAACATGTCGACACTCTGTAGACAGTTTGAGTTGCAACAGTGATATGAGAGTGAGCGTTGCCATGTTCTCTAACACCAGCCCAAATGCTGTTCACGAATTGCAGCACAGCAGATCGAATCACCAGACTGAAGTGCTATTTTGCAGTCAGATTATGTAGGATAACCACGAGAGCGCTCCAGCTGTCACTCGAATTCACACTCTAGACAATAACTCTAGGTATGGGTCCAGGGCGTGTAGCATGCCGACAGGTCGGTTGCATGCCCTCAACTGGCCTTCTCCTAATGAACATACGGCCATCACTTTCACGGAGGCGGAACCAGTTTTAATTAGAAAGGACAACAGCTCTCCACTTTGCCCTTCAGTGAGCTCTCACTTGACACTACTGAAGTCGCAACTGGCGGTGGTTTGGGCTCAGTGGAATGCACGCTGCCGGCCGAAGTGGCCGAGCGGTTCTGGGCGCTACAGTCTGGAACCGCGCGGCCGCTACGGTCGCAGGTTCGAATCCTGCCTCGGGCATGGGTGTGTGTGTGTGTTGTCCTTAGGTTAGTTAGGTTTAAGTAGCTCTAAGTTTAGGGGACTGATGACCACAGCAATTAAGTCCTATAGTGCTCTGAGCCATTTTTGAATGCACGCTACAGGATGTGTGGCTCGAAACTATCAAATGGTTCAAATGGCTCTGAGCACTATGGGACTCAACTGCTGTGGTCATCAGTCCCCTAGAACTTCGAACTACTTAAACCTAACTAACCTAAGCACATCACACACACCCACCCATGCTCGAGGCAGGATTCGAACCTGCGACCGTAGCAGCAGCGCAGCTCCGGACTGGAGCGCCTAGAACCGCACGGCCACCGTGGCCGGCTCGAAACTATCCATGAAGTAACCGATTTATAACAATTCGTTGTAGCACTGTGATGCCAACTGCTGCTCATATATCTGCTGCGGATGCAGTATGATGCGCAAGAGGCATACGCCGTACATGACGGTCTTGCCTCTCAGTAGTGCCACATGGAAGTCCCGAGCCAGGTTTTTTTGCGATCGCACATTCTCGTGGGCACCTGTCAGCAATCGTGTGCAGTGGTTACATTTCTGCCAAGTGTTTCTGCGATGTAGCGGCAGGAACATCCAGCTTCTCGTAGCCCTATTACACGACCTCGTTCGAACTCAGTGAGGGGCTGATATTGCCGTCTTTGTTGCCTTAAAGGCATTCTTGACTAACACCAACTCACCACGTCCTATCTCAAAGGTAACTAACGCTCACGACCTTTACTAGCGCTACTCTTATGCAACTGGCGCGAAATTTGAATGGACGTTATCTTTCAGATGTAAAAACACGTCTACCAACGTTGGTTATTGTCGCACAACTCCTCCTTCGTGTTGCAATTTTTTTCCGTAAGTTTATATAATCCACTATAGTGCAAAAGAAATTAGCATTAACTGCTGTTTGTGACCGAAGTATACAGGAAACAAGACAAACTCCGTAGCAATGCGAGTTAATGATGGGACTATTCATTGCAACGCCTGTACATTAAAGACAGCTGCAAAGTATGTGAGAACGCTACTCGAAGGAACGTGTAGTATGAAGTCTATTAAAAGTTACGCTGTAGATTTCCGAATGAAATGGTCGACAGTCAACAGGTTACTGCAACCACGAAATTGGAAAGGCTGTACTCAGAAGAAAGGTTGGACCTATTACCATCGGTAGCAGTAACTGTTTGTTCATCTTAAGTAGTTCTTCCCTTGTTGATCGAGAAATTAAATTCAGAACAATACCGTGAGCAACATTACTCTCAAAATAACCATTGTGTTTTAGAATTTCGGGCGAACGATTAATCAGTCTGAGTTGCAGCACTTGGTGGACAATAAGCAGCCTACCTCCATCATCCATTAAGAAGTAACATTGCTTCTACGACAAAGATGTTAGACACGGAGGAAAAACTCGAGGTGGACAAGGACATGGAAGAAAACCAGTTGAGTCTTTTTCAAAAGAATCGTCCTTGTATTTGTCTTACCGGTTTGGCGAAATCCCAGAAACTTAATCTGGGTGGCAAGAAGAGGTTTTAAACGACGATCCTCGCAAAGATGATTTCATCGTGTTAATCACTGCGCCACTTCTGTCGGTGTCTTAGATTAATAAAAAAAAGTAGGAAGTCCACTCCAAGAATGTTTTATTTTAGCGTGTAATGACTCTTGAAACAAGTGCCTGTCATCAGACTCGAAAAATTCAGTAACTGTGATGACGTTTGGTGTATTTCAAAGTCACTGTAATGAAATAGAATGAGCGTATGGCGTCGTTGGCCGGTAGGCCCCTATTCGGGAAGGTTCGGCCGCCAAGTGCTAGTCTCATTTCATTCGATACCACATTGGGCGACTTGAGCGCCGGTGTTGAGGATGAAATGATGATGATGACAACGCAACACCCAGTCCCCGAGCGGAGAAAATCTCCAACCCAGCCGGGAATCGAACTCGGGCCCGCTAGCATGGGAGGGGAGCACGTTACCACCCAGCTAACCAGGTGGACTAAAGTCACTGTAGCAGGCTTGCAACGAAAAACATTTATTGCCAAGAGAGGTGACTCAACCGAAATAGCTATCTTACGACAGTGTTTTGTTCTGAGGAATGACGGAAAACGAGATTAGATGACGTCTTTAGCACCTGGAACTGATGAAATACAGCTAAACCACTATGACTGAATTAATAACTACACTACGAGGCCATGCATAGAAGCCGCATCATTCGCACTACTTATAGGTCAGGTACATTTGTACACCTTGGAGATACCCGTATAAACCGTGACAGCTAGTATTTGCTCTTCATGTACATATGAACTTGTTCCTGGTCATGAACAAACACTAGGTTTTGGAAGTGAGTAGGATGATTGTGTTGAACATCTACAGTGTTGTTTGTATTTTGAAAAAAAAGTTATTCAGGCACTGAGTTCAAAAAAAGGTTCAAATGTCTCCAAGCACTATGGGACTTAACATCTGAGGTCAACTTAACATCTGAAGTCATCAGTCCTCTAGACTTAGAACTACTTAAACCTAACTAACCTAAGGAAATCACACACATCCATACCTGAGGCAGGATTCGAACCTGCGACCGTAGCAGCAGCGCGGTTCCGAACTGAAGCGCCTAGAACCGCTCGGTCACAGCAGCCGGCCAGACACTGAGTCAAATGAGAAACTGCCTAAATAAACTGCAACAAAATTGGCATGCCGAAGTGATGTTAAATCGAAAGACTTTCACTTGCATAGAAGCCGTAAGACATATTTTTTAATTATACTTATATTTATGTCGCCATCATTTTTAATCTAGTTACCGTCTGCCTCCGAGGCAGAGTCCAGAATAGCAACAAGGAAACTTTGAGTGGATGGCGATTCTTTCTTGTATGTCCACAACTGTGGTAGCAGGACTCTACAGATAACATTTTTCCATGAAAAGTCGCCTTTTTTCACTCCGTAGAAAGTGGTTAACGGGAGTACCTGACTGTGTGCTTTGGCCCCCCACGCAGCAACGACCGGGTAGCGGTCGCCCCAGCAGGAAGGTACATAATCCGCTTTTAATGCGCTGTACAACTTTTAATTAAAACAGCAGCGGGCTATTGGACCTGAGAAAATACAATTTAAGTTTGTTTTCGTTTTTCACTGATAATCCAGGTGATATTGTCTTATATATTCATAGCCGAAATTTCCCGCAGTTCTGTTCTTTGCTTGTGTTTCCGTGTAATTTTAGATTTATAGATAACTAAACACTTTTATGCGCGCTGAAAATGGAGTGTTGTCATCGTCATGAATACAGCGACGTCACAGAGCGGGGCTATCTAGCTACAATATTATCTCTTGACACTATCTTCAGAAATAGCTGTGCAATTCACGTTCTCGAGTTGCCGTGCAACAGAATTATTAAATTCCGTATGAAATCATCTTTGTAGCAGCATGACGTCGTTAACATTGAAAGGAAACTGAGTTTCCAGTAGAAATTTAGGGAAACAATTATCTCAGCGACTTAGGCAGTATTTCTACGGTGTTGTTAGTATAGTAGTTGGACTGATAAGACTAGTTTCTCTCATTTTAAAGCTCCGGTCTTCCTTTTATATTAATCGCTGTGGATATCGGAGACACCGAACGAGGTGGCTTACTGGCTATCACAATGGACGGAGAACAACGGTTCACGGTCGCAGGTTCGAATCCTGCCTCGGGCATGGATGTGTGTGATGTCCTTAGGTTAGTTAGGTTTAAGTAGTTCTAAGTTCTAGGGGACTGATGACCACAGATGTTAAGTCCCATAGTGCTCAGAGCCATTTGAACCATTTTGTTTGAACAACGGTTCAAATCCACGTCCAGCTATATAGATTTATGTTCTTCGTGATTTCCCTGAATCGCTCCAGGCAAATGCCGGCGTGGTTCCTGTGAAAAGAACACGACCGATATCTTCCCCATCCTTTAGCCATCCGAGCGTGTGCTCTCTCTCCGATGACCGCGCTATCGATGCGTCGTTAAACTCAAATTTTCGTTCCTTGTTATGGACACGTGTAATGGGATGCTTTACAGAGAGAACACGCTCACGTAGCTAAGTGGACCAGATCATGTTGCTTAATTGGAATACATTTCTCTCTTATTCAACAAATGCTAAGGTTCCTCAGTTATAAATGGCCAGATACCACATACAAAAAATAACAGCACAAATCACATTACAATGAGGTGACGAAGTCATGGGATATCGATATGCGCATGTGTAGATGACGGTAGTGTCGCGGACACGTTGTATAAAAGGGTAGTGCATTGCCAGAGCTGTCATTTGGAGTCAGGTGATTCATGCGAAAAAGTGCCCGACGTGATTGTGGCCGCACGACGGGACTTCGAACGCGAAATGATAGTTGAAGCAAGACGCATGGGACATTCCATTTCGGAAATCGTTAGGGAGTTTAATATTCCCAGATCCACAGTGTCAATAATGTGCCGAGAACACCACATTTCAGGCATAATTTCTCACCACGGGCAACGTAGTGCCCGACGGCCTTCACTTAACGACTGCGAGCAGCGTAGAGTTGTCATTGCTAACAGACAAGCAACAATGCGTGAAATAACCGCAGAAATCAAAGTGGGACGCACTACGAACATATTGGTTCGGACAGTGCGGCGAAATTTGGCGTTAATGGGCTATGGCAGCAGACAACACAATTGCCTTTGTTCACAGCACGACATCGCCTGCAGCGCCTCTGCTGGGCTCATGACCATATCGGTTGAACCCTTGACGAATGGAAAACCGTGGCCTGGTCAAGTGAGTCCCGCTATGAGCTGGTAAGAGCTGATGGTAGAGTTCGAGTGTGGCGCAGATCCCACGAAGTCATAGAACCAGTTTGTCAAAGAGGCAGGCAATGTGCAAGCTGGTGGTGCCTCCGCAATGGTGTGGACTGCATTTACATGGAATGGACTGTGTCCTCTAAATGACTGGAAATTATGTTCGGCGACAATCTCGAGCCATTCATGGACTTCATGTTACAAAACGACGATGGGCTTTTCTTATGGACGATAATATGCCGTGTGACCGGGCCACAACTGTTCATGATTGGCTTGAAAAACATTCTGGACATTTCGAGCGGATGGTTTGGCCACCCTGATCATCCGACATGAACCCCATTGAGCATTTCTGAGACAAAATCAAGAGGTCATTTAGTGGACAGAAAACTGCACCGACAATACTCTGAAATTATGGACAGTTATAGAGGCAGCATGACTCAGTGTTTCTGCAGGGGTCTTCCAATGACTTGTTGAGTCCATGCCACATCGAGTTGCTCAACTACGGTGGGTGAAAGAGGTCCTACACGATATTACGATGTACCCCATGACTTCTGGCATCTCAGTTTAGGTATGAAAAAAACTGATTGGTCAAAACCGATACCGATATTTTAGTTCCCAATAACCGGTATTTCCCGGTATTTTTAGGTCTCGATTGTAACAGTAAAAACGGTTCAAATGGCTCTGAGCACTATGGGACTTAACATCTATGGTCATCAGTCCCCTAGAACTTAGAACTACTTAAACCTAACTAACCTAAGGACAGCACACAACACCCAGCCATCACGAGGCAGAGAAAATCCCTGGCCCCGCCGGGAATCGAACCCGGGAACCCGGGCGTGGGAAGCGAGAACGCTACCGCACGACCACGAGATGCGGGCTTGTAACAGTACTTTTTTCATTTTTTACTAATAAACGAGTAACAAAACCGGCACATCAATTTGTCACAGTAGCGTTGTAAAATTTTTGGTTTTTAAATAAAACTTTTTTTTAAAGAAAAGTCATGTTTATTCGTGAAATTTACATTGCTTTGAGATATTGTATTTTGTAGAAATGGGGAAAATCGACCAGCACTGTTTTAGTAACAACACGTAGGTTAGGAACTAGGGACAGACACAAGATATACGAATGGTACAGCATTGCGGAGACAATAATGTACTTCAAGACACAAACTTCTTAACGACATTAGCTGGTAGTGTTCGAAAGAAAAGACATCACATAAACACTGAAGCGTCAAAGAAAATGGTATAGGCATGTGTATTCAAATACATAGATACGTAAACAGGCAGAATACGGTCGGCTACGCCTATATAAGACAATAAGTGTCTGGTACAGTTGTTAGATCAGTTACTGCTGCTGCAGTGGCAGGTTATCAGGATTTGAGTGAGTTTGACCGTGGTGTTACAGTCGGCGCACGAGCGATGGGACACAGAATCTCAGAGGTAAGGATGAAGTGGGGATTTCCCGTAAGACAATTTCACGAGTGTACTGTGAATATCATAAATCCGGTAAAATATCAAATCTGCGACACTGCTGCGGCCGGGAAAAAGATCCTGAAAGAACGGGAACAACGATGCCTGAGAGAATCATTCGACGTGACAGAAGTGCAACTCTTCCGCAAATTGCTGCAGATTTCAATGCTGGGCCGGCAGCAAGTGTCTGCGTGCGAATCATTCAACGAAACATCATCGATGTGGGCTTCTGGAGCCGAAGGCCCATTCGTGTACCATTGATGACTGCACGACACAAAGCTTTATGCCTCGTCTGGGCGCCTCAACACGGAAACTGGACTGTTGATGACTGGAATCATGTTGCTTGGTCGGACGAGTGTCGTTTCAAATTGTATCGAGCGCATGGACGTGTACGGGTACGGAGACAACCTCATGAATCCATGGACCCTGCATGTCAGCAGGGAGCTGTTCAAACTGGCGGAGGCTCTGTGATGGAGCGGGGCGTGTGCAGTTGGAGTGATTTGGGACCCTTGATAGTCTAGATACGACTCTGACGGGTGACACGTACGTAAGCATCCTGTCTGATCACTTTCTTCCATTAATGTCCATTGTGCATTCCCAACAGACTTGAGCTATTCCAGCAGGACAATGCAACAGCCCACATGTCTAGAATTACTACAGAGTGGCTCCAGGAACATTCTTCTGAGTTTAGACACTACCGCTGACCATCAAACTCCCCAAACATGTACATTATTGAGCATATGTGGGATGACTTGCACCGTGCTTTTCAGAAGAAATCTCCACCCCGTCGTACTCTCACGGCTTTATGGACAGCTCTGCAGGATTCATGGTGTCAGTTCCCTCCAGCAGTCCTCCAGACTTTAGTCGAGTCCATGCCACGTCGTGTTGGCCGGCCGCGGTGGTCTAGCGGTTCTGGCGCTGCAGTCCGGAACCGCGGGACTGCTACGGTCGCAGGTTCGAATCCTGCCTCGGGCATGGGTGTGTGTGATGTCCTTAGGTTAGTTAGGTTTAAGTAGTTCTAAGTTCTAGGGGACTTATGACCTAAGATGTTGAGTCCCATAGTGCTCAGAGCCATTTGAACCACGTCGTGTTGTGGCACTTTTGCGTGCTCGTGGTGACCATACACGATTTTAGGCAGATGTACCAGTTTGTCACCGTACTTTCCACTTAAGATAACATGAATACCATCAAGTAGTAAGCAAATCCATGTTCTCCCGACTGTACATCTGACGGATGACGTTTACCGACCTTCCACCACATTAAAGTCGATGGACTTTGAGACAGAGAGCAATCCAAGCCAACTGTTCCTTTGTTTCCCCACGTTGAATATTAAAATAATTGTAGAACATTAATAAAATGCACATGCCAATTCAATAGGAAATTGCAGAGGAAATTGAATAAAATACAGACAAAATTTAACTAACCGAAGTTAGCGGGACTAACAGCTACAATAATAATTCGTAAAATACAGGCAGAAAGATAAAAAACTAACAGCAAGATAATTCCCTTTGTATTATGTGGAGAGCCCAGTATTCAGCGTTTATGGGTGCTACTTCGTTAACTGCAACAAAGTCACCAGTAGTCCATGTCTCCTGCAGGTTCCTGCTGAATAGCAGGTTTTGTTGACACATCACCACATTGGCAAATTTCATCCCACTTCAGAATCCCCATTTTCTTATGTTGACTTTGCATCCTGATTCCCCATATTCCATGTCACATATAGCAGTTGTCAGCCTCCGGCTGGTTCCTCTACTTCATTCGACGAGCCTCAGGCAAAGAATCTCGCCAAAATTCCGTTCGGGGTGTTGCGGGAGATGAAGGGATTACTCTAGTTGTCTGCGTAAACCTGTTTCTTGATCTGAGTCTTGGTAGCTGAGGCTCGCGTCCAAACAAGGATGTCTGCGATCTGTTTCCTGTTTTTTCTTCTCCACTTCTGAAGCTGCTTTCCTGCGCGCAATTGGTACAGTTGACTAACAGGAGTTGGTCGCAGACAGCCTTTCACAGAATGTCCAGCCTCATTCAGAGCTCAACCTGCTTGGCATGTACTGAGTTTCGACATATTGAAGCAGAATATTCTGATGCGGAGAAACATAGTGCCAGGACTTTCGTTTGAAGCACTTTTGGTTGAGCGTCCCAGGTAGTTCCTGTGAGTTTACGAATGACGATGCTCCGTGTAAATACTTTGAGCTTTATTTTTTCACAGTGGGCTTTGAATGTAAAGGAACGTTCCATCCTTATTCCAAGATATTTGCAAGTGTCGCAGTGGAATTGATGGTCTCCTCTCCAAGTGCTGTCCAGTTTTCTTTTAGCATCCCTATTTCGTAGATGAAATGAACAAACATGTATCTTTCCAGGATTTTGCTTCAGGGGGTTATCTTCATAGTACTTGACCAGGTCTTCGAGTTCTCTTGTCAGAGTTATATTCACGTCCTCAAAGATTTTACGTTGGGCACCAACTGCTGCAGCATCAGCATAAATAAATGGTTTAGTTGCAAAGCTAATTGGGTGGTCATTTGTGTGATGATGTACAACAGCGGAGAAAACAGTTTCTTGAGGTAGGCGGTTTTTGCGAGTCCTATGTTGAATTTTCTTGTTTTGCAATGTGACAAAGTATCTCGTATTTTGCAGCAAACATTGGATGAACTGTGTTAAGCGGCAGTCTTTGTGACTGAATACACTTTTTTAAACTACTTTTTGGGGTTGACCGTATCGTACCCTCTTTCACACCCACGTTCAATGTGTCTGACCAGATTAATATGTCCGCAGCAACACCTTCCTGGGCGATAGACTGGCTGCTCTTTTTGAGGCTTTTGTTGTCAAACTCCGGTATTAGATTTTGAAGCAGTCTATTCAGCCCTTATTCAAGTGACAGAGAAATGAAACTGGATGTAAGTTTTATGATCTTCATAAGAGTGAATATCCACTGTTTTGTACGAGGGACGTTCAATAAGTAAGACAGTTTACTTTTTTCCGAAAGCATGTTGGTTTTATTCATGATTCCAGTGAACAACTTTATTCCCCACTCTTTTGGCTATAAAATCGTATTTTTCAACATAATCTCCGTTCAAGGTGACGGCCTTACGCCACCTTACTGGGAGGGCCTGTGCGCCCACATGATCCACTCTACTAGTCGACGTCGGAGCCAACGCCTCCTCCCCATCATTCACGTACTGCTTCCCGCGCAATACAACCTTCATTGGCCCAAGCAAATGAAAATCAGAAGATGCGAGATCCGGATTGTAGTATGGGTGAGGAAGAACAGTCTGACGAAGTTTTGTGAGCACTTCTCGGGTGCGCAGACCTGTGTGAGGCCTTGCGTTGTCATGGAGATGTTTGATTGTGATCCATCGATCACCTCGACAGAGTGTCCGTACCTTTCAACACTGCAGGAGTGACAGCTGCGTGCGGCCGCTCGACATGCACGAGATGGGACAGGTTTGCGCGACCTTGTTGCGATGATGACAGACGCCTCGCCCAGCGGCTCACTGCGCTTTTGTTCACTGCTATGTGTCTGCAGACATGCTGCAAGCGCCTATGAATATCTGCGATGCTCTGATTTTCCGCCAAAAGAAAATCGATGTCAGCTGCTTGGAACGCACCTGCCTTGCATACGCCGTTTTTTGGATTACGTAGAGCGCCACCACCTATCGGTACTTCATGAAACTACAGGGCCTGAAGCGGAAATACCCCTAGATGTCTCACAACAAATTCCGCATTTTTTTCAACTGAAATTTCTCGATAAAAATTTTTTGTTGCATTGTTTATTGATCGCTCATAGTTGCAGGTCCAAACATTTAAATTTGTTCTGTTCGTATTTCGTATGGTCCTGGAACTTTATTGTTCTTCGTAGACTTGAATGTTATATCCATGTTTTTCAAAGGTGAAATGAGTCACTAGGTAGATTTTCTCATTACCATTTCTCAGGAGTTTGGAATTTTTATATCTTCCTTTAGTCTTCCCACTCAGAAGTAATTTATGGGAAATTTGGTCAGGAGTTAACCTCGAGAAATGAGAAGGAATAGATGTGATTGGTGTTAAGCCATGTCCTGAAGATTGTTGAGGGTCTTCAATAATTTCCATGCCTTGTGGCCATAGTGTTTTATCTCTAGATTTGATACTAGGTCCCATAATGTTTTTGCTTGTGGAAGCTGATGCAGTTCTTCGTCCTTCATCGTTCATGATCTCCACGTGAGGTGATGTGGATTAAATTTAACAATTTCGTCGTACTTTTTTGGAGATAAGTTTTAGGACTTCCACATCAAGTGAAGTGATAGGAAATACTCTCGTGTGAAATTCTCTCGTTGTGTTTTCTTTAATTTTAATTGTCTTATGAAGTTAAATTATCATTGTCAATCTTTTGTTTCACAACTTCTTCAACAGAGCAGATAAGAAGTTGATAATGCGTGTGCAGGATTGACTTGGCAACATTCTGCTCTATTTGCTGGGAAAGATGTTTACTGGCGGTGGTTGCATCTTCGGGTCATGTATTAAAACTAATCCCTTCTGTTCAATACAGTCCTAGAGTTCGTCTCCATTTTTATGTGTTTCCGTGTAGCAACATAATGCACTGTGGCAGTGAAAGTCACCTATTGCTAGATTAGTTGGAAAAGTGTGCAAGTTAAGTGCCTCCTTGTAGCTGAAGTTAGTGCCAGGTAGTTTATATGGGAATGTCTCTTATATACTGATTAAATTATTCTATTTCTCACTCTTCTACGAAAGGGGCTTGCACATTCATTAATAAGTAAGTTACCTTGCAATTGTATGGAATCAAATTTAAGCCACAGGGTAACCAAATTACGTTTTGAATTAAGAGAGCAATCTTATGGGTCACTGAAAGTGGTCGAATGTTTTATACTATTGTTTATATCGTACGAGGTGCATTCAAGTTCTAAGGCCTCCGATTTTTTTCCTCCGGACTGGAATGAGATAGAAACATGCGCATTGTTTTAAAATGAGGCCGCGTTCATTGTCAATACGTCCCAGAGACGGCAGCACCATACGGCAGATGGAATTTTACCGCTAGCGGCGAGAATGATAACTGTTTTCAATACTTAAAATGGCGACGTTTTCCTTACTTGAACAGCGTGCAATCATTCGTTTACTGAATTTGCGTGGTGTGAAACCAATTGAAATTCATCGACAGTTGAAGGAGACATGTGGTGATGGAGTTATGGATGTGTCGAAAGTGAGTTCGTGGCTGTGACAGTTTAATGAAGGTAGAACATCGTGTGACAACAAACCGAAACAACCTCGGGCTCGCACAAGCCGGTCTGACGACATGATCAAGAAAGTGGAGAGAATTGTTTTGGGGGATCGCCGAATGACTGTTAAACAGATCGCCTCCAAAGTTGGCATTTCTGTGGGTTCATTTCTGCGGGTTCTGTGCACACAATCCTGCATGACGACCTGAAAATGCGAAAAGTGTCATCCAGGTGGGTGCCACGAATGCTGACGGACGACCACTGCCCGTGTGGCATGTTGCCAAGCAATGTTGACGCGCAACGACAGCATGAATGGGACTTTCTTTTTGTCGGTTGTGACAATGGATGAGATGTGGATGCCATTTTTCAATCCAGAAACAAAGCACCAGTCAGTTCAATGGAAGCACGCAGATTCACCGCCACCAAAAAATTTCGGGTAACCGCCAGTGCTGAAAAAATGATGGTGTCCATGTTCTGGGACAGCGAGGGCGTAATCCTTACCCATTGCGTTCCAAAGGGCACTACGGTAACAGGTGCATCCTACGAAAATGTTTTGAAGAACAAATTCCTTCCTGCAGTGCAACAAAAACGTCCGGGAAGGGCTGCGCGTGTGCTATTTCACCAAGACAACGCACCCGCACATCGAGCTAAGGTTACGCAACAGTTTCTTCGTGATAACAACTTTGAAGTGATTCCTCATGCTGCCTACTCACCTGACCTGGCTCCTAGTGACTTTTGGCTTTTTCCAACAATGAAAGACACTCTTCGTGGCCGCACATTCACCAGCCGTGCTGCTATTGCCTCAGCGATTTTCCAGTGGTCAAAACAGACTCCTAAAGAAGCCTTCGCCGCTGCCATGGAATCATGGCGTCAGCGTTGTGAAAAATGTGTACGTCTGCAGGGCGATTACGTCGAGAAGTAACGCCAGTTTCATCGATTTCGGGTGAGTAGTTAATTAGAAAAAAAATCGGAGGCCTTAGAACTTGAATGCACCTCGTACTTTTGGGATGATGGGTACTGCAGCAAGAAGTCATTTTTTTCACTTAATATACTTTCGTATTCCTCACCACTTCCGTTCTTTTTCCGATCGAAATGTGCAGTACTAATAGTGATAATAGCAACGCCATGAAGTTGTCCAAATTATTCTCATCTTAAAGTACATTCAAACCAGACCATCGAAAAAATTGGATTGTCGGGTGATACTGTGTCATTCTTGTCGTGTTAGGTGTATATACAGAGGGGTCTAGAAATATACATCTTTGTCGGCTAGCGGTAATTAATGAGTCAGAGGTGAAACAGGCTCGAGTAAGAGATGCGAACGTGGCTGCAGCCAGTGCTGGGAATAACACTAGTATACTGGTTTCTGAATGTAAGACATGGACTGACGAGTCAACAGCCCTGGAGTGGATTATGAAATCTGATTTAGGGGTGCGAGCACTGTTGAAATGTGTGTGAATTCGTACGCGACCAAACTGCTGAGCTCATGGGTCCCTAGAATGACACACTACTTAAACTAATTGATGCTAAGAACAACACACACACACACACACACACACACACATGCCCGAGGGAGGACTCGAACCTCCGGCGGGAGGGGCCGCGCAATCCGTGACATGGCGCCTCTAACCGCGCGGCCACTCCGCGCGGCGCGAGCACTGTTACCTATCCCAAGTGGCAGTGATGGTGTGCGGAGGTTCAACTGGAGTGTTGGCACGACATAGGGGCGCTGCCTCTTCCTGTGCCCCCAGAGTACTCCAGCGTTTGCTGCTCCGTAGCCGGGCACTCGTATTCCTCTAACAAAAGTCTGGGAGGTGTCATTGGCTGTCATGAGCGATCCAAGTTGCTGATAATCTTAACATCAACCGCTGCTTTACAGAGACCGAGTAAAGAAAGTTTAGAGCTAGCTGTCTCGTAGAGACTAGTGGTAACTGTATGTCACATAGAACCTTAAAAGTTCCTTTCCTTCAACAAATCCTGCTAACAAATATTCTGCGAGAAACGTTCCAGATTTCTTCACAGCTGACACATGGCATTTCTGTATATTCTACTCGATGGTGACACGTAGCTCACTCTACATGTGTGGGATATTATCAATCGATGCCCTGGACGTTAGGTTCCTCCTCTAACACATCCACGCGAATTTCAGATTAAAAAAAAAAAAAAAAAAAAAGTACATAAAGTACATACGAGAGTGAGTCAAATGAAAACCTTAAATTTGTAATAACAAATCGAAATTTCGTGCCGTTATCCTGTAAGTTGGTAAGTGTGCTACAAACAGCGTGCATAATGGCCTGTAGGTGGTAGCATAGTGCGGATGCACACATACGGTCGCAGTATCAGTATAAAGATGGCCGCCCCACTTGCGACTTGCACCAGGGAAGAACAGCGTTCTGTTATTCGGTCTTTGCGTAGTGGAGGTGTAAAGCCATTTGAAATTCATCGACGAATGAAGGTTCCGTGGGGTGATGCATGTTAGTCACAGCAGCAAGTCTACGAAGGTGTAGGAAGTCCGCAAATGGTGTGGCTTCAGTGGAAGATGCTCCCCGTCCAGGTCAGGCATAACGAGTTGTGACTTCACAGAACATTGCAGCAGTTGAAGTCATAGTGAAGGAAAACCGCCGAGTGACACTGAATGACATTGCAGCATGTTTACAGATTAGTCATTGGTAACCGCACCACACTGTGCATGATGTGTTCCAGTTTCACAAAATGTCTGCAAGATGGATGTCACGGCAGCTGACTCCTCAAATGAGAGAACGACGTGTTGATGCTTGTGAAGAACTTCCTCGGCGTTTTTAACGAGAAGGTGATGGCTTCCTTGCAAGAATCGTTACTGGGGACGAAACCTGAGTTCACTTCCACCAACCGGAAACGACGAGAGCGAGCAAGGACTGGAGCCATTCCTCATCACCAAAACCAAAGAACTTTCGAACAGAACCATCAGCAGGGAAGGTTATGCTTACTCTCTTCTGGAACGAAAAAGGCGTCATTTTGGAGCATTACATGCCTAGAGGGACCACTGTCACAAGTGCATCATACACAGATCTCCTAAAAGATCATCTGTGGCCTGCAATCAAATCAAAGCGACGTGGATTGCTGTCAGCAGGTGTCCTTTTGCAACATGACAATGCAAGACGCCCCACACTGCCCGTACAACAGTTGCAACAATCACAGACCTGCATTTTGAGTGTCTTCCTCATCCGCTATAATCACCAGACCTTGCGCCAAGTGATTTCCATATGTTTGGACCACTCAAAGACGCAATGGGAGGAAAGAAGTTCCGTTCTGATGAAGAGGTACGCCACGCATTGCATGAGTGGTTGCGCGGACTACCAAAAGAATTTTTTCTAAAGAAAAGCGCTCTGTAAGCGCTGGAGGACTTGCATTGAGCGTGGGGGAGCTTATGTTGAAAAGTGATACAACTTTGTACCACTTTTGCACAATAAATAATATTTTAAAAATACACTCCTGGAAATGGAAAAAAGAACACATTGACACCGGTGTGTCAGACCCACCATACTTGCTCCGGACACTGCGAGAGGGCTGTACAAGCAATGATCACACGCACGGCACAGCGGACACACCAGGAACCGCGGTGTTGGCCGTCGAATGGCGCTAGCTGTGCAGCATTTGTGCACTGCCGCCGTCAGTGTCAGCCAGTTTGCCATGGCATACGGAGCTCCATCGCAGTCTTTAACACTGGTAGCATGCCGCGACAGCGTGGACGTGAACCGTATGTGCAGTTGACGGACTTTGAGCGAGGGCGTATAGTGGGCATGCGGGAGGCCGGGTGGACATCCCGCCGAATTGCTCAACACGTGGGGCGTGAGGTCTCCACAGTACATCGACGTTGTCGCCAGTGGTCGGCGGAAGGTGCACGTGCCCGTCGACCTGGGACCGGACCGCAGCGACGCACGGATGCACGCCAAGACCGTAGGATCCTTCGCAGTGCCGTAGGGGACCGCACCGCCACTTCCCAGCAAATTAGGGACACTGTTGCTCCTGGGGTATCGGCGAGGACCATTCGCAACCGTCTCCATGAAGCTGGGCTACGGTCCCGCACACCATTAGGCCGTCTTCCGCTCACGCCCCAACATCGTGCAGCCCGCCTCCAGTGGTGTCGCGACAGGCGTGAATGGAGGGACGAATGGAGACGTGTCGTCTTCAGCGATGAGAGTCGCTTCTGCCTTGGTGCCAATGATGGTCGTATGAGTGTTTGGCGCCGTGCAGGTGAGCGCCACAATCAGGACTGCATACGACCGAGGCACACAGGGGCAACACCCGGCATCATGGTGTGGGGAGCGATCTCCTACACTGGCCGTACACCACTGGTGATCGTCGAGGGGACACTGAATAGTGCACGGTACATCCAAACTGTCATCGAACCCATCGTTCTACCATTCCTAGACCGGCAAGGGAACTTGCTGTTCCAACAGGACAATGCACGTCCGCATGTATCCCGTGCCACCCAACGTGCTCTAGAAGGTGTAAGTCAACTACCCTGGCCAGCAAGATCTCCGGATCTGTCCCCCATTGAGCATGTTTGGGACTGGATGAAGCGTCGTCTCACGCGGTCTGCACGTCCAGCACGAACGCTGGTCCAACTGAGGCGCCAGGTGGAAATGGCATGGCAAGCCGTTCCACAGGACTACATCCAGCATCTCTACGATCGTCTCCATGGGAGAATAGCAGCCTGCATTGCTGCGAAAGGTGGATATATACACTGTACTAGTGCCGACATTTTGCATGCTCTGTTGCCTGTGTCTATGTGCGTGTGGTTCTGTCAGTGTGATCATGTGATGTATCTGACCCCAGGAATGTGTCAATAAAGTTTCCCCTTCCTGGGACAATGAATTCACGGTGTTCTTATTTCAATTTCCAGGAGTGTATTTAAGGTTTTCATTTGACTCACCCTCGTATATTGGTGTCGTAATGTTTAGAGTTACGCGTTACAGTTAAACCAAATACATATATTGGCGTGTGAATAGTGTTTCTGGTTTGTATACATATAATTTTTATACGAGTAATTCGTATCTGGACTGTGTGTAATTCATTTCAGAAAATCCTTCATACTTTACAGAATGAAATTTTCACTCTGCAGCGGAGTGTGCGCTGATAGGAAACTTCCTGGTAGATTAAAACTATGTGCCAGACCGAGACTCGAACTCCGAAACTTTTCATTTCGCAGGCAAGTGCTCTGCCACCTTAGCTACCTAAGCATGACTCACGACCCGTCCTCACAGCTTTAACTCCGCCAGTACCTCGTCTCCTACCTTCCATATTTCACAGAAGCTCTCCTGCGAACCTTGCAGAACTAGCACTCGTGGAAGAAAGGATTTTAATCTGCCAGAAGTTTCATATCAGCGCACACTCCGCTGCAGAGTGAAAATTTCATTCTGGAAACATCCCCCATACTGTGGCAAAGCCATGTCTCCGCAATATCTCCAAGAGTGAAAGACTAAGCTCCCGAGTTCGAGTCTCAATCCGACACACAGTTTTAATCTACTAGGAAGTTTCAGTCTTTTATAGTGCTGCAATTTTCTCCAACCATGGGACAAGTAGGTTCTACTTGAGGAATATAAGTATTTTCCTTTCCTATGACGTTATTTACTCCCATTGTATTCCAATACAAAGGACTGGATCAAAATTATTTACCCTTGATTCGAAAGTCAGATAACAATTCTCGCCGCTGTCGCTTTTGCTATTGGTCATTTACGTAGAATAGATTAGGAAGACTGCCGGTGGGCAGCGGAATTCTTTGTAACTTAAAATACTCAAAAAACTATGCACTTCATAGATGCCCTGATCAAGTTTCATCATATTTAACGGGAAAACCAAACACAAACTTGTCAAGTCCCGTACTGAAACATCGGCCGCGTGGTGGCGTCGGGGGACTACCACTTTCTCATCCTACTGCCGTTCCATAATTCAGTGTTAGCAAAGGCAATTCTTGCGGGAATAGCCTCTCTGCGCGGATCATTCCCGTAACGATGGGCGCTATGGATGGCCGTTATTACATTTTCCGGGCTAGTATGACGCCCACACTGGTCGTTTATACACACAGTGATACATTGTGACTGGCTTTCTCGCCTGTTGCCATATCTCTTGAGTAGGGCACACACCGTAAACAACGGCGACTGTGAGTACGAAAACACTTCAGGAAGAGTTTCTTACGACGAGACTGCAAAGCAAAGCTTAGTTTTCAGAGAAAGCTGTATAAACTTTTCCGCACCACAATACATGATCCTGTAGATCATCAGTTTGGCCATTTATGCCTCTTTCTTTTGAGGTGATTCGTGTTCTACGTTAATCGTTCTGTAATATAATGTAACGTACAATAATATATCAGCAAGCATATGTTCTTGTGTGCGAATCTTTCAGGAGTATTCATAATAACAAGAGAAAACAATGTAATTTGGTTTCCAATGTTTAATTGGCACAAAAAGACACATTTACAACACTTCCATCTTAGTCAACACAAACTGCAGTTGAATATCTACAATACGTGACTGACAGCCTGAATTACTGTGTCGGGGTATCATTTACGCCCTACTTCCTCATTTTAATGTTATGGTAATTTTGCTAAAAATTGCTGTAAGTTAACACCAGAGAGCTACTTCAGTGGCGGTTCTTCATCCAAAACTATGACACACAAAGCTAGTATAAAGAGCATATTGCTTCAGTTAAATAAACTGATTTTCCCCAGTTTCTATTTGTTGGACATGATTGCGCTCTAGTGATACTGAGAGACTAATTGGAGTCTCAAAATACATATCGACCATCAATTGTGTGTTCCTTTTTTCTGTTGCTGCCATAAATTAAGGGAGAACTGCTGTTATATTTCAGTTGAGGTGCAGAAAATTTGACTTGAAAAAATCTGATACAGACATAGCAGCGCTCCCACTTTTCAACAAATACTAGTTAACATATTTTAAGGAGCTGAAGTATTGTCGGTGACATCAACGGTTTACAAAACGTATAGTGTTGATTAGTGCCACATTAACAATGGAACTTTTGCTAAGAAGATTCTCAAAACTTTCTGGCACCTAGATCTGTAATAAAAAAATAACAGTTTACCAACTGTTATAACATTTCAATTTGAGCTGCATATATTTTCCTAAGTATGGAAACAATTTTTTTTATTTCTAACCCATTTACTTCTTCCATCAATATCCAGGCAGCTACAAAATGTATCAGTAACTGAGCGGCGTTAAAGTATGGATAAGATACTCGATTTTATTCTATGGAGAGGCTGTTCGCTTCACCGTACAGATAACCTTATTCAAGTTATTCCCATGCCACGTTAGTTCCTTCAACAAGGCCGCGACCTTTTTATTTCCCCAGCCATGTTCATCCATGATAGGGATTCTCCTCTAATTCGTTAAAGGGACATCACCACGCATGTAGCTTACAACAGTGTAAAAGAGGTAATAACTCGAAATATAGTATCAACGAGAACATTGTATAATTCAGACATGTTACCGCTGATGATGCTGTAACTTAATGTAATATTTTCATTTGCTGTTGGCCATTTTCATCCTCACGGTAAGTACCAAGCATTTGCCTATTAGCACGAAATGGATAAGCTTATCACATACAGCTTTAAATAGAAACAGGAATTCTAGGTGTAAAGTCTCAGGTAATACAATGATAATAACATTAAAAACGTGTTAATTACATGTAAGTGGTCATATGCCTACTGTGTGTAGACCATGCATTCAGCCAAAACATAAAATATTCGAAAGAAATCCATGGTGTTATATCCAGCGCTGTCGAGCCTGTTTACAATGCTATCACGATCACTCGGTGTTACTTTTCACGAAAGAATCGACCAAACCGTTATCTTGTATGAATGGTATACCTAAGACGTCTTAGACGTACCGATATATTTAGGTGCACTGTCAAAAAACATGTGCTACATGTCCAGAGAACTTCTCAGGGCAGGAATCAATTATAAAAGGTACCATATCAGCCCCCGCCCCATCCCCCCCACCCAATGAACCATGGACCTTGCCGTTGGTGGGGAGGCTTGCGTACCTCAGCGATACAGATAGCCGTACCGTAGGTGCAACCACAACGGAGGGGTATCTGTTGAGAGGCCAGACAAACGTGTCGTTCCTGAAGAGGGGCAGCAGTCTTTTCAGTAGTTGCAGGGGCAACAGTCTGGATGATTGACTGATCTGGCCTTGTAACACTAACCAAAACGGCCTTGCTGTGCTGGTACTGCGAACGGCTGATAGCAAGGGGAAACTACAGCCGTAATTTTTCCCGAGGGCATGCAGCTTTACTGTATGGTTCTATGATGATGGCGTCCTCTTTGGTAAAATAGTCCCCCATAGGTTTAATAATGAATAGGAAAATAGGAATGCGGGTAAGCTACTACAAACAGCATAGTGAACGCATTATTGTGGCCAAGATAGCCACGAAGCCCACGCCTACTATAGTAGTACAAGTTTATATGCCAGCTAGCTCTGCAGATGACGAAGAAATTCAAGAAATGTATGATGAAATAAAAGAAATTATTCAGATAGTGAAGGGAGACGAAAATTTAATAGTCATGGGTGACTGGAATTCGGTAGTAGGAAAAGGAAGAGAAGGAAACGTAGTAGGTGAATATGGATTGGGGGGAATAAATGAAAGAGGAAGCCACCTGGTAGAATTTTGCACAGAGCACAACTTAATCATAGCTAACACTTGGTTCAGGAATCATAAAAGAAGTTTGTATACATGGAAGAAGCCTGGGCATACTGACAGGTCTCAGATAGATTATATAATGGTAAGACAGAGATTTAGGAACCAGGTTTTAAATTGTAAGACATTTACAGGGGCAGATGTGGATTCTGACCACAGTCTATTGGTTATGAACTGTAGATTGAAACTGAAGAAACTGCAAAAAGGTGGGAATTTAAGGAGATGGGGCCTGGATAAACTGACTAAACCAGAGGTTGTACAGAGTTTCAGGGAGAGCATAAGGGAACAACTGACAGGAATGGGGGAAAGAAATACAGTAGAAGAAGAATGGGTAGCTTTGAGGGATGAAGTAGTGAAGGCAGCAGAGGATCAAGTAGGTAAAAAGACGAGGGCTACTAGAAATCCTTGGATAACAGAAGAAATATTGAACTTAATTGATGAAAGGAGAAAATATAAAAATGCAGTAAATGAAGCAGGCAAAAAGGAATACAAACGTCTCAAAAATGAGATCGACAGGAAGTGCAAAATGGCTAAGCAGGGATGGCTAGAGGACAAATGTAAGGATGTAGAGGCTTATCTCATCAGGGGTAAGATAGATACTGCCTACAGGAAAATTAAAGAGACCTTTGGAGAAAAGAGAACCACTTGTATGAATATCAAGAGCTCAGATGGAAACCCAGTTCTAAGCAAAGAAGGGAAAGCAGAAAGGTGGAAGGAGTATATAGTGGGTCTATATAAGGGCGATGTACTTGAGGACAATATTATGGAAATGGAAGAGGATGTAGATGAAGATGAAATGGGAGATATGATGCTGCGTGAAGAGTTTGACAGAGCACTGAATGACCTGAGTCGAAACAAGGCCCCGGGAGTAGACAACATTCCATTAGAACTACTGACAGCCTTGGGAGAGCAAGTCCTGACAAAACTCTACCATCTGGTGAGCAAAATATATGAGACAGGCGAAATACCCTCAGACTTCAAGAAGAATATAATAATTCCAATCCCAAAGAAAGCAGGTGTTGACAGATGCGAAAATTACCGAACTGTCAGTTTAATAAGTCACGGCTGCAAAATACTAACGCGAATTCTTTACAGACGAATGGAAAAACTAGTAGAAGCCGACCTCGGGGAAAGTCAGTTTGGATTCCGTAGAAATATTGGAACACGTGAGGCAATACTGACCCTACGACTTATCTTAGAAGCTAGATTAAGGAAAGGCAAACCTACGTTTCTAGCATTTGTAGACTTAGAGAAAGCTTTCGACAATGTTGATTGGAATACTCTCTTTCAAATTCTGAAGGTGGCAGGGGTAAAATACAGGGAGCGAAAGGCTATTTACAATTTGTGCAGAAACCAGATGGCAGTTATAAGAGTCGAGGGGCACGAAAGGGAAGCAGTGGTCGGAAAGGTAGTGAGACAGGGTTGTAGCCTCTCCCCGATGTTATTCAATCTGTATATTGAGCAAGCAGTGAAGGAAACAAAAGAAAAATTCGGAGTAGGTATTAAAATCCATGGAGAAGAAATAAAAACTTTGAGGTTTGCCGATGACATTGTAATTCTGCCAGAGACAGCAAAGGACTTGGAAGAGCAGTTGAACAGAATGGATAGTGTCTTGAAAGGAGGATATAAGATGAACATCAACAAAAGAAAAACGAGGATAATGGAATGAAGTCGAATTAAGTCGGGTGATGCTCAGGGAATTAGATTAGGAAATGAGACACTTAAAGTAGTAAATGAGTTTCGCTATTTGGGGAGCAAAATAACTGATGATGGTCGAAGTAGAGAGGATATAAAATGTAGACTGGCAATGGCAAGGAAAGCGTTTCTGAAGAAGAGAAATTTGTTCACATCGAGTATAGATTTAAGTGTCAGGAAGAAGTTTCTGCAAGTATTTGTACGGATTGTAGCCATGTATGGAAGTGAAACATGGACGATAAATAGTTTGGACAAGAAGAGAATAGAAGCTTTTGAAATGTGGTGCTACAGAAGAATGCTGAAGATTAGATAGGTAGATCACATAACTAATGAGGAGGTATTGGATATAATTGGGGAGAAGAGGAGTTTGTGGCACAACTTGACTAGAAGTAGGGATCGGTTGGTAGGACATGTTCTGAGGCATCAAGGGATCACCAATTTAGCATTGGAGGGCAACGTGGAGGCTAAAAATCGTAGAGGGAGACCGAGAGGTGAATACACTAAGCAGATTCAGAAGGATGTAAGTTGCGGTAGTTGCTGGAAGATGAAGCAGCTTGCACAGGATAGGGTAACATGGAGAGCTGCATCAAACCAGTCTTAGGACTGAGGACCACAACAACAACAACAACAATCATATTTGGTGCGGATTCATAAGGTGAAAATTTAATGCTACACCTATTGTCACACACGACTTTAACACGGGATACGGGACAAACGTATGACAACTCTAATAATAAAGAACGAAGGCATATTGCAGTGACTTCTTTGCTATTAACGCCGTTCTCAACGCATTTCGCAGGTAGTATCCACATGTGCCGCTGAATGTATACAAATATATCATTGTGCGACGCGTACTTCAAGAGATGTGACATCCCAAACACTCACATGCGTGAAAAAACGCTGCGCTATGTATGAAGTTTTAATACATTAATTCTTTACTACCGATAAATCGAGTCCACGACGTTCGGATCACAGATTTACTTCAAACTTTGTGCACTTTTAATTTATAGGCCATTAAGAACTAAACTCCTCCCGAACAGACGACGAAGGCCCAACGGTACCGACCGGCCGCCGTGTCATCCTCAGATTACAGGCGTCACTGGATGCGATGTGAAGGGGCATGTGGTCAGCACACCGCTCTCCCGGTCGTATATCGGTTTACGAGATCGGAGACGCTACTTCTCAGTTAAGTAGCTCCTCACTTTGCCTCACAAGGGCTGAGTGCACCCCGCTAGCCAACAGCGCTCGGAAGACCGAATGGTCAGCCACTCCAAGTGATAGCCCAACCCGATAGCGCTCAACTTCGGTGATCTGACGGGAACCGGTGTTACCACTGTGGCAATGCTGTTGGCTAATTATAGGCCCTCAGGTCGTTATAATGTGTGAGTAATATTGCGCGTCAGTGGTGTACTGATGTGTTGCGACTTTGATCACGAGATGGCGGTGGTCATGAGGTCAACGTTCAAGCTCCATAATCGATGGATCGCTGGACGGACTCCAGCTCATGTATTTTAATTTATATTTTTTAAACATTAGCCATTTCATGCGTATTACATTTTGAAAAGTAATATGACGAAAAGACACATGTATCTCCATGAACTTGTAGTGAGTTTCCAGTGTTATTTGGTTCAGTGTTAATTTTCACTGTCACAACAAATATTGTATTTATAACTATCGACAAGTAAACGATCCCCATTAGTAACCAAAGAAACAAAAAGGAAACTTAATCAGTTCTCAGAAACACTGTCGTTTACCGTTAGAGTTAAACCGTTTTAGTCGTTTTCAAAGGATCAACTACAACTAAAGTTCGATGTGACGATCAAGTTCGGTGCACACATCATACCTACAGATGAGATTGTGGTACATATGCTCCATGATACCTGGTGTCTCTGTCCTTCAGCGACTACAGCTCGAGCCACCAGATCTTCTGTCTCTACAGGAGTCCCGTAAACCAAACTGTTCATTCGACCCCAGATGAAAAAAGTCGTCTGGAGTCAATGCCAGTGATCGTGGAGGCCATGCGATTGAACCACCTCGGCCTATCCATCTATTTCCGCAGATGCTCCTGAACACGTGAAAAGTGAGCAGATGCGCCGTCATGTTGAAACCACAGGTCTTAACGGACGTTCAGTGGTACAGCATCCAGCAGCACGCTCAATACTTGTTGTAGGAAGGTCAAGCAGATGGAACCCGTGAGCTTTGGTAGAATCATGTACGGCCCAATTACATGACGGTTCAGGATACCTGCCCACTCATTAATACCAACTCTCTGTTGGAATCTCTGAACATGCGTGGCTGATGGGCTTTCGTCTGCCCACACATGACTGTTTCGAGGACTGAGAGAATACAATCCTTAGTAAATTTACATCCATCCGTGAAGACAATGCGCCGTGGAAATACTATGTTCTTTGATGTAGCGGCGCGGAAACTGCGTACAGAACTCAACGCATGCTGCAAAATCCGCTGGCATTAGTGACTGTATCCCTTGGAGACGGTATGGATGTACATACCAGACGTTGCTGGGTGCAACATCCATTGGACGAGCAGTTGCTCGTGTCCTCGTTGAGAGGTTCTCTTCAGCGTGATGCAGCACTGTATCTTCCTACTCGGGTGCGCGATGTCTTCGTGGAGCACCATAGTCACGCCTGATGACAGTCAAGGTACCCCTTTCTCAAAGCCGTTGCCTAATTTCGACGAAAAGGGTCTTCGATGGTGTCGGACGTTGTGGATAACGATCTTGATAAAGGCAACGAGCAGCTCTTCCATTACCGTGAGCTTCGCCGTACGGAAGGACCTTACAGTGTATTCTGAAAACATGTACTCAGCTGTGTTGCTGTAACGCATACAAACACGTGAATGAAGCTCGAACTAGGTCAGGGAGGTAGGATAGACGTCAAATGACATCAGCCGATCCGACGTAAGCACCCCTCCCCCAATCATGATTACCCTGTTGCGTGCCTACCTTGCAAAAATGTTTTCATACGGCTGTAACACTGAAACGATACGTTTCTGGGCATGGGTTTTATATCTGGGGCTGAAATATCCTTGGCAGCGGTTACACTGGTTGGTTATTATACACTAATGAGCCAAAACTTAATGACCACTGCCCACCGCGACTTTGAATGCTGCCCTGGTGTCGGTGTGAGCACTTGACGCTGTAATAAAAGTACGTATGCGGAGCAGATACCGACGGGGTATCATCCTAGATATGGGCTGCAAATGGGAAAATCTGTTGAGATAAGGGTCTTTGAAAAAGGGCAAATTATTATTATACAGAGCCTGCGAACGAGTATCTCTAACACGCCGAAGTTGGTCGAATGTGCACGTGCTACTGTCATGAGCATGTATGGAAAGAGGTAGGGCGGCAGTGAAGCTACCACTATTCGTTAAATGATTGGACGCCCACGACTCTTAACAGAACGCGGTATTCGGAGGCTTGTCTGTATAAAGTAGGACAGATGATGATCCTGGGCATCTCTGCGGAAAGAACACAATGGTTCTGCATGCACAAGAATTTCGGAGCACACCGTTCATCGTACGTTGCTGAACATAGGGCTCTGCAGCAGACACCCCTACGTGTTCACCTGTTGACCCAACCACATCGTCAATTACGATTCCAGTTGGCACGAGACCATCGGAATTTGACCGTCGAACATTGGAAACGTGTCAGTTCTTAGGGTGAATCACATTTTTGCTACACTAGGCCTACATCTACATCTACATCCATACTGACGGTGTGTGGCGGAGGGTACTTTGAGTACCTCTGTCGGTTCTCCGTTCTATTCCAGTCTCGTATTGCTCGTGGAAAGAAAGACTGTCGGTATGCCTCTGTGTGGGCTCTAATCTCTCTGATTTTATCCTCATGGTCTCTTCGCGAGATATACGTAGGAGGGAGCAATATACTGCTTGACTCCTCGGTGAAGGTATGTTTTCGAAACTTCAACAACAGCCCGTAACGAGCTACTGAGCGTCTCTCCTGCAAACTCTTCCACTGGAGTTTATCTATCATCTCCGTAACGCTTTCCAATTACTAAATGATCCTGTAACGAAGCGCGCTGCTCTCCGTTGGATCTTCTCTACCTCTTCTATCAACCGTATCTGGTATGGGTCCCACACTAGTGAGCAATATTCAAGCAGTGGGCGAACAAGTGTACTGTAACCTATTTCCTTTGTTTTCGGATTGCAACTCCATAGGATTCTTCCAATGAATCTCAGTCTGCCATCTGCTTTACCGACGATCAACTTTATATGATCATTCCATTTTAAATCTCTCCTAATGCCTACTCCCAGATAATTTATGGAATTAACTGCTTCCAGTTGCTGACCTGCTATATTGTAGCTAAATGATGAAGGATCTTTCTTTCTATGCATTCGCAGCACATTACACTTGTCTACATTGAGATTCAATTGCCATTCCCTGCACCACGCGTCAATGCGTTGCAGATCCTCCTGCATTTCAGCACAATTTTCCATTGTTACAACCTCTCGATATACTACAGCATCATCCGCAAAAAGCCTCAGTGAACTTCCGATGTTATCCACAAGGTCATTTATGTATATCGTGAATAGCAACAGTCCTACGACACTTCCCTGCGGCACACCTGAAATCACTCTTACTTCTCCACAAACGTCGTTATCGAGGTGAATGGCGGCTCGAAACATGCAGCGCGCCACTTACGCTAACTGGTGGGAAAGTATTATACAGTTGCCAACCACCTGCATCCGTTTACGTTTTGTGTGTACCGTGACAGCGATGTCATCTTTCAGCAATATAATTGTCTGTGTCCCGGAGCCAGAACCGTACTACGGTGGTTTGAGGAGCATTATAGTGTACTCACGTTGATGTCTCGGCGACCAAATTCGCCTGATGTGAATCATGTGGAACTCATCTGGGTCACTATCGGGAGCCATCACATCGTACAAAAATCAGCGGCCCGATATTCACGCGAATTACATGACTTGTGCGTAGACGTCTAATGTCACATATCTCCACAAACCTACCAATAAACTGTCGGATACCTTATACGCAGAATCAGTGGTGTATTTCGTTCCTAAGACGCACATACAAACTGTTAAGCATGTGGTCATAATGTTTTGGCTTATCAGTGCATATCTTAACGGCAAGAATTTTCGCTCTTCTTTTTGAGCAAGAACGTCGTGGATCTGAAAAAAAAATACACTCAAACTTCTACGTTGAGTGAGAGTTGAGAAACAGTGTCTGGCGACCTTTACTAAAAATGATTAATGTTTTTAATATGAGTGCGACAAGTTTCCTCATCTATAAGAAACGAAATTGAAAGAAGGCGTGTTTGTTGGACCTATCATTCGATAAATGATGTTAGATTTCAACTCAGAATCAATAATGTCTGTCAGAGAGCTGGAGGCTTAGGCATTCATGGAAGTTCGGGCGACTAAAACGATAGATGGCTTTACCAGTTACGTTTTACCATGCGTTGCACGACGTGTTTCAAGAATTCACTCCGATTTTCAGAGGTAATGCATGTTTTTAAGATACTGTGCCTTCTCGCAGACATTAATGCAGTATCTAAGTAATCTATTACGGCAATTTAAATTGGGAATGTATTCCTGAAATGCGTTTTACTACGCACTAAAACGTAATTCGTGCTGTACTCTATTATTTAAATAATTACTGAAGCAGTTACACACTATTTTAAAATGAAATAAAGTAAAAACATAACGAACATCGTCTATGATGATGGACCAAGCCTCAGGGAGGTTGTGCTAAGATGGTAGACAGCCAAAAGGATCCTCATTATATCTCTGTAATAGGCAATATGATACGTTAGTTCATGTGGTTAGCTTCTTTGATGAGCGCCAAGAATACTATCGTCTTAATTCCTTCGCTGAAAATTTGGGTGATGTCAGTAAGGAACGTGGTGGTTCATCAAGACATCAAAAGTGACGGAAACATGGCGCCATTGTCGCTGGAATACGGATATGATGGGAAACTAGTGTTGGTCACCTCACCGAGATGCACAGTAACATTTTGAACATTGGAAGGAAACACAGTGGTACATGCTTTGGAGAGAAGAGAGAATGGAAATGTAAACATTTTTTATTTCAATTAAATATATTTTACTTGTTATATAGTTTATAAAGAACACAATCCATGACACAATGCTACGCGGTAGGAAAAAAACAGGTAAATATTCAGTGCCTGAAAAAAATTACAAAAAGGAACGTGGCCTGTATATGATTGCAGGAGTCAAGAAAGCTGAGATCCAGCTATGAGGCACGGTCCTGTGTACACTGTCAGTGTGTGATGAATGCAAAGGCTCTAGAACGGCAGGAAGGCGCTCACAATAAAAAAAAAGTGAAGCTGCCTAAGTACCACGTCGACACTGAATAACGTTATCTAACCGAAAAGAAAAACAAAAAATTTCATTTCACCTTACCAGGTAGTCGAGATGACGTCTCCAGTTAACGCCAAACTATAATATCCGACCCAAAGCTTATTTGCTATGTAGGAAGAGTTCGTTCACTTCAAGATGTACCGGAAGCACTGCTCTGTCGGAACGGGAAGGGAAGTGGTAGGAGGAAATAAGAGAAAGAAAAGTAAAACTAGGCAAGTGAAGCAGAATGTACCTGAAGTTGCTCCGACACATCCATGCGACTTAAGACTTCAGACGACCTTGCGAGATAAGTTTTTATGTTTCTTATAAAAGACTAGGGATGTTTGTATGTATTATGGTTTTGCCAGTGTGTTGTTTTTACGAGAGAGACTTACTGGAAACAATGAAGTTTAGGTAACAGCCATAGCGTGTCTAATTTAGTTTAGAATGGGAACAGCACTGCTACAGTGTTTGTTAAGTGTGTGTGTTGTGTAGAAGCAGCCGTGCAGTCTTTCAACAGTAAGTAGATTGACAGTTAATGAGAGTGAGTGGTTGTTAACGTGGCAGACTTTGGCGTTTGCACCGTAAGTTTACTGGTCAGTTTAGTCATTGAAGATTAGTAATTTGAGGAAATGCTACTCTCCACTGCTGAATTACAGCAGCTCCGAGCAGGGAACGTCACTGTCTGTCCCACAAAACGCTGATGCCGATATAACAATTCAGCAGACCCCGCGAACTCCGTACCACCACACCTGCATGCAAACGACGACGAATACGCCACCCAGATATTGAATTTTTATTTCAGAGTAACACAGAAATATTTACTTATTGTTGACCTAGTACACTGCCTGACGAAAGAAGTGAAGCACCCGTAGGATGTCAAAGTAACTTCGTACACGTACATATCAGCGGCGGGTATGTTCGTGGATAAAGTTGTAGTTCTGTGTGACAGGTAGAACGGCCACCACAGTGCATTAGTGATGTTCACGTTTAATATTGTTACCATGCCTAGTAGGGTATGTAAGGGGTGTGAACAGCTTCAGAGGACGAGCGACCGCTCTGAACGACACGGAGATGTCGCGCACTCGTGTAACACAGCGTTGTCAGCACGTGACAGGAATTTACAAAGATGGTCATTGTGGATCTCCATTTAGCCGGCTGGTCGAAACATGTAGTATCCACATTTGTGAGGCATTTGGATGTGTCAGTGGAGGCAGGAACGGGAAGGCAGGCATATTCGTCTTCAAGGGTCTGGTCTACCACATCTGACCAGCACAAGGATGGATCGCCGTACTGTGCATCAGGCACATCCTAACCGCTTCATATTTGCGTCTTCCATGCGAGAACATTCTCTGTCATCACGCCATGGGTTGGAGACTAGCAGCGCCTGAACGTGGGAGTTATCGTCCCATGTGTCTGTTCCTGTCAATATCACAACACAAACTGCTGCGTTTAGATCGGTGCTGTGACGGGAAAGCGAGGACCGCTGTCTTATGACGTCGCACTGTGCTCAGCGATGAACCGCGGTTCTTGCAGCATACCTGTCGTCGACGAGTAATGCGGCGACCTGGGGACAGATCCCAGTCTTCCAACGTTTTAGAGAGACACTGCGGGGTTATTTCTGGTGTCGTAGTGTAGGGAACCATCGGATGTGACTTCAGATCACGGCTAGTACTGATCGAGGGAACTCAAGGCAAAACGGTAGGTGACGGACATCCTGCGTCCTCATGTGTGCCTGCCATACGATAGTATCGCGGTGCCGTTTCCCAATAAGGAAGTGCAGGTGTGATAATAAACTTTCCGAGTGATGCTGAGGTACTTTGGTGGCCACCAAGATCCCCATATCTGTACCCAACAGAACATGCATGGGACGATCTCTGACGTGAGCTCTTTCCCAGTGTGCCAATATTCAGGATATCAAGGATCAGTTCCAACAGTCGCCAGCTTATTCAGAAGAGTACAAAAAGGATTTATGACACCTTTTTCAGCGGATTCATGGGATACATCCAGGCGAGAGGGGATGCAATGTCATACTGATAAGTGAGCTCATACTACCAAGTTCTTCGTAAGTTTGATTCTACTTCGTAATGACCGAAATAACATCACATACATCCCTCAATCCGTGAGGTTTAATTTCGTTTCCTCCTTGCCATCTGGGTACTTCACCTTTTTTGTCAGGCAGCGTGCATCATGTATTCCATTTGTCATTATATCCTTCTCATAATTAATGCCTCCGATGCAACGCTGCTTTCTATCTTTGTCTTCGCTTAGTTATACACTGATAACTAACGATCCGCCCCGACTTCGCACGTGTAGCAATAAGTATCTATGGCTGAACGACTTATAAAAGGGGCAATCAGAAATTTTCCGTTCTAAAGCCGCGTAGTCCAGAATTGGTATGCCAATCAGGCAAAATCGCCGTGAGCATTGAGGCAATCATCCCACCAATGCATCAGATTGAAGATACTCGTTTGGTAAAGCGCCTTGTCCTGCCGCGTGAAGAAGTCTATAATTGCCTGCTGTACTTCCTCGTCCGCCTGGAACCGTCGACCTTCCAAGACTTTTTTTTGAGGGACCGAAGGTGTGTAATCGGGCGATAATCCAATTAGAATTGGCGTAACTTGTGCGTTACGTTACATTTGCGATATGGGAACGTTCGGTGGTTATGAAGCAGCGGCACATCTTGTCGCAGTTTTCCCGAACCATTCCACGACGATGGTTTTCGACAGACATGCTGCTCCATATACATTCTTCGTTCTCCAACGGATGTCTACCGGCGTTCCTTCTGCGGCAGCCAAGAAAAGAAGAACAGCACGTTGGTCCAGTTTGTACGCATTGGGTAAAAACGTCGCCGTAGTTCACCTTTCCGCATTTACCGCACACACGTCGGAAAGACACGAATACCACAATAATCCCGTGCCTACCTGTTGGTGCTTATATACACTCATCGGACTCGCGCTTCATGCATATACGCTGCAGCCACGCCCTCAAACGGAAAAGTTTTGTAGTGACATAGACAAACCTTCCTCGTGAATCAAACCCCAATGGTTCTTGAGATTAACCTCCACCTGCAGACAGAAAAACTTGGAGGCGGACTTAAATTTGTAATAGCTATAGGTAAATATACAACTAGTTTTAAAGTATTTACGCTGTTGACGTTCGACGCCAGGATCCGAAGGTTCGGCAATTTGCAAAAAGAGCAGCAAGCAAAAGACACCTTGTATCTGATAATTTCATCCATTCTATTATGTTACCCCTTTTACTTCCTATCCCTTTTGTTCATTTGAGGAAGTAGTAGAGGTGTTATGCTGTATTCTGCGATGCGCACCAACGATTATGTTGGAACGCTAAAGGCAGCGTCTGAGAGAGGGAGGAGCACTTTGGAATGAACGAACACTTTTATTCGATATAATAAGAATTCTACGAATAGGTAATAATTTGGATCATTCTTATTCTAGGAAAGTTTGGTGATGATCAATCTTTAATTCTTTGTCTGGGCTACTCATTGTTGTAATCTGGAAAATGTTATTTTGCCTTCAAGGTATGTTTTCCACTATATATATTTAGTACCAAGAGTTCCTGTATACATAGTCGGCTATTTTTGGATCATAAAAATCATCTACGTTGGACGCTTAGACAGAACCTGCAATGTCATAATAGCCTTATTTGGGGAACTATTCCGTTTATTGGAATTTTCACTTTTAATACATCACAGCGACAGATACCATTCACCCTCCGCTGCGAGAGCTACTTTGGCACACTAGCGGACACCTAACTATCCACGAATGTGTAAAGAAATTCAATGAACACAATTGCACAGTCAAAAATTAATATTTTTATATTCAAGCCATTTCAGCAGTATCACCGACACAGAAATCAGACTGCATATGACAGTCAATTTATCCATTATCTTTCTAATCTACGATAAAACAATAATCAGAATTCAAAGTTTTTGCAACGTTCTTAGGGACTAATTAATCCCATTAACAGTGTGCGTAATATTTTGACAGAAGCCTTAACTCCGTGTTGAGGATATAGTGTACTATAATACAATCTCTCTTACGTTCTTTCATGTGGTTTTGAGAAGTTCCTACATAAACAGTAATTTAGTTCTTTATCACTGTTGTTGTCTTTTAATTGTAGAAGCGTGAATCAATTCTCCAATCCTTAACTGCTTGCTTCAACACAAGGTTTTTGGCTTCAACCTCGTCTTTAGAGATTTCTTTACAATCCTTAGACGCAACAAAGAAATTCGTGTGAATGCAATGGAGTGTTATTTTTTCAGAACAAACACGCCACTATGCAACAAATGGTTCAAATGGCTCTGAGCACTATGAGATTTAACATCTTAGGTCATCAGTCCCCTAGAACTTAGAACTACTTAAACCTAACTAACCTAAGGACATCACACACATCCATGCCCGAGGCAGGATTCGAACCTGCGACCGTAGCAGTCCCGCGGTTCCGGACTGCAGCGCCTAGAACCGCACGGCCACCGCGGCCGCAACTATGCAACAGCAAAATTTCTGGAACCGTATCTAGAGCAGTACCATCGTTCGGGTACGCGTCGCAAGTGTCGTTCGCAGACCTGTTAGATACTTTTGTTTTCCCTTCGTAGCGTGTTAGTTCAGAGGTACAAAAGGCTACCCTCTTACAAAGAGTTCTTCGTCAACCAATAGAAAACTAACCTTCGTCCTGGTACAGAAATTCCGGAATCACTTAACAGTGTCAAATGCAAAGGACCATAGATGCTGCTGTACGAAACGCTTTGTGCTGTTTAAAGTTAAATATAAAAGAGTCTTTTAAGATAACATTATTTATGTCGATCGTTAGCAAAAAGCAACACCAACAGTTTGGAATTAATTTATTCGCTTTTCAACGCCCACGGTTGTATTTCAGTGGTTTCTGGAAACATAAGAAATTGCCTGCTATATATTGCAAAACACAGAAGTGTTTCAAAAGAATGGTTGAGGTTAGGAAAACCGTTATTCCTCGTCCTTTACATAATAAATCAGCGGAGCAGACTTGGAAAACTTACACTCCATTTAGATACACTAATTCCAAATTGAGGGAAATTATCTCCTTTGCATATTCCTACTGGAAAGTACTCGACACATTTTGTATATACTGTGCGACGTTATAACAAGCACACACCATTCGAACGCTAGATTAACACAAAACGGTGTAATAGAAGAGCTTAGAATAGATAAATTACCGTTTTCATATTATATTTATTACGCAGTAGAGAACTGGACCAGCTTAGGTCACAGAAAAATAGGGAGAGTAGAGTGATTAGGAAATATAAGGAGAGTGAAGAGCATGCTGAAGTCACGTTCCATCTAAAATAGGATCCCCGGCGTCTACTGAAAGTTCTAGTGAACATTATATATCGCAGAAAAATCAAACGGAATTTCGAACATGAAAACTTCCGTCAGCACACAATGATTTATTCATCTACTCGTGACTGATTGACTTGTTTGTTTTCTATTCGGTAGTGTATGATGTTTGAGAGACGTAATCCAGCATAATAATTAGAATTTTAGTACATAAATTCATTGCGCATCGCTGCATGTTCAGCGCCCAAAAGAAAAAAAAACTGTATTGTTTCATTACAGCAAATTGTAATCTGCGACAGAAAACGGAAATTAATTAACAGAATGCGTATGGCTTTATTGGCGTATACGTGATAGGATTTTAAAAATTCGTGTCGCTGTTGTTTTGATCATCTTCTTTATCGATTTATTTCTGTTGCAGGAGACTGTGCAGCTGTTTCCTATAACTCGTGTCTACCTGATACTACGCAGCAAAGTATTCCATCACCGTTAAACATGTCGAGTATATTTGAACAACGTATCGATTTTTTGAAGAATAGTGCAAGCGTAAGACTGCTGTTCGACTAATCAGTAATGGAAACAAACCGTAGCGGTATCAGCTTTGTACGCCATTTTCAAAAACGACGTTCCTCTTAATGGCGAGTGCTGGTGTCGCCGTTTAAGAGCCACCAGAGGTTAAGTTCTACATCAGCCTACCAGTGAATAGTCGTCTGATGCGAACAGAAATCTCCAAACTTATTTTTCTCTATTTTCGTTTTTACAGATACTCTTGATCTGAAATTATTATGCATGTCGTAATATTAGATTTGTTCGTACGGGACGTAAGACGTTCCTTCTTTTGTCCTTTGGAGACACATAAGCGTCATGCACGTGCGCTCATAGCAGGCATTCACGCGCTCCTAGCATTGCGCGGCATGTGATCAGATTTATGTGACCTCGGATTATTTGTGAGTCACTTACCTGTTTGAAACAGTCTTAATAAAAAGCGCTAGCCGCGCTTTAACGAGCGAGACGTGTTTAATGAAGTCAGCATTCCTGCACCGCTGATATAGCTGGTGTAGCGCTGTAAATGCTAAGTCCCACGACTAGACCGGGGAACAGATACCGCTATCAGACAGTAGACCAGATCCAACTGGATCCTCCCAGCTTCCACAGAAATCTCCAGAAGGATAATTCAAATGACTTTGAGCATGGCTGCGCTTCAGCAGCTGTGCATGAAAGAGCTTCAGTAGATTGGAAATAACAGCCAACCATTTGCAAAATACGGGTTATTAAACCTTGACCATTTTTTGACAGGTTTAAAACTGTCTTCTTCGAAGGTATTGTGTCTATTAACAAGTATTATGACAATGTGTGTTGAACAGAGATGGATCATTGCAATAACCAAAATACAATAAATGTTTACAAATAATTTTAGTAAATCATATTCACGTAGAAACACATATTATCTATATCCGATGTGAGAATCGATGACTCTGTCTGGTACATGTGTGTGTCATCCACTAAATCACCATTTGAAATATCTGATTTAAAAGTAGTAGTTCCCTACAGTAGGATTTTCTCTTAAACCTTTTTAAAATACGACGCATTTGACAATGGGTCCAAGAACGTATAGTGTACCACTTGAAATATTTTTGAATGTATGACAAATATAAAACGTGGCACCGGATCCTACAGAGTTTAAGTATACCACGTACAGAGCTGGTGACATGCGCCTCCTGGCTGAAAAGTAGAGGTACTAACCTTAGGTCGCCTCTGGTAGATTAAAATTAATATATTAACTAAAAAGTTGAAAAGAGGGATAGAGGAGGGGGTAAAAAAGTGTGCCATTGAAGTCATATGGCTTATAAAGACCAAAAGGCTCAAGGAAACATAGAAAACTGTTTACAATATCTACAGAAACACTTGTGCGTGAATATGCAACTGTAACAAGCATGAGTGTCAAAGCAGAACGCTTCAAGGAAATATCATCATTGTATGAGATGACCAGTACTTGTTGACTCCTGACATGGAGTACTGTAAAAAAATGGTTCAAATGGCTCTGAGCACTATGGGACTTAACATCTCAGGTCATCAGTCCCCTAGACTTAGAACTACTTAAACCTAAGGACATCACATGCATCCATGCCCGAGGCAGGATTCGAACCTGCGACCGTAGCGGTCGCGCGGTTCCGGACTGAAGCGCCTAGAACCGCTCGGCCACAGCGACCGACGGAGTACTGTAAAAGGACACACTGTGTCGGAGAAGCTGCAAATAATAAAAGATATATAAATGCAAATTGGTGAAGCAGTGCTGAGACAGGGTTATATCATCACTTGTGAAGCATGATGCTAAGGGAAGTGATCGAACTAATAAAGAATGCTATACGAACAAATATGTTATAAAGAGGGGAGCTTATAAAATACCCAGTAAAATAATGAATAAACGAAGAGTCACTAAGCAGTATATATAAGTCTAGAAATCACGATGTTATAGGCGGAATGAAACACACTAAAAATAAAAAAGGGAGAGGATAGGTTTAATTCATATACTACTCGCCAGAAATCACAACACAATGAAAGACCTTCATGTACGGTTTATTTATTTTAATTCTATCTCGCCAAGTCCGTCTCTTTCGTTGACACCACTTCCAGCTAGCTAATAGGTGAACTAAGATACAGGCCCTCTGCCAGCCAATAACTTGCGCACTAAGCAACAGTAAACCGTTACATTCCCTTGCAGATACGAAAAAACTGATCGCATTTCATTTCTGCATTCGAGAACACATTTACTACTTCTTCATGCTTTCCTACTACTACATCTACATCAATATATCGCAAGCCACCTGAGTGCGTGTGGCCACTAATACCACTGACTGATCCTCCCTTCGCTGTTCCATTCGCTAATGGTACGTATATTGTCAGTATAAGCCTCTGTGTTTGTTCTAATTTCTCGAATTTTCTTACTGTGGTCATTTCTCGAGGAGAAAGTGGGAAGAAGTGATATGCTGTCCGACTCCTCTCGGAGAGCGCGTTCTTCGATTTTCAACAGTCGACCTCTTCGTGATGCACAACGCCTCTCTTCTACGGTCTACCATTGGAGTTTGTTGAGCATATCTCCAACGTTGTCGTGCTAACATCCTGTGACGAAACGCGCCGCTCTTCGTTGGGTCTTCTTCTATCTCTTCTAACAGTCCTACCTGGTAAGGGTCCCAGATTGATGAACAGTATTCAAGAGTTGGTCGAACAAGCTCCTTAAAAGCCTCTTATTTAGTGGATGAATTACTTCTCGTTAAGATTCTTCCTATGATACTTTATAGTAAATACTGTTTCCAGCAACTCGTCATCAGTAGTGTAGTTCTACAGTAGTGGATTTCTTCTCTTATGCGCAATATGTTACATTTATTTACGTTCAGGGCCAACTGCCAGAGCCTGTACCATTCATAAATTCTTTGTAGATCCTTCTGCAAATCGTTACTGTTCCTGGCGTTGCTACTTTCTCATAGACAACCGCGTCATCTGCGAACAATCTTAAAGAGCTTCCGACGCGTTCTATTAGATCATTTATTTACATTGTAAACATTAACGGTCCTATCACAATTCCTTTCCGTTCCCCCGAAATTACATTTAACTCTGTCGATTTTGTTCCGTTAAGAGCGGCGTGTTGAGTTGTATCTGCAAAGAGGTCTTGAATCTGGTCGCAAATCTGGTCCGATACTCGATAAGCTAGTATTTTTTCACTAAACGACAGTGCGAGACAATTTCAGATGCCTTCATGAAGTCGAGGAACACGGCTTCAACCTGAGTGCTGATGTCTACAGCACTGTGGATCTCATGGAGGAACAGACCGAGCTGAGTTTCAGAAGATCTCTGTTTGCGGAATCCATGGTGATTTTTATAGAACAGAGTTTCGTTCTGCATAAATGTCGTAATACGTGAGCGTAAAACATGTTCCTAATTCTAAAACGTATTGACAACAACGGTCTAGGCCTATAATTATGTGCATCTTTCGTAAGACCCTTCCTGAAAATGGGAATACCTGCGCTGTTTCCAGTCGCTATGTACCATTGGTTACGATCTATCATAAATTGAGTGTTGAAGTGGAGCCAGAGCTTTCGAATAATCTCTGTAGAATATTACAGGTATCTCATCTGGCCCTGATTGCCTTGCCATTACAAACTGATTGTAGTTGTTTTTCTGTTCCGCAATCACTTATCCCAATATCTGTCATTTCGAAGATTGTACGATGATTGAAAGGAAGGACCATATACGGTCTTCCACGGTGAAACAGTTTGGAAAGACTGAATTCAGTATTTCGGCCTTCTCTCAGTCTTTTCCGTTTCTATGCCATTATGGCACTGATTGTGAGTGATTTAGAACCGCTTACTGATTTTTCGTAAGACCAAAGCGTCTTACAGTTTCGAGTCAGATTGGCTCACAAACACTAGCCACTAGACCACGAACTGCGATCTTTGTCTATTGAAGATCCCATCTGAATGAAACAGGGCTTCGTCACTAAAACGCGTACGCATGCCCATACTAATTCCCATCATGCCCCGCGACCAGAAGGGCAGTTTGCACGTCCTAACGCAAATCATACAGAAGTTATGACGATTTTATTTCATATAGCTCAACAGCTGTCAACCTGTATCGTTCACATGCGCGGGTTTTGATACATTTAACAGGAAACGCACGTTTAAGTTTTGCGTAAAGTGTTAGGATCTCGATTTACGTGGTGAATTTATCCGAAAAAATGCGCAGGCACAAAGGTCTTGTTGTGTGCTCTTCACTCCGAAGACTGGCTTGATGCATCTCCCTATGCTACTACATCTTGTGCAAGCATCTTCACCTCCGAATAACTACTACAACCTACATCCTTTTGAACCTGCTTATTGTATTCACATAACTAAATAAACGTGCAAAATGCATGGATTTTTCACTTAGCTGGTTTCGTGACACCTTGCACACTAACGTGCCACAGACAATTTCTGTTGCACCAATATATCCTACTACAAACAGAGAAAATCGTGGAACGTTACAAAGCACGGCCGTTACATTGGACTACGGATCTGGTTGTTGTGGAGCCCAGTCACATATCTCAAAATATAAAAAAAAAATCGCTTAATATTTCTTTCCAGTGTGGCTCGATAGCTTAGTGGTAAGTTGCCAAAGAACCCAGAGGTGTCGGGTTCGATCCCCGGCGCTACTGTCACGTCTGGCAGTGCTTCCCTACGTGCTCGGAGCCCACGTTAAAATGTACTCGTAGGTCCCCTTATGATTTGCTTGGTGATTGAGTTCAAAGGTAGGTGGGTGGGGATGGGGTGGGGTGGGGGGAGACAACGGCATACCATCCCCAAAAGGACCATGGCTAGCAAAGCAATGTAGTGTCCAAACCATCCTCCGAGTCAAGGATGGCTTTATTTTTGCTGTCTCTTTGCCGTTGTTCTCTCATTCTGAGCTTATATTCTTTGTTTCTCACGTGTGTTTCTCACGTGGTTCACATAGTTCACCGTTCAGTCATTGAGTTCAGAAGATAAAGCAATGTCAGATAAGTACGCTAAATTGCTTTGGTCCTCAAAACATATGCTGACGGAAACTATATTTAGGAAACTGGCGGAGACAGTTCTAATTGTGAATTAAAATACCTTCATCGTATCGATTTACACTGTTATTTTCCCTGTACTTATCATCAAAACAGTAATTCCCTGCACAGATTTCAGCATCAGTTGCAGTACTTCTGGCGGTCGGGGAGTGGTGGGGTGGAAGCCGTAACTTGACGGATGTAAATATGGTGTTGCCCACCGAATAAAGTAGCTTCACAGTTTTGTTGACAAAGAATGAATGTTAATGTTATGTTCCAAACAGAGTTAGAAACTATGAAATAAGTCCGTAGTGTTCTACCCCCTTTAGAGATAATCTGTTGGCAGTTTCACGTAAATAAAACAACACGCAAGCTGACAGAGACTTCAAAGAGTCTTTGTCGATTTTCGAGAGTAGATCGGTTTCTTCAGTGCGAGAAATGCTTACAGATAGCCGCATCCATCCAGATGCACTGTCCTAAATGGCCTATGGAGAGATTCCGCTGTAATTCTTTCTCTCCGAATTCCATTAACTCCGTAAGGGCACTCCAGCGTGCAGTCCATTTCTTCCACGCGGATGCTCGCAGAAATGCGTTACGACTTCGAGTTCAGTTTTGCTCCACGAATTGGCTGCGTTGGATTCAACCCACTTATTATGCGTACGGCGAACATTCCGCCTTTACAGTTATCTACTGCCTGGTTCCACGAACGCTTTGCCACACAGTGGTGCGCTACAGACTTTCGGATCATGCTCAAAAGTGTCCAAATATTCGGAAAGACGATCTGCCGCATTCATGATGCTAACACCAATTAGTAACTTGCACGTGTAGCATACCGCTCAGTGCGCTAACTGGCGAGACATGATCGAGTCTGCGAGACGACCTGACGACCGTCGCTGGTGCCCAGACCAGCATGAGTGTGATTTTCTGGCGGTTTCCCACGTTCGTTCAGGCAAATTCTGGGCTGGTCCCCACTTTCCGCCTTAGAAAATCCGATACATAAACAATTGAAATGTGACCACTCAAAGGACAAACGTTTTTCTTACTGCTACCAGTCTGTGTTTCACAGACAGGTGGCGAACGCGTTTTCCCTACCGTAAGTAACTGACGGCAGCGGCGACGGGAAGAACATCCGATCGCGAAGTTAAATAAAACTAAAATTTTGGCAAAACTTGACCACAGCGGAAGCTGTAACTAGACGGCGTAGAACGCCAACAAAAATGCAGCAGAAGAAGAAGTTGTGATCTTCAGTCCGGAAACTGGTTTGATGCTGCTCTCCACGATACGCTGACCCGCTCGAACCTCGTCACCCCTGCAACAGATATCGATATGAATGTGTTTATTGTAGTCAGGCATAGGCTCTCCTCTGTAGTTTTCATCCTGAATGCCTTGTGTAACCAAAATGACAATTCCTTGAATCCTCAGGATGTTTCCTTTCGACCTATACCGTTTTTTTAATCAAGTTGTGTCATGAATATCTTTTCCTTCCTGTTCTATTCAAGTCTCTTCATTTACTCATTAGTTACTCGATCTAGCCTTACGGTCTTCAGAAGCCTTCTGTAGCATTATTTCAAAAGCTTCTATTCTCTTCGTCTCTGTACTATTTGTCCTCGACGCATGCTTCCTTCCTTCCCTTGACGAACGTGTTTAGAAAAGACTTCCTAACACAGGATTTACATTCGATGTTAACAGGTCCTCTTTTTCAGAAACGTTTTTCTTGCTGGTATCAGTCTGTATCTCCTACTTCTGCCAACGTCAATTATTTTAGTGCTCAAATCACAAAACTCTTCTGTTAGTCTTAGCTACTAATGTCCCATTCTAATTCCCTCAGAATCGCCTGATTTAATTCGACTACATTTCATAACCCTTGTTTTATTTTTTTGTATTCACCTAATAGCGTCTCTTGAAGAACTATTATTTCAGGTGCCATGCCGTCTGTGAGAGAATTATTTTAACTTCCTGAAAACTCTTCGTTACCCGCCACAGGTCACGAGTTGGCTTACACAGTGAAGATGCAAATAATGAACTTCACAATCCGCTACAGGTACAAGACAGAAAGCCCTAAGGTAAAACATAGAATAATAAACCAGGAACGCATTTTCAGTCTCATCACAATCTATATGGACAAATTTAAATTAAATATCTGAAGACGATGCTACAAATAAATCGAAAAAGACGGGTTGTCAAGAAATTACTTATGGGCATAGCATATGGAAATACTATAAATCAGAATGAAATATTTTGGAATTCTACCGAGTTGAATTATAACGAGCCGTTGAAAGGCTACACTGGGGGACCTCTCCAAGTGTAACAACACGCAAGTCTTAGTGAAGATAGCGTAGAGCCGAAGTTCTCGCTGAAAAATTTGTGTAATCAGTAAATGAAATGATGGTATGGCATTACTGGCAGGAATACCCTGCCTGCGATTGTTCGATCACCTGGTTCAGGTTTTTCTATTTGACGTCACTTCGGCGACTGACATATCGATGAAGATGTGATGAAACGATTAGGGTAACACGAACACCTAGTCCCCGAGCGAAGTAAATCTCCTAACTACACGATCTAGGGGCTGCGACGGTAACAACCAGACCACGAGCCGTGGACTCTGTTCGACGCAGAGCGCGGAAGGCCCTCCTATCTGCAACGTGTGCTGTAAAGGTAAGGAACATTAGACAGTCTACAAAACTGTGTACGCAGTCATTTTGTTTGTGACGTCTTGCCAGTGCAACAGGAAAGGCATTGATTTATACTACTCTTCATTGTGCATTGTGCAGTGGCGAGCGGCATGCACGTGTAATCACGAACATAGCTACGAAATGTGTGGAGTAAGACAGTGCCTTAGCCAAAGAAATTCGGCGCCTCCATATGGGAGACAGCGCGAATTGCAGCAGCGCGCCGTGTCGGCCAGCCCCGCCCACGCTGCAGGGCGGTGTTTATTCAGGACTGATCGGCAGAAGGGCTGCTGGCGCCGGCGTGTGATGGACGCGCCATCCATCTCGGCTCTGCGGCCGGGGGGCGCGTGTCGGCCTCTGCGCCGCGTCGATCCCTTCCGGTCCTCCTCGGGGCCTCTGAAGAAAAATGGAGGTCAGCTGGCGTTGCGGCGGCTCGGATTACGGCCGGAATCGGGGGAAAGTGTGATTGCCCATCGTTCCGAATGAATGGTGCCCTCGCTAAAGCCTTAAACTCGGGGAGAGGAGTTCTCCGGCACAGAACCGCTGGTCAGGCAGATCCGCGATGATTGAAGGAGTTGGCGGAACTGTAGACGGGCGCTCGGCCGCACACCTGAGTCAGTCGCCATTCACCACACGCCTTCTGCTGGTTTCGCGATTTTCTCCACGTTACGACTAATGGAATGAATGAATGCTCTTTAATCACTTTCAGTCAGAAACAACAGTTATCGTTCACAATATGACGCGTGTATCTGACATTCACTTGCAGCCGTCTTAGATTGTCTGCAGATGATGCAGTCATTTACTATCATGTAAAGTCTTTAGATGATCAAAAGGAATTCCAAAATCACTTAGATGAGATACCTGTATGGTGCAAAAAGTGGCAGTTGACTCTAAATAATTAAAAGCGCGACGTCTTCCACATGAGCACTGAAAGGAATCCATCAAATTTCAGTTGTACGATAAATTACACAAATCTAAAGGCTGTAAACTCGACTAAATACTTAGGAATTACAATTACGAAAACTTAACATGGAACAAGCACACAGATAACGTTGTGAGGAAAGAAAGCCAAAGGCTGCAATTTGTTGGTAGAGCGCTTAAAAAATTTAACGGATCTCGTAAACAGACTACTTTATTGTATACTCGTCCGCTCTCTCCTGGAGTTCTGCTGTGCGGTGTGTGATCCTCCTCAGATAGAACTGACGAATGACGTCAAAAAGATCAAAGAAGGGAAGGTTGTATTGTATTATCGCAAAATAGCGGAGAGAGTGCCACGGATGTGATACCAGAACTGAGATGGCAGCCATTAGAACAAAGGCGTTTTTCGTTCGGCGGTACCATCTCATGAAATTTCAATCTCAAGCTTTCTCCTCAAAGTGTGAAAATATTGTATTGGCGCCCACCTACGTAGGGAGAATTGATTTTCATAATGAAATAAGAGAAATCTGAGCTGGACGGAAAGATTTAAGTGTTCGCTTTTCCTGTGCGCTGTTCGAGAATGGAACGGTAGAGAAGTAGCTTAAAGATGGTTCGATGAACCCTCTGCCAGGCACTTGATTGTGAATGAATTGCAGAATAAACATGTAAATGTACACTTTTTAAATAGTCATTTGTTTTTGACCGATTTCGTGACCCCTCTGCTCCATCGTGCGATACCAATCGTACTAAATGATCGACTTCACGTGCTCTTTTATTTCTGCACGCTACAGTATATCCCTTTAATTGGTTTTTTTATCGTTGTGTTAGCTATTTGTAGATTCATTTCTATGCTTTCCACTAACCAGTCACTTCTTCGAAATTTTTTGGGCACCCTATATTCTTCTTCTTTTTAATATCATTGATTGTATAGTTTATTTGTTAACTTAGTTTTTAACATATCACTGTAACAACAGATTTCACGAAATTCTAGTTCGTCTGCTTCGGTTTTTACACATTTTACTTTAATGCAAATGTGTCCTCAAGATAAACTGTTTAATTACATCTTCCAGAGTTCTATATCAGTACTTCATATCTGAAGTTCTTTTCTTCGAGGAATCTAAGATTTTCTATCAAGGATTTAAAAAGTAATTGTTAAATATTTTCAAATTGTTGAATATTTGTCGTGTTAGGTTAAGTAAAGTTCATTTGATACTAAAAACGACCGAGCGGTTCTAGGCGCTACAGTCGGGAACCGCGCGACCGCTACGGTCGCAGGTTCGAATCCTGCCTCGGGTATGGGCGTGTGTGATGTCCTTAGGCTAGTTAGCTTTAAGTAGGTCTAAGTGCTCAGAGCCATTTGAACCATTTTTTTATATTAAAAACATTTATGTAAACACATTGTTTGCCGCGCTATACGGTACATGTTGCACTCATGGCCGCCAGAAGTAGGATAAGTATGCTTGTGGCTCCTCGTAGACCTCCCTGAACCCACTGCATGACTTCACAGTGGCGTCTTACAGAGCCTACTCTAACCTAGTACAACTTAAATATGTATCTGACCACATGCATAGCTATTTATTACATTTCAAGGGAGGCTGTGACTCGTTATTCCACAAATCATCTTTGTTTACGCCTCCCCCACTCATTACTTCACCATTCCTTTTGCCTTCTTGCATAATAACGCTTTCTAGAAAGCACTGTACCTTCCCAAAGTTTGATGTTTAGCACAATTTTTACAATTAACATCTAAGAAACGTGTTAAGAATCTGTTGCGCAAAAAATATTTTTTTCTCTTAACTCCATTCAAACAATGAAAGTTGTAGACCAGCGTCAGGAACTTGGATAAGTCAAACATCACGAGAAGTCTTCCTGACGGTAATTACATTATTATGTATGTACTGAAAAGTGATTTCTTTATTTCTGGAACCACTCTGTATTGTTTTGGCTTTTCTAATGTTGGTCAGTGGTTCTGTCATGGCTTAGGTCAGTTCCGTTACTATCCCGTACATTATTCTCAATAATTCTGTACATAATTCCTTCCACAATACATTCTTATGAAAATAATCAAAGGAATTCATCATTGGAGAATTAAACGCTAATTCAATCTCGCAACACTTCCTGCTGCCGATCGTTGTCGTTATATCAACCTGGTCTTTTAAAAAAATCTATGATATTATAGAGCTCTGCATAATTTGCACTATTCTGCAAATGTAACAGGATAAAATGTGGGTTTGCCGACAGGATTCTCTCCATATTAATTTAAAAGTTAGAGGATTTGTCGTAAAAATTACTACGGTAGTGCGGGTTAGCAATTTCTTTTTCATATAAAGTTCTGTCTATATCGATCTGTTCGAAATGAAGCAAGCGGTAAAGCACCAAATGAGCACCACATTTTGCAACTGATTTATAATTGTCACTTACTTCTCAAGTCAGTCACTTCATCCATCGGAAATAGAATTTTCAGTAACATTTCTTGTTAGGAAAATTTATTCTTCTGTGGTGCAGATGCTGACGGCAATAAATTTAACTGTAAAGAAAAGGTGCGAGTAAAGAACGTGCAGCGCAGTCCGAGATTTCTCTTCTCGTCCCCTCACGGAACTGACTTCTTCAACTTTAGAACCCAATTTCGGCACTTGGACTGGACTTACGGAATGTTGTCACGAAGTTTCCTATAACGTGACCGGTTTTTGGCGACTTATGCGTGTACTGGTCGCTGACAAAGCCAAGGCAGCCGAGTTACAGATGTGGTTGCAGCAGCCTTGCGACCTTTATTTGTATCTTTTCTTGTTTATTTTGGCGACGTTATAACAGACTAGATACCTTACAGTTTACAGTATATACGCGGTTCCTTTTACGTGACAAAATCAATGTGAGAGATTGCGTAAATAATTCGCATTGTAATATTTATTTTACTTATATACACTGAAGAGCCAAAGAAACTGACACATCTATATAATATTGTGTAGAGCTCCCCGCGAGCACGCCGAAGTGCCGCAACACGACTTGGCAGGGACTCGACAATTGTCTGAAATAATGCTGGAGGGAATTGACACCTGAATCCTGCAAGGCTGTTCATAAATCTGCAAGAGTGCGTGCAGATCTCTTCTTAACAGAGATTGCAATGCAGCCCAGATATGCTCAATAATATTCATGTCCGGGGGTTTGGTGGTCATCGGAAGTGTTTAAACTCAGAAGAGAGTTCCTGGAGCCGCTCTGTAGCAGTTCTGGAGGTGTGGGCTGTCGCATTGTCCTCCTGGAAATCCCAAAGTCCTCGGAATGCACAATGGACATGAATGGATGCAGGTGATCAGACGGGATGCTTACGTACGTGTCACCTGTCTGAGTCGTATTTAGACGTATCAACTCCAACTGCACATGCCTCCGCCAGCTAGAACAGTCCCCTGCTGACATGAAGGGTCTACGAATTCATGACGTTGTCTCCATACCCGTACACGTCCGTCCACTCGATACAATTTGAAGAGAGACTCGTCGGGCCAAGAAACATGTATACAGTCATCAGTAGTGCAATGTCGGAGATGCTGTGTCCCGTCGCTCGTGCGCCGACTATAACACCACGTTCTAACTCGCTTAAATCTTGATAACCTGTCATTGTAGCAGCAGTAACCGAGCTAAAAACTATGCCAGTTACTTCCCAGTTACTTGCGTTGCCCACCGCATCGCCGTACTCTGTATTTCGTATTTGAATACGTATGCCTATACCATTTTCTCTGTCGCTCCTGTGTATGTGTTTAGTCCAATCATAATTTACAAAGATACGCAGAAGAAAGATACAAAGTCGAAAGACAGAAGGAGAAAAAGGTGGTCAGCAATTAGAACATGTCCGTCTAGGAACAGTAGGACTACACGATGTAGTCTGTAATGGCTCGGGAGAGAAGTAAACGGAGAGATAAACTTAGTACGAAAGGCGTATACGTTCAGTGGAGTGATTGACAGCATACTCTTTTCACTAACAAATTTATCTGTGTCTTCGGTCGTGAACACGCGGTCACACAATAGAAAGTACAGCCCTACGATATTTAGTCTTCATTGCCCCGTCACTCGCCACTTTCCGTCATACAAAGCGCATGTTACCAGTATGTTAACTATAATTAGCCGTTTGTGACACCATCCTACGAAACGTAACAACAACTGGAGTTCGCCATTGCCCCTACAAATAATCACCCGTCATCCACGAGTGAAGGAGTTCGTGTCAAACGAGTTTTTGCTACCTTATGTATGGGTCATCTGACACAGCTGAGACAGATCTATGTACCGGATGGAGAGAAAGTTAGTGACTGCAGGTATTAAGTTTCATTCTCAGCATCGAGGATCTCGTGTTAGTTTTACAACTCTTAAGAGCGTTGCTTGTTACACGTCCGGAAGTAATGTGAACTTAATTGTGGAAGTTATTAAGATTGATCTCTGCGGAAAGAGTAGTTGCACCGAAGAAATACTATTCGTGTCATCCAATGAATCAAAAGCAAAAATCACCGGACGTAAAAAAAATTGAGATTTAGTAAAAAAACATGATGTAGGAAATGAAATTTTTAAGTCAGTTAATACTTACTTTCGTAATATTCGAGAATACATTAAATAGCAAGCAGCTTTGTCCACGCTTGAATATTCAGTCGTTATTTAGACTTCTTCTGAATGCCACATCAAAATTGTCTGTGGCAGGGCGCCAGAAAAGCTGCGTCTGCGGGTGATTCAGCAGAGGTCGTTAACCAAATTGCTTAGTGACTTAATGTAGACCACTTGCAGCGAAGCAGTGAAGTTCTTCTAAGAGAAGCCATCGCGCCCTGTCCTCTCTCAAGCTACCTCTTCGCTGGAATTTAGTTTTACCCCTTTCAAAAAACATGAACACGACTACGTCACAAACAGTAGCAAAATACTCATCATTTTCTTCATTTATATTACAAACTGCGAACATATCTTATTCACTGACTCGCAGTTTACATTGCATCTTATGCTATTTTATCCTTTGTTTTTTTATTGGAAAAGCATAAAAGAAAGATAAAAACGAATTCCAGATTACTGTACTCAGTTATTCCCCAAGTACTCAATCTTTCGAAGGAGACAGAAAAACAAATGAGCCGCATCGTGACGTCATCGATGCAGGAAACTGTTTTAGCCGTCGGCTCGCATGATCTGGCTGGTCCATAGGCAAAGGGAAGGTAAAGAGAGACTGCGGCACACTGATAAAAGCACACTACGACCCAGCATTTCAACAATGTATGATACTGGTATGAATGTCAACGTATCTGGTCGTACAAAGAGATCAACTCATAGGTGCCTTCAGTAATACGGTCGGCGTGCTTCAAGCCATATAATGGTCGAAGGTTCAGGAACTTACGGCAAATGCTAATTTACGTCAATTATTTCAAGTGTATCTACAATACATGAACGCATTGGTTGTTTTGTACTAATGGACACCATTTGCAACACTATTACATTCATATGCGCACGCTATTTGTTCGTGGTGCTGACGGGCACAATATCTGCCACGAAAATGAAAAAAATATCTAATGAACTTGTCTTAAACTTACGCATTTAAAAGCAATAGAAGATCGTTACGGTCGGGAAATGTTTGTGTCGAGCTTGTCTAAAGCAACAAAGTAAATGGAATAACTCGTGGCCAAGACATTAGGCTAATTCTTTGCGTAGCAGTTACAAGAAGTGGTCAAAATTTAATACAGTGCCCATATTTTAAGCGGTCATTCTGTCACAATTTGACGAGCAATCTGGTGTGACCTGCGGTATTTTACTGCGTTATTATTTAATCCGCGGTGATGCAGTATCCTGTTAATATAACACTTGAGAATTTTAACTTAGCGCAGAGCCGTTATTTCTATAATTCTCAACATCACTGTCTACACATCTGCAAAAGATAAGATGTAAACGATGGTAATACGTCTACAGTGTAGACTTTTGCGTGCTGTTTTACGAGCGGATGACCTCCAGAAAGGTTGTAGCTCCGTGCAACGTTGCACACCGAGGACGTGATTGCGGTCCGTATCATCTCTTGTTCCCCACGATTCACTCTCCCCCTAGCAAGATTGTGGGAAGTAGTAACATGGCTCAGTCTCTCGGTCTTTATTGACAAGAAGCGGGTAGTAAATCCCTACCTTGCCATTCTAGGCTAGATTTATGGTGTTCATCTATTTTATTTCAGGGTGATCTCTTAAAGACATCAAGGCCGAGTGCCCAGCCTCAGAATTGAACTAGTGTTCTGTCCCTGCGGTGTAGTTTTAGTTAAATGTTCTTGGTTCTAGTTTTTCCATTTGTCATTCACGAATTTCTCAGTGTGTCGCAGAAAATAGGTGTGTATGTACTGCATTCTGTCACAGTATTTAAAGAACGAACTTCCATACAGCTTAGCTTTTCGATCCAGATTTTAAGTCGAAGAATTGTTTTACTACCTGTATACACTGTCCAAGAGGCGGCGGTAAGCGTTTTCGTGAACAAGCTATTTTCCTTTTGTCAGCAGCTTTTAGTAGATAGGGGCAATATCTTGGGGAAGATTTCCATTATAACTGTCTCAGACTCTTCGAGGTTTGTAGTGTTTGGAAGCGTTTCTGCGCAAGCCTAAATGTCAGAGGGTTGTCCAGTTAGCTATTGGAGACATTTTTGGGACGTCAGCGTATAAACGAGAGTGGCGACCTGTCGTATCAGGGGGTAGCAGCAGACAGAGGAAGAGGTGCCAGACCAAATGGGAATCCTGGTACTGAGACAACAGCCACGCAGTAACTGTAGAGCTTATTAGCCAGTAGTTCAATGGTAAAAAATTCTCTGAAGTATCTATGCGCTAGAAAAAAATGCAGAGGGCGAGTTTCGGCCTCCTGCCTCGCGTGGAATAAAGGTGTAAGTTTTCACCGACTCGTAGTTCTCATCCTCGAAGACATATGTTGTCATTTAGCAGTGGAATTCATACGTTTTAGGAGGAGGGTTGTGTAAGGTTGTACTGCTAATACCAAGCTGAATGGTTTATTCTAAGAAACAGATGAGATTTGTAAAAGTAGAAGAAAGTGAACTATTTTACGGAAACTGAAGAGTTTGTTTCGGTTGTCCAGGCTCATCATTTTTAATTGCTGTCTCGAGGCCTATCTCAGATCTGAAGACCTAGCAAGGAGGAAGCTGTGTTAAGCACAGGAAGCGGTACTTTTTGCCCCGATCAGGCTTTCTCTGACTGCATTAAGGCAGTAACAAGGCGAAAATCTGTAGCGTAACGGTTGTGACTGATGACTATCGCATGAGTCAAACCTGTCTATCTTACCCTTGCTATAACAACTGCAAAAATAATGAAATACCGAAAATGGGGCAAAGTCGGCAAATAAACTGTTTTTCTTTCTGTCCTTTTGAGTATTACGCCGCACAGCGTAATCAGTTGCGTTCTCTCTCATCTGGGCCATGTGGTCGATAGCAGCCGATGTCCTTTCGACTTTCAGAAAGAAGAGGGACGCTTACAAGGCAACAAACACATCTGGTGTGTGATAGTAAAAAATTATGTAAATTTTTCTTGAAAACTATGAAATAATTGATTATTAATAATAAGAATTGAATGTTTAGTATAATAAATTAATTACTGCTCATAATAAAACTATGTAAAATTTATTAAGCAACTCGTATTTCTTGGTGTGAGCCGTTTTCATAGATTTATCTGCATAATGATATACGTTACTGCACCAGTGAAAAAGACCCGGTGCAGCGCCTCATCAGATGTAAAATAAAGCGTTACGCTACAGTAGTCACAAAAGAGTAGAGGCAGGCACCAGTAGCAGTGGACATGCCGTTGCAGAAGAACGTTGTTCGTGGCGAAATCACTGACACACGAGCTATCGGTGTGATACGTTAATACCTGTAAATGCGGTGTTAATACCACTTCCCAGGGGGCCTGTCTGCGAACCCATAAACTGGCGCGTAGAGGGAGAGAGTCACGAGAGTACGGGAGCGAATTCCCCGGCCTACAATTGTAAAACTGAAAACTGTACAATATATCATTTCCCGCAACAATTACCCGATTGATCCCTTCCATGCAGTAGCAAAGACTATACCATCATACGTCCCCAAATAGCAATGGCCGACAAAACAGAGCATCGCGATATGATGTCAGTGCTAACGTCGTTCGAATAATATTGTTTCCTTTGTTAATTTCTATCAACAAGTAAACTTAACGCTGTAAGCTAGATCAGCAGTAATGCCCATGTGGTTTTTGCAATGTTATAGGGAAACGTTTTGTATTTTGATAAATTTAATGCGTGTTACAAAGATCGAATTCTGATAATCGACTAACTATAATTTATTTCAGTGGTGCAAATAGGCCTAAGCATGCTACATGTATTGTAATAACTGTTACAGACAATTTAAATGTGGAACTATTTCATTTGAATGGTCCATTGTGCATACAAAGTGTAGTATAGTAATCGCACTTGGGTTGTCAACATGTGCTGTTCAATCTATAAGTTTTTCAGTTGTGGATGCAAGCCATGTGATTTTCTTTAATATTATAGAATAATTTAGCTATGACCGCAATGCCACGTATGTTTTGAGCTTAAAGTCTTACGTATTTTGAGAACAATGTTAGTTTGATGCAGAGTTCCAATTATCGTTCGCAATCAGAGATCTGTAACTATACTCACGCCCGTGTGTGTGTGTGTGTGTGTGTGTGTGTGTGTGTGTGTGTGTGTGTGTGTGTGTGTGTGTGAAGAGCAAATATTAAAGATATTAACATCTCAGTGGACATTTTATCAGTTAAACTGAAAATGGAACTTAATGTAGAATACAGGATAGAGAATCACAGCTGTTGCCATGGCTCGTCTCTTTTCCCTAGTAGCAGAGTACACAAATTTGTTTTCTTTACAGGAAAATTGTCAGCGTCTCCAGATGTGTAGGTGTCTAATAATAAAAGGTGTGATATTTCCATTACTTCTATAACATCCTGCATAGCACGGGGCAGACTGCGCCCCTCCCACAAACCACCGACAGGCATTGTGCATAGTTCTTTCACTGTAGGTAAATATACATCACGTTGTTCAGCGCTCGTATGTTACTCAGTGAGCATTTACATTTTGTTTCCAGTTGCTTGTCCAAAATTTCTCAGAATGGTAGTAAACTGACATAAATTAACTTTTTCTGACTTGTGAAATGGTATAATGTCGTCCGTCAGAGGCAACACTGATTTTCAGGCAAATGTTCGTGAGAAAAAATTTATCTGTTAGGGATGTTAATTTTCGTCACAGTGTGAAACTTAATTTTTGGAAATAGCTATCAATACGAAGCTAAGTCTTTCTTTTAAGGATGTTAGCCCAGTAGGGTATGGACCACAGATTCCCTCTACTATGGGAATGTGGAGGCGAGGTGTTAGTAGACTGCAACTTCGAGTCTTATTCTTGAGGTGTGTTTGGACAGGAAGATGAAATGATGTTCGCAGGAGGCATAATGCCAGCTTCAGGTTTTGGTCCAGCACTTTATGTTAATGTCAAAGAAAGGTTTATTCCACAAATGCTCCCTCAGAGGATAAATTTTTATTTGGTATTCTTCAATTCTTACTACCGTGAATTTCCATAAATATTGTATCGTCGGCAGTGAATTGAAATTAGTGTAAGTTTCAAAATGCCACACACTCCACGATAATAGTGAAAGATTCAGCACGGAAACATCACTCGGGCTTTGGCTATGCCACACTACATGATATCCTTTCTTCCAGTAGCGTTACTCGAGAAAGGTATCTGCATGTAGGAGAGCTTTTGCAAAACTTGTTAAGTGAGGTATTGGCTGATACGAACTATCGATCAGGCGTGAAGTCATGCCTACATACGTCCTTCGTCAAAAAAACTGCATGCAGAAGGAAAGCAGGGTTCGAGTACCGACCTGGCACACAGCTCTTGGCGCGCGTGCGCGCGCTTTTGTTTGTTTGTGTGTGTGTGTGTGTGTGTGTGTGTGTGTGTGTGTGTGTGTGTGTGTAAGAGAGAGAGAGAGAGAGAGAGAGAGAGAGAGAGGCGAGGGATGGTGTTGGCGTTATTTATTATTCACCTATTCTCCATATTATGTTTCCCTTAGCCACTGTTACAAGCTCTAACTGTAGTATATATATTCTAATCCATAGTTCAAATTTCTGACGCTCTCCGCTGCAGTCGCTGTACATGGGGTGAAATTAAAACATGCAAAATGGCGGCAAGACACATCCCTCCAATTTATCGTGTGTCAAGCCGCGTGTCCATCGTATATGATGTCACAAATCAACATGACAGTAAGCCATGCCTCTCTCCTACAATCATACTGCAGTATTTTATCACGAAACAGCTAATAACAGTGAAGCTGTGCCAGCTGGTGCGGAAACTTGAACTGTGGATAGGAACATACATAGCCATACTATTTCTATTTTACCCAAAAATTCTCTTGCCTTTTTATAATAGTAGTACTCTTTTCCATAACTATGTTGCTCACACTGTTTGTTGCTTGCCTCTTTTCCAAACACATAATTATCAAATCACAACCAGTTTCATTATAGTACACTGAAGCCCCAAAGAGACCAGTATAGGCATGCGTATTCAAATACAGAGATACGTAAAAACGCAGAATACGGCGCTGCGGTCGGCGACGCCTATAAAAGACAACAAGTGTCTGGTGCAGTTGTCAGATCGGTAACTGCTGTTACAATGGCAGGTTATCAAGATTTAAGTGAGTTTGAACGTGGTGCTACAGTCTGTGCACGAGTGATGGGACACACCATCGCCGAGGTAGCGATGAAGCGAGGATTTTCCCAGGGGCGGTGGCGGTGGCACCACCCCCCCCCCCTCCCACCGCGCCATTAGCTCCTCCTCTTTGACCGACATCTAGAGTCGAACCTGGATTTTCCCGTACGACCATCTCACGAGTATACCTTGAATATCAGGAATCCGGTAAAACGTCAAATCCCAACATCGCTGCCGCCGGAAAAATATCCTGCAAGGACGGGCCCAACGACGATTGAAAACAATTATTCATCGTGACGGAAGTGCAACCCTTCCGCAAATTGCTGCAGATTTCAGTGCTGGGTCATCAACAAGTGTCAGCGTGTGAACCATTCAATGAAACATCATCGATATGGGCTTTCGGAGACGGAGGCCGTGTTCCCTTGATGATCACACGACACAAAGGTTTACGCCTTGCCTGGGCCCGTCAACACCGACATTGGACTTTTGATGACTGGAAACATGTTGCTTGGTCGGAAGAGTTTTTCGTTTCAAATTATATCGATCGGATGGACGTGTACGGATATGGAGACAACCTCATGAATCCATGGATCCTGCATGTCAACAGGGGACTGTTAAAGCTGGTGGAGGCTCTGTAACGGTGTGGGGTGTGTGCAGTTGGAGTGATTTGGGACGCCTGATACGTGTAGTTATGACTTACAGGTGACACATGCGTAAGCATCCTGTCTGATCACCTGCATCCATTCATGTCCATTGTGCATTCCTACGGATTTGTGCAATTCCAGCAGGACAATGCGACAGCCCACACGTTCATCATTGCTACTGACTGGCTCCAGAAATACACTTCTGAGTTTAAACACTTCCGCTGGCCACCAAACTCCTAAGACATGAATATTATTGAGCATATCTGGGACGCCTTGCAACGTGCTGTTCAGAAGAGTTTTCAATCCCTCGTGGGACACCTCTGCAGGATTCATGGTCTCAGTTTCTTCCTGCGGGATTCATGGTCTCAGTTTCTTCCATCACTACTTCAGATATTAATCGAGTCCATGCCAGGTCGTGTTGCGGCATTTCTACGTGCTCTCGGGGGCCTTACACGATATTAGGCAGGTATACCAGTTTCTTTGGTTTTTCAGTGGAAAGTCTATTTGAATTGTAGCTTTTCTGTGCTTATCTTGTAGTTATTAAGTTTATTTTTCTCTGATGGCAACATTGGTTCTGTAATACGTCCGTCCTTTTCTTTCTGCTCTGAAATTTACAATGTAATAATTACATTTATTTTTAAAATGGCTAATAATTTCATACTCCTCACTACCTCAATCATATATACTCACAACGAATATTGCTATCTATTTCCCATATATTTTTTAGTTATTAAGTTTATTTTTCTGTGATGGCAACCTTGGTTCTGTAATACGTCCGTCCTTTCCTTTCTGCTCTGAAATTTACAATGTAATAATTACATTTATTTTTAAAATAGAGGGCTAATAATTTCACACTCCTCACTACCTCAATCATATATACTCACAACGAATATTGCTATCTATTTCCCATATTTTTTCATCTTGAATTTTTCTACATCCTTTCCTTCAGCGTAAAATCTTGGTCACCTCTTCTTAGCTATGCCGTTTCACGGAAATGCAAGTGACGGTCCCTCGCCACAGTTAGGGACGATTTTGTTTAATGGCGTCCAGCAGCCGCCCATGAGCGTGCATCTGAGCTGTTAGATACTTGCACATTGTAATGTGCAGTCCGTGTCCGCCCATTACAAACAACTGTGCCTTCTCTTCCACCTATTAAACTTTCACGCAGTCCTCTTATCCGAAACGTGGCAAAAACCTTTCATATCCTTCGTATCTCTTCATCTCTCAGTATATTCATTTCAGGCTAAACAAACGCGGTGATGGTATTGGCGTGTACTAAAGTGGTTTCAAGACCACTTTAAAAACAGGCAGGAATGAGATGTCTGTAGGAATGGAAAGTCGTCCTAGAAACATGTTTTCTTAGAGTACCACAACGGTTAGTCCTGAGGCCCTTGCCTTATCAATCAACCTCGTGTCCCCAAAAGTTAGCATATATGGCCAGTTTTTCCCTCTGTCGAACAGTAAAGTCAGTATTCCTATTTTCTGCCAGTGACGCATCTTTCTCTCTTCCTTTGTCCGCAGCTCGTGGTCTAGTGGCTAGCGTTGCTGTCTCTGGATCACGGGGTCCCGCGTTCGATTTCCGCCCTGGGCTGGGGATTTTCTGTGCTCGGGGACTGCGTGTTTGTGTTGTCCTCATCATTTCATCATCATCATCATCATCATCATTCGTGACGGCGGTTAAATTGGGCTGTGTAAAAATTGGGACTGTGTATGGACGCTGATGACCGCGCAGTTGAGCACCCTACAAACCAACCATCATCATCATCATCATCATCATCATCATCATCATCATCATTATCTCTTCCTTTCTTTATGAGTCACGCCAGTTTCTTTTCCCGTACCTTCAATAATTGTATGTTATCACGTACCTCGTTCTCTCCGTCTTCTAACCGTTTCTTTCATTTCTACGACTGCTAGCGTTTATTGTTTAAACATACCTTCCCAGAATTTTTATTTCTTATTTTACTTATCATGAAACAACGTGAACTGTGTGTTTTTATCTGCATTACTGTCATTTCTGAAGTTAGTGTTCTATATGAGATGTAACTTATAGCATATCATCATATATGGAATGTGAACGATGTAGAATGCCTGATTAGACGTAAGAGAGGGACCGATGGCGTTAATACTGCCAGATTAGACGAATAAAATATAAAAAAATATTGTAGAATGCTAATACCACATAAGGCGTAGTGCACAGGCTTTCTTTCAACTTCTTCAAATGTTGCGTCACTTGTAAATAAATGTGACTTCCATAAGCGTTAGTGCCAGAGAACCACCATTCCCCTCGTCTTTTACATCGTCCCGTGTAAACTGTTTATGGCAAACTTCAAGGACTCTTAGAACCAAAACAACTTCCAATTCAGATTTATGTAAATTGTTTGCATAAGAGGTGTCTGGAGGACAAACTTGTAAGATACTTGACTCGAATTCCATAGAACTAGAGTTCGAACTCCGTGAGGCCATGCTGGTAGGTTTTTTTTAAAATTATTGCTGTTATTATTATTATTATTATTATTATTATTATTACAGAAGATACAACTATAGCCTGCTCCCTGTGCAAGTAAGTATTCCATCTCTCAAAGCTTTCAGACACAGTCAGTAAATTGCTTAAAAATAAATAATCGTTTATTGAATATGAAACGGCAAACTACATTGACATCATGGATCAGATATACAGAAAACCATTCTGTACGGATCCAAAAATCGATAGCAACACAAGGTAACATGTGCGTCTGCACTCTGCCGTCCGTTTTGCACACCCACAGTGTCATCCGACAGAACAAATAAGTAGAAGGGTACGAAACGGTCTTGATGGCTATGAGACAAAAATGGTAGGCAGAATTTCTGAAAGAACGCGAAACAAAATTAAAGTATCATTAATGGCGACAATGTCTGTGTTTATGCAGTAACTGAATTTATCATACTACAATGTCCGTTAGACGTGCACCCATGTCTAAAGGACATTGTATTGTAATAGATGCAGTTACTTCATAAACACAAACACTGTCGCCATTATGATATAATGACGCCTGGCGGGGCTAAAATGGCGATACAAAATAATATTTGTCTTCTTGTGCTTAGTTTCATGGATGTGCGAACATTTGGATCGTGATCGCTTAACGTATGGAGGTTTGGACCGGCACTGGAGGAGTGCGCATGTAGCCGAAGTTGTTAAGGCGACCGCTCATGACAAGTAGGAAATTCGGGTTCGAGTCCGGTGCAAAATTTTATTTGTCACAAGTATTTGACGCTGATATTTATTCACAATATGTGAAACTGTTTCAAAATTAAAAGTTGCCCCTTCCCTCACGCTATAGCAGGGATCAAAAATTAATAGCAAAGAAGATAATATTAAACACTCCACTATCCATTGCTTAAAAAACATACATCACGGAAAATCTGATCTCGTCCGTGAAACCTATATAAAAATAAACTTTCCAAATTACCGTAAGCTCCACCAGAATATTGTGTTCGGTGTAAGACCATAGATCCAGCATCGCAAGTCCTCTGCTGTATGTTGAGCGTACTGAAAGTACCACAGAATAAGGTTTGGCTAGCGTTTAGATGGACCTAAGTAAATCATAAAATCTACTGGGTTAATTACACAATACTAGTAAGTCTGGGATAAGCAGTACACTTCATAGTATTTGTCTGGTGTATAGCCGTGTACGAAGGTAAAACGTGGATGACGAACAGTACCGAAAAGAAGAGGATAGAGGTTTTTTACACTTGCTACTACAGAAAAATTCTGAGGGCTATAAGAATACACCGGGTAACTAACGATGAGATACTGAATAAAATCGAGCAGAAAAGAAACGTAAGGCACAACGTGATTAAAATTAGGAATCGACTGATAGGACACATCCTCAGGCATCAACAGTCCGTGACAGTGGAAGGATATGGAAAACTGGGAAGACCGAGGCTTATGTACAGCAAGCACGATCAGATGGATGTAGTAGGTTGTAGTAGTTGTGCAGAAATGAAGAGGCTTACACAGGGTAGACTAGCATGGAGAATTGCATCAAACTATCCTTTCGAACTGAAGATAACAACACCAACAACAACAAATATAGGAAAAAATAGATAAATATATTTGTTTATATGAAGAGTATACACGTTACATTGTAATGAACATCTTTGCTGAGGTGACAACTCGTTAAATAAAAGTCTCGAAACAGTTTTAATAGAACTGATACACATTAAACGATAACAGAAGCTATGAGATCTTCCGCGAAAATAAAGCAAGTTGATTAACAGTATGGTTTCGAGTTTCCAGCTGACCTGGCGATACCATTCTCTGCACAGTGTTTCGACGACTGACCGACTTGCCGTCTTCATGTAATCTGAACTGTGGTCCTATGTATATTTTCTGTTTCGACTCCAACCAGAAATCTCTATTAGTATATAATTACGCATGCTCGTACAAGGTGGATTTAATAATAATGTAATGATATATCGATGACTTCGTTCTACTGTTTAAAAGAAGTGAATCCATCTCAATAGTTATTGTTGAGGTTTTCAGTGCGGAGACTGGCTTCACGCAGTTCTCTACGCTATCCTTTGCAAGCGTCATCATCTCCGAGCAAGTACTACAACCTACCTCAATTTGAAATTGCTTACTGTATTCCTCTTTTGCAATTTTTAACCGCCACACTCCCCTCCAGTACTAAACTGCTCAATGGGATTGTCCAAAGTACTGTTTTGCATTATTGGGATATGAATCAGCTATCGTAATGTTAATCGCTGCCATATTCAGCTGCTTGTCTGCCGTGGTCACTAACACAAGTTGGATGAAATTAGACGTACCCTTTGGTAATATTCATACATTCTATGAGATGTGAACTGTATTTTATACGTACACGCAGAAAGCTACGAGTAAGATGTCTTAGTGGTTTATGTAATGTTAGTGGTTTATGTAATGGTCTCGCATTCAGCAGGAGCGAGACTGCAGTTCACGCCCGTTCATCCAATTTTACATTTCCCGTGCTTTCCTTAAATCAGTTAAGTCGAATGCTGCGATCTTTCGTTTTAAAAGAACACGAACTTTATTTTCTACCACATTCTCCCGCAGACTGAGCTTGTGTTCCGTCTCCAATAAACACTTCGTCCACGAAACGTTAAACCATTACGGACCTTCCCTCCTTTACATAAAGAGACAGGAAAGATACATTAGGAAATACGTCCAATCCGATTGAGACATCCTCTTAACTTGTATGCAGATAATGGTCAGTGAGTTACTACCAAAACTCTACCTCGTGATGGCTGGTTGTAGTGTGCTGTCCTTAGGTTAGTTAGGTTTAAGTAGTTCTAAGTTCTAGGGGACTGATGACCATAGATGTTAAGTCCCATAGTGCTCAGAGCCATTTGAACCATTTTTTTTACTACCAAAAAAATCTTCTCTTATAGACCTACGATTAAAAGCCATAAACGAACGATCAAACTGTTAGAGCCGGACCATTGTGCACACTTAGATTGAACATGAAGATAAGACTCACCAAAATGTCTGTTAAAAGACACCACATTACGGTTTCATCTACATCTACATTACTGTTCTGCAGTTCACCAGTGCTTGGCAGAGGGTTAATAGAATCGCTTTCTGACTACTTCTCTACCGTTCCACTCTCGAATAGCACGTGGAAAAAAACGAACGCGTAAGTCATTGCGTGCTAACTCTTATTTTATTAAGATGGTCATTTCTCTCTATGTAGCTATAAAAACATTTTCGCATGCCTAGGAGAAAACTAGTGATTGAAATTTCGTGAAAAGATCTCGCCGCAACGAGAAACGCCTTTGTTTTAATGATTGACACCCTAATTCGTATCATATCTGTGATTCTATCCCTTTTTCGGAACAATACAAAAAGAGCTGCCCATCTTCGGACTTTTTCGACGTCCTCCGTAAATCCTATCTGATACGGATCCTATACTGCGCAGCAGTACTCCAGAAGAGGACGGTCATGCGTAGTGTAGGCAGTCTCTTTAGCAGACATATTTTATCTTTCAATTAGATTAGATGTAAGTGGTCTGTCAATAAAACGCAATGTTTGTTTCACCTTCTCGACGTCATCATTTATGTGATAGTTCCAAATTAAATTGTTCGTAATTAAATGCTTAGTTATTTCGTTAAACTGTCAGCCTTTAGATATATGTGATTTATTGTGTAACCGAAATATAACGGATTCCTTTTAGTACTCATGTGGATGACCTTGCCCTTTTTATTGTGTGGATTGAGTTGCTTGATTCCCACGATAAATATACCGTGTCTAAGTAATTTAGCTATGGTTTTTGATCTTCTGATGACTTCACTGGACAGTAAACGACAGCATCATCTGCAAATAGTCCAAGAGGGCCGTGCAGATTGTATCATAAATCATTCCTTGGGAAACAGCAGAGGTCACTTCTGTTTTACTAGATGATTCTCTGTCAGTTACGAGCTCTTACCTTTTTGACTGTTCACATGTAGTATGAATGCTCTTTGGGGTAATGTTTATCTTTCTTATGTCATTGTTATCATAGCATTGTAGATGCACTGTTTTTCTTTTCGCCCAATGATTTTTTTCCGTACAGTATTAGAATTCTAACTGAAGGCATGATTGTGGTTACACGAAGTTATATATTTTATAAGTATATCCAGTAGTGGAAGAATAGCAGTTGCAGTTTGCGTAAGAAACGTTAATAAGTAAACAGGTAAATGAAAGTACGAATAAATAGCGGGATCTCTCTTGTAGGAATACTCTGCACGGGACAAACATTGTAGCGTTACTTTCAAAGAAATGCCAATTAGATTTTGATCTTCTTCACATTTTAAGTCATCCGTTGCGTATTGCTAAATGACTTGTTGTTCGTGCTTGGATCGCTTAGGTTTTCTGCACCTTTCAGCATTATCTGGCGAACGCTATGTCTGAATTCGATTTCGTACTCCGTTGCGCCAATCGTATGGCTGCGCATTTTCTGCTGAAGCCAAGATGATAAAGCGAAAAAACGGCACAGTAAACCGGCAGAAGTGGAAAACCGGCTGCCGTTTTCCTTTGACTGCGTTTTTGTGTCGCAATCCGCCCCTGGGGAGAGGAAATGAAAGGCGTATCTGCAGGGGTCGATCGGGCTAGTGAGGCTCTTTGCGAGGCCAGAGGCTGCAGTTGGCAGCAGCGGGCGGGCCGCTCGCTCCTGGTCGGCCCCCACTTACTGTCATCGGGAATCGATTACCGCAGTTCCGATAGTTCGAACTGATCCTGCTCCAGCTGTAGTTGGGCGCCAGGTGGGTCGCTCGCCCCCTACCAGCGGCGGAAAGGATGCCTCATCAGAGCTCTGTCCTGCATAATTTCCTCTCTGTCAGCGAAAGGCCGCATCGTGGTATGAGGAGTGTGCGGACAGCGGCCACGCTACACTTAAGCCGTGGTGTGTAGACGTCTTGGCACGAATCTGGATTCGGCTTCCTCCCGCCCTACGATGTTGCGCTGTATTTATTATTTTCAATACATTTTTCTAAAAAATTGTTGTGTAGCACCGGTTGTTCTACGTTGCGGCGGGTCCAGGCTTGGTACTCCGCAACATCTGCCTTTCTTGTGTTTTTCTCTTCTGCTTACTTATCGTTTTCTCTCTGTCGCTGTTCGTTAGCTGATATTGTCTACTTTCTCTCCCTTTCTTTCTTTTTAACATCGCTTCAATTCCTTGATGCAGTAAGCACTGTCTTCTCAAGATGTGGCGCAGTCAATATTTCCACTTGTTCCTTATGGCGTCTAAGATGTTTCTGTTCTCCCCAACTTTCCTCTACACCTCCTCGCTTCTGTTCCCCAGCTCACATCCTGCAGTTCCCTCCATATCTTCATTTCCTACGTATCCAGCCTTCTTTCCTCCTCTTTTAATAACGTCCGATGCAGATAAAGCTATGTGGCATATGTAGCATATTTTATTCCGTGGCGATCTAAATTCTCAGTCTTACATCCATGTCACATATTTGGTGCCCCGTTATAATATTTCCCAAGTACTTGAATTTTGCAACCTGCTCTTGTTGTTGTCTTTCTGTATTGATTTTGGCCTTTTCTCCATTTCCTCCCAAGATCACGCTTTTGAACTTTTCGGTCAAATGTTTGCGTTAACGAAAGCTTCACTACATATAAATTACAATTTTTTTTTTGTTAATTTCATAGCCGAGCGAAGAGTGGGAAATGGGCAAATGACCAGAGTGACGTCTGGCTTAGCATTAAAGGGTTTATTTTCTTTACGGTAATCTGGGTAACTAAGAAAAACTTAATTAGAAATTTGAAAGAAATTTTAAATATTTCACGAAAAGCTACTGCTACCTATGTAAATCAACTGTCAAAAATTTGAGCTTCTCAAGGGCTAGCCATTTTGCACATAAGAAGTTGCATCATTGGTGTGATATTTAACTGTCAAAAATGCTCCCTTAGAACCAAATACTAAATTCAGGACATTTCGAGAACAAAGGACGTTAGGAAAGCGATTTTGTAAATTTTTCTATGATTATACTTAAGTGTTGTCATAGTTCTATAGATGACTACTGTGTCTCCTGCAGCCATTGATACTTCACACCTGAAAGCTGATCTTTCGCCGAGTCGACTATGGAATGTCTCAAGCAGCACCTGAGGTGCACAAGCGTGGCCGACTACCACAGACGCCTAGCGAATGTGGAAGGTCTTCCAGCAACGCCGAAGGCGGAGAGGCGTGTGAGAAGGACCGAGTTCGGCAAAGGTCGCCCAGGAGGGCGGAACTGGCTCGAGAGTAGAGACCCAGTCTTGTTGTGTTTGACATTTCCACACCTTTCTGTACCGTCGTCGTCGGGTGCAGCTCGATTCTGAGTATATATAACTTCTTCCTGTATAGAGTGAACATTTCAATTGAGCACCTTGTGGTATGACACGCAGATAAAAGTAGTAGTCGTCAGATGTTGACGGAAAACAACATGTCTGTCAGTGATGATGGAAAATTTTGCACAAGGTGCTATCAGTCACTAATTGGTCATTTCATACCTTCTCAAGCAAACTGCACTGACTTATCATTCGCAGAAAAGCGTCCTCTTGTGTCATTCCACACATTTATCAACATTCAGCAGTATCATGGAATAATTCAAACAGAGCAAAATCGGGTCATCTTCCACTTCCCTCAAATCTTGGAAGAAGTAGTAGAGTTGCTGCCAAGCAGTTTTATAGATACTGCGTCCATCGTTATCACTAGCGAGTTGCCATCGATTCCTGTCAAGCTGAAGGTCGATATTCGACCACAAATCATGCAAGCTGCTTTTAATTTCCTGAAGAAGCACGACCATCTGTAAGGCAATGTCAGTCCCATCAATTTCGAACAAATGCGAATGATTCGCATATTCAAAAAATGTTGCTTCAAATCTGTCGTCAGAGCCAGTAAAAATGCGGAAAAAAGTCGAGTTCTGCGTTACTGACCGCACTTCGCGGGAGTATGAGCAAAAGAGACTCTGCTGATGTATTCAAGATTCCGCACATCAGGCAAATTTAAGGCGCTACCCTGAGGGAGGCAACACTTACATGGCAGCTGCAGCTGCTGTTCTTTGCGCAGTAGGCTTGAAGCTGACCATCGTATGGCGAAACAGTGATTTCGATCCGATTTTGTCGCGCACACATGTCATTTACAGAAATAAACAAAAGCAGTCGATTCACGAAATGCTTCTGGCAAAGTAGATGATCGGCGAAATGTACGTCGGAACAACTGGTCCAACTATTCTCTCCTTTTCTGATCTCGATGGAGGAGGTTGGTCGATCCACTGCTTCATCAACGGTGACATAGTAGAGCACGGTTTGAGGTTATTGCGGTCTGCAAACAGAGATGCGAGTAGTTGATGTGATACTGTTAGACATGAGCATTTTAGTGACTATCTAAAAATTACTGGTCAAAGCATGACTGTGGCTTTGCATCGTAGTTACAACACGTATTAGCTACATCAGCTATCATTTTCGGACTCCTGTCGTTTATCTTCTTCATCAAATACAGTCATCATTCGTGGCTCGCTGTAAATTGTAATCAGGAGTCCCAAAAGAACGTCCTGACATGCAGAGCCGAAAATCAAATGATTTTTATTGGTTTCGTGCGTGTCACTCTAGGTGAAGTTCATGGAGATGTCGCTTCAGTCTGTTCAGATTGGAAGAATTCCTACTGCTGTATAAAGAATTTCAGCCACTTGTCATTAAAGAAGAGTTCGAAGAAAAGAAGGGAGAAAGCAGACAATTTGTCATACTGCTTACAACTGGGAAAACTTGATATCTATAATGCCACAAACATCTGGAAGAATATGCGTTCTGGTATCCTTATGCAAGCGGTACAAATAGGTTCGCAGAACATCGTGAAATATCCGTAATGGCCTTTGAGTACTTCCAGCAACGTATTGTGTGTAACGATAAAAGATTTTGGTTCAGCGAGTATCTTTTTACAGTCACAAAATACTTACGGAAAAGCGTCTGAATGCCATTGTCTTGGAAAATCAGCACTCCAGAATGTGGACAATCAATCGCGAAGGAGGTCACAGAACTGAGCTTGTATTTCAAGAATATGTTTTCTTAAGCCACTTAATGGAGAAGCATTTCAAACGATCTCATCGCAATGGTCAACCAGTAAGGACCTCCTCCTTGGTTCCTCACTGTGAGCCCGAAAGACCTTTTCTGCCCTGGAGTGATAAGCTATCTGTAAATTCTGGACGGTGCTGCCAGCGACAAAGCACATAAGAATCTGTCATTTGATGAAAAGATGGTATAATTACATAACTTTTCTGATCGTGTGATACGCTGATTTCATCATAGCTTTTCCAAGCAGTTAAACGGTGTAATTTTGAAGACAAACAAACTAACAGGAGGGTCATCGACTACTTCATCCGTTTTGAATGTCAAGTGAGACATTCTGTGCACGTTCTGTTCTAAATTGAAGACGCTCCTGCTGTGTATTTAGCTGGTGGAATAGGGTTCACCGAGCACGTAATGCATAGCAGTCGTGCGAAGCGTGATGAGAAAATGCGTCTGGTACGAAAGTATCGATACACAATCATCGCAAGTCTTGAAGGAAAGGGAATAAATCATGCAGATACGATTTTCCTCGTGAACTCTGCGAGAATAGAGTATTTCTGAGAATGGAGAACATAAAATAATTTTTTGAAAAAAACTCAAATGTTTTGTGAAATCACTTGTCCAAAAGTAAGGAATAAGATTGATTAGAGTAACATTTGACGTACGTTTGAATCTTGCTCGAAATCGTGTACTTCTTTTATCGAGAAAAGTAAGCGACTAAGAGACGTCAGTTCTAAGAGGGCGTTACTATTTACGTAACAGGCACTCTCTTTCCTAATGTTTGAATGATACTTTATTCAAACGTTCTTTAAACTGAAAATCTTTTGCATTTTTTACACCTTCTGGCATAGATAATCGAAATATACGAACAACCTACCCCTAGTGTCCCTTTCGGAAAATTTTATTAGTATCGACTGTTGGCGTTTGTAAGATCAGCTTTTTCTTTCAGAGTTACCTTTATTTCTGTTACAATAAATTCAAAGTTTGAAAGGAATTCGCAGAAAAAGGTAAAGGAGTTGTTCCGAGTTGTGGGAACAGTTACAAAGCATGATGAGAGAAAAAAGGTTTAAGAATGTAGTAGACAATCGCTAAAGTAAAAAATTTTCGTATATGACTGAACGCTCTTACACTCTTTCATACGACGCAGAACTGAACGACCTCTCCAACTTTTCTTGGAAAAAACCCGGGTCGGTAGGAACAGCGTTACTATCGCAGAATTTTTTTGTGGCATTCTCTAGAAGCGTTATATACGTGGGAAGAGCTCTTCACCAGTGTCAATACGAATCAGATTTGTGTATCACCTTTGTCTACACGTGATGATTTGTTTTCACATGCTAAGCTGAGATTTTTCAGCAAACTAATCAGCCTATCAGGTCGCTAGAAGTATTTGCAAACGGTTGAATGAACGCGATCAGTATTTCGTAACCAACTGATTATATGTGGGGCCATTTTGCTGGTCGTCCTCCCTGTATCGCTATTTCGTGACGCGCACCTTCCAACTCTCATGCCACATGGATGTGTGGGATGTCCTTAGGTTAGTTAGGTTTAATTAGTTCTAAGTTCTAGGTGACTGATGACCTCAGAAGCTAAGTCGCACAGTGCTGAGAGCCATTTGAACCATTTTTTAACTCTGATGCGAAACACTGCAAACAGCATGACTTCAAAATCCAACTGCGACCTACCGTCACCTACGGCCCTTCTAACTGCTATGTGGTCGTCAATTGTGGTTACTCAGGTATTAGCAGCTGTTTGTAATTATGTGACTCGACAGTGTACAACTCCTTTGCCCTGTAGGATGCCATCATCCGTAGACTTTGAAACACCCCCGTTTAATTTCTTTACTGGATTTTGTGTAATTTATCGTAGCCGCCAAACGTTAGTTATTATAATTATATGACCGTGTGCTTAATGGAAGAAAGGCTATCGATTTTTCTGCTGGTTTCGGGGGGTATTTCAACCGAGTGCGGCTGTTCTGCAACTGAATGGTGGAATGATTGAAAGTCTGTCTATTATTAAGGACCACAAAGGTTGCGATGTACAAACTGATATATATTTTCTTCTAACACACAAACGCTGAGGCAATTGCTACCTTCGCCTTACACGTCTAATCAAAGTTATATCTTTTTATTGGTTGTTGATTTTCAGTACTTCGTCACACGCAATGATGATGGTTAACATTCACAACAATCCTCACTGCAATCCATGGTTGTTGCTGGCCGACGCGGTTGATGCGAAACAAGTAATTCGGCACTTGTCACTTTCTGTTTCATATCACTTGCGAATCGGTATTAGTGAGGGTCAACCCCACGACGATCAGGGGGACGTGCTCACTCGTCATACTCCGGTGAATTTTACCGTTTACAACTCACTCGACCACCATTCTAGCCCGTCTTTCCCGCACTACCTCACACTCGACACTCTCCAGTACTACTCGACACTCATCTCCCTGCCTCCTGCAGCGCTTGACAATCGACTCCTGTCTACTATCGACCTTGGCGTCGGATACTAGCATCTATGTTCGTGGGATCTCAGATCCCTTACAACTTCACCCTTACTACAAAAAGACATCTGAGTTTCTTAACTCGATGAGGGTTGTTACGAGCACCATCTTCTATTTACACATGTGCGTCGCGATATATTCGACCCACGGTGAATCGTGTTAGCTTCAGTATGTGACTGTACCGTTGTAATTGCCATTGAGAAACATCCATAAATCGTAATTTCATCATAAAAGCGGGATTTTCTTCTTAATGAAGTAGTAGTGGAACCAGTTTACAGAAAAGTGTTACTATAAAAATGTAAATGAATCTTACTCTTAAAGTGTAGTTATCGCCAAGCACATTACCCTGCAGTGAGAATATTAATACCCAATGCTACCAGGCAATGCTGAGTCAATATAATACTTGCTGAGGCCACTATATTACTTACACGCTGACGGAAAAAATGACAACACCAAGAAATAATTAATGTAGAGTACAGAAATTTCGTCTAGGTAACATACTTAAGTAACGTAACCGCCACAAGGTTGAATGCAAGCGTGCAACAGTGCATGCATTGTGTTGTACAGGTGCCGGGTGTCAGTTTGTGGGATGGAGTTCCATGCCTGTTGCACTTGGTCCGGTTACTGCTGTTTGTGGATGACGCTAGAGTTGTCGGCAGATGATGTCCCATATGGGCTCGATTAGAGACGGATCTGGTGATCGAGCAGCCAAGACAATAATATGTCGACATTCTGTGGAGCATGTTGGGTTACAACAGCGGTATGTGGGCGAGGGCTATCCTGTTGAAAACACGCCTTGTAATGCTGTTCATGAATGGGAGCATAACAGATCGAATCACCAAACTGACATACAGATTTGCAGTTAGAGTCCCGTGGGATAACCACGAGAGTGCTCCTGCTGTCATACGAAATCGCACCCCAGACGATAAGTCCAGGTATAAGTCCAGTGTGTCTAGCACGCAGACATGTTCGTTGCAGGTCCTCAACTAGGCTCCTCCTATCCAAAACGTCCATCACTGGCACCGAGCAGAACCAGCATTCATTAGAAAACACAACAGATCTCCACACTGTCCTCCAATGAATTCTCGCTCGACAACACTGGAGTTCCAAATGATGGCGGTTTGGAGTCAGTGAAATGCACGCTACAGAATGTCTGGCTCGGAGCTGTCCATGAAGTAATCGATTTGTAAGAGTCCGTTGTACCACCGTGATGCCAACTGCTGCTCATATTGCTGCTGCAGATGCAGTGCGATGCACCGGAGCCATGCGCCGAACGCGATGGCCGTCATCCCTGTCTGTAGTGCCTCGTGTTGTCCGCAGCCCCGTCTTCTTGTGTCTTGTGACCGTAGACTCTCGTGACAACCGCTGCCACCAGTCGTGTATGGTGGCTACATTCCTGCCAAGTTTTTCTTCAATATCGCAGGAGGAACATCCAGCTTCTCGTAGTCCTATTGCACAACATTGCTCAAACTCATTGAGATGTAGATATTGGCGTCTTCGTCGCTTCAAAGGCATTCTTGACTAACATCAACTCACTACGTCCAATCTCAAAGATAACAAACGCCCACGATCGTTACGGCGTGTATTTAAAGCAAACCTGATTTGCATTCTCATGGTGACACTACTAGCGCCACTCTTACGCGACTGGCGCGAAAGTTTAATAGATATAATTTTTCAGATGTGGAAAGACGCCTACCAACTTTCGTGTATGCCGCACAACTCCTTCTTGGTGTTGCGATTTTTTCCGTCGGTGTATAAATTCGAAATGAATCACTAGCTCAGAAAAAATCGTCTACACATGAAATCTAGCACATGCAGCTATCATTAGGACAACAAAATTAATCTGAGCAACACTGTCAATAAACATTAAACAAACAGCTGTTTTATACACATTGACTGTAAAAAATTAACTCAGACTATTCTAACAATCACGAAAGTGCACTCAGAGAAAATGACTGAAATTTAATTATGCTTCCTTCGGGTTGTACTGCTATTGATAGCATTATCGTTTACAATAACCATATTAAGTAACTCATACAGTGACAAAGTAAACAAGATAGTGACTCAGAACAATAAAATACTGAGCTTGGGTATCTAAAGTTTGGGTAAATCTTCACTGAAAAGAAAAAAAACATGGTCTAACCAATGGTTCAAGAAATTACAGTTGTACTGCGCTGACTATGCGGTCTATCACTTTTTATATTGTTAGCGTGCTTGAAATCGTCGTTTATCATCTGAGCATATTTGTTCATTCTGTTGCTAGAACTAAGGCTGGACGGCATTACGTGCTGGCGGCACCATACACATCGCAGTTCCACCCCTCCAGCTCAGACGTTCAACCATAGCTGTCCGTCCTTCATTGCTAGCATGATAAAATTTTCAAGTTATTGCTCGAAAAACAATGTATATGTTCCTTCACAATTTACTGCAAATGTAAAGACATTTTCATTATTCAGAGCAAATATTTGTTTACAATATGTTTTACGTCCCTTATGTAGATTACTGTCGTCGTCTTGTTTCTTCGCCTTCGGCCATGTATGTACCACATGAAGTAATTCCTGGTGATATTGCCTTCCTTCCAGATTTCCTGTTTTCCAGTATGTCTTCATTCTTTCACTGTGTTCTTTTCTTAGTTCTTCTTTGCACACAGTGATGCGCTTTCTGACCTTTTCCTGAAAATATCGGAACTTCCGAATCTTGTTTCGAAAAGTTTGCCTGTCTAGAATTTCTGGGTCGTAACGTTGATTCCTGTTAAGTCTTTTCTCATTTCCGTGACACACCTAATTTAAGTTTTGGATTTTTCTCGGAACTGTCAGAAAGTCTTTTAGTCAGTTTTTCCGGATTCATTCGAACCCAGTGACGTTAAACTAAGTTCTCCTTTTCATGAGCGTCAGAGAGTTTTTCATTTTGGGTGTAGATCTCTTCATTACTTCTTATCCACATACTCCCAATTTTTCTTCGGTCGAGTGTTTTCCGTAGTGTCTTCCTTCTGTTTTTCCCCAACTTTTCAGTTTTTTCCCTTTTCGTTGAGAACTACAAATTCCGCTGCACGAGGGCACACCGGTTTGTTGGGTTTTTATTTTTGCTGAGAGTGAATTTTTATTGTAAATGTCCTTCGATAACTGATAAGCTCTTTCCATTTTTGGGCTCAGTTTTTTGTTTGCTCCTTTATCAAGACCGTTTGGGTGTATTATTTCCCCTAAGTGCTTAAATTTATTCACTCTGTGGATTCTACCGTATTTTGTACGTAGAACTTTTGGGACCTTTCAATGTTTGGTTATGAATTCTGCCTCCTTGAAAGAAATTTGTAATCCAGCTTTTTCCATCGTCTCTTTCAACAGGTTGATTGGCTCAGTTGCTGTATCGCTGTTTTCGGTTCAGTTTGGCGTTCGAGTTTTTATATCCCAGCCTTATTTCTTGGGTTCGTTTTTCCTCAAGTCTAAGATTCCGTTCCCTTGTTACCTTTTCCTAAACGCAACTGAAGCGCAATAGGGAGAGGCCATCATCTTGCCTTAGACCAGTTTTTATTTCGAATAGTTTCGAAATGCTCCACGAAATTTTATTTTGAACTCTTTCTGTCGCTGTTTGTTTAATTATTGCCAATATTTTTTGTATATGCCAAAATACCTGTGGTTATACTTCTGCGATGGGTGTCCAGAAAGTCACGTCAGATTGGTCCCGAAACGGAAACAACGGTGAAGATCCTTTGAATCTTTGCACAGTTGTGTTGGGCAGTATGTCTAGTATGGCAGTCGACCGTGCCACGTTGCACAGTGAGTCCCCCGCCAACTATGGGTGCATGCCGAGAGATTTCGCCTGATTTCACGCAATCCCACATAGAATGTTATGCATTTCATTCTTCGTGACAGATCTTCACCGCACACTTCTTGATTTTCAAGTCTTTAATCACATGAGCCGCTGACTATGAGGACAGCATTCTGGCACAGACAACGAGCTACACCCCAGCGTAGAGAATTAGAGGAAAAACCACAGAGGGCTGCCTTCTTTGGCCAGAGTATTGGAAAGTTGGTACAACGTTACGACAGGTGTCTATGTCGGAGCGGTAACTGTGCAGAGAAATAGTTAGAAGGTGTACTTAACTGTTGCAAATAAATCGTTTCTGATTTTTCACTGTGGTTTCCATATCGCGAGCGATCGGAACCTACTTCCTGGATAAACCTCGAAGCTGTGCCTGGTTATTTATTTATCCTAATCGTATTATGCCTACGTAGTTCGGTTGAAATTGCTCGAATTTTTGAAACTGGATGTACCTCCTCCTATTACCACCACACCCCCCTCCCCCACTCCGCAGGTGTTAAATATCGTCAAGACAGACACCAATCAGTTTAGCGACGTCGAAATCTATGGATTCGATTAAAAATTGTTCGTATTCCCATCTTTTTAAATGTCACCCGCTTTACGCCTGAATCTCACCGTCCACGGTGCTAAGGGGTGTGCTACCCCACAGATCGCGTGTGTTAATGTGAAACATGCCGAGTTGCGCCGTGGTTCGAAATCCACCTAACAAATGTAGGTTCATCTGCAGCTAGCTAGTGCAAGCCAGTTGAAAACTCGAAGGAAGGCAAGGGCACACCCCGTCCCATTAGATCATGTGTAGTAGAGCACCGAGATGTTCAAACCAAACTTCGGCGTTGATGATGGCTTCAGTTTATATAACTAGGAGGGTCTACGTTGGTCATTAGCGCCACGTGACGTTGAGTCCGAACTACCTCCGCTAGCAAGACACTATGCGTTTACGACATCCAACACGGAATTTGTATTTTTATTCGTTTGTGCCCACAGATTAGGAATCTCTCTTGACGCAGTAGCAAGTGTAACTTTGTGCCGCCTTCTTATCCCTGGCGATTAAAATTTCGCTGTTTACGTCATTGGTCTCCTTCTAGAAGAGCTAAAAACCTTCTGCGAGAATATTACCCGCAGCGGACGATTCAGTCGTGTTTCTCTTTCGGCAATTGCTAGGTTTTTGTTCCTCTGCCCGCCTACCTGCCGGCCGGCGTTTTCGCTTCCAGAACGCTCTTTTTGTCTCGCGGTTTCTTTTCCTTTCTTTTGGTTCCGGCCCTCCTTCCTGCTTCCTCGCGCTGCCGCCGGGCGCTTTCATCAGCTAATATTTCTGGCGCGGCTCCCGACATTAATCTCGGCGCGCGCTCGCGCCCGGCAGGTAGCTAGCCCGCGCAGCACGGCCGCCGGCGCCGCGCCCGCGGATCGCTTAGCCGCCTGCGCGTCCTCCGCTGTCCCCTCGAGCTGTGTACAGGAGGGCCGCACACAGTCCGCGGACAAAAGAAGCTTCGCAATAAGGCCGCAGCCGGGATTCACGAGCGGCCGCCCCCGCCCCCGCTACAAAAGCGCTCTCGGCCGCAGCTGTTGCCGACGTCCGCGCCCGCTGTCGGGACAAATCGCGAGCCACCTCGCCTCGCTTGCCGACCGCACTGCTTTTGTCGCTCGGCTCGCAAATGCACATTCAGCACTTGCTCGTGAGCCTTTTGCGAGTGCGGAGCCTACGGGATGACTGCATGTTTGGATCACACATCTCCAACGTGCCTGGTTCACATGATTCAAGGCATTATTTCCACCTCTTTAGAACGAAGACTGAGGTCACTGCGGTTACGACACGAGGCTTGTAATCAGGAGGATAACGTTCATTTTCCCGCCGAGCCATACACATTTTAAAGTGGTCCATGATTTCCCTAAAATACTGGTGGGTGGTTCATTAAACAAGGCCACGGTCGATCTCGTATTCTACCCTTGTACCTCTGAATCTCTTCCCAGTCTGTAATGAGCTCGAGACTGAAGGAACTTAAAACTCACCCCCCCTCCCTCTCTCTCCCTCTCTGCCCCCCCTCCCCCCTTGCTTATCCGTCCTTTATTAGACGGGTGCTGTATTTCTTCAAGTAATTCAATACACAGTTACGATTTCTTCAAGCAATTCAATCTACAGTTACGGAACTCAACCACAATTAACATAGACAAAATAGTGTTACTCTCCGTTGCCGATGTTTGCAAAATTTAGGCGTACAAGAGTGACCACTAGTTATCCTGTGTTTTCTTAATGTTATATCTTCTTCAATACTGACCCTAAATACATTGCCTTTTTTTGGTCATCAGTCTTCTGACTGGTTTGAATTCTCCTGTGCCAAACTTTTTATCTCAAAGTAGCACTTGCAACCTACGTCCGCAATTATTTGCTGGATGTATTCCAATCTCTGTCTCCCTATACAGTTTTTAGCTCATAAAGCCTCCTCTGCTACCATGGAAGTTATTCTGTGACGTCCCTTTCTCTTGTCGGCGTTTTCTATATAATCCTTTCATCGTCGATTCTGTGCAGAACCTCCTCAGTTACCTTATCAGTCTACCTAATTTTAACTTAGTCTGCAGCACCACATCTCAAATGTTTCGATTCTCTTCCGTTCCAGTTTTCCCATAGTCCGTGTCTCACTATCACACAATTCTGTGCACCAAACGTACATTCTTAGAAATTTCTTCCTCAGATGGTGACCTACGTTTGATACTAGTAGAGTTCTCTCGGCCAGGAAAGCCCTTTTTGCCAGTGCTAGTCTGTTTCTTATGTCCTCTTTGTTCCGTGGGTTATTTTGCTGCTTAGATAGCAGAATTCCTTACCTGTGTCTACTTTGTGATCATCAGTTATGATGTTAAACTTTTCCGCTGTTCTCATTTCTGCTGCTTCTCAATACTTTCGTCTTCATTCGATTTAGGCTCACCCCATATTCTGTACTCATTAGACTGTTCATTCTATTCAACATATCCTGTAATTCTTCTCCACTTTCACTGAGGATACCAATCTCATCAGCGAATCTTATCATTGATACCCTTTCACCTTGAGTTTTATTCCCACGATTGAGCCTTTCTTTTATTTCCGTCGTTGCTTGTTCAACGTACAGAATGAACTGTAGGGGCGAAAGACTGCATCCTTGACTTACGCCTTCTGAAGCCATGCACTTTGTTCTTGGTCTTCCACTATTATTGTTCCCTCTTGGTTCTTGTACATATTGTGTATTACGTCGAAGAACCCTATGAACGTGTCTTGATTTTTCTTCAGTCTTGCTTCCGTTATCAATCGCAACCTCTCTAGTGCCTTTACCTTTCCTGAAGCCAAAGCGTTCGTCATCTAACAGATCCTCAGTTTTCTTTTCCATTATTCTATACACGAGTATTATTCTTGTCAGCATCTTGGTTTGCTGTTCTGTTAAGCTAATTGTTCGTTTATTCTCGCACTTGTAGGCTCTTGCAATCTTGGATGATGTTTTTCCGAAAGTCTGATGGTATATCGCCAGTCTCATATGTTTTACACATCAAAGTGAATAACGGTTGTGTTACCACTTCCCCCAATGATTTTAGAAATTTCAATGGAATGTTATCTATGATTTTACCGCCATTTATAAGAGCGAAATCTGAAATTTCAAGGATGGCAGCCATTTCAAGTGCCACCAAGTGAAAACTATTATGTCATAGTTGTCGGACAGCATAACTGCGTTGTTGACCAATCGTGGGTTGTTTATGAGAAAATTTCCTTCGAAACCCGTAGATGTCATCAGCCATCACGTGCATTTAGCAATCTGGAAAGTGCGGACAATTCTAGTGAAGTTGTTACACTGTATTGTGTAAAAACTGCAACTGCTACAAAGACTGTAACCTAACAAACCCTTGAAGACACTAGAGAGGCCATGAGGACTGCACAAAATTAAACATTACGATTGAAGGAGTGGCATTTAATTGCACAAGGTAAGTTAATAGGGCGTAACCCGACGTTGGGAACAGAATAAACACGCGCTTTCATTAATATCTAATATTATATTGCAAAAGATCATTTTTAATGTGCCCTTTCTAAACTACTCCTATTTATTCCAAAACTACTGCAATACAAAAGAGCTGTTACTTTCAAGTGAGGCAATACCTCACCTCCGATGTAACACATGCCAAGTGCGTGCATCGATTGTGTCCTAGCCTCAGACAACATCCTCTGTACATTAGTGTGTGTATCGTTCCTGTGGGACTTTTACCAAGAACAAACTGTGCAGTTCTTCATTTCCAGCATCGGCGACAGAGTTTACGAGGCATCTCGCCACAGCTACAAAGGAAACACCACCAACTCTCCTTGAGAGGTCTTCGCGAGATTACCATTTTGACATCTGTTGTATTACACACAGCGTAAACACCTTCCGTCTTTTATTCATGTCCTCTGTTTGTGAGATACAGCCGCACGAAATCAGTAATTTGCAACTAGACTGTGTTACCATTAGTGAGTCGACAGCCAAAGGAAGTTTCTTATCTAACTCATTTTATGACGTAGATCAGCAGTGCATCACTGTAAAATCTTCCATCCTTCTAGAAGATATTTTCGTATATTTGCTTCAGCCTTGCGAGACATGTTTCTTCCAGGAAACAGTTGTCTCTGCACCATCACTGTACTGTGTCTTCAAATCTGCTACAATTCCCGCCTATACTGCTTTACAGGGTGCACAAACCTCCGAACTCCACGTTTTGTGATGACGCATGGATGCCCAACACGTTGTCGCCTACTCTTCGTTTTACAGCCGCTCAACCACTTTCCTTAGGGCTGCACGACAGTAACACGCGAACAGTCGACCATCTTCACTGTTTCCGAAATGGTCGTTCGCAGGCGACGGGTCATAGCAGTCTGTCCTATGTCAGCTCGCTTAGGTCAATGGAATCCCCGCCTTGCTGCCTGTTTCTTCGCTTGAGTAATTGCCGATTCGCTTCTGCTGCGCTTGTACGAAGGGCGTTCAGTGAGTAATGCAACACATTTTTTCTGAAAGCAGGTTGGTTTTATTCGAGATTCCAATACACCAATTATTCCCCATTCTTATGGTTACAAAACCCCATTTTCCAACATAATCTCCGTTCAATGCGACGGCTTTACGCCACCTTAGTGGGAGGCCCTGTATGCCACCATGGTACCATTGCACTGGGCGATGTCGGAGCCAACGTCTTGCAGCATCAATAACCTTCCCCATCGTCCGCGTACTACTTCCCGCGAATTGGGTCAGACAGATGGAAATCGAAAAGTGCGAGATCCGGACTGTAGGATGGACGAGGAAGAACGGTCCAATAAAGTTCCATGAGGTCCTTTCGGGCCCGCAGACTTGTGTGACGCCTTGCATTGTCATCGAGAAGGAGAAATTTGTTTACATTTTTTGAGGTGATGATGACGCTGTTGACAAAAAAATGGCTCTGAGCACTATGAGACTTAACATGTGTGGTCAGCAGTCTCCTACAACTTACAAGTACTTAAACCTAACTAACCTAAGGACATCACACACATCCATGCCCGAGGCAGGATTCGAACCTGGGACCGTATCGGTCGCGCGGTTCCAGACTGTAGCGCCTAGAACCGCTCGGCCACCCATGACGGCGACGCTGTTGTCGTTTCTTCAATTTCGTACGGGTAGCACAGTACAGCCGAGTTGATCGTTGCACCGTGAGGGAAGACATCAGACTGACCCCATGAGAGTCCCAGAAGACCGTCGCCATCACTTTACCGTCTGAGGGTGCAGCTTTGAACGTCTTCTTCGGAGGAGAGCTGGTATGACGCCACTCCTTGGATTGTTTTGTTTCCGCTTCGAAGTGATGAACCCATGTTTCATCGAGTGTGGCAGTGTTCGACAAAAATTGTCAGGATCAGCCCCGTAACGCGCAACCAACTGCGTACAGATCGTTTTTAGTCACTGTTCATAATCTTCTAGGCGGTGAGGAATGCAAAGTGCACATGACTTTGAGTGCCCCAACTGGTGGACGAATGCGTGAGCACTATCAACAGATATGTCCAGTTGAGCAGCGAGGTGGTTGATTGTGACCTGTAGATCACCTCGAATGAGAGTGTCCACACGTTCCAACATTCCAGGTGTCACAGCAATGTGCAGCCTGCCGGCACTTAGGAGATGGACAGGTTTGTGGGACCTTCTTGCGGTGATGACAGACGCCTCACGCAGTGGCTCACCGTGCTTTTGTTTACCGCCAGGTCTTCGTACACACTGTGCAAGCGCCTATGAATATCTGCGATGGATGCTCTGGTTATCCGCCAAATGAAACTTAACGCTAGCACTCTGCTTGGAACGCAACTCCGTTACAGACGTCATTTTGAAGGCTACATATAGCGCCGCCACCTATCGGATTGCCACCTATGGAGTGTAGCCGTGTGTGGAAGTGAAACATGGACAATAAATAGTTTAGACAAGAAGAGAATAGAAGCTTTCGAAATGTGGTGCTACAGAAGAATGCTGAAGATCAGCCGGGTAGATCATATAAGTAATGTGGAGGTACTGAATAGGATTGAGGAGAAGAGAAATTTGTGGCACAACTTGACTAGCAGAAGGGATCGGTTGGTAGGACATGTTCTGAGGCATCAAGGGCTCTCCAGTTTGGTATTGGAGGGCAGCGTGGAGGGTAAAATTCGTAGAGGGAGACCAAGAGATGAATACACTAAGCAGATTAAGAAAGATGTAGGTTGCAGTAGGTATTGGGACATGAAGAAGCTTGTACAGGATAGAGTAGCATGGAGAGCTGCATCAAACCAGTCTCAGGACTGAAGACCACAACAACACAACTGTAAATTCTGTCGCGCACTGGTGTATGTAGTATTTGTCGGTTAACGTCATCACAAATACCATAATACTCACAACAAATGCAGCAGCTTTATGGAGAATAATAAATAAATTGGTATAATTACTCTAGTCGTCCTTACAGTCGGTAACCTTCTTTCGTCTGTATTCCTGTATCCTCCTGTGGCGATGATCAGTTGCTGAAGCCGACCTTATGCTTCATACGCCAGGCCTGAGTAATCCATGGGAAGTCTACAAATAGCGTTAAATGAACTTCTAGTAGCAAAGTGTTGGATGATGCTTCTAATGAGATGAAAATGGTTCTTGGTTATCTCTAAAGTGGGCTAACAACACGGGAATGCGAACCAGATCCGCATTCGCTCAGCAGTTTGAGAGCACACACGGTGTCCAGTCGGGTTTCCGCGTGGTGCAAGAGACCCGGTAGCAGCCGCCTTGTTGGCGGACGCAGAGCCCTTCCGCCGAGAAGCGCCGTCCGAGCGCGCCGCGCTTTCTGCCACAGATCGTGTTGCCGCGTCTGCTGCCCCCGATCGAGCCGGAAATTGGCGCGCGTTCGGGGGAAAGAGGCGCGCGCGATACCGTGACGTGCCGGCTTAATTAAAAACTCCATTCCCCACTGTCGCTTCGATCGGCACGTGCAGACGTCGACTAACCGATCCCTCGTGGACGGTACGTTGTAAAAGAAAAACTGCTTCCACTCATTTGTAAAGCGAGATTTGTGCATAACATGATCGTCCTCCGACTGCTTACTGAAGGATAACAGTAGTGGAATAGACGCACCGCTGAATCGTTGCTTGAGGATGATAGCTTCCTGTTATCTACCCGATATGTTCCATTCGGATATTGAGCCGTGGGAATTATTGTAGTTCTTCTGTATATCATGGTATTTTACAAAAAGGGATGATCGATACGCCTAGAGAAATAAGTTCCAACAAAAATTGGCACTTCTCTTTACCGTGCATAAGTAAAAGCGAACAATTAACTGTCCGTCGTCGTCTTAATATGTGGAACATCATAGCTATACAAATTATGTAGTGCATCATTTTATGGTGAAGGTGGGGAAACGATGAGATTGTAATCTGGATAACTGCGTTGAATGTCTACATCATGAACTAGTTTTCGATACATAAGTTCCCTGACAAAATTTCTGATTATATGGAGAATAGTAAGACTCTAACCGACAGCCTCTATTTTAAGAGACAGCAACGCCACGCCAGACTGATAGCAAGATCCAATAGCAATACAGTACATGGAATCCATAATAAACAGTGGCCTAATGTAAACATAACTTTCAACTATGAACAATACTGTCCTGTGAATAAAGTCTCTCTAGGTTCAGCTGCCGAGAATTTTTCCGGGTTGTATGGCCGTGGTCCATGGAATTCTTCAATCTCTGACGTTTCGTCCAAGGCTATGTTGGACATCTTCAGAGGTGCTCCTGGTTGTGCTGAGTCTTGCCGATTGACGAGTCGGACGTCGAAGAGCGGCCTACATACTGTGGAAAGTAGGCGTGGTCTGCATTTCACGTGATAGCAGAATAAACCTTGTCAAAGATAATATTTTTTAACTATCTATTATAGTACGTCAAAGATAAAAACTTCTCATCGATTCTGTAGCGCCACAGTCCACATATCACTGAGTTTCATGGCTTCTTGTTTTCTGTTAAAATTATCCCCATGTTTATATATTTCGATGGCTTCTCTGTATAGCGGTGGATAATAGTTCGTCATAGTACATAAAACTTCAGTTTCCGAAAATTTCACTACGTGATCACCTGATTGAAGAGCATGTTCCGCCACGGCTGATTTGTCTGTTTTCCCTAGTCGGCAAAGACTTTCATGTTCCTTGAACCGTGTATTCACACTTTTCTTTGTAGTTCCAATGTAGACCTTGCCACACGTACACGGAATCTTATATACACCACTTGGAGACTGAGGGGGACGTTTATCCTTCACGGAACGAAGTGCTTGGCCTATTTTCTTAGTTGGTCTGAAAATCGGTCGAACGTCATGTTTTCTTAGAATCTTGCCGACCTGATGCGCTACTTTTTTGATGAAGGGTAGAGAAACCGTGTTCTTCCATCGCTGTGTCCTATCGTTGTCCTTAGGCCTCCTGTTATTCGGTCGTAAAACTCTATTTGTTTCCTTACTAGAGTACCCATTCTTCTCAAAAGCCTGCTTTAGATGTTTTAACTCGGCGTCCAGGTGTTCCGGCGTACAAATACTTTTACCGCTGTCCACTAGACTTATTACACCTCTTTTCTGTTTTAGATGATGATTGGAACTCTTATGCAAGTATCTGTCGGTATGTGTAACCTTCCGAAAGACTTTATGTTTCAAGCTGCCATCAGTCTGTCTCATGACGAAGACATCCAAGAAGGATATGGCATTGTCTTTCTCCATTTCCATTGTAAACTGGATTTTTTGATTTATACTATTTAAATAACAAAAGAATTCCTCTAAAGCTTTATTTCCATGTGACCAAGCAACAAATGTATCATCCATGGTTTCTTACTCGCTTTTTCCAGAGCTAATTGTTCAAATTTTTCCATGTAAAAATTAGCAATCGTAGGACTCAATGGGTTACCCATGGCCACACCATCAATCTGGTCATAAAACTCGTCTTCCCACTGGAACTGACTAGAGGTAAGGCAGTGTCTGAGAAGAGCAGTCAAATCCCCCGAGCTCCGTCCCTGCCGCCTGCACCACGAGATAACGCCGCACCTCTCGCTGATTGCGGCCATCTCGCGCCTTGTTGCCTCTAATGAGCGGCGGCGTAAACGCTTTAACCTCCGCGATTTTCCAGCCAGTTACTCTCTTAGCATTTCGCACGGTATTTTGCTCTCTTGGTACGCGGTATATCCAGATATTCCTCCTTACCCGTGAGGACTGCCATGGTGGTACTCCATTTTTAACCACAACTGTAGTCACGAACCAACTCGCACAAAACGCTACGAGGGCAACAAGAAAATTGCTCGCAATGGTACAGAGACGGTATTGATAGCAATCACGTTTATTTTTATTCTGGTTCGTGTTGCACAGTAACGTAAGTCAATTGTCAGCTTGATCTCAGCAATAGTTTTGCCAACACCGTGTCCCATTTATCAACAGGAAGCGAAATACTTCCTTGTCGACAAACAGAATAAAACGTCTGTCGAGTTAGCTGCCGCGGGGACATTAACCAGCATGATTACCTGTATTGTAACTTCCTTCGTTAGGAAGATATGAACAGCATTACGACTTCTTTTAAAAAAATACCACGCTATATTTTTGTTTTTCTCAGTCAGTGTCGTCTGAAAAAAAGCAGAATTTGTTGTGGAACATCGTGAGATATTCACTTTTCAGCCCCTATGCTTTCACGAAGTTCTGGTTGGTGGCGGCGCTATATGTTGTCTTCAAAATGACGTCTGTAAAGGAGGTGCGTTCCAAGCAGAGGGCTGTCATTGGGTTTCTTTTGGCGGTAAATCACATAATCGCAGATCTTCATAGGCACCTACAGAACGTGTACGGAGATCTAGCAGTGAACAAAAGCACGGTGAGTCGTTGGGCGAGGCAACTGTCATCTTAACAAAGTCGCGAAGACCGGTCCGATCTCCCGGGTCCCGGCCGACTGCACACACCTGTGACTCCTGCGATGTTAGAACCTGCGTACGCTCTCACTCGAAGTTATTGACTGATCACAATCAGACACCTCGCTGATGAACTGGGCGTCTCTGTTGGTAGTGCTGACACACTTGTCCACCAGTTGCGGTACTGAAAGGTGTCTTCCGCTGGGTACCTCGCCGCCTAGAAGAAGACCATGAAGACGAACGAAGGACCATTTTTGATATATTGCTTGCGCGTTACGTGACTGATCATGACAATGTTTTGACAAACATCGCCACAGGGGATGAAACATGGGCTCATCATTTCGAACCGAAAGGAGAAGGCTAACCCGTTGAGTGCCGCCACACCACCTTTTCTCCAAAGAAAAAGTTCGAAGCCGCACCCTCAGCTGGTACCGTCATGGTGAGGGACTTCTGGGGCTCTGATAAGGGTTATTCTGTTTGATGTCTCCCCTCATGAAGCAACGATCAACTCTGAAGTATATTTCCTCAGGAAATTGAAAATGCGACTTCAGCGTGTTCGTCGCCACAAATTGCAAACGAACTTTTCCTTCTCTATGACAACGCAAGGCCTTACCCAAGTCAGCACACCCGACAGGAGATCACAAAACTTCATTAGACTGTTCTTCCTAAACCACCCTAGAGCTCGGAGCTCGCACCTTCCGACTTCCATCTCTTTGGCCCAGTGAAGGATGCACTCCGCGGGAAGCAGTACGAAGATGATGGGTAGGTTATTGATGCAGCAAGACCTTGGCTCCGATGTTGACCAGTGGAGTGTTACCATGGGGGCATACAGGCCCTCCCAGTAAGGTGAAGTAAAGTTGTCGCATTGAACGGCGATTATGTTGAAAATAGGACATTGTAGTCAAAAGTGTGTGGAATAATATGATGTATTAGAATCCTGAATAAAACCAACTGGCGTTGAGAAAAAAATGTATTACATTACTTGCTGAACGCTCTTCGTATTCGATATCCCACTTCGCTCCTTAATACCTGTTCAAAAAGGTACAGCAAGAAACCATTCAAGTAAATATGACGTCATTGAAAACGTACTGTACTACAGATACTCGTACTTGAACCGAAAAAGCATTATTTCAATCATTGTTCAGCTAATTCACATTCTCCATAGACGAACAGCATTTCTACCTTCTCATCGTTCGTGTATTCACACAAACTCTAAAATGAAGACGGTTGTCTGAATGACTGGTCTGTATTTTCCTTGAGTTTCTATTTGTTTGTTTTCAACACAACCAAATGGAAAAGTTACCACCCCATCTACCTGCACTGTGTGTTAGTGCAGGAGAAACAATTTCAGTTTCGTGTTATGTTTTAGTAACGTCTTTTTTACCTGAGTGGCGCATTTTGGTACGTTTTTGAAAAGATCTTCAGGAGAGAAAGTGGGTTATCGAATAACGATATATAATGCTATTTTTTAAAAAAATTCGTAACGAACATAGTTACAGGAGAGACAGTCATGCTGGTTAACGCCGTGAATTTTTTTTTATTTTTCTTGTTGACAAATAGTTATATGATGTGGTCAAGATAAGTGTGACCCTGTATACGGGTTTTTGTTATGAAATTCTGCATTTTGGCTAGTTCATATGTAATGAAAATTCATCCGAAGTTGATGAAGATTTTTAGGAGTCTGTTCTTTGATTTTCAGCATTTAAGATAGGAGTAGCTGAATACAATATCGTTACACAGTTACTGTAGAACATCCGCTGAAGGACCTCCCAAAACTGTTGCTGAAAGTAGTATGAACATTATTGAGCATAGCTGGGGTGCCTTGCAACGTGCTGTTCAGAAGAGATCTCCACCCCCTCATACTCTTACGGAGTTACGGACAGCCCTGAAGGATTCATGGTGTCAACTTCTTCCAGAACTTCTTCAGACATCAGTTGAGTCCACGCCACGATGTGTAGAGGCACTTCTGCGTGCTCGCGAGGGCCCTACACAATGTTAGGCTGGCGTATCAGTTTCTTTGGCTCTTTAGTGAAATTTTGGAAAGTGCTCTATAAAGAAGAATAGTTCATGAGTTCTTTGCAAGCTTTTGAATCCTAATATTGCTCATTTACGCAGTTTCCAACTTGTATCTGAGACTGCTTAAGAAGCAAGAAATCATATTTGTAGCTGCTAAACGTATGGGAAACCTTCCTTGCGCTGTTCCCCATAATGCATACCGCACAACTGTAACAAGAGAGAAAGGGGGGGCAGAGAGAGGGGGGGGGGGATTTGCGTTCAAGAGATCTCTGAATATTCGTCTCGGTTTATCTGCCTCTTTTTTTTCACACTCGGTATTATTCCGTGTGCACTTCATAATTCCACTTTTCTCATCACTTTTCTCATTGCTTCTGTTCTGCCATTTTTCGTGATGTCCGATCTCTCGGATTGCAATACACGCTCTGTAATTGTTTTCTGAATCAGCAAACATGGGCAGACATGCATTAGTTCTAAAAAATCGTCTTAACAAGTGGTGAATGACGCACATACTTGTAGTTTTCAAGTGGTCGCCGGCCGCGGTGGTCTAGCGGTTCTAGGCGCTCAGTCCGGAACCGCGCGACTGCTACGGTCGCAGGTTCGAATCCTGCCTCGGGCATGGATGTGTGTGATGTCCTTAGGTTAGTTAGGTTTAATTAGTTCTAAGTTCTAGGGGACTGATGACCACAGATGTTAAGTCCCATAGTACTCAGAGCCATTTGAACCATTTTTTTCAAGTGGTCGGTTACTGCCTATTTGTGCCATATAAGCCTTCCCTAGAAGCAAAAACCAAAGACAGGTTCCAAAATATCAAAATCATTTGTTCAGACGGCACCCATTTACTTCTACAGTCGATAGTGAGCTTCGTTGCATACTTTACATTCTCATTATTGCCATTGTCACCGCCGGCTTTCGCAGACAGTGTTGTCAGAGATATTGGTTTTGAGCGGATTTCCTGCTTTTAAGAAATGTACTGCTCTTCTGCTAAAAAGCAAATGCACACGTTCGTATCTGTTCCTTCAAAGTAATTTTTATCGTGACGAATATTGATACAGCAGTTGATCAACTCTTTATTTCTTGAGTTTAATTAAGTTTTGGACATCCCTTCTTAAATTCCTCACCCCAGAGACTTTTCTCGTATCAGCTTCAAGTCCTGAGTCAAGTTGTTCTAAGTTCATTCCTCGCATGGATGTTGTTTAAAGTCTCTGTTTATAATATGTGCCTGAGCAACGATAACCCACCCTACGCGTGACTGCGAGTAGCTAAACAGATTCTTATAGTATAGTGAAACGACTCATAACAGTCTCAGCTGGAAATAAAATGTCTGTCATTTATTTGGATATCATGGTGTCAAAATAAGTCTGCAGTAGCCCCTTCTTTATTAGTTCCAAGAAAACAAAGCTCTTCTGTGTTTTCGTAGCTGAAATTTTGCGAAAAACGTTGTTGACAGTGACTGACAAGCTTTGAAAAGTTATGTCAAAGCATTGTAGAGTAACGGCGATGGTAAGATGTGTCACTTGGTGTCAACTGTCTTGTTTACTGGAATTATAAGAGTGATGGGTTTTAAAACGTAAGTAATGTAATCCATTGCCACGGTGGGTACTGCCAGCAATTACTGGTTTATTGCATTTCGCTGTTGAAGTTAAGATGCATCAAACCGCTGTTAGTTGTGCGTGGTGTATATTTCTAGCCGTGCAATTAGTTTGCAAAGGTTTGAAATACTTTGTTTTCGTGAAAATTAAAAGCGGAAATGAGTGCACCCAGAGATCGGGAAAAAATAAAGAACACCTAAAAGTGAGTGGGAAAGTGAAGCTAAATTTAAAAGCTGGCTACAACGTGATAAAAAAAGCTATAATTTTAGGTACATTGTATTTGAAACCACTGTAGTAGTAATTTCCTAATTTAATACGGGTTTTGCATTTATACTTATTAGGTATATTAGTGGAGTATTGGCATGGAGAAGAGGCTGTGTAGTATCTACTGCTTTTTTGAGTTTCTGTTTCCTGATTTCGAGACTGTTGCTTCCGGCAACACTGTTCGGTGATTGGTAATACAGTAGACGTTTTGGAGATAACACCCACCAACCTCCTCCCCCCCCTCCCCTCCGCCGAAAAAATCTCTGTCTCTCTCTCTCTCTCTCTCTCTCTCTCTCTCTCTCTCTCTCTCTCTCGCCGAGCGAGATGGCGCAGTGGTTAGCACACTGGACTCGCATTCGGGAGGACGACGGTTCAATCCCGCGTCCGGCCATCCTGATTTATGTTTTCCGTGATTTCCCTAAATCACTGCAGGCAAATGCCGGGATGGTTCCTTTGAAAGGCCCCGTCCTTCCCTAATCCGACGAGACTGATGACCTCGCTGTTTGGTCTCTTTCCCCCCCACCAAACAATCCAATCCAATCCAATCCAATCTCTCTCTCTCTCTCTCTCTCTCTCTCTCTCTCTCTCTCTCTCTCTTTCTCTCTCTCTCCCCCTCCCTCCCTCCCTCCCCCTCCCGGGCCTGGTATCTTCAACGTATTGCCCCGGTTGAGGTTCATAAACTGGAAAACAAAAACGAAAATTTTCACTTCCTGTCTCACTTACACCTAATTGTTTTGCGTATATCGCATCCAACAATGTCACCCAATGCTTAAGGAACAGTAGTAATTTCCACAAGTGGCAGTGTTTCAATACTTACCCAGAATAACTGGTTTAAGTTTTCCTTGATCCCCATAAATATTTTCAGGTCGCTAGCGCGATGAATAAGACCACGAACGCTTCTGAGTAAAACCCTCCTCTCAGTAAATTCAGTTACCTGTAAATATTTGCACACCACGCCTCTGACTATCGAATATTCTGGATCAAGCAGAAGAAGGGGGAAGCAGGCACCACTCGCCGACTCGCCGTGTCATTGGATGGAAGATAGTAGTCGAAACAATGATTCAAGAAATGCCATTAATATCCCATTGCGGTATCGATTTGCGATTAAAATACAAGATTAACGTTCTAAGATAAGTCTGTACTTACCCTTAAATACTGTCTGAGGACTCGCTTTTTTTTGGGGGGGGGGGGGGGGGGGAACACAGTTACACCTAGACGAAGAGGGTCTAAAAGTTACGTAGATAGAAGCACGTTCATATATAAATCGTTACCGAGCCACTGTCCTTTGGCCACACGAGGCGTCGATGGAAGCGCAGCTGCACTGAAACGCTGCTCCGCTGGTCTGCGTCCCCTGGCCGATGGCCGATTAAAAAAAGCCGGCCCGAGCTCCGGTAAATGTCAGCGCACGCAGCACTTCCTGGTGCCGGCGGCTGCGACGCGCAGCGCAGCGCAGCACAGCACAGCACACTGCTGCCAGCCGGCTCGGGAAGAGCGCTGCTCCAGCCTGCCCTACACAGCCCTCTCTGGAAGAATGAGCTGCAGCATATTGCGCGTAACTTAATATGTTAAAGTAGCGCTCTAACAACGAACTGAAACTTATTTCTTACATTCCACCAACTTGCAGATTATGAACACTACACAATACGTTATCACAGACAAATGAGAAACGTTCACGAAGTATCTACTTTTTATAATTCATCATTAAACACACATACATATTCTCAAATCATATTATACATTCACTAATACACGCATGATAGTGATAAAATAGAGCAGCCTCACGTATGAACACTTTTGCCTACACAGGTCGATAAATAATTTTCCACTGCATGAACGTCGTTATGGGTGGTCCCACAGCTGTTCCACGGTCAACTGATTAGTACAGAAATAAGGAAAAGTACTAAGCAGATTGTTCCCTTGACAGACTGCAAAGTGATGATATGAGGCGACGTACAAATTCTGAATTTAGAATCTAGAGTAGTCTTCCATCTCACTCAGAATATTTGTGATTTCTCTAAACCTCCCAGGTGAATACTGGCATAGAATTTTGAATAAAAAGTAATCCGATCCATTTCACAAGCAGTGCAAAACAGTTTTTTTCCAATTTATTAGCTTTCGAAAGACACGTATTCAGGCATCTCAAGGTAACAATGTCAGCTATGACGATAAGGACAACACAACACTCAGTCCCCGAGCGGAGAAAATATCCGACACAGCCGGGAACCGAAACCGAGCCCTTTTGCCTCGAAATCCGCCGCGCTGACCGCCCAGCTACCGAAGCCGACGACGAAACAGTTCGGGATACGTTTTAAGCGGACTCCCTGTCGATGAGATCTTCCAGACTTTCAACGTAAGTCGCTCCGACGGGAGTCGTTAACAATACTGGTAAACAACTGGACGTGCTTACACTTCGTTATATATCTCAGATTTGTAAAACATAAAATCTGTATTATGTTGGTTTCAAATTATCTCTATTTTTAAATTATCTCTATCGCGGAACAACCTTCAGTACTTGGTTTGCTGTACTGTGACTCATCATCCTCGCATTAGTTTCCACCATGAGTTCTCCGGAAACATACCTTCCTACCAAAGACCTTTACACAGTTCTTCAACTAATCGAAGATCGGGCTTGAGAAACATAAAAAATCAAGTATTAGATCTAGATTTAGCTGCCATTATCACCGTACGTGAAATGCTTCTGGTAAGCTAAATAGGGTGTGCAAAATTAAACTTCTGGTGTTTTTTTTTTAAAAAAAAAAAAAGAAAGCCTACAGCCAGTGCATGTAAACAAGTTTGACATAGACTTTAAATGGAAAAATCATCCAAAACTGAGCGTTACTCAGTAGGCAATCTAGAGATGGCGTCGTAGGAGTTTACTACTAGAAGAGACAAGAAACCAAACAAAAGATCAGAGCGCAGGTTGCAGAGCAGGATGTAATTATTACCTTACTGTAGCAGTAATGAAAATGAGATGGATGTGGGCAGAGAACGTGTTGCCAGGCTACATTGAAGTCGTTCGATAGGTTTCAAGTGGTAGAAAAAAAGCCCGAGGCGACGATCTGATAAGAGGTGAGGAGACGACATCAGAAAAACATGCAGGAACGACGTGGCTGCTTTAACAGACAGCGGCTTTTGTTCAGCCTGAACGTTTCATCCAGTCTTCCTGGAGTTCTCGTAAACGGGTTGTAGTCAATGTCTGACCTCACTGACTTTTCCAGGACAGCAGATACTTTCTGGGCTCCACTGCGAAGACAGTTCTACCACGAAACAGCGCCACTAGTGGGCCCAAGGAAAGGCCAGTTGGAATGCCTGTATCCTCCTACTCAAACTGCTGAGCAGATCGGCCTGGGTGTAAAATAATATCGTGTAGCAATTTGGAGGCGGCTGGCAGGGTTCTTCGGGGTAAGGGGCAAGTAGTGCGTCCCCGGAGGCTGGTATTTCGAGGTCTGTTTCTGAAGTCGATAGTAAGTGATCGATAGTGAGCAACCTAGAATTTCTGCAATAAAGAAAGACTGGAAGAATACGAAGTGCGTTCCCTTTCATGGGTGTGGAATTCTCATTGAGTCGCTTCCTAGGAAAGGCTAGTGTTGCCGTTTAGCGAGCGTTAACAATCTCAGGAGGCAGAGGCCTCAAAAAGGTATGTGCAGTCAAGTAGCTAGGTGCTGCGACGTTATCCAACGGATATTCTGCTGGATAGTTGTGCTCTAACCAGCATTTCACACGAACGGACCACTAGCGACTTTACCTGATGTTGCCCATACTTTAGATAATGTCGTAGGGTCGGGGCGCACACGTCAGCTAATTAGCTGCAGATAATACCCTGTAGCTTTAATCCTGTTGTCAAACTGTCTATGCATTGGCTAGAATTGAGAATCGGTTAAATAAACAGACATATTCAATAAAGATAAATGAATAATGAGTTGAAAGGGTTCTATTCGGATGTCTGAAATCGATGTAGACGATAGAGAACTATGTTGAATAACTAAGATAAATTAAAAGTGGGCCTACGATAACGAAGTATAATGCAGTCATACATAATCATATTAAATGCAGTAAAGTTGCACTGGGAGCGTTACGAGAATGGTGGCAAAATCCCCAAGTTAAATAGTCGCCAAAGACTCGCGAAAACTAAGACCATTTCGTGATCACAGGACGCGTTATATTCACCTGCTCAGATAATTCAAAGTCACCATTAAAATTTACAAAACATACGAAATACAACGAATAGTAACGCCTACTGTGTTTATTCTCAGTTTCGTAATGCAAGCGGAAAAAGCTGGACTTTTTCACTGGAGCACATTCATACCTCTCGAAATATAAAGGCCGTTGAAAAGTTGAAGTGTGGTAGCGGCCGTTCACTGTCCAGAATCAAACTCGCACATGGCTGAATAACCCATGTTTCGAAACAGGCAGATCTGCCTTTTTCAAGCGCCTTGACCACACCACTCAAAAAGTGATTGTCTCCACTTGGCACTAGCACTGTTCCGCCACTGTCTCCTCCTCCATTGGCTGAAGGCCGTCCACATGAAAAGTACATCGTTATTATGTTCTACACACATGTTTTTGACAACTCGATCACTTTCTGCAGGAAACTAATCTATTACAACAATATTTTTTTTAAAAAAGAAATGTTATGAGCATTCAGTCACACACCACTTTCATTGAATTTAAACAATAATTTGTTCATACACAAATAAGCTAGTATTCTTACGCCAGTGCACTCGTGTTAAATGACAAAAAAGTATCGTTAAATATTGTTTAAGCAATGTCTGCTTGCTAGAAGCGTCTATTTATTCTATTTTCAATGTTGACGTCAGCTAACATACGTGACTGACCATTTTTAAATTATCTAGTTTTTTTACATCAATTGCCATCAACATTTAAATAACGCTGTCGGCAAAATAGTAGCGTGTTTTAAACAATTACACAAGTTGACAAGATATGAGGTATTTATGCTGCACTCATTTGCTGTGCTATTGTGGAGAATACATTGTTCTGACAGACATTTGCATAACAAACTGTCTGACACTTTGCCATTTTTGGTGTATCGCCTAAGTGAACAACCAATGTCCAAATTCCCCATTGGATTTTACCCATTTCCGGCCTGCTTCTCATTCCTAAATACGAGATCATTAACAAGTATGTTTGCGTGTGCATCCTCCGCAGCAAACACATAAATACTTGTTTTGTTAATAAAACTGTCTTTTCTTGCTGCAGCGTAATTTATTTTTCCCAGACGCGTTACGTCTTTTCTTGCTCTAAGGCATCTTCAGTGGGATCTATAACGATACAGTTTTGTTGTTTTTAGATTATCAAACAGTTCCCGACTCTTTTTAATGTAAGTAACTGATACTTACTGTTTGCTGTGTTCTGCGTTTCTTCTAGTCTGGGCTGGACGTCACGCTACCATTTTATTTCCGAAATACAAGCAGAATTTTGTATTACGAACTTTTTCACACTGTTCGCCACTTTTCTCGTTCTGAAAGAAAAAAGAGAAACTTGGTGAACAGTGTGAAAAAGTTCGGAATACAAAATTCTGCTTGTGTTTCGGAAATAAACTGGTAGTGCGACCTCCAGACCAGACGAGAAGGAACGCGGGTCGCAGCAGACTGTAAGTAATCAGTTACTTATATAAAAAAGAGACGGGAAGTGTTTGATAATCTAAAAATAACAAAACTGTATCGTTATAGATCCCACTGAAGATGCCTTAGAGCAAGGAAAAGGCGAAACGCGTCTAGGAAAAATAAATTAGGTTGCAGCAAGAAAAGGTTATATTTACAAAACCAAAATTACATTAGTTTGTGTAGAATACATAAGTTCGGAGTTTTGGTGAGACTTTGTGTCTTATCGACTTCAACCTACTATCCTGTATTGTTTTTGGCGGAGATTATTGGTAAGCACCTAGGCGCCGGCTGAGGCGGTATATGAAGTCTTAGCAGAGTACATTTTCCAGTCTGTGGTCACAATTTTAACCGTATCTCACTGGCGGAAACATGGGCGACCGACTGATTTGTGTTGCGGTATAAAGGGTTAATCCCGGTTCACCAACAAATATTTCGCTTGTAGCTTAAGACCAGAATGCATGGAAAAGTCTAGTAGTAGGTTTTATCCAGCAGTAGGTGATGATTCAGCAATGGATTAAGACGGTGGTTGTGGTAGTGTTGGTGGTGGATTTGGTGGTGGTGGTGGTGGTGGTGGTGGTGGTGGTGTTCGTGATGATGGCGATGATGATGATGATGATGATGATGATGATGGCAATACTTCATTAATCCGTAACGGTCTCCATAATATTCGGAATGATACTGTCAGCATTGTATGGAAACCTTCAGGGCACTGCAAAACTCACATGGACGGATATGTCGGTGACTGCTGGCTGACAATGCAGTCTCCACATTTCTGATAGCGGGTTCTCAGCTAATCCGTTACTTTTGACTTAATTATAATGTTCAGCCACACTTGAAGGAACTACTTACTCATAGTATACATAAGCTGTTCCAAAGTCTTTGCATGAAACGTGTAGAGTTGACAGATCGCACCATGGAGAACAACTTTTGTTAGGGAGGAAACGTTCGCTGACGCTTCCCGACGACGCTATGCGCCCTACAGTACTATACAGCCCTGGAAAGACGAGATTTCACCGAACTAGCTGAGTCTGCTAACCAAGTGTTCTGCTTACTCCCTACTCCAGTAAATTGATAGAGTGGTTTTCAGCAAAAAAGCAGTTAGAATGAGTGTCTGTAAATGGAGAAAGATATTTTAGAAGCGAATCACGAACTTTAATTTTACTGGACGTTGCTCTTTTCATATAAAGCATATGACTAGATCATAGGCAATACATAAGTGCATACGCCCAGCCACCCATCACGGCATAACCAGACAAAAGCACGCCTAGAGTCACCGGGAAGCTTCAGTCAATATATTGTCTGAAATAAAAGATGTGATCTATCAACTATACCCGTTTCATGCAAAGTCTTGGAAACACCATGTATACAAAATGACCCACATTTGGGGCCTTACGTGGCTTTCATTTTGTTCTGTGTTCAGTGTGGTTACGTTCTGTCACGTTCCCTTGGTAATTGAAATTTTTGTAAAATGGTCAAAATAAAAATTGGAACCCAACAGAAAAGCTCGTTGAATTTTTTTGTTCGTACCACACGGACCAGTACGCCACATTGATTTGTTCCTAACGCTGCTGCATATACGCCTCTAAAAATTACCGTCAACTGAAAATAAAATAAAATAATTCTTCCACGCATTTTAGGTAAATTGCGTCACTACCCATCGTCAGCAACGGAGTGCACATTGTTCTTGTAATGTAGTAGTTCATGGAGGTGTCTTTCATGCAAGCAGGAGATGGCGAAACATAACAGCGTTCCAGATGTGAAATGGTCCCTGTGAAATTGGAAAATGATGTCTTGGGAAACATTCAAAATGTGTACGAGATATGAGTGCTGCTACTTAAAATGCGTAGAGAATGTGGGTCAATAGCTTTAATATATTCGTAGTCATTCCCGTTTCTCTTATATTATTATTGGGAGTTCGAGAGATTAGTCGAAGTAAAATGAAAGAGATGTTGTCGGGACACCTCTTTATAGCGTGAATCACGATTTTTTAATTTGATTTCTGTATTGTTTCTTCACATTTCTCTAAATTCCATGTTATTTTCGTAGAAAGATGAGGTATTTTACCTTCCGGCGATTTACGTCGTAGGAACTGTAAAAAATATCCGTTTGGATAAATTCGTAAAATGCTTGTATCGGCATCTAGAAAAAGTTGTTCATTTTCCTTGGTGTTTATTCACAGTTTTCTGGGTTCACAAGTCATTTGAATTTGCTCGCCCTGATTGTGGCATTTATTTCCGTGGGCAGGCAACGTTTCTTTTGGCACGCGTCAGACGACTGTGAAATGGGAAAGATTCGTGCTTTAATTTTTTTTCCACTTATTATGCACATGAGATGAAAATCCTGAGCGTATCTAAAATGGTTTAGAAAACCACGTGGAAAATGAATATATCCTGTCTGACGTAAAAGACTGAGAGTAAAGTTCAATTCATCTGTGTATGACTCAGTATCAGGATATAATATAAAATAACTCTCAGTATTTGGGCTACTGCACCGAGTTCGTGGCTACATTTCATGTGTCATTTCATCTGACCATGTATGGCACTTCGAGGGCCATGTCATTCTAATTGTTCTGAGTAAGTTGCCCAGTTGCTGGCACGCTGTACTCGTATTCTCCTTCTGAAGGAACAAAATTCAGATATCAGTCTATCCAGATTTAGATTTTCCGTGTTTTTTCTAGAAAGATGAAGCCGAAGTCTTGGTCACTTCAATTAAATAGAAAAAGGGCACTGACGGTTATCTTCTCTGCCCTTGCGCTCTATGAACTTCTGCTGCGTGTCTAATGACCTCGACGCCATGTTGTCTTGTCAGGTCTTTAAATTTTCTGTGCAGTGAATGAAGGTGTTTTCTTGTCACTATCCTTTAATAGATACTCTGTTTTTTGTCGAAATACAGCAGCGTTAAATAAGCTTGCTTCCTGGTGACAAATTGCAGTTGTCTCGCTCAGTGGACTTCTTGGTACTGCTCGACAATAGAAATGTGAATGGGCTCTGCTCCGATTACGGCACACTTAAAAGCAGTGCTAAGTTAATTGCAGGTCTACGCGCCGACGTTAGAGCACAGAACTGGACCGGTGAAAGACCTTAAGCTGTAACGAGCTGAGGCTAAACGCGCGGCTCGTCTCGGCGCTAGCCGGCAAGTCAGTTTCAGTCGCCGGGGCAGCAGCCGCTCGCCGTCATTAGCCGGCGCCAGTAGTCCTGTTACAGGGGGGCGCGGCGAGATGCGCGGATCATTAGGCGGCCACTGTGGCGATTCATTAGCGGACTCCGGCCGCTCCGCTCATTAGTCTTTAACTCGCCGCCGAGGAGCGCGCGCTCCGGTCCGGCCTTGAGCATAGGCTCAGCTGCCGCTACACTTCGCGCTTTCCTTGGGAATGATTCCGGGCTTACTCGGATCATCGTGCAATCGGACTCTCTGTGTGACTTCATTCCGCAGTGTCACAGGGAAAACCGTGCCGGCTATATGCCAACGACACATGTGCCCCTCCTAACCCATTGACTGTAGAGATGATCGTACTTCGTTAAGCTATTCTTAGAATTTTAAGTCAGTACTCGCAAGACAACTGCCATTTTTCCCGCCAAACACAAGATTGTTCGGTTCCCTGTGTCAGACCGCGGAAACCTGTACTGTGTTAGCTATGCACTCAGACAGCTGTTTCGAAGAAAATTCCAAGACACGTCAGAGCAAGTGTCGGCACTGGTTCCAGATTTTGGCTGTCAAACAACGGTCATCAGTTAATAAAAACAACAGGGCGGGGAAGGCTTTCGTCCCTGGACTTAAAGACGACTGATATAAGGCGTTTCGAAACTATGCAGAGGCTCTCTCTCTTTCTCTCTCTCTCTCTCTCTCTCTCTCTCTCTCTCTCTAAGTTCAGTCAGTTAAACTGCTATAGAGAGAAAATACTGGGAAATCTTGTGGGTACCATAACCCGAATTGATATAACAAAACGGAAGGCTTTATGCAGTAAAGTCCATTTACGTTTTTCATATCGCGAGTTGGCCACTTATAGAGGGTGAACCAGAATTCCAGCGAAAAACTTTCAGTGGTGTGCTAAATGTTGGCACTACAGTGCTTGTCATAAGAGCTTGTTCATCTTCGCTATTGTGAGACACATTTTTCCTACTGAAAACTCTTTGCTTTCCGTATTTTGATAGGCGTTAGTACGGACCAAAATATTAAAAAAAATCCAACAAACCTGGGCTCTACAGTGCATATCTTAAGATCTGTAAGCACGTGGTCATCTTCGCTAGTGTCAGACACTTTTCTTCGGCTGAACAAGTTCTCGTAGCTCTTAAGGTATGAATTTTAGAGCCCAACTTTACTGGACATTTTTTCTAGCTTTGGTCCATACTACCTTCTCCATAAATATGGAAAGCGAAGAGCTTTCAGTAGAAAGAATTTGTTTCACAGTATCGAAGATCAACAAGCGCTCATAGTTCTTAATGTTTGTATGTTAGGGCCCATTATCACTAGACATTTTCGCTTGTTTTCTTTCATACTGCCACCTCTGAAAGTTTGTCGGTGTAGTTCCGGTTCACACTGCATAATAGTTTTTGTTTGTCCATCCTCGTGATTAATGGTCTGCGAGACTTAAGCCGTTCACTTACGTAATAAAGTGAAACACCTGCAGTCGTCGTTTCGATACCAACACAAAGTCAGATTAGAAACAGAATTATATACAGTGTACTATAACGAATTTCCACTCTATATGTTGTACAAATGTACCGTTTATTAATAAAATCATTTATTAAATATTCCTCAATGAAAAACTGCTCAGTTAGTTAATACTGCAAAATCCTAAAGCAGCCAACCAATCTACAATAATAACAGGAGAAAATGATTGATGTATGAAAGAAACAACAACAACAACAACAACATCAGGAATAATAAACCAAGGAAATATGCATTTATGTACAAGTAGTCTTTGCAAAAGTACAGCATCAAAAATACCTAAGTGTCACTGTACGTCCACATAACACATAGCATTGGTAGAGCATATGATTAGTTATTAGTAATATGAAAGGTGAAGAAATTTCGTATGTATCCAATGTTATACCGAAGAACTAGATACCGATAAAAAATATGATTTTTCATCGGTAGAGTTACATACCGATGTAAAATCATATTTTTTATTGGTATCTAGTTCTTCGATTCAACGCTGCAGTCATACCTTTGATATCACTAATCATCTAACCTATCAATACTGTATGCTATACGGATATGTATCACGAGTTTCTGATATTTTCACGGATTAGATAGTAGTTATCGTTTGATATTTGTTTTATGGTAGTACATAATATATAGTTGCATTCACACAAGAATGTTGTTCACCCTGAATAGTACCTTGTGTGGGGTTTCCGTGTATTCTGTATATGTTATGTCATAGGTGGTTTTGTACATGCGCATTTGACGTAATACGCCTATACACGGTTTTCGCCTCAGCATTTTATAACTTCATCGTGATATATAGATATATTTATCCTTTCAGTTCAACAGCTTTACCTACACCGATACTTAGATATTGTTGATGCTGTCCTTTTGCAAAGTCTATTTGCACATAGGTGCATATTTCTTCGGTTTACTTGTCTCTGATGTTGTAGTTTCTTTCAAACATCTATCATTTTCTACAGTTATTTTGTAGATTGGTAGGTTACTTCAGGATTTTGCAGTTTGGTGTTTAATTTGAGCATTTTTTAGTCATGGAATATTTAATAAGTACTATATGGAATATTTAATAAGTAGTGCATTTGTACAACATATAGATTGCAAATTCGTTTTGTAGGCAATATGTAATTCTATTTCAGGTATGTGGCTGGATGCACTGTTGGTTTTTACCAAATGATAACTGAAAATTCACTTATATAGTTTTGTCCTTAATTCTCACTCTGTTTTTAATCTGTCTTTGTATTTTCATGGTTGGTAATTTCATGATGCGATCATTACTGTTCATGCATACAGGCCTGGAAATGATGTACTGAGTCACCGAAACTAGTTGCAGGCTAATAAAATAACATCAAAACGACGGCTGCAGGTGTTTCATTTTATTATTGCATAACGGTGTCCTAATTACGAGACACTGTTCTGTTTGTGTTCAACTTTATCTGAAGGCTCTTTCATGTAAGAGCCAGCACAATCATTATTTTCAAATAATAATGCCGTTTTTATTTTATTATGTACGAATTTGGTACGTGTTTAATTACCAAGGATAGTCATAAAATATTAATCACCACCTCAAAAAAAAGTGTCTCTGTGTGTCCCTCTTTGTACAGATTGATGCGGGATCACGGCTGTGCAGTACAGAATGTCGAATCAAAACACTTTTCAGTCGTCTTAATTTCCAAATTCTATTTTATTCAGCAACCAGTTTCGGCGATACATTACGCCACCTTCAGGTCGCCTGACCGACGTGTGGGAACATTCCCACCCCTGACCCAGTCAAAATATGGGCCAGCCTTCAGTGATAGGCATTCGTAGATTTTTGACACAGCGATCCCTTCGATCATCACTTCGAAAGGAATGCTGTGTCGAAAATATACGGATACCAGTCACTGCATGCTGGCCATACTTTTACTGGGCCTGAGGTGGGGACCTTCCTACACGTCGGTCAGAGGGCCTGAAGATGGCGTATTTTATCGCCGAAGTTGATTACTCAATAAAAAACAATTGGAAATTAAGACGCCTGAAAGGTGTTTTGATTCGACATTGTGTCTCAAAAAAACAAATTTACAAAATTGTTTTGTGCTTGTATTTTGGTACAATCCTGCAGTCCTGGTGCCTGCACAGTGTATATCCGCACCTCAGTACCGTAGCACGCCGCTAGAGCAGCCAAAGCAAAATGGCTCAGCCCATTGATAAAATGAAGTATGGTGCGGTAATTCGTTTTGGCAGCAGTGGAAATGTTGCAGCTATGTCAGGACACTCCAGACAACTTTTTAAACCCCCTGTATTAGCCTGACACAGCAGTTCCGCTGCTGTAGTTTTGATTTGACTCCGCTAGCGGTGTTCAGCGCTGCAGTGTCGTGGGGATTCCAATTTATACCAAGACTGCAGACATGTAACCGCAAGCATACAAAAATTAATCGTATAACATTATTTTTTCGAGAGGACACTTAAAACATTATGAAAACTTCTAGTAAACAGTAATTTCTAAATAGACTTGTTTCACGAATCGCCAGTCACTGCCCATATCCCACACGGAGATCCACTTTGTAGATGTGTAGCCCACGTCAAGAACAGCAGGGGTATTAACAGAAAAACAACGCCGCACGCGACGTACGTCGACGACCAGCTGCGGTGAACAAGTGATTGACGACACATGTCCCTTGGCTACAAATCGAATACACGATATAAAGCGACTGAGACGAGGTAGGGACGTCCATGTCGGAACACGTGGCAGCGCAATTGTCTTTTTTTTATGCGGGACCAAGATTTTGGCGGTAAACGTGAGGCACGAGCACAGCTGTTGTGATATTTCCCTACAGCAACACATCATCTTTATACTATTGCTCCCCCCTCCCCCCCAAACACACACACACACACACACACACACACACACACACACCAGTTAATATGCAGGATAATAAATCAGTTAGGAGTACAGTGGTTGTTACCTCTGTAAAATAGTGCTATGGCGTCAAGTCCAGTGAATTCGAAGCAAGGTATAGGCACTTCAGTAGCAACATGTTAATTAGTCTTTTGGATCCTACAAACGACGTACGTCCAACTGGATCGAACGACAAGGGGACATGATGGCAACTCTGTCTCTCGTTGTTGTGCTTCGTGAAGTTACAGGAAGATCTGTTCGTGTCTTAAGAGTAAAGAAAACTGTAAATGTGATTTATACATACTCATTTATACATACTCATTTATACATACTCATTATTCTTTCAACGATAACGACTAAAAAACTATCTAGTCATTCATTACTTCAAGAAGCCATTGTAGGTACACAGTTCCCTTCATTGGGTATTCTCACGGAAAATAGGGCATGGCTCACCCAGTTTGAGAATATGGTGTGTAGCAATGTGTAGTTGACATTCGACTGTCATACTGCTTGTAAACGTACATGAAACTGTCCTTTTTCATTCTTTCTTGTAGCTCATACACTCCTGATCTACGTTACCGCCTCTCTCAGCGTCCGCACTAGATAGCAGCGTTATTCCCTCACATTATCCACAAAGGACTTGTGAGCTACTGGAAAAGACTGCGAACAGAGTAATCCTCCTCAGTATGCTAAATGAGGCTATAAACCAGAATTTTTAATGTGCTGTATAATTTTAAACAGCTAGAGGGTTTATGGAAATGCAGGCTTTCTCGGCGAATTTCAATGATAAAGTCATCTCGGGCTATCAGCCGAGTGAAAGAGGCGTTCTGCGCCAACGTTTCTAAAGTTCCCTACCCGTCAGTCTATACCCGAAGATAACGAGTAGGGAATATAAGTGTTGCCGCAGAACGACGCTTTGTCAAGGAACTTCTCCGAGGCAAAGGTCCCGAGTTCGAGTCTCGGTCTGCACACAGTTTTAATCTGCCACTAAGTTTCATACCAGCGCACACTTCGCTGCTGAGTGGAAATTTGATTCCGGAAACAACCTCCAGACTGCAGCTAAGCCATGTTTCGGCAATATCCTTTCTTCCAGGAGTACTAGTCCCTCAAGTTTTGCAAGAGAACTTTCGTGAAGTTTGGAAGGTAGGAGACGAGGTTTTGCCGGAAGTAAAGCTGTGAGGACGCGTCGTGAGCCGTGCTTGGGTAGCTCACGTGGCAAAGGCAAAGCTCCCGCGTTCGAGTCTTGGTCTAGTTCACAGTTTTAATATGCTAGAAAGTTTCAGCTAAAAGCTTATTATTCGTGCCGTAGAAATCTCGACGACAGTGACCACAAATTTCATGCTTAATATTTAAGCCGTGTAGTGTACATTACGTAGAAAAGTCATTAGTCTTCAAGGGGGCGCTTGACAGTCCTATTTAGTTGTTAATCTTTAGCCGTGGGCTTCATCAACAAATCATTAGAGCATTACATTTATGCAAACTCACCATCTGGATTACTGAGGAATATTTTCAATTCTTTTGTCTCTTCACGATAGTATTTCATCACCCAATCATTGTTCCAAGAGTGTTAACATTTGCTTGTTACACGCTGTAACGTGGCTCGACTTGTCAAGCTGCCACCGACTTCCGGCTTCATTCATAAACCGCAGCGTCGTAGCAGCAGTTCCCATTTATAACAGTCTATTCTTCAAAAATAGTATCACAACCATGTTGTGTGCATCAGATAAACTGAACAAACACGTAAGACGGACTTAATTGGAGAATACTAGTATTATACTCCACGGAATCACTGCTACATCGCCCGTCGTGCCAGCAGTCAGATTTAGGAAAAAAGTCAAATTCTACTTTCTTGAGAATAAGGACATATTACTACAAAACTGAGCACGGCTCCCAAAGCGTCCTAGGTCAGGCGGAGACAATAACGGGAGGTAACACTCAGGATGCAAATGAAAAGGTGCTCTGAGTGTCTCTCCTCTTTTATGTTGGTCAAAACCAGGTATGCGAATCAAACCAATCGAGTCCAGGTATCGGTGATTGACGCTGACATCCGTCTGATAAAGTACGGAACTACCAGGAGCCGCCATTTTGGGGAGTTGTGTTTACTCGTAGTCATCATTAGCAGACACCTCTTCCTTTTGCTTCTAGACTTTTTTAATGTTTTGCTGAAATTTTCTCCGAAGTTTATCCTTCTCGGAGTAATGTTTTGGGGAGGGACATTACGTGATTAGAAGTAGGTAACTGATTCCATTAAGCAAGTTTTTCGTTGTATATGAATGTTCGTGTGATGAATATAATGTGATTACTAACTTTCCAACTTCATATTTTTTCAGTTTTGTACTGTCGGGTATAACTGGGTACGCCGGATGGGGCAAAACCGGGCAAACTTGGACAATCGGCCTGGCCTGGTTTTGCTCCGCTTCTTAAAGAAAAAAAGTAATTTGGAAGGTGAAGAAAAAGCAGGAAAAGGACAGAAGAAAAAACTCGAAACGAAAAGTTTTTATGGGAAAGAACTAAAAGGGCAAAGCCTTAAGGAGGACGAAGAATCAGACAGAGGCGGTTGGAAAGACTAGACCAGTTCAAAAATGTTGACAAAAAACAAGATTCTTCGACTTCATCAGGCAAAGAAGACCCAAACGCAGGCTATATTCAGACTCATTATCGAAGGAGGGATGGATCAATTGTCTAGCTTGTCGCTGCTGGGCTGGTGAAAAATGTTCCAGTGCTGAGGAAGAAGGCAGCTACTGTTCCTGCTATTTGTGTTCTTAATAACGAGTCGTTTGTTTTTTGCTAGGACCAGGTATTGAGAACTTTGCCTGTATTAATGTAATATTTTGAAAATTTGAAGTTCGTCAAAAACCTCTTTCTGTACCTAAAATTGATTTATGGTATCCATTGGTAGTATATTTTTCATATAATTTTTCGGACTAGAATAGAACTTTGTTCTTAGTTTCAAGTTTTTTCGTTTCGCTTACACGGGTACCCCATTTTACCCCACGTGTGGGACAAAACTGGGTATTTTGCACCTAAGGATGATTTTTTTTGTGCTGAGATAGTATCATGTATATAAGAGATATGAATAACCTTAATTTGCAAAGTTAATTTACATGAACGGAAAGTTAAGGTACTCCGTTTTGACCTTCTTTGCCGAGTACGCTGTTGCAGAAAACGATGCATAATTAGGGTAATTATCGATGCAAAACATTGTAGACTTGCTACGTAAATCAGGAGGAATGTGTAAGTGGTCTTAACTTCCTTTCGAGTATGGTCTTGAACACAAGCACGTTCAAGCAGCAACAACTGTTTCGATACGCAGGTCGTGCGCTCTTACTATCGCGTTTGATCACATCCATCAGGGTGAGATGAGAAGTTTCTTTACTTTGATTCTCCTCTAGATACATTTTCATCTCTCTACTAGCGAACCCGGGAATGCTTTATAGTTGCTAAATATGATGGAAATTGGATATATATCCTAATCGCCTCCTCTCCGACTCTCTCTATCCTTCTCCTCCTCCCCCTCCTCTTGTGCGTCTCCTCTTCCTACCCGCTATCACTGTCCATCAACTTCCTCCGGCTCCCTGTACATCTGTTATCCCACACACTCTATCCATTTCCTCCCTTCTTCATTCTATTTCCTCCCCTATTCTCTGTCCATGTCCTCCCCTCCCTCTGTCTGACATTATTTATTGTTATTGCAAAAGGAACCTTGGTTGGGAATAGAAGTCAGAACGAATGAGTAAATCGGTTGGAATAATTTGTACACGGGGAATGAGAGGAACCTTTCCAGCTGCTGGATCTATGAGGATAGCAGCTTTAGTGACAGTATTTTTGGTCGTTTTAATCTACGAACAGGCAGGATTATAAAGTTAGCCACAAACACAACTTTCCTGTTTTCTGTTAAAAATGACTTCGAAACGGAAAACGAAACCGCACGGTTTCACAGCACAGCGTAGTATGTTCTTTCTCGCATCCGGTTTAACGGAAAGTGTTTATTTTATAATATCTCTATATCTCCAATTGATTTGGCTTACGTTTGTCTGTCATTTAGTTGGCCTGCGTTACGCGTACACAGACTAATATTTCGATGAATCACTGATGGCATTTTTACCTAAGAAATAAAATATTAAATAAATTCAGTTAAATGTTTGCAGCACACCCAACTACCACGAACTAACACGAAGTCAGTCTTTGCAAGTCACCAAAGATATGATCGCCATCGATAATGCAATGAAATAGCGCTTTCAGTTATATTCTTATTCGCAGAAAATCTATATTGAATTCTGAATTTTTTGTTGTTATGAAAATATGTGAAAGCTGAACTGTCAGACAGATTTTTATTTATACAGATACAGTTCGTTGTGTCTAGCTCATAAAATGATTTTTTCACGAATTTTGTTTGCTTTTTTGTCTGACGGGAATCGGTAGCCAGTCAGCAATAGCATTTTGTCTTACACCATGGGTTGCTATGGTTCCGCCCATAATTTTTTGGGTGAGTCAGTTAAAGGACAGTGGAAGACAACGGCACACCATACAGAGCAGGACCACGTCTAGTACTGTGGTGTTCAGAACAATGTTCTGATTAATGAAGCTTTACCTTTTACCTTATGAAATAATACATGTTTAGTCTGTTATTGCACTTTCTAATTTTATTTTGCCTATTGGCTGCCGGTTTCGGTACAGAGTACCATCCTCAAGCCATCTTACAATCAAAAAATTCTAGTACCTCGGACAAAAATACAAGAGAAATTTAGAAAATATTTTCTCTGTGATAAAAGAAGTATGATATATAGTGCAACTTTAAAGTGTATAGGTAGACACTTACCCCTGACACGCAATCGTCGTGCTCACTTTATAAGTGTGTCAAATACTAAAAATAAAGGTCAATTCTGAGCTCAGATACATATAAATTGCGTCCAACAGTGATAAGACTGCTCCTATGTGCAGAGTTTCGTTTATTACCCCATAAACAGAGCCATAATGCGAAGGTATCTAAAAAATAAAAAGCATGAAGTATAAAAATAAGAAATTATGTAATAAAATAATACCCACTGTAATACAACATTAAAAGTAAAATAGCAAATCTTTTTAGGCAAGTTTACATTGACTGTTGACGTACGCATTATATCTCTTTAAAACACCAGTCTCCCCAATGAATCTTACAATTAATGAAGTAATAAGAGTAGCATTTTATATTAAAAACAGGAAGTTTTTTTTAATTATTCTGTATACTATACGTTTTGCGTCATAGGCAAAATTTTTTGTACATTTCTCTTCCACTGTAGTTCAAACTATGTACTGGAGTTTTTTGATCATAGTACAACATGAGGATGATACCGTGTACCGAAACCGGTAGCAAGTAGGCAAAATAAAAATAAAAATTGTGACTATACACTGAAAAATGTATTAGTTGTGTAGTGTAGCCGCGCGGAGTGGTCGCGTGGTCTAGGGCGTCTTGTCACGGTCCGCGCGGGTCACCCCGTCGGCGGTTCGAGTCCTCCCTCGGGCATGGGTGTGTGTGTTGTCCATAGTGTAAGTTAGTTTAAGTAGTGTGTAAGCTTAGGGACCGATGACCTAAGCAGTTTCGTCCCATAAGATCTTACCACAAATTTACAAATTTTTATTTGGTTTAGTGTATTCGTCACTGCTCCAATAGACAGTATGTCGGGAATTCATTTTACCTTATGATTTGCAATCGTCCTACCGAAATGCTCACAACTTTTTCCTTAGACTATTCTCATTTTTGTTAAACAGCTCAATACATTCAACCTAAATGGCACAGGTGGAAGTTGTTCACAGTTGTAAATATTATTTCATGGTCAGAGTATTATTCACTTTCCAGAAATAAATAAATAGTCGTTTTACGGTGTGCTTAAAGATTATAAGTAATTGCTCGAAAATGCATCGTGAAAAGAAACAAAACAGCAAGCAAGCACTTCAGTGACTAAAAACAAGCGATATGAACCTGGAACTGCTCTGTTCTTTATTTATACCAAGTGTGGGTGTCATGCGTTTCATATTGGGGTGGAAGGGGAAGGGGGGGTGGGGCAGCGCGTGTACCGGCGGCTCAGAGGTGCATAAAAATACAGGTCGTTTTATCGCGGCGGTGTCCGCTGCTGACTCCCTGAGACCGCCCCCACATGAATGCATGCGCCGGCCAACTGGGACATCGAGTACTTTGCATTTTAAATTTATTACGTACGCTAATCCTCCGTGGGTCCTGCAATAGTGCTGTAACTAACCGACCTATGGTATATTTCACGTTGCCGCTTTTCGTGTGTGTTCAAGAGCTCGGCGTAATCGGATACTTCTTGGATTAAATAGCAAAGCAGAACGGGCTTGAGTCACTATATTCTGGAGGTATGACGTGTAATCAGTAGCAGCTCACTTAACGAGAACGATGAAGCACGAAATGCGACTTCTCTGTACGGGTGTTTTGCATTTTAAAATAGTTTCCAGAGAACGTGGACCATATATTTACAGACTTCCAGCTACGGGATTACGTTTTTTCATAAATTGTATGCAAAATGTGCGGCCGCAGCGCATTCTTGTCAATTAGATAACCTTAATGCAGTATAGCCTTAAATTATATCGGTTTGTAAATGTGGAAAAAGTAACTTCAACTTTTTGATATTCACATCAGTTGGATAACCCCTACATATTTCCCTTATCTGGTGCATTGTCGCAGATCTATTTTCCCACGTTCGTATTACAGGCACAGTTCACATGTCCGTTTATATTCGGACCAGTCCAGTGAGAGATTGACGAAAATTCGACGGCGTCTTATTTATATTTATTAGCTCATATTTTTGATCTAAGTACTTGTATCATATAATTTTAACGACACGTACCTATATGACCATTCCTGTTGATATTTTTCTGTGATTCTGAATGGCGCGTGTAGTAGAAGCACGTTTACAGCCCACACCCGTGATCGGGGTACTCCGAAAAATATCCCACGCATTAATAGACAGTGACGTAACCCTCAAATCACTGAGGCAGGCGAACAAGTTTTAAATTATATTTCTTGATCCTTACGACTAAGATGCACACAGAAACATACATGCGAGATGAATTCAGAGGTAGTTAATTCTTTTATTGTTAATTCTTTGTAGGAATGTCTCCAATCTATTCTATAGTTAGCTGTCAATTTCTACTCCCTATCTTAATATTTTTGCAACATTGGTACAAATGAAATGTGTTAAAAGGACTTCAGAATGGCTCGGTGAGACATGCGTTTGTAACCCTCTGTCACACGTAGCTTGTTACATACAGGTAAAACACTATACGTGCTCCATAGATCTGTCATACAGTGAGATAATCTTTTCCGTTTGTTCTTAATTCAGGCCTCCCTCATACGAAATGTCCTTGTAGACGTACTAATGTAACACTCACAATTTCTTCAATCTGAGGCCAGACTGAGGACTTGCGGCAGCAGTCGGTGACAGCGATACTAGTGCCAGCCGACGTCAGAAACTCACAGCAGCGCGCAACACCAGTCGTGATTTGGACCAAGTTGCATGTGCCTCCAGTAAACACATTCCAGGCGGCGTATTTAAGATACGTGCGTTTAGTTTCTAAGTCCTCGTGCCATGATAACTGTTATCCTTTCGATCGTAAGTTATCGATGCAATAAATCAAAATCTCGCTTATCGCTTTCACGCTTGTCGAGCTACGTACTATCATCAGCGAGCTTTAAATTGTTAAATCACGTCGCGACCCGCCATTCAAATCTCGTTGGGCTTGTAAGTTTCCATTAAGGCGTTCAGGGTAATCTCTCTCTCTCTCTCTCTCTCTCTCTCTCTCTCTCTCTGTGTGTGTGTGTGTGTGTGTGTGTGTGTGTGTGTGTGTGTGTGTGTGTGTCAGGGTTACCCCAGTTCTCAACATGTCTCATGAGTGATGTGTTCACTTAGCGGCTTCGAAATCTCTGAGAGCAAGTCTGCTCTAATGGTCTTTACTCGCCGCAGGATTTCACTTCCCCAAACAATACAACTGAGGGGAGGATGTAATTTACCAGTTGAGAAAACAGCACAGCGCTTTGGGATGATTATCGATGACAAACTAAAATGGGCTCACAATTTCCGAGATATCATTATTAAATGTGAAAAAGCATGTACTTTCATCAAGGTGTCGAATGGAGTGTGGCGGGGTTCTGATCGGCGGACAGCGATGACTTTCTGCCATCCCTACTAAGGGCACTCTTTGATTACGGACACCTGTGCTGTGGATCAGAGTCAGACAGCACGGGCACGCTCCAAAGACTATGCAGTACTATTACTGGGGCGTTCATGTCAACCCCAACCAACGCGTTACTGGTTGGAGCGAATGAACAACCTTTAAACCTACGTCGAATATTCCTCTGCAAGAAATTCCTCCTGCGGCTCTCTTTCGACAAATATGGGCTCCTTGACGAAAAAATCCAAGAATTAACATTCTTTTGTGTGTGTAGAAGACATTGGTAAATAAGCAAGTTGCACCCGTCGCGGTTGAATACATGAAGAAGAAGGCACAAGGAGTGGAAAAATGTTCTACCTCACTACGAATATAATAGGCCATACGAAACGTCGACTCTGCAGGTTGATGCCAGGACCAGTTCAACATTTGAAAACCAGGACTTAATTAACGTAACAGAAAAAAATGTGTGTGAAATCTTATGGGACTTAACTGCTAACGTCATCAGTCCCTAAGCTTACACACTACTTAACCTAAATTACTCTAAGGACAAACACACACACCCATGCCCGAGGGAGGACTCGAACCTCCGCCGGGACCAGCCGCACAGTCCATGACTGCAGCGCCTTAGACCGCTCGAACGCAACAGAAATGGAATTCCAAGTATACTGTATAGTGACGACGCTGGTAGTGCCTATTGGGTAACCCAAAGCAAATACCAAAACCTATAAAAGCCAGATGCACACTCCCTATTATGACAGGCGAGCTCACTGCCAATTTGGAAGCTTTGCTATTCACACAGACGACCACAGGAGACACAATAATCATTATCTCTGATAGTATATCAGCCCTATGAGTGATTTGCTAACCATCATACTAGTTGTACCAACCGCACAGTAGCAGCAATTATCGACGTATTGTTTTGGAGGAAGAGGAATTATCGCAGCATCATGATGGTATGGATGAAATGAACAAGTAGATGTCCTAGGAATACAAGCATCTCTACATGGAGACGCCAGACACGATACACTTCCTCTTCACAGATATGCTACCCATACTCCGCGAGCGGTTGTCATCGGACTAGCAAGAGGAATGGTCCAGGACATCTGAAATCAAAGGCAGCCACTACGCACAGATTCATTAAATTTTTCAGGAGTACCATGGTATGTTAAGATACAAACATCGAAGAGTTTTACGACAGTTATAGCACGGCTGATATTTAATCATTGGAAGATTATCAGATATCTCCATCGGCTCAACCTAAGCGTCACCCCTCTATCTGTTTGCGGAGAGAAACTAACGATATAGCAACGTGTAACATCCTGTACGAGTTTCTCAACAGTGCCAATATCCCAGTATAGCCCCTTGTGCTGCTAATGTAATGCTCTTGGTAATAAGAATATCAGGGGAACTCTAAACCACAATTAACTGACTACATTCCCAGCATGGTGTGGAACGCTCCGCCTATAAATGTGTGTCACTATGTGCCTCCTAATGTTTGTGTCTGAATACAGGTCTATCTATACGGTCGGCTGTAATACACAATCTGGTTCTTTTATACTGTTCTCATGTTCTCTGTAGACGGTATTTTTAGACCTGCACAAATATTCAATTCTCTATCCACAGCTTTTGAAACAGTACTTACACGTAAAAGAACATTTTACTGTTAGACACATACTCATCAATATGGATTGAATCTAGAATATCCCAAATGTGCACCAGCGGCGATATGTCATTTATTATTGCGTTACCAGTACAATTTTTATTGTACTGGTGTATCCTGTGTTACATTTTCGTCTTTTTTACTCGTTTCGGTATGCTGTGCATATAAAATTTGTTGTATGTCATAATCTCTACTTTATTAAGCCTATGTAACTTCCTAACATGGTACGAGTAAAAGTTACGTATACTATGAACTGTCAAAACCAGCCGTGTGTAACATTTTCAGTGCTGAGATTGCTGTATGGGCACGTCCCGAAAGCAAAAAGAAAAATTAAAAAAGAAAATACTCGCTAATTTAAAGTTAAGTAATGAGAGACCTTAACTTTTCCCGGCGAATTGAATGTTCAAATAACTTACGGGTTTGCTGCCGGGTCGTCACCCGGCAGCAAACCCGTAAGTTATTTGAACATAAAGTTAAGTAGTTAATATTATTATGTTTTTATAGGTGACGATCATTGCGGTTATGTAAAATAATACCCAGATATGTGGATGGATTCATCTGCACAATCTGGTGGTGTTGATATAGAAAGTTGGCGCACAACACGGAAGGAGTCAGGCAAAATCTGGAAGCCCTGCCCAGTATTTTTTTGAATGGTAATGACGCGGTGTTACATCATAACGGGAGACACAAGCTGAAGAGAACTTGGAAGATCAGCGGGGAGGCTGTTTTTTAGTGTGTGTCTGCTTGGAAATACATGGACAGAAACTGAATTTATGCTGTCCCACTTTGATTACACTAGTATCTGCCTGCTCAGTGTAGACAACAGATTCGGCGGAACAAAATTACAAAGAATTATAAAATTCAAGTACCTGGGAATAGTAATAGCAGATGATGGAATTGTAGCCTCTGATATTTCCCAATGAATAATCTCATGATGGAATAAGTGACATACGCACACTGGACTCTTAAATGACGGGAAAACGCCAACCAAAATTAAAAGTTAAATATCATCGTGTGATATATGACAGTGTCGTGTAGGGTTTGCGGAGAAGACATGTGAGTGCAGATTTTATTCGACTTATGCGTGAATGATGATGTGATCACGTAAGATAAACGTTAATGATGCTGTATTAGCATCACACTTTGCACTGACTGAATGACGTGAAAGAAAATATCTTTGCCGCTGTACTTTAAAGAGGTTAAGGTTGGTTTCTATCCGTATAGATGACGCCCGTCCAAAAGCATAGGAGACAGATGGGACTTGTAGAACGATGCATTCCAGCGAAGGAAATAGGTCCATAAGATTAGGACAGCTTGTTCCTTGCAATATGAGTGTCTCCCGTTATTACTCGAAGTAATATTTTTCAGCTCGTGGATGTTGGGGCAGAATAAGTATGCCAACTGTAGTGTTTATTACGACTGGAAAATACGGACAATGTGCAGAAAGAGACACAGGATCATTCGAAGGGGATGGAATCAGTGCAAACTTGTTTGACTGGATGCCACGAGGTATATTTATATCGCAGTGTTTGGAACTTCGTGGACTACTAATTTTGGTTGCGTAATGTTGTTTCATTGTTCTTCACTTTCAGGTGTTTTCTCGTATCTCGGTAGGTCATGTGCATACCAAATATTACTCGTTCTTGATTATAATTTTTAGGGTACTGCAGGTTTAATAAACAGTTGTATATATAGAATAGGTACTCCGTTATGTAACTAAAACTAGTAATCGGACGTCTACACCTTCCCAACTATTAATTCATGGCCACAATGATGTACATCCTTATCTGTTTTCTTTTTTGAATTGGTGCTTCATCTCCCTTTTGTTCCTTGCACTGCGCCCAAGACACGCCGGCTACTACCGCTGTTAGTTGACGTTAACTGGGTTGCAACGGATACTGCCCTTGGGCAACGGGATGGGTTTCCATCAGTTACGCCTATTCCCCCTGGAGGCTGATCCCGCCCTTGCTAATGGACTGAGGCTGATCAATAGGTGTCCTGCCGAGCTGTTAACTGGGCAACTAATAACCACTGTGCACTGACAGTAAGTAGGACCTTCAACTGAAACAAAAATTTTCGATTTTGATTAGGTCAGATGCTTCTAACATCGTGACCGTAACTTCATGTGCCAATCATGGCTGTTGGAATAAAATGACCCTTACCGATGCGTATCAGGTCTGTCTACAGATGACAGTCTCAATTGCTTGTATTTGTGTTCCGACACGTCATGCTATGACTCTGTACTTATTGCAGTTAGCTCCGTTTGGCTGAAGCGAGTTTGGATAGCGTAATTAAAAAGAGCTTGGCGCCCGCTGTTCGTTTAAGTTTCTCTGTTGATACCATAATCGGTATTGCTACAGAGAAATGTAACTGATTGCTTACTGTTATAAGAATCACTGTGAGCCATCGTTTGTATTCTAAAATAATCAGCAAAGCTGAAGAGAGTGTAGCTCGAATCGATAACGGAAGAAAATTTCTGAAGTAACAAGTTAAGACCCCGACAAAATACGCCAGTGTGTCTTGTAATCTGGTTTCAGACCATAATATTAATACGGGAAATATAGGCTACTAAAGTAGACTACTATCTAGAAGTCGAAATATAACCTAAACGTGACAAATACAGCTACATTTTGTTTAATTTACAGTATTGATTTGTAAGGTAAATAGTTGTGTTCATTTAACAAAAGACTTTTATTCATATTCCGTTCTTAGTTCATTAATTCGACAGTATTTACCTCTCAATACACTAGATAAACATTGGTTACCTACATACCTAGAAGTATTACAGAAGAATTACCTCATACATCAATACGGAGAAGTGTTAAAATGGTTCAAAATGAAAGAAAGAGAGGATAATACATGTAGTTATGTATCTAGTACAGCAATCGTTTACAGATATGATTCATAGCTAGATCGTTAAATTCAGTTATTAGAGTATTACTTATGCTCTCAGTATGTCATGAAAAATCATTAACACTTGTTTGATTTGAAGATGCCAGTGTTTCTGCGCTGTCTCGCCCCAACGTGTGCCACAGTGAAGGTCTTCATTCTTGAAGTGTTTTCAGATTTCCATATTCTGATGAATACGGTTCATTAGGCATCACGGTGCAATTAAGACATCACGAAGGCTGCGCTTAGAAACAAATACATGACTCTGAACATCGCCACAATTGAACTGTTCTACAATTTCATACACTGTCTCTCCGATTCGTAGACTTTTAGTTTCCTGAATTCAGGAAACGTAAAAACGTCTTGAGCTATACTTCCTTCGTGTGCGACGCTTACTTATCCTTAAACTGAGGCTGTTCAGGGAATCGTCACGAGACATTTGACAACAAGGAAACGTAAAATAAAACGAACAACTGGCTTTGATACTGGAAGAAATAAGTAGATTTCTGCAACCATACTGCAGTAGGGAGTGTTTTCTTCGTGTTCGCTCTGTACCCTGGGGTAACAAATGTCACGGGATAGTGATATGCGGTTGGATCCTCTGGCCCAACTGAACCCGTCATTCACTGGAAATCGTTATGTTCGGCTACGTAGAGACCGTTTTCAGCCATTTAAAGACGGAATTTTTATGGATGGCAATGCGCCGTGTCAGCAGTATACAAATGTTAGCGATTGGTTTGTGGAACATTCTTGACAATTCGAGCGAATGATATGGGCACTCAGATGGCCGACATAAATCCTATCGAACATTTATTGGACATAATCGAGAGCTCAGTTCGAGCGCAAAGTCCTGCACCGGAAAGTCTTTCACAAGTGTGGACGGCTATAGAGGCAGCATGGCCAAATACTCCTGTAGGGGACTTCCAACGAATCGTTGAGTCCATGCCACATGGAGTTGCTGAATTACGCTGAGCAAAAGGAGGTCCGATACAGTATTAGGAGGTATCCCCTGACTTTTGTCACCTCATTGTGGAACAAGTCACCGACGAGCACTTCAGTAGCAAATGTGTGGAAGGACACAGCACCAAAATTTCGTTGCTATAGTTGTTAAGAGGAATAGAGAAAACTTCCTCCAAGAACTATGTACCTTGCTAGAAGCTGAATTAGAAATAGTTTGTATGTTGGAGGTACACCACTTTCGCAATATCTTCTTACATTACACTCCGAACACCTGAACATGTACTATCTTTCCAGCCAACACTTACCGACAATAGGATGAGAGAGGGACGACATGTCAGTTCATCTGCCAAAGGTCTGATCCTTAGGAGCAGCTGGAGAGCTGTTTAAGCGCTATTCGTTACATGAAAATATGTGTACCAATCGGGGACATAAATGTATGTAAATTCAGCACTGGTTCTAGGATCAGCGATGTGTGAATGACAGTTGATACATTTGACTATGCGTTAGAGTTGCAATAGTAGACAGACCGACAAAGTGCAGCAGATCATTCGGCATTTACATGCTTGACAATAACAACATATGTACCGCCGGATCATTGAGAACCAACTCCTCGTGTCGAACTACAAAATGCTCCTCCGCTGTTAAGTAATTTGTTTTCCGAACATCGGAGCTTCGAATAACCGATACTAGTCTCCATCTTTTGAGTCCCGATTCAGTAACTACTGACTAACGAAATAGTAATTTGGTAATGAAATGAATGCACAGTGATTGAACAAGAAAATATCCGAGTTAGCCATGTCTGAGAACGTTAATTACGGCGAACGCGATAGAGATCCACAGTACAGACGAATAAAGAGAGGACGCAGTAGATGAAAAAGCGTAAAAGAGTTCACAATGATTTACTCAGAGTTGTAGTACGAAATCGTCGTCGTTCGTCATAGCACCGTTCCAGAAATGAAATTGAAACGAAGCTTACTGAAAGCAGCATACGATACGGGTAAAATGTATACATCTGATCTCTGTTACGTATTGTGCTGAATCCTAATCTGTCTGATGAGCTGCGGAGCCAATGTGTACCTAATAAATGAACGAGTCCATGGAACGAAATTAAAACCTCCTCACATAGATTTTCTTAATAGTTTTACATCATTTCATGGTTAAGCGACTCGCTTGAAACTTCCATAATGAATGCGTTTAGATCGGCGCATGTTGTAGTGCTCAAGCTTCTCTGACGGCGCGTCTCCTGAAGTACACTAAAAAATATCCGGACGCCATAATACAATGCGGCACTGACCAGCCAGCATAAGAAGAGACAGGGAGTATTGTGTTCTCAATACAAAAGCACCAACAGCAGAATGGGACGTCAGGATAGCTCGGTGACTTCGAAAGTGTACTAGTCACTGAATGTTCAAATGGTTCAAGTGGCTCTGAGCACTATGCGACTTAACTTCTGAGGTCATCAGTCGCCTAAACCTTAGAACTAATTAAACCTCACTAACCTAAGGACATCACACACATCCATGCCCGAGGCAGGATTCGAACCTGCGACCGTAGCGGTCGCTCGGTTCCAGATTGTAGCGCCTAGAACCTCACGGCCACTCCGGCCGGCTCGCTGAATGTCACCTGAGTAGCAAATCCAACTAGGGCATTTCAACGCTCCTAAAGCTGCCCACGTCGACTGTTGGTGATGTGATTGTGAAATGGAAACGCGGAAAAACAACCAGAGTTAAGCCAAGAGCAGATAGACCTTATGTAGTGACGAAGAAGAACCTTCAAGGATTACGAAGGATGGTTATAAAAAATCGCCTCGAACCAGCTGAAGGAGACACTGTGCTGCAAAGTGCTACCAGCAGTCAAGCTAGCACAGTGCCCGTCTGTAAGGAAAACAAAATGGGGTACAGTGGTCGAGCAGCTCCGCATGAGTCACACATTTCCGTAGTCGGTGCTTAGCGACGCTTCAGGTGCCGCAAAGAGCTTCGCCGCTGAGCGAATGGTTTGGAATGGTGGGTCTGGTTCTCTGCGGCGAGGGTTTGGATCTGGCGAATTTATGGAGAACGTTAGCAGCCGTCATGTGTAGTGACAACAGCGAAATACTCGTATATAGGAGGTAGTGTTACTGTGCGAGAGTGTTTCTCGTGGTTGGGTTAACATCCCCTTATTTACCTTAAGAAAACGCTTAATACGGAAGGATAACAACATATTTTACAGCATTGTTTACTTTGTACAGAAGAGGAACAGTTTGGAGACGAGGACTGTCTGTGTCAGCATGACAAAGCACTCTTGTCATACAGCAGCATATCTGAGACAATGGTTTGTGGACAATAATATTCCTGAAATGTACTGGAGAAGCCAATGGAACTTGTTTGGGATGAGTTATAATGTCGACTACGCTCCAGAACCCTGCGTCCAACATCATTGCCTTCCAATGTTTTTTATTCCAGTCTTTGATCACAATATGAATTTGCAACACGCCACCCGTCACTTATCTGGTTTTGGTGTGTGTTCACCCCAGGTAATTGACTAACAGATCAACAGAGAGTGCAAAACTGCCGCAATGTCTGATAACACAAGAAAGTAATAAGGGCATGTGACTCCTGATTGAACTGCGGTGGCAGTGTTGACATTAATTGATTCAGAATTGATACCTTTTAATTAAAAGGGGTACACATTGATGTTATAGTCAGCTATTGAACACCAGATGTAAATGTTGAACATAAAATTAATTACGAAAGTGACTTAGGATTTCAACTACTTGATTGAAAACAGATGCAGTCGATTAGCACAGATTTATTTTTAACTCACGACCTTCAATCATCATATTACATGACTCTCCTAACAGGCAGTGGTAATAAATTGCGTTTGCATGGAGTAAAGCGCGATAACTCAAAAGTAATTCCTATCGACTGACCCATGCATAATGTGAAGTGCGAGAAGAATTCTACAATACACGGCCCATGAAACCCTCGTGGAAACTGCCGACGTGATCCAACAAATTAATCAGTGGCCGGAGAGGGCACAATATCACCAAATACAGCGTGGCGGAGCGGCGTCGTTGTGCGGACGTCGGCCGACCTCGTGGTGCTGCAAGCTAGCTATCTTGCTCAGTATATAGCTGAACCAAAACTTCCTATCTCCAAGCTTAATCGTTCCATTTGCTAGGTCCTAAACTGCAGAGATGCTCACTCTTTCCCAGGCAAGCTGAGTAAAGAACGCCACATCCGCACTCTAGGCAAGCGGGGAGTGGAAGACCGCTACAGAGACTTCTCCCAGTCCGCTCTTCGCCTCGGTTTCCCCTCCAGCAAAATCACTTACGCCAATTGCAGTGCAAGTCGCGTTAATTATGTGTCGCTTCCCGCCAATGCCTGCTCTGGGAAGTGAACAAATTCCCACAAAATTTCCCTTCCTCTCAACTTCTGCTATTTAGCTCCTCCCAGGCCACCCATCATGGTTAGCGTCTGCACAAACACCAATTTTTACGGAATTCTGACTCCAAGAAGAGTACTTCAAATTCCTTGGTCCTACGTTTCCACTGGAGGCTGGCATATTTCATTCTGTCACTCTTCACCTGATTTACTTCAGACTCTGCAGACCATGAATTCAGCACGAAGTTGCGATAGTCACGAACACGCATATTTTGGCCTCTGTTGACCGCTCCACTGTAGCTTTGCGCAGCTTTCTCGCATGTTTCACTGAAAACGGGACGACAGACATTTATCAACAGGCGTACAAGTACTCCGTCTGCTTCCCGGTACACCAGCGTGGGGTCAACCACCCACTCACTGTCACTCATCTTAAGGCAGCCGGAGGCCACGCCCCGTTACCGCTTTCTCAGATCTTGAGCCGCCCTAAGCTGCCTATTGTCGTTTCCCTTCGCCACTCCCCAGCCGCGCGCCGTGGTCAGTTATGAATACTTCCCTGGGATAAACTAGCCTCCAGTAAATCGACGTGTTTCCACAAAGTTTTCATGTCATGTGAATTACTTTAAAACCATCACCCGACATTAATTATTCCGATACGTCCATACTATACCCTCTACAAGATACATTGTGCCTTGTCAGTCATTTTTGTTCAGCCCTACTGTTCGCTCAACGTGAGTTAGGTGACCTTTAATGACTTCATGTAAGGAGCATAGTTCTTGCCATCTTACAAATTCTTTAGACGATGACCGGTTTCAGTCCGTAATGACCATCCTCAGATCTTTCTTTACACCATGTCCTAAAGTGATAAGGTCATAATGGCATCGTCAAAACATAAATATAATCAGCATAGCATCGTCATACAGCTCTAAAATAAGTTGTAGAATAGGCCGCATCGTCCACACAGTCAGCTGAGTAGTCAGTTGCAATAATGACTGTGTGGACGATGCAGCCTATTCTACACCTTATTTTAGATCTATATGACGATGCTATGCTGATTACATTTATACGTTTTGACGATGCCATTATGGCCTTATCACTTTAGGACATGATGTAAAAAAGATCTGAGGATGGTCATTATGGACTGAAACCGATCATTTCAAAACTTCCGCCATCTCTCTCCCCACATCCACCACTGCTGGCTAGAGATGGGGGATCCGCTCTTGAACTAATTCATAGAGTTCAATCTTTCAAAGGAGTGAACAATCAGTGATTCAGAAAAAAAGAACGGTAGCTCCAAACGTTTCCCACGGCAGAGAGAGAGAGAGAGAGAGAGAGAGAGAGAGAGAGAGAGAGAGAGACGAAGCATATCAGCAGCGCCTCTGCTGGTCACAGCACAGTGCACGCCACACAACACAGCCAGCGCCGGCCTCTGCCCTGCTTCTACCTTGGCTGCCTGCATTGTGCAGTGCCCCATTGGATTTTGTGTTTCACATATGCCGTGGCGTCTCTGTGCGTCGTCTGCGGCGCAGTGTCTGGCGCAGCGTAACTTCGCATCGCACTCTGTCGGCGATCGTTTCAGTCGCACGTCCTGCCCTCTGGGCAGTTGATGCGAGCAACAGGACAGAGAGCCACCTAGCGGATAACATAGGAACTACTTGCAAAAACCCGCTCGCAAGGGAACGAACTATTTGTCTCGGAGCGGGTGAGTTCACCGCTACCCCCTCCCTCGGAACTCGCCCGCTCAACGCTCGCCCCACCGTCTCGACTCTAGCCAGAGCGTCGAGCAAAGCGACTCAGGTGTCACTGTGGTCTCTGCGGTCTCAGCTCACGCAGTAATACAGCTCGCGGCTCGACCTGCTCGACTCAGCGCCTCTGCATCGGAGTTCGTCCCCACTGGATATTGTTCTTCGTAGTAATGCCGCTATGTATATTACATTATTATGTTATGTATACATCAATTGTTTTTATTTTATTTTTATTTGTTTAAACTGATTAGATTAGGTTCCTGATGACTCCTCTTACTATAGGATTTTTATTATAGACACTCGAATTTACGCTTTAATTACGAGCGAACTGATAAACGTATCGCAAAATGTGATACACCAATATTTTCCTTGTTTTATTCTGCGTAAGGCTATATGCAGCACTTTCGTTTTACAGTCAAATTTATATTTTTTTTTCTTATTCTGGCACGGATTTTGCGATTTTAGGCGTCTTCGAAAGGAAACGTTCACTTTAAAAATATATGGCTTTCGATGTATTTGTATGAGGTTAATGAAATTTTAATACGTTATAGCCAAATATATTGTTAATGTAAATCTCAAGTTACAACATTTTCCGATCACCCAAAAAACCACGATAGTGCAAAATAAGTCAATAATCAAAAACTTTGTCATATCGTGGAAATTTCAATAAACAATACAAAATTCTTACTCATTATCTGTTACTTCAAAATAGGATCAAATAAGATCAAAATACAGGTATAGTACTGGAATAAACCAAGTTTAAAGGGCAATGTGCCTTCCATTTATTTTATATTGTAAATGAGTGGTGAGTCATGAAAAAGAGCTAATTCATTTCAGGGAGTGAACAGTTCTGATCCAATCTCTGAAAAGAACAGTTTTGCCCATCTCTACTGCTGGCGGCTCACCTCCAACTGTGCAACGCTACGCGCTGTTCACATCCAGCTGCCGCTGCCCAACACTACAATGGCAGACAACAATGCAAACTAGCCACATACTGCTCACAGCACAGCCAGTGATTTTCATACAGAGCGCTACGTGGCATTACCAATATAAAAATCTAAACAGCCTACTTACATAAAGAAAACATAAACAGCCTACTTACAACAGTTACAAAAGGCAATTGAAATCGAAGTTTGAATTCTATGCCGAGCACGCTCCAAAGTTCAAAAATGGTTCAAATGGTTCTGAGCACTATGGGACTCAACTGCTGTGGTCATAAGTCCCCTAGAACTTAGAACTACTTAAACCTAACTAACTTAAGGACAGCACACAACACCCAGCCATCACGAGGCAGAGAAAATCCCTGACCCCGCCGGGAATCGAACCCGGGCGTGGGAAGCGAGAACGCTACCGCACGACCACGAGATGCAGGCACGCTCCAAAGCTGACCCTGTATATAGCTAATATTTGCTGGACAAAGCTTAACTGACAGTGCCTTACGCGATTGGAAGAGGGGTCAAGAGCTCCACATAAACTTATGATGGACACAATGTGAGGGTATCTTGTAGTGAGGAGAGGAAATAGCAGCCAGTGATCCACTGTGTTATGGGGAGGTAGCCTTCACTGCACAGTAAATTGCTTAGAAGATAATTGTGTTCGTTACGTTACGTGTAACTCATACCTTGTAATAACTGCCTATAAATATATAAATTTAAAAACTTCGCTATTGTGGCGAGCATCGCAGATAAGGAATATTAGTAGCTAACATCCCGTTGACATAGATGTCATTAAAGAGGAACCAAAGCTCAGATTGAGAAAGGATGACTAAGGAAATCGGCCGTGCGCTTTCAGAGGAACCATCCTGGGCTTTTCCTTAAGCGATTTACAGAAGTCAAGGAATACTTCAATTTGGATCTTTGGACAAAGACTTGAACCGTCATCCTCCTGAATGCGAGTCCATTGTGCTGACCAGTGTGCTGCCTCACTCTGCAGCATTATAGAGATCCCCAACAGACATCAGGGGGAAGAAAAATGGAAAGCATTCTACAACATAAGGAACGCATCTAAAAATTCCAGTTTTTTTTAACGCGATTCTTAGAATATATTTCTGCAGATTAGTTGTCTTGTTGTTAGCATTGCTGACTCTCAATCACGAGGCTCCGGATTCGATTCCGGTGACCTAGGGATTTTCTCCGCTCAGGACTTGGTGCGTTTGTTGTCCTCATCATTATTTCATCGTCATCATCATCATCATCATCATCATCGACGCGCAAATTGCCGAATTGGCGTCAGCTAAAACGACTTTCACCAGGCAGCCGATTTTCCCAGAAGGCGACTCCCGGCCAGAAGTCACACACACACACATATATATATATATATATATATATATATATATATATATATATATATATATATATTCATATATATATATATATTCATTTCCTTATGACATATACGTGTCATGCAAGTACTGGTGCAATAAAAGTAGACCTCCAGCGGTCAGATTTTATTGCGCAACTTCCCCGAAATGAAAATGCCGTGGGAGGAAGTGGCAAACAATGTGAAATCATGTCATCCTCCGCACGGCATATTAAAATAAGTCTGTGGGAAACAAACATGCTAGGGTTATTCTTAGACTAGTCTTCAATCAAAAACAACATTAGTTGAAGACTATAGATCAGTGGTCGTCAAATTTTTTACTTCAAGATACTGACACTGTGCGAAGGAATTTCTGGTCGTGTATATCCCGACCTTATTATTAATTGGTAACCTATACGGACTAGTATGTTATGAGCTCCAATAGCCATAGCCAACATAGGGTGGTGATGCTTTCAGTTGGCATCATCACCATATCTCTAATAAAAGGAGGAGGAAGCATCAGCGTCCGCGGAACTTTTCTTCTACGGTGCGTCTGGTTGCAGTATAATTGCGAAGTTTCGCGAAAGCAGCTAGTTCCTGCTTTGTTGATAACCCTGAGTTGCAGGGGCACCTGAAGATGGTATATTATATACCCGAAACCGATTGCAATTAAATAAAACTAATACAAACACGCACAGTGTTATTGTTGTTGCTGCACGTAAGTGATACAGCCACTGTCCCATTATCTATTAGAAGAATGATGTAGAGAAGTTAGTTATGGAAAGGGCGCTATTAACTGACCGCCGGTTCGGAAGTACTGATTGTTAAAAGTCGGCACTATTCGGAATACATCGTGTCGTCTGTGGTCTGCATCAGATTACTGCCAACCTGAACGATCTAACAGCTGTGACATCATCCTTGCATGGCGAAGTGTTGTTTTCACTGTGTGTACGAATCATTTTGATTTATAGTACTATTTTACTTATATTTAAATACGCTATTGAATATGCGACACCATCAAAAAAGTGTGATAAATATTTTAATGCCAGTTTTATTCTGCTCACTGCTTTGCATTACAACAACCTTAATAGTTCAGTGTTCCTTGGTACAAATAAGTATCACATTTGAAGATGAACGTAATGCGTGTTCGCGGATCCATGTTACTTTCGTGTCAAAATGTATACCATAGCAGCTGAACGATACGCGTCGCGCACGGCAGTGCGTCCTCAGTACTGGGAGACAAGCAATAAAACATTCCTCATCTCACATACTCTGACCCCGCAGTGGCAGCGCTACTTAATGCTCTGCTGTCAATTTTTTTTATTTCGCGGCCGAACCCGCCGACGTCAATTGAAATTAAGCTCATTTTAAAACAGAACTGTTCCTGTAAGTAGTTTTGTTTGTTGCTCAGCAGGAAAACTAAACTCTCACGGACGGTTGACGTTTTTGGATTCGGCTGTTACCTGCTAGATGCTACGTTATTAAATACTGCTGAACTGTGGGCCGTAGTTTGGCGACAACTGCTGTACTAAATTCCCTAAACGATACAGACATTCCAACGCACGAGATGGTTCCAGTAAGCTGAATACACACATCTTTTAAGGCAGATCGCAATTTATAATTATCTAAGCGCTATACATATTGGAGAGGTGAAAAACCATCGGTCATACACACAGATGGAGATAACATATCAAAGACTGATAAAAGGAATACTGTTACACAGGTCCCCATAGCTCTTTTGTTTCAGAAATGAACAAAGGCACGTGCAGATAATGCGCTGTTGTGATCGATGATAAAATATATCGGGACAAAATGGTTCGGTGATTTGGGTGACAGTTTTATATTTCAGACTATCGGTCTGAAATGCTTTTATTGCGCAGTGTGCATTGTCTGTGTGAGCAGTATTGTGTGGTAATCTGAACAATGTAGGGTGTACAAGAAAGGGTGGAGGTGTGTTCTGTATCCATATCCTATGAATATATGGGGTATGTGCCTGTCTCAGAATTGAGATTAAGAAAGAAATAAAATCATTGTGTTCACAGGAGTAGTCAATACTAATTGCGACTCTCTATCTGCACACGACAATTAATGTTTTCAGGAGACTCTGTAATGAATTCGAATAGGGCATGGGTTAAGAAACAGCTTCTATTGGGTTAACTGTGTTTGTGCATTGTCAGCAATGTCTTGCTGCGAAGACACTCAGAGTTCCTTTTGAGCAACATAAGACAGTCATTTTGCATTGCTTAATTATCGTATGTAACACATTACAAATTTATTTTTAATGACGTCAAGAACATAGTGTTGTGGATGGCTACCATTGCCTTTTTTCTGACGTACACTAATCCGCCGAAATCTTGAGCTACTGATCGTCATTGAGCTAGTGTGATCCACTAAAAAGTAGAAAAAACGACTAAAGCTGTAACTTACTAACAGTCCCACTGGGCTATTGGCTGCTTTCTAGCATCAGACCTCTTTGCTTACTGACAGGGTTAATTTCCTTAATTTATTATCGTGTTATCGGACGTAGAAGCACAGGTAAGCAAGGAGAAGTGTATTAATAAAAAATAATTCTTTTGAAATGACGTTTCAGAACCGAACGACGATAAATTGTCAGTTTGGAGATACGAACAGAACACAATGCAGTGTTACGAACGTCATACAGCATGAAGTAGCCTTTTATTTGAAGATGTAAAAAATCTTAATAATAGATCATTTTTTAATGTAAGTTTAAAATTACAAAAAAATCCCCGGTTCAATGTGTGCCGCATCACAGTCGGGAAAATTCTAGTAATTTTAACAGTTGTTTCATTTGTTTTAATTGTAAGAAACGAACTAGACCTTGTAAGAAGAATAAAACACAAAACAGTGCTATCAGAAGACTAATCGCACTCCACTACGTAGTAGTAAAAGGGGAGAGTATTCAGAAAACTCCCTTTTCCTGCTACCCACAGACTCAGGTAAGGAATCGGTGGTAGATTCAGGCTATAGCGACTAAAGAGTTATGTTGCGCTATTGCTACACGTGGCAGCTAGCGCCGTCTTAATTGGTTCAAATGGCTCTGAGCACTATGGGACTTAACATCTTAGGTCATCAGTCCCCTAGAACTTAGAAATACTTAAACCTAACTAACCTAAGGACATCACACACATCCATGCCCGAGGCAGGATTCAAACCTGCGACCGTAGCAGTCCCGCGGATCCGGACTGCAGCGCCTAGAACCGCAAGACCACCGCGGCCGGCGTCTTAATTGGACTGGATTGGTGTGGTATCAGTCAAATGTTCAAATGTGTGTGAAATCTTATGGGACTTGACTGCTTAGGTCATCAGTCCCTAAGCTTACACACTACTTAATCTAAATTATCCTAAGGACAGACACACACACCCACGCAGCGATCGCCGGTATTTCTTTGGGCTGTAAAAAACCCGCGGACTATTCCGTGAGGCTAACTTGGCGGGGTGCAGCCTAGGAGCGTCGTGCCACAGGAAAATATCGCTTTACTGGATGACGTCTATGTTAAAAATAATGAAACCACAAACAGAAAAAGGCATCATGAAATAATTTGTGCAGGCCCATAATCCAGTGAAGAGGGATAATTTAACTATCTGTTAAGAGGAAAGACAGTAAAATTGCGCGTTAAATCTTACGAATTCTAAATAACTAAATTAATTCAAAACTTAACCTACACAATTAATTCATTTATATTCATTGGTCTGGAGTGGAGTATTAAAAGAGAAGCTTCTAAAATTGCGTATAAATCATTTTCTTTTTGTTGACTGATTGGAGGAAGTGTCCATTGCCTGGTTTTCTGTGGTTTTACTTAAGAGAAACACAGGTTCGTACTTGGAATGGAAAGGTTAAACCTGCAGTGTCACTTTCGTAACCTTTGTCTTTACCTTGAAGAAGTTTCTTCTTCGTCATTCAGATTTTTTTGGCCGTACTGAAAGCGTCTGTGCCGCGTACCAACTGTGTCGTAACGATGGTACATTGTTGCTGTACAGTTACACCGACTCAGCATAGGTTGTTGCTGCGTGAGTCACCTGCGTGTGCAAAAAACGAATTATCACATGATAGTCCACTTTACCAGTAGGCTGCTCCGTTTTGTTTTGGCTCCTGTACGTGCTGCGATACTGTGGCACAGGTATTTCAGTGTCTGCCAGGACTGCAGATATGCACCTGCATACCAGCAAAAAATTCGTTATTAACTTTATTTGTTTGAAGTGGCTTGAACAACCCCATGTATTTTATCATTGACGGCATCAGAAAGGCGTTTTTTATGTTGTATGACAGCTTAGTTATAGATGTTGTGAACCGCAAGACTCATGTCACTCCCTGTAAGGTATACCAGGCGTTACTTTCGCTTTTGGCGGTGTCTCGCAGTTAAGAGCGCGATACTGAGCATAGAGATCAGAAACAGAGCGCATACGAGTATAGTGTTGAATGTTGCGTACCACATACATCACGGCGCCGCTGTTATATGGACGTCATTCCTCCCCACTGCAGATCCGTGAAGGAATATTAATTTTTTCCACAGATTTCAACATTCATAAAACCCTAATTCCTCTTCCTCTCTCTCAAACCTCATCCTATGGGGAGAGAGGGAGTTTTAGTTTTAGCGAATCAAAATTTATGAAGTTAATAAGTATTTTTAATTCATCCAAAACCATTTTCCACGCAAAAATGAGAACATGAATTTTCTTGAATTACAGCGCCAACTACGAAGAAACAAAACAAATGTTTAAGACAAAATGTACGTAGTTTTTTGTGTAGAAGCTGATTCTGGAATGTAAAAAAAAATGAGGGTTCCCATATGAAATTTTAAAGTTGCCTACCGCCCCACCTCCAGGGGGCTGGGGTGGCGTGCTAATTTTAGCACCAGCAGCTGTCTCCCTCGAAAACAATCAACTTTGGATTCTACACATTTTTTCGTGTGAAGCTCATTTTTCGAGTTATTCTGGTTTTTCAACTTAAAATTTACACCCTGTATATAGTTTGGTGCATAAGTTCATAGCTCTCCTGTTTAGCAGGTTGATATTGTGGTTGCTGTGGGTTTACTTATCCAGTGTCATTTTTTTTATTTGTAGTTCGCTGTTGCTATTTGAGTTTACGTATTGACATTTTGTCATTTGGAGATAGTGAGTGGAGCTGTGAACGCTAGAAAATGGAGTGCCAAGTGTACAGATAGCACGTTTCCGACATTTTCTTCTCTTTGAGTTTAGTAGACGGGTGACAACGGCGGAGGCAGCCAAAAACATTTGCGCCTTGTGTGGGGATAATGCCACTGGACGGAGCACTGCAAGAAAATGGTTTTTTACCTTTAAGGAGGATCTTTTCGATATTAGTGACACTCCTCGTTCAGGAAGACCTTCAGGGTTTGGTGAAGAGCGTTTAAACGCATTAAACCACAATGATCCAAATCAGTGTACTGAAGAACTGCAAAACATTAGCCTCTGCTCCGCTTATGTATCTTTCTAACTGCGTCACGTGACCGCCAACGCCCCTAGGCGGCACTCAGTTTGGCGGTGAGCAAAACATTAGTTTTGGCTGATCAATCACTCATTGTATTGGTATGTAAAAATCGTCACACAAAGGGTTGCTTCCGCATTATCAGTAATGGATATAGATATATATGTAGAATGCCGCGAATTCTCGGTTATACTTGCAGACTCGTGTACCAGCTGTGCTTTCTAGTTGGTAGAATTCACTTGTACCCGACAAGACTCAATTGACGAATTTACTATTAAAATTTGGCATTAAGGAAACAATCGAGTCGGGTCTCTGAGCGCGCTGAGACGGTGAGTCGGAGAAGACGTCATAGGACCGCTGGCGAGTGTACGGAGCTTATTTCTGATCTCTACGCTACGAATTCATCAGTCCATTGACACACCCACTGCGACAGTTCGTAAGCGTTCATATCGACTAACAGTCTAACTGTCGATTTGGAGCTGCAGCGAAGGACAGTATCACGCCAGAAACGAGGGCTTGTAGACGCCAGACACCATTACATCTGTGCCAAGGACGGTGCCTTAGGTGGGGGCGCGTGCTCGGATTGCGCAGCGCAGCGCGGGCTAATCGCGGTCGCTGCGCCAGGTGGGGCAGTGAGAGCGCTGGCTGCGTGGCGGCGTGCCGGCCGTCTCCGCGCGGCTGAAAGCTGCGGCTTACCCTGCCCGCTGCGCCGCCTTTTGTCTCGCCGCGGAGCCATTCATTCCGCCACATCGCGCCGCTTCCTGGCGGGCTCGCCTTTCAGCCCTCCGCAAGTCGCCCTGGCTGTGCTATGCTACGTCTTGAGATGGAAGGCGCGCTACTCAGGTGTCGTCTGGCGCCTGCTATTGTAACCCCCTGGCCCACTACTGCCTGTTCTGGCCATGGCTCTGGTGCTTGTTCAGATTTCCAGTCCCGTGTTGAACACCTTTACGGACTGTTACACTACAGTGACCTCTGTATATCAAAAGAACAACTTTACACAGGCTCACTGTAAAAGGACCTCACAACTTTGAAAATTCTTACAAACTTATTCATGCGATTTACAGGTCTAACCTTGGAGTAATTTGTAAAGGATAGATACACTCAGTTGCCAAAAGTCGTGGGATACCTCCTAAGATCGTGTCGAACCTCCTTTTGGCCGGCGTAGTGCAGCAACTCAATGCGGCATGGACTCAACTAGTTGTTGGAAGTCCCCTGCGGATATATTGAGCCACGCTTCCGCTTCAGTCGTCCATAATTGCGAAAGTGTTGCCGGTGCAAGATTTTGTGCACGAACTGGCTTCTCGATTACGTCCCATAAATGATCGATGGGATTCATGTCGGGCGATCTGGGTGGCCAAACTATTCGCTCGAATTGTGCGGCATGTTCCTCAAAACAGTCGCGAACAGTTGTGGCTTGGTGACATGGCGCATTGACGTTCATAAAAATTCTATCGCTGTTTTGAAATGGCTGTAACTGATCTCCAAGTAGCGGAACATGCAGAGGACCAAGTCCATTCCATGAAAACACAACCCACACCGTTGTTGATCCACCACCATCTTGCACAGTGCCTTGTTGACAACTTGGGTCCATGGCTTCGTGGGGTCTGCGCCGTGTTCGAACCCTACCATCAGCTCTTAGCATCTGAAGTGAACAGACATCTGACCAGGCACGGTTTTCCATTCGTCTGGGGTCCAACCGGTATGGTCACGAGCCCCGGAGAGGCGCTGCAGGCGATGTCGTGCAAACGCACTCGTGACGGTCGTCTTCAAATTTCGCCACACTGTCCTAACGGATACGTCCGCCGTACGCCCCGCACTGACTTCTGCGGTAATTTCACGCAGTGTTGCTAGTCTGTTAGCAGTGACAACTATACGCAAACGCCGCTGCTCTCGGTCGTTAAGCGATGGTCGTCGGCCACTGCGTTGTCTGTGGTGAGAGGTTATGCTTAAAATTAGGAATTCTCGGCGCTACCTTGACGCTCTGGATCTCGGAATAATCAATTATTGAATTCACTAACGATTTCCGGAATTTAATGTCCGTGCATCTAGCTCCAACTACCATTACACGTTCAAATTCCCGTCGTGCGGCCATAATCACGTCGGAAACATTTCTGAGTACAAATGACACCTCCGCCAATGCACTGCCCTTTTATACCTTGTGTATGCGATGCTATCTCCATCTGTATATGTGCGTCACGCTATCCCATGACTTCTATCATCTGAGTGTATATGAAATTTTGACTCATGTAGTACGCTAGTTCAAATCACACCATTGCAAGTGCTCCAGTTGTACGAGTAGCAAAGATGGCTGCCTTCACCGGTCCCGATCGTGCTCGCTGTGTTTTTCTTTGAAGACTCAAAGTCTTCGAGAACCCTGTGTGATCCAGTTCTCGTATTGAGAACCAGTAAGCCCACCATTTACGAATGACATGAGGTTTTTGTTCAACATAGGTTTTTCATACACCATAAAAATTGTCAGGTCGATCGTATGTGTCTGACGATGTCCTAGGGCAAGTGAGACAAAGCTTCGTTAACAATCCACGAACTGCTCGTCCTACATGTGACTGTTTGGCGTATTTTAAGATGTTGTTCCTTCTAAAACCATACAAATTAAAAATGGTCCAATAACTAAGATAATAACAGGGTTACTCATAAGGACTTTTGTCGGGAAATGCTGCGTCCATTGGCTAAAGATGAAGATTTAATTGTAAACACTATCTTCAGTAATTAGTCGACTTACGAGGTAAAGTTAATAAAACCAACTGCAGGATTTGGGGCAGTGAAAGTCCACGACAAACATTGGAATACGTTCGTGATCAGCCAAAAGTTAATGTCTGTTGTGTATTGAGCAAGATCCACGTTACAGACCTTTCTTTTCCCAAGTGAAAACAATCGACGGAATAATGTGCTTAGATATACTGGAATACTTTTTAGTCCCGCTGATTGACGAGGCTGACCAAGAACCCGGAGAAAGTTATGCCCGTGCAGGATTTTGTGTCCGAACTGACCTGTCGGCTACGCCCCGTAGTTGTTCGATGGGATTCGTGTCGGACGATTTGCGTGGCCAAACCATTCGCACGAATTGTACAGAATGTTCTTCAGACCAGTCATGAACAATTGTGGCCCGGTCACATGGCGCTTTGTCATCAGTAAAAAGTCCATTGTTGTTTGGAAACAAGTCCATGAATGGTTGCAAATGGTCTCCAGTTGGGCGAACATAACCATTTATAGTCAATGATCGGTTCAGTTGGACCAGAGGACCCGATCCAATCCATGTTAACACAGCCCACACCATTATGGAGCCACCACCAGCTTACACAGTACCTTGTTATCAACTTGACTCCATGGTTTCGAACCCCACCATCAGCTCTTACCAATTGAAAATGGGACTCAACTGACCAGGTCATGGTTTTCCAGTCGTCTGATGTCCAATCCGTATAGTCACGTGCACAGGTTAAGCGCTGCAGGCGATGTCGTGCTGTTAGCGAAGAAACTCGCGGCGATCGTCTGTTGCTACAGCCCATAACGCCAGATATCGCAGCGTAACAGATACGTTCCTCGTATATCCCACATTGATTTCTGCGGTTAATTCGCGCAGTGTTGCTTGTCTGTTGGTAGAGACAACTCTACGCAAACACCGCTTCTCCCTGTCGTTAAGTGAAAACCGTAATGCCTGAAATCTGGTATTCTCGACACACTGTTGACACTGTGGATTTCTGTTGAATTCCCTAACGATATCCGGAATGTAATGTCCCATGCGTCTAGCTCCAACTACATTCCGCATTCAGTGTCAGCTACTGTCGTGCGGCCATAATCACGTTGGAATTTTTTTAACGTGAATCGAGTGAGCGCAAAAGAAAGCTCCGCCAGTGCACTGTCCATTGATACCTTGTGTACGAGATACTACCGCCATCTGTGTATGTGCACAACGTTGTCTCATTACTTTTGTCATCTCATAGTAGGTCAGAGTGCTTAGAAGGAAAGAATAAAACTAAACTTGGTCGTAGACGGTAACCTGATAGGTCTGTCACCTGAGACCACGTTCAGTCGAAAAGGAAAGGAAAGCTCCGCAGTTTGGCCTTGATTGGCGAATTTGGACCGTCGAACCTCCTTGTCGTACTCAGCCAATGGCGTCAGCGGTTGCGGTGTGTGTGTGTGTGTGTGTGTGTGTGTGTGTGTGTGTGTGTGTGTATGTGAGTGAGAGAGAGAGAGAGAGAGAGAGAGAGAGAGAGAGAGAGAGAGAGAGAGAGCGGAAAGTGGGGTCGTGAGGTATCGTACCACTTTCCTGGCCGTTGCTGGCTTTCTTGACCCCGGAGTCGCTGCTTCTCACTCAAGTAGCTCGTCAGGTGACCTCGCGAGGCTGAGAGGCATTCCGGTCCAGTCTTCGCATCAAGGGAAAACCCCTGACAGTAGCGGGAGTCGCACGTGGATTTTCCACATAGCAGCCAGACTCCCTGACCGCTGAGCTACGGAAGCGGACAGGTTCATTTGGTATTTACAGGTTTTTCATAATTTATAACAGGTTAACCTCCAGCGCACTGGTGGAAATCGTTGGAATTATATTGATGCTGCCGTTTCAGGTAGACAAGTGAAGGACTGCAGTGTTCCTGAAGCTGTAGGCATGGCACATTGAAACGACCCTTCGCCACCGCTTTGATCCCAGCGCCTGGCGTCACATATCCCAGTGCAAAATTTAACCACTTTAAATTTCCTACAAAAAAGTCCTGTTCCTTTTTTCTGTAGGATAAACAGTTTGACATGGTGAAGGCAGCACAGGATCAAGTAGGTAAAAAGACGATGGGTAGTAGAAATCCTTGGGTAACAGAAGAGATATTGAATTTAATTGATGAAAGGAGATAATATAAAAATGCAGAAAAGTAGGCAAAAAAGGAATACAAACGTCTCGAAAATGAAATTGACAGGAAGTGCAAAATGGACAAGAAGGGGTGACTAGAGGACAAATGTAAGGATGTAGAAGCATACATCACTAGGGTAAGGTAGATACTAACTACAGGGAAGTTAAAGAGACCTTTGGAGAAAAGAGAACCACTTGCATGAATGTCAAGAGCTCAGATGGAAAACCAGTTCTAAGCAAAGAAGGGAATGCAGGAAGGTGGAAGGAATACATAGAGATTCTATGCAAGGCCGATGTATTGCAGAGAAATAATAAAGAGATGGAAGAGGACGTAGATGAAGATGACATGGAATATTTGATACTGCGTGACGAGATCGACAGAGCACTGAAAGACCTGAGTCAAAACAAAGCCTCGGGAGTAGACAACATTCCATTAAAACTACTAATAGCCTTGGGAGAGCCAGCCCTGACAAAACTCGACCATCTGGTGAGCAAGATGTATGAGACAGGCGAAATTCCCTCAGACTTCAAGAAGAACATGATAATGCTACTCCCAATGAAAGCAGGTGTTGGCAGGTGTGAAAATTGTCGAATTATCAGTTTAATCTACATCTACATCTACATGATTACTCCGCAATTCACATTCAAGTGCTTGACAGAGGGTTCATCGAACCACAATCATAGTATCTCTCTACCATTCCACTCCCGTATAGCTCGCGGGAAAAACGAACATCTAAACCTTTCTGTTCGAGCTCTGATTTCTCTTATTTTATTTTGATGATCGTTCCTATCTATGTAGGTTGGGCTCAACAAAATGTTTTCGCATTCGGAAGAGAAAGTTGGTGACTGAAAATTCGTAAATAGATCTCGCCGCGACGAAAAACGTCTTTGCTTTAATGACTTCCATCCCAACTCGCGTATCATATCTGCCACACTCTCTCCCCTATTACGTGATAATACAAAACGAGCTGCCCATTTTTGCATCCTTTCGATGTCCTCCGTCAATCCCACGTGGTAAGGATCCCACACCGCGCAGCAATATTCTAACAGAGGACGAACGAGTGTAGTATAAGCTCTCTCTTTAGTGGACTTGTTGCATCTTCTAAGTGTCCTGCCAATGAAACGCAACCTTTGGCTCGCCTTCCCCGCAGTATTATCTATGTGGTGTTTCCAACTGAAGTTGTTCGTAATTTTAACACCCAGGTACTTAGTTGAATTGACAGCCTCGATAATTGTACTATTTATCGAGTAATCGAATTCCAACGGATTTCTTTTGGAAGTCATGTGGATCACCTCACACTTTCGTTATTTAGCGTCAACTGCCACCTGCCACACCATACAGCAATCTTTTCTAAATCGCTTTGCAAGTGATACTGGTCTTCGGATGACCTTACTAGACGGTAAATTACAGCATCATCTGCGAACAACCTAAGAGAACTGCTCAGATTGTCACCCAGGTCATTTATATAGATCAGGAACAGCAGAGGTCCCAGGACGCTTCCCTGGGGAACACCTGATATCACTTCAGTTTCACTCGATGATTTGCCGTCTATTACTACAAACTGCGACCTTCCTGACAGGAAATCACGAATCCAGTCGCACAACTGAGACGATACCCCATAGAGCCGCAGCTTGATTAGAAGTCGCTTGTGAGGAACGGTGTCAAAAGCCTTCCGGAAATCTAGAAATACGGAATCAACTTGAGATCCCCTGTCGATAGCGGCCATTACTTCGTGCGAATAAAGAGCTAGCTGCGTTGCACAAGAACGATGTTTTCTGAAACCATGCTGATTACGTGTCAATAGATCGTTCCCTTCGAGGTGATTCATAATGTTTGTATACAGTATATGCTCCGAAACCCTACTGCAAACCGACGTCAGTGATATAGGTCTCACGCCCGGGTTCCCGGGTTCGATTCCCGGCGGGGTCAGGGATTTTCTCTGCCTCGTGATGGCTGGGTGTTGTGTGCTGTCTTTAGGTTAGTTAGGTTTAAGTAGTTCTAAGTTCTAGGGGACTGATGACCGTAGCAGTTAAGTCCCATAGTGCTCAGAGCCATTTGAACCATTTTTGATATAGGTCTGTAGTTCGATGGATTACTCCTACTACCCTTCTTAAACACTGGCGCGACCTGCGCAATTTTCCAATCTGTAGGTACAGATCTATCGGTGAGCGAGAGGTTGTATATGATTGCTAAGTCGGGAGCTATTATATCAGCGTAATCTGAAAGGAACCTAATCGGTATACAATCTGGACCTGAACACTTGCCCGTATCAAGCGCTTTGAGTTGCTTCGCAACCCCTAAGGTATCTACTTCTAAGAAACTCATGCTAGCAGCTGTTCGTGTTTCAAATTCTGAAATATTCCATTCGTCTTCCCTGGTGAAGGAATTTCGGAAAACTGCGTTCAATAACTCCGCTTTAGCGCCACAGTCGTCGGTAACAGTACCATCGGCACTGCGCAGCGAAGGTATTGACTGCGTCTTGCCGCTTGTGTACTTTACATACGACCAGAATTTCTTCGGATTTTCTACCAAATTTCGAGACAATGTTTCGTTGTGGAACCTATTAAAGGCATCTCGCATTGAAGTCCGTGCCAAATTTCGCGCGTCTGTATTTTCCTTTACTGCTTGCTCAATATACATATTGAATAACATCGGGGATAGGCTAGAACCCTGTCTCAATCCCTTCCCAACCACTGCTTCCCTTTCATGCTCCTCGACTCTTATAACTGCCGTCTGGTGTCTGTACAAATTGTTGTTAATAGCTTTGCGTTCCCTATATTTGATGCCTGCCACCTTCAGAATTTGTAAGAGAATATTCCAGTCAACATTTTCAAAAGCTTTCTCCAAGTCTACAAATGCTAGAAACATAGGTTTGTCTTTCCTTAATCTATCTTCTAAGATAAGTCGTAGGGTCAGTATTGCCTCGTATGTTCCAACATATTAAAATCCATGGAGAAGAAATTAAAACTTTGAGGTTTGCCGATGACATTGTAATACTATCAGAGACAGCAAATGACCTGAAAGAACAGTTGAACGGAATGGACAGTGTCTTGAAAGTAGGATATACGATGAACATCAACAAAAGCAAAACGAGGATAATGGAATGTAGTCGAATTACTTCAGGTGATGCTGAGTGAATTAGATTAGGAAATGAGACACCTAAAGTAGTAAAGGATTTTTGCTATTTGGGGAGCAAAATAACTCATGATGGTCGAAGTAGAAAGGATATAAAATGTAGACTGGCAATGGCAAGGAAAGCGTTTCTGAAGAAAAGAAATTTTTTAACATCGAGTATAGATTTAAGTGTCATGAAATCTTTTCTGAAAGTATTTGTATGGAGTGTAGCCATGTATGGAAGTGAAACGTGGACGATATGTAGTTTAGACAAAAAGAGAATAGAGGCTTTCAAAATGTGGTCCTACAGAAGAATGCTGAAGATTAGATGGGTAGATCACATAACTAATGAGAAATTATTGAATAGGATTGGGGAGAAGAAAAATTCGTGGCACAACATGACCAGAAGAAGGGATCGGTTTGTAGGACATGTTGTGAGGCATCAAGGGAGCACCAATTTAGTATTGGAGGGCAGCGTGGAGGGTAAAAATCGTAGAGGGAGACCAAGAGATGAATACACTAAGCAGATTCAGAAGGGTGTAGGTTGCAGTACGTCTTCGAGATGACGAAGCTTGCACAGGATAGGGTAGCATGGAGAGTTGCATCAAACCAGTCTCTGGACTGAAGACCACAACAACAACAACAGCAACAACAAGTTATCACTGGTTACTACACAGCTCCAGAATCTTTAAAAATGCAGACGCAGTGGAAGTTGTCGCACTTAGGACAACACTTTTAACACTTGAAGAATGATATCAGAGATAATTACGGTTCTAAACTGTCCATTTCTCCTGGAGGCCACTAGGGCCCGTCTTTTCTTTTCTCGCTGTTCCGCTCGCAGCAGCTAAACCTCCAATGAACACAAGATAAATTAAAATATACGACAAGTTTTTTTATTAATATCAGACAAGTTTTTTTATTAATATCCAACAGGTTGCACGCTCTTTCTGAGGCGACTACAGTGTCTTACATGCATCGATACGAACCCTCGAAACACGTCGTCGATATTATTTTAAAGTTCATGTCTACTGGTATAACTGTTTAATGTTGTACAATAAACAATAGCAGATTTGCAGAAAACAGTTTTACGTGGACGAAGTAAGGTCTCCAGCGAGACCTCGTTCATGCCCCGTCGATTTCTTGCCTTCCTTTTTACCTTAGAGCGAGCTGACGGCTGCCTCCCGCCAGCCCGTTACGTGGAATTAATTAAGCTTCGCGGTAGCCCACGTCCGGGCGCGCAGGCAGCCAATCCAGGCACACAGCAGTCGCCGTGTTGTCGATTACAGCCTAAACTCCAACCTGCTCCACCTAAAGCTTTCGTATTACAGTACTGCCCTTCACACGTTTTGCTACTACGCAGCACGTATTTTACAAATATCACAAACACAACATGCGAACATATAAACACAAAAATAGAAGGAAGAGACTTCACAGAATTCGAGGACATGTGGAGTACCTCAGAGTAAGTGAAGTTGTATTATCGGGAAGTATAATTTGTCTGCCGAACGAATGCCACGTTGAGGAAAAATTGATTAAGTTTTTATACTTCAATGCAAGCGGCAGAGAATATGACGTAAAACACACACTAGAGGTTTGCATACTTCCTGTACAAGCAATAGGAGTTGTTTATGACATAGTTCGCACATGAGATGCGTGCAGTAGCGAACATGAGGCACCTCCAGCTGTAGAATGGAATGACAACAGCGAAAACTTGTATAAATGGAATGTGGGGGGAGGAGAAAGGAAAGGGGCTATTGATGCCAGTTGCATCAGGCTTGATGCAGAATCATCAGCGACGAGTGAACACGTGTGCCGGACTGAGATTCAAACCCTGAATCTCCGGCTTACTCCTATTAGGCAGTTGGGGTAACTACTGCTCCACCTAGACACGGTGTTTATCGCAATTGCGCCGACTACCTCGGTACGCCTGTCCGCCATCCTACATTCCCACCTAGTCCCATCTGTCCGTAGTCCACGTCCATGTTCGTTATTACCAGAGTGCCGTATCAGGCGGAAGTAAATGTCGATCAGCAGTGAAGGTGGTGAATTCCTTTCCCATCGAGGCGAATCAGATACATGAATCCATGGTGTCTTTTCTCTCGGACATCTCCTAAGTAAGTGAAAATTTTTGTCGGACCGGGGCTCGAACCCGGATTTCTCGCTTTTCGCGAACGGTCACCTTAACAGCTTCGGCTATCCGAACACTTCTCGATGCCAGATCCAAGCTTCTATAGTACACTACTGGGCATTAAAATTGCTACACCAAGAAGAAATGCAGATGATAAACGGCTGTTCATTGGACAAATATATTATACTAGAACTGACATGTAATTACATTTTCACACAATTTGGGTGTATAGATCCTGAGAAATCAGTACCCAGAACAACTACCTCTGGCCGTAATAACGGCTTGATGCGCCTGGGCATTGAATCAAACAGAGCTTGGGTGGCGTGTACAGGCACAGCTGCCCATGCAGCTACAACACGATACCACAGTTCATCAAGAGTAGTGACTGGCGTATTGTGACGAGACAGTTGCTCGGCCACCATTGACCAGACGTTTTCAATTGGTGAGAGATCTGGAGAATGTGCTCGCCAGGGCAGCAGTCGAACATTTTCTGTATCCAGAAAGGCCCGTACAGGACCTGCAACATGCGGTCGTGCACTATCCTGCTGAAATGTAGGGTTTCGCAGGGATCGAATGAAGGGTAGAGCCACGGGTCGTAACACATCTGAAATGTACTGTCAACTGTTCAAAGTGCCCTCAATGCGAACAAGAGGTGACCGAGACGTGTAATCAGTGGCACCCCATACCATCACGCCGGGTGATATGCCATTATGGCGATGACGAATACACGCTTCCAATGTGCGTTCACCGCGATGTCGACAAACACGGATGCGACCATCATGATGCTGTAAACAGAACCTGGATTCAACCGAAAAAATGACGTTTTGCCATTCGTGCACCCAGGTCCGTCGTTGAGTACACCATCGCTGGCGCTCCTGTCTGTGATGTAGCGTCAAGGGTAACCGCAGCCATGGTCTCCGAGCTGATAGTCCATGCTGCTGCAAACTTCGTCGAACTGTGGCGCAGATGGTTGTTGTCTTACAAACGTCCACATCTGTTGACTCAGGGATCGAGACGCGGCTGCACGATCCGTTACAGCCATGCGGATAAGATGCCTGTCATCTCGACTGCTAGTGATACGAGGCCGTTGGGATCCAGCACGGCGTTCCGTATTACCATCCTGAACCCACCGATTCCATATCCTGCTAACAGTCTTTGGATCTCGACCAACGCGAGCAGCAATGTCGCGATACGATAAACCGCAATCTCGATAGGCTACAATCCGACCGTTATCAAAGTCGGAAACGTGATGGTACGCAACAACGTTTCACCAGGCAACGCCGGTCAACTGCTGTTTGTGTATGAGAAGTCGGATGGAAGCTTTCATCATGTCAGCACGTAGTAGGTGCCGCCACCGGCGCCAACCTTGTGTGATTGCTCTGAAAAGCTAATCATTTGCATAGCACAGCATCTTCCACCTGTCGGTTAAATTTAGCGTCTGTAGCACGTCATCTTCGTCGTGTAGCAATTTTAATGGCCAGTAGTGTATCAGTAGTACCATTCTCTGAATGGAATGGAGCTGCAGCTGGTCAAAGAATTGAAGAAAATAAATACCGTTAGGGGTTTTGATTTCTTTTATGTGACTACCAGAGATGTGGAGGCTCCACGTCTACAAAGAAGTTAACAGAAATCTACTGTAGCCAATTTAAATTGGTGATCCCTATAATAGCACAGACATTTAGATGACATATCTAGTCACATGTATATGGGCTCGAAGATCGTTGCAACGAGGCACCGAAACTAATGTTCAATAAAAGAATTCACAACATTACGGCTGTCGGTATTTATTTCCTTCAAACTTCCATACGCCGTCATCCATGTGTCATAACTGTACTCGTATATCCAATTAATTTTGTCCCCCTACGGGGCAGACTTTTTTTTTTAAGTGGCAACCCAGTACCGGACGCCATGACACATGGACGACGACATGTGGAAGTTTGGTTCTGGCCGTGAGCCGTGCTCGGATAGCAGAAGCAGTTTAGGCAACCGCTAACGTATAGGGGGAAATCCGGGTTCGTGTCCCGGTCCGGCACAAATTTTCTCTGTCGTCGTTCCGTTACACAGCTGGAGGCGGACATTTCATGTCTTCAGTAGCAGTTGTAGTCGCCGCGGAGCCTGCATGCATGTCCGAATGAACGTTGCCTCGTACTTATTCACAACACAGGCGCTGCATTTTCGCGGTTCACACGTGTTACCTCAATGTTACACTTCATATCGTTCTGTGGCTTGCGTCTGTCAACAAGCGACATTACCAGGTGCGATTCAGCACTGTTACAGGCACTGTTATCACATTTTGCAGGAGCGGCTCCCAAGACCCAGAATGTTCACCCTAATGTGAGTTATATGTGATTTTCGTAAATCACAAATTCCGGAATGGTTTCTTTTAAAAGGCCCGGGCCTGTTTCTTGGCCTGCCATGGTTAACTCCAGTTTGTGATCAGTCTCTGGTGACCGTGTCGTCAGCGGGATGTGAAAAACTTTCTTTCATAAACAACATCCTCAATCCAGGACTTGCATAGTCCATTAGTGTGAAGGGGGAAAATAACCTGACGCTGTTAATGTCCAGCACGGTTTGTGGCTTTCAGCGACCACGGACAACCATTAATAAACAGAATGCTATCTGTATTGCCAATGTAGTAACATCATGTGAGCTGCCATGGCTAGGGGAATAAGTCAACAAGCCACCGAGTTACTAGCTTTTACCCTGTGACCAAGCATTCATTACTGTGTTATTGATTTGGTAGTAACGTTACTAGGAGTTGCTAGTACGACAAAATGCCTTCGAAACCTGTTTCACACAAACTGGTAAGTCGTAGTTTCCGTCTGCAGTGAAATTTACTTGATTACATTCAGTTGTAACGCCTAGTTCTGTGTTTTGTTATGACGTAACCGATTTGTGTATTTCCTTTGTGCAGGCTGCTTGTAAATGCAAATATAACTGCCGTAATTATGGAGAGAATGACATACAGAAGCTGCACTCAGTTTAGGAACCAAAATTGGTTAAGTCAAGGTAATTTCCTTTTTGGTTTAATCAGCGTATTGAAGATAAAACAAAGAAGGGTGCTAAATAACAACGATCCTGCTTTGAGCGTGAGACAAATATCTGTCTGTGATTCAGTGTGAGCCGGCCGGTGTGACCGAGTGTTTCTAGGCGCTTCAGTCCGGAACCGCGCGACTGCTACGGTCGCAGGTTCGAATCCTGCGTCGGGCATGGATGTATGTGATGTTCTTAGGTTAGTTAGGTTTAAGTAGTTCCAAGTTCTAGGGGACTGATGACCTCAGTTGTTAAGTCCCATAGTGCTCAGAGCCATTTGAACCATTTTTGATTCTGTGTGATGTGATAACTGTGCCGGCCAAACAGTCGGGCGGTTTAATGGCTTTTAATCTACGCAGTGGCAAACAATATGATTCATAATGTGAATTTGAAATTTCTAGTGTCGTACATGCCTTGTGACCGAGATTTCGCCAGGTTTCACAACTAGTGACTCCTGACGAAATAGATGATATGCTCAGAGAAGCAAAGGATGTACAACTATTCAGCGGAGGAAGATTTCTGTGATTTCGCCTCGGTATGAGGTACATTATTCAATACAGCACCACTGAAAATCAGGTCCGCTCCTTGGATTAGAGTTGTGATGGATAAGTTGCCCATCAGGGAAAAAAAGATTCATTCAGTGAAACAGAACCTTGGGGGGAGCACAACATTTTGAGAAAGGGTAAATCTGTCAACATCTCTGCAGTTCGTTCCCTGCCATCAGTTGGCCGAAGGCCCATCATTAGTGATGTTGGACTACATGGACATAGAGTATCATGCATTTTGCCGCAATCTTTGTACACCGTAATATTATTTCTTGTACAAACGTGACAGCTTGCTCTAAACATATTTGTAAAGTTAATTTGATGTTTCTGTAACCATTTTGTAAGCGCAGCTTCGTATTTCGTAGTATCAAATCCGTTTTTGCTTCCCTTGTCAAATTTGCTTTTCATTACTTACTCCCTTCCTCATGTCAACGCCTCAAGTATTCGTCAGAGACGAAAATTTCCAGTTCTGTTTCAGTGATTTTTTCCGAAATCAGGTGTTAACTTTTTAAACATGGCATACTTTCTAATTTGTAATCAATATCAACTTACTATCTTATTTTAAAATGTGCTACCATGTGCAACGTTATCGACGTAGGTAGTAGCGGAGAGAGACGTATGCAGCGGCTAAAGTGCGTGAGTATGCGGCTGAATGTACACTTCAGGAACTAGCTACACTGACTCTGTGTACAGCGTACGACGGTTTGACGTGGTGTGCTTCTGTTTCTAGGTCATAAGCCCAGCTTCAAGAGTAGACCTCACAACAAGACCTACACATCCTATGCTAGGCAGAAATGGAAAAGAAATTTCTGTTGCTGCAAGACAAGATTGCGTGTTTTTTTTTCTTGTTTTTTTTTTTTTTAAGACACTCGTGAGGTACGATATAGGAGGCAGAACTAAACAAATCTACGCAGATGTGAGAGGATTCAGTGAAAATTTGGTCAGAGGCAAATGTAAACAGTAAGAATATGTAGAAGGCAAGAGTAACTTGGGTTGGTTAGGAACCACATTCTATCAATAAATGAGGCAGATAGTACAGTTACCACCGACAAAGCAATATTCAAGCATTCCAAGATTTTTATGAATGTATCATACAAGATGAACTAGACGTAAAGGTAGTAATAAAATAATGCTGTGCCAGAAGTAATGCCATATGAATTGTGTGTAGCCGTTCGAATTATGAAGAGAGGAAAAGCGTATGATGATTAAGTAAACATGATTAAAACTGGAGGAAAAAATAATACAGAGAAACAATGCAAAATTGCCTGTAGAATGTGTGTGGACAAAGTTATCCGTGAAAATCTGAACCACGCCGTAGTTATTATTGTACTGACTGTAATATAAAGAAATTTGACCTACCACCTTTCTCTCAACACACAAATTCTCACAAAAATTATCACCAAGTACATACAAAAAGCACTCGACATTAATCAAACAACCAAACTAATAAAATCGCTTTATGAATTGATATGACGCTTGGATCGTTTACAAGTTGTGGATTAAATTGAAGAACACAGCATTGGGCATGCATTACCACTTCGTCAGAAGTCTGTAGATTTTTGCAATGCTTTGGACTAAATCTCAACAAACTATGTGCTAATATTTCTTGAGAAACAAGGCAATGATTCAGCCTATGTTAGGGTACTGCATAATAGTTGGTGTTTCAAACAGATTCATCAAATTGCCCTAGTTTTTGTGTATTTGTTTATTTATTTAACCTGGCAAGATTAGGGCTCTCAGACCGTAAACTACATGTAACCAGGCATTCCACATACTTTGCATGACATTCGTTAAAAACAGCATGTTACGAGTTACATGTAATATAGAACGTTATACAACATTTAGAAATTACAGTAGCGCAGATAGAAAAAAGAAACAACTTATGTTCGATCATAATAAGTAAAACAATAAAGAAAGATTATGGAAAGCTAGGCTTAATGTATGCACACTAGCAGCAGTGGACATAAACAAGGGGCTGGAAGATGGAGGAAGCACAATCAATAAAGATGGGAAAAAAGATGTGAGTTACTGAGAAATGAAAAGAGAGAGAATCGTAGATGGGAGAAGTTAAATAAATTGTTAACGGTGTACAGCAACCATCCATAAATTGGTTTTCGGTTACTTTATTCAAAAAGTATCGTTACTGGTTTCGGAATTATACAATTCATCGTCAGACGGTTTTCATGCTTTCATCAAAACATATGATCGCTTACTGGTGGAATGCCCTCGGATAATCAGTGATTCACGGTGACCAACTTGTAATTAAGATGGCTGCGCTACAGACTTGGGTTAGAATGCAACTTACTTCAAATGACCATCTGCATCATACTTTTTCACAGTTTTTCTCCAATGAATCATATTCGTAATGCTGATTGTATTTTTACAATCATTCTTTTTGGTTTGCAATATTAAACACTTTATTTTGGTCATAAGGCAGATTTCCAATCCTCACCACATGTTTTCACTCAGTTCGAACGTATGAAATCAAATGCAGAGTGTTTACAAAGTCCATGAGTGTAAAAGATGGTGTGATACAATGATACAGTACAAGGATGTGGCATTTTGGGATAGGAAGCGTATATTAATGTTATATTAAATTGAAACATATTTTACATGAAATTTAGGTCATTAAATGCAGATAATGAAGTTGGTTTTTGTTAGAAAATAAAAAAAAACTATGTGAAATATTTGTGTTCTTGGAAACTAATGACAACAGTATATTAAAATTTATTCATATGTAGTGCCATGAAAATGATTGTCAACTGTAGATACATAGAATGTTATGAAATTTGTAATTCATGTGCGGATAGGTAGAGGGATAGGTAGAGAGAGATCATTTACATATAAAATAAAAATACTTCTTAACTAATCAACAAGTCACAAACAAAATAATCTACTGTAGAAGATGTACTGATGATACAATCGTGGTACATGCATAGAAATTCATGCATTGGCAGCATACCTTAGCAAAATGCATAAAAATATTAAATTCACAGTTTAGTGTGAAGCAAATAAGAGCATTAATTTTCGTGATCCAGGATTTGCAATAGTAACCTTAGGTATCAACATAGAAAATGTACTAACACAGATGTCAGCACTGACAACTCATCATATCACCCAGCCAAAACAAAATAGCATATTTCAGAGCCATAGTACATCGAATGCAGAAAGTACCTATGAGTCTCACAGATCAACTAAATGATATCAGTAAATTAAAACAGTTAGTAATGGCTATAATCCTATAGTAATAAACTAACTCCACATCCAAATAGGAACAAAAATCACAAGTCCACAGAACAGCAACTCAAACAACATTCACTCCACGACGAATCAATCTCCTGCAGAAGCCAAACAAAGATATATTGTTATCCTGTTCATAGGCCACCATTGGACGAAGTATCACACATATTTAAAAGACTACTAACAGTAAAGTACAAGAAGAATTAATCCATGGTGTTAGTCATTGCAAGGTCTCCTATATTAAATTAGGACTGTACAAGCTCCAATTTTCACGCTCTAAATTCTACGTTGATCAGACAGGCAGAAGTTTTGACATTAGGTACAAAGAACATATTGATGGTTTAAGACGTAGCAACTTCAACAATACTACATTTGCAGTCAGATTGCTGAAGAAAACTGAAAATATTACACCTAACAGAAAAGAGCCATTATGAATCTCGTAGAAGAAATAGAAATGCACACAAACAAAAACAGCTCCCTTGACAATGTCCTTAATGGGCAGACTGAGCTAGGTAGTAATCCTTTCCTGAAAATCTCCAGGACCTATTTCCACATTCCAGTATACATAACGTTTCTACTCCCATCTACAGATAAAATAACCTTCTAGCATTGATTCTACCTCTGATAATCAGTAATTTTTGTGGCATTAAATATGAATAAATTTTAATATTCTGTCACATCACTGTTCAACTAGCACATAAACATCCACGTTTATTTCTCTACGATTTTGTTAAGTAAGTTTGTAATGCTGTAATTCACAAAATGAAATTTATTTGTCTGTAGGCCTATCTAATGCCCTACATTTAATGTAAACTGGGTTCAATATAACCTAAAGGTAATACATGCTTCCTTTCCCAAAATGCCGTATATGTTTAATGTATCATTATATAGCGCCATCTTTCACATTCATGTACTTTGTAATCACTCTGTATTTGTTTTCATATTTTGTAACTGAGTCAAAACATGTGGGCAGCACTGGGAATTTGGTTAGAAGACAGCTAAAGTGTTTACTAATGCAAACCAACGTGCTTGATTGTGAAAATATAGCCAGCAATACAAATATGACTCGTTGGAGGCAAACTGTGAAGAGAAAATGTGATAGAAATGGACATTCGAAGTAAGTTGCATTCTAACACAAGTCTGTAGCGCACCTATTTTTATTCGTCACTGTGAATTATTGATTGTCCTATAGTAAGTCACCAGTAAACCAGTTTTCACGAAAGCATGAAAGCCGTCTGATGATGAAGTGCACAAACTCTATACCGGTAGTGGTACATTCGACTAAAGATACCTAAAACTAATTTGTTCCTGGTTGCTGTACTAAAGATACCTAAAACTAATTTGTTCCTGGTTGCTGTACACCATTAACAATTTATTTCACATAGTAGCCATGGTCTGCAGCTATGCCTGTATTTGATAAAATTGCATGAACATTCGCGTATTTGATTTACTGTTTGACAGAGGAAAAACGGGTCATATACCATAAACCGATAATCAGAAAAACAAAAGAGAACAATTCACGTATTGTTTTTCCTTTAGGTACGTTGAGCGAGTATCCTTAGTTGCTGTTCTTGTTCTCAAGAGATATTGTTTTGTACATGGTAAGAGAACATTAATATAGCAGGGGAGTGACTATTTTTCTTTTACGATAGTTTATGCAAATGGCTTCCATGCAACAATTGGAATATAGTAGACCTGCCCTTTCATAGGAGCTGCTTCCCAGATTAGTGTGCTACCATGGAAATAGAACCAGATGCGACAAACCAGTGCTGCTATTTATCAGACAAACTCCTTTCACAGAGCGTATCAATAGTTTCCAAATGTTTATTGTCATTTACTTGTCTCTCACATTGTTACCAGAACTTCAGGAAATACAACGATTTACAAACAAGGAAATCATTTGTCAGAACATGTGCTCTTCATCTTTCATTCAATTTAAGGACAGTCACATGTTTCAGGTTTACGACTATCGTTTTCAACGCCAATCTAATCTTTAGATTAATAAATAAGGCAAACAAAATGTAGCAAAACCAGAAACAAAGAATAACATTGCAGAAGGAAAAGATGGCAGGTATTATTCCCATTGTTGCATCGTACGAGGCCTTGTGAAAAAGAGGCTGATGCGTTGCCAGATTGCCTAAAGTTTCGCGGAAAAGATGAGCACAGTTTATTTACGACATATCTTTTAATATAATGCATGATGATCTCCACGTATTTTACCGACGTTGTAAAATACGTTATCTTGCTCGGATGTTTTCTCACTATTTACCTGTCCTAGACGTACATTTCATTGTTATGTTAGCTCGTTTCCGTAGCATTCCTCGCTTGTAGTGAATGAAAACAAATACGTTGTGAGTCCTTCCATTTATCTTACTTTATCCGAAACTAAGGGTTTATTTTATTTACGTACAATTTTAGTTATAGAGACACAGAATGAATTTTTAATGGTGTTATGGTTTTATCGCCGGCCTCTGTGACCGAGTGGTTCTTTTATCGCTTATGTCGTCATTTATCGTGCATTATTTTCTTGTACGTCTGCATACAAGCTCCTTTGGAGGCTATGTTAAGCAGTACGGTAGCGCGTGCGCCTCTGCGTTACGAGGCTGCCCATGCTGGATATGATAGCTTAAACATTTCCATACTGTAATGTTACTGTTTGTTTTTAACTATTACATGCATCGCGGCACTCTTCAAACCGACAATTTATGTCGTATTTCACCAAACTATAGCCATTTGGTGTGCATTAATAATATGAAATATTCGTAGTCAAAAATGGAAAACTTAAATTTATCCAGATTATATGGATGTTATTTGAGTGCTGCGAGCCCGCAGCTCGTGGTCGTGCGGTAGCGTTCTCGCTTCCCGCGCCCGGGTTTCCGGGTTCGATTCCCGGCGGGGTCAGGGATTTTCTCTACCTCGTGATGACTGGGTGTTGTGTGATGTCCTTAGGTTAGTTAGGTTTAAGTAGTTCTAAGTTCTAAGGGACTGATGACCATAGCTGTTAAGTCCCATAGTGCTCAGAGCCATTTTTTGAGTGCTGCGATTGTATTGCAAGATTTGTTCGAAGTAATACATACTGCAACGATCACTTGTTACTAATATTTTATTAGTATGACACGTTTCGGCAGCAGACTGCTATGATCAGGTGCATTTACAATTACATTTACATCGTAATTAAGATAAAGTAAGGTTAGTTTCCTTTTGTTGTGTGTACCAATTGCCACACAGAGAACAGTAACAAGTACATCGTGACACTTTCAGTCACTTGTTTACATCAATCCAAATGTAAGTAACTGTAACTGTAGATGCACCTGTTCATGGCAGCATGCTGCCGAAACGTGTCGTGCTAATAAAATATTGGCAATAAGTGACAGCTGCAGTATATATTATTTTAGAAAAAAATAGAAAAAGAAAGAGACAATTCCATTTGCTTTCACGTTTGCGGTGAGTGACCTTTATTGTACTTGTCAAGTTCGGTGGTGAGAGTGGGTCTTATAAATATGCTATTTACAGGTACGTCTGGGTAAGGTTGTAACGATTTCTTTGTCTCCTCCATGTCGTCCTGGCGCCGGGCGGCCGGCACAATGAAGCGGGCATCATTACGGGGCGAGCTTTGTCTGTGAGCGGCGGGCCCACTTTTGCTGCGCACTGTCCATTATGGGTGAGCGATATGAGGCGGCCGCGGTCGAGGCATTAGCGGCCCGCCCGACAAGGAGACGCTTTCAGCCGCCGACACTTGTCCTCCGCCCCTTGCCCTCGCCGCCGCCCTCCGACCCAGACGCTTGCTCAATTGCTTGCCTTGCCTCTCCTCCTGCTACTGGCCTCTTAGGGCATGCCACAGACCCTCTGTCTGCAAAATCATGCTCTACAAAGATCACACGCACTCACAGATACCATGTTGCAGAGGTTACCTAACAGTTACGAGATGGGATAATTGGTAACAGACGGGAAAAAATCGCAACACCAAAAAATAACACAGCTCTGCGACATACAAATTGTTTAAAAGTTATCAAATGCTTTTTGTAGTGTTTTCAGCGCTGATTTCGGGAAAAATAGTGAAAAAACTCCATCACGTACAATTATTTCACAAACTGCTGGTCTAGTTTTAGCCTTTTTCGATATTTCAGCATTCTAGCTAGTTTGAATTTAGCCGTTTTTATACTAGATATACGTAAAATAAAGAGTTATTAGGAGAAACCAGCATTATTTTCATGTCAGTGCCTGTCTGTCGCGCTGACCCTTCCCCCGCCATCACCAAGCAGTGAGCTTCTGCTATTGTCCTTCAGTTCACAGTACGTCTTCACTCTGTGCTGTTCACGTGTTGTTGTCACTAGTGCTTTAAAGTAGTGACTGTTTTCTTGTGTTGTGAAGTTGTTTTAGGGACAGTGTCTACCAGAGGATGTATAAACTCGCCGGATTGCTTCTGCTACATATGTGGTAACTATATCGTTAGAAAGCAACAAAGAAACATTTCCGATTTTGTTGTGAAAGTATATTTCGCCTAATTTGGTATATAGTTAGGTGATCAAGATAAGCCTTGGGCCCCACACAAAGTTTTTTCAGTGTGTGTAGAAGAACTAAGGCAATGGTTTCAACGTAAAAAGCAGTCCTTACGTTTTGGAATACCAAAGGTCCATTGGAGGGAGCCCAAAAATCATAGTGATGACTGCAATTTTTGTTCTTGCAACGTACGAGGTTTCAATTTGAAAAACAAAAAGGATATTTCTTACCCTAACATTCAATCAGCCATTCGCCCTGTTGCTCATAGACCTGAAGTACCAATACCCTCTCCTCTAGATTCTTTCGATGATATAGATAATTACGAGCCATTGGCTCAGCAAGGTAATAGTGAAGAAGACAGAGATTGCTACGATCGTGGCACAACCGATCCTATTCCATTCTCACACTCTGATCTGAACGATTTAGTTAGACACCTAGGCCTTTCTAAAGAATCGGCAGAGGTTTTAGCAGCTAGATTGAAAGCTAAACATGTGTTGGCTCCGGGTACATCCTTTTCTTGGTATCGATCGACGGAAAAGGAGTTTGTACCTTTCTTCTCTCAAGAAGGTGACGTGGCGTTTTGCAGTGATGTTCCTGGACTTACGACACGTTTTAAAATAGAATATGCTCCTCACATCTTGACAACTTCCCTGCAAACCTCGGTGACGTAGGTGAAGAGCAGGGCGAAAGATTCCACCAAGACGTCAAAGAAATGGAAAGAAGATATAAATGAAGATGGAACGTCAACATAATAGGACTACTGCTGGACGATAAAAAGAGATGATCTTCAACGAGTCCACAGCCGGAAAAGCAATAAAAGAAGCTTCGACAGAAAGCGAAAGCGTTATTATAAGGACTTACATGCTTAAAGAGAAATGGAAGTGTACTGGAAATGTAGTTTAGAACATGATTTATAAATAAAATAAAATTTTATAACGTTGGAAAAAATGTGCTAAATTGCTTAAATTTTGTTGTTATACTCAAAAATACTCACTTTTAGTGAGAAAACCTGACGTGATAGAAAAAAATTGATTGAATTTTTTAAATCAGCGCTGAAAAGTACATAAAAGTTACCAAATTTCAAACAACTTTCGAAAGATATTATTTTGCAGACCTGTGTAATTAATGTGGCATAATGAAGTTTCGGGAATACGTTTGTCTAGATAAAATATTTAAATGATTAACATTGCAAGATCACAGGTTAATGTAAGCGCGAGATAAGCTATTGCAAATATGAAATGCTGGTACATTATAACTGGTGTAACCGCCAGAATATTGAATGCAAGCATGCAAACGTCCATGCATTGTGTTGTACATGTGCCGGATGTCAGTTTGTGGGATGGATTTCCATGCCTGTTGCACTTTGTCGATCAACACAGGGAGGGTTAAGGCTGCTTGTGGATCACGCTGCAGTCATCGTCTGATGATGTCCCATACGTCCTCGACTGGAGACAGATCTGATGATCGAACCACCCAGTGCAATATTTCGACACTCTGTACAACATGTTGGATAACAACAGCGGTATATGAGCGAGCGTTATCCTGTTGGAAAATAACCTCTGGAATGTTGTTCTTGAGTGGCAGCACAACAGGTCGAATCGCGAGGCTGACGTACAAGTTTGTAGCAGGGTGCTTGGTATAACCACGAAAGTGGTCATTCTGTCATACAAAGTCGCACCCCTTGAGTATAATTTCGTGTGTAGGTCTGGTGTGCCTAACACGCAGCCGGCCTAAGTGGCCGTGCGGTTCTAGGCGCTGCAGTCTGGAACCGCGAGACCGCTACGGTCGCAGGTTCGAATCCTGCCTCGGGCATGCATGTGTGTGATGTCCATAGGTTAGTTAGGTTTAAGTAGTTCTAAGTTCTAGGGGACTAATGACCTCAGAAGTTGAGTCCCATAGTGCTCAGAGCCATTGGAACCATTTAAACCTAACACGCAAACAAGTTGGTTGCAGGGGCTCAACTGGCCGCCTCCTAACCAACACAGGGCCATCACTGGCACCGAGACGGACCAGCTTTCTTCAGAAAACACCCTGCCCTCCAGTGAACTCTCGCTTAACGCCACTGAACATCGGGGACTGGGTGTTTGTGTTGTCCTCGTCATTTCATCATCATCATCATTTATGGCAGTGGTTCGACTGGACTGTGAGAAAACTGGACTATGTAACAATTGGGACTTTGTACAGGCGCAGTCTTTGTACAATTCCACTTCTCTTTGCAGCACTTAAAATGCACAGTTTCAGGAATACAATTTTTTTTTTCTCTAGATTGTTCTTTGAGTTCCGGCGATTTCTCTTCTTGAAAATAGCTTTAAACGTCTGCGCCATTTTGCCTCTTGTAGTTATCTTTCTTTCTTCTAACTTTTATTTAAGCTCCCGAAATAGCTTAATGCCTTCACTTATGTCATTATATATTTTATGTTTTCAAGTTTTAGGAGACCGTTAGAGTCATTAATGCTACTCATATGTTTAATTTCCTTATCTTTGCTTTAGTGGCTGTCAACTGTATTTGACAATTATCACCTTTACTCGTCACTTCAAGTAGTATGGACTATGTAATTTTTTAAAAGACCGATCCATTTTCCTTGCGCTTTTACTCTGTTTCTAAATTTTTCATTTTATTCTTTTATTGCCTCTACTCTAAGCGGGACAAACTGCGGTAGCAGTTAGCTCCATCACTGCAATCCGCAGATTTTACGCAGTTTCATTATTCCCAGTTAGTTGTACAGCACTGTAAAACTGGAAATTGCGTGAGAGTGGTTGCAACGTGTTCTCATGCCAGGTACATTACTAGTGCGTTTAGCAGTGCGCTTTGTTATGCCGTACGGTCTGTTTTCGTGGGACTGAAGAGCGGTACTAGAGAAAGCAAGTGTCACGAAATAAAAATAAATTCAACATCGCACAATGTGTCGTAGTGGCATTGTTACACATATAGTGCGGTCAGAGCTGTTTTCGGCAAGAGTTCACGTTTCGCGAAGTACGTGGTGAGCAGACTGAGGGATTAACGAAAGGATTGAGGTATAAATTTTTTTCAAACTTTACCTTATGACATTTTGTTCATCTGGAACCGCGCCGTGTGATAGAGCTGTGGTTGTGCAATACCGGATGCTGCCAGATATGCAGCTACTCACGATCAGTTCACGTGGGCAGCGTCCCCATAACAAGCGCTGCTGACCATTGGACGGTACTGTGCGAGTACTGCTGACCGAGAGACGCGCATAGTGCCCTTCGACTAGCCAGTGGAAGGGCTGGAAATGGTCAGGTAGGGACGGGGAGCGGACTGGCGAAAGCGCCTCGGCAGCTCCACTAGTTCGGGCAATATTCCTCTCAGTCTGGCTGCAGCAGCCCTCTGTCGCCGCAGAATGCAACGCATCTGTGCCCCTTTGAAGCATTAAAACTCCATTTTTGAACGCTAAAAACCGTTTTCGTCTGAATTCTGGCAAATTGTCCTGACAAGCTGGATCCACAGTTCTCGCTACCATCCACCCACCGCCAAACCACTTATAGCGATGTAACGTAGCCAGCTGGACTGTTGATCTACGTGTCGTCACAATTCTGCAGTCTCATATTGCCTGTTACCCTGGTCCTCATATTCTATCGCCAGTCGCCTATTTTTGCTTTACTTGTGATGTGGATACACTGCGTCCGATGAGTTTTCTAACTTCAAAGAAATCAGAAAACGAAACTCTTAAATGTGAATAGAATGATCCAGATTAGAATAAGAAATTGAATTACGATAAATCGGATCTTCTGTATCTAGTTAAATGACGTTTTCCCTGAACGAGTCCGACTGTAAACAACCAGTCCAGTAAGGCCACTTTGTAACGATACTGTTCCGCAGTTCTAGAAGCATTTTACTGCCGACTTTTTTAAGGTAAGCTGCTTGCAGGTTAATACGGAAACAACAGGCGGGAAACGCATTAATGTTAGAGTAAAATGTTTGCTGTACTTCGTGTCCGAAATATTAGAGTTGTGCATAAGTTCGTACGTTTTTGTTTACCATGTTGATATTCCAGTTGCTAAGGGGTTAACTTATCGATTGTTAATTTTTATCTGTAGTGCGCTGTTGCTAAGTTGAGTTTACATTTTGTCTTTGGGAGATAATGGGTGGAGCTGTGGATGCTAGAAATGGATTGCCAAATGGAGAAATCGGAACATTTCCGACGTATTCTTCTGTTTCTGTTCGACAGAGGGGTGAAAGCAGCGGAGGCAGTCAGAAACATTTGCAGTTTGTATGGAGATAACAACATTTGACAGAGCACGGTAAGAAAATGGTTTCTCGTTTTAAGAACGATCTGTATGAAATTAGTGACTCTTTACGTTCAGGCAGAGCTTCGGGATTTGATTAATATCGTTTAAACGCATTAATCCACAATCATCCACGTTTTTGTGCTCGAGAACTGGCGAATGTGATACATTTGCATGCACAGGGGAGGTTTAAAAATCTGATGTGTGGGTACCACATCCTCCAAGCCAAAATCAAAAAAACTCAGCGGGTGGCCATATGAGCATGTCTGCTGTCTCGCCATCAATTGGCTCGTGAATAACACCGACCAGCCGGCCGGGGTAGCCGAGCGGTTATAGGCGCTACAGTCTGGAACTGCGCGACCGCTACGGTCGCAGGTTCGAATCCTGCCTCGGGCATGGATGCGTATGATGTCCTTAGGTTAGTTAGGTTTAAGTAGTTCTAAGTTCTAGGGGAGTGATGACGTCAGAAGTTTAGTCCCATAGTGCTCAGAGCCATTTGAAGCCAAGACCCACCATCCCTATCCTGTATCGTTACTGGTGATGAGAAATGGTGTCTTATTCTAACAGAAGGAAAAGAAAGGAATGGTTGAGTCGAAAAAAAGTAGAAAGTCTCCGTACAAAGACCTGTTTAAATAGAAGATATAATGTTACGCATCTGATGGATCAGCGGCGCTGTGATGTACAACGAACTGCTTCCCATAGATGTAACCACCACTGCTGACATTTATTGTCAACAACTGAGACGTTGTGCTGTCACAGTCCAAGAACAACGACCAAGGAGATTGCGTGAAATGATGTTACTCCTCGATAACGCCCGCCCGCATTCTAGTAGACTGACGAAAAATATTCTACAGGATTTGTGATAGGAAATCATTCCGCACCCCTTATTCGCCTTATCTTGCGCCCTCAGACTTTCAGCTTTTCCGCTCTCTGTCGAACAACCTTCAAGCAGATTCGTTTCCGGATGAAACTGCGCTCCTGACATGGCTTGGCGAGTTCTTCGCCTCAAAACCAGGTGATTTCTACGGTCGCGGAATCGGAAAGTTACCCCAGCGTTGGCCGACTCTTTTATATAGCGAAGAAGGACATATTATTGATGACTAAGGTCTCTATTATGTGTATCTGTTGTGTTTATTAAACTTATGGGAAAACGCTACGAACTTACGCATCAGTCTAATAAATTGTAATCAATATCTTAGGATTGAGAAATCCTAGCAACAAACAGGGGACAGTATTTTGTCATATACGTTCGTGCTACGGTTGTTTGTTACGTACCTGAGCACTTGAACAAACAGTACGGGGACACAAAAATTTGTTCGTTGGCGGAAGAAGTAATTGAATACGGACCCGCCCTGCCCCGCTCGCTTCGCTTGCTGCAGCACGACGCCCCACCCCCGCCGGGCGCTGCAGTAGGGAGCTGCGGGGGCGGCGCCAGGACAAAAGACGGCGCCGCAATCGCAGTGGCTCGTGCCGTGATAAATGTTGCAGGCAGAGGCGCAGTGTGTATGGTACGGGACGGCGGCGGCAGAGGCGGCGGCCGGTCCCAGCGACGGCGTAGCATTCATCAGCCGGCCGGCGCCTGCCGCGCAGGCACTCCGTTCCCGTCTCCCGGAGACCAGCCCGCTCTGCGAGGAGCCGAGCTGCCGGCTCTCCGAGGGCGGCACATGGCCCTTTGACTATGCCGCGACGTCACCGATGCGGCCACTGTAACATGCAACGTTTATGGCTTAGAAATGGAAACAATGGACCACGCAGTGCAGTACAAAAGACGTCACTGTATATCCGTGGACGTCTCCTGATTCCCCGATACTCGAAGCACCCTTCATCCAATTGAAAGCAATTTCTGATCTGTAACAACTCCGGAGAAATGCGTCGCATTATAACTCTTACGTTATTTCCTTACTAACGTTCTACTACTACTTATCTTTATTTTGGCTCAAAACTGCTTCCAAAACAAAAATGTAAACATTCGAATACGTAACATCGGCATATCTAGAATTGTCATGCAATTTGGAAGTTTCCATTTCACTTCCTAAATCAGCTTTTTGCTGGATATAAAAATTTTGTAATTTCCGCACGTCCAGCAACAAAAACACAGTTTTCATCAATCTTATTCAATACATGCGCTACTAAAATAATACCTAATTATAACAACTGTTCAAGTACTTTGACTTGCACGGATGCTTGAACACTATTAAGCATATCTGGGATGCCTTGCAACCTGCTTTTCAGAAATGATCTCCACCCCGTCGTACTCTTACGAATTTATGGGCAGGCCTGCAGGATTCGTGGTGTCAGTTCACTCCAGCACTATTAGGCAGGTGTATCAGTTTCTTTGGTCCTTCCGTGTATAACTTTCGTGTCTCTCAGACAGCATGTCGCCAACAAATCCAAGAAAGGTTTTAACTTGTCTCTCTCCACCCAACCCTCCATGAATTGTCTTCGTCTCCCTATTCCTCTGAGTCCTCATTCTTCTAATTACTCTAGGTTCGGTACTTGTGTAATAGAAAATATGCATGTACAGTGCTTTATAGATAACTTTACATATTTTAAGTAATATAGACGACATAAATGAAACTAATAAAAATGGTAAATAACTATCCAAAAAAAAATTCGTCACGGTACCATTAAGTATTAGTTTGTGTATTCTGAAGCAGCACTGGGAAATATATGCAAGCCTTTCAATATTGCAAAATACTGTAGAAGAATACATGGTGAACCCGAACACTAACGACAATACAGGGTGTATCAAAAAGAATAATCCGATTAAAAAAAAAAAAAAACTATTACGCTATTTCAGATGTGTGCGTGGACAACGTAATGTTGGAAAGAGCAAACTCCAGTTTTACGTAGTTCCCGCTAGGTAGCAGTAGTGAGCGCCCACTTCAGTTCTGGTAAAAATGGTGTGGGGACAACAGAACAGAAAGCGTTTTGTGTCCTCCGTTTCGCGCAGTGCGAGTCTGTAATAACTGTTCAGCGTGACTTTCTTACTGGGTATGGTGTGGATCGTCCTACAGCACAGAGCATTAGACGATGGCATGAACAATTCCGAGAAACAGGTTGCTTGTTAAAGACAAATCGCCGGGCCGTCCCCGGGTGTCTGACACAGACGTCGAACGCATCCGCCATAGTTTCACTACGAGTCCGCAGAAATCCGTTCGCCGTGCTGCTCGACAGCTCAACACGCTCCCGATGTCCGTCTGTCGTGTGTTGCGTCGACGTTTACATATGAAACCATACAAAATTCAGCTACTGCAAGCTTTTCGTGAAGGTGACAAAGAACAAAGTGTGGAGTTCTGTAATTTCGTTCATTGCAAGATGGAGGATGACAGTTTTTTTTTCCATGCCTAGTGTTAAGTGACGAGGCAACGCTCCATTTAAATGGAAAGGTGAACCGACATAATGTGAGACTATGGGGTACGGAACAACCACATGAAGTTGTACAACATGAGAGGGGACTCTTCAAAATTTAATGTGATTTGCAATTTCATGGTAAAAGGTGTGTGGTCCATTTTTCTTTGTCGATAACACTGTTAAAGGAACCACATATCCTGATATGCATGACAACTTACTTTTTCCAGAGTTGCAGTCTGATTCGAACGACTTCATTTACCAAGACGATGGGACGCCGCCACACTGGCATGTGGGAATGCGGGAATTTTTAAATCAAACGGTAACTGAACGATGGATCGGTCGCACTGGATTAAATGATTCAGCCATACATTACTGGCCACAAAGGCCACCGGACCTGGCTTTATGTGTTTATTTATTGTTGGGGTTCATAAAAGATTGTTTATGTGCCTCCGTTACCAACAACAATGAATGAACTGAGACGTCGTACAACAGCAGCTGTGGAAGCTGTAACTCAAGACATGCTCGCTGCAGTGTGGGAACAGTTTGGGTACCGCATTGACATATGCAGTGCATTTGAAGTGGCATACTGAAAACCTATGAAAAGGTATGAAAAAAACTTTTTGATTTTCCCGTTCATCAAAAAACAAAATTCATTGTACATATTTGTTTCTTTCAGAAACACAGACGTGTCAAATCGGATGATTCTTCTTGGCACACCCTGTATTTCGGAGATGGTTCCAGAATATTTTCTGAGTAGTTTGGTATAAGGAATAGTTGATTTCAGGTGCCTAGTTACGTAGTAATAACATAATTATGATTTATTCAGTTGGTTACCCCAGTTACCATTTTTAGTGGGAAAACACCTTAACGGCAGTGATTCTGCAGTATGGAAACAGCGAAACGTAAAACACAAAGGAGAAGAAAAATACAATAGCCTTCGAACGAAACACGTACACGTTTCTCACAATGTGTTCAGTCTCTTCTGTCAGTGTACGGTATAGTACGTAGCAAATTCAGAGCTGTTCCGTCACTCGTACTGTACATATTGGTCAGCTCGTATGTTGACCACCATGATCAAGGCATTGTGTAAGTGGGTACGTGATTGCCCCTCATCCTTTTTTGAGCTGTTTAGAGGAAAGCGCAGAAAACCCAACTCACCTTGAATACGTTTCCAATACGCGCCTCCTCGTTAGATGTGATACAAAATCCTTGTTGTTAATAAGTCGATCAAAATATTTGACAACAACAAAACAATAAGCGGTTAGAAAGTTACACCCATGAAGTAGATCTACGCTGCACAACGAAGGTAAAGGATCTCTTTTTCAAAGCCAGTAATTGTCTTGCGTTGTGATGCAACACCTTCGACACTCTTGATTGCGGTTTGCCTACTTTCAGGCGCTAGAGCAGGCGCCAGGGCTAATTGGTATCGAAGTTTCTGAGGGTACATTTGTAACGTCCTCAATAAAGGACGTGAGTGGCACCGGGGATGAAGCCAGGCTTTGGGAGGGGAGGGGAGGGAGGGAGGGAGGGAGGGTCGGTCCGTCCGTCCGTCCACACTACCTGTGTGCTTGTGAGACTCACGTGCGTTACGAGTAATGTGAACGGAGGTAGGCTATGAAATTCATAGATGTTTATGAACGATATGCTGTGTTGTGGGATGCCACAAGTCTCCATTATAAAGTAAAATCCAAAAAAAGTGAAGCTTAGTATTCCATAACGACAGAACTCTGCGTGCACGTGGTTTAAAAAAAAGAACTGAACCACCTTATTAGCCACTTGTAACAAAGTCCGCCAGAAGAAAAACGAGCCTGGGAAGCCTTGCACTGGGGTTGAGGAAGTAAACTCTCCAAAGCGTTTGAATTTCACAATTGCAAATATCAGCCACAGAAGACAATCAACACAGATGTAAGCAAAAAATATTTGTTTTGGGAACAGAATATGAAAACCTATTAACAAAGTTAATGGGGTTTGGTACCTTTTGGGTTCTATCTTCACGGCTACTTAACTTTTTGTCTTTCTCAGCTTATGTTTCGGTTCCTGTTCATTTTTTTTATATTTAAATTTTCTGGTGTTATTCTCTGATTTATTATTAATCGTTTCATATCTTATAATTTTTTTATATTAATTTTAGCATATTACGATTACTGTTAGGACTTTAATAACTGCTTTTGGTTTTCAAATTTAAAAATTTCAAGAAAATTATAATTATGATAAAAAGTATAGTGTTTATGGCAAAATGAGCTCTGAACACTACAAATTTTTAAAAAACATTAAAAACAGAATTTTTTGAGAAAGGAGGTATCGAACTGCTTTAAATGTGATCATGCCAGGAAAAGTTGACAAAGTAGATAATAAATAAATAATAATGCATAACATTTATTTATGTGAGACACTATATTTACGCACATATATATTTGTATTTTGTTTGTATATTTCGTGTGGAAATAGGAATTATTTAAGGTAAACCTTCACATAGATAGGTAGTTAAATTTGTGTGCATTCAGGTATTCGCTAGTACATAGGTAGCTAGTAGCTGAAAAAAAATCTTTAATAAGTTATTGATAGTCATCTTACCATTGCACTCTCCCATCTTCGCACATGAAATAAGCAGCGAATTCATCTCTAAAGTCTTGGAGATTCTGCGCCGAACGTCATAGAATGTTCGTTAATCGTGTAAACGTTATACCAGGAGTGATCTCATTTCTCCAAGTTCCTGGCATTTAGTGTCCGTTCTCCTCATTATCTACTTCTCCTATAGTAGTATAAATTTTTCTGGAAGCAGAACATGTTCACAAGAACTTACGGAGGTCATAATAACACTTTGGGCTTTCTCAGGCTACAGTAATATAGGCTTTATTAGTATCAGGAACATAGTAGAAAGCTTTCCGGACGCATTTTCCACAATCCGCCTTGCTCTTGAAAGTTTGTGGTTAACAGTTCTTTTCGTTGACCACCGATGATGTTGCCCACAGTACGGCTTCGTAACACGAGTATTGATTGTTGAGTGTAACATGTCGTCTGCGACAATAACATGGGGTACTTTTTTCTGTCTACCCGGCAGGGTACGATCGTCCGGAAAAACGATGATCCCGTTCCTCATGTTCTTAAAACAGAGAGATGTATTCCGAAAAACACCACCGTCTGAAATTCGACCTTGGCAGCCCACATCAGCATAAAAAAACTATAGTCAGCATTCACCAACACTGAAAACCGTCTTATTAATGAAACAATTGCTCCCAGAATTAGCTGGGCTTTGGACTGCGTAGTTTTTGCCGTCTTTTGCACCAAGCATTGAGGGAAATTCCATTTTCTCTCATTACAAGTAACCACTTTTGCTATGTCTGTGGCATTTGCAAAAAAAAACTAATAAATCCTTGTAATGTTTACAATTATTACTAGCATTAATAATAATGGACATTCTAATAATAAAAAAACATTCTCAATAATTACAATCAATAATTATACTTAATGATAGGTAGGTAATAATTATAAATAATATTTTACATTTTACTTGTTGTTTTAGGCCGGCCGAAGTGGCCTTGCGGTTCTAGGCGTTGCACTCTGGAACCGCGACACCGCTACGGTCGCAGGTTCGAATCTTGTCTCAGGCATGGATATGTGTGGTGTCCTTAGGTCAGTTAGGTTTAACTAGTTCTAAGTTCTAGGGAACTAATAGTGCTCAGAGCCATTTGAACCATTTTTGTTGTTTTAGGAGGAATTTAAGGAGGAGTTGAAAGTACAGAGGGTTTCGAGCATGGATACAAACGAAGGTACAACGAGCACTTATGCAACAATCAGTAATCAAGAAGTGGATCATCAAAGAAAGCAAGGCAACAAATTACCATCCACACCAAACCACCGCAAGAAGGTATTTGCTTCACAAGGAAGAAAAAGAGAAAAAGGGCCGAAGATACCAGTGTAAGAGAGGCATATAATGCATTACAAACTGCTATATGTAAAACCAGAGACGGGTTTGATGTCTATGGATAGCACGTAGCGAACGTTCTACGATCCATGGACAAAAGAACTCGTGCTTTTGTTAAAAAAGAAAAAAAAACATTTTCCGACGTGATTTTCATAGGGAGGTTCTCCACATTTCCTGGATTTGCTTGGTTTATAATTCGTAATTAAAAGTAATAATCTTTGTGTTAAATTTTTCTTACTCATTTTTTAAAATAAAAAATTTCGCTTATTATTTTTTGTTCAATAACTGATGAAAAAAGTGCGTTAATAACAATATTTGTATCATTTATTAACTTAGCTTTACAAACTCCTTCAAGCTGCCTGTAAGAGTTGCACATACTTCACTATCTGATACCCCTTGCTTGGAGAATTTTAATAAAAAGAGTTAGGCTGGAGTAATAATTGCCAGTTCCTAGGTATCTGAGGGTAAGCAACCATCGCTTGGTAACTGGTATGGCTTTTCGAAATTTGCTGTCATACTTTGCTATCTTCGGTCAAAACAAATTTATCAAATATTCAAAGTCAGATGCGGACATACGGCAAGATGTCTTGAAACGTATGTTTTCAACGTCCAAGTGATGCATCAGATCACTCTCACTATGTGCTTGTGAAAACTGTACCCATCCACCACTTGCGTTTTGTTGAGCCTTCGTTCAGCCTTCGTTGAGTCTTCTTTTGTCTTCTTCCTGAGCTAACTGGCGCATCGCAAGGAAATTGACACCTGATATAACCACTTCGTCCATTTTTAAAATAGGAAGCTGGCACTGATCACTACTGAGAGTACGGAGCGGATCCCCTCAAGTCAAAGCCCGGCCAGCAACTGCGTAAGTGCGGTTGGAAACGAAAGTGTCACGAGCGCGAGTGCGATTTAGGCATGTTAGGCGACTCTCCTGACACGAATCTGGCGAGCACGGGTAGTATGGACGTACATGTAGAGGGAGGATGTGCCGTTTCACACAGAAGCGCCGAAGAAACTGGCATAGGCGTGTGCATTCAAATACAATGATATGTAAACAGGCAGAATACGGCGCTCCCGTTGGCAACGCCTATACAAGACAACAATTATCTGGCGAAGTTGTTAGATCGGTTACTGCTACTGCAATGGCAGCACATCAAGATTAAAGTGAGTCTGAACGTGGTGTTGTAGTCGGCGGACGAGCGATGGGACACAGCATCTCCGAGGTAGCAATGAAGTGGGGATTTTCCTGTTCGACTATTTCGTGAGTGAATATCAGGAATCCGGTAAAACATCAAATCTCTGACATCACTGCGGCCGGAAAACGAACAACGACGACTAAAGAGAATCTTACAACGTGAGTGTGCAACCCTTCCGCAAATTGCGGCAGATTTCAGTGCTGGGCCATCAACAAGTGTCAGCGTGCGAACCAGTCAGCGAAATATAATCGATATGGGCTTTCGGACCCGAAGGCCCACACGTGTACCCTTAATGACTGCACCACACGAAGCTTTATGCCTCGCCTGGGCCCATCAACGCCGGCGTCGGTCTGTTGATTGCTGGAAACATGTTGCCTGGTTGACGAGTCTCGTTCCAAATTGCATCGAGCCGATGGACGTGTACGGGTATGGAGACAACCTCATGAACCTGCATGTCAGAAGGGGACTGTTCAAGATAGTGGATGCTTTGTAGTGCTGTGGGGCTTGTGCAGTTGGAGTGATATGGCGCAATTCCAGCAGGACAATGCGACACCCCAGACGTCCAGAATTGCTACAGAGTGGTTCCAGGAACACTCTTCTGAATTTAAACACTTCCGCTGCCCACCAAACTCCCCAGACATTAACATTTTTGATGCCTTGCAACGTGCTGTTCAGAAGATATCTGCAGCACCACTTCAGACATTAGTCGAGCCCATGTCACGTCGTCTTGCGGCGCTTCCGCGTGCAGGTGTGCCAATTTCTTTGGTTGTTCAGTGTATTTGCACAAGTGTTAATGTTGCACTCCCGCGTGATCACACCACAGGAGGGCGGCAATCACGTTCAGAATTCGTCTGATGGTTTGGAACGCTCCCTAGTAATTTCAGCCTGTACACGAGAGCAAAAATTGCGGTCGCGCTGCGCTCCAAAGGGATGCGATTACGCTCATTGGGGATTCATAGCCACAGTGACCTTAGAGAAGGGATGAAACGTCTGAGGGTGTTAGTAGTTTCAGAAGATGTCAAGAACGTCTTCAGTTGCTTATCGCACTGCGAACTGTCATTTCCGACGACGAGTGTGTGGGAATCAACGCTCTAGGGAAAGGGGTGGTGTCAATGACACTCTTTGACCACTCCCTGAGCGGTGGTATGTCTGAAATGTTTTCATCGGCCACCCATAAGCAAACAGCGTGATTTCAACACGTAGGTGTCGAGGTGCTGACCTCCATAGCAGATACGTCGACAGAAGGGGTGAAATGCGGGTAAGAGGAGTTATGAATATCTTCTCATTGTATGAAACGTCTACGGTGGCGTTGGGCAGAATTGTGAAATTTGGTGCCAGTGTGACATCATTAACTTAACTTATAGCTCACACAAACTTCTGAGTTGTGGCCTTTTTTTCTCATGTGTCGACACTTGCTGTTTGAAGCGCTGCCAAAATGGAGGTGACGTCGCGGGGTGCCACGCATATGCTTCATTACAGAGGAATGTTGTAGGCACCTTTGAGCCAAATTTCAAACTTACGCATGACAAAAGGAGGCAATTATGGGGTTTCGAAAAAGTGATCATTTACTGTTGCAGTGTATGCGCAGTGTACAGTCCAGTACTACTAGTACAAATACAGTCCGCAGCTTGCAATCTAGTTGGTGCCTCTGGATCACGGGGCCCCGGGTTCGATTCCCTGCCGGGTTGGGGATTTTCTCTGCCCGGGGAGAGAGCGGCAAGATTGGACTGTGAAAAATTGGGACTTTGTACGGGCGCTGAGGACCACATAGTTGAACGCCCCACAGACCAAACATCATCATCATCTTTAGTACAAAGACAGTGTTTCTTACGTACGAAGTAAGCGCTATTCCGATACTGCGCTGGAGCCAATACCCCTCAGGCAGGTTCTAATAGCCAGCAACGACTTATGGTTGATCATTATTGTCGAATCCTCAGTGAGTATTTCAATTACTTCTCACCATTGTATTTGTACGGTTGTCACTAATATGTTAATGTATTGCGTAACTGGCGAGTATACGGGGTTGAAAAAACTTTGTATACAAAATTTTAGAATGGATAAAAATAAAACTTAATTATGTTACAAATTTCTTAGGTGCACCGTTTCCCGGCTATGGATCCTTGAAGTTTAGAAACTTGGCCTAACGGAAACCCAGCGTCTAATCCTACAAAAGCCCGTTGTGGGGAAGCGGTGCACCTGTGACGTATCTGTCACGTAACAAAAAGCAAAAGTGTTTCTTTTTATCTGGTATGAATCTGTAAAACAGTATTCATTACACCGTCTCTGTACATCACTAGCGCCAAACTCTTCAAGAAGCCTTAACGGGCAAACGGTGTACCTATGACATTTCTCTCACATAAAAAGTGTTTTTATCTTCTCTAAGCACTCTAAAACGTTGTATACGTATTTTACACACCATTTATATATGCCACACGTAGTGAGTAGCTCATTAAAAGGAATTTATATGTTCTGCTTAGACCGGCGTGGTGCGTGGTAAGGGAGCTTTCTGAATTGTTTAGAGTAATTCAGTATTCCTCCCATTATCCTGCTTTTAAAGTCACCGACTCCGGTCATACTGTTTTATGCTGCTGTTCATATTCGTGTGATCTTATCCTACATTCCTCTGGCCATATCTCTTCCCTTCCATCTACTTACTTCCCTAGCCTGTATCTAGATACCGTCTTTGTGGAGTTCTCTTTTTCAGATTGCCTATTTCCTCTACCACTAGCACCACAGACTCATTTGACCCACGGAAGAGCATAAAGGGAACGCCGTAAAATGTAATTATCAGTCTCTTGAACATAGACGTCAAACATATTTGCGTATGCCTATTTATAAAATTTCAAGAACCAATATTAAATTACCGGAGTAGGGATGCTGGAATACAATACAGTGCATTACGTATTGCCCCGTTGGATACCGCGGACACAAGAATAAACTGTTTATGCCATCGTTAGGAAACATGGTTTGTCTCTTGAATTGTTTGCTGATTTTTCTGAAGCGGAGACAGTTGAAGAAAAGAAGACAATTGAAGCACTGCCTTATATACGGAATATCTGAAAACACCTGGTATCGATTCTTACGAATAATAACACAATTTGATAAATATTGGTAATCGGAAGTTAGCAAGTATATCTGAAATTCTGTGCCAGGCATTTGTTTATCGTGCACCACCCCTTGGTAAATCATTTAACGCTGACAACGGGCGCTTTTGATTGTGTAACTTTAATCATCAGCTTCGCGTTAATCAACTTACAGATTCCTCATTATTGCTGGAATACAGACCACCTTATGTTTTTCCTACCTTATGCTTGCATTCACTAACATTTTGCAGCTTGAGGCTGATGTCGATGCTACACTGCTGGCCTTTACAATTGCTACACGATTAATTCCCATGAAGTGTACTGCGTGCTTGGACATCCAAATGATTACCAGTTTAGCCCCACTGCACAAAACAGGCAGCAGTAATGCCATCTCCATTCTGTATACGAGGAAGCATTACCCATTACGTTTCAAAAATCGTGTATGTACGTTGGTTGTTTGTGAGAAGGTCGTGTTCCGCCACGTGTAAGGAGGGAGCCGTCTAACAACACGTGTTGGTGATTCGACAGCGGCAGGATAGAGAAGGCAGTTTATCGTTACACTATAGTGCTGCACGCCTAGATCGGGATCCAGTGACTGCCATGCGAATATGGACTCTGTGGGTTCAGGACGGCCACACTCAGTACCGTGCAGGATCCAGGAGCCTCACGCGACTAGTGCCCGAGAGGACAGACATACTGTCGACTAGATCGTGCAGGATCGTACGGCGACGCCACGCACCACGATTCAGGAGATGGGATTGTTTGCAGTAATATAAGTAGCCACGCGGTAAATGCGACGACGACGGAAGCACCACGGACTGTCAGCACGGCGACCATTGTTGCGGCTTTCCTTGATGTGGCAGCAGGGAGAGGCGAGCCGACAGTGCATCGCCCATTGACAGCACAACACGTCGTCTTTTCAGAGAACTCCTGGTTCTGCGCAGAGCTTCACAATGGGAACGTTTAGAGATTGCATTCTCCATTGTCTTAAGGAACAACAACATGAGTGAGGGTATGTGGTGTCGTTGGGTACACAGCATGACTGACTCTCCTTCGTGTAGCCCGTTATTCTGGCATCAGCCGTTACATTTCTCATTTGTTAGGGCAGCGGCTGTGCCCTATATTCGAAGTCATCGTGAGTTTGTCCTTCAACAAGATATCGCAAGACTGTATGTTCCCCGTACTATCCTTACCTACTCGATATCGAGGGTGTTCGACAGCTGCGATGGCCAGCACGTACTCCTGATCTCTCACTCACTGAGAACATGTGGTCACGGGCTGTCGAGAGACTGACGCGCGGTCATACGCCAGACACTACGACTGATAAACTCTGGCACAGCGTTGAAACAGCATGGAAAGACGTACACGCATTTCTCATCCAAGCTCAGTTCTACTCGGTGCCCAGTGATGTTAGAGCCGCCGCTAGTGAGTTTTCGGACATTTCCCGCCGTTGTCCAGGTCGGTGCTGTTGGCGTTCCGATAGAGGGCGTGGACATCTTCTCAAAGTGTCCATCTATTCCATAGAACAAGGTAAGCTGCTGGCGGGGCAGGCCGCTACTTTAACGACCTAATGTCACTAACAATGCAGTGCTGCTTTCTGAAGCAAGCCTAAGCACGTTCACTGACTCGTAGCGAGCTGGCTAGCGGACCGGTGTCAATGTACACTGACACACTTTCCGAGTTAATAACTCAAGACGCTCAGAGCACTAAATTTCCACAGCGACTTCCGTGGAACGGCCTTTGCTAGCCAGTGGATACTGAACGGTAAGGACTTCCTCTTATGTGAGTTCAAATATCCGGATAGGCTGAACCAGGCCTTATGTGAAGAAATGCAAAACTGACGATAAACCGTCTGCAGAAATGAACATCTACAGATTGGTTTTGAGACTTTGGCTCAAGCAAAACAAGCAAGTGATAAGAATACACATAAAGGTCAATTTTGATGATGTTCTCACACGGTGATCTTTTCATTTTCACTTTTATAGCCAACAGAAAATATTTTCCAGAGTTAGGATCCGTGCCAGGTGGGGTTGTTCTTATTCGGTGCTGTACGTTTCTCGTCATTTTGCCGCTAAGACTCGTGGCACTCCATTTTCCCGGAAATTAGGCCAACACTTCTCGGACTCAAACTCTGATGCAATCAGTTCGGCACATGTTTTTCACAAAATGTGCTCAATATAAGACTCAAAATCGTACTCGCGGCGTGTCCATTTCAAGCGATCGTTGACCAAATCTGCAGCTGTGACTCATCTGAACGACTTGTCGTAGTCACTTGTCTGCGCATTGTACTCGCACGTCGCATTATGTTTGTCTCGATATCTAATTATCTCTTTCTTCTTTATCTTACGTTTTTAAGAAATGCCGATAACACTATTCTAGCCAGTTTCATTCGTCTAATAAACCCCTGGAACGTTCCCAGGCGAGTGTTCCTGAAACGACTCATAAAATAAATGACTAAATGACGTAATCGAAGTTATTACCAGTTCATCTATCACAAACCAAACGAGAAACTATAGCTCCTGGGATGACCCTTAATTAAATAAATAACTGATGTAATCAAAACTATCATCCGGTCTTCTTTGTTAGAAACAAACGTGAATTTATACTTTCGCTCGAGTGACCAAAATCATGTCACGTTATATGAAGCCATCTGTAGAGTTCTCATCTGAGCTGTGCAACATTAGAACAGTGGTGGGATTCAACACGGTCGGGCACCAAAGTTTAGGTCAGTAAGGAGACGATTTGATTTGTATGTTGTTCCAAGCTCAGCTGGCTATTCTTGTCAGAATGATTAGGTAGAAATGTTTTGATTATTCTTATCCCTGGAAGAATGAAGCCACAGATCCGTCATGAATAATGTTAAGGAGCCACCATAGTGCAATGACACTTAGCACTACGACAGTCAATTGTATGACGAAAATTTTCTGTAAGACAGCTTTAAGCAACGAAAAAGTGAGGTCAGGCGTTGTGGACTGGTCCCACACTCTTCAACCTTGGCTCTAAAAATAATAAATTAATATTAAACAATATTTTCTTTGCGTTCGCATTAAAAACAGAAACTCGTAACTGTTTTCTTAATTCAAATTGTAAGGATAACTTAAAATTTCTTTCATTATGACATAAACGTTTTTCGTTCTATAAATCAATATTATGAAAAAAATGTTGTCTTTAAATTTACGAATAAATATGATTGCTTCGAACAAACAGTATTTAATTTTTTTTTCTCTTTTTGCAGGTAAGCTCATACCATCAAAATGACGATAGTGAAACAAGAGTACTGCTGAATCTTCGTCCTCTGCAGGTCAGGTGTGGGAAGCGTGAACGATATCAGATTTTATCATTTGGATCAGAACAACCCGTTTTTTCGTTTGTTTTTTAATGATCGATGCAGCCAGCCCTTGTATGTGATGCATTAAGTCTCATTAATGTCATCTGATAGTGCTCGTGGCTGTCCGCTGTAGTAAGGAAAGCGCTAGAATCCGACGCTGGAAGTTCCGGGTTCAAAACCAGGTAGGAGCTGATATTTTGTTTTGTTCCATGCCCTCCAGGTCAGCCTACTATCAGTTTGAATACCTGTAGTCAAGTGAAACTGCCAGAAAAAAAGCCTGTACCTTGCAAAAGGTGGGGTAGAAGATTTTATTTTTTTAACTCGACCATATTGTTGGAAAGATTAGAAAACCAAGTTTTGCCAACAAAATTTCTCTTGGGAAAACTTGCTGCAGTCAAAAAACTTCGAAAATTTCGGACTTTTTTCAGTTTTTTCAAAATATGTCAGTTTCATTTGCTCCTATCGCTTTGACGTCTATTTTCTTTTTAAAAAGAGCACAAAATTCTCTACAAATTTGATTCATACCATTTTTTTCTACTCCCAGTATCTAAGGCGACACAGCGCGTCAAAAAATACCAATTTTTGAAATTTCGAGCAAAGAATAGTTGGTGACAATTTCCACGATGTAAAGTTCCGTAGAAAAGGTAAGTTGTGACTCTCCTTTCTGCGTTCAATTCTGCAAAAGCTTGGAGCACTAAAATTACTCCTGTTGATCCTTTAGATGTGAAGTCAGGTGGACCGAGTAAATTTTTTGTCATTGATGGAGGGTACCTTATCCACAAAGTGACTTGGACTCGAAATGTTTGCTTCAAGTCAATAGCCTAAAGCTATGTTTCTTACCTGCAACGTCATTTTGGATCTCAGTTTGCTATTGTATTTGATGGGTATTCATGTGAGGGAGACAAATGTAGCACAAAGAGTGCTGAGAGGATTCGCAGGTGCAAACGACATTGTTCGGTTGACGTTGTGGTTGAATCAGAGATGGTGAACCAAGTCCTTCAGGACAAGTTCTTGTACAACAAACGAAACAAGATGCGAAACTTCTGGAAACAAGATGCGTTTGATCACACTTCTTCAAATGGAATTTCTGGAGTGTAGCATTGAAGTGCACCAGGCACAAGAAGATGCTGACGTTATAATTGTAACATCTGCCATTTCAAGAACCAAAGATTTTGGAAGTGTTGTCATTGTAGGAGAAGTTGTTGACCTGCTTGTGCTTATGACCGGTTTGGGGCAAGGCATTGAAAACTTATTTTTCTTAGAGCCAGGAAGAGGAAATGCAGAAGACAAGTGGTTTTCCACTGCATCTTACAAGTTTGACAGTGAATATATTCTGTTCACTCACATAGTGAGTGCTGCAATAGTGTTGCGAAAAATGATTATCTAACCTCAGCGCTTTGCACGTTCAATAAACCACATGCTACCCGTGAAGAAATAATAACTGCAGGAGAACAGGTTACTATCGCATTGTATAGTGTAGTAGAGGTGTCAGCAGTTCCCACACACTAGACCATTTGCGGTACCAGCTATTCGCCAAGTCTGCCACAAAAAGCAAACTGAATCTTGCACGTTGCCACCTACATAAGATGCTGCACAACATCATTCGTTGCGGACTTACCAACAAGTCCAAAGTTTGATGGGAAACTGTAAACCTCCTGAGAAATGGGGCTGGAGCCACAGTGACCACGGTCCAATACCCGTTATAATGAGCCAAGATCCAGCGCCTGAAGCACTTCTTCACATTGTTTCATGCTCATGCAAGCTGAACTGTGGCGGAGCGTGCTCCTGCAGAAAAGTGGGTTTTAAATGATCTTCAGTTTGCAAGAAATGTATTGGGGTCAAATGTGAAAACGTGCCAAAGTTTTTATATGTAGACAGTGAAGGAGATGTTATGGAGAATGTTGAGGAAACCGCTGACGAAACCAACGAACTTGCTGATTCTGAATCGCTGTTTAAAGAAGAGGTCAATCTGGTATCAACTCTATGTACAGACCCTGAAACCGTAAGTCAAGGTATTTCATCAAAACGTTGGAAGTGATGCTCATATATGGCTCAAGTGCGCTTAAGTGCGATATTACAAGTATTACACACCCAGAACTGTCAACATTTTTTAGTAACTGACAATGCATTTTAATTGTAATAAAGCTACTTATTTTTAATGTCAACTGTGTGGCCTTTATACACAAGAATAATTACCTACCTAATTAGGTTGCCTATTGCAGCTAATAATAGTTCAGTTTCCTGAGACAATTTATTTTGTGTGTGTGTGTGTGTGTGTGTGTGTGTGTGTGTGTGTGTGTGTGTGTGTGTGTGTGTGTGTGTGTGTCTGTGTCTGTGTGTGTGTGTTTTTGTCTCTTAATGATGTATTTTTATATTTATAGTTTTACAAATACCAGGGCTGAGGTGGCCCATAGTGAACTTCAGGTAGTGATGTAAGAATCACAATAGTTGGGTGCCCAGCAATCCTCATGTTGCATACAGAGAAATTGAATACCTGAAAGTGAGGTGGTAAATTCCAACTTATAACATGATGTATAATGTATTTATACTACAAAAACAGAAACTGAAAAATAGTGTTCAAAAATAAGTTATCTTGTCACTATGCTCAAAATTTGAAAAATTGGTATTATTTGAGGCCCTGTAGCGCCTTAGATATTGGGAGAAAAAAAATGGCAAGAATCAAATTTGTAAAGAATTTTGTGCTCTTTAAAAAAGAAAATAGACGTTAAAGCGATAGGAGCAAATGAAACTGAGATATTTAGAAAAAACTGAAAAAAGTCCGTAATTTTCGAAGTTTTTTAACTGCAGAAAGTTTTCCCAAACGAAATTTTGTTGGCAAAACTCGGTTTTCGAATCTTTCCAACCATATGAACGAGTTGAAAAAATAAACTCTTCTAGCCCACCTTTTGCAAGGTATATCTACTATTTAACTGGACTACTGGGCTCCTTCCCGGTAGTAAAAGGCGGCAGGGGCGATGGGTCGCCACCCCTCCCCCTGATAGTGCACTCCAAAAAATATATAAATTTCTATGACAGTGTCTTACGGATTTTCACTTGAAGTACATTATTTTCATATATTCCTTGTATTATTTTAGTTAAAGGACCCTTTATGTTCGCCATATGTAATGCTCTCCAAAGTATTTTTCTCGAGACAATATCGTATGCTTTTTCTAAATCTATAAAAATTACACGTATGTGTTTCGATTTTTTCCCTGTGTTTCTCAAAGATCTGTCGTAATGCAAGAATATGGTCTACGCATGATCCAGTGGCTGTGAAACCACATTGTTCTTCCTGCGTTTTAAAATTTCTTTCCAGCTAATTTTAATTATTTTCCCAAACATTTTCATTAATGTGTTTTTAACACAAATTCCACGATAGTGTCCGTCTTCTTAGCTGAGTGGTGACGTGTTTGCCGACCATGCACCGGGCCCGGGTTCGATTCTCAGTCGGATTGGAGATATTCTCCTCTCGTGGACTGGGTGTTGTGCTGCCCTTATCATCACCGACGCGTAAGTCGCCGAGTGTGGCATCACCTGAAATACGACTTGCACCCGGAGGCCGAACTTCCCTGGATGAAGCCTCCCGGCCATCAGTGCCATACGAGCATTTCATTTTTTCCTTATAGTTCGAGCAGCCTTTGCGATCCCCTTTCTTAAATACAGTATTAATATATCCCAGCTTCATTTCCTTGGGTACTGAATTTCCATGCAACATTTTATTGAATAAAGGCGTTTTTAGTTTCACGATTTTTTCGCCACCATATTTTAAGAACTCCAGACTGATACTGCCTGGTCCAGATGATTTGTCATTCTTCCCTGATCTTAATATCTTACTCACCATGCTTTCTAAAATTTTGATCTCCTTCCCTTCCTATTCCTTTTCTTCCACTGGTCCTTCCTCCAGATATTCTTCTGTGTCCTCATTTAATAGTTTCCAAATATATTCTTCGCATTCTTCGAGTGTTATGAGTTGAACACTGGTTTTGGGTTTCGTCTCTTGTTGAAGTTCTTTCAATGCTGACCACGCTTATTTCGCTTTCCCAAATCCTAGTTTGCTGTTGACATTGTCACTTGTCTTTTCCCTTGCTTCATTTTTGCTATCCTTATTATTTTTTTATCATTTCATTCTTGTTTTCCTTGTAGATTTTTCTTGTTGCTTCCGATCATTCAATCACTGGTTGACTGCGTTCCTCTTTTCTTTAACTGACACCTCTGTTTCCTCGGACCACCATTCTGCTGCACGCCTGTGGTCGTTTCCCCTTTAAGCCCAGCACCTCTGTTGCTATATTTATAATATTGGATTTTGTATTCACATATTCCGTATGTACTTCCTTTAAATCATTCTTCCAAGTAGTAACTGCAAATAAAAGGCTGTTAAAAAGAATTGCATGAACAAACACCGTTCACAACAGATTGTCGTTTACTGTCTTGACACTTCTTACATTACGACGTAAATCTTTCATGATATGCTGTAATTCAGTTCAAAATCTGCTCAGCATACCGGCAAAAAGATATCGCAAATACACGATGCAATTACTCTAGTTGTTCAAAGAAATTCTGAATTTTGCCACTAATACACTCGACTTGACTAGACGATAACCAGAGATTCAGTCCTTCAGTAATAAGATGCTGCGTATTCAGATATCTCCATAATCCCTTGGCTATAACGTTTCGTGATTTCTCTTCCTTTATTCCCAACTTTTGTTTGTGTACCGAGTAGCAATGTACTTTCTCTGTTAGATATGTTTATTTTTTGATACATTTTTGAATTTTTGTACTTGATACGTCTTTCAGTCCAACTTCAACAAGTACTTACTTACAAACGAACTATATTTCTATGCTTTAATTTAAATGGAAATGCATTTTCTTTTATTCGCCAGTAGTCTACTTTTTTGTGAGGGCTTGTCTAGTTGAATAATTCTGTGCAACAGAGATATCTAAGTTATTCCTTTATTTATCTACGATATTATGTCTGAGTTCCCACATGTGACTCATCCTTGCCTTTTACGTAGTAGGAGAGAGTGTCGATTTTTTTTCTGTGGGAGCTTTTCAACATTGTTATTAAATGTTCATGTAATTGGAAATAAATTTTAATAAAGCGCCAAACAAACAAAATATATTAGTGAGGGCGTTAAAACTAGCTTCGTTACTCTGTATCCATATCTTTCCTGCCCAGTGCGAGGTATTTTTCCCGGTTTCCTCGTAATATCTGGCCACGTCTCTCAAGTTAACTTAGGCGCTGACCGTGACACAATTATCATGCATGACGTTTCCCGGAGTCAAGGGAAATACGCGGGCGCCCATCAGCCATTAACTAAGAAATATTTATCCACAGATTTCGTGTTCTTTGAGAAACTATTCATAATGCAAGCGCAGAAACCTTCACAGACTTCTTGCTTCTCGCGACGTGACAATTCTCTTTCTCCCTTTGACATTACTTTTCTATTTCAATGTATAGTGTCTCAAACAGAAAGGAATAGAAAACATATTTTTTCAGTCATATGTTTAATTGCAACGTCTTCGCTAAAATTGGTTGAACACTGGACTCGCATTCGGAAGGGCTGGCGTTCAAAACTTGTCTAGCCATCCAGATTTATATTCTCCGCTGTTTCCATAAATCACTCGTTTCTTTTAGAAACACACGGGCAGTTTCATTATTTATCCTTTTCCAATCTAAGTACCTTTTCCTCTCCTAGCTTGGGTATCGTCTTTAATAACATCGTCGCCAAAGGAAAGTTAATTCTTAATTTTCTTTCGTGAGCTTCATCCTTTGAGTAATTTGGTATAATTTTTATTCGAGCCATTACAAACTGTATTATGATGTAACTTCTTATTAAGAGGAAACTGATGCAGGAACGTGATCCACACTAAACAGAGAAATTCAGAAAGACGTCCCACCAGCTTCGGTAGTCGAATTGATCGATAGCTTGAATCTGTACTAAAGAAAAGTCTCCGCCACCTAAGCTCTGTGTCAGTGCCGTGTGAAAAACACATACTTCCTTATAGTGCCTCACTATGAGAGAGAGCAGTGTGACTGTCGATGGTGCTACAAACGTCGGATGACGACGTTTACTCGTCGCCACCATTAGTGCTGAAGACAAGAGTAGGCTATGTGTTTGCACCAGGCTTCACCATCTTTCTGTCTTTCATAGAACACTGCACGAGAACTAACAGTGGTGAGGCACACTCTTAACAAAATTCGCTAAAGGTAGAAGAGGGGTTTTATCTCAGTATTTCAATATGTCTCATGCACACACAAGAAAATGGGTCTCGTAATTCAAATTCGAAGTAAGGAATGTTCTTAGTTTTAAAGTGGTTCAGATTGTAAGACAAATGACATCACCGTCAGATGGTTGTTGGGGCTTGGCTATAGAAAATAGCTTAGGCTGACGAATCTAATGGAATTTGCCCTGAGCTAGAGTGACACACTTCATGTTCAAATGTTACTTACAAAGTATATGTTACATCCTTCATAGTAGTTTTATTGAGAGATTTCGTCGTAGTAGTGCTATCCACATGTATGGCAGCAATCATAGTGACAGAATGTAGGTGAGTTACTTATTTGGAGACTCCTAGAAAGAGCAAAGAAAAATTGCTCAAGCTATGATCTTTTTTCATTTCCTTACTTTGCATTTGGTATTTAATACACCATAATCATATTAGCTGCATAACAAATCATCAAAGATGATCTATATACAGTAAACAACGTAAATATACCAGCAAACTCTCTCCACAGTTTACATTTCAGTTGCAGATATCTATAATTTCTGATATTTTTGTACAAAATTGAGTGGCACATTGAGAGTACAAAAACAGCTACAGACCAAATTGACGCGTTATGAGAAATTTGTGTATCGTCTCGTATGTATGTACATTGCTTCGCTTAGTAACCTGGAAATAGTTCAGAAAAATTCGACTACAGGTTTATTTAGGTGACATGCTCTGGTATTTCCTATAGTCTTTCTTGGAACACGTGAACATTTTCGAGTACACAGCTGTGCTGTATGTCCAGTTACGCCCTGTAGGCCGACTGAAATCTGGAAAGCGAGCACAGCCAATGGCTTTCTTCAGAACATTTCACGAAGTTGTCGAAATATTGTGCTTTTGACACTCATTGCCCTGATGGATGTGTGAAGAAGTGTTGTTTCTCGGTCCGTCAGACAGAACAAAAAATAAGAATTAAGACCCATGAAGTACGATATTTCATCAGGAAAGAAAGAAGGGAATCCTTCGGAATGGAAAAATCTGCGTTGTTTTATGTTTGACCTCACGTTTCGAGTTACCTTTGAGCTAATCTGGTCTGTTGTTTGAACATTTTGTGATAATACCTGAGAAATCATACATTCCGTGCAGTCCCCAGTCCATGTCATTCGCGAAGTTTTATTTCATTTTATGTCGACTTCCAGGAAACATTTACGGCGACTGATGCGGTTCCTTTTTGTTAATGGTGGCAGGTGTCACAAGAACTTTCTTATTCTGGAGTACTACATCATTAGACATGCAGTTAGTGTTGGTTAATGTTTAAGGAAGTTCGTCATACAACCAAAACTGTACACTCAAAACCAGCGGCTTAATTGTGAAAGATGATTTTATTTTCATGAAAGTAATAGAGTCGGTGTTAGATACTTCGTTTAAACAAAGACTAGACTGACGCAAAAAAGGTAACTGCCCCTTCTGTGCCGTACAGTGCCGATTCAAAATTTGATCATCTGACGTGGAGCAAAGTCTTCGCGTTCTCACACAGTGCAATGATACATCCGAACTGGATTTCAGTGTTTTAGCCCGAGAGCAACAACAGTATTTTATTTCTAAAATACAATCGTGCAAGACTCTGGAACACCAGAGACAGGAGAAAGTTCGCAGCAAGCATTGCCTGCAACTGAATGGGTAATTACCGTCTGACACCGCAGAGCATAGCCACCTCCAAGGAGACTAATTTGCATAACTCGCGTTGTCCCCGATGCGACCTACTCATGTTGGCTGTCAGGATTGCTTATGCAGCTGTCTATCCTGACAAGCTGGAGAATGTCCAACTTGTGTTTCTTAGCAATAATGGTCGTATGAAGCTGCTACGTTATTCTGTGACCTTTGTCGTCAAAAAAGGAATGTTGATGAGTCTTCTTAGAGGAGAAAATTGTTTTCCTCTCTGAATACGCCATTATCAGCTGCAATTATTGATTCTAAACTTCACTTCAGTTAACTAGAGGCGAGCGTGGTTATCTTATTTTAGGTCTCATAACCTCTTTGCAAGTGTCGCTGCTTGAGCACACAGTAATTTATCTTACTTCCCTCAAATCATGCTCATTTTAAACTACAAACACGCACTAAAGCCAAATAAAAATATTTTTGTCATGAGTTTACAACGACGAACATTGTACTGAATTGTATTCAGAAAATTAATAATGTCGCAGTAAAGCGTGCAACCACGTTACACGGTACTTACCATGTCCTGAGAAGAGTCCGATGTTGACAGCGCAGAAGCCAGTCATTAACAGTGTCATAGTCGCATATCTTACCGGTGATCCTGTACAATCGGTGCACTGCATGTAGAGAGTCAGTTCGTAATCTAATATAAAAATCTGTGCCAGGTATATTCTACAGCAAAGAAATCCTTGTTGTAAGTGAGTACGTACTGTCCGCTCTCCAATTCTCCTTGTGTTGCGGTATAACAAACTCGAATACTGTATTCACCGAACGAATACAGACCGGACAATCGTTATTTGTATTGATTACTTTCTCATCAGAATGTCCGTACTTCACCGTTGCGGTTACAGAAGCTTCCAGACTAGTGCAGCATCTTTCAACATATTGAAGATTGCTTTGTGCGGGATAGAAAAGAAGGCAGGTCTGCAGTTGTTACACGTGTCATTGCAAAACTCTCGATGTCGAATTTTATTTACTGTGCTAAAACTCGAAATACATCGTGGTTATAAATTAAACACGAATTTGCGACTGAGTACAGTAAACCTATCTTTTCTTCGTTTTCGGTAACGCACTACTGCTTAACCTAAAAAAAAAAAAGTTCAACATCTTTCCTATCGATTTCGGATAATAGCAAATACATGTCCCATCCTGGCACATTGTCCCCCAAGAAACGATCCTCACGTGCGGTATAGTTCGAAGTCAACTTCACCTGCTTCAACGTTGAATGTTTCCTTCCTCGTAGAATCTGCCCCACAGCTACGACATGCGCTACGGGAGACATTCGACTCCCTGCTGACTTTGTGTTGACTGTGGCCACGTTCTAATTTGCCGGAGATACCTTAACGCTTAATGCCACTCAGATGTGTCCGCTGCGCCATCCTGCTTCCGTACTCAAATACCGTCTGCACACACACACTGTACCGAGCACGGTAAGCGCTCGCTTGCATCTGTGTTGGCTTACGAAAGTGTAGTATGCAGTGTCGTTTCGATGCAACGTGCCCCCCCCCCCCCCCCCATTTTTTAAGGGCAGAAACGTAGATGCATGACGTTCTTTCTTCCTGAAAGTCCGGCCAGTAATGTCACCTTGACCATTCTTCTGAGAGGACACTGTCCTCTAGCTGTTGTTTCACGATCCGTGAGAGGGTCTCATGGTTTGTGAGATTGTACTTTAAGAATTACCATATGCCACATTTTAAAAGAAAGCCTTTCATATTATCCTGACTAGAAAAAAATGCTGTTTTAATAGTAAACATGCCCTCTTGGTTGGCATACAAAAGAGACGAGAGTTTTCTGTATTTTTATTTCGATGTTCGCAATTATCTTGTCGGATGCGGTAGAGGAGTTGGCCATTTTCAGATTTCTGGCTGTTTTGTGTATTGCCATTTAGATTTTCGCCCTTTCTCGTTATTTCAGAGTTTGTGTTTTTGTGTTTGTGTCCAATTAGATTGAAAAAGTTTATCATCAAGCGTCGTAATAACCTGTTTGCCGAAAAGTACTGGAAAATACCACTAAACAGTAATATCTGATGAAAACATAAACAAACTGACCCTGAAGTTGAGAATATGTCGCCATAGAAGTCTATACAAAATTATTTATACAGAACCAGTGATGTTGAAATCAATTTGTGCTGTCTGTACGTATCAAACTACAGGCGGCCCTTAGTTCTATGACAACGGGGGATCCCAGGAGAGATGTTCGCCTAATCGAATAACTTCGAGGCGTCAGTTGGAGGACTGAGGTACCCGTGAACTGAAATGTACAGAAAATAGTAATAACTAATGACGGTGACTGTCTTAAAGTGGAGAATATCTATTCGCAGTATTAACTTGTAAATAGAGCTTAATTTTCAGAACTTCAGAGGCCTTCATATTTCAACGCGGTGGAAAGCCGTATCTGCTGAAGATCAAACAGAATTTAAATAGAGAAATACGTAAAAATAGCACAATATTAAAACGGGTCAAAAATCTTTGAATGGTGACCGTACATACGCATATAACATTGCATCTTCTTCCGCACATCAAATTTAATATTTATCTAGATACACTGTTAATAACTATCAAACTTTTAAATTCGTAAAACATAGATTTTTCTGTCGTTCTTCTGTTATATCACACCTAATATCAGAAATCAACAATATAATTTTAAACAATCTTTATAGATAAATTCGCTCTGTGATTCTATGTGATCATTTTTTCTCCTACAGTAATTTTATATCCAGTTTCCAGTTACTACACGAATTTATTATATTACTTTTCGCTAACGAAATAGTTTATTACTTGAACAACATATGTTATCTCCAGAACGATGCCCTTTTACGTGCATATCATTGACCAGCACCTTACGTAGGAAAATAAACTTCAGTGTAGCGACAGAATGCGCTGCGATCACTTAATGCGGAGATGAATTTTCATTAGTCGATTTTTGTCCTCGACTTTCCGTCGCGCCTTCATTCAAGGATTTAAAGCTACAGAGTGATGGTCGTACCGGCTGGGCTTTCTCGTTGGCCCATTATTACCTCGCTGTGTTGCCACACAAGCCTCACGTAAGCCGCCGGCCACCCACACATCACACATCAGCGCTGCAGAAACTGGAACACCGCTATCTCATTATTTGAGGGCGCCAAACTTGGCGCGGTATGGCAGCCTTATGAGCAATCAGTCACGCTCCTTAGCCCATGTCTGTCTAACAGAAAGACCATAACGAATGAAAACGGCGCTCGGCTACTGTAGCATCGATCGCTCTCGTCCGCCATGACCCTTTGTAACGACTTGCAGAGAGTTGCCGGTAGTTGGTACAAAAATGAGTACTGGAATCTCTCACGCAGTTGCCAGCAGTAACCGTACGTCTTGTCTCGCAGAGTAGACGGTGGGCACGCAAGTGTAAAGTGAGTGGAAACCTTTTCTCTGCTTCACAGGCGGTGTTTTGGTCACTGCGAACATTTATGAGTTCTTTCTCACCATTTTAAGGGCGCGCGGTAAGTAATCTACAGTGTGCATCCCGTGGTAGAAACGTGAAAACGTCAAGTCGCAAGTCCGTGTCTTGCAGCTTGAAGGAAAAAGCTTGAGGCGTCCGGAGCCGTTAGCATGGAACTGTAAGTATAAAGCATTGCAGTCATATTAGGAAATTGATAATTCAACCTCATGTTAAGTAAACGGACATCAACAGTATATTAATTTGAGCAGCTCACTCAATTACTATGTATTATCGTACAACGTCTGCTGTTTCCATAAGCTCCTCTATTCTGAAAACCCATTCACCCTTCAGTTATAGATGGAGTTTTAGAGTCAATCCTGAGAGATTCAGAGAATGCCACCTGGGAATTTAGCATATAAATGGAGAATTATCAAAGTTAATAGTCGCGATGAGGGTCGTAAAATCTTCCGTAACTAGCTATAGGTTTCGCTCTCGCCCGGGCTACTATTCCGTCAAGATAAGAGTCCGAGGGCCCTGTGTGGCGTTGTTAGACGCAATAAAACAAGATATAATATTACTTCCTTCGTACCTGCGAATGCATCTCGTCGCCGTGCCTTCCACGGCGGCTGCTGGCTTCGTAAGCCAGAGGAGAACCTGCTGAATCCAGAGGCGGACTCCAGGCCGACGGAGATCGCTGAATCAGCCCCCAGCGCAGGTCGCTGATCGCAGTGTGGCTAGTTGCCCGTCCGTTTTTCGGAGCATCCCAGCGTCTGGACTGCTTTGGATGAGGCTCTGACCGCCATGCATGTGTGTTTGGCTCACACGTCGTCCTGAGAAACTCCGTCCCTCATAGGTTACGGCTCATCAGATGGATCGCTATGTAGGATGCCATGATGTCATGTTGAATGCTGGTCGTGGCCTTCTGATTCCGTAAGCCGTCTGACCCGAACGACGCTGAAGTTTCAGAGCAATTGGTGCCCTGAACTGGAACGGTGTAGGTGGACTCGTAGACAACCCATCACTGGCGCCTTCAGCACTGGCTGCTGGTTCATATCATCGGTGGCTACGGACCAGTGGTCATCATATCAGGCAGCAAGAGGGTGACAAATACTGGAACAGTCTCACACGATGTGTAACAGCATATAATCAGAGATTCGAGTACGAACGACAATCAACGCCATCGATCCTACTGAGCGACTGACTCTAGACTAGAGGGGTAGAGTATTTATGGCGCTGAAAAGCACCGTCGCTTTAAGATGATTTGTAATGACCGAATCGGTCTCGCTTATTGCTAGTCATCAGCAGTCTTCAGTGTTGCTGCATTGGCTTAACAGTTTGTTTCAGTATCATAAGTGCGTCAAAACCGTGATAGGTGGTGCTCTACCTGTCTTCTTGGTCTTTTATTTTCAGTTGAGCTCACCCGCACTCACACACAGTAGCGTTAATGTTGCACGCTTAGTGACCGACTAACCGTGTCGAAATGTTTACGCCTACAGCAGTGGTTCCCAACCGTTCCGAGACAACGAAAAGGTGCTTGACTGGGTATAATCGTGATTTAGTAGGCAACCTCCAACATTTTTCCATGAAGGCATTAACCGCCTTGTCGCGCACAGAGATGATTTTTCAAATGATAAACAGTTTAGTTACTTTTTTGGCTTCTGTACCGTTTTCACTTGACGGTCCTTTATACTTACAACACGTAGAAGGCGTTATCGTAAGATACGTAAGCATATGTGATGCCCCTGTCTGATAGATGCATGGTACAGAGTGTGAGTGTTGTGGGTGGTCTGTGTGTAGGAGGATGTTGTTCTTAAATTAGTTTCACAGCCTGCAATCTGCACCACACTGTTATACATAAATGCAAGCACAGTATAATATCGATAAGTAGAGGTGAACGGGACCCGGACAACCTCGAAGTATTGAAAATCGGACTATCGAAATTTATTTGGGAAAAGAAAAAAAACTATGTTTATAAGAACGAATCGCACGAGCAACGCTCGGCTTGCTTTTTTTCCAAATTCCGATTATTTTATAGTTTTTCTGTTGAGAGATTCTTCAGAGCATTTCTTTGAAGAAAACTGTTCCAATTTAAGTCGATTACATGACCAGTCACCAATAGTAACTTCGTCGATACTATATTGAGAGCAATTTTTTTTATTGTTTCTCCTTTGTCGTTTCAGTGCTTCTAACCTAACATTAAAAGGCAAAAATTTGCTTTTCTTCGTTGCAGTAGTCATTTTAGGTATATAAGCATATTGTCAACAAATACAACAAAACACAACATTGTACTTCATCGATAATGACAAGCCTAAGACACTACGTTCAACGAAAGGTGTGCTAATGTAAACAATTAAAAATTTGGAGAAACGTATGTGTCGTGCCGTTGAACAGGTGTTTTGCCATCAGCGACTGGGGAAATGGATCGAGGTTCAATAAGCTGTACAGTAGTTTTTTTTTTTTTTTTTTTTTTAATTTTGTGATTGACTGCGCAGTAAGATATTTCCTGTTGCGTTTTAACCTTGAGTTTATTAGCATCTATACATGATACCGAACTTTTCATTCTCTAGGTAGAGCGGGCCCACGTTAGAGTCAAGAATAGAGAGAGAGAGAGAGAGAGAGAGAGAGAGAGAGAGAGTCCCAGTTACTGTGAATATTTGAGATGGTATGTCCAATTCAGCTGCTTCCCTCTCAAACACGGGAGACCTTTCTAGAACCTGAGTCAGAACTGAAAGATGGGAACTATTTTTATGAAGATGGGAATTATTTTTAGTCTGGCTTTGACATGATGTACCCCTGACAAAAAATATGAAATCCTAGTTTCGTGAAAGTGTACTTGCGTATGTGTATGAAAGATCTAGTCGATGACTTGTGCTGTGGTGTGTACCTATGTCGCTGTCGACATGATTCAGAATATATTATTTGTGATAACTGTTGGCTCTGTTTATGTAAATATAATTTCCATTAGTTGCGTTTGTTATTGTTGCCTCACCCAGATGAATGCTGAATCTCTCACTGTTAACGAACTTCAGCAGAACGGCGAGAGCTACTTTCCAACAGCAGTCGCGTTTCTCGAGAATTTCGCACTCCCCTTTGTGTGGGCAGAGGAAACCAAAACAAGCGCAGGTTCTTGACCGCGGCGGGAACAAAGCTGACCGTCCAGCGTGACGGAATCGAGTGGCTGTCGGAAAGTCTGCCTCGCCGGAGCTCCGAACAAAGGCGCACGCCGCGTCGGACGGAAACGGCTAAATAAATTGAGACAAAGGCGAGCGCATTCTGCAGATCGTTCGTCCGTATCTCGCGTCTGCAGCGGGCGTGTTTTTGACGTATCTCACTAAATAGGTGCAATCGACATATTTCTGAAAAAAAAAAAGCTGCAGCAAGCGACATGCATAATATAGGTGATTCGTAAACAGCGAACGCATCAGACAAGAGGTGAAATAAAGAGTCCATGTATCGTGACTCAAAGGCTGTGGAAAGGAAATAAATTCAACTTTACATGCCGATTCATACAGATATCCGACTGCAGGACGAAGTTCGTTGTAACATTTCGATTTATGTTATCTTCTTTTCAATTTTCGTAACTGAAACGAGACGCCATTTATTAATATGTGTAATTGTGGGCTGTCACTTCCAGCATAAATAGTAGACATTTTTTTTCTAATGATGTGGGATTTACTTCTTCCATTTTTTCCTGGCCTTATCATGTGCCTTTATCGAGGCCGGCATGTTCATCTGTGTTTGGCAGTGATAGTGCTAGAGGCTGGCCGGATGTACAGCATAGAATCAGATATAAGAATATATAAGAACAACAACAACATGAGACACTTATTTCTGCAATTGCAGTCATGTACAGAACAACACAGGCCACGATGTACAAATATTAATAAGAATAGTATTGATAAGACTTAATGAAATCTCTTGTTTTAAAAACTGGTCATAGCACTTAGCATTATAATGACTCCGTTACCTCCAACAGTCTCTGTGCCCATTATTCGCAGTCGTAAAGCATACATGAGGAGCGCTCAATAAGTAATACAACACATTTTTTTCTCGACCAGTTTCGGTTGAAATAATGTGGACCTTGTTGTGGGACATTCTAGACTACTCCCCGTTCAGCCCCAATAGTTTCATGAAGGTCCGACTGGTGGAGGCGCTATTCGTAACCTTGAAAATGACGTCTACAACGGAGGGGCTCTCCAAACAGAGAGCTGTCACAGAGTTTATTTTCGTAGGAAACCAGAAGAGCATCTCAAATATTCACAGGAACTTTCAGACTGTATACGGAGACTTGGCAGTGAACAGTAACACGGTGAGTCGTTGGCGGAGGGGTCTGTCTGTCATCATCGTAACAAGGTAGCGCAAACCTGTCCGATCTCCGCGTGCCGGCCGACCGCACACAGCTGTGGCTGTTGCAGTGTTGGAATTGAAGAAACGACTTCAGCGTGTACACCCGAGAGAAGCTCACGAAACCTCGTTGGACTGTTCTTCCTCATGCACCCTACAGCCCGGATCTAGAATCTTCCGTCCATCTGTGTAGCCCAATGAAGGATGCAGTCCGAGGGAAGCTGTACTTGGATGATGGGTAGGTTATTGATGCCACAAGACTTTGGCTCCGATGTCAACCAGTAGAGTGGTACCATGCAGCCCTACAGGCCCTCCAGTAGTGTGGCGTAAGGCCGTCACATTGAAGGCAGATTATGTTGACAAATAGGGTTTTGTAGCCAAAAGAGGGTAGAATAATTTGTTGTATTGGATTCATGAATAAAACCAACTTGTAAAAAAAGTGTTGCATTACTTATTGAACTCCCTTCGTATTTTCATTTTATCAGTATTAATGGTGGCTGAGCTCCACTGCTGTGGGCTGAATTGTATTTCTTCAAGTTATTGAAGTAATATGTTCTCTGGTAAGTACAGCAAGTGGTAGTAAACCTTCTGTCACTGTCTGTTCTCTGCTTAGACAGAACTGTGACCCATATTAAAAATTTGCATAGAGGAGTAACGGATAGAACTCTTAAATATTTCTACTATACACGGTTTCGCAAAATTGCAGCTCAAGTTCTCTACACACAAACATAGTGAGTTAACTTATCGGTTGTGCTGGAAGAGCGTAGTACACGTTAAATGAAATTTTCTCTGTGATCTGCTGGTGACACACAGACTCGAACTTTTAGGCTCAAGAGTTGAACAGCTAATCAGTGATCGTAAGGCCGTTACATCAGTGAGTATGGCTGTAAATAGGAATACAGGCCGGCCGGAGTGGCCGTGCGGTTCTAGGCGCCTCAGTCTGGAGCCGAGCGACCGCTCCGGTTGCAGGTTCGAATCCTGCCTCGGGCATGGGTGTGTGTGATGTCCTTAGCTTAGTTAGGTTTAATTAGTTCTAAGTTCTAGGCGACTGATGACCTCAGAAGTTAAGTCGCATAGTGCTCAGAGCCTTTTTTTTTATTTTTTTTTTTTTTTAAATAGGAATACAATGTCATCCCCAGCAGTGACATTGTTGAGCATCACTGGACAAAGTTCAAGAGCATCGTACAAACGCTTATGTCCCAAGCAAAATTTTGAGAGATGGAGAAGACCCACCGTCGTTCGACAACCGTGTTAGGAAGCTGCGATGAAAGCAAAGAGAGTTTTACTGCAAATTTAAACACAGCCAAAACCTTATAGATAAACAGAAATTATACATAGCCAAAACTTGCGTGAGAAGGGCTAAGCGTCAAGCGTTTAAAGAATAAGAAAGTAAAATTCTAGCTACCAACTTAACGGAAAATCCTAAGAAGTTCTGATCATATGGGAAAATGCCGAAATACTAAACGTCTTTCTGCAAAATTGTGTCACAGAAGAAGATCAAACTGTAGTTCCTTCCTTAAATCGTCGCACGAACGGCAAAATGACATGTTTCGAAATAAGTGACCGAAATCGCTCAACAGAGGATGGTTCCCTGGAGATGGGATACCAGTTCGATTCTACGTATAGTATGCGAAAGAACTAGCCACTCTTACAGGAGCAGTGTATCGTAGGTGTCTTGGGGAGCGAAGCGTTCATAATATTTGGAAAAAAGTGCTGGTAATTCTCGTGTTCAAGAAGGGTCGTCGAACAGACGCAGAAAACCATATATCTCTGACGTCTATGTGTTGTAGAAATAGAAATATATTTTATTCTCGCTTATTATGACATTTCTGCAGACCGAAAATCTCCACTGTCGGAAGCGACATGGATTCCGAAAGCAATGATCCTGTGAAACCCAGCACACTCTTTGTCCTCGAGACACACAAATCAGTAGATATGGGCGACCAGGTAGGTACCGTGTTCCTTGACTTCCGGAAGGCATTAGTTCCGCACGGCTGCCTACTGAACTAAATAAGAGCATATCGATTACCAGACAAAGCGTGCAAACAGAAAACAGCGTGTCATTCTGAGTGAAGAGAAGTCTTCAGGCGTCAGTATACAGGGTGGTCCATTGATCGTGACTGGGCCAAATATCTCACGAAATAAGCGTCAAACGAAAAAACTACAAAGAACGAAACTTGTCTATCTTGTAGGGGGAAACCACATGGCGCTATGGGTGGCTCGCTAGATGGCGCTGCCATAGGTCAAACGGATATCAACTGCATTCTTTTAAATAGGAGCCCCCATTTTTATTACATATTCGTGTAATACGTAAAGAAATATGAATGTTTTAGTTGGACCACTTTTTCGCTTTGTGATAGATGGCGCTGTAATAGTCACAAACATATCGCTCACAATTTTAGACGGACAGTTGGTAACAAGTAGGTTTTTTAAATTAAAATACAAAACGTAGGTACGTTTGAACATTTTATTTCGGTTGTTCCAATGTGATACATGTACCTTTGTGAACTTATCATTTCTGAGAACGCATGCTGTTAGAGCGTAATTGCCTGTAAATACCGCATTAATGCAATAAATGCTCAAAATGATGTCCGTCAACCTCAATGCATTTGGCAATACGTGTAACGACATTCCTCTCAACAGTGAGTAGTTCGCCTTCCGTAATGTTCTCACATGCATTGACAATGTGGTGACGCATGTTGTCAGGCGTTGTCGGTGGATCACGATAGCAAATACCCTTCAACTTTCCCCACAGAAAGAAATCCGGGGACGTCAGATCCGGCGAACATGCGGGCCGTGGTATGGTGCTTCGACGACCAATCCACCTGTAATGAAATATGCTATTCAATATCGCTTCAACCGCACGCGAACTATGTGCCGGAAATCCATCATGTTGGAAGTACATCGCCATTCTGTCGTGCAGTGAAACATCTTGTAGTAACATTGGTAGAACATTACGTAGGAAATCAGCATACATTGCACCATTTAGTTTGCCATCGATAAAATGGGGGCCAATTATCCTTCCTCCAATAATGCCGCGCCATACATTAACCCCCCAAGGTCTCTGAGGTTCCACTTGTCGCAGCCATCGTGGATTTTCCGTTGCCGAATAGTGCATATTATGCCGGTTTACGTTACCGCTGTTGGTGAAGGACGCTTCGACGCTAAATAGAACGCGTGAAAAAAATCTGTCATCGTCCCATAATTTCTCTTGTGCCCAGTGGCAGAATTGTACACGACGTTCAAAGTCGTCGCCATGCAGTTCCTGGTGCATAGAAATATTGTACTGGTGCAATCGATGTTGTTGTAGCATTCTCAACACCGACGTTTTTGAGATTCCCGATTCTCGTGCAATTTGTTTGCTACCGATGTGCGGATAGCCGCGACAGCAGCTAAAACACCTACTTGGGCATCATCATCATCATCATCATCATCATTTGTTGCAGGTCGTGGTTGACGTTTCACATGTGGCTGAACACTTCCTGTTTGCTTAAATAACGTAGCTATCTGGCGAACGGTCCGGACACTTGGATGATGTCGTCCAGGATACCGAGCAGCATACATAGCACACGCCCGTTAGGCATTTTGATCACAATAGCCATACATTAACACGATACCGAGCTTTTCCGCAATTGGTAAACGGTCCATTTTAACAACGGTAAGGGAAATACCGTCCGCACTGGCGGAATGTTACGTGATACCACGTACTTATACGTTTGTGAATATTACAGCGCCATCTAACACAAAGCGAAAAAAGTGGTCCAACTAAAACATTCATATTTCTTTACGTACTACACGAATATGTAATAAAAATGGGGGTTCCTATTTTAAAAAAAAAAAACCGCAGTTGATATCCGTGTGACCTATGGCAGCGCAATCTAGCGAGCCAACCATAGCGCGATCTGGTTTGCCCCTTCAAGCTAAACGAGTTTCGTTCTTTGTAGTTTTTTCATTTGATGCTTATTTCGTGAAGTATTTGGCTTGGTCACTATCAATGGACCACCCTGTATATACACCAAGGTGACAAAAGTCATCGGATAGCGATATGCACATACACAGATGGCGGTAGTATCGCGTACACAAGGTGCAAAAGGGTAGTGCATCAGCGGAGTTGCCATTTGTACTCACGTGATTCATGTGAAAAAGTGTCTGACGAGATTATGGCCGCACGACGAGAATTAACATGACGGACGATGTAATGAAACGTCCCATAAAGGGCTCCGTCTCAAACGCGGTAAAGTGGATACTGGAAAATAGGTGCTTGTCACGCCGTGTAGCCGAGTCTCCAGAGGGCGCAGAGCCCTCGTGTACCTACACTCGGCGCCTTCGTCTGGCAGCTTGTCGGAAACGGTTGGCTATGCTTCAAATGGTTCTGAGCACTATGGGACTTAACATCTTAGGTCATCAGTCCCCTAGAACTAAGAACTACTTAAACCTAACTAACCTAAGGACATCACACACATCCATGCCCGAGGCAGGATTCGAACCTGCAACCGTAGCAGTCGCACGGTTCCGGACTGAGCTCCTAGAACCGCGAGACCACCGCGGCCGGCGGTTGGCTGTGTGTTCGCGATTTCTGGATATAATCAGGAAACTGTCTACCCGCTCTTTATAGCAACAGGTCGACCACTCCATCTTGACGAGCGTTTAATTTAGCACAGTTTGTTGGAAACAACTGCAAGGATAGATTATATTTTGCAAAACGATTTCCTTCTCTTTGATATTATCTTTTTTCCGGTCGTGACCGGCGGGACGAGATCCAAAACAGGGGGGCAAACTTGCTGCTGCATTCCGCTTTCCACAGTTTTTATAGAGAGAGGAGGGAAGTGAGGCAGTTTAGGGTGCAACATCCCGTCGGCAAAGAGGTCATTAGAGACGAAGCACAGGGTCGGATTGGAGAAGGATGGGGAAAGAAATCTCTTGTGCCACCTCAAAGGAACCGTCCCGGCATTCGCTTTAAGCGATTTAGGAAAACCACGGAGAACTTAAGCCTGGATGCTGGGACGGGGATTTGAACCGTCAACGTCCAGAATACGACAGCATTTATTGCCACTGCCCAACCTCACTCAATAGAATGGAGAAGATGACTTCGATTCCTTAACAATTCTCCACTGCCTCCACAACGTCTACTGTCTTCATACATAACGACATGTAGAGTTGTAGAAAAATAGACCAACCAATATCTCCTTGCGAATATTTTTAATGGGCAGATAAATCAAATTTTCGTAACCAGGCCCACGACCATATTCACAATTTTTTTGTTTTCTTATATTTTCTCCGATTATGCAATAAAGAAACATCTTTCCCGTGAGATGCTGCTTAAGTCATTCACTAACATTAGGACGTGCGTGTCCAACGATAGGTTATCAAAGAATCAGTGAAAATTTTCTGTATGTTGTTGCTATTTATTTCTGAAACCGCGGAGGAACCTATGAATAATGGAATCTTTCAGTTCAAGGATGACCGACGAGAGTGTATTGTAATGTTCTACATCATGGCTCACGTCAGTGAACTGACAAAGTCATTATCATGCACTTGAAAATGGACACCAGTATTTGAAATGCTTCATGCATCAATGGAAATCAAAAGTGTTCAGCTGCGCACTGTGCAGTTACCGATACAGATGCCAGCATTTAAGGCTCGTTGAATGTTGATAAACCGTAGGCCGTATTTCTTAAATGCTGTAGTTCGTTATGTCGCTGAACATAGATGTTAGGAATCAAGACAGTTTAAAAATGTTTTACTGTCATAACCTCTGCCATTAACTGAAAGAAGTTTACGATTAAAGCTGGTTGTTTCAGGAAATTAGTGCGCTTAAATTTGCATTTATTTGCTTTTTAGTACTGCGCCTACGTTGCTAGAGGGATAAACGAAAGCAGAAGCATTACATAGCCTCAGAAGGTGGTCTGAGACAATTATGAGGTAATGACTTGTCGCCACTGCTGGCAACGCACTTTAATTCATAGACCGACCTCAAAGGAATATCGGATATTTTGGAGCACAGAAGCAAAAAATTCTGATAACGTTCATATGCGTAACTCACTATAGGTCGCAGAAAAATAAAGCAGCAGTAGTTGCATTTTTTTTTTTTTTTTAGGAGGAGGCAGAAAGCTAACCTGAGAGCCATTTTCCCCCGAACGTACTTTTTGAGATTTTGAAATACACATACACATTGGTGTGAAGAGGATAATAGGTAAGGAAATTGGAGAAGCGAGAAACAATGAATCCAAACCCAGAACACTGTAGGCACAGTAACTAAAGCAGCTGAGAATTCGAAATCTTGCGGTGCACTCTGTACTGTGGCCCAAAAGTAGAATCGTGAAATCAGGTAATAGTATGTCTCGTCGACATCATAGGACAGAGTGAATGGGTTCAAATAGGGTAGAATGATCTAGTTTCTCAAAAATGGATTCACAATGCGACGGTTCAAAAATGGCTCTGAGCACTATGGGACTTAACATCTGAGGTCATCAGTCCCCTAGAAGTTGGAACTACTTAAACCTAACTAACCTAAGAACATCACACACAGCCATGCCCGAGGCAGGAGTCGAACCTGCGAACGTAGCAGTCGCACGGTTCCAGACTGAAGCGCCTAGAACCGCTCGGCCACCGCAGTCGGCAATGCGACGGTATTTTGGCTTGCACGCAGTGAGTGTTTCTGACAACGATGTTTGTGTGGAACCAGTGGTGATAAAAAACGTACGCAGTGACAAACGACCAGTGGATCAGAAAACGTGAACCTCACCCTCTCTGTATAGCAGTGACGGATCGTACAGGTTGGTATACAGTGTTTGCCCGTGGATGGAGCACTGAAGTTGGCGTGAACCTTGAGAAAGAAAGGGTAAGATCACAATACACATATATAGTGATATGTGAATATAATGTTGCAGAATGGGTATCAGGATGAGAGCTGTGCGCTGCGGGCAGCTAGCCCGTCGCAGCTTCCTCGAACCCGGGCTGAACGGCTGTCCCCTGGCCAGCCAACCTGCCACAGTCAGCTCGTGCCGACGTCGGGCTGGCTGGTCTGGCTGGCCCGAAGCTTGCGGACAGTCAGGCAGTCAGTCAGTCAGTCTGCCTTATTTGCGTTTGCACATCCTACCCACATCTAGAATGTCTTAAAGTTTCGTGTAACATATCCAAATGTGTAGGATAAACAAGGGCTGCAACAGCTATTTTTGTGTCCATTTGCGTTTCCACACTAGAGACTTAAGGAAATAAAGGGTTTTCTAAAAGTTACAATTGTTTTAATGAAACACATGTTTAGCAAAAAAAGGCAAAGTTCGCGTTCTGCCCTTAGACGGGGTCATCAGGCCCAACATACTGTCGTTTCATCCTCTGGCAATGGCATCTTCACATGCGATGTGGGGGGCATGTTGTCATCACGCCGCTATTCCTGTCGTTATTGAGTTTCTTCATCTTGGAACAGCTACTAATCGGTCGAGAAGCTCCTCAGTTTGAGTTGCTTGACCTTGGAATGAGTCGAGAAGCTCCTCAGTTGGCCTTACGAGGTGATCTGGATCCTGTACCAATCCTCCTACAAAGGAAGAATAGCTGGCAATACCAGAAATGAAATCTACATCCTCCAAACAGCAGTCAGCTGCTCTGACCAAGTACCTTTAGGAGTGGACAATTTGTTCAATACACAAAGCGTATATTTAAACAACATGGACACATATGAGGCATTAGAAAAAATTTAAGTTGAACATGGCAACCCTGTATGACAACCCAGGTCACGTTAACAGTTGATGACGTGTGATGCTGCTAACTGTCTCCATAATCCGATCCTGCAGCTGACGCAGGCTACCGATTTTAATCCTGTACACACGAGAGTTAATGTAACCGCAATCGAAGAAGTGCAGTGGGATAAGGTCAGGTGACCTAGGAGCCCACGTATGCGATCAACGTCTACCGGTCCACCGTCCAGGGAAGTGTGCTTGTGGTAAACTGGAACAGTGAGAGCCAAATTGGGAGGAGTTCCGTTTTTCTGGCTCTCAACGGAATTCAGAATTCCATCAGACTCCAACTGCGGTTCCAGAAAAAGCTCAAACAAGTCAAGGCAACTGGAAGCTGTTAAAAAAAGAATGGTCCATAAATCTTAATCTTGGTCATCCCAAGTCATACGTTCAGTGTCAGGGTGTTTCCCATTCTTGTGCCGTATGATTATTGTTGTCGGTCCTTATCTGGCAGCTGCCTCGCTTCACAAAAGGACACGTGTGAAATGTGGCTTCGTTTGAGCAAAGGAAGAAAAGTTTTTTTTTTTCCACCACCTCGAGAATTTCAGTACGCGTTACCATAATGCCGGCATAATCTTTCTCCTCCATGTAGTACGGTACGCTGTGTTCTTCGGCGTAAAACAAAGAGCTTCCCGCACAGTGTATGGTGGAATGTTCCACTTGCAGCTCAGCCGACTAACGGTAGTGCGTGGGCTCCCTTCAGTGGCCTCTTCCATGCACCGGACTGCGTCGTCAGATGTTGGTGGTCTCCAGGATGTTCCTCATTACGCACGCTTCATCCTCGTCTAAATCTCTCGACTAGAAGCCAGATATTGCTCACTATCGGTGGCTCGTTTCCATGTCCTGGACGGTACATCTCACAAGCACCTGGAATGTTTTACCATCAAGTTTCCAGGAAACAATGGCTGTTCTCTTTTCTTCAGAGGGCATCTCAGTGACCTGTGAAACAATTGTTTTCCAGAAAATGAGTCGTTACTTTTGGGGTATCATCTCCAATTAAAATTACACCCATTATAAACACAGCTACCAGAAAATATTTCGTATAAGTAACAGTCTCAAGAAACAGGAAGCTTTGGTTTTTTTAAGCTCTACATATCAGGCTCAAACGAAAAAAATATTCATTCTGAACTAACATGAAATAAAATTATGCTGTTTTACAGCAAAGAGTTTTGATGAGAACTTCACCATGTAATTGCATAAAAGTAGAACACCATTAAACGTTTGAGGATTTGTACGCCTTTTCTCTGAAATGACACGTCCTGTGCGACTGAAGTTACCATCTGCCGAAACACTATTAGCAGAAATGGCTAAAAATCTTGTGTGTCTGACCGAACTGCGTGGATCGATCAGAATACGTAACCATTTTTAATAGTAAGACTGATACTGATGTTATTTCTTAACATCAATTTCCAATTTGAGTGTACTTTTCGTATGTTATTTTAGATGCTATTTTCAATGAAGTTAAATATTACAATGCAAATGGTTATTCATAATTGACTTGAATATCTCTCATAAAACATTATCTGCTGGTAGAGTGTACGCGGTACTGCTATGTCTGTCGAGCGAACGATTTTAGCTAATAGTTCACAATGTTGGGTCGGCGCAAAAGCAATTACATCTTTGTTTAAGCCAATAGTGGCCTTCAGAACTTCATGTGGAACTGGAACCCACACTGGGCGAGATCATGAGCTGAAAGCGGTACCACCATTCACAGATCCTTGAAGGAAAAGAAAACAGATTATGGCTAATCATGAAATTTCTGATTAAAATATTTAAGTCTTAGAAACTAGAATTTCTCACCAGACGATTGTATCTATTGAAACATCCCCTTAGAAAAATTTATAAATGACAGTGTTGGAAAACCTCTGCGTTATTTCATTTTCAAACAGCTGAGCAAAACTGAACATACTCAGACGTTTCTCTCTTTACTTATTCTGATCAACACTGAACATACTCAGACATTTCTCTCTTTACTTATGCTGATCAACACTAAACTGACACACAATTTTTTTTTTTTTTTTGTGCATCGCAATCTGACTTTCAGTAATCCCTATAAAAGAATGGCCCTGACTAACAATAACTTATACCTTTCATGAATCACTTCCTCACAAAAATCGTCGTTACTCAAACTACTGCAATACAGCGAGCACCAATACTGCCAGCTAAATAAAAGATTCTAACTACTGAAGGCACTAACTACTGATAGGCATAGTTAGCAAATGAAAGATTTCGATAGAGAAAAAACAATGTATTTACCTTAATAGTGTTCAAAAGTCATTTTATATATATATATATCAGTTCATGACATCCAGTCTTACAAATTTCCTCTTTCTGAGGGACACACGTCCAGATCGTCCGCTCTCAAAACTCTGCCATCTCTCTCCCCACATCCACCACTGCTGGCGGCTCACCTCCAACTGCGCAACGCTACGCGCTTTTCACATCCAGGTGCCCAACACTACAATAGTGAATATTGCAACAGTGCCAACCAGCCACAGACTGCACACAGCACAGTCAGTGATTTTCATACAGAGCGCTACGTGGCGTTACCAACATAAAAACCTAAACAGCCCACTTACACTATTTTCCCAACGGTTTTTTAATACAGAATAATCATAATTAATTCCTCACAAAGTGACTGTCTTAGGACCATGAAATTATATCTTATCAAGACAGAGGACAAAGAAGAGGAGAGAGAATATAACTGCGTTCTTGTAGCATGAAGTTAATGAGACAATGGAATAAGACAATGATTCTTTCACGCGCGGCGGCGCGCAAAGTCATAACCACTGCTTAAACATATGTTCTGACTCGTACTTGGCGAAATACGATTTATAAGTAGTATCCAGCTGGACACGCAAATTATTGTTAAGGTATACTAAACGTGCTAGCCTATAAAGGTTTGGAAAGTAATGCTACCGTAATTTCCACGAGTAAAGCAACAAATTTGATTTCTTGTAGTATGTCATATTGTGGCAACCCATGTAGGCTAGTCCTGTTTCGCTGGTGTAGCCGCCTCGGCTACATTCCGCTTGCAGAAGAAAGGGGTTTTTTATTCGACTGAAGGTGATCATCTGGGTTTTTCCCTAATGCTCCTAAATAGTAGTGGTCGCAGGAAACTAGGCGCATCCGAAAGGCGCGTATTTCCCACAACAGTCTAAGTTCACCAACGCTCGCAGGGGAAGCTCAGTAAAACTGCTCGCATGCGTCCACTGACTCCAACAGCCCGAAAGGCCAATACGTCAGGTAATGTCATGGAACAGTTATGGGCTGGCGGAAGGAGGTGTCAGCTGGCGGCCCTCGTGGGGTTTACGAGTCAAGTGGTGGGTTCTCTGCGCTGGAGTTTGTGTCTTAAGGTATGTAACACTTCTGAAGTCGGAAGTTAGTCATTCTCCGTTATCAACAAGGTTACTCCCCATGCAGAACGCCTACAACGTTTTGGACAGTGCTCGGCCTGCGCGGATGTCGAATTCTGCTTAGGCATTTTGCTGCTGTTCTCCGACAATGTGAGGGTAGAAAGAGATTTCGGGGCAGAGCGTCCAGCTGTTCGCTAACCAGATGGTGTTGGGGAAAAAGGAACGGATTTAGCTTGGGTTAATTGATACCAAGCAAATTTCATTTGTTTCCGTGCAGATTTGAGAGTGGTGTTTTTGTGTGATTCTTTGAACTCTATTCATGTTCCGTTGTTGTGGCGATGATCTGCGGGAGCTGCTTGTGGCCAGTTGACGGAGATGTAAGACCTGTTAGCGGTGCACAAATTCCACCCCAGTGTACGATATCGTAATCTCTCCTAAAAGTAGTTGGAAAGCTAGAGGGCTTGTAATTCTCGACTTTTGAGCTGTGAAGTTTAACCCTGTTTTGCGGTTCAGAGCTAGGCTGGTGACCCTTACTTAGAATGACTTTATATATATGTAGCAGCGTAGGAAATTAATCAGGGTCCGACAGTAAACGTTTCTGACTAAATGCGCGGAACGCTACGTCGCATAATTGGTCTCGCGCGCCGCACATCGTGATGAGTGCGTGTCTTCTGCAGCGCCGCTAGTCTCATTCCGAGGCGTGGGCAAGAGAAACGTCTCTCGCTGCCTGTCTTGCCTGTCGTTAGGCTCAGTCCTGTCTCGTGTTCTAACGTTCTCAGGCGTATCATTCTCGGAAGTCCAGACCCCAAATCTCCTCTTCCTGGACAACCAGACCATTTATGTCATGACTTTAGCATAACCTGGTGAGGATTTAGTACAACGCTGTTATCGGTGTCAGTTGCCTCTTTTGTTCTTTAAGATGCTGCAGTTTTAGCTTAATTTCCTTTTTTTTCTGCAAGCATCCTGAAAACGATCAAAGTACGAAACCGGTCGTAACAAAATAAATGTGAAATAATACAGCTGAGGTGATTTTTATTAATCGTGAATATCATTGTCACCCGTGGGGTCAACACGATCAAGATGAAATAGCTTACAGCTCTCCAATCGTCACGTAAGCTACTAGTCTTAACGTCCCCACGTGACTGGCAGATTGTCAGGAACGCTTCATAGAGCACTCTCGAGAGTTTTGGAACTTGAAAAAATGGAAATGCAAGCTAATTATAAGGCCGGCAGTAATCTTCCTGCTCATCATTTCAGCGATGCAATTCTTTGACAAGGAGTTTCGAAGGTTGTAATGTAGGTCCTGTGTCTGTGTGCCACAATGATCTATCTTGGCAACTCTTGTGGGTACTGAAGGTTTAAACACGTGCTTAAGTAGCTGGAGAGTATAGATACTGCCTTTTATATCCTTAGTAACTTTATTCGGTAAAAAGTAAAGCATCTGGGGGTGTGGGATATGTAGCCACATATACTTTTTGTTCTAGGTACTTTATGAGCTGGCCATGTCTTTTCGTAACAAATTGTTATGAAAAGGCATGATAGGCTCATAACGTACGTAGAACAAAAAGGTAAATGTGGCTACATACCCCCCCCCCCCCCAGATTCACTATTTTTTACCGAATTTAAATTCCAAGTATTGGAGCATAGACTAGGAGAATTACGTAAAACTGAAAGTACTCACGTAAAACCTATGGCGAGGGGCGGGGGGGTTGTTGCACAGCTTGATAGATGATGTTGGTGAAGGAAGGAGGTGAGAGCAGTGAACTAGTGTAGATACGTTTGTGAAGTCTGCCTGAAAGAAAAATGGGACGATGGATGCTTGGAGCACATCAACAGCAGGACCCCGATTTGTGTGATTTATCAGAAAGGATTCAATGTGGCCTAGTTAGCTGACGAGAAATGTGTGATTTATAGAAGATTTAATAATTTATACCCATATATCTAAGAACATACATATGATGGATTTAATTTTGTTTCACTTGAGAGAAGTACAGAGAATCCGAAAGCGATACTGGACTTCTGCAGAAACGTTTGTACGATAGCTAGAGTGGGAGCAGGAAATCCCATCAAACTTTTTTTTAATGGATTTGCTTCTTATGAGCCAGCATCATGAATTATCTTAGAGCAAATCATCGGGTTGTAGGAATAGACTTTTTTTCTGACCTGTCCAGTAGTGAGTTAGTTGGATGACATTGCACAGCCTAACGAAGGTGCCATTACTGTTTCTACGAAATGTTTCGAGATAACAGCAGGTAATGAAACCTCGGACAGAGGCTCCAGACGCGCAGCCGTTATCAGTGTTGCTGCCACCACGTGTTGTCTGTAGCCTAAGTAGCATAACTATGGTGGAGAAAAGAGTCCAGAATGTTTAAGTTCTGTGCTAATAATAATCGAGCGCTGAACAATGGTCAAAACTGAGTTTTGGATTCTGTCAACTAAGATGCGAATTAGCTTTGCAGGTGATTAACTGCGGGGATACAATGTAATTGTGTTGGAGTTAGTATATGCAAGTATTTTCTAGCGATTTCTGGGGTTTATCTAGTTTTAAATGAGATTAGTGGGTGATAGGCACAAGTTCTAACGGTGTTTAGTTTGTAAATAACAACCGACACAACTCAGGAACGTTACATATTGGATGTAGAACAAGACTCCATGGGTAGGATTGGAATTTGTGTAGTTTCGTAGCTCACCGGTGGAATCAGGACGGAGGGGTCTCAGTGGGAGACGGGGAACAGGGATAAAAAGATGACATAAGTATATAGCTACTCGAGGTCTAAAATATTGTTTCGTGGAGAGGTGAAGTTCTAATGTGGATGCCAAACGAACGCAAGAAGTTTTGACCTCCTATATAGGTACGAGTCGGATTGTGGTAAGCACTCACTTGGAATAGTGTATGCGGAAAATGCTCAGTTACATTGTGCTTCAGAGACCGCATTAAACATTTCCTACTCCTATAAGTGGCTCTGGCTGATTAAGCTAACTCAAAAGTCGTAAGAAAGTTAAAAAAACATAAATATATACCATCTTCCAATGGGACCATGGCTACTAAAGCATTCTGGTGTTGATACAAATCTTCGGATTGGAGTGCAGCTTTACTTTAGCCCGGAATTGGTTAGTAAATCTGTGATTGGCTCGATTTGGTTCCACGTAGATCACCTACAAGATGATCTCAGAAAATTTTGCTGCAAAACCTTGATTCTTGGTGATTAGTATTTACAATGCAGGTTCTGCTAGGTTAGTGTGTTGCATCTGTTCTGTACGGCTTTGCGTATTTTCCTTCTCTTTTTTTAATGTTATCTGGTTGTTACTTCACATGAACGCTATGCATTCGCTGCATGTTTTAGGGTGAGAAAATTGCGGTGATCGCAGCATACCGAATGGCGCGCCGCATTCTCGTGCAGGTCTGCTGCCAAGCGGCGGACGCTTGAACTACGACTGGCCGGCTGCGCATTGGCGGACAGGGATCGATAGGAACAGTGCTGAGAGTTCAGCCTTCTGCCGCTAGGTGCGCCACTCGTCGGGCGTGAACCGACGTTGTTTACTAACAGACCGCAAGAGCTTTACGCTTTGACTTCTTTAAATCGCAATATGTGTTATTATCCAAAGTTTTCTTTGGTTGGCCAAAACTAGTATTATTTAAAATTTGTTTTAATTAACTGGTTTCATTTATGGGAACAGTTAAGATCACTCAATAAGGAATATTATTTTATGTAATCAGATGGTTCAAATGGCTTTGAGCACTATGGGACTTAACATCTGAGGTCATCAGCCCCCTAGAACTTAGAACTACTTAAACCTAACTAACCTAAAGACATCACACACATCCATGCCCGAGGCAGGATTCGAACCTGCGACCGCAGCGGTAGCGCGGTTCCAGACTGAAGCGGCTAGAACCGTTCGGTCACATCGGCCGGCTTTATGCAATCGGCTAAACACTTTTAACACAGAACCGTTCTCTCTCGTCTTTAATCAGAACTCATTAGTACTTGCCCGAACCGTAGTGTTTACTTTAAATTTTTAATAATAGGTTAAGCAGTTTATATTCTACTTCGACAGTTCGCTTTGGAATTAAGTATAACCTTGCTCCACTTGATTAGTATAGAACTGATGTTGATTTTTATTATGGCAAATTTTGTGTCAGTGAGATATTCCATATGCCTGTTATGTGAATCTGAATCAAAATTGCGTCACTTTGAACTTCATGTCTTACATTGATCAGCTTGTTTCTAAGCTCAATATTTCTCTGAGAGAGTTCGTGTATCCTTTCAGAATAATGTAGCAGAATCCGCGTTGGAAATACTAATCAGCAAGAATCAAGGTTTTGAGGCAAAATTTTCTAAGATTGATTTGGTGATGATGTAGGTAGAACTAAATCGAGCCCATCCATGATTAATAACCAATCTGGGCTAAAGCACACTAGCCGTGGTCCCACTGGAAGGTGGTATTTTTTTCTACGAACTACAGTTTTTGAACAGAAACACTTTCATAAACCCAGTAACAAGATGAAGCAGCGACAAATAAATTGTTCATCAACACTAAAAGCGCAAAGTTAATAGGATGGAGAAGAAAGGGATGACAAAGAAGGCCATGGCCACTGTAATGGCCATCTGCAAAATCCTCGTCGTAACCACGATGACGACGATCATTGCAATACGTTGATATTACATATACAATAAAATCAACACAGTAGTAATTACTCCCGTTGAACAACATTGTCTTTAATCACATAAAATGCTTATGCAGTGGACTCGTTTAGAAGAGTATGTACCTGTATGGTTTCTCGTACACTAACGTCATTCATCAAGATATTCAGGTGCGTAATGAATTAATCTAATATGGTAATATTAGATCATCTTCTTTGAGACATATGGAAATCAAGCTTGCTGATTCGAGAGACGAACATCTTTTAACCATAAAACGGTTTAAGAATATAAATGTTACACTCACCAACAGACTTCCTCTTTAGTTCTGCGTGGATGGAAACCTCATTTTCGTTTGCTTCAATACATTTTTGTAGTCGGTATTTAAATATTCTAATACAGATGCACAGTAAACTACAGATTTTTTGTGACCATGAGATTTTAATATGAACACAAAGAGACAGTAAGGCTTATATTAAGGTTTCGTGGTAAGTTATAACTGAAGTAAGTAGTCACAGTTCACAGACTATATTATGGGGACAGATGCACTTTAAATTTGTATGTTAACACTGGATAATTAGCTTCAACTTGACAAACACATGAGAAATAAGCAAAGGCCCAGAAGAACCCACTGCGATAAAAGCCGCACAAAATTAGTGCTGTTTTTTTTTTCGTGATGTTAACTTACGAATTATCTTTATCAGGCAGCCATGCTTTCTGTGAATGTCGTAGTTCAATATTAATTCGGTTCGGAATTCCCTGTTTAGTTGACTGTAATACTTTTTGTCGTCGTATACACATAGTAAAATCCAAGATAGTCAAAAAAACGTAACATTTAATGACACTACCCAACAAAATTTTATTCTTTTGTGTAACTGACACGAAAACAGACAATCTTCATGTTTTTGTGTGTGCTGATACGAAAATGTTCTTGAAAATGCAAGATTAGCCCTCGTTTTGAAGTTATGATGACTTTACGGTATTGGTTAAACATGCTTATACGTGCATTTATATTGGTGTTGTCCCTCCGAAGGAGATCACTGAAGGTGCAACCGCTTCCCCTGGCATTCGTAGTTTTCTGCTGGCGATCCCCTGTTTAGCATCCTTTCCACGTCAGAAATTTGCTTGTGGAAGCGTTCTCTGTACTCGTCGGTTACAGCTCCACAGTTGTCAGGAAAGAAGTCCAAGTGGGAATCTAAGAAATGTAACTTTAAGGACTTGTTGCCCTCCAGTCTGTTTTAGAATTGTAGAAAATTTGCCACAAGGTCCTTATAGTTTTCTGCCCTCCTATTTCCTACAAGGGTTGTTGACGTTTGAACAAAAGCATCCCAAGCTAAAGTTTCGTAACCTGTAAGGATGGTGCTGAAATGCTCATCTTTGTACAGTTTGCGATCTGGAGACTCACAAAAATCCCCTCTCTTACTTTCGTCTCACTAAGACTTCGAAGTTTCTCGCGCAGATGGAGAAATGCTTCCCCAGTTTTGTGCAGGGCCTTAAAGAAGTTTTTCTTTAGGCATAATTTCATATATAGTCAATGCCCACAGCTGCCATTAGTCACCGGCTGCTATGGCCGAGCAGTTCTAGGCGCTTCAGTCCGGAAGCGCGCTGCTGGTATGGTTGCAGGTTCGAATACTGCCTCGGGGCCGGCCGGAGTGGCCGAACGGTTCTAGACGCTACGGTTTGGAACCGTGCGACCGCTACGGTCGCAGGTTCGAATCCTGCCTTGGGCATGGATGTATGTGATGTCCTTAGGTTAGTTAGGTTTAAGTAGTTCTAAGTTCCAGGGGACTGATGACCTCAGCAGTTAAGTCCCATAGTGCTCAGAGACATTTGAACCAAACCTGCCTCCGGCATGGATGTGTATGATGTCCTAAGGTTAGTTAGGTTTAGGTGGTTCTAAGTCTAGGGGATTGATGATCTCAGATGTTAAGTCCCATAGTGCTTAGAGCAATTTGAACCATTATTTGCCATTCGTCCCTGAACACCACTACAAAATATCAAGTTATTTTCATTTTCGAAAAATGGAAGGAATGGCACGTGGCGGTTACCGAAGGCAGTCACATTTACCGTCTTATCAAGACAATTCTGTAGTTGTAGTCTTGACGCCACCAGTTCAGCTTTACCTTTCGGCAGTTCCAGATCCCTCACTGGGTCAGTAAGTTCCCACTGTGTTGTTCTGTGAATCTCTGTACACTCATCATTATACACACAAAACCAGCATCTTTCGAAGAACTAGGTTTTGAACGTGATGGTGCAGCACTAATTTCACTGACGCCCTCATCACTGTCATCAGATGGGACAGGAACAGGCAATTCTCCGTGGGGCATTGGTCACGTGGCCAACGGTATGTTAGGATATGTCAAGGAAGACTTTTTCTTCTGGAAATACTATGTGTTAATTGGATTTTCATACAGAAGTAACAATCATTCACATGGTTTGATGCTTCTCGCCAGGTCATGGGTATAATAAAGCCCATGGAAGATCTTTTACGATTGAGCCACGAATGAAGACCCGAGACAAAAGATGTTCAACATAAATGAGGACCCAGGGCTTGTTCTCGTCCCCGATTTCACAGCTAAAGCACAGTCTGTTCGCCTTCCTAATATATGACGTTCTCCTTTGCGATTTCAGTGTCCGCGGATGTAGCAAAAATTGTGAGCACTGTTTAAGCATTTGCGAGGCATATTGGCTCACAGGAATCACAGTGACCATACGCACTACCTAAACTTCAGTAACAAATTCTTCCAAAAAACAGCTTGTAGCAGACTGAAACTACGCTTAAATCAAACATGCTTCGCTCCTCACCACCTCTTCCGTTTCCCCCTGTTGCTACGTGCCTGGGCTAAAAATAGTGACAAAATGTACACAATTATTGTTGACTGAAACGTCATCACTGTCTACCGTCAGTGGGATTTCGAAGCCTGTATGGGAAGAGACTGACAATGAATCAACGAATGCTAATAAAATGTAATTAAATGCATCCTCTCTTTAAATCGGAAATGAGCGCCAATTCGAGTTTTCATTATCGTTTTCGTTAGCAATTTGGTTGATATAGTTAACAAACATTTATTTCGTCTCAGATACATTTTCACTGTTGGCTAGTGATAATTTTACATTAAATGTTGTAGATATCGAATTATTTGTACATCATGATGTGATATTACGTGAGGACCAAGTACTTCGTTATGTGGTTGACGCTCTTAAATGAATTATCCACTAAAATAGTGAAGCTGTTAAGGCTTCGTTAAAGGGCACGACATCGTTTTTTTTTTTTTTTTGACGTAATGACCCTTTTTTGGCGTAATTCTGGAGCGCTCGGAAGGAAGAGTATCATACGAACGTGCTGGATGTTGCTGGCAACGCACAGTAGCTGCCTCAGCTTCAAATAACTTGGTTAGGACTGATGTTTCCGCCCTCTCATTTAGAAAATTTCCTATCTGCAGTACCTTTACATAATGTTTCACTGCAAATACTTTAGCTCTATACGAACAATGCGTGAAACGTAGTACATATTCCTGGATAAGTCATAGTAATTATCTTTTTGTAATACACCTTCTTAACCTAACCTGATTCTGTTCCTATGTTTGTCATACGAGACAACGCAAGGAAACGAGAAATTTAAAACAATGTAAATTTGTAGATTTTTTTCAAAACCTTATTCGACGTTAAGTTATGTTCTACAAGATCAATTATTTTATCCATCACTTTTTAAAAATTTCATCAGTCAGATTTCAGTTCTCTTGAACGTAGTCACGGAGTGGAAAGGTCTGGAGATCGTTCCTGGAAGTTACGCGACCCGACTCCCGATTCCCCCTCCCCAAAAAATGGTTCAAATGGCTCTGAGCACTATGGGACTCAACATCTGTGGTCATAAGTCCCCTAGAACTTAGAACTACTTAAACCTAACTAACCTAAGGACATCACACACATCCATGCCCGAGGCAGGATTCGAACCTCCGACCGTAGCGGTCACGCGGTTCCAGACTGAAGCGCCTTTAACCGCACGGCCACACCGGCCGGCTCCCCTCCCCCCCCCCCCCCACTCCACCCCCCACCCACCACCCCAACAAACGTTTCAGTTCTGCCACAGATTTTCTAGCAGTGTGCCATACGGCTCCATTCTGCAGAACCCAGATGTGCAGATATACAGAATTTTCCCAGCAATAAAATCTGGCATGTTCGCTTAACGATCAGATGCCACAATGATAGTGGTACCTCGTTCACCCACAGAAAGTAAGAGGCATATCCCCATGACAAGGCACTGCTGAACATATGATACCGGTAGCTTTGATGCTGTACAGTGAACAGTGGTGAATTCGACGTGTTGCCTTGTGCATCGTAACGATAGGTTTGCTCGATCATGTAAAGACTTCCCTTTAAATGGGCTTCACCGGAAATACGATGGTTTTGAATGGACTCATCCTCTTAAAGTTCAGCCATTAATGTCAGCCTTCTTTTTGATCCTATTTCACACGAATGAACAATAGGTCTCACATTTTTCATTTGTTTAAATCCATATTCAAACTTAGCAACACGATCACAATACTAAAAACTTGTCACAATCGCCCATATGATACATAAGTACATTTTAACTCCGTAACATGTCGTACGAATGTGACTGCACAGCAACACTAATTTACGAGATTGAAATTGGGATTGATATTAACTTGAGGATATTACATAATGAAAGCATTATCGCCCAGAATGCGCGGGACCGCGTTAAAAGTACTTAATCCAGAGTAGAGACAAATGGACGTCTTCCTGTAGTCTTGACAATGTAGATGGCGAAAGTTGCGGATACATTGTAGCCATATGATTCTGCAAAATAATACCACCCAACAACACTACATGAAACAATCCGCACAATACATTGGACAAGGAAGGCAAATCAAACATTTTTGTACTTTACCATGTGGGTTTCGAATTTGAGATACCATTTACGAATAGCACGGGTATTCTGTATTTTTTATTGGATAGGAATACCTTCACCAATAAACAGCGTCACTGGAATCAAATGACAGTTGCCTTGAACCCACCAGTAAACCTGTAAATTGCGGATTTCACGTGTGGATGCAAATTTTGCTCTCGATATAAGTATAGTATCACAATTCAACGTTTAACGCACTGGAATTGAGACAACGCTACGAGTAGTTTATCTTGTATCTCAAGAAAAAAGGTTCAAATGGCTCTGAGCACTATGGGACTTAACTTCTGAGATCATCAGTCCACTAGATCTCAGAACTACTTAAACGTCACTAACCAAAGGACATCACACACATCCATGCCCGAGGCAGGATTCGAACCTGCGACCATAGCGGTCGCGCAGTTCCAGACTGTAGCGCCTAGAACCGCTCGGCCACTCCAGCCGGCTTGTATCTCCACATTACGGAGGAGGAGGAGATTAGTGTTTAACGTCCCGTCGACAACGAGGTCATTAGAGACAGAGCAGAAGCTCGGATTAGGGACGGATGAGGAAGGAAATCGCCCGTGCCCTTTCTAAGGAACCATCCCGGCATTTGCCTGAAGTGACTTTGCTAAATCACGGAAAACCTAAATCAGGACGGCTGGATGCCGGTTTGAACCGTCGTCCTCCCGAAAGCGAGTCCAGTGTGCTAACCAGTGCGCCACATTTCTCGGTAGCGTACATGTCAAACAGTCAAGCGCTCCTCGACTGGAAATTCTACATCACATAGCTACATCAAATGACTCAGGTGTAGACAGGTAGCGGTGGATATCAGAGTATTGGCACAGACCTCTCTCCAAGTCGGGAAGGGCTGTATAGCAACCATAAATTGCGAGGAGGTTGGTCCATTAGCTGCCTAACGCCCCATCTATATGCAGGTCATTAGAGATCAAATTTATACGGCCTGATTCGCCAATGTGCTGGAAGGAAGGAATCCCGTGCTTTGAGCGAGAAGTCTGCGCTGCGCCCCTTTTCACTCGAAGACCTAAAGACGATATGGATCGCGCTGCCGCTCTCCTCCTTCACCGCGACGTCACCCGCACACCTGTACTTGCGTTGCAGTTCCAAGTTAAAAATGTTTTGGCTGGGAGTGAGTGCACCTTTTACGCAAGAGCGAGAGAAATATGACTTGGTGTATGAACCACCCCTTACTCCTCCATTCCTCATCCTCCCCTTCAACCCACCCATAGGGATGGCGGGGGCGCGTGCTACGGGCGGCGGGTAACTCCCTTAAGCCGTGGGCGCGAGACACCCTAATTAAATTGCGTCTTTGGGGAGCGGTGAGCAGCTCTGCCGCGAGGCCGGGATTTGTGTCGTCCCGCTTCCCCTCCCCTCCCCGCCGGAGAGACAGCCAGGTCAGCGCGTGTGCGTCTGGCACATTAGTGAGCGCTGCGTACCGTAGGCATTCGGCACTGAGGAGCTGAAACTGACAGGAGCGCCTGGTCGCTCAAACATTTCACACATCACAGGCCCTCGATATCAATCGCTGCTGTCTTACCCAAAGTGGCGCCATGGCACTTCACGAGACACGCGTCTTCTTCAAAGTGTTTAGCGCTCTAGAATAACTCCTACTGTATCAGCAAGTTCAAGAAGAAAGAATCCGAATTTTATCAGATTCACGCTCACTGTTGACTCTGTTAAGATGTCACAACGTCAACAATACCAAAAATTAGCGAATATATCGCATTATAGAAGCAGCTCGGGAGCTTTCCCCCCTAAAGAAGACGACCGCCATGTTTTGAGCGGAGGCGCACAGCGGAATAAAGGAAAATAAAAAAGAAGGTACCCTGGAAGTAGTTTCATAGAAACCAACCGACGATTTCTTCATACATTTAAAGACTACACCGAGGACCCGATGGAACGATAACTTCCAAAGTCTCACGAAGTTAAAGGGAGACACTCAGCCACAGTGGTGCCTAATGTAGCCTTTTTTACCAAAATTGCAGATACAGTAGAAACTTTATAGTGACAATGGCACAATTTCGATTCAGTCGTGGGAGATTCTGGTAACATCTCTATCGCCTCAGCATGGTCACATTTCTTTTGTGAATGCGGCAGTGAGGAATACGTTAAACACATTTTTTTCCGGCTGCGACTGAGGGTACCAATAAACCATGAAACTAATACAGCGCCTGATGCCCTGTGGGAATGCTTTAACAACAAACATTAAAACTCTTATCACAACAAAAGACATAAGACATCCTTACGATATTATAACAGAAAGTCAAATAAGAATATAGGAAGAGAGATTTTCTTAAATTTTTATGCATTATATTATCGTAAATGTGTTAATTTCCTCAGATCATTGACTGAAGTTCAGTTTAAATAGATGTAACGGATAAGTTGTTTTCTATGGTGTTCTGAAGCTGGCTGTATGGAGGATGCCCAAAATACATAAATAAATTTTAAAAAAATAATTTCACAGCGAAACTGTAGATTAACTTACAGCTTGATCATTAGTCTCTTTCTGATTCTATATACGCAGACAGACTACTCTGTTCAGATTTTGGATATTTCCGCAAATTATTCATCAGTGAGGTGGATAACAATTTCCTAATGTATCTAGCACCAATTACAATGAAAGTATGACCTGACATGGTTGTCGGTCAACCGAAACCCGTTATCAAATTCTACAGCATTTTATTGCAATCAAGAGTATTAAAATTCGCAATAAATAATACAAATCAGTCTATCTCGTCCTTGCTATGTAAGGTCTCGCAAACAGTCAGTGAGTCAAGTAAATTCGATATTGTGACGTTTCGTCTTTACACTGCATGTGTGATGTACTTTCTGGGATAGAGGTGAGGAACCAGCCCGACGTTTGCCTGTACTGGAGTGGGCAACTGCCAAAAAGCCACTCCCAGTCTGTCCGTTGCACCAGGCCACGCACGCAGAAATTCCATCGGGTTCGCGTCAGGTTCAGCTTCTTCTCTTATAAGTTAGCGCCCTGCAGTTTCCTCTGAACGAGTAAGTCTGGAAGTAAATATTAACAAGACAAACTATACGGTTGTTGGTAATTCAGGAGGAGACAAGGTAACCAACTTAATGAAAAATAAATGCCAACAATACAGATATTAGTTGGTCAGCAATACCAAAGATAGGTAAACTGAAACTGATGAATGTAGTAAACGTGGTTGAGATTAACCTGTTACTAAACAGTCACTGAAATTAAGATTCGGAAATTTAGACAGTAGCTTATGAAAGATGGACAAATAGAATTTCAAAAATACTGGGCAGCAAGACGACCTGTGCTCTTACAGCAGAGGAAAAGCAGCTAGTGCCAGACTCAGCAGTGCTATTTCATTTCCCTACCCACACTCACTCCCTAATGTAAATATTCGTCATAACTTCATCACCATCATCAACCATTCCTATCATTAAATAATGTGGCATCTCCATGAGCAACCGTCGTGGGCGATACTCAACCAGTGAACTCCAGCGATCGTCCGCAGGACTTTGTCCCATCGCTCTCGTTACTTCTCTCTCTCTCTCTCTCTCTCTCTCTCTCTCTCTCTCTCTCTCTCTCGACTACATTCCAGAACGGCGTTTGTCCATCTGTCAACATTTTTTCTGACGACAAGACCGGCCTATTGTCAGTCCACAGTTGCTGTTCTCTCCAGGATGTCTTTGACGTCGATCATAAACTATTTCGTTCATTTTTACTGCCATGTTTGACCTGATGATAGTTGATTGTCTTTCAAGTAGGCTAAGATAGATGTGGTCTCTGATAAAGTACAGTAGTGTATTTTTGAATTGTATGTTTCCTATCGTGCTCCATTTATTAGACATAACTTTTGTTTCGAAAAGGATTATGTACAGTCCCACTGCCCGACATCCTGAGGCGATATCCGATACCAACGTCTGTTGTGCTTCTGTACCATTTGTCAGTAGCACAATGCCATCTGCAAATCTCAGATTGTCAAGTGTGTTTCCGTTGATTCTAATTCCTTTTTCTTACCAGTTCAGTTCTGACGTTGCCATTTACAGAACATCTGAGAACAGCTTCTTGGGAGTGATGGTATCATCTTGTTTCAGTGCTTTGTTATTGGAAACTCTTTAGTTGCTTCATGACACTAACAAAAGTTGTAGATGTTCCGTATTTATGATGCGGGGTTGTGACATAGGCCCCCATGCTCAGGTAAGTCATGCACTACGAGGTGCATTCAAGTTCTAAGGCCTCCGATTTTTTTTCTCCGGACTGGAAAGAGATAGAAACATGCGCATTGTTTTAAAATGAGGCCGCGTTCATTGTCAATACGTCCCAGAGATGGCATCACCGTACGTCAGATGGAATTTTACCGCCAGCGGCGAGAATGAGAACTGTTTTAAATACTTAAAATGGCGACGTTTTCCTTACTTGAACAGCGTGCAATCATTCGTTTTCTGAATTTGCGTTGTGTGAAACCAATTGAAATTGATCGACAGTGGAAGGAGACTTGTGGTGATGGAGTTATGGATGTGTCGAAAGTGCGTTCGTGGGTGCGACAGTTTAATGAAGGCAGAACATCGTGTGACAACAAACCGAAACAACCTCGGGCTCGCACAAGCCGGCCTGACGACATGATCGAGAAAGTGGAGAGAATTGTTTTGGGGGATCGCCGAATGACTGTTGAACAGATCGCCTCCAGAGTTGGCATTTCTGTGGGCTCTGTGCACACAATCCTGCATGACGACCTGAAAATGCGAAAAGTGTCATCCAGGTGGGTGCCACGAATGCTGACGGACGACCACATGGCTGCCCGTGTGGCATGTTGCCAAGCAATGTTGACGCGCAACGACAGCATGAATGGGACTTTCTTTTCGTCGGCTGTGACAATGGATGAGACGTGGATGCCATTTTTCAATCCAGAAACAAAGCGCCAGTCAGCTCAATGGAAGCACACAGATTCACCGCCACCAAAAAAATTTCGGGTAACCGCCAGTGCTGAAAAAATGATGGTGTCCATGTTCTGGGACAGCGAGGGCGTAATCCTTACCCATTGCGTTCCAAAGGGCACTACGGTAACAGGTGCATCCTACGAAAATGTTTTGAAGAACAAATTCCTTCCTGCAATGCAACAAAAACGTCCGGGAAGGGCTGCGCGTCTGCTGTTTCAGCCAGACAACGCACCCGCATATCGAGCTAACGTTACGCAACAGGTTCTTCGTGATAACAACTTTGAAGTGATTCCTCATGCTCCCTACTCACCTGACCTGGCTCCTAGTGACTTTTGGCTTTTTCCAACAATGAAAGACACTCTCCGTGGCCGCACATTCACTAGCCGTGCTGCTATTGCCTCAGCGATTTTCCAGTGGTCAAAACAGACTCCTAAAGAAGCCTTCGCCGCTGCCATGGAATCATGGCGCCAGCGTTGTGAAAAATGTGTACGTCTGCAGGGCGATTACGTCGAGAAGTAACGCCAGTTTCATCGATTTCGGGTGAGTAGTTAATTAGAAAAAAAATCGGAGGCCTTAGAACTTGAATGCACCTCGTACAGTAGGATGGATAACTTAGTGTAAGCCCTTTTCAAAAATGTACAAAAGCTGTACGTCGAGTCATCCAGTATTCGTTTGCTCTGGTCTAGAGTGCTGAAGCTGCAGCGATATATAGCCTGCTCAATGGTCTGAGCTGCGTCAAGGATGAGACTGATAAGATTTAACAACATTCTTGTTTCTTGTGACCGATAATATCCATCTGGAAATGCTAAGTTTGTTGCTACAATCCACATAAAAATCAAACCAATAGGATGGGCTCCATTCAATTTCAAATATAGCGAAGCACCAAAATTCCGGGCGAACATGGGAGTCATGTTTTCATTGTTCCGAAGAGTCGAATTAGCTCTAATAACTATGGGACTTAACATCTGAGGTCATCAGTCCCCTAGACGTAGAACTGCTTGAACGTAACTAACCTAAGGACATCACACACATCCATGCCTGAGGCAGGATTCGAAGCTGAGACCGTAGCAGCAGCGCGGTCCCGGACTGAAGTCCCTAGAACCACTCTGCCTCAACGGCCGGCCACTGAAGAGTCGCCTCGAATAACATCATGGCGAGCAGAGGCGATGCTAGAAGAGGTTCCACGGAGAGCTACTACCAATGTCACTCCCCGAACCTTCTAGTAGGTCACTTGGGGCATAACATTTGTCATAAAGTAGACGGATGTAGCACCTGAATAACCGCGGCATCGGATGAACTCGTGCAGTAAGCGGCGTGCACATCTTTCGGAGGTCATTGAACTCGTACTCACTTCCACCAACCCAGATGAGTACGAGCCGCAGTATTCTTGGGCGTGCCCGAAGCCATGCTAGAATCAGTATGTTCCGTTTTTATAGGGACGTTGAAATTGTAATGACCTGCAGCTTGTAGAACCCGTTAGCTAGTATTACCAGAAGGTTACGTGATGAATTTTCCAACAAAGAGATTGGGTTGGTGTATTTACAGTAAGAATAAACCACGAAAGAGCATCGAAATCCGTTCATAGAAAAAGTTGCAAAGAAGAGAAGTGAGAGAGAGTGGGAAATAGTAGATTCCGATGTGACAGTTATCCTGTAGATCTGATAAATCGTAGTGTCGTGTGATTTACCCTAGAGGATTTATAAGTTTCGAATCGTGAAACTGTTAATCTTGAAACTGTTACGCAATGCAAGTTACTAGCAAAGAACGAAGGTGAGATTGTAACGACGTTAAGATAATTTAGACTACCATCTTTATGTGAATATCTGAGCCCAATTTAGGTCGATCTCAGGAACAGAGCTATTTATTTAAATAACTTGGATTAATTATATGCTATTGGGTCGAAACAAAACGTTTCATACCCCCCTCTCTCTCTCTCTCTCTCTCTCTCTCTCTCTCTCTCTCTCTCTCTCTCTCTCTCTAACGTACCACTTGCCACCCAACGATCTTGCCATGTTTGATACAACGAAGCCACGTTGACTACAACGGTTCTCAATCAATCACCGATTTTATGCAACTTCGGGCCCAGCCACTACTTAGCCCGCATCTCGTGGTCGTGCGGTAGCGTTCTCGCTTCCCACGCCCGAGTTCCCGGGTTCGATTCCCGGCGGGGTCAGGGATTTTCTCTGCCTCGTGATGGCTGGGTGTTGTGTGCTGTCCTTAGGTTAGTTAGGTTTAAGTAGTTCTAAGTTCTAGGGGACTTATGACCACAGCAGTTGAGTCCCATAGTACTCAGAGCCAACCACTACTTAGGGGTGACCACCTGGGAACAGCGTGTGACGGATCGGGGACACGTAAGTTGCCGAATTAGTGCCCAAATAAAAGAACTTGCACCAGGCCTCTGACATTATTATTGTTATTATTATTATTATTATTATTATACCATTTTCCGATCCGATTGTATCCGTTTCGTTATGTCTATGCTAGTATTAAAATGCTCTTAACTTAGTAAAATAAAATTTTGCTTTTGAATTTTTATAGTTCGTATTTTCTGTAGAGTAGTAGATACCAGTTTAATTATTGGGAATTTGTTACAAAGTAAGACGAGCTGGATTAATCTTCCATCGTTAGTGTGACGGGACGATAGTAATATAAGTAATTAATATGTTGGGGGTTTTTGTGGAGATACACCAATGTATATCGTTGAGACACGATGATTATGCTTGGGAGCGCGGCTCAGTACCTCTAACAACAGAGCCTTTGCGGTGAGAATGTTTGGGGCAGAAGTTTAATCCAAATGGGCTTATCAGCTATGTCTTACCTTGCTTCAATGGGTGCGCGCGCAGAAGTGAAATTGGAGGCTACATGAGAGAGGTTAAACGCTGCTCGGAGGAAGGTGCGAAGGTGCAGCAAGAGGTGACGTCACGGCACGTCCTGTAAACAGGGCCCAACTGCTGCTGGCGTGCGGCTCGGGAGGTACGTATTTCCCCCGGGCCGTGTCGGATCAAATCCGCAGACGCGATGGAGCCCGAGCCAGTGCCGGCATATTTTCGCCCCCCTCGTCTGGAGGGCGCTATCATGTCCACTCAGGCGCTCGTTTTATTTCCTCCGAGAACTTAAAATGAGTTTTCGCTGGACGCAGCTTTAAAAACTTTGTAATTGTATCTCTGAACTTCAATTCCATGCACTTATACATTATTTTATCAAACAATTTAATCACCTTCAGGTAATGACGTACTGATTATCTATACTGTTGTATGAAGACAAGTCATTGTTTAACGCTATTACCAAAAATCTCCGAAAGTAATTGACCAGTTTACTTCAGTCTTTTACGCGATACTCTAATAAACATTCGTACAGACATAGGCTATGCATTCTCTAATATGTGCGGTATGTAAGTACATATATCCTACCGAGAAAGGTGGCGCACTGGTTAGCACACTGGACTCGCTTTCGGGAGGACGACGGTTCAAACCCGCGTCCGATTATCCTGATTTAGGGTTTTCCGTGATTTACCTAAATCGCTTCAGGCAAATGCCGCGATGATTCATTTGAAAGGGTACGGCCAACTTCCTTTCCCATCTTTCCCCAATCTGATTGGACAGTTGACCTCGCTGTTTGGTTCCCTCCCCCCAAATCAGCCAACCAACCATGTGTGCTGGATAAAGGGACAATGTTATTGGCAAAAACTCGAAGAGTCCTTAACCGATTTACTTCAGGATTCTATAAAATACCCTAACAAATTTTCCGATTTCCTAAAGGTCTTCAACTTCAAGTTGTTGGAGTTGGAACTAAAATCTCCAGAAGTAATTCACCGATTTTCTTCAAATTTCTACTCGACTTTCAGTCAAACATGGGCTACATGTTTTAAACGATATTGTATATAATACAAAATATACAAATATATATGAAGGGAAAACGTTATAACGAAAGATCTCGAAAAGTTCTTATATTTATTTCACATTTTTTCAAGATACTTCTGACAGAGATAGGGTACATATTTTCTAAAATATAAAAGGGAAACGTTGATGGCAAAACTTTCGAAAAATTCTTGACTGATTAACTTTAGATTTTTATGTGTCAGCCTAATAAACATTTGGACGGACACAGGCAGTATTTTTTTTAATATATGCAATACGTAAATATACACAAGTATATCACATATAAAAGTGGAATCTGTCACAAAAACTTTTGGAAAAGCTCTCGACCGGTTTACTTCACATTTTTGCACGATACTCTATTGAGTATTGGCCATAATCTAAATATTTTAAGTATATAGATTATATATGTAATATATAAATTGGATACGTTTTTACCGAAAATCTCGAAAACTTCTTGACCAATATTCTTCAAATTTGTAAACTATACACTAATTAATTTCGGATGGATATAGGCTACATATGTGCATATATAATATATAAATATATATGTAATATATAAAGGGGACACATTGTTACTAAAAACCTCGAAAAATTCTTGAACGATTTACTTCAAATTTTGACGCGATACATTAATAAAGTTCAGGTGGACACACATTTTTTCAAATGGTAATGTACAGGTTTGTTAAAACTGACTGTGAGAAAGAAAGTGCAGCAGTGTGCCGTGAAAACGTGCGGTTTCGTTTTCATTCTCTCAGTAAGTTTCAAATAAGATAGGAAGGCATGGAAGCGCTTAGACAAATTATTTCTCACACACACAGTCTCTCTACTTACATGTAATTTCAATCAAAAATTGTATACACAACAACGTAATGTTCTGTTTTCTACCTCGCCGTCGGTTTTACAGAAAACATGGAATTTGTATTTATGGCTTATGGACTTATGATTACTATACTACGACGGAATCTGAATCGTTCGAGACGGTGTAAGGCTACCAATTCAGACATTAAGACTATGCGAAATGCTGTCACTGAAGCTACTTTACTCACAGGTCCAGCAGTTGAAAATAACGCTTGTACACCATTTACCAATGATCCCAATCGATGTACCCATCCATTTAAGCTACTTACATTCTCAGTTAATGTTTCGTTCACAGTGACAATAAAAAAGGTTCAAGATCAGAGAGGGGTGGGAAGATGATGGACAGAGACTGGTGCGAGTGGGGGGGGGGGATGGACATGGAGGTGGGAGGAGGACATGGACAGAGAGAAGAGGGGATGGAGTCGATGATAACTGCGAACGTTCCAGGTTACTTGAACATTATGTTCGTGATGAACTGTCGTTAGAACAGTCAGTCAGTGGCAGTTAATCACAACAGAGAGAACAGTATGTGGCCTAAATTGATCAAAATCAGAATGTGTGTCCGCCTAATTTCATAATACATCCTCAGTATTATTTAATGATAAAATTTACAGTAATGATCATAACTAACTCACTGACTCACAGTCGACTCCGCTTTTTGGTACTTGATTGCGATCGCAACCAGTATTTAGCAAAACACACAACTCTATAGCTAGAACGCAAAAGTGTGTGCTTCAATGATATACGAAACCTACCTCCAACACAATGAAAACGGTATTTACGTAAGTTAATAATTATGCTGTACAGAACAAACACGGTTATTTAATGGTTAGTTAACAGATTTATTTATGGAATTATATGCTGAACAGCTCGTGTTCATGCGCGCTTATACTGCCTTCCGGTGGCGTCGAAGGCTGATTATACGCACTGCTAGTAATCCTCCCCAACTAGTATTTACGGATGCACTGCGTGGAACTCTGAGGTCCCGAGGCCGCCAAAAACTCAGAAAATGTATTACGTTATGCTGCAAGATCGTGAAGTGGTGGTATTCTTAACATATGCCAGTGGGTTTCGGTGTACATGTTTTTGGTTATGCACAGTACAATTAACTAGCGCAACTTCAGAGTTTTAAATGCCTTGTTGGAAAGATTCGATCATTATTTCTAAGTTACTTATGTCATACAATAGTTTTTCTCGGTTTTTGTCTCGTAACACCGTGTTTATGTTGCTCCAAAGCTGCGTTCGAAAGTAATCCAGAAATTGCTGTATCATGTAATCAAAATTTTTGAGCTTCATACAACGTCCAAATTAGTTGATACATACGAGGGGCGTTTGAAAAGTCCGTGCAAAAATAAAAAGTACTTACGTGTTTGGGGTAAACCGTTTTTTATTTTTCGACATAGTCTCCTTCTAGACTTACACACTTCGTCCAACGCTGTTCTAATTTGTTGATCCCTTCCGAATAATAGGAATTGTCCAAGTCTGCAAAATAGCTATTACTTGGTGCTATCACATCCTCGTTTGAATAAGATCTTTGTCCGTCTAGCCATTTCTTCAAATTGGGGAACAAACAGTAGTCCGAGGGAGCCAAGTCTGGAGAATAAGGGGGATGTGAAACGAGTTGGAATCCTATTTCCAATAATTTTACGACCACAACTGCTGTGGTGTGTGCTGTGATGGAAAAGGACTTCTTTGTGGTCCAATCGCCGGCGTTTTTGTTGTAGCTCGGTTTTCAAACGGTCAAATAACGATGAATAATATGCACCTGTAATAGTTTTACCTTTTCCAGATAGTCGAATCCTAAAACACAGTCGCCATAACCTTTCCGACCGAAGGAATGGTCTTCGCCCTTTTTTGGTGCTGGTTCTCCCTTGTAACCCATTGTTTAGATTGTTGTTTGGTCTCAAGAGTATAGTAATGTATCCACGTATCATCCACAGTGACGAAACGACGCTTAAAGTCCTGCGGATTCCTCCTGAACAGCTGCAAACCATCCTTGCAACACTTCACTAGATTCCAGGGGACTGATGACCATAGATGTTAAGTCCCATAGTGCTCAGAGCCATTTGAACCATTTTTGACCACCGTGATGTTTATCAAGCTGCTCTTTAGTCTCCTGGGGCGTTTTGCCTTTCATAAAGTAATGTTTAATCACCACACGAAATTCTTTTTCGTCCATTTTTTGACAGTCACTCAACTTCCTGATTCACACGAATGCCAAACACAAAGAAATAGACCAATATGGCTGAAACTTGGTGTGCGTTCTTTCCAAAGATGCCACTAACTAAACATGACCTCGATACGGGCCGGTGTTGCCATCTCTCAGACTTTGCACGGACTTTTCAAACGCCCCTCGTACAGTACCTTGACGCATCAAAGACTCGAAATTTTATTGGATGTATAGTGGTGTATCTTTTATATCACTTAAGGATCAGTGTGGTTCTTTGCTTCTCGTAGTTACTTACAAATGTAGTTTCTGGAGCGTTTTTGTAGGACATTTAGTGATGGAAACAATGTTGTGTCCGTCTGGTCTGACAGACAAGTAATGTTCACGTTGACGTGGAAGAACAAAGTCTATTTAACAAGACAGAATAGGTCTTCTCCAACGTGTGTTTTAGTACTGTGTAAGACTTCATTACTGGACAAACATAATTACTGCTTGAATAAGGAATAAACATTATTGAAAAGAAAGTGTATTCTCAAGTAGTGAAATAACAGTAATATTATTAGGTAGGCCATAGGGCGTGAATGAAAGCAGTCACTTCTTGAAAGAACGAATAAACATCAATATGCCTTTAGAAAGAAAATAAACACTGATAGAAAATATCAGTGCAAATATGCAGTGCACTGCGCTAGCCAAAGTTCAAGTCCTGGTATGACAGTTCAAAGTTTTGTTCGCTTAGACACTATACAAGTTAAACCCTCAAATGGATGGTGCAGTTTCAAAGCTCAAGTATGGTGAAACACAGTACAGTCTGCGGTAGAAACCAAGACAAGATATCTTACAACCCCACTAGCTGATCACTGAAATGAAACATGGCGGCATCAAAGTGAGTTCCTGATGGAATTAATGCTACTGCATTCGGCGCCTGGCTCAGCAAGCGCACTCCTCATCGAGGGTCGAACACTGGCATAAATACAGCCGTGTCACCAGGATACCGCGGAAACCACTTTCAGTCACGGAGCCCACAAGGAGAAGAGGTCTTTTGCTTTTGCATTTTGTTAGTTTTTGCTCGTTGTAGTTGTTCGTAGCGGACCTCACATGACATCCGTTGAAGTTCGTTGTGGATACCTCCACTCAGTTTTTATTTTTTATTTTTATGGAGACCAGTCAGTTCTGACCGAATACGCTGAGCTTCCGTGCCGGCAATAGGTCCGTGGAGACAGCGACGTCTATCACCGCGTGGGATGCCATCTGGTGACAGGCAGCTCGTGACCGAGTTGCGTCTCTCTGTGGGAAGGTTGGCGCGTATGAGTTACGTGACCACTTCGCTCGGATGTGTTCTTGGTTGTTAGCTGGGTAGCCACAAGGCCTGTCCATAGCACCGAATGAAAGCCTGTCCATAGCACCGAATGAAAACAAAGGGGTCCAATTGGTTGTTGAAAAAGAATTGAGTCATTCGGTTATAGCTGAACGTATCATTCATTCTTTTGACTGAAACTAGTCTATGGGACCAACCAAATGAAAACAATCGATTCAGTCGGTTGTAGTTTTACGTATACAAGGTGTTCGTAAATTCACTTTACAAACCTCTAGTACTTGTTGAGGAAAGTGAGTACATAAAATCGCTGGAATATGATGTGTGTTCGAGGGTATGATGCTTGATGATGACCAGAAACATTCCACTTATTACGACAAGAGTGAAAGACCATTGTACATGAAAAATCTTCTGCTGCGGACAATGCACATTCTGGGAGGTGACTCTCGTGGAGTGATGTAAGTGCCTTTGTCTTGTACGATTATGAAAAAGGTTTCATTGTGGAAGAGAGCCACTGTTCCGTAACAAATGGTTTTGAAGATCGCGGGTAGCAGTTTGAAGTTTGTTTCGTAAGTCTGAGAAAGGAAGAGCATCTCTAAGAGAGAGCTGTGGCTGTGCTGTAACAGCATTGCCACAAGATAACATCGATGTTGCGAGAAGAACTGTTACAAAAAAAACCTCCCAAATCTTTTGTAGGGATCAAGAAGTCCCTTAAAATATGTTCGATTGGAGGACCAACAATATTGCAAGAGAATTTAGGCCTCACTACCAAGCCATGTGTCCACTGAATACCGCATTCGCTGTCAGAGCAGCAGCAGCGGCAGGGTATGAGAGAGGGTCGCAGGACTGGTTTCGATCCGTGCTCCTGAAACTCAGTGGAAGACTCCCGAAAGGTGCGTTTATGGCTGTGCAGCTCTGCTACGTTCGTCATAAGAATAAACGTGATGTGAACAAACACAAACGCCAACCAGTGTGGCCGAGCGGTTCTAGGCGCTTGAGTCTGGAACCACGCGACCTCTACGGTCGCAGGTTCGAATCGTGCCTCGGACATGGATGTTTGTGATGTCCTTAGGTTAGTTAGGTTTAAGTTGTTCTAAGTTCTAGGGGACTGATGACCTCAGATGTTAAGTCCCATAGTGCTCAGAGTCATTTGAACCATTTTTTGAACTAGCACAAACACAATGCTTGGCCAGAAGCCGTAGCGTTGGTGTTGTTACGCTCTTGGAAGTAGGTCCTACTTGTGTATGATGATGATGATGATGATGATGATGATGATGATGAAGTCCCATACGCCTTGACAGAGCGTAGGGCACGATGCGAGAGACCGCACCGCTGTGCTAGGCAAGGTTCTAGCGGAGGTAGTTTTGCCATTGTCTTCCTCCGACCGAAAATGAGCCCGGTACCCCGTGCTCGGGAAGCGAGAACGCTACCGCGAGACCACAAGCTGCGGAAGCACCTTAAGAAAACGTTTGACGTATTAAGGGGTGACGAGACGTTACACTACTACAGACACTTTCAACAAACATTCAGTGCATTCACATAAGGCTGGAAGTGAACTGTTTGATACTTTGCATGCAAATCTGACGACTGTTTGGCCAGGCAGCCAGTGCAACGTTATTGTTGAATCTGTTGTAGCACACTCCTACTCTCAAATCTGTGACTAATAAGCTGTGAAATGACCAATAGTCATCACCCGTTGCGCCAGATCACCATACTGATACGTACATAAGTGAGAACTGTGATCTGTTAGTAAACAGAAGTGTATAGCTTGCTGCCTCATTCTCCCTACTCATTCGACAACCATCCACCCAGTGAATTCCTCTATCCCACGAACGAAGAAAAGACCCGAGAACAACAATTTCTCTCCGAAATATATAACGTCAGAACAGACTAGTAAGAATGTTGTTGGTGTAACTGATGTACACTGTTTTCAGGTGACATAAACAGAAAATATAGAGAAGCTACAGTTTGTGTTATACGTTGTCCCTTACAAACACGTCCGCAAATCAAATATGCGTATTTAGAATTACTGAAACTATTTTACGTCTGACTTTACAGCGGCAGGAGAGCTAAGTCGAAGTCGGTGAGAAACTCTCTTGTAAAATGTACCAAGTAAAAATTCGCTGTAAGAAGGCTATAAAGAATTTTTCATTTGGTTCCCGTAGGAACTTGACCAAAAATTGTCCAGGAAAAAAGTCATTTTTGTGATTAAAAAATAAATCATTAACGCTGAAAACATGATTACAGAATTATTGTAAGTCATCGTTTTCAAGTATGAAGAATGTCGGATAAAGCTACTACGTTGAAATTACTCTGTCCATCGTAATGAAATTGTTTTTGTTCGATATCCAAACATCTGTTGCTCTTATTCGCTATCAAACATTTTCGAGCGACACAATGAATAAAACATAACTAAGGAGAGTGAATTGTAAATTGCTTCAATACTACTTACATTGCAGCAAACATGAATTAATTTCGAAACGATTTCAGAATATTAGTTCTCAACTGCGATTGTGACGCAAGTAATTCCATGCTCCGTTCCAGAACTTTTGCGCATGCTATTACATCCTAAAGTTACCCAGTAAAATTTTTTTACCATTACATTGAATAATTCAATAAAACTAAGAAATCAAATTCACGCATCATAACGACTATTTTTGTTTGCGATACTTTATATAGCTTGATATTAACCTAACCTTGGATTCAAGTAGTGCGGGTGTTTTAACTTGCAGGCGTAGCGCTCCAGGCGGTGGTGTCGCGAAGCTTCGCGGCCGTCTAGTTCACTGCGCCGCTCACAGAGAGCGCAGCGGTGATGGTGCAGAAGAAAATCAATTGTAGCGGAACGAGACTGCCGATGACAATATTCTATGCCTTGCGCTTGTGCATCAAGTGACAAAACGGAATAAAAATAAATGGTGTGCATGTTTTTATCTAAAACCGAAACAAGAAGCGCGTCACATCCTCTACGAAATACATGACTAGTGAACGTCTTGTGGCAATAATATCAGCTGATGGTATCATATGGATGATATCCCGTATGATGGGATTTGAACTTATTTGTCTGTGTATGCATTTTTATGGTTAGTAGTCATTGGTCCAACCTTAATAAACTACACTAAATGCAAATACACACTGAACTTGCGATTTCAGTTATCGTGGAAGCGTAAAAATTCAGGCGTATGAATAACGATAAATTGAAACTAATGATGTTCTCTATGTCTTTCGCAGCAACGTAAACAGATAAAAAGGTGTAGGTTTGCAAACCGATTAAATTGATTTAAATTGTCAGGGTTTCGACACCATTCATCACAATCGTCCTCAGCTGTCAGTGGGTATAGCCAAGGTGTTCGCTTTATACAGGGTGTTCAAAAAAAAGTGTTCCATATTTGGAGAGGTGCTAGTATTCAACAGCAAAAAAAGTCCAGTAAACAAAGGCTCTAAAACGCATACCTTTGTCGTTTTCGCTACTGTGAAACACATCCCTTCTCTTGTAAGTTCCTTGGCATTACGAACGACCTACACTATAGAATGTAGCAAACAAATGAGGACACATTTCTCCGTTATTGTCCGTGGATACGATAACCAGTAAACATTTGATAGTGTTGTTACTGCAAACCATATTCATTGTTCTGTGTAAGCGTAACACATACATTAGTTGTAACGGAACCAGTAGGTATTTGGTAAGTTCGTGAAATGCATTTACGGAGTAATTTTATCTTTGCGTTTATCAGTTGAAGAAGTAAACCATCAGCAACGTTTTTCAATTAATGTAAGGACATAATTATTGGCGATAACTAATAGAACATTATGTGCTGACAAACCGGTTGATTGGTCCAAAGTATCTTCATTTCCTATCGAGCAACTTGACGGTCCGGCTGGAGGAGGTACCATTCCAAAAACGGCTGCGAAATGTCCCAGAACCCCTTTACATAGACATTTAATGTCAGTGGATTGAACAGGAGGTCCACTATGTTGGCCTGTTCATTCCCCAACCTTAATCCATTGGATTTTTGGTTGAGGGGACACTTGAAATCTTTGGTGTATGCAAGCCCCATTAATGGTGTACGAACACGGAGGAACGTGTCATCAATGTCCGCCTGTGGATCCGTGACCTGTCTGGAGCTTTGCAATATGTGCGCGATATCCAAAAAAAAGAGCTGGCAGTAGAAGAGATGTGTTTCACAGTAGGAAGATTAACCCGTGCTCTTAAATGTATGCATTTTAGTGCCAATTTTTACTGATCATTTTTAATTACTTTGGCCCATACTATCATGTGGTAAAATATGAAATATATGTTTTGTTTGCCACCCTCTATATGTGAACTGCAGCGTCCAAAACGTTCCAGATGTGGACTGAATTAACGCATGATTGCAACGCCATGCTCCATTATGCAAATTGTTGCGTTTGTATTCGTTGAGCTGTTATTTTCATATAACTTTTCTGCATATATAATATATAACAATATTCAAATCCTTGTGTAACATACAGTGGATACCAATTATTTCATATTTAAGAGTGCCAAAGGCGAAGTAGAATGTAAAAGTTGTTTCAGTCTTACACTGACTGAAAAATAAATATGGAAAATGATGCTGGAAACAAAAGTGGCAAGTATATTACAGTTCGGGAGTGGACTTCCAGTAAGAGAGGCAGGTTCTGGAAAACAAGAACTGTTGTTCCACATAATCAGGTGACGTATGTTCAAATTCGGAAATGTCCCTCTGGAAACGGTGTACCATTTTCATTAGTTGTTCCGAACCAGAATAGGTGATATACCTGCTGCTCACTATTTCGTTTAGTTCACACTTGCGGGAATCTATATCTTTGTTTAAGAATTAGAACATCAAACATTCCTTTATGTGAATGTTTAACTAAATAATTGTTTCACTTGAACTGTTAAATGTTGTCAGGGCGTAGAGCGATAAAGTTCCTTGGTAGACCTGGAAAGAAGACCACCAGTACAACTCATTTAGGAGCTTAGGCAGTATTTCGCAGTTTATTATTTATGGAACTTTTCCCATCCTGCTTTTAGGCGTTCTTTGTTCTGTACGCATCTGACATGAATTCTTGCCTAAGCTTAAAGTACGTTCAGTCAACAATCATAGTTCCCAAAGAGAAAACAGAAGTAGTTACGAAACAAGTCCGTTATGCCGACTGAAATTTTGACTCTAACTTAACGGCACTCTCTCGTTAACTAAGTGCATAAATGTCAGATTACCAATCCAAAGATTCCAAGTGCAATCGTCAGGTTGATCGAGTACTTTTTGTGTCACTCGTCACCTCTGGCAATGATACCTACAATATATCAAAATACCTAGTTGCACAAGGCCTTAGCTCAGTCCACAGCCCGTAACAAGGCAAGGGCATGTCACGTGTAATTGGGTCATGCTTGGCACAGTAATCCTGATAACAGTTTTATATTTTTCCTAAGTGACTTCAGATGAAACCTGGGCTATTTGTTCAACAGGTCCGCTCCAGATTCTTTTTTTCATGTTTTCCTAATACGATACGATACCTCCACAGTGATCTCGCAGGCTATGGTAATGCATAGCGAAGCTTGTATTTTGAAGGCTAGCAGCACATTTCGCAGCTACACTATGAACTTTTACAATGCCTGCATCGTTTCTTGTCGCGTTGGTAGTAAAATAACAACACGGGTGTAGCCTCAAACTTTGGACTCGGTGAAACCGTAGAAAATATGCGCTAATTAGTTAGGATTACACAGAACGACAAGAAAATATAAAAGCGTGTGTAGGTAAGTGACACTATGCTCACTATGAAAGGGGAAAAAGTTATTCCACTGAAAGATACGAAAAAACGTGAGAGTAGGAAGCAGCATAATTAAGTGTAGAGTGCAAATAGAAAACGTTCTAAGTACCGCTTTTTCACAAAACGCATTTGCAGTGCTGTTATATTCCCAGTTCTCTGTTGCATTACCCTAGACTTGTTCTATGTGCCAAATCATTGAGAAAATGTTGAAAACATACATTACTAGACGGCACTGTCTTTGCCCCAAACAGTGCATCCCTCTGGAGTTCCAAGAGCCATGAATGACAGTCTCTCTATTTGATGCTTAGTTTGTGTGGTAAGCAGTGTGCATATAAGCCTTTTTTGTATGAGTAAAATATGTTTGTAATGGGAGGAGATAATTTGATTTCAAAAAGAGTAAAAAAGTTGAGAAGAAAGATAATTAACGTCTTTGTTCCACAATATTCACAAAATCTTTTTGAGTCAGCTTAAATCCAAAGCATGCAGTTGACTTATTTGATTTTAAGGATGCTTCTGGAACGTTGTTGTCAATGCAGGCGTGTCAAATCTCCAAATTCGATATAATCAAAGTGTTTCATACTCATCCATCTCAAATAGCTATTTAAAATTCTTATACTGAAACAGAAGAATGGAAAAATGCCGTACCTCATCTGGAAGACCAACCATGTTTATCAGTTGCAAAACAGAAAGATCTCTCCACGGTGTTACCACTACTTCCTCAATAGCACAGGGAGTTCTACAGTAAACTTCTCCGCATATGACCCCAAGAATGGAATTTGAAAGAAACAGAAGTTATTACTGAGAGATTTTTTCTTGAATTTAATTTTGTTATTCTCTTGTAAAAAATTAAAAAGGTATGAGAAACGGTTTTTGTTGGCTACAGTTCTAATACCTAAATTACTACTTAAACTTGAAACAAAAACTTTATTGTCGGCATTTAGAAGCAGTCCGATTCCTGGTATGGCACCTAGAACGGTCTTAATAAATCATTTAATTTCTAATTCGTCTCATTATTTTTGCAGTGACGACGTGAGCAGCATAATTTTGAAGTAGCAAAATACTTTCTCCGTTTTTTCGATAAAAATAAGTTATATTTAAAAGAAAATTATGTATTGTTTTTTGATTCTGATACCAAATGTGTGATTTGGCACTCGGAACGTTTGACATTTACACTCTTCAACTATGCTATTTTATTTTTGTTACCTAAGACACGATAAAATAGATTCACTCTTTTTCTTCACAACAAGTAAAGTGGTCGAAGTTGAGTTGCAGTCAAATCTAAGTAATGCAGAACACGCCAATACCCGAAGTTTTAATGAACTTTTCAACGCCCATTATTGCAGAGTTATAAGACAGAAACAAGAACATGCGAAAGTTTGTGTAAAATGCATCACCGTAAAATAAGTGTCTCACAGAAATTTTTATGTAATCCAATAAAGTATCAACAGTGAAAGTAGAGGACCAAATTACCGACGAACCATAGTGTAGAGAATATGTTCAGTCGCCGCCAAGTAAGGCGAGATCGGCATTGTCCTACCGGCATGTATTCGTGACTGCAGTTTTATTTGTTTACATGACGTCAAGATCATCAGCGTTCACACAAAAATCTTTGAAGACGAGACGAACGGGGTTAAATATGGTAAAAAGGTTAACAAATCTAGCTCACACACACACACACACACACACACAAACACACACACACACACACACACACACACACACACACACACACACACACAAACGAAAATAATGCGATCTTACAACTCTAGAAAGTATTGAGGAAAAAATCGATTCGTTAGAGAAGTACAATCTAACATTATACAGCAGGAAACATAGCTGTTTGATTACTATACTTGAAACCGATGAACCTACTACTCTGAAGCGCTATAGGTACTTTAGCCTAGAAGTGTATGCTAGAGAGCTTACGAAAATTAGTTGGCGCACCGTGCAAGACGCACACTTTTCACTCGATGGTGTCTCAGATGGCTTCGGTAGTACTGAGAATAGCTGGTCTTGAGAGACCACATAAGCATTGTTTTATCCGTAGTGCGCCCATCGAAACAATGTGTCATTACGAAAGCGATGGACTTGTGGATGTTCTTGCTGAAGATGTAGGTCCTCTGCAAGGTCTCTTAGGGTAACAGACGGACGCACGGAATCGAGCGGTAGGGTCCCCTATCGTTTGCTAGTGAGACACAATGTACGGTATATCAGGGGCCCTGTTTAATCTATGTAAAGTTGAGAATACATGTTGACGTCTAACATCTCAATCACGTCACACACCGAAATAGTCGATTCGCTGTGACAGTGAGTAGCCATCTTCGTCCACCACAGCTGTGAGGGGCACCAAGCTGTGTTGGACGAAACCGACTGGCCACCTTCACAACAGCCACCCCAACGGACAACTTTTTCGCTTCTACAGTCACCCATCTCGCTAAAGCGCATCGTATTTCGTGGTTGGAAATATTTTTTGCGGAGGTTTATACTATCCACACATCACGCGTACTGAAGTGAAGGTCTTTGTTCCTTCTGACGCATAACGTGCCACAGTCGTCCATCTGACGCATAACGTGCCACAGTCGTGGTGACCGACTGTCGTTGAAGCATGCCGAGGGCTTACTTATTATACAAGATTGGCTACGTTGTTAATCCTCCAGCTGTGTAATTTCAGAATCACCAAAGAAAGCCTGAAGCATTAGGTATGACGTAGGGGGCACATGTAGCAAATCGAGTGCTACGGACGACATGGCAAACTTGAGAACCCCCTCCCCTCTTCATACTCTGTCACCTTCCATACGTTATGTCTGGCTCAAGTGGCAGTTTGTGCTGCCCTCAATACGTTTAGTTGAAACGTTGTATCTTGTAGAGGCGCAAACCGTCACACTGTGAGTTAGCTTGCCAGGCCGCTCATCGATACGGGCTGCCAGATTGCAGTTACCACTGCACGCTTAGGCACGAATGCAGTATAATGGGTGTAGGTGAAATTGCAGTGGGAAGCATCGTAAAGCACTTCATTCTGAAACTCGACACAGCATCGAAGGGCGTCCATGGAACTATGTTACCCAGAGGCGTCTGCGGTTTCTGGACATCGCAAATATTCGTAGTAGTAATTGTACCATCTGTCACGCCCGCATATTGGTGCCCCTTTATTGCCTTGTTGCTTGGTCAAGTCAGCGCTGGAAGAAGCTGTAGAGTCAAGCGTTTTGCCCTTTCGGACAAGATGAGGGTCGCACAGTGCTGTGAACGTACTTCTTGATCAAGTATCTGCTCGTCGCTGCATACAACATCCCTTTATCCGCCACATGACAGTCCCATTTCCTGGAGACCAATCATTCCGCCTCAAAAACAAGCCGTGTAATGATGTTGCTACTTTTGAATTCGACAATACATGCTAACGGTTGCTTTCACGTTTCCACGTGAGCTGTTTACTCTCTGAACTTTGGATTAACACAGACTTTTACTGCATCGCAAGAGAGACGAAGAATGGCATCTTTATTCCCGCCACTGCTTTCTGATTGTAATCACTCACAGTTAGTACACTGTTCTGCAAGTCCTACACGTAAGATTCGTTCCGACCATTCTTTCTGCGCGTTGCTGATTTCGGAAACGTCCATGTCTAAGTACACACCCATCAGCACATAACGTTATCACATCGATTTTCTCCTGTAAATCACAGTGGACAATAACAGAAGACAAAACGCATACGCATGGTCAAGTGAAGAACTCAGCAGGGAAGGCAGCTTCCCAGCTTGGGACAGCAGTAAAAGGGCACTTGAATGTTTTCCAGTATAAGGGAGCAGGTGGTGTCCGGTGAGGACAGTAAAAACGGCTCTCTGCGAGCTAAGCGCGCCGCTAATCAAATTCAGGGTCATAAAACAGGGTGAGCGCCACCTATCCGTTGGCCGAAAGCGAAAACGAGAACAGAAGCAGCGCATGCGGCGGCGTTACAGTCCAGACAAGCGGTCACACAAGGACAGATAAGCTCTGCAGATTATAAACTTTTAGACCCCTCAAGATGTGAACTAAAAAGACTAGCCGTGTGGGACGACTTTAGAAAAACAAAACTGATATTCTGAAGTACCCTAACAATGTGTTACACCTTGTTCCACACACATGCGATTCGGTTCGATTCCTTTTTGGTTGCAACCGAAACCGAATGAAACACTTTCACACTGCATGCTTCTCACACGGTTCATATTACGTTTTGTGTTCTCTTCCGTGCACAGGCTCTGTAGTTGGAAGATTAATTCGCAACTGAAGTCGATTCATTGACTTGTCATTTTTCTAAAACCTGATGTACCTTAATAATTATAACAGAAAATGGTACACTGTGTTATAATTTCATGTGTATTTTAAATAAATGTGATAGGTTATATCCCTGATAATCAGATCATTTCCTTTTAAATTTCCTCGAAATGAGTTCATCTCAAAATGAGTTCACCAACAGTCATACTTTACTATGTCTCTTAATCAACAAAAATGAAATTTTCACTACCTACTCAATTCCATTTTTTAGTGACGTCAAATTCATCAAATTCGTTGAAAATATCAACACAAACGTCTTGCCTTGCTTCCTGCGTGTTAAATTTATCCTTACATTTTTCACAAGTTCTGTCCCAGAGCGCTCGTTTAGAATGTGTTGCAGAAATCAACCGATCCACATCGCCATGTGGTAAAACGCTCACTTTAGCTAAAAAATTGCTACGACAGCTTTCTGAAAACAATAGTAAGAGATCATTTATAAAGAGATTGATTCACCATCGGTTTAAAAGCGAAACTGAACCTTGTGCGTGAGTGATTGCTTTTTGTTCCCTCGACATGAGTTCGAACCTTACAGAAACTTGATGAAAGCTGTTCGTGTCGAGGGAGTATACGGTGCCCATCTTTTTCTGTTAGGTACCGAACAGGATCCAAAGCACCACTTCACACTTGCCGGCGGACCGGAAAAGTACGGATAAGGCCTGTTTCACCCGTATGCGGTTCCATTCCATTCGATTCAATTCGGTTCGGTTCGGTTCGGTTCGTTTTCAGTTGCAACCGAAAACGAATGAAACCCTTTCGCACATACTCGATCCTCACACGGTTCATATTAGATTTTGTGATTTCTTCCGTACACAGGTTCAGTAATGATCATGGAGAGAAGTCAATTTGCCGGCCGGTGTGGCCGTGCGGTTTTAAGCGCGTCAGTTTGGAACCGCGTGACCGCTACGGTCGCAGGTTCGAATCCTGCCTCGGGCATGGATGTGTGTGATGTCCTTAGATTAGTTAGGTTTAAGTAGTTCTCAGTTCTAGGGGATTGATGACCACAGTAGTTAAGTCCCATAGTGCTCAGAGCCATTTGAACCATTTTTTTAGAAGTCAATTTGTTGTCATGTTGTTTCTCTATAGAGGAATAAAAAAAACAGAGGAGGAATGTTAGAATTCATTGGGAGCACTCTCTCATTATTTTGTGTGAGGAAGTTGGAGCATTTTACATTATTTTCCCGAAGCTGCGAGTGCACGAAGACTTTTTTTTAATTAGTTCAGGATGTCAGGTTGCTGAATTATATGTGAAACTGAAGGACCGTCTTCAACGCCAAGATACATTTATGATGGACTGTATTCAACCAATTCAGATGCTGGCCGTAACTTTGAGGTAAGACAGTACAATTAGCACAATTTTTTGAAAGTCTCTTTTTCATTTAGATTTTAATATAAAACTGAAATAACATAAGTTTACAAATAAGAGGTCAGAGTAAATACAAGGGAAAGCGAAGTTAAGTGATGTTTCACAAATTGTGAAACGCTTATTCTGAGTTGTCATCGGAAGAAGAACTGTGACGACAGTTCGGCCCAAGGTTGTGAGAGTCCTCGTATAAGTGAACAGCGAACACTTGTGAATGAATTGGCTTTAGGTAGGCTGACGCAATGTGCTACGTATTTGGCTGGCTCTGTACAGATTGATTAGTGACCATCGGTGGGGTAGCAGATGAAGAGGCCATCGGTAGAATACTAGATGGAGAGGCATATGGCGTATTGGATATAGACAGAAGATGATGCTTCCGTTGCTTGCTTTTCTTTACTAGTTTCAGCACCTCCATTTGAAAATGAAGTGTGTCAAACTCATCGAAGTCGTCAAGAGAAGGGAGTAATCCTTTAAAAAACGAAGGTGCCGATTTGGTGTTTCCTTCAGGGCTGCGATAATTTCTAATTCAACAGAATCCATTTTCCAGTTTTTTTATGCAGGTTGTTCGAAAGACGATTCAAGTTTTTCAGCTGCCGCAGCATAACGTGGTACGCTTGTAACTGACTGTATAGGATTCTCATCATTTTCAACATTTACATTCGCAGCACCAGTATCATTATCATTAATATTTTGTGAATGAGTGTCATCTGTTTCATTTCTTCAAATATATTGTTCACAGATGTATAAATGTAGGATTTTGCTTTTGACGCCCATGCTCCCGATTTCTCCTTAGTTTTGTAAATTGGTTTTCGGTACGAGTCTCTCACTTGCGTCCACTTTTTCACAACGTGTTTACATGAAAAAAATTATTTTACTAATCACAAGACCTGTCAATCTCTCGTTCGTGTTTTTTTTTTGTAACAACTTGCGTTACAACATTTTAATTAATTTTTATATAGTGGTTTTGCTGATCTGTTTTAGGTATTTGGCAAGTGGTCGCAGTTTCTCAGGTTTGCATTACGCTTATCTCCTCGGGATTTCAAATCAAATCAAATGGCTCTGAGTTAGAACTTAGAACTAGTTAAACCTAACTAACCTAAGGACATCACACACATCCTTGCCCGAGGCAGGATTCGAACCTGCGACCGTAGCGTTCGCGCGGTTCCTGACTGAAGCGCCTAGAACCGGTCGGCCACACCGGCCGGGTAGCAAGATCGTCAAAGAGGTTTATTGTGCAATGTGGACGGTGTTATGATTGCAATGCATTCTTGCTCCAGGTAAAGAAAATGGGAATCAACTGCCCAGAAATTTGTAACCAACGCTAATTTCCCGAACTGCTTGGGCGCCATTGATGGGAAAAAACTGTAAGGATCGTCGACTTTCTCAACTTGATGCGTATCAACTATAAAGGATATTCGTCTATAGTTTTGATGGCAGTATCTGATGCAGAATACCGATTTTTTTACGCTAATATTGGAGTGTATAAGAGGGACTGTGATTCCAACATTTTTTAGGACTGTCAACTGTGGCGATCTGCCATCAATGGCACCTTAGACCTACCCGAGGGCAAGTGTTTTCCAGGCACACAGAACGCCAAAATTCCTCATTACCTCATTGGAGATTTTGCTTTTGGCTTACATAAGCATCTCCTCAAACCGTACAGTGGAAATAGTTTGACGGTAGCGAAAAGAATCTGCAACTATCGTGTGTGCAGAGCGCGCACAGGTGGAATGCACTTTTGGAATACCTAGCAACAAATGGAGGATCTTTCATCGCGCATTAACTTGGATTCTGACTATGCTACGGATATGGTGAAAGCTTGTGTAGTTCTGCACAATTTCGTACGAGACTGACATGGTTTTGAGATGGAACACACGCTGTCCATCTCGGGTTTTGAAGATGTACCCTCTGAATAAATGAGGAGAAATCGGGCAACAATGTTAGTAAGACATGTAAGAGATGTGTAGAAAGATTCCTTCATGACTGTGGGTTCAATGAGTTGACAATTTTTTTAAATCTGATTTACCTTAATATTTATGACAAAAATTACGTACTGTATTGTAATCTGGTATGCATTTTAAATAACTGCCACTGGCTATTTTCTTAATTGTCGAGTCATTTCGTTTTAAATGTTCTCAAACTCGCCGTGAGTTTACCAACTGCCCCAATGTGCTACGTCTCTATTCGACAAAAATGAATTCTTCATTACTCACCCAATTCCGTATTTCTAGTGACGTCAGATTCATCCAAGTCGTTAAAAATTTCAACACAAACGTCTTCCCATGCTTCCTGAGTCTTAAATTTATCCTTATATTTTACACAAGTTTTGTACTACAGCACTGGTTTGGATTGCACTGTATTACTCAGCCGATCCACATCAACATCTGGTAAATCTCTCACTTTATCAGAAAAACTGCAACAAAACTGTAAAAAAATGATAATAACAGATAATTTTTTAAGACATCCACTCACTATCAGGTTAAAGCACAAACTGAACCGTGCATGTGTGAACGCCTTTATTGTTTTCTGTTCCTTGGAGATGAGTTCTTACCTTACAGAAATCTGATGAAACCTAGTCGGGTCCATGGAGTACTCGGTGCTATACTGTTTCTTTTAGGCACCGAATAGAAACCGAAGCACTGTTTCACACTTATCGGTAGCGACCAAAAATGAACCAAATGGACCACATACGTATGAAACAGGCCTAACGAACCGAACCGGAGGAAACCGCATACATTCGAAACAGAGCTTAGAGAGTTTCAGTTTTTGTTAACGGGTTAGAAACACACTTAGTCAAAGACAAGTGGACAAAGGCAACACACTTGTCATTATCAGAGAGAATGATTATATTAATAAAACTACATTTTTTAACGAAAATGGGATTTCTGAAACAGCAAAACATTCCACTGTGAATTCCAAACAAAGGTTAGAAAGCTAACAGATAACAAAAAATTTTTGTTTATCCAAAGAGAGAGTGAATACTTAAAAGTGATGCATACACAATTGCCTGCGCTGAGAGCTCAACCAAAATAGCGTAAGATAGATATTCCGACTACACCTATTGTAAATTACATCACTGTCCATCCTGCAAACTAAATAAAAAGTTGAATTATGTATTACGGATGGTATACATATACGAACAATTATTATCTCAAAAACAGTTGCGAATTAGACCATGCAAGTCAATGTGCCCTCGCCGGGTCTCATCGCTACACTGGTATGCCTGCAAGAGAAGTAATGACTGGGGTGGCACTACAAGCGTGTGTACGTTGCCATAGCGAACGTTGGTGTCCTGCTCAACGTGATCTTTACTTGGCTGTAAGGATCATCTGTGCTAGACATTCTGACAATGTGTGCGTCAAATAGTAGTTTGGTAAAGCGCACTACAGAGGGCACAGTTTAATAACCTGGTTGCCACTATCGGCCTTTTAACAGTTTTTTAAACGTTGTAATATGTGTTTGTGGATTTTAATCAATTTTTATCATGTTTGCATTTACTGTATGACGATTTTCTGTTTGTACACACGCTGTTTTTGAATTTTAATTGCTTTTGTCACGTATCACAAGGGGAGAGGGTGGAACTTCCCCTTTGCTAGCTACCAGGTCATACTGAATAGTAGTGTGTCAGAATTTTTTAGGTGAAAAGTCTTAAAGCTTTTTAAAATAAAACAAGCGCTATTAACATTTTACATCCTTATTCTTTAGGTCCACATATTTATCTCTCGACGAAGTCACCCTGGTGACAAAGACATTTCTCCCAGTGAGAGACCTGCTTGTTGATACTGTCACTGTAGAATGTTGGACTTTGTTGATGGACCCACCACCTCACCTCTGCTTGCATCGCTTCATCACTGTCGAAGTTAAGTCCTCGAAGTTGTTCTTTAAGTTTTGGAAACAGATGAAAATCGGATGGGACCAAGTTGGTACTGTACGGAGGGTGATCGATGACAGTGGACCCAGGACATCACATTGTTGCAGGTGTCGCACCGTTCGTGTGTGGTCAGGCACTGTCATGCTAATGGAGACGGAGTTCCATGTGTTGACGAACTCTTCCAACTCGAAATTCGATTACAGCGCACAGTTTCTGGCGCATCAACGTATTTGTAACATTACACATTGTCGTGTTACGTGCTACAATCCGGAGTCTTCTTGTGGCAGAGGGCAGCAAGTAAGTAGATATGAGGAATACAGATGTAAATGTTAATAAAGCTTGTTTTATTTACAAAGGTTTAAACTTCCCACATGAAAAATTCTGAGGCATTACTTTTCAGCACGCCCTCGTTGTTATCAGATGGTGAGAAGTACCACTTGATGCTCACGACAGCTCCTGTACTGCCTCCTCAAGTCATGTGGTAACACACTATTTTATTTCGTAACTATGTTTCTTTTGAGTTAAATTTTAAGGTGAACAAGGTTTGTCTTAATGGCCTATTACGCTATACATTTCTGAGCCTGTGGTCTGAAGAGGGTTGTATAGATCGAAATCGGTTGGCGGAATTAAAAATAAATACATTACTGCAGTTTGTACTATTTCTTAAAACTAAGTTAATTGTTATGCAAATTCACAGTGTCATAAAATAAGCATTAAGCTATTTCAGAACTATCTGTATGCGGTCTGCACACTTCTCTGTGAAAGAGAAGCTTTGTCGTGACACTGAACGTCGATAAATGATGAAAACTTATCGTTATCGTGTATTTAAAAAGTGTACTGATTTTTAATACAGGGGTAATAATATGTTTTGATGATCTGTTAAGAGATAGTCGCACTGGCCCAATTTCGATTACATTGCCCCAAAGCATAGCCCCAACGAGTGAAGCAATATCACAGACTTTACCAATAAGTTAGTCTCTCTCTCTCTCTCTCTCTCTCTCTCTCTCTCTCTCTCTCTCTCTCTGTGTGTGTGTGTGTGTGTGTGTGTGTGTGTGTGTGTGTGTGTGTGTGTGTGTGTGTCTTTCTCTCTCAGTTTAATATTCAGAAGTACAGGATAGATATCAGCTTCTCATTGGACTGTGCTTCACAGGAGCACAGAAGGGTAGAAGACTGAAAGGTGATTGTCTACGTTCCTGCAGTGAATGCCAAGCAATTCACTTTGTAAGTTATGGCAGAATATGGTTTTATTAACACAATTATTGTTTCTCTTTTCTCTTGTCAATATTTTTTTGTTTCTTTTTTTTTTAATGTAAGGAATATTACTTTCGGAATAATGTATAAATGCCTCACAGAATGACATAATCAAAAAGAAGGTTTTGATTTTTATTATTTTTGGGAGGTGTGAGCTGCGTAGTTCTGTGCAGTTACGTAGGGACAGAAAACGTATGTGTTAACGCAGGTTCAGAGAAAGGAGAAAGTAAAAACAGCGAATGTATTACACCTCGGTCAGTAAGTTCCAGAAATGTTGCCTACATTGTTTTAAATGTTTGGTTTGTATAATAATTTATACACACAATGTTAATGGGAATATGAAGTTCAGGCAGCCGGATAATTAAACATTTTATCATTTCTAGCCGATATCAGTAGCCTGAAAAGTGATGATCACTTGTCCACGTGGAAAGGATAACGGTAGTGATTTTGAAGTTCAAAATAAAATAAACCAGCGAATGTTAAACTTAACTGTATAATATAATAATTTAGTTTGTATAAACATACTGCCACTGACTGAAACCAAAATCGTGTTTTGCAGATTCAACAACCGCTAGGCTTTACTTTCGTATGAAACTTCCTCACGCTTCCGTACCTCGTAGGACTAAAGCTTATACGAAGCAACAGTGATATTTGATGTGATTTAATTGTTGGCGCTCTTAGTTAGCTGAGCTGACGGTATAGTACTTAACTACTGTACAGAGACAGGGACGCGGGATTAAGCGGAAGTGGCAAACAAGCCGCTAAATTAGCTTCGACAAAATAACAATCTTTTATGTTAAATATCAAGCATTTTCATATTGGAATGAAAGCAAGTAACGTTTGGTGGTGGTATCCATTGAAATAGGGGACGTTAAGCCTTTGTTGGCGCTACTTGGTAAGAAGTATAGCAATGAAATTTACTGTCTCCTCCTTCTCGTCTCTATAGTCATCCCTAACGACTCAAACTAAATACTGCCTTGCATAAGCGTTTATTGCAGTCTTCCAGACGGCTCAGCTTTACAATAATTAGTGATTAATATCGTGGACTCGCATCTGGCGTTTCGAATGGAAAGGGTTCGCATCTTCGCTGTGATGTTTTGATTTAAATTTACTTATTTCGCTTGTGGTGAATAATTATAGCCGCCACTCGCTCTCTTTCGGTTGATTATATCGGTACAGTTTTATTATATTTTACCGCATTGCCCATACTGTACATGGCGCATTAAAAAATAAAATATTCGTGGTACTTTTTTGTATTTACGACACAGTTTACGTCAGTCACTCACCTTTCTGCGGGACATAGGCTGTAACTATTGGCTGCCCACATTGCAACAGATCGTAGCTTACGTAGGTAGCAATGGCTGGTTCTATAGTACTGACGAATTCCGCATTACGTATCACGTATTCAAAAATAAGTTTACATTCGAGGGGAGTCTGAAAATCCTTCAATGGAAATAACAAATTGCGCCTCACATTCGACAATTGTTAATTTACGTTCTTGGTCAGAACTAATTAGTGATTGTGCATTACTGTACGAGTACGTTTAGAATATTGTTGCGTCCTGGCAATGCAATGAAGATTATAGATACAGTCTTCGTACTGTCCGTAAACAGGTTTGTTCACAAGAAGCGTAACTCAGTTAGGTGATGTTAAGAAAGTTTCTCAGTGATACAGTCAGAAACATCTTGATAATAATTCAGATTCGTGTGCACTTAAACATTGTGAGCAAACAACACTTTCCATACTTTAGCGAATACAGGGCAATTCTGTAAAAATAATTTCGTCCTATTTCTCACATTATACAAACCACATTGCAATAAAGCACTTGCGGAAGTTTAGTATTTCATCCATCCTCAGACACTAGTAGAATATAATGAAATAATAAGCAACCAGTTGCATAAAAGAAATTTAATTTCCTTACCAGTTTCGGGCACTTAGCGCCCTTCTTCAGAAGGTTACACCTGTCACATTATTTGTGAGTGTCATGTCCATGGCATTTTGCTGTACGCATCTTATTGTTGACACTGAAGAAGGCCACTCAGTGTCCGATGCCGGTAAAGAAATTACATTTCTTTTTATGTAGCTGGTTGCTTATTATTTCGTTATAATAATGGAAATATTACCACTATCCGTATAACGTGATTTCCATTGCTATGCGACATCCTCCGATTGCTCACGACACATGCTGACTGCCTCGTGTCCGACACGGTGACACTGACGAGCTCTGGCGAGCTTCAGATCAGATTACAACCTTCGACGCGCTACCTAAATGTTCAAATATTCCGTGACATGGATTGACAGTACGCTCACACTCCACCATCGATTCTCTACCTCATCGACGTCCTATGGAACAAGTAAAGACTGGCAGAATCTATAACATTAACTGTGTTGGTCACGGTGCATTATAGTTGCCGTTACTTAAAATCTAGTCCAAAGTGAAAGTAATTTCGCCGTGTTAACATCGTGCTTCCGTAGTTTTATTTACAATATTTCTAATAGTATTTCACTTAGAAAACACTGTGCGTTGTACCCGTCACCAAACACCTTGGGGCAAGTGCTCTCAAGTACTCAGTATCCTTCGTAACGTTTGTCGATGCTGTTTTATATGCACGATTCACTACTTACTGTAAATGTCCAACTTGGAGCTGAAAGTCATTAGTCCATTAATTGCTAGGACCTTACCAATGCCGTCTGTTGTTTCTTTCTTTTTTTTTCTTTTCATCTTGTGTGTGTGTGTGTGTGTGTGTGTGTGTGTGTGTACGTTAGTGAGAGAGAGAAGTAACTCATTTTTTCTGATTGTCAGTATGAGACAAGTTTTGTTATTGAGCAGCAGTAGGATGTTGTCTTGCGCTTAAAGGGAAAGACGTTACAAAACTTTGTTGTATCTGATGCAGAGCTGCATGCAGCAGAGTTTTATCCACATTAAATGAAAATTCTTTCAAGGAGTCTTCATGAATATCGCCGTTAAATATGAAATAAAAATTGATCCCACATTTTACAATACCTGTGAGCTCCGCCACGAGATGTGCAAGTTCAAACAACAGTTACAACTTTTAACCCCATCTTGAGTTTCCATTTCTCCTGCATATATCTCCGTGAAATACTAGCAATGCTCAGAAATAAGCGCTGCTTATGAACGCTTTGAATTTCATGAAATAGCCGCTTGTGACCTTTCCAGTGTCGTAATATCTGAATATTATATCTGGAAAATGAGCACCTTTGTAGTTATGAGAGAGGCTATTACATTCCGGAAAATTTAAATTTTCTTTACGTTTTCCGAATGAAACATTACTCTTTTAGGGTGGACGTTTAAGAAACATTTGTAGTGAATACAGGCTGAAAGACGTCAAAAGAAGCCGGGATGAGCAGGTGGATAACAGAGAAATATATTGAGCTTGCGACATCCCGGACTGTGCAGCCAAAAAAGGCTCTGATGTGTCGCAAATGCTGCTCATAAGAATTGTTATACTCAGTAGATGCACTTGTCCAAGATCTTCTCTGTCTTACTTGAATTTATAAAAAGTTTTCAGTTTGCCTGTTTTTAATTAATCAGCTCACTCGTTCCTCTTTGCCCATCGTAATATTTCCTCCGTTTATTTCAACATCTGGATACCTCAGATTCCATCGATGCGATGGAACACTACTTCATTGTGGCTGTGTTTTCCTTCTGGTGACTCTCAGACTTGCATTCAGTTAATATGAGTTGTCATAAATTTTTTTGGGGTGACCTAGAGTGTACTGTAATGCAGTTAGACAAAGGGCTCGAATATGCGTTTTCCAGATGTATGCTGTTCGTTAAAGCTAAGCCAAAACCATTTAAATTGAACTCGGTATCTGAAATATTAAATCTCTATACGGTAGTAGTAAGTTGTGAGACGAAGGTAAAAACTATCAAAACAATGAGTGAATGATAAGTGTAATTTCAAGAAGTATTGAAAAAATGAATACTTTCAAGAAACATTGACTTTTATTGATATTTAACATCTGCAGTTTTGCAGGTGTATCTTTATATCTATCAAGCTGTTCATTTAGCAACAATGGGTGTTATCAGGTCCAGAAAACTCCTCACGTATGAATGCCTTCGAATTTATTCACACAGCAATAGTGAATTTTACAAGAACCACATGCGTTTTGAAAGAATTTATTCACACAACAATAATGAATTTTACAAGAACCACATGCGTTTTGAAAGCTGTGTTTCGATTTGTTTTAGTGAGTGAAAGTGAATACTGTAGGTGACAAATTCAATTGCAAGAAAGCATAGATAAATCTAGCTGCGAGAATCTTAAAAAAATCATACCCTGCCTGAAACTTATTGGATCTCAAAATCTGACTATGAACGTTGATAAAAGAAAACTGATTACTTTGAAAGTAAAATTGATCCTTATGAAATTTAACTAAAGAAAAAATCTGTTCCCTACACAATTCGTCTTACTTGGGTGCAAACTGCTCTCGTAGGTACAGCGCTTCTCGATGACAGAGTTGCAAACTAGAGAGAGATGCAGAGGGTTAGTGCTTACTCTAAAAAATTTGCAATCCTTCTTGGTTCATAGTTTTTTGATAATAGTTTTTAAATAATTGAAAATCAATTGACTCTTAGTATGTGGACAATTATTCTGGCTTAAATGAACTGAATTCCAATGTCATTTCCTTAAACCTAATAATATCTAATGAAACTCCAAAAATACGTAAGCTTTCGCTGAAATCACAGTCCAAAAATCCAAGAATTACAAAAACTGAGTTTATAAAGTTGAACTTGAAATTTATAATCTCTCATTAGACATAATTCCAAAATCTAATTCTTAAATATATTTCTCTCTCAATGATCGATAAATCGTAACAAAAAAATGCAAACTAAAAATATTCCTGATCTGGATGACTGACGAACCAAGGATGTTGCATTATCAAACCGCCGCCGCAAACAAAACAAACATAATCATTACCTGTAATCCATTATTCACAAATATTATCGTATCAGTGTAAATATGAATTACTTTCCGTCACCGGAATAAACCTTCTACTTACTCATAATATAATTTCAGAAATATCCGTTCTTTGTCCATTGCTGCTGCTAAACCAAAACTCGACTGTTCACTTCTGACACCAAAGCTCACCTGCCTGTCTCTTTTCCTCTCCTCGCGATCAACAGATGAATCTGGCGCGCATCTTCGCAGCGCAAAGATCACCTCCGACTCATCTCTGTGCGGCACAGCACTTCTGTCAAGGCTACTCGCACATGTCTATGCTGTAGAAACCATAATAGCGGGATTTCAGACGTCCAAAACAAGAAAACTTCCAACAAAATTTGGCACACTCGTTTCAATATTGAGCAAGTTTACGAGTTGCTAATCAAGGAAGCGTTCGTCGACACAAGTGTGTACGCGTACTTTATGTCTAACTGCAGTTTTTTCAGACACATGAAGAATTGAGGACCATAAATAACTCGGGATATTTACGTACCTGATGCAAGCACACTTACTGAAAAAATACTACAATACACTTTTCATTGGATTTCTGAATTGTGTTCGTATCTTGTCAATTCTTTGCAGGACTTTGGAAGGACTTACATACTCCTTATAGTAAAAATTTTGAGTAGTTTCAGGCTTCTTATTGTGTGGAGCGTGTCGATGCAACTCTGTGGCTACTTTGATCACTTTCTACAACACTGGCGGACAGGATAAGTAGCACTCTGCAGCTATTTGCTGTGATGTATGGGAAGGTGTCGTCGTTGATGACTGTTGGAGGATGCAAGATGACTTTGATAAAATTCGTAGGTGGTATGATGAGTGGCAGCTAACTATAAATGTACAAAAATTTACGTTAATGCGGCTGAGTAGAAAATACAAACCCATAATGTTCGAATACAGTAGAACCCTATTAGTAGCGTGCTGCTTGGCACAGTCACGTCAATTAAATAGCTAGGCGTGACATTCCAAAACTGTATGAAATTAAATTGAATGAGCATGAGGTGATTTAGTAGGGAAGGCGAATGATCGCCTTCGGTTTGTTCGCAGAATTTGAGGAAAATGTGGTTCATCTGTAGAGGAGACCGCGTATAGGACATTAGTGCCACCATTATTGAGAGCAATTCGAATGCTTGAGATCTGCACCAGTTCGGATTAAAGGAAGAGATCGAAACAATTGAGAGGTGAGCTGCTAGATTTGTTATCGGTAGATTCGAACAACATGCATGTATTACGGAGAAGCTTTGGGAGTTCAAATGATATTCAATGGTGGGAAGGCGACATTCTTTTTCGAGGAGCGCTGTTGAGAAAATTTAGAGAACCGGTATTTGAATCTGACTACAGAACTGTCGTTTTGCCGCCACCGTACATTTCGCGTAAGGACTGTGAAGATAAGATTATAGAGATTAGGGTTCGTAAGGAGAGTCATAGACAATCGTTTTCCCCTCTCTCTGTTTCCGAGTGAAACAGAAAAGGGAATGTCTAGCAGTGGTACAGGATACCCACACCACGCACCGTATGGTGGCTTGAGGAGTGGTATGTAGATGTAGATATACGGTAGAGTCCAACATAGTTCGCTGTTACTTCGAGTAACAATAATTAAAGCCTTTTAAATATATGAAAGTAAAATGTTGAAACATTTAATTTACAGTTCTCGAAAGAAATCTGTTCACCAGTTTTATGTCAACTAATTAGTATGAATCTAAATATCGTGTTCAGGTTAGGAAGGCTGAGTCACAAAATACTCGAGTTCAAAGATGTCTGCAATAGTGTGGCGAAAGGTGATCTCTAGCATCAGTTAATCAGCTGAGACTTGGCCTGATGCTGTACTCACATAAAGATTCCAATTAACACCTCCTTAAATAGTAAAGGGACGCTTAACCGCAGTAGATCTAGGGTATCTATGCAAACATGCACAGTCTATAAGTAGTCCTTGAGAAGGAACAAATTTTCAGGACAGGCATTTAGTATGTTGTAACAGAGGACGTGGTGGCAAGCACCGATTTTACTTTATTTCTGCCTTTCATTTGCATTAGTTTACATATCAACACAAACAGTGCACATTATCATAGTCATCCACGCGATATAGTTTTTACGTCGATAAGTGATCAAGACCCCGTTTTATGCTGATGTTACGACCTAAACATGTTGCAGTACTTTACGTTTCATCTTCAGTGGGAATTTTTGGCTATTTTCTGTCTGAAAAATTATTGTTGCATGTTAATCTCTTGTGTAGGTTACAAGAATTTTTGGCTCAAAAGTATTTATATCTACAAACCAGCGATTATTAGGTCGTAAATATTTTACGTTAGTACAGTATACGCGTACGACATAAGCACTGTACTTGAAGATTTAGGCCTAGGATAATAAATTTGGAAATAATACGTTTACATATTAGTTCACATACCTGACATGACGTTATTAGCGATGTATGCTGGTAGTTTTCTACCTGCCACACATTCTAAAACTTGTCATAACGTTTTCTCAGTGACGCGTTTCTTAATTGTATGCCATATGTAAACTAATATAATACAGGGAGATAATTATTGAACTATATGAAAAAAAAATAAATTACTTACAAACTACTGCGTACACACGCTTTATTCAACACGTAAGCGTCACTGCCGATATTCGGATTTAGGTTATGACATGTTCGATTGCGTGCCAAAATTGGCGTGATGTGGCGCAGAAGAATAGCGAAATTCTGCGTGACCACTTGAAGTTTTGGAACATCGATGCTGTCGGTGACCTCCTGAGTGGCTGTTTTCAGTTCAGCAATACTCTCGGGGCTATTGCTGTACACTGTGTCCTTAATACAGCCCGGTAGCCCATGCTAGTGGCCTCTGGGTTCCCCAGAGCCAGAATGTGGTCCCCAAAGTGCTCCTCCAGGACATCAAGCACTCTCCTGCTTCGATGGGATCGAACTCCGTCTTGCATGAACCACATCTTGTCGAAATCAGTGTCACTTTGGAAATGTGGATGAAATCATCTTCCAAAACCTTCACATACTCTTCGGTAGTCACCGTGCCATCAAGGAATATCCCACCGATTATTCCGTGACTGGACATTACATACCACAGTCACCCCTAGATCGCGAAATGCCGATCCTCAGTTACCCAAATGCGCCAGTTTTACTTTTTGACGAACCAAGACAAATGAAAGTAGCCTTCGTCGCTAAACCAAACCGTACTGTGCATACTAATTCCCATTATACCCAGCGGCCAACCGAGCAGTTTGAACGTCCTAACGCTATCCGTTGAGTAGTTATGACGATTTTATTTCGTATAGTTCAGTAATTGACACCCTATATATTATGTCACTCATAATAAACTCTCCTTTGTAAAGGTAAATACACAAGACCTCAACATGTAACTATATTTTCAGAAAAAAAATGAAAGGAAAGATCTCACTGAAGATAGCTCATGAAGTCCTGTAAGATGTTGGAGTAATGACAGAACTATAAAACGGTGTCTTGCATGAGGCAGAATGACTCTCCAGTTTTTCTTAGCTAGCACGGAAAACAAGAAGAGCTACAACGTCCAAAAGACTTTAGCTGGGATACTGCCAATTGAACGATGTGGAATGCCCCACATCTTCACCTATGTAATGATATAAGAACTGCATCAGGAAATTAGTGTTAAAATTAATAGGAACTGCCACTGCAAAAGTGCATTTCATCATCTTGGCTGCGCATAACAATCTAAACGTGTGTGACTTAACCTGCGGCCTTAGATCTGTGCGTCACATCTTTTTTGTCCCGTCACTGTCGCCCCTCCATGTCTGGTCCATTCTCAGGAAACCTACCTGGCTACCCTGTTTTATCGTGTCTTGTCAGTTAAACGTTGCTGCAAAGGAATACGCGTAAAAATTACATTTCAGTAACCCCTGGCGCTTAGAACGGAAACAACGATATGTACTGTTTGAGGCGATCTTGGCAAACGACACTTTTAGCGCAATACTCCAAATTGGTGTTTTAATATCTTCCTGTACATTAAAGGGTATGTTTATGTTGTCTGTTGGAAAAAAACATTGATCGTTCCAGTTGGCGGATGACGCAACCAGCCACAAATACTTTTTAAATGTTTTATTTTAGTGCCATAACCGGTTTCGGGCTGCCATGTCAATCTTCAGAGGCTAATATTTTTTGCTTCACAAATGTTTTTCCTACAGCATGTCGCCTGCTCCCACACTGGACAAGAATATTTGCGTGCTTAATGCCGCTGAATAACTTTTTTCATTAACAAAAATACGCTGAAGTGTTTGCATTTATTTATATATGTTGCAAAATAGTTCTTTTCATTTACATAAGTTGCAATAGATACCTTTCTGTTTTAATGTGGCCCGTGTGGTTTTCCAGGTAGATGTATATGTTGTTGACATTAGATTAGATTAAGTTTTCATTCCATAAACTCCAAAATGATATGATTCTAATGGGCGTGGAACAAGTCAGAAAGTATAACATAAAAAACATAGGAACACCTGAATCTTTCCGTTCGAACTCTGATTTCTCTTATTTCATTATGATGATCATTTCTCCCTACGTAGGTGGGTGTCAACAAAATATTTTCGAATTCGGAAGTGAAAGTTGGTGATTGAAATTTCGTAAATAGATCTCGCCGCAAAGAAAACTGCCTTTGTTTTAGTGACTGCCACGCCAACTCGGATATCATTTCAGTGACACTCTCACCCCTATTGCGCGATAACACGAAACGATAACACGTAACAGACATTTTTACTGAAGCTGGTCTAACAGCCCCTGTTAAGATATACATCTATAGAGTAGGAGTTGCCTATCACAAAGTCTTTCAAACTCTATTTAAAGTATGCTTTATCTAAAACTGAAGTTTTTAATGGTTGCTGCCAATTTATTTAAAATGTGTTCCTGAATATTGGACCCGTTTTTGGACCAAGGCAAGTGATTTTAGGCCTTCATGTAGATCGTTCTTATTCCTAGTATTGATACTATCTATAGAGCTATTGGTTGCAAATAGAGATATATCACTTGAAACAAATTTCATTAAGTAATAAATATATTGAGAAGCAGTGGTTAGAGTACAAAGTTCCTTGAACAAATTTCAACACGATGTTCTTGAATTTACACCACAAATGAGTCTTTATTATACGCTTTTGCACACTAGAAACATTTGCTTGGTTTGACGAGTTACCCCAGAACATGAACTCGTATGACATAATAGAATGAAAGTAAGCAAAATATGCAAGATTATTTATATTTATGTCTTTACATCTAGTATCATTCTCACTGCAAGTATCGACTGGTTCAGGTGCTTCAGCAGTTCTTTGGTATGCCCTTCTCAACTAAACTTTTTATCGAGTTGTAATCCCAGAAATTTAACACTGTCAACCTCTCCTCTTCATATGTGATACATATGCTGGAAGGAAATCTCTCGCAGGTTCTGAACCGCATATAGCGTGTCTTTTCAGAGTTTAATGACAGTGAATTGGCTTTAAACCATTTATTAATGCCTGTGAAAATTTTATTAGCAGATGTACTTGACTTGCTAATTACTTCACTATTTCTGTCATCTGCAAACAAAACAAACTTAGCATCTGGCAATGTAACAGACGAGAAGTCATTAATGTACACAAGAAAAAGCAACGGACCGAAGATGGAACCTTGAGGAACACCACAATTCCCAATCAGATGAAGACTGCTTACTCCACAGGCATTTTGTAACGACGCCCTTTACTTCTTGTTAGTTAAGTAAGACTCATACCATTTCGCAGTACTGTCAGTGACAACATAATATTCTAATTTATTAAATAATACAGTCAAAGGTTTTTGACAGGTCACAGAAAATGCCAGTAGCCCCTAATTTGTTTTCTAAGAAGTAAGTACATTCTGATTGTACGTATAAACAGCTTTCTCTATATCGGAACCCTCAAGAAACCCAAACTGTGACTTGGACAATATATTATTTCCAGTCAGATGATTAAGGAGAAGCTTGAACTCTACCTTTTCAAATATTTTTGAAAAAGTCGGGAAAATTGAAATTGGTCGATAGTTTGATGGCATTGGTTTATCACCCTTCTTGTAACTAAGCTTAACTTAAGCATATTTTAGTCAGTCTGGATATGTTTCGCTAATACAGATTAATTACACAAATAACAGAACTCAATTTGCATGGATACTGTTTGATTAACATCGTTGATACGTTCTCATAACAACTAGAATACTTTGATTTTAAGGATTTTATGATGGACGCTATTTCTTTGGGAGACGAGAGTGTCACTTCCATTTTACTGAAGTTATTTGTAAAGACTGGTCTCAGATACTCCATTGCACTGTTTATCGAACCTAATAACCCAGAGCTGTCAGTAACAGAAACAAAGTACTTTTTTAGGTGGTTTGCAACACAGCACACATAATGTAAATAAATTACTATGACACACTTCATAATATTCCTAACGTCAATGTTGAGCATCATACATGTGCTATAGACTTGATGTTTTTGTTTACAATGTAAAGATTATCATTAAGCAAAGAAACAAATGTATCATTGATTTTCTATTGACCAAGGATGCAAAGAGACCAGAGATGATATGTGGGATGTGCCAAATGCAACATGTTAATAACAGAAAAAAGTTTGGACTTTAAGGGTAAACTTATTAGTAGAAGACTGTGGGACAATTTTTTTCTGTCAGTGGAAATTTTTTACGAAAATTTATAGCCAGCTGATTGCATACTATAAATTAGAGATATGTATCTGCACACATTTCTATATATACAGCTATTTGATTATTATTATCGTTTACAAGTTAGTTGCAGGAAATACAAAATTAAAAAGTTGGAGGGTGGAATCAAAGTAACACGTTTGTTCATCATTATAGTTTATATTCATACAATGACATACTGATATCTTAAAGTGTAGTGGTGTCATTGTTGTGTACGTAGGGGTCCAGTTTGTGTTTAATTTCAGTGAACAGCACAAGGAAATTATTTAGAAAATGGTTTCTGGCTAACTGCAGCTGCTCGCTAGAATGAATTGGGGTGAGCTGAGGGCGTTTATATATGTTTCTAGTTCCTCTCTTAGATCACCGTCTACAAATTTTTCACATTGCATTTCTTCCTCTCTCTCTCTCTCTCTCTCTCTCTCTCTCTCTCTCTCTCTCTCATTCATTCGCGCGCGCACACACACACACACACACACACACACACAGAGAGAGAGAGACAGAGAGAGAGAGAGAGAGAGAGAGAGAGAGAGAGAGAGAGAGATGTGTACCTCGTTCCCCTGCGTGTCAGCATCTCTGAAAATGCCTGAAAATACTTGCCAAGATTCGCGGCATTCGCCGTGTCGGCACGTGCTGTCCCGGAGGCCTCGGAATTAGCTATTTCGCGAGGAAGTTGGAGAAACCATTCCGAGCTAAGCGAATGGGCCGGTGGAAGGGGGCGGCAGTTTACTCAGGGCGAAATTGAGACATAGCCCCGCGTTTCGTGAGTTGGGCACAGCTCTCGCCGTTTCCATTTCCCCCTCTTCATCCGTCCTTTCTTCCATCGCACTCTTCGCACTCTACCTCTTCAAGAGGCCGGTAGAGACCGTGCCACGAATAATGTTGTTATCGTTATCTGCTCACCTCTTAAATAAACATCCGCTACGGCCCACGACACTACGGGCGCTCTTCAAACTTTCTCAATTTAAAACTGCTCCTCTGGTTTCATTACAACGGGCCGAAGAAAGCTCTCTGCTCCCTCATTCACATTACATTCCTCCAAGTTGGTCCGACTCGAATGATTCGCGAGGAACTCTCGGCTTCGCAGCCAGCAAGTGCTCGGCGTGAGTGTCTGTTAAACATACAGGATCGGTTCGTGAAATTCGTCTCGATTTTGGATTCTTTTTGCCACTAGAGTCTAGCCTTATGTACGATTTTCAGTTTTTACGGCAAGCATAGACCCCCTAATCGTTGTAACAGGACCATTGATAGCACAGGAAGAGGAAATTAATTTTACTAAAAACGTTAGCTGGGAAAGTTGAAAAAAGGTTCCTCTGTGTCTTTTCAAAGTTGGGAGAGGATTGTGCAGTTCTTTCTATACAGGGTGAACCAAAGTTAGCGTACTCGGACGCCACAGCGCGATTCCTAACATACTAGGCATATGTTAATGTTAAAATGTCGGCTCAGCCGCTTGCTTACGGTGTAAAAAAAAAACTAGAATTTACTCTTTCCGAAGGTCGAACCCTCATCTTCAGAATTACTGTACAAGAAAACTCCAAGAGACCATATAAAACATAAACAAGAGCAATAGAACTAATAAAATAACGTGGCTAGTTCCCTAGTAGTCGTCTCTTCTAAAGATGTTTATCTAAATCACCATCATATGATGTAACAAATTAAAATGGAGTGGCATAGGTTGTCAATAGGGTTGGGAGCGTCACAATAACGTGAACAGCCCATACATCTTCTTAAAAACCACATCGCGCCGAAAAACACAGGAAGATACACGGGCTGTGCACGCATTGCGCTATTCCTATGACGCTGCCAGTATCTATGTACAACATGTGCCATTCTACTTCAGTCTGTTTTATCAGTTGACAGTGCTGTAGATGTACGCCTTTAGAACACACGGCTGCAAGGGGAGTGTGCTCCGCTGCCTGTATAGTGGGTACAGTTTTGCGTTACAATATTCAGTTTGGAGAGTTCGATTCCGCGTTTAGGTATACCTTGTTATGTTCTAATTTTGATCTGCCCAACAATGCTGTAGAAAACAGTTCCATAAAGAATTCTTATACAGATACGGTTTTCTATCGTTGAACATAACTCTTACAGATCGGGCACGTCAGAAGAGGCTTAATAATGATTTAAAATTTATTTCCTGTCACAGGGGAAGAACGACTACAAAACTTACCAATCTGCAGAAATTATACGTACTTCAGTACGTAATAGTGACCAGTTGCCTGAAAACTGGAAAATGTAAATAGTCGTTACATAATAATGAAAATAAAAATAGTAACAAAGTTTGATAATTACCTGCGAAGCATGTTGCTAGCGCTACTGGCGATCTGATTTCCAAAAGACATACAGTGTCCATGGAAATGGTAAGCATTTTAGTTCGTTCTAATCCAGTGGGCTAACGGCAGGAACAAATGGTGGAAACAGGCTTCGAATGTAGTTGATGAAGTAGTGTGAAGTACTTACGTTAGACGATGTAATTTGTATGGTTGTAGGGTAACTACCTAGGATAAAAGAAGCAAATATAGAGCAGGAAGGGGAGGCGTGAAGTCGGTATCTTTTTCGTTTGGAGGAAGGGGTATAACTGACGAAAGCGGAAACAGTCCTGACAAAGGAGCGGAAATCACGGTGGGATGTAGTGCGTGGATGACAACAGAGGAAAATTTGAAGCTAAAATACATCTGTAAAAGTGGAACAAGAAAAGAAAGCTGTTGTACTGTTGTACCAAGTAACGCTACTTGTCTTTCATGAGGACTGAATGAAGATATTTGTCGTGCATGTACATTGTGACTACATTGCTGCTAGCCTGCCTTTTTTCGCCTTTCCCGAAAATATTCACGGCGCGAAATTTTGTTACATACACTTTTGCGCTCTTGAGATGTAAATAATCTTGGTGTGGCGTCTTTGCCCCTAATTTTGGTTTTCTGTGTATAGAAACATCGAAAAAAGTTTCGCATCACTTCGGTATGTCGTGCAAGTATGTTGTGACTGTTCCTGCACTGATCGGCAGGCAAGCAGACAATTTTTCGGGTCGGGGCAGTAAGTCCGCAACGATCTTATCGTAGTATCAACCTTAGGGTTTAGCCTACTGTAGTCTAGAGCTGTGATAAATGGTTTGGCTTCTCGTGTGTTTGGTGTCGTCTCGGGCGCATGTCTTACCTGAGACCTTAACTTCAACGTCGGTCGCCGCTTATAGCGGTAACGGTCGTCGTCCCTCCTTCCGAATTGGCAGACGATAGGGTTCTGGGAAAATCGAGGCCAGGTGTAGTCGGCTTGCCGCGCGTTGGCAGGGTACGAAGTCTTGTTTATGCATCGCCGTACCACTCCCCGCCGTCAACCTATCTGCCCCGTGACATGCGTAGTTAGGGACATTTGCACAAAGTCTCGGCTTGATTTCACTGACCATGCAAATCTCCATGGTTTCCTCGTGGAGAAATTGTCTGAATTCCAGCAGAGATGGAGAAATGCCATCGTAATTTCCAATTCGCGGCTGGAGTTCACGGATTCTTCTAGACCCGTGGTTCTCAGACGTTTTGCCTATTGGCCCCCCTTCACGAGGAATAATAGTGTCAACCACCTCCAGCCTATTTTGTTAATAAAATAGTCACTTGTTATATTTCTTTGCCTTATTTTGTGTTTTATCAAATTCAGTGTAGAAGGATTTTACGGAAAGCAAAGCAAAACTATATAAATCATTTAACAAAAATACGGAACAAATTGTGTATCTTTATCATATTTCCATATATTCAGAAACTATCGAATGAACAATATTTATAAGTCGGCATATAAGGATTACAACATTAAAAATTTTAATTGCAAAGTTCAGTATGATGGATGAGTGTGCTTTTGAGAAGAAAGTTTCTCAGCATGTGATGTAGTGATACTAGAGTAGGGAACATATCTAGCATGTCACTTTCCATTCGGTTTTGCGGCAGTTCTAATTTATTTATGAATGCCTTCACTTTTGCATTCCTGATTACGACGAAGTGAAATATTAAGAGTACTTAGTTTCTCAAAACTATCAGCATATTTTCAGTAGAAAATCTCCGTCGCTGGAACAGTCTGACAGGGAGTGTCTTTTTAAAGAAACACAATATCTCATTCCTTAATTAACACATTACCTCTTGAAAGCCATCGAGCATTACTAAAAAAGAATAATAGAGTGTGAAGCACCCACCTCCTCGCACAGCTCTTCAAAAAGCCTTCAATTTATAGATTTCGCATTAATAATATTAAGTTTCTATAACCGTTTGGAGCATTTGATGATGGTCTAAATTCTTCATCGGCCGAAGCCTCCCAATGTATCATGCTGTGACTCTATACTGCATCAAGACCCACAGCTTCAGCTTTCTTTTGTAATCCACCATGAATTCCAGACTTTGAGCGAACTCCATCTGTGCATGCTGCAATGCCCCTATTACATGATATCCCGTTTTGATGAAAAATGATTGTGTTAAACTCATCAACGAAACGAACATGTGCATCTTTATGAACATCAGTCGCTTCGTTCACTTGAAGTATAGAACAGTAGTTACGCAATTTATCGATTAACTGTTCGAATAAATGGTCAGAAATGGCTAAAATTCTTCTACGGACTGTGTAATTAGAAATAGGAATACTTTTCACTTGTTGAGCAAAGGGCTCACCAAACATTATTGATACCAGAGAATAACAACCGCTGTTGGTAAAACCGGAGTTTCTGCAACCGTGTGTGGTTTCTTGCATTTACCAATCACATACAAAATCTAGTGAGAGGGCCTCAGAAGTCACATTCTTCGTTTCGGCAAAGTTCGTCTGGGTGGACAATAAAAAATTTAGTTTTCTGACAAAAAATTATTTTGGTTTTCCCGTTTATTCGTGATGTTTGTTTCAAGATGTCTCTTGAACTTCTTAGGCTTCATGCTATCAGCAGCTACAATGATTACACAAAGAAAGCACTGTTGATTGAAGTTTTCGTGAAGTCTCATCACACCTTCTCATTTTCGCCTGCAGATTATCTCCCTTCCCTGCGCCAGTTGATGGACCACTGGTGTCTTCATGTCTGTCACTAACCAGGAACCGCTCCATACTGCACTCAAGTCTTCCTCGCGATGTCTATAAGGAGGCGTCGAGATACACGAAGTGACTGCGTACGACAGTTACGCATACAGTCACAGTGCAGTCGACAGAGCGCGATTCCGCTGATGGTCGACCTCACCCAGCACGCCCCATCATTTCAGACAATGCTAAAGAGAATATGACCGCGGTTAACGTCATCGACGGCGTCTGGCGTAACTCCGACGTCGGGCGAAATTCAGTCTAGACGATATGAACGGCATCTTCTTTGCTCGAAGAAAACGATAAACATAATTGTTTGTTACTAAGAATGCTTTCTTTTAATCCCCGCCCCCCGTCCTGGACTTCGCGCCCACAGTTTGTAACAGATCCGATTGGCCGTGAGATGGTTGTAGTATCACGTCATATGGCTGCAGCGACTGCAATTTGTTATTAACAATCCGAACGAATTCAAAAGTAATAGCAGCGTACATGGCTACAAGACTAGGATAAAGGATGATGTTCACTACTCAAGGTTAAATCTAACTTTGGCTCAGAAGGGGGTAAATTATGCTGCCACGAAAGTCTTTGGTCACTTACCTAATAGCATCAAAAGTCTGACAAATAGCCATATAGCATTTAAAAGGAAATTAAAAGAATTTCTTAATGGCAACTCCTTCTACTCAATAGATGAATTTTTGGATATAGTAAGTGAGTAATTTCCCAACCTCCACAAAAAAAAATTGAGTGTCATGTAATATTTTGTCTAATGTAATATCTTGTATAGACACCTGTTAATAATTATTAACCTGACACGTTCCACATCATTACGAAGTGTCGTATTCTTGATCTATGAAACAAGTACTAATCTAATCTAATCTAGGTCGTGATTTCGTCCATCTCAGGCACAAGGGGAAGAGCAGGGCGAGTTGGCTCCTACTTCAAAGCCACTGGCGTGGGGCGAGGGTGCAGTCCTGAGACTGGCTGTGGCTAGGTCTGCTGCTAGGGCATTGCCCGAGGTGTCGCCGGCAACCACAAAGTTTGGCAGCCCGCATCGGAGAATTTGCATGCGTTGTTGCGCAGATTATCGCATAGGTGCAGCAGTAGATACTTCTGCAGCGCGTTCCGTCCAGCGACGAGTCATCGCCGAGCGTTCATCGTCCTCAGGTTTGCTGGGGAGCGGCTGGAGGTCTCACTGGCGGGGGCTTGCATTTTTTCGATGCACGCAACCCCTGTAGCTCATCTGCCTCATTATGTGGGTGGGGAGATGCACGTCAGACACATACTTCAGTAATGTAAGATAAATAACAAAAGAGAAAAATTTAGATACTTGGTGGATAAAGCTTATAGTCTTAGTGAGATCAAGAAATTCACTAATAGAATGAAAATTGGAGAAAAACAAAAAACGAATTTCATAGCCTTTCTGCTATGACTGTAGAGGCCATCACTCATACAGCATGATTTTGTAATGATATTACAAACTTTTAGGGAAGGTGGAGGAGGGTAAATGTCTCAATTTCAGGTAAGGAACTCTGGTCCGGAAATGATCGAGTTGAAAGTTGTAAGTGAATCTCGTTCAGATAACTGTGACTGTTGTTGCTAAGACTGTAGGGTAGGCAACGTCCAGGGGTTGTACAGGACAGCGCACGAAACACCGGCACCGAGTACTGGACTGTTTATTCATCTATTGTTTCCAAGCTGTTGCGACTACTTTTTGTGTGATCAGTATGTCTTTCTAATCTAATTAATACATGTTTATATATTTGCTGTTGTGTCTGCTTGTGGCGGACAACAACTCATGCGTATCTGGGTGAGCAGTCTGTACTCGGGGCCGGTTTCTCGTGCGCCACCCTGTACCAAACCAAGAAAATAATGTCCAGTAAAAATGCGCTCTAAACAGCATAACTTAAGAGCTATGAGCACATGTTCATCTTCAATACTGTGAAACACATCTCTTCTGCTGCAAGCTCTTTGGTTTCCATATTGTTGGAGTAGATGTTATGAACCAAAACAACAAAAACAATCTAATAAATGTGGGCGCTAAAACGCATACCTTCAAATCTATAAGCAGTTGTTAATCTTCGCTAGTGGGAAAGACGCCTCTTCTACTGAACAAGTACTCATAGTTCTTAAGATACGTTATTTAGAGCCCATGTTTTCTGGACATTTGTTTCTTATTTCGTTCTATATTGATACCTCTCATAATCTGTCGATGTTCTTTCTGATTCACCAGTAAGCTATATAAAAGCCCTCAAACGGTTTCAGCTGTGACATCAATGCCGTTTTCAACTGGGTCTGAAACTGTCATTTTTAATGCATAACATAGTGTGTATATAAATATTTTACACACACGTACAGTAAGAGTTCAGAAAAAAAAATGTCCTACATTTTTCTGCGTAGTATGAGCCTCAAATGATTAAAAAGCCAAAAGTCAGTTGAATTTATAAGTGATAAGCCCAATGGTAATTTAAGAAAATTAGGTGCGTCATGATTATAAGAAGTGTACAATTTGCTACTTTAAAAGTATCGACACGCTGTAGCTTTACAAAGGAGTTACATTCTGACATATTAGAAATTGTATGATGGATACTTTACTAATGAAATGTTAAAAGTAATATTTTACATTTAATGAAATTCTAAAATAGCTGCAGTAGGAGTTGCGTCCAGGTAGAGCGTGAGCGGACGAAAGTTAGAACACAGAGAAGTGTATAGGGACTAGCGTGTCGCCGGCCGAGGTGGCCGAGCGGTTCTAGGCGCTACAGTCTGGAACCGCACGACCGCTACGGTCGCAGGTTCGAATCCTGCCTCGGGCATGGATGTGTGTGGTGTCCTTAGGTTAGTTGGGTTTAAGTAGTTCTAAGTTCTAGGGGACTGATAACCACAGCAGTTAAGTGCCATACTACTCAGAGCCATTTGAACCATTTTTGAACTAGCGCGTCTTCGACGGAACGAGGACTGCTTACGAAAACATGTTCACAAATATGTAGATGCAGCTTCCAAGTCGGTGAGTAGCGTTAAACGAAGGTGTCAATAACGGTGCGGTGTATGTCCACGAAGCAGGTGTTCTTTAGTGTGCGCTCCTCGTTGAGAGTCTTACCCTGGATTTTTTCAGATGACAGTAAATTTCTATTTTTTCGTATGTGTCCATGAAGTATACCTTTTTCATTATATGAAGAATTATGCCGATTTTGTCGATACTGTGCTCCGTGTGTCTTATTGTTGTTGTGGTTTTCAGTCCTGAGACTGGTTTGATGCAGCTCTCCATGCTACTCTATGCTGCGCAAGCTTCATCTCCCAGTACCTACTGCAACCTACATCCTTCTGAATCTGCTTGGTGTATTCATCTCTTGGTCTCCCTCTACGATTTTTACCCTCCACGCTGCCCTCCAGTCCGGAACCGCGCGACTGCTACGGTCGCAGGTTCGAATCCTGCCTCGGGCATGGATGTGTGTGCTGTCCTTAGGTTAGTTAGATTTAAGTAGTTCTAAGTTGTAGGGGACTGATGACCTCAGATGTTAAGTCCGATTGTGCTCAGAGCCATTTGAGCTGCCCTCCAATACTAAATTGGTGATCCGTTGATGCCTCATAACATGTCCTACCAACCGATTCCTTCTTCTAGTCAAGTTTCTCTTCTCCCCAATCCTATTCAACACCTCCTCATTAGTTATGTGATCTACCCATATAATCTTCAGCATTCTTCTGTAGCACCACATTTCGAGAGCTTCTGTTCTTGTCTAAACTACTTATCGTCCATGTTTCACTTCCATACATGGTTACACTCCATACAAATACTTTCACAAACGACTTCCTGACACTTAAATCTATACTCGATGTTAACAAATTTCTCTTCTTCAGAAATGCTTTCCTTCCCCTTGCCAGTCTACATTTTATATCCTCTCTAAAACTCCTTTACTACTGTAAGTTTCTCATTTCCTAATCTAATACCATCAACATCACCCGACTTAATTCGACTACATTCCATTATCCTCGTTTTGCTTTTGTTGATGTTCATCTTATATCCTCCTTTCAAGACACTATCCATTCCGTTCAACTGCTCTTCCAAGCCGGCCGCGGTGGTCTAGCGGTTCTGGCGCTGCAGTCGGGAACCGCGGGACTGCTACGGTCGCAGGTTCGAATCCTGCCTCGGGCATGGGTGTGTGTGATGTCCTTAGGTTAGTTAGGTTTAAGTAGTTCTAAGTTCTAGGGGACTTATGACCTAAGATGTTGAGTCCCATAGTGCTCAGAGCCATTTGAACCATTTTTTGCTCTTCCAAGTCCTTTGTTGTCTCTGACAGAATTGCAATGTCATCTGCGAACCTCAAAGTTTTTATTTCTTCTCCATGGACTTTATAATACCTACTCCGAATTTTTCTTTTGTTTCCTTCACTGCTTGCTCAATATACAGATTGAATAACATCGGGGAGAGGCTACAACCCTGTCTCACTCCCTTCCCAACCACTGCTTCCCTTTCATGTCCCTCGACTCTTATAACTGCCATCTGGTTTCTATACAAATTGTAAATAGCCTTTCGCTCCCTATATTTTACCCCTGCCACCTTCAGAATTTGAAATAGAGTATTCCAGTCAACATTGTCAAAAGCTTTCTCTAAGTCTACAAGTGCTAGAAACGTAGGTTTGCCTTTCCTTAATCTAGCTTCTAAGATAAGCCGTAGGGTCAGTATTGCCTCACGTGCTCCAATATTTCTACGGAATCCAAACTCATCTTCCCCAAGGTCGACTTCTACTAGTTTTTCCATTCGTCTGTAAAGAATTCGCGTTAGTATTTTGCAGCCGTGACTCATTAAACTGATAGTTCGGTAATTTTCACATCTGTCAACACCTGCTTTCTTTGGGATTGGAATTATTACATTCTTCTTGAAGTCTGAAGGTATTTCGCCTGTCTCATACATCTTGGTCACCAGATGGTAGAGTTTTGTCAGGACTGGCTCTCCAAAGGCCGTCAGTAGTTCAAATGGAATGTTGTCTACTCCAGGGGCCTTGTTTCGGCTCAGGTCTTTCAGTGCTCTGTAAGACTCTTCACACAGTATCGCATCTCCCATTTCATCTTCATCCTCTTCCATTTCCATAATATTGTCCTCAAGTACATCGCCCTTGCATAGACCCTCTATATACTCCTTCCACCTTTCCTCTTTCCCTTCTTTGCTTGGAACTGAGTTTCCATCTGAGCTCTTTATATTCATACAAGTTGTTCTCTTTTCTCCAAAGGTCTCTTTAATTTTCCTGTAGGCAGTATCTATCTTACCCCTTGTGAGATAAGCCTCTACATCCTTACATTTGTCCTCTAGCCATCCCTGCTTAGCCATTTTGCACTTCCTGTCGATCTCATTTTTGAGACGTCTGTATTCCTTTTTGCCTGCTTTATTTTCTGCATTTTTGTATTTTCTCCTTTCGTCAACTAAGTTCAATATTTCTTCTGTTACCCAAGGATTTCTACTAGCCCTCGTCTTTTTACCTACTTGATCCTCTGCTGCCTTCCCTACTTCATCCCTTAAAGCTACCCATTCTTCTTCTACTGTATTTCCTTCCCCCATTCCTGCCATTTGTTCCCTTACGCTCTCCCTGAAACTCTGTACAACCTCTGATTTAGTCAGTTTATCCAGGTCCCATCTCCTTAAATTCCCACCTTTTTACAGTTTCTTCAGTTTTAATCTACAGTTCATAAACAGTAGATTGTGGTCAGAGTCCACATCTGCCCCTGGAAATGTCTTACAATTTAAAACCTGGTTCCTACATCTCTGTCTTACTTTACTTTTACTTTACTTTACACGTGGCTAAGGTCTTATCGACCATACACCTGCTCTACGAGCCTCTTCCAATTATTTCTATCCAGGGAAATTGTTGTCAAATCAGAGTTGATGCCCATCCTAGCTGCATCTTCCCGGATATTCTCCATCCACCTAATTCGAGGTCTTCCTCTTCTTCTCTTTCCTTCTAATTTCTGTCTAATCTCTGTCTTACCATTATATAATCTATCTGATACCTTCTAGTATCTCCAGGATTCTTCCATGTATACAACCTTCTTTTATGATTCTTGAACCAAGTGTTAGCTATGATTAAATTGTGCTCTGTGCAAAATTCTACCAGGCGGCTTCCTCTTTCACTTCTTCCCCCCAATCCACATTCACCTACTACGTTTCCTTCTCTCCCTTTTCCTACTACCGAATTCCAGTCACCCATGACTATTAAATTTTGTCTCCCTTCACTATCTGAATAATTTCCTTTATTTCATCATACATTTCTTCAATTTCTTCGTCATCTGCAGAGCTAGTTGGCATATAAACTTGTACTACTGTAGTAGGCGTGGGCTTCGTGTCTATCTTGGCCACAATAATGCGTTCACTATGCTGTTTGTAGTAGCTTACCCGCATTCCTATTTTTTATTCATTATTAAACCTACTCCTGCATTACCCCTATTTGACTTTGTATTTATAACCCCGTATTCGCCTGACCAAAAGTCTGTCTTATCATGTATGAAGTGAGCTGCGAAGATGAATTGACTTCCTACAGTTTTTTTTATTAATTCTGTGTATTCCTTGTATTATCGCACTCTAACATAACTTACAGCCAAAATAGCAAATTTTGTAGATGCTTTGAACACTAAAAATTAATAAAAAACAGTAAATTTACAATTTCATTTCAGTCAGTTTACTTGGAAAGTAAAAATAAAACAAAAACATTGTATTAGATCTGCTCATCTAACAACTGAAACTACTGAAAGAAAGCATTAACATTCGTTGCATACGTAAATGAGGTACAATTTTAACGAGAAACATAGCATTTACCTCACAAAATCAGTGTTAGTCTGCTGTGCACTGAATTTCCGACTTCAAGTTGTAACTGCTTACAATTTATCCTGAAAGCAAATTTGAGTAGCGTACACGGGCCATTTCCTTCATACAGGAACTGCACCGCATTTTTGTGTGCCTCTGCTAGTGAGTTCTTTTCTTAACGCGTTGCGCCCTCAGCACTGTGTAACAACAACAACAACAACAACAACAACAACAAATGAACAGGCAACTCCCAAGTGTGGAAATCCGGCACACAAGTGTTTGCAATGGCGTTTCCTGACAAGTGGCGCTGTTCAAACATACCGCGGAATATCTCTGTGGAATTTTCATACGTGAACTCGGGGCGCAGCGGTCACGTCCTCATTTCAAGAACAAATGCAGCGCGCTTCACATAAGTCCGGTGACTGACCTCAAGCTCTAAAAAGTACCCACATCCTCGGTAAAAATTACGTTCCGCTTATTGGCCATCAGTGTGAATGCAGCAGCTTGCAACAAGAGCACTGACAGTTAGTGGGTGGAAATACATTGGTAAAACACTCGAAGCGGAGCGTTGGCGGTGCGGCGTTGTCCCACTGCAACCTCATTTACGTATCATCGTTTGCCTAAATCACTTTGTTAGATGGATGCCTGGATGGTTCCTTCAGCAAGGACACAGCGAACTAATTCCTTCATCCTCGTTAGCTCAGCTAATACTTCATCTGCCATGACTTCTATGTTGACGAAATATCCAGCTGTAAACAAGACAGTAATAAGGAGCCAAATTAATTCGGTAAAGTTGGTTGTATAGACGAGGTATTTTAAATTTGCTTTTATGTGATAACGTATTGAATAGAAATACTATAAATTTCTTCAATTTTTGTGTGTATTTTCTTGCTTTACGGATTATTAACTTTAAAGAAATTGTGCAACTTATTAAATGTCACAACGAATTTACATATCAAAGAAAATTAGAAGTAACTTTGAAGTGATTTTTTCGTGATGACAAAAGTAATTACGAAAGGTATGTCAAAGATCATTTTGTATCGCAATAATCACGTAATTTTGTTTCACGTTTCAAACTCCTGTTGGGCAGTTCCTATTTGACAGACTACACAAACGCATAACTTACATGTATTATGCACAATACTGGAATGCTCATAGCGAGCTCGTGTCGTTAGTTAGGCTACAAAAGAATGTACGTATAGACGCATACATATTTTTCGATCCACATTGGAAATAAATCATGAATGAGGAGTAAAGAACTCTTGAGTAGTGACGTTCGCAAACAGAATTGTTTTTTCTGTGTTAGTGGAACGTAGAACAACAAATGTAATACCTAGGTTTTGTTAGTTTGACAGTATGCACACTAAATTTAAAAAATCTTTTCAGCGCTTTCCAAGGTCATTTTCACGGGTTAGCTCAATGAATCCCAATGGGTGGCAGAACAAACCAGAATCGATAAATAATCGACGATACATTATGATCAAGGAACATCATTGTCTTTTATTCATTTGCATTGTAATTTCAGTATACATTTATTCATGTGTAACGCTGGCAAATGATGCCATTGCTGTGGCTTGATTTTCTGTTCTCGTGCTGTATAATTGAGTTGGAGCGTAAAATAACCCCAGTAGTCCAGCTTGGGGACCACTCGACAGACACGCTACCTGATGTTATCTTCTTAATAAACATCACAACATAGATGACGTGTCAGTCACTGTCTAGTTTAAACCATGACGGGCACAAAACAGAAGATGAAATCACAGGTCAGTAATTCCAATCAGTAACGAGCAAAATGTAACATGATCGGTACAGATCGCTTCACAATTCTGTATTAGTTCTGTTAAATTTATTTCTTAAATTAAAGCAAGCAATGCAAACTGCTGGGTGATGGCTGAAAGTTTTTAGGGCAGACTCCGAAACTGTCTGTGGTCACTGTCGTGTGCGACAGAAAAGCTTTGCTCAAGAGTTGGATGGCAGCCAGGGATAGGTTACCCTCGCCTGCTAGAGGCATTCTGAAGCTGCGGTTTTCTGGAGTTAATCCCTGATGAGAGACCACAGTTGCGCCTTAGCTCCCAAGTGCCCACTTGACACGTAGCAATTACTATTCGGCGTCGACGTCAAGTAGCCTGTCTTTCCGCTCCATGAACATGTGCAGTTTAGCACCAACATTTCCGTTTGCCAATCCTGTGTATTGCCCCACCTTCTATGTACGTGTGCCACGTACTTCAGTAGTGGAAGACCGTTCAAACTCGGTATCAACCTAGTAGATTGTTCATGTGTATTTGTTCGCCATGTCAGGGAAGCTTTCGCAGCGTTCCTCTCTATTTTAATGCTTTGAAGCACATTTACGTTCGAAACGTTGACTGCAGGCTTGCTGTTGACCATACAAAGAGAGCTCGAGTTGAAAAGAGAGAACGTTGTATTGTCATCATTGCTTCCTGACATTGTGATTGCTGATGGCTCGGTTTGAATAAGTAAGTGTCGTGTTTTGCTTTAGCATTAGATGTTAGTGTCATAATTCAGAGTAAGCAACTGAGCACACCGAATTTAAGCGATTCGTGCTTCATCCTGGACGAAATTCATTGGGTCATTCTCTTGTTATTCTTCTTTCAGCCTTCTGATGACGGTTGGAGTCCCACATAATTAACTCCAATATTTAAAGTTAATTTACTGTTGTTGTTTTTTTCATTTTTCCAGTGTAATTTTGCAATAAGATTCCATGTTGGTTTTGAGTTTCAGTACATGATTAGTACTATGATATAGATTTCCATTTACGAACCCTACTCCCTACAACTTCTCACATGATTAGGTGACCCCCACTTGATAATCAGGAATATATTAAAGCAGGGCCGCACAAGGTGCATGCACAGGTGCATCGCACAGTGCAGAGTGCATAAGACGGCTGCGCTATGTTGACGACGGTGCAGACCCCCCACTCCTCGCCTTTGCCTCTCACTTCCTTAGCTTGTGTCGCTCGCGCCGCCTGTCTCGACCTGTTTCAAAGCTTTTACCCTGTTGTCTTCATCATTGCCAAATACAAATGTACACTAGGTGGAGAGCTTAGTTTGGTGTACCGGTACAAAAGAGATTTATATAATAACTGTAATGGTAACAATTTTAAATTTGGTTTCAACACAAATGTATCTTCCTATGTGCTCTTTATTTTATTTGCAATTATGCTACTAATATCTGGAACAAGAGATTGGCTGACAGCAATTCTGAGAGAATTTTTTAAATTACAATTGGAAATACTCGCCAGCAATCTAGTTTATGTACAAGGCAAAACAGAAAAAAACCTTTCACATACACAAGTGGAACCAAACATAGAAATAATCTTCTCTGCTTCTCTGTGTAACTTGGGAAATTCTTCCTTCGGCAAATTCTGGTAGAATTGGAGCAAACCTTTTGTATTGTAAAACACATCATTTCGGTGAATATCGCTTTGCAAATCAATTAGTTCGAAATGTAAATCTGAAGGCGCACTTTCAATATCCATCGAAAAAGGTTTCACAAAAACATCGAGAATTGGCTGCAGGTAGGTAATTTCCTGAAACAATAACAAAGCCAATGTTAATAAATGAAAGTATTGTAAGCCGTTGTTTCGAAGTACTAAAATGCGATAGATTTTAATAAACATGTAATGTGTACTATTGGTTTTAATGTAATGTTACACTTGCATATTTAACGCAATCTCCTTTATTTAGCTGTATGTCATATACCGGCACATTACCTGGAATCGGTCGTTAACCGCATTTTCAAGGGATTGCAGCACCTCGACGTATTTTTCAAAGCGCGCTCCTTCCTGCACAGTTGCTGTCAAACAAAAACATAGTACCGTTTTGATTAGAGCGGTTATAAAAATCAGGCTGTTTTAATAAAGATACAGTTTATATCTCGCTTACCTAGTTCAGGAAATTGTTGCGTGTTTTTCTCTGAAAGGTTGTTGTTGAGGAGCTTCAGCTTATACTAGAAAGCGTTTCTTTTACTGATCATATCGTTGATGAGTTTGTTTTCTTTTTGGAGTTTCAGACTTAAATCATTTAGGAGAGCCATAATGTCTGCTAAAAGTCCTAAATCAGCTACCCATTCAGGGTCATGAAAAAGTGGCTCCGGACGTCCTTTTCTCTCCAAAAACTGAGCCACAGTGTGGCGTAGTCGAAAAATTCGGGAAATCACTTTCCCTTTGCTCAGCCGGCGCACCTCAGCGTGGTAGGGAATATCTGGATACTCCTCTTCAAAGGAAATCAAAAATTCTTTTAATTGACGATGAGTGAGTCCATGAGATCGAATGTAGTTCACGATACGCACCACTACCTTCATCACATCTTGAAGACCGATAACTTTCGCACAAAGAGCCTCTTGGTGTGCAAAACAATGAACGGAAGGTAAATTCGGCATGTTAAGTTTTTTCCGCAGTAGGCCAATAAACCCTTTTGCTTTACCACACATTGCTGGTGCCCCGTCCGTGGTTACGGAAAATAGCTTTTCCCAAGGGAGTCCTATTCCTTCAGCTGCCATTTCAACAGCTGCTAAAATATCCGCCCCTGTAACAGTGTCCTTCAACGAAATCATATCCAGGAGCTCTTCCGTTACATGCAGGTCGTCGTCCACGCCACGCAAAAATATTGCTAACTGAGCCGTGTCGTTAATATCCGTGGACTCATCAAGTGCGATGGAGTACGCCAGAAAGTTTCAATTTTGGTTGCCAGTTGTTCATGCAAATTCTCAGCAATGTCGTTGATTCTCCGATGAATTGTCATTCTGGAAAGTGGTATTCTGCTGTACGCGGGAGCTAATGTGAGATTCATTGTCTCTACTACGTCCAACATAATGTTTTTTTATTAATGGCCCGTCCATAAATGGCCTCCCAGCTCTTACTAAACGTAGAGCAACTTTGCAACTAGTTCTGAGAGTCCTTTCGCAACACCCCTCATCTCCTTCACCCTAAAGTAGAGAAAAAAAGATATATTAGAAATAATTTATGCGTAAACGAAAACTAAGGAATCGAAACAAATGTTATTTCGTTTCGCATGACGTTTAACCAAAATATACATGCTAAAGTATGTGCAACAAACCTCGTTTGTAGATACAGAATTCCCTTCTGCAAGAGTTTGCAACTTCCGTAATTCTTCCTCTCTGGCATCCCCTGTTATATCACTATGCTTTTCTGAATGCAATTTGCTGTAGTGCCTTTCAATAGACGATTTTTTGACACACGTAATTAGTGTACCGCAGATTAGACATTTGGCTTTATCGTCACAACGCACAAAAAAGTAGGAGAGTTCCCATTCCAGTTTAAATTGACTTTCGGCAATTTTCCCCTTTTTTTTTTTTTTTTTTTTTTTGAGCAGATGGTTCCATTATTCCGGTAATTGTCTTGCGCTTACGTATTCCAATGTTGACGAAGCCGTCTGGCAGCGCGTTCGGCAGCGCACAGCGTCGGCCTCACCTAGCAAGCCGAGTTGAGGCGAAGTATGCCGAGTTGAACCGATGCACTGAACAGGCACTCGCTCCACCTCGTTTTGCACGCGTGCGGTTTTCCGTGTTTGTGCGGCCCTACATTAAAGTGTTGTTTCGAAGTGATCGCGTTCCTTTGTGTGCAGTGGCCAAATTATTATTGGAATTTTGTATTACATGCGAAACAGTGTATTGTGGTGGCGAGTGGGTAGCGGCCACAGGTTTTTATTCGCAGCTCTGTTACCAATGCAGATTAGTTTCAAAAATTGCTTTCTTCCTTACACTTTAAAAAAAGAACTACGGCAGTGATTCCCCGGACCAGAAACCACAATAAACGATTAATCGTTATACACGCAATGGTTACATGCTTATGCAGTGAGTTTTCGCATTCTCCAACTGTACAAAAGCATTACTTTAATTCAGATGACGCATTGCAACCGTTACTCCAATATTAACTTCATTCCTGAAAACAAATATCTCTTGAACTACAAAATGTAACTAAGATAACTGAAATATCTCTTCATTTGCTTCTGTTTGTAACCAGGTAGTAGTAGTAGTAGTAGTAGTAGTAGTAGTAGACAGTGATGGTTTTTCAAATACATTCATACTAAGTGTAGAAAAAAGATTCTTTATTGGACAAGTATAATCAAAATAAGTTATTGACTACTGAGGAAACATAGAGACAAATACTTGACTTGCTCAACAACTAGAAAATTTAGTTATTACGGCCATGATTTCCAACATACACGCTGTAGAAATGAGACAGTTACATTTATATGAGCGTTCCACAGAGCGGCTGTGGTACCACGGCCTTCCGCCTTTCCATTCCTATTCTGATGCTGCAGAAAAGGCAGGAGACACTCGAAATGAGATGAGCTGATTACCTATTCATGAACGTGGCCAGATTGCACTCGCGGACGCTTCATAGAATTGAAGTCTCCATAGGATCAAACTTTCATACTACTCGGTCCAGGACCAGCGGTTAATAAGGCTGCATGATTATTTTCATATTCCAAAATTAAATAACTGACATTCTAAAACTAATGCATTACATTCTTCATGAATACTAAGTATATTCACTTTTTATACTAATTTATGAAGCAGCCTCTCTACGTTTCCGTTTTTCAATCGTCTGAACTATTTCGAACTGACCGTCACTTGTAGCCACTTGACTGAGCCAAAAATCCTTAGAAAAACGTCACTGTGAGCTCGTATCTTCCTAAAAGGCATATATGACACATCGTAGCCTATTTCTGCATAAATTGCTTTTAGCCTACGGGAAACTGTGTTGAAACGCAGACAACTGGGTTAGAGTGCTGCTACCGAATCTGAACAACCCACTCGTTCCACCGTAATAAGCTTCTTTTCCACAAACATTTCGACAATCAACGAGGGCGTTGCTTCTTTTTCTTCTGCTTCTGTCCCTTTCCTGCTTCTTTCTTCAAGTGGTAGACACTATGTCTTTTTCAGTGCCTCTACTACGAGGGCTGTCCAGAAAGTAAGTTCCGATTGATCGCGAAATGTAAACTACAGTGAAAATCAGAAATGTTTTATTTGTAACAGTTAGCTGCACCTTCCAGCTACTTCTCTACGTAGTCGCCGTTCTCACTTAGACATTTGTCGTAGCGTTGTACCAACTTTCCAATACCCTCATCATAAAAGACAGCCGCCAGTGCTTTCCGCCAATTCTCTACGCTGGCCTACAGCTCGTTGTCTTTGCCAAAATGTTGTCTTCATAGCCAGCGGTTCGTGTGAGCAGAGATGAAACTCAGAGGGAGACAATTAAGAGCTGTATTGTGGGTAATCAAACATTTCCAATTGAAAACGGTGCTGAATATCTTCACTGCCCCTGCAGAATGCGGCTGAGAATTGTCTTGAAGAAGAAACCGCTCGACAGTTATGTAATGTTGGCTGTGTAGCTTCAGGGGAAATTTCTCACCAGGCCCTCGTACTTGGCGGGAGACACTATTTTCTAGACATCTTTACGCGCTCGCTGTGAGATCAGGAATGAAAAGAGCGACATAATGCAACCTAGGGTCATACTAGAGACACTGCCCAACACATCTTTGCAAAGCTTTATCAGATTTTCATAGTCATTTCCATTTCGCGACCGATCGGAACTTACCTTCTGGACAGCCCTCGTATCGTTATTTGATCTCTGCATCTCTTTCTTGGTCTATCTTTTGATTTTTGTCCATATTCTTCAATAATTTATTGCTATTTTAGGTATTCTATTTTCATTTATTCTTGTGACGTGATCCCTCCATTTATTCTGTACCGTATGATTTGTTCGTTTATTCCTTTGTAAGCCGAGCCCTTGTCTGATTACTGTGCTTCTAATTGTATCAGGTAAACTTTAGTCAACTGCTCTTTTCCGCAGCTTGTATCCTCCGTTCAGTTCCAGCTGTTATTGTCCAAGTCTCACTCCCATAAAGTATAAATGGTACTGCCGTTGTTTTGAAGAGCTTTACTGATGCTTATTTTCCTACCATTTTATTTACTGTTTTGTATATGGTCCAGTTAATATAACTGAATCTTTCAATTTTTTCGCTGTCTTTTTTGTTTGTGAAGGAGATAGTATTTCCCAGAAAGCTGAATTCTCTCTCTCTCTCTCTCTCTCTCTCTCTCTCTCTCTCTCTCTCTCTCTCTTTCTTTCTGTTACAATTTTGTTTGGGACCGGTCTCGGCATTGAAAAACCATGACTTTCGTTTTTTGAATAGAGATTATTAAGTTATAGCTCTTGGTAGTAACATTTAATTTATGAATGGCTCATTGAAAAGTGTACTCTTTGAAAGCTACAAGACGTTGTTCATCAGTAAAGGATGTTCTCGTTACATAATTTCATTGGTGGGAATTGGTGGGAATTAGTGAAGTTCGGTGGCAGGAGGAACAAGACTTTTGGTCAGGTGATTACAGGGTTATAAATACAAAATCAAATAGGGGTAATGCAGGAGTAGGTTTAATAATGAATAAAAAAATAGGAGTGCGGGTTAGCTACTACAAACAGCATAGTGAACGCATTATTGTGGCCAAGATAGACACAAAGCCCATGCCTACTACAGTAGTACAAGTTTATATGCCAACTACCTCTGCAGATGATGAAGAAATAGATGAAATGTATGACGAGATAAAAGAAATTATTCAGGTAGTGAAAGGAGACGAAAATTTAATAGTCATGGGTGACTGGAATTCGTCAGTAGGAAAAGGGAGAGAAGGAAACATAGTAGGTGAATATGGATTGGGGGGAAGGAATGAAAGAGGAAGCCGCCTTGTAGAATTTTGCACAGAGCATAACTTAATCATAGCCAACACTTGGTTCAAGAATCATAAAAGAAGGTTGTATACCTGGAAGAATCCTGGAGATACTAGTAGGTATCAGATAGATTATATAATGGTAAGACAGAGATTTAGGAACCAGGTTTTAAATTGTAAGACATTTCCAGGGGCAGATGTGGATTCTGACCACAATCTATTGGTTATGAACTGCAGATTGAAACTGAAGAAACTGCAAAAAGGTGGGAATTTAAGGAGATGGGACCTGGATAAACTGAAAGAACCAGATGTTGTACAGAGTTTCAGGGAGAGCATAAGGGAACAATTGACAGGAATGGGGGAAAGAAATACAGTAGAAGAAGAATGGGTAGCTCTGAGGGATAAAGTAGTGAAGGCAGCAGAGGATCAAGTAGGTAAAAAGAAGAGGGCTAATAGAAATCCTTGGGTAACAGAAGAAATATTGAATTTAATTGATGAAAGGAGAAAATATAAAAATGCAGTAAATGAAGCAGGCAAAAAGGAATACAAACGTCTCAAAAATGAGATTGACAGGAAGTGCAAAATGGCTAAGCAGGGATGGCTAGAGGACAAATGTAAGGATGTAGAGGCTTATCTCACTAGGGGTAAGATAGATACTGCCTACAGGAAAATTAAAGAGACCTTTGGAGATAAGAGAACCACTTGTATGAATATCAAGAGCTCAGATGGCAACCCAGTTCTAAGCAAAAAAGGGAAGGCAGAAAGGTGGAAGGAGTATATAGAGGGTTTGTACAAGTGCGATGTACTTGAGGACAATATTATGGAAATGGAAGAGGATGTAAATGAAGACGAAATGGGAGATAAGATACTGCGTGAAGAGTTTGACAGAGCACTGAAAGACCTGAGTCGAAACAAGGCCCCGGGAGTAGACAACATTCCATTTGAACTACTGATGGCCTCGGGAGAGCCAGTCATGACAAAACTCTACCATCTGGTGAGCACGATGTATGAGACAGGCGAAATACCCTCAGACTTCAAGAAGAATATAATAATTCCAATCCCAAAGAAAGCAGGTGTTGACAGATGTGAAAATTACCGAACTATCAGTTTAATAAGTCACAGCTGCAAAATACTAACGCGAATTCTTTACAGACGAATGGAAAAACTGGTAGAAGCCGACCTCGGGGAAGATCAGTTTGGATTCCGTAGAAATGTTGGAACACGTGAGGCAATACTGACCTTACGACTTATCTTCGAAGAAAGATTAAGAAAAGGCAAACCTACGTTTCTAGCATTTGTAGACTTAGAGAAAGCTTTTGACAATGTTAACTGGAATACTCTCTTTCAAATTCTGAAGGTGGCAGGGGTAAAATACAGGGAGCGAAAGGCTATTTACAGTTTGTACAGAAACCAGATGGCAGTTATAAGAGTCGAGGGGCATGAAAGGGAAGCAGTGGTTGGGAAAGGAGTAAGACAGGGTTGTAGCCTCTCCCCGATGTTATTCAATCTGTATATTGAGCAAGCAGTAAAGGAAACAAAAGAAAAATTCGGAGTAGGTATTAAAATTCATGGAGAAGAAATAAAATCTTTGAGGTTCGCCGATGACATTGTAATTCTGTCAGAGACAGCAAAGGACTTGGAAGAGCAGTTGAGCGGAATGGACAGTGTCTTGAAAGGAGGATATAAGATGAACATCAACAAAAGCAAAACGAGGATAATGGAATGTAGTCAAATTAAGTCGGGTGATGCTGAGGGAATTAGATTAGGAAATGAGACACTTAAAGTAGTAAAGGAGTATTGCTATTTGGGGAGTAAAATAACCGATGATGGTCGAAGTAGAGAGGATATAAAATGTAGACTGGCAATGGCAAGGAAAGCGTTTCTCAAGAAGAGGAATTTGTTAACATCGAGTATAGATTTAAGTGTCAGGAAGTCATTTCTGAAAGTATTTGTATGGAGTGTAGCCATGTATGGAAGCGAAACATGGACGATAACTAGTTTGGACAAGAAGAGAATAGAAGCTTTCGAAATGTGGTGCTACAGAAGAATGCTGAAGATAAGGTGGGTAGATCACGTAACTAATCAGGAGGTATTGAATAGGATTGGGGAGAAGAGAAGTTTGTGGCACAACTTGATTAGAAGAAGGGATCGGTTGGTAGGACATGTTTTGAGGCATCAAGGGATCACAAATTTAGCATTGGAGGGCAGTGTGGAGGGTAAAAATCGTAGAGGGAGACCAAGAGATGAATACACTAAGCAGATTCAGAAGGATGTAGGTTGCAGTAGATACTGGGAGATGAAGAAGCTTGCACAGGATAGAGTAGCATGGAGAGCTGCATCAAACCAGTCTCAGGACTGAAGACCACAACAACAACAACAATTTCATTGGTTTAAGTTACAGGTGTAAAACAACTATTGCTTTCAACCATTGTCTCAGCTTATGATCAGTATTTATATTCAGTGTAAGAGACAAACAGCCTCTTTGCCTTAAGCCTAAATTTGTTGTTACATTAACATTCTCTTTTCCAGCACTGTCAATTTTCGTGTCTTGGTGTATTTGTTGCAAAACCTTCCATACATAATTGGTGGTAAACACTATACGAACGCTGCTGAGGGATTGAAACTGTTTGTTGGGACTGGAATTCGTATCTTTTTATTTCGCGGGAAAAAAGTTGGCAGACTGAAATTCGAGTCCGGTCGTGAGACGAGCTCAGATGGCTGACTTGACAGAACGTTATCTCCAGAGAGATAAAGATCCAAATTCTACTCTCCAAGAGGCACACAGTAACCTGGTCTCTAAAGCACAGTTAGTAGTGCGGGTGAAGGCACAATAACACTGTTTATTTTTTGTTCCTTTTTGATTTTCCTTCTCTGTTGGAATTTAGAATCCTGTCGTTACATACTGTCGATGGTCCTGCTTTCAGAACCTGCATGAAAGACGTAGCTTTGAAGTTTTTTAAGGAACCATTCTGAAACCGCCATTTAAATGTCCACTAATCAAAATCAAAGAAAATGTAAATCAGATGAGCGAACTGGGATCCGAGTCACGACGGAACTTCAACTCTCCATTGGGGTTGAAGCCCAGCGGCACTATAGAAAGTGAACAGATTCGTATAGTATTACTGTTGTACCTATTACGAGAACCATAAACACTGGCTATGTGTCATAATGAAAGCACAGCAAGTGACGTTGAAGTGTTTTTACGCTGCAACGCAGTGCAGAATCCTTGGGAATGTGGACGACATAGCCTTCTGAAAAGACTCTTTGGAGATTACTGCTGCTGAATAATGCCAACTTCTGCGTCTCGTCTCTCATCTCGTAGAACGGAATCGAGCACTATGGTTTTTTGCTTCCATAACAGATGTGGCTGTGTCACAATGAACTAAAACAGTTGGAATGGTCAGAAACATGTTTTTTACGAATATGGTAGCTTTATGTCATTAGACGGGAAACACTTGTATTAAACCTTACACTGTATCTTCTAACTCTAATAGGATCTTTCGTTTTTGTTAGGTACAAAGTAATATTCTTCTTGCATGAAACAGAAAGTCTGTTGTCGGTATTAGCCACTTTGTTGTGAAACATACGTGTTGTAACATAAAGAATAAAAATTTTATTCCAAGCAAAACTTAGATTTGCGTAGCTGTCATCAAATCCAGTTTAAGCTTCTCAATTAAATAGCTGATTGGTTCTTTATCTTTTTACCTGATAGAAATCTCACTAGTAAATAAATCTGTTTTCCATACCACATGCACATTTTGAAAAGGGCTTCAGTTTATTTTACGAACATTAAATTTGTACTAATTTCCTCTCTCTGCTTATTGATGTGTCACTAAATTGCAAATAGTTACTTTAATTTTTGCATCGTTCTCCTACAGCCCCCAATTCTATCATTTAATATTTTTCTTTTATTCACCTCAGATTTGTGAAGTTCATTCATTTCTCTCGCAGATGAAAACTTCATTACGTCCGACAGTTTCTGATGTCACATCGGTTCGCACGTCTCTTCATAGGCTGTGATAATGAAAGCCGTCACCCGACGGAACGTACCGTTCATCACGGGGGGCGCGCAAATAGCAAATCGCCTGGAACACTTCCCTAACTCTTCGTGATGAATGTTGCGTTCGCCCTTTGTTGTTGTAGAGTAAAGGCTGTCCGGCACTTACTTCAGCTTACAGTAGTAGTTTCAATTGCCAGTGATCTAATGTTGTTCAGTAATGGTCTAAATTGCACTGACTGCAGGATTTAATAACGGTTGGGTATTAAGGTAGTCTACACAAAATAAAAACGTGTCAGCCGTATACGACCGTTTCAGGAGGAAAATAACAAACGCCAGGAAGTTGCTGTGTCCACCATTACGAAGAGGAAACACGAAATAAAGATATGCCCTATTCTCATTTGTTTGCAAGTTGCAGTTAATAATGTTTGCTACGTCGTCTATATGAATGTACATGCGTCTTTACTATTTCAAACTTCTCAGGCGTCTTTTTGTGAACCATCAGATTAACCTGATGAAATATTTTTTCTGTTGTAATCGATGTTAATTTTCCCAAGTTTTTTCATCAGTTTGTTCCAGGAAATTAGTATTGAACTATCCAGTTTCTGTTTTATCTTTAGAAACATGATGCCTGTTACCTCTCGAGAAACACTGGCTTTTGCTAGCCGCCAGATGAATCGACTTAGCCTCGCATCTTCTGCCACCTAATTAGATTGTTGCTCCATTTGTGGAGTAAAGTGGTTGCTGCACAGTCCATCTACAAAATTAAGACGCTGCACAGAATCAGGTGGATTCTTTTCAAACCCATGTAAAAATTACTAAAAGACTGGTTTTCGTATTTGGTCTGCGTCATAATTCCTGCACAGAGCTTTCTCGCATTTTATTCTTTAGGCAGAAACTGCAGCAGTCTTTCTCCTCAAATGCTTGCGGCTTGAGGCATTTCACACCCCTCTAATTACCGACCGTCCTTCAACAATCTATGTGCTTTCTCGGTAATTCCATCTGTGTTGTCAGCTTTCAACCGTGATTCTCGTCCATCATCTCCAACAAAAATACACTGACGGAAGAAAAATCGCAACACCAAGGAGGAGTTGTGCGGCATGACCGAAAGTTAGTAGGCGTGTTTCTACGCCTGAAAGATTGTGTCTATTCAGTTTCGCACCAGCCGCATAAGAGAGCACTACGAGGGTGCAAATCCGGTTTACTTTAAATACCCGCTGTAACGGTCGTGAGCGTGATTTACTTTGAGACTGGACGTGGTGAGTTGATGTTAGTCAAGAATCCTTTAAGGCGACAAAGACGCCATTATCAGCACCTCACTGAGTTGGAACGAGGCCGTGTAATAGGGCTACGAGAAGCTGGATGTTCCTTCTGTGATATTGCGCAGAGACTTGGCAATACGTGACTGCTGGCAGCGGTGGTCCCGAGAATGTACAGTCGCAAAATGACCGGCCTCCGGACGGCCACGTGGCACTACCGAGAGGGAAGACCTTCGTGTTTGGCTTACGGCTCTGGCGCACCGTACTGCATCTGCAGCAGCAAATTGAGCAGCAGTTGGCATCACAGTGACGCAACGAACGGGTACCAATCGGTTACTTCGAGGACAGATCAGAGCCAGACACCTTGTAGCGTGCGTTCCACTTACCCCAAACGACAGCCATTTGCGACGTTAGTGGCGTAAGACGAGAGGTCATTGGAGGGCAGGATAACCCATCATACTCTACAGAGTGTCGACATGTTGGCTTGACCTGCTCGGTCACCAGGTCTGTCTCCAGTCGAGCTCGTATGGGATACCATCGGACAACTACTCCAGTGTCCTCCACGAACAGCATTAACCGTCCCTGTGTTGACCGACCAAGTGCAACAGGCATCTCCGCACCTGTTCAACACAATGCCTGCACGTTTGCATGCTTGCATTTAACATTTTGGCGATTACACCGGTTATTAATGAACCAGCATTTTACATTTGCTGTGGCTTATCTCACGCTTACATTAACCTGTGAACTTGCAACGTTAAACACTTAAATATGTTACCTAGAGAAATGTATTCCCAAAATTTCATTGTTCTACATTAATTATTTCTCGGTCTTACGATTTTTTCCGTCTGTGTATGACCAGATAACTGTGGCCGTTACCAGTCTCATACCATTATCAACTTTCAGGCGTTGCAATATTCTGGGAATTATAACAGCCTGAACGTCATGAAATCCGCACTAAACAGAAGCCGAAGACAATCACGTAGCTGCGGAAGAAGAGGGGACAAATATCGAATGGAACACGTAAACAGTTCACACAAGCATTCTGAATTAGGGATGCGCATTAATGCTCGAGTCACAGAAACAAAGCACACCGTGTGATGAAAAACTCTATCAGCATTCGAGTTTCAGGAAAGGCAACTCTAAAAAAGTGCACTTCGAAGTTACACCGCTCCGAGATTTGATGTAGCTGACAGACCTCCTTGTACCGGCAGTGTGCCCGCGCCAGCACGGCCTCAGCAGGCACACCACCGCCCTTTGTGCTCCGCAGTAGTGGCGAGCAGCCTCACTGTATGGAGGGAACGTGTTCCAAATAAAAGTGGCTCTGCGGGAGCTCTCGCGTGGGTCCCCTGCCGTGTGATTACGCTGCTCGGGGCGCCGTAAAACGCAGCGCGGCAGCGGTAGGTACTCCAGGCGGCGCGGCGCCCTGTCCACTTCTTACTGGGGACCCGCCGCTGCTCGCTGCTCAAGGAGATTTCTCACTGTGCGGCAGCGTGCGCTCCTGAGTGTGTTCCTCAGCGACGCAGACCATCTCACGAGAAGGGAGGGGGAGGGGGGGCACACGGACACGAGGTATTACGTCACAGCAAGCACAGCATGGAAATGTGCATCTCCATATTTTTGCGGCGCAATGATTGTTCCAAAATATTTCGGGCGTGCAACCGCATTAATTTCGTTTCTCCTTCTCAGTCATCTTCAGCGTGACCCAGTCTTTTAAATCCCCGGACCGCGTCACTGCGCATGCGGCCACAGACACAAAGGGCGCCAGAGACATTGATAGGCGGCAAAGAGATAAAACAAATACATGAAAGTAGATCTGTGGCTGCAATCATGTAGGTAAGGGCCATAGTCGAAGTAAGACATTCTGCGAATTTCGAAAAAGTTTCCAACGAAAAATAGGGGTCGCCATGATTTTGCGTTTGATGCGTATTACATAATATGTTGCTGCGTACGAAACTTAGTTAACATACTGAATTTTTATTTAGATTTGGGTGGAGGTCTCTGTCACCAATCTCTAGAAAATTTATCTGACGTGGCACGCTCATTTGCGATAGCGCCGCGCCAGCGACAAGGCCAGAGTTAAATAGCCATAACATTTGTTATGTTTCATAAACGGTTTGAGATATCGATATTAGATTTTGGCAAATGATAGCACGAAAAGTGGAGAGCATTTTTCCGTATGGTTATTATGCAAAACTTCATTATCTATCGTATTATTCCACTAACTCCACGCTTTTTCGATGTAACGTAGAAGTGAACATCCTCGGGTTAGTGAAACAACTTAAATCACTTAATAAAAGCAAGTCTTGTCGTCCAGACTATACCAATTAGGTTCCTTTCGGAGTATGCTGATGAAAGTTGCTGATGAAAGTTGCACAGGTCATACCAATATCCAAGAAAAGTAGTAGGAGTAATTCACTAAATTACAGGCCCATATCGTTAACGTCGATATACAGCAGGATTTTAGAACATTTATTGTGTTCCAACATTATGAATTACCTCGAAGAAAACGGTCTATTGCCACACAGTCAACATAGGTTTGAAAAACATCGTTCCTGTGAAACACAACTAGCTCTTTATTCACATGAATGTTGTGTGCTATTGACAAGGGATTGCAGATCGATTCCGTATTTCTGGATTTCCAGAAGTCTTTTGTCATTTTACCACAGAAGCGGCTCGTAGTGAAATTGCGTGCTTATGGAATATCGTCTCAGTTATGTGACTGGATTTATGATTTCCTGTGAGAGAGGTCACAGTTAGTAGTAATTGACGGAAAGTCATCGAGTAAAACAGAAGGATTTCTGGCGTTCCTCAAGGTAGTGTTATAGGCCCTTTGCTGTTCCTTACGTATGTAAACGATTTTGGAGACCATCTGAGCAGCCGCCTTCGGTTGTTCTCAGATGACGCTGTAGTTTATCGACTAATAAAGTCATCAGAAGATCAAAACAAACTGCAAAACGATTTAGAAAAGATACCTGAATGGTGCGAAAAGTGGCAGTTGACCCTAAATAACGAAAAGTGTGAGGTCATCACGTGAGTGCTAAAAGTAACTCATTAATCTTCGGTTATACGATAAATCAGTCTAATGTAAAAGCCGTTAATTCAACTAAATACCTAGGTATTACAATTACGAACAACTTAAATTGGGAAGAACACATGGAAAATATTGTGGGGGAGGCTAACCAAAAACTGGTTTTTATTGGCAGGACACTTAGAAAATGTAATAGATCTACTAAGGAGACTGCCTACACTACGCTTGTCCGTCCTCTTTTAGAATACTGCTGCGCGGTGTGGGATCCTTACCAGATAGGACTGACGGAGTACATCGAAAAACTTCAAAGAAAGGCAGTACGTTTTGTATTATCACGAAATACGGGAGAGTGTCACAGAAATGATACAGGATTTGGGCAGGACATCATTAAAAGAAAGGCGTTTTTCGTTGCGACGGAATCTTCTCACGAAATTCCAGTCACCAACTTTCTCCTCCGAATGCGGAAATATTTTGTTGACACCGACCTACATAAGGAGGAACGATCACCAAGATAAAATAAGGGAAATCAGAGCTCGTACGGGAAGATACAGGTGTTCGCTCTTGCGCTCTATACAAGATTGGAATAATGGAGAATTGTGAAGGTGGTTCGATGAACCCTCTGCCAGGCACTTAAATTTGATTTGCAGAGTATCGATGTAGATGTAGAATTATGTAATTTTTAAGGCCATCGACAGCTGGTGAAACGAGAAACGTTATGGGTTTTGGAAAAACATAACTGAAGACATTACGCCGGCCGGTGTGGCCGTGCGGTTCTAGGCGCTTCAGTCTGGAACCGCGTGACCGCTACGGTCGCAGGTTCGAATCCTGCCTCGGGCATGGATGTGTGTGATGTCCTTAGGTTAGTTAGGTTTAAGTAGTTCTAAGTTTTAGGGGACTGATGACCACAGATGTTAAGTCCCATAGTGCTCAGAGCCATTTTTTTTAAGACATTACACGTTTATTTTCTACTGAGGGTGTGCTTTTTCATAAGATACTGACGTTGCATTTTCTCAGCAACTCATTTAGTAAACTTAATAACCAAGGTGAGACCGTGTAAACTGCACTGCGTTTTGGCAAAAGAAGCAAATTTTAACATGGCAATAAGAGAAATGTATAGGTTTTACTCAAAATTCGCTCCTCCTGACACTTTTGTATAAGCTGCAAATGATTAATAAGCCACGCGAAAATAAGCCTCTGCATTTACGGGGGAACTCTCTTTGTATACTAACCAAAGCAGAGGGGACAGATCTTGTCGAATGGCCACCGTGCAAGTATGGCCGTGGAGGGCCACCCGCTTAATATTTACAAAAAATGGGAGTGGAGTCTTCAGTTCAGAACGGCACTTCCCCTCCAGCGCTTGGCATTCCCCTACGGCGCCTCATCACAACCCCATCGCTATCGTTTACCCCACGCCTGCCCTACCGTCTGCTGAGCATATATCGGCCGTAATATTCTGCGCAGACTCTATATACCGGGTGTTTTTATGTAACCCGCAACGCCTTTGAAAACCTCGCACGAGATGTTTATGTGCAGACTATTAGCCCTACGGAAAAAAATAACGGATCTTTTTGTAGGAAATTTATTGTAGTTAAATTTTGTATTGGGAAACATTTTCGGTGGAGCCCACAGGTCGCGAGGTACTCAAGAGAAACGCCCTTACACTTCACTTTTGTACCTGAATAATTCCAAAACTATAGTCTCTAGCGAAAATGTATCCCATTAAATTTCCAACAAAAATCCCTGTTCATCAATTCTGTAGACTATCAATTTGCATGTAGTGAGCGAAAGAATGTGATAATCGTGCATGTGGTATTAGGTTGCATAGAACCCATAAGTGGGGGCAGCTGAATCACCCATTATATGTATACCGCATGTTCCTCCAGAGAGTCGCCATGCGCATTTTCTCTGGTGTTTCGGCAGATATTTGCCATTTCGTTTTTGCGCTTTGTAGCTGGAGTCACCCTACTTTGTTAGTGCTTATATGGTGGATGCTTCTGTAAACAAGGTAACCGAAGTGCTTGGTGTTTCAAAAGACGTCATATTGAAGATTTACACTGCATAAAGAGAAAAAGCATCATCCGCTAAGTCACAACGTGGACGAAAGCATGTTTGAGTGATCGTGACGGACGGTCACTGGAGAGCATTGTCACGAAAAATAAGGGGACCACAGCTGCAAATATCACTCCAGAACTGAATGTCGCACTCGCGAACCTGTTAGCACCAAACCAACATGAAGGGAGCTCTAGAAGCAGGGGATTACAGGGCGAGCTGGAATTATAAAAGCACACATCAGTGATGTAAACGACCGTAATGGGGAAACGTGGTGCCGAAGCTGCAAACCTGGACTGTGGTGCCGGCCGGAGTGGCCGAGCGGTTCTAGGCGCTACAGTCTGAAACCGCGAGACCGCTGCGGTAGCAGGTTCGAATCCTGCCTCGGGCATGGATGTGTGTGATGTCCCTAGGTTAGTTAGGTTTAAGTAGTTCTACGCTCTAGGGGACTGATGACCTCAGAAGTTGAGTCCCATAGTGCTCAGAGCCATTTGAACCATTTTTCTGAACTGTGGATCAATGGAAGAACGACCTTCAGTCGGATAACGCCTGTTTCACACTCTTTCGAACTTCTGGCAGAATTAACGTCACAGAGTGATACATGGTTGGGATTTGGGCTGCCGTAACGTGGTATTCCATGAACCTCATGGTTACACTGCAAGATCGCATTATTGCCAAAGCTTATGTGGCCGTTTTGGTTCAAATGGCTCTGAGCACTATGGGACTTAACATCTGAGGTCACAGCCCCCTAGAACTTAGAACTACTTAAACCTAACTAACCTAAGGACATCACACACATCCAAGCCCGAGGCAGGATTCGAACCTGCGACCGTAGCGGTCGCGCGCTTCCAGACTGAAGCACCTAGAACCGCTCGGTCACAACGGCCGGCGCAGCCGTTTTGGCTAATGTGTAACGTCATATGATACAATGTTTCTTCCCAAATGGTTATGCTGTGTTCCTAGACAACAGGACCCCTGTTCACACAGCTCCCATCGTCCAGGACTGGTTTTGTGAGTACGAGGATGAATTTTGGCCACTACAGTCACCAGATATAATTATTGAGCTTTTGTTGTCTAATTTGGAGAGAATGTTGCGTCATCGCCAATCCGCCTCCATCGTTGTTACCTGGGCTTGCCACTATTTTGCAGGAAGAATGGTATAAGATTCCCTTGAGAACCATGCAGGACCTGTATCTATTCCATGTGGACTGGGAGCTGTTCTGAATACAAACGCTTCTCTTACACCGTATTAGGCATGGTAATGTCTAGTGTTTTGGTGTTTTCATATTTTTGTCACTCCCTATATTAGTCCATTTGTTGGCTACATTTTCATTCTCCGTCGTATCTACATATATACTCCGCTAGTCACCAAGCGGTGTGTGGGGGAGGGCACAATTCGCCCCAAAGTCATATTCCCCCCCCCCCCCCCCGGCCCCCACATCCCTCTGTTCCATTCGCGGATCGCGCGAAGGATAAACGTCTGTCTGAACGACTCAGTACGAGCTCTTATTTCCCTTAACTTTGAATCGTAAACATTTGGCGATTTGGAAAGTTGGTGGTAATAATATATGCTCTACATCCTCGGTAAATATCGGATTTCGGAATTTAGTGAGCAGCCCCTTCTGTTTAGCGCGCCGTCTCTCTGCAAGTGTGTCCCACTTTAAACTTTCTATGAGATTTGTAACGCTCTCGCAATGGCTAAATGTACCAGTCAAGATCTTGCCGCTCTTCTTTGGACCTTCTCAGTCTCTTGAATCAGACCCAAAGGGTCCCATACAGACGAACAATACTCCAAGACTGGACGAACTAACGTATTGTAACCTATTTCCTTTGTTGAAGGACTGCATCGCTTCAGGATTCTACCAATAAACCGCAATCCAGAGTTCGTCTTACCCGTTACTTGTATAGTCTGATCATTCCTTTTGAGATCATTTCGAATAGTCACACCCAGATACTTGACGGACGTTACCGCTTCCAAAGACTGGGCATTTATTTTGTACTCGTACATTAATGGGGATTTTCGCCTTGTTATACGCAGTAGGTTACACTTAATAATATTGAGAGATATCTGCCAGTTATTACACCACACATTTATTTTCCGCAAATCCTCATTGATTTGTTCACAACATTCGTGTGATACTACAAGTGGAAACACGTTTCAAACATTTGCTAGAGGAGGTTTCTCATTGCAGTTGCCACTGCCCTAATATCAAATTCTTGTCGTAGATTTATTTTAAAAAATGGTTCAAATGGTTCTGAGCACTATGGGACTTAACATCTATGGTCATCAGTCCCCTAGAACTTAGAACTACTTAAACCTAACTAACCTAAGGACATCACACACATCCATGCCCGAGGCAGGATTCGAACCTGCGACCGTAGCAGTCGCACAGTTCCGGACTGAGCGCCTAGAACCGCTAGACCACCGCGGCCGGCAGATTTATTTTATAATTGACGAAGTATTTTCCATCTTTAGGAAATGCATGAAGGGCAGCTGTCAGCTGTGTCTATTTATTTCAGTATCATAAAATGAATAATGAAGGACATGCCGAAAGCTGCCTGTCTTGCATCTCATTAGCTACTTAGCTGTTGAAAATCACTTTCAAAAATATGTTTATTTTCATTATCACTTTCACAGTACCCCGGCTTTTAATCCGTTGCTATCTTCTTACTTGTCAGGTCCAAAACAAATAGAGCTATTATTGTGTTTGCTGTGTCTATATTGGAGGCTCCTTTACTTCTGAGTTCGGTATTTTTGTAGCCTTCCCTCACAGTCATGGTAAGTTCCATAAAGCTGAATCCAAGCGCTACAGCCGCATCTTACTTTTGAAGCTATCAAACTGTTATGCTGCTATAATTATGTAATAACTGGAGGCAAACAAAAGCGTCTGTGCTGCATACTTAAAAGCTAGTTTAATATTAACCTTCGGCGTGGTGTTGACTATTGGCGCTCGTCTCGGGATCTTCCGCCGACGGCTGTTTAGCGATTTCTCTGACGTTATAGCAGCACGAGTGGCTAACATTGTTAAAGATTCACTCTATATTGCGACATAAGTAAAGGAAACAGGCCCGAAAGCCTCAACAATTTTATGTTAACGTTCCTCTTCAGCCAGTTTCCTCCATATGCCGCTTCAGTGTTCCCTCCTTTAATGAACACCAAGTCCCGATCGCTGTACTGCCACACCGATATGTGCAAATTTGATTGACGGCTGCAGTGTATGAAGATTCCTAAAGAACAAACATGCATAACCACCAACGAGTGGAGGGCTATGTGTTATTACTTTACCATATCTGTGTTTCACACAAGACTTCCACCTTGTTTATGATTACATTTTGATCATATCTTCCATTGGCATCAAGCTTAGTGTTTACGTCAGTAGGCATAAGTACCAGTTGTTGTCAGTTTTCTTCTTTAGGAAGAATATAGTGTGAATATTGGAACGTCATGTTTCAGTCAATCACTGACGTGGCTAGTCCACCAACAGTCCATAGTACAGGACGCTGCTTCTAACACTTTGCTGACAACTCATGTAATAATACGGTACAGAGGAAAGGAAAATGGAGGGGCAGGAGAACTGCACTCATAGCAAAATCATGTGATGACAAAAATTGTGATTACCACGCGTTCTGCTTGAACGTACGATCAGGATCGGTTTCTCTTCGGGACATTCCACGAGTCCGTTCAGACATTCCTCCCTCAGCTTAGCTTGCGGTTCGCTAGTGTTGGAGATGATGATATCCTACACCCAATACACCTCCCGCAACCGCTTCACGCTTCTTCCGTCGATTCACGTCAGGGGACTTGCGGAGTCACTATTTTGCATTGCAGTACCGTGATGATGAGCGATTCCCTCTATAAGATGAGAGGAGCTAACTGCACTGTAGACAGTCGTACATACGTCTGATGTCGAAACAATATGGTCACCCTGTGACATATTCTTTTATAGGATTGGTAGTACTGTTCTTGCATTGGTGATGATACCAGTCGTGCTATGGTTTAAATCCAACTATCGTGACGCATTATGTTTCCGGGTTCATATCATGATGCTCGAATTCTTGCTGAAGTTAAAATTGCCCTACACATTGGTTCAGTACTGACCACATGTCATCACCCTGCTCTGCTGCCACAGCACACAACCACGACGTTAAGTTCCTTACTACAATACGACACAGCGACTGGTGCTGTGCAGTAGAACACAACGCACGAAATTTGTACTGTACACCCCAGCACAGTGAAATCACGAAATAGTCGTTACTGCATCGTTGCGATGCCTGTCGCAATTTCTTCAAGCAGTGGTTTTAAAACATTAATTTACTTAATGTCGGACAATGTATGACGCATATGCAGTGCCTCGCGCTAGCACAGTAACAACTAGAGTTGAAACGATTTTTAGAACGAGTTGGTGTATTTGATAAAATACAACCTTGGTTTTAAACCCTTCAGTACAAGATGTAATTGGTTAGATTGGCGGTTTTAATGCGCGTAAAGAAAAATAACTTATCAAAAATGTTACAGTGGGTATTTTATTTCTCTATAGTCAAAAACATATAAATACGTTATTATTCTATATGTAATTCCAAATTGTGTGTAAGCCTTACTTGTAAAATGAGGAACAGAAAATAAAGTATAAGAAAACATCCTACAACGTCTACCTCACGTAGGCAATGTACATGGTAGCAAATTATGAAGAAATAATTTTCATTGAAAAAGGACATGAACAAAGCAGTTACCGTTTAATCTCTGCAATAGAAATAAATCTACTTTCTGGTTGTTGTTGTTGTTGTTGTTCCTGAGACTGGTTTGATGCAGCTATCCATGCTACTCTATCCTGTGCAAGCCTCTTCATCTCCCAGTACCTGTTGCAGCCTACATCCTTCTGAATCTGCTTAGTGTTTTCATCTCTTGGTCACCCTCTACGATTTTTACCCTCCATGCTGCCCTCCAGTACTAAATTGGTGATCCCTTGATGCCTCAGAACCAACCGATCCCTTCTTCTAGTCAAGTTGTGCCACAAACTCCTCTTCTCCCCAATTCTATTCAATATCTCTTCATTAGTTATGTGATCTACCCATCTAATCTTCAGCATTCTTCTGTAGCACCACATTTCGAAAGCTTCTATTCTCTTCTTGTCTAAACTATTTATCGTCCATGTTTCACTTCCATACAAATACTTTCAGAAAAGACTTCCTGGCACTTAAATCTATACTCGATGTTAACAAATGTCTCTTCTTCAGAAACGCTTTCCTTGCCATTGCCATTCTACATTTTATATACTATCTACTTCCAAAATCATCAGTTATTTTACTCCCCAAAACGCAAAACTCCTTTACTACTTTAATTGTCTCATTTCCTAATCTAATTCCCTCAGCATCACCTGACTTATTTCGACTACATTCCATTATCCTCGTTTTGCTTTTGTTGATGTTCATCTCATACCCTTCTTTCAAAACACTGTCCATTCCGTTCAACTGCTCTTCCAAGTCCTTTGCTGTCTCTGATAGCTGTATTTTACCCCTGCCACCTTCAGAATTTGAAATAGAGTATTCCAGTCAACATTGTCAAAAGCTTTCTCTAAGTCTACAAATGCTAGAAACGTAGGTTTACCTTTCCTTAATCTAGCTTCTAAGATAAGTCGTAGGGTCAGTATTGCCTCACGTGCTCCAATATTTCTACGGAATCCAAACTGATCTTCCCCAAGGTCGGCTTCTACTAGTTTTTCCATTCGTCTGTAAAGAATTCGCGTTAGTATTTTCCAGCCGTGACTCATTAAACTGATAGTTCGGTAATTTTCACATCTGTCAACACCTGCTTTCTTTGGGATTGGAATTATTATATTCTTCTTGAAGTCTGAGGGTATTTCGCCTGTCTCATACATCTTGCTCACCAGATAGTAGAGTTTTGTCAGGACTGGCTCTCCCAAGGCTGTCAGTAGTTCTAATGGAATGTTGTCTACTCCCGGGGCCTTGTTTCGACTTAGGTCTTTCAGTGCTCTGTCAAACTCTTCACGCAGTATCATATCTCCCATGTCATCTTCATCTACCTCCTCTTCCATTTCCATAATATTGTCCTCTAGAACATCGCCCCTGTATAGACCCTCTATATACTCCTTCCACCTTTCTGCTTTCCCTTCTTTACTTAGAACTGGGTTTCCATCTGAGCTCTTGATATTCATGCAAGTGGTTATCTTTTCTCCAAAGGTCTCTTGAATTTTCCTGTAGGCAGTATCTCTCTTACCCCTCATGATACACTCCTGGAAATGGAAAAAAGAACACATTGACACCGGTGTGTCAGACCCACCATACTTGCTCCGGACACTGCGAGAGGGCTGTACAAGCAATGATCACACGCACGGCACAGCGGACACACCAGGAACCGCGGTGTTGGCCGTCGAATGGCGCTAGCTGCGCAGCATTTGCGCACCGCCGCCGTCAGTGTCAGCCAGTTTGCCGTGGCATACGGAGCTCCATCGCAGTCTTTAACACTGGTAGCATGCCGCGACAGCGTGGACGTGAACCGTATGTGCAGTTGACGGACTTTGAGCGAGGGCGTATAGTGGGCATGCGGGAGGCCGGGTGGACGTACCGCCGAATTGCTCAACACGTGGGGCGTGAGGTCTCCACAGTACATCGATGTTGTCGCCAGTGGTCGGCGGAAGGTGCACGTGCCCGTCGACCTGGGACCGGACCGCAGCGACGCACGGATGCACGCCAAGACCGTAGGATCCTACGCAGTGCTGTAGGGGACCGCACCGCCACTTCCCAGCAAATTAGGGACACTGTTGCTCCTGGGGTATCGGCGAGGACCATTCGCAACCGTCTCCATGAAGCTGGGCTACGGTCCCGCACACCGTTAGGCCGTCTTCCGCTCACGCCCCAACATCGTGCAGCCCGCCTCCAGTGGTGTCGCGACAGGCGTGAATGGAGGGACGAATGGAGACGTGTCGTCTTCAGCGATGAGAGTCGCTTTTGCCTTGGTGCCAATGATGGTCGTATGCGTGTTTGGCGCCGTGCAGGTGAGCGCCACAATCAGGACTGCATACGACCGAGGCACACAGGGCCAACACCCGGCATCATGGTGTGGGGAGCGATCTCCTACACTGGCCGTACACCACTGGTGATCGTCGAGGGGACACTGAATAGTGCACGGTACATCCAAACCGTCATCGAACCCATCGTTCTACCATTCCTAGACCGGCAAGGGAACTTGCTGTTCCAACAGGACAATGCACGTCCGCATGTATCCCGTGCCACCCAACGTGCTCTAGAAGGTGTAAGTCAACTACCCTGGCCAGCAAGATCTCCGGATCTGTCCCCCATTGAGCATGTTTGGGACTGGATGAAGCGTCGTCTCACGCGGTCTGCACGTCCAGCACGAACGCTGGTCCAACTGAGGCGCCAGGTGGAAATGGCATGGCAAGCCGTTCCACAGGACTACATCCAGCATCTCTACGATCGTCTCCATGGGAGAATAGCAGCCTGCATTGCTGCGAAAGGTGGATATACACTGTACTAGTGCCGACATTGTGCATGCTCTGTTGCCTGTGTCTATGTGCCTGTGGTTCTGTCAGTGTGATCATGTGATGTATCTGACCCCAGGAATGTGTCAATAAAGTTTCCCCTTCCTGGGACAATGAATTCACGGTGTTCTTATTTCAATTTCCAGGAGTGTATAAGCCTCTACATCCTACTTTCTGGTAGATATTAATATTAGTCAGCTTCGTCTTCACACGGTGACCGAAATGTTTACTTGACCAATGTATGTGGGGTTCCACTGAATATACAATCAGTTTTTTAGTTGTGCCTGGAGATAGTCTGTTTCGTAATGGGGTGTGAATTCGCCCGTGAGCGGGCCAATTATGCTCACTTGCTGCTGAGAAAGGTGGTACATTAAAAATTCAAGAAGCAAATGAACGAAGTGGTTGTTTGGTACAAAGTCTTTGCACCATCCAGAAGGACATACATGTTTTGCAACAGTCCATGAAGCATTCTGTTGGAAAAAGCCAGACGTAACGACAGATTGCCCTAATAACACCACTGGAATATATCAGTACTTCACTAATTGTTGCGATAAAGTCTAGATCCTGCTTTTCCCTCTCCTGACTATGAGTTTCCTTCGTAAAACGGGGATCCAATATATTTGCCGCAGCGTGAGCGGCTTTACATGCATAGTTCTGCGTCAGCGTCACAGCTTCTTTAATGGAAGATTTCTCTAGTGGAGAAAGTCTATTACATTCTAGAAGTCAGCGTCTACTTCGCTAGAAATACTATTGAACACTTCATGTACATCGGAAAATACAGCAGTACGACTGCAACTTTGCGTATGGCTTATGATATTGCTTACAAGAGACGCCATGCTTCATCAAATTGCAGCCGTGTTTCGTCTGATAATACAGGAGCCTTACGTGTTCCGTCGCACCCCACAGTTGGGCCTACAATAGTTTCTTACACAGCCTCTTATTATTATTCGTAGTTAAACAGTGCCGCGCGGGATTAGCCGAGCGGTTTAAGGCGCTGCAGTCATGGACTGTGCGGCTGGTCCCAGCGGAGGTTCGAGTCCTCCCTCGGGCATGGTTGTGTGTGTTTGTCCTTAGGATAATTTAGGTTAAGTAATGTGTAAGCTTAGGGACTGATGACCTTAGAAGTTAAGTCCCATAAGGTTTCACACACATTTGAACATTTTGAATTAAACAGTCCAAGCAAATCACAGTATCTGCCCCACGGTTTGGTGATGGAAACTTTAGTGTCACAGAGGCATGCCTGTATTTCTCTTTGCTCTTAATAAAGCGTGGGGGACATGGCACTCCTTAAACAATTTTTCTATTTTCTTCACTAGATGGAAGCACTCTTTTAGCGTTCTCCGTGACTTTGTGTTCTTTGTTAATAAGTAGAAGGTAAAATATTTGTACTAAACAGCACGTTCAGGACATGTGTGTATATTGCTCCTCTACTATCCTGCTTCACAAATAACTTCACTCAGTTGCGATGCGATATACTGTGCAGTTTCCCTTTTCTCGCCAGGTCGCATACTTCTATACAATATTGGCTAAGGTGTTGTCACGATAAAGTTCACGACATTATTCACTGATACATCGACCATACATCGGAAATCAATGTAAGAGTAGTTGAACACTCAAACTTCTGTATGACAAATGTTTTCAGAAATGATATTAGGCAGAAAGCAAAGATGTGCGAAGCGGGTGCCGACTAGTATGCTCGTAGGCAGGCCGCATTTCCTGAATTGCTTTTCGCCAATATTTCGAATTCAGCATAGATAGTGGAGCAGCTAAGGCATACATAGTCCTAGCAATGTCACTGTCAGTTCCCTGATGCTTATCCTTATGCACAGATGAAGATGTTTGTGGTGAATCTATCGTATGTTGTTCACTGAGAGGAGAACCAGAAGGTATTGATAATAGCATAGGTGAAGACGCTGTCATTGGTACATTAATATTCTGCAGCCCGTTATTTGCTGACTCGTTTTTACTTGCGGTGCATCATCGGAAGCTACCCATTTAACAAATTGAGAGCATTGATCGCGTATGGGAAGACGTTCTTTTAATCGTGATGCCAGGGCGTTATGTTATTTACTTTTGCAATATTTACGCATTGTCTCTGTTTTACCATCAACTTCTCTCACATCGAAGTGATTCCACACCTTTGGTCATGAACGCATTCCAATAGCTAAACTAGCCAGTTTGACTGAGCCCGATAGCTCAGCGTAACGTCAATTGAGGCGTGTCAGCATCTCTGTTTTTGCTGTGATCTGCATTCATAACTAACTTATACTGAGGTGACAGAGTCATGGGATAGCGACATGCACACATAAGACGACGGTAGTATCGCGTACACAAGGTATAAAAGAGCAGTGCATTGGCGGAGCTGTCGTTTGTACTCAGATGTTTCATCTGATAAAATTTCCGACCTGATTATGGGAATTAACAGACTTTGAACGCGGAATGGTAGTTCTAGCTAGGCGTATGGGACATTACTTTTCGGAAAGCGTTAGGGAGTTCAATATTCCGAGATGCACAGCGTCTAGAGTGTACCGAGAACACCAAATTTCAGGCATTACCGCTCACCACGGACAACGCAGTGGCCTAGGGGCTTCACTTAACGATCGAGAGCAGTGGCGTTTGCACAGAGCTGTCATTGCTAACATACAAGCAACACTGCTTGAAATTCAAGTGCTTCAAGTGGCTCTGAGCACTATGGGACTTAACTTCTGAGGTCATCAGTCCCCTAGAACTTAGAACTACTTAAAACTAACTAACCTAAGGACATCACATATATCCATGCCCGAGGCAGGATTCGAACATGCGACCGTAGCGGCCGCGCGGTTCCAGACTGTAGCGCCTACAACCGCTCAGCCACCCCGGCCGGCACACTGCTTGAAATAACAGCAGAAATCAATGTGGGACATACGACGAACGTATCCTTTTGGGAAAGTGCCGTGAAATTTGGCGTTAAACTGCTAAGTCAGCAGACGACCGATGCGAGTATCTTTGCTAACAGCACGACATCGCCTGCAGCGTCTCCCCTGGACTCGTGACCATATCGGTTGCACTCTAGACGACTGTAAAACTGTGGCTTGGTCAGATTAGTCCCGATTTGAGTTGGTGAGAGCTGATGGTAGGGTTGAGTGTGATGCAGATCCCACTAAACCGTGAACCCATTTTTTTAAAAAAAGGCTCTGTGCAAGCTGTTGGTGGCTCCATAATGTTGTGGACTATATTTAGGTGGAATGGACGGGGTCCTCTGTCCACTGCACCGATCATTGACTGAAAATGGTCATGTTCGGCTACTTGAAGACTATTTGCAGCCATTCATGGACTTCATGTTTCCAAACAACGATGGAATTTTTATGGGTGACAATGCGCCATGTCATCTATTGCTGTCGGCTTGAAGAACACTCTGGTCAGTTTGAGCGAATGATTTGGCCACCCATAACGGCAGACATGAATCCCATGAGCATTTATGCCACGTAATCGAGAGGTCAGTTCGTACACAAAATCCTGCGCCGACAACACGTTCGCAATTATGGTCGGTTATAGAGGGAGCATGGCTCAGTGTTTCTGCAGGGGACTTCCAGCGACTTGCCGAGCCTATGGCACGTCAGCCCATCCGGTTGGCCGTGCGGTATAACGCACGGCTTTCCGGGCGGGAAGGAGCGCCTGGTCCGCGGCAGGTACGGCGGATTTGTCTCGAGGTCCGGTGAGCCGGCCAGTCTTGGATGGTTTTTAGGCGGTTTTCCATGTGGCTCGGCGAATGCGGGCTGGTTCCCCTTATTCCGCCTCACTTACACTATGTCGGCGATTGCTGCGCAAACAAGTTCTCCACGTACGCGTACACCACCATTACTGTACCACGCAAAACTTAGGGGTTACACTAGTCTGGTGTTAGATGTTCCTTGGGAGGGAGGGGGGGGGGGGGTCCACCGGGGGCCGAACACCACAATAACCCTGGGTTCGGTGTGGGGCGGCGGAGGGGTGAAGTGGACTGTGGTAGTCGTCGTGGGGTTGTGGACCACTGCGGCTGCGGCGGGGACGGAGCCTCTCCGTCGTTTCTAGGCCCCCGGTTAACATACAATACAATACAATGGCACGTCGAGTTTCTGCATTATTCCGGCAAAAGGAGTTCCGACGCAGTATTAGGAGGGATCCCATGACTTTTGTCACCTTAGTCTGTGCAGAACTTTCGACTGTGGCCCTTGTTCTCTCCTAGTTATTTTCCACGTTTCGTTCTCATACCACATGCTGCTGTATGGCCTAGCATGTTGCGTGACAACCGGGTGAAAAGAACCGTTCCTAGAGGTTATAAACAGTTTAAAACAACATGTTTATCAATTCACCGTTGTTAGACCGTATTTTTAAGTCTCTGCTTCCAACTTCCAGTCATTTACAGCTCGTAAGTTACCTTGTCACTCCTGTTTTACGGCTCGCGAAGGTGACTGGCTGTGGCAGGCGGCTCTGACGACAGTGACGCGGGCGCGGCGCTCCGTAAAAACTTGGCTCAGCAGCCGATCCGCTTATCGGTGCCGGCCCGGAGCTGCAGCTGGAGCGGTAACGGCGCCGCTTCTGAAGCGAAGCGGGCCCCGCCTCGCGTAACGAGCGCCCTGAGCAAACACTCCACGGCCGCCGCCCTCGCGTCTTATCGGGGCAGCCCTGCGAGCAGAGGATCAGCGGCAGCCGGCGCTTCCGTCACCGTGGCGAACCCCGCTGCAGAGCGCGCCGCGGCGGGCCTCTACGGCACGGCCTACACAAGTTACGGTCACGCGGACAAGATACTCAGCAAACACCGTGCGGACGTTTCGCTTCTTCCTCCCTCATTTATAAGCCGTTGGGCGCTTTCGCCTTCTGCTGAGAAGTATTACCTCAGACGTGCTCGAAACAATGGAATATAAAGTTGTTGCAAAGTTTTGTATGCCCTCTTGAAGTCGTCATTCAGAGAGCACTCCCATTTTGGGGCGGGGGGGCATCGCCACCTAAAGCAAGTCTTGTTTAAGGTGGCGGCTTGTCTGCAAAACCTGGAACATAAAGAATTCTCAAGGAAATTGAATTTCCTCGATCTCAAGGAAATTGAATTTGCCGGAAAAGTCAACGAATTCTGAAAGACACGGGTAATTCTGAAAGGCTATATCGTGTGCTTCAAATTAGTTGGCGTCTGACGTTTAAGGGTCAAAGTAGGGGCGTCGTCGCTACAGGTACTGTCTTGAGGAAGCCGCCACAGTACTCTGCATTCCGTGGCGACAGTAAAACACTTCAAAGTCTTTATTTCCTACAAGAATGACGTACACAGTAAAATTCACGTATGATGTATAAGTCTGTCGCGTCTCTAAGCCTGTAAAAAATCTGCGCTTCACTTTTATCTGCATCAAATGTATGTTAAATGTCTGTAACGGATGTATTTTTCCCGTCAGAAAAACAGCTTCAATTTCATCGCGTCATATCACTCAAAGCACTTACCTTATGAATAAAAACATTTTACTTTGGTTACCAAAATACCTCGCCTGGCAACGGAATTTACTAAAGTCGCATCTCGCATCGCAACGTATTGCTTGGAATTTAAACCTTCAAGAACGTGGAAACTTCAAGAGTATCTTTTGATGAAACAAAGTCTGCATCCTCTCCTTTTTTTATCAGTCTCCAAGTCTTTAATTGAAATAAACTGCACGCAATACCACCACTAATCGTATCTGCGCTCCTGGTAATCCCTCCTTACCATTTGCTGAATACTTAACACATCTCTCAATAACACCTTTGGTTTTAAAAGACATATTTATTCCTATATTCCTTCTACTACTTTTTTATTTTGTACTTTGTCTGTGCAGTTAGTTTGTAACATTCTTCGGTTCTTCTATATTCCAAGTACATCCACTTTATTGTTCTGAAATTTTCCGCAGTCCATGAGTTCAGTTTCAGTTCCACACAGTCCTGTGCGCTAGATTTGCAGTTTCAAAAATCTTTATCATCAGTTATGTGTCAATATTTGTTCTCTACATTTTTCTGTAAATATTGGATACTTATTGAAGGGAGTTCTCTTCATACTCGCCTCAGATATGTTCCTGCGTATTGATTAGCGAGTGCGGTATTTCTTGTTAAATTTTACAGTTCTTGTAATTTGTCGTTTTGAATTTTGGTGATTAGAGTGAATTTTTGAATTTTTGTGATTAGAGTGACTCTTCTAATTTCCACTACTTTTCATCACTTTTTCATTCTTATATTTATCCATAAGTTTTATTCTGTAGCACGTAGATGACTATTGATTTACGCTGTCCAGTTACATCAATGTGACCACCTGTCAAAAGCCTGAATAACAACCTTTTGCAACCTGAGACGTGCAAGAAGAGAGTCAGTGAGATTCTGAAACGTACTGACAGGGATATGGAGCCTTGACGATTCCATTTCCTTGGCCATCTGCGTTAGGTTTCTTGGTTGAGGGTCCATGTCACGAACAGGCCGATCAAGGTGGTCCACAGATTCACAATTGGGTTCAAATCCGTGGAGTTAGGTGGCCATGGGTGTACGGTAGACTCAGTCCGAGGCTCTTCGAACCACGCACGTACATTGCGAACTGTGTGACACGTTGCATTATCCTGCTGGTAGATGATATCATGTCGAGGAAAAACAAACTGGATGTAGGAGTGCATATGGTACCTAAGGGTAGATGCATACTTGTGTCGGTCCATTGTGCCTTCTAGAGGGAATGCCACTAAAACATTCCTCAGGACGTAATGCTCCCTTCTCCCGCCTGGAACTTGGTTGCAGGGTGTTTGCTTTCAGATGTTTCACGCCTTAAACGCCACCGGCCATCTCTCCGATGGAGCATAAAACGTGTCATCTGGAAAGTCACCAGTTGCCACCAGTGGACGTCTAGTTGCTGTACCGGCGTGCAAATTCCAGCCTTGGTCGCCGATGAACAGCACCCAGCACGGGTACCTGAACCAGGCGCCTGCTGCCCAGCCACGTGAGGCGGGTGGTCTTTGGGGAGACGCTTTTGGGAGCCCCTTGGTTCAACAGTTGCACGCCTGTTGGCCCGTGCACGCCTCTGCAGCCGTCGTTCACCCCTCTCATCTATGCACCACATTTGCCTCGGCGCCGGTTTTGGATTGGTATTCTTCAACTACGGTGGCACGCGAACAGTTTACAAATTTAGCCGTTTCGGAAATGCTTCCACCCTTGGCCCGAAAGCCAATGATTGTGCCCTTCTGGACGTTAGATAAATTGCTCCGTTTTCGCATTACAACAATTGCACTGCTTTATATACCCTCTGCTGCTAGTGCTGCCACCTGCCGTCTGTGATTCATTATTACACATTAGACGTTGGTCACATTAATGTGACTGGACCGCGTAGTACGTCTTCCGCATCTCCCTTCTCTACAAAAGGGCCACGTTGTCCGAATAGTGGTGCGAAGCTTACTGACAATGTACTGGCGAGAACTTACGGAATATGTTGTATCTATAAACGTGTATCTGACTTGGAAGAGAATTCCAAACTGTCCATATCACTTGAACATTATTGAGTCAACATGAAATTTTCGTTACTATTGTACTAATGAATTGAAATGTGCTGTGTGTGTAAATTTATGATTCTGTGTGTTCTCATAAACTAAATGTATTTAATGTGGGACGCACACATTCGCCTGATGCAGTTTCATAAAAAGAGCGATGCTGAAACGAACGGCATCCCTCTGTGTGACTGCAGCGAATTCCGAATATCCCGAGGAAAACGATGAATTATCATGGAACATACTATGAGGGACAATATGAGCCAAATACATGTCGTCAGATCTGAGATCTTTCGAAGGTTCATTTATCAGAGCAAACCAGTCATTTGTATCACACTTTTTTTAGATTTTTTTTTCTCCGAACAGAGTAAGAAGGAACTCTTCAAAGTACTAGTATACTCCAAAAGTCTCCTTTCTTGGATTAAAGGAGCAGCAGAAATCTGACTGGAGCAGAACCTGATAAGCGACGACAGTGAATCCTCTCTTAGCAAGGCCGAAATCCAGCGCTTAGCAGGCCGAGGGCGTAGCGTGCTGCGTGAACCCAATGACTGTGGGGCAGCATCTGAGCCGTGTGGCGGCTTGAGGATCGCGTTTTTAAACTGTCATTTAAGTTACCTCCAATTTCGAGTGCGATAAGCTGTAACAATTTAAGTAATTCTTTATAATTTGGCTCAGGTGAACCATCACAACAAGAGCTAAATAAAAATCTGCTGGAAGAACTAAGCTACTGTAAAAGTCACAACAGAGACCGTAGACGTAGCATCTTCCTGCAAAAAAATGTTGCGCCTCTACCGTCGCCGCTAAAAAAACAACTGAATTAAAAATAGCATTACCAAGAACTTGGCTTCAGCAACTATTTAAGAACTGTGCACCATGCAAAGCTACTGAACATGAATGGGCACATTTTCATGTAAATTCTTTCTGTAAAACCAACGATTGATCACTGAACGAAAACATAATATATTCTCGCTGTAAAATTACAGAAACTGCGCCTCGAAGTATTAAACTTCCTAACAGTCTTTAAAAATATAAATGATAACTGAAATAGTTGTAGCGTGGCGCTACAGTAAACAGGCGAGCTCAGAATCAATGCAAAAGAACGACTGACTACATTATGTTACGATGTCATACTTGTCTCGAGTCTTGAGAAAACAGCAGCTGGTTGTGGGAGCCGCCACGCATCTTGTTTTTGATGCCTGTTCCGCGCCTCCGCCGCATTCACTTCAGGGCACTGCATCCACCAGAACGCCTATCTGGCTGGCGGCTCGGATGTTCTTTCAATATACATGCGCTATTTTTAATAAAGGGATTATTTCCCATTTATCCCCTTTCTCCTGTCACTCAGCAACAGTTTGAGAGATTCATTATCTTCTGTTTTATATTTGAAATTAATATTTTAGCGGGGAATAAGAAAACGAACGTAACGGAATTGTTACATTCGCCAGATCATTTCTCATTAGTCACCTGAAGATTGCGGGAAGCCTCCTTGCAGGAAAATTCATGCAGAGTCGTCAGCTATACCTGCGACATAAACGAAAGCTAGTGGGCGTCTGTATACGGAAGATGCCGTCTATTTTCATATTTAATGCCAGTCGCATAAGAGGGCCGCTAATAGCGAGACTGTGAGGATGCAAATCAGCTTTGCTTTAAATAAGCGCTGTAACGGACGCGATCGTGATTTACCTTTGATATTGGACGTGGTGACTTGATGTTAGTCAAGAATGCCTTTGAGGCGACAAAGACGCCATTATCAACAGTTCACTGAGTTTGAAGGAGGTGCTGTAATCCTTCTGTGATACTGCAGAAAGACTGGACAGGAATGTAGCCACTGTACATGATTGCTGGCAGCGGTGGTCATGAGAATATACGGTCGCAAGATGACCTGGCTCTGTACGGCGACGTGGTACTACCGAGAGGGAAGACCGTCATGTTCGACGTATGGTTCTGGTGCATCGTACTGCATCTGCAGCAGCAATCTGAGCAGCAGTTGGCACCACAGTGACACAACGTACTGCTAAAAATCGGTTACTTCGAGGACAGCTCCGAGACACACGCCTTGTAGCGTGTAGTCCACTGACCCCAAAACACCACCATTTGCGACTTCATTGTTATCTAGCGAGAGCTCTTTAGAGGGCAGGCTGGAGATCTGTTGTGTTTTCTGATGAAAGCGTGGTGACCGTATGTTGGTTACAAAGGTGGCTTTTGAGAGCCTGCATACAACCTGCCTTGCGTGCTACACACACTGGACCTGCACCTGGAGTAATAGTCTTAGGTGTGATTTCGTATGACACCAGGAACACGCTCGTGGTTACACCAACGATCCTCACAGCAAGATTGTACGTCACTCTGGTCATTCGATTGTTGTGCTGCAGCCATGAACAGCATTCAATGAGGTGTTTTCCAACAGGATAACACTCGCCCATATGCAGCTGTTGTAATCTAACAAGTCGTACAGAGTGTCGAACATATTGCCTTGGGCAGCTCCATTAGCAGATCTGTCTTTAACTGAACACAAAGGGGGTATCTTCGGACGACAACCCCAGCGTTATCCACAACCATCATCAACTGTCTCGTACCGACCGACCAAGTGCCAGAGGCATGGAGCTCCGTCCCACAAACTGACACACATGTACAACACAATCCATGCACGTTTCCTTGCTTCCATTCAACATTCTGGCGGCTACACTCTTTATTAATATATCAGCATTCCACATTTGCAATGGCTTATCTCAGGCTTACATTAATCTGTGCTCTTGCTGTGTTAATCACTTAAATATATTTCCTAGACAAATATTTTTCCGATATTTCGTTACTCTCAATTAATTATTGTTTGGTGTTCTGGTTGCCGGCCGGGGTGGCCGAGTGGTTCTAGGCGCTACAGTCTGGAACAGCGCGACTGCTACGGCCGCAGGTTCGAATCCTGCCTCGGGCATGGATGTGTGTGATGTCCTTAAGTTAGTTAGGTTTAAGTAGTTCTAAGTTCTAGGGGACTGATGACCTCAGATGTTACGTCTCATAGTGCTCAGAGCCATTTGAACCATTTTTTTGTGTTGTGATTTTTTTTCCGTCAATGTATTTGTATCTCATAAGCATACGGCTCTTTCTGTCATTCATACTTTCTAGATCTCATCACAAGCCCTCTGTGGCATGTAACATTCCTCTCGGTTCATTTAAAATCGGAAAAATCTCCAAGAGATCTTCATTTCCTAGGAATATGAAGACATATCTTCATTTACACGCGTCTCAAAGACACTACAAACTTCTAGAGAATTTTTCGGAAGAACACCTATTTCATTCAGCGCCCTTCTTTTAGGGCCAATAGAATTACCCCTGTGCAGTAGCAAATACTGCTGGCGCACACTAGTTTAGTGTGGTCGTAGAGTCAAAGACAGGAGCCAGGTAATGCACGAAACAGCCACCTCCGTATTTGGCCATCAAAGGAAGGAATGTGTACGCGTAGTGGACTACGCACAAAATTGTAGCTTCAATCCGAAAGCTCTCCGCATTGTTTCGTGAAGTGAGCGCATGTGACACTTAGTGATCCTCCCGTCAGGCGGGAAGGTGAAGCACGGTTTGGCTTTTACGATTGCTGCCTCTGGATCACGGGGTCCCGGGTTAGATTCGCGGCCGGGTTAGGGATTTTCTCTGCCCGGGGACTGGGTGTTTGTATTGTCCACAGCATTTCATCATCATTCGCGCAGTGGCTAGATTGAACTGTGTAAGAAATTGGACTGCGAAAAAGTCGGGACTTTGTACGAGCGCTGGTAACAACGCAGTTGAGCGCCCCACGAACCAAACATTATCATCATCTGAAACTTCCTGGCAGATTAAAACTGTGTGCCGGACCGAGACTCGAACTCGGGACCTTTGCCTTTCGCGGGCAAGTGCTCTAACATCTGAGCTACCCAAGCACGACTCACGCCCCGTCCTCACAGCTCTACTTCCGCCAGTACCTCGTCTCCTACTCAGATGGTAGAGCACTTGCCCGCGAAAGACAAAGGTCCGACTTCGAGTCTCGGTCCGGCACACAGTTTTAATCTGCCAGGAAGTTTCATATCAGCGCACACTCCGCTGCAGAGTGAAAATCTCATTCTATTATCATCATCATCATCAGTTGGGCTGTTGGTATTTCTGCTGCGGATTAAGCTTCGTGCCAGCGTTGGGTTTCACGTTCTCCTTTTCCTGTAAACACAAACAAGGCAATATAATCTGGACGCACTCACCACAGTGTTCAGTAAACTGTTAGACATGACGCATGAATTTCACTAGAGAAGGCCCAATCTACACGGATGGTTTTTGGAAAACCCTTTGGCGTCTACGAACCGGTAATGTCAATGTCTGAAAGAGGGAGCATTCGAAAAAAATTAAGAAATTACGAATACTAACTAAAAAGTAGCATGATTTATGGAAGATACAAAAATTTTACAGATAAGCGACAGCAAAAAGGAAATTTACTAAAATATCTGAAAGTGCAAAATAACGAATTGCAAGATCGTACCAGAAAGATTTTTCGTGGTAAGAATGAATCTATAACTTTCAATCGCTGTCATATTGTCATGAAAATATTACGAAAATTTAAGTTAGAATAAGTGTTACGAATGCTAGCCTCGAGAAGAAAGGAGAAACAATAAATATACGGAAACGTATGAATCTTGTGAAAACATATTCTGATTACCTTAGGGCCGCAAATATACCTAGATGTGCAGCTTAACGCTTAGGGTGCAAGTTACTTTAAAGGGAACGCAATAGACGGTAACTTAACCCACATATCGGTTAATTACCGATAGTCTGGTATACCCAGAGGGTTGGGTTTGATTTTTAGCCGTTATTCTTCATCAGCATCGTCACATGTCTCCTCAAGTTTGTCATTACAACGTACTACGTTAGCATTAAACACTGTCGTTACTGGGCTTCAGTGAATCTTCAAGAGTTAGGATTCATTGAAACACAACTAACAACTTGTACTTTCGGGCTCGCTAAATTTGTCATCCTCGGAAATAAATGATCTTCATCTTTCGCAGAGCGTCGGTCGTACCCAGTGGATCATTGCCAACAATTTCAATCCAGCTTTTGTCATTTTTGTTCCGTAACGCAGCAACAACTATTGTTATTGTATCTGTACCATCTGTCATCAGTCAGTATCGTAGATACTGCTGACAGAGTGCTTCATTATTCTTCATTGAAAAGCTGCCTGAAGTACCAATACTTGTTGCAATAGATGACTAAACTGTATTCGAGGCGGACGGCAGGGGTTTTTTTTTTTTTTTTTTTTTTTTGCTTTTTTTCGATGGCGTGTCGGCATTGGTAGGGGTCGTGTGTGGAACAACCAGCGAACCGCCGAAAATAACCAATCACGGAGATAGCGCGCCTCTAATCCGGCTCTGGGCTGCACGAGTAATGGCGGGTCACGCCAGCCGGCCGGATAGCCCAAGACAAACGCGCCGCGCGCCAACTGGCCGGCGCCGATCTCGCTGGCTGAGCGCTGCTGTTCTTGCTGGCCGCAGTCAGTGAGTGTCGCATTTTGGCTACTACTAGGCATCGCTATTTCCATACTCTGATATGAAGCGAAGTTCAAAATTAGCCTTCGTTTTCGTTAAACTATTTGTTGTTTTTGCGTTCCGTGGGTGATGCAAATCACATCTGTCGCCACGGTGTGGAACTTACTAACTGATGTTCATCAGTACATATATCTGAGAATATCTGGTACCACACGGATCTTTTACATCAGTGGCTGATATTATTACTGTATTATATAATAAATTAACGTGCTTAATGCAAACAGGCACAAATGTTACTTGTTTGAAAATGCTATAGGGAATAGAGGAAGATTTCAAGTACGAAAACAACGTGAACACAACCCAAACCTGTCTTTTTTATTTTCAGACTGCACCTTCAACTCAAGGAGGAAACAATAGAACAATTTAAGGCATCATAATTTGCCCTTCTGTGTGCTTGAGTCAGTTTAAGATGTGAATACTGGCCATACGAGGTGTGTGAGGAAAACTGCGAGTGATCTGGCAAAGCCGTGTTATTCTGCTTGTGTAGACGGTGTGTTCATCCCTACCGGATGCTAAGTCCGAATTTCAGCTCTGTAGAGCCATCGCCTGCCGGGCTGGCCGAGCGGTTCTAGACGCTACAGTCTGGAACCGGGCGACCGCTACGGTCGCAGGTTCGAATCCTGCCTCGGGCATGGATGTGTGTGATGTCCTTAGGTTAGTTAGGTTTAAGTAGTTCTAAGTTTGAGGGGACTGATGACCTCAGAAGTTAAAGTCCCATAGTGCTCAGAGCCATTTGAACCATTTAGAGTCATCACGTGATTTTTGAGAGCACCGTCAGTGAAGTTGTAAATCTTTTGTGCGCTGCGACCAGCAGAATTTAGAGCAACGTTATGCCTTCAAGTTGTGTGTTGTACTTGGGGAATCCGCGAATGTGATCTTCGAAATGTTGAAACAGGCCTATGAGGAAAATTTCTTATCAAGAATATAACTTTTTCGCTGGTTCAAATCATTTTTTGGAAGGTGGAAAACACGTTGAAGATAAACCTCGCTCAGGGAGACCTTCAACTTCAAAAACCGATGAAGACGTTGAACGTGTGCGTTCTATTGTGAGATCAGGCCGACGTTTAATAATTAGGATGATGGGCGACCTGTTAAACACAGGCTAAGGAAAGGGGTGAATCGAGTGAGACCGTACACTGTAGTCAAGTGGATGCTGCCTGCATCATGACAACGCCGCATGTCACACGGCCACTTTAATCATGGAATTTGTGACCTCAAAAGACATTCCTGCTGTTCCACAGCTCCCCCCCCCCCCCCCCCCTTCTTCACCTGATCTGAGTCCTTGCGAGTTTTTCTTTTCCCGAAACTGAGAAACTTCTTAAAAGGATGCCATTCTGAGACTCTATAGAACATTCAAAAGAATGTGGCCGATATGTTGAACCCCCCTCCCCCTACCAGTTGAAGCCTTTCAGCGTTTCTACCAAGACTGGGAACATCTACTTCGCAGGTGGATTAAAGGGGACAATATTGTTGTTTGAAAAAAATAAAAACATAGATAGATAAAAAATCAGTCTCGTTACTTTTCTCACTCACCTCGTATTTATGAACGCTAACCTTTGTATTCAAACTGTGACTGGTAGGTGACGCAAACGTTTTAAGGGAGTAATTGTATTATTTTGATGCTAGTATGCCTAACTGCTTCGTTGTCTTTAAGAGGTTTAAAGATGTGTACCATATGCAACCCTTAGTACCCCTTTTTCTGTAATGGATATTTCGTAAGCAAAGAATATTATTTCGTATGAAATCTATGAATGGAGTTACACAAAATTAAACTAATATTCCGAAAGTTTCATCAAAAATTAGGAATTGTAAGCAGAGATAAAGTTCTGAACTTAATAGTTTAGAAGAAATGTTTCAGTACTTCCACTCAAAAATTTTAAATGTTTTTCCCTTTAGATACTGTCTTTTCCTAACAATACAGTCGTGTGCCTTGTGGTGTTACGTTTATTTAATTATTTTAATTGTAGGTTGACGGTGTTTTGTAAGCTATACAAAAATATCTCTGCCTATCAGTGAAGCTCAATATGGTAATTTTATTATATATACAATCTCCGCTTCTACCCAGGCTCTCTTCTGAATTAATTTTAAAAACGTAGTTGCAGGCTTTTTTATCGCCATGAGAGAGAAAAGCTGATAGGAGAAAAGCAAAGATGGCGACACTGATTACATTCTTCAACTTCCTCTGCCGTCATTTTAATCAAATATCTGGCTCTGGTCGACAGAGACACTATATATACTGTATACGCAAAAAACCTTCTGGATGTGCAGTATTGAAATCCTTTTACTCGCATGAAAATCTTACCAGATTCATCACCAAAATCAGTCTTTACTTCTAATTTAAATATGCCCGCTAAGTTAGCAGTGGCGGTAAATGACAATATACCAGTCTCATGTTCTGCACGTCAGTGAGCAGCTGCTGCTTGAGACTAACGTTAACCATTATTCACCTCTAAATAACTCTGATTATAACTCAAGACGATCACAGTATTACGAAATAGATTCGCATTCTGCAACTATGCATTGAAGTCAGCTCTTCGTGACATACGAAAATTTGTGTCGTATCGGGATTCGAACCCAGATTTCCCGCTTATCGCGAGCGGTCGCCTTAACCACTTACTCTGTCCGAGCACTCCCGCAGCACCGATCCAAACTTACACAGGTCACTTACTTACGTTTGCACATTTCGTGATTCCTGCACAGGGAGAGTCAAATTTTATGCATCCGTGCCTCGACGGCCTAAAATGACGATAAAATTTGCCTCTCCCTGCGCAGGAATGACAAAATGTGAAATGTGCAACCGTACGGTTTGTGGACTCCGTGACATATGCAAGTTTGGATCGGTCCCGGAGGCATACTTGATAGCTGAAGTTTTTAAGATGACCGCTCCCGATAAACGGGAAATCTTGTTTCAAGTCCGGTCCAGGATAAATTTCTATGTGTCGCAAAGAGCCGACGTCAATGCATCGACGCGGTATGTGAATCGATTTCGTAATGTTTAACACAGCTGTAATCGTCAGTGACAGCTTCTGTTCTTTCGGACATGACGTGCATGTCTGAAGGGTATTGTGTTTTGAAGGTACGGGCAATGTTTAAACATACACATTGTAACCTTCCTACATCCAAGAACTATCAAATTTATATGATATCTTTATTGGAAAATAATAGTTGAAGTTTTTATAACGAACGGAACGTCCGAGGGCAATACGAGCTCGCTTCCCCGAGGAGCTACGGACTTGAACGCGTTTGTAGCAGGTGATCAGCCACTCCGCACAGCTCGCTCTTCGGAGGCGTCATGTTTTCTCCCGCTGATCGTCAGTTTCATTTGTAGATGAAAGACTACTTTAAAACATAATCAATCTTGTTGAAATGCACAGTAATTACATTGGTCGGCTGGTGTGCAAAAAGTGTTGCAAATGAGTTTGTGACACTGAAGTATGAACCTTATTTTGTTGCATTCAGCATGACGAAACTAACGTAGATCATTCCGAATCAAATCTCTGAATATTATGGTGAAAACTAAACAGTTAAACTTTCTACCACATTTAAAGAAAGAGGGACAAAGTAACAACAGCGGAGTGAGGTTTAGTTGTTCGCAGACCAACCACTCTGTTCTTCTTCCAAGTTGTCTTCATCAGGTGTCCTCCTTTCCTCGAATATATGAAGCAAAAAAAAAAAATAAATAAAAAGCGAAAAACGACAGCAGAAACATTCTTAAATAAAAATACTGAATAAAAACTATATACTTACCATATTATTCTTGAACATCTAGACCGACGTCTATTCTTTCTGATACCACTATCACTTCTCCCCTTGCCAATTCCACTCGCTAATGGTGGTTGTCATTTAACCGCTCTATGATCTCTAATTTCTCAAATTTTCTCGTCGTTTTCGTTTCGCGAGACTTTGTGAGAGGAAGTAATACGTTGCCCGACTCTTCTTAGAACGCAGGCTCTCGGAATTCCAACACTAAACCTCTCCGTGATGTCCAATACCTTTGACACCGTTGTTGATTGCGCATTTCCGTAAGGCACTCGCGCCGACTATACATTCCTTTACTGTGCTGGTGCGTTTGTAACTACTCTGATGTGCCGTTTTTTTTTTTATGTGAAACGAAGCCACGGCGCCCGTACAAGATGGCTTCCACGTAGTGGGATGAAACGTTGGTATCCTACGAAAATCCACTGCCATCGGCATAATATGCCAGGAAGATATAATAGCTGCAAGGCTCTTCACTATCTGTGAAGTCCTGAATGCCAGCGAGGGTATTTATACAAGGGCTATACGGCAGGAACGTATCTGACATGCAACCTGTCGTATCGTTTGTTGAAAATGTGGTCGAACCTAATTCCGTCCGTGCCACGTTGTCCACCACAGACTGGACAGACAGTACATACATGGACCAGCGCGAAATTGCAGCAGTGAGTGCTGCGCAAGCGGGTGGGTAAAGGGCTGGACGCTCTCCTCAGTCTGTGCATTTTGTAAGGCGTCTGGGGCTGTCGTGTGAGCAGGCGCCCTCACTCACTCGTTACTGGTGCTCCTCTTCGGAATACTCATTCCGTTTTTCCTCATTTTATTGTAATGGGCCAACTACTTTATTTTTTAGTAAAGTAAGTATATTATCCTTCCAGTAGTTATTGTAAGTTTTACAGTTATTTACACCCGCTGCAGAATGATGGCAAAAGTTAGTTACGTTCAGTTTTAGTCAAATGGTTCAAAATGGCTCCGAGCACTATGGGACTTAACTTGTGAGGTCATCAGTCCCCTAGAACTCAGAACTACTTAAACCTAAATAACCTAAGGACATCACACACATCCATGCCCGAGGCAGGATACGAACCTGCGACCGAAGCGGTCGCGCGGTTCCAGACTGTAGCGCCTAGAACCGCTCGGCCACCCCGGCCGGCCAGTTGTAGTCTCTTACGTACAATTACGTCTTGTGCTACGACCCACTACAGACTCAACAAGAGGCTGGGTTTTACAACAACTGCGGTTAGATAAGTGGGTAACGTATTGACGAAGTAATTTACGAAGATCGCAATTAATCTTCCTCTTGGTGATCTTGGTACCTGTGCCAGAGTCCCTCGGGAAAAAAGGTCCACCGTAAAGACAGAAAACTCCCCAGCTTCTCCACAAGTATTACCAGCTGCATGTAACCTCTTACAGCTTTTCCTAACGAGCATTTTGTTTTTTTACATACTAGTACGTCTATGTTTGCTACGTCACGATCAGACCGTATGTCAGATTGCTTTAATTCTACGCACTAATGTATGGCAGTATGCAGACACAAGCAGTGATCCAAAATACTGTATTATAGATTATTGGACCGACTCTGTGAGTTAAAATGTCCCAAAACAGGAAGGGGCCGACATGACTCTTACGTCTTGAATTACAGCAGCGCTCCGTACGTTAATTATAGGGAGCTTAGTGTACAAAAAAAACCTGAAAAATATCTTTCTGTAATACAGTTTCCGTAGCATCAAAATTGATCAGTGCATAATGTACTCTTCTAAGAGATGTGATAACATTCGTCAAATCAGCACTGACTGCAAATATGGTCGTTTGCTCGACTCTGCGAAATACTTAGGGTTGAAATTTGACAGACAACTGGCATATAATCTGTGATTAACGGAGCGTGTAATAATTTTTCGGGCAACGAAAAATATTTACATTTGAGAAAAGAAGGAACACTAAGAGTTTTGAGAAAGTGTCAGTCATTAGTATAGTGAAGAAAATCGTCTACTTCCGACTAATTCTGGGCATTGTTTACAAATTTAGAACCTGTATCAAATTTGAGTACCGGAAGCAATAGGAAATTTTGGAAAAGACCTGTCCAATTTGGAAGGGTATGTTTAACCTGCGCGAAATCTTCGTAGAGATCCTCAGAATTCTGTAATGGGTAGCAACTACGGCGAAGAAATTGTGCGTTGCGTAAAACCTTGCTAACTGAATCTTCGATGAAACTTCCTGGCAGATTAAAACTGTGTGCCCGACCGAGACTCGAACTCGGGACCTTTGCCTTTCGCGGGCAAGTGCTCTACCATCTGAGCTACCCAAGCACGACTCACGCCCGCCTTCACAGCTTTACTTCCGCCAGTACCTCGTCTCCTACTTTCCAAACTTCACAGAAGCTCTCCTGCGAACCTTGCAGAACTAACACTCCTGAAAGAAAGGATATTGCGGAGACATGGCTTAGCCACAGCCTGGGGGATGTTTCCAGAATGAGATTTTCACTCTGCAGCGGAGAGCTTCTGTAAAGTTAGGAAGGTAGGAGACGAGATACTGGCAGAAGTAAAGCTGTGAGTACCGGGCGTGAGGCGTGTATCGGTAGCTCAGATGGAGCCGGCACGGTAGCTCAGCGTGTTCGGTCAGAGGGTTAGCTGCCCTCTGTAATAAAAAAACTGAGTTAGTAGATCACCAACGACTTAAAAGGGTGTCTTAGGACATCCGCTCCGATCAGATTCAACGAACAAAAACGAACAAAATGAGATTAAAAGAAGAAAAAAGATGGTAGAGCACTTGCCCGCGAAAGGCAAAGGTCCCGAGTTCGAGTCTCGGTCGGGCACACAGTTTTAATCTGCCAGGAAGTTTCGTATCAGCCCACACTCCGCTGCAGAGTGAAAATCTCATTCTGATTCTTCGATGGTTGCTTGTTGGGACAACTTCACGTTTATAAATAAAAAGCATAAAAATGTGAATACTCTACAGTATTAATTTATTTACTATGTACTTACTTATGTATGGATGTATGTACGTATTCTGTTGTTTTGTCATATATAAAGGATGTAAACGATTAGTGTTTACAACGTACCATAGTGGTGTAGGGGAATTCGAGACGTCACATTGACCTACAAAAGCTACCTGAGCTGCAGCGCATGCGCAGCGTGCGAGCTTTTGAATGTCCTCTCGCCCTTTTACGCCACCCGTTTAGTCGGTCTTAACCGTACGAAGCTAAACTCGACCCTGAGTACTAAACACACCGTGTTCTTGCTCTTGCAGATTGTAAAATTAATGTTTGTGCAAATCTTAGGTTAATATTTTGATAATTTTAACACGGTAAAATTAACAATTAAATCGTCTTGTTTTTCCGGTCTTCTTACTACGAGACTATCACGCTTGTAAGGGTCAAGCTTGGGTCAAACGTAATTAGTTTTTGCATAACGTGTATCACAGCTATTTTCCTTTCATTACATTCACGATAAAGTGTCCTATACAAAACTGTTGTTCTCGAATTCCCCCACACTACTGTGATTCGTTGTAAGCAGTTACAGTTCTCACTCTGTAGAACTTGTCAAAAATAAATGTATTTCGAACTATGCTGCATTTGCCAATAATATGTTTCACTCTTTTGTTTATCAGCTTTTCAAGCTATTTCCAATTACCACTACCTGTCTTCGCAAAAATAATTTTGCTGTCTGGGACGTTTGGAGAAGTATGGTTAGAGGAGGTAATTTACAATGACGGGAAAAAATCGCAACACCAAGAAGGACGTGTGCGACATAAAACGATAGTTAGTAGCAAGATCTCTACAGCTGAAAGATGATGTCTATTTCGCGCCAGCCGCATACAATGGCGCTAGTAACGCCACTGTGAGGCTGCAAATCAGGTTTGATTTTAATACACGTTGTAATGGTGTGACCGTTAGTTATATTTGACATGGTACGTGGTGAGTGGATGTCAGTCCACGACGCCTTTAAGACGAAAAAGGCGCCATTGTCAATACTTCATGCAGTTTCAACGAGATCGTGTAATAGGACTATGATAAGCTGGATGTTCCTTCACCGATATAGCAGGAAGACTTGGCAGGAATGTAGTCACTGTACAAGATTGCTGTGACCTTGCCCGCATCTCTTGGTAGTGCGGTAGCGTTCTCGCTTCCCACGCCCGGGTTCCCGGGTTCGATTCCCGGCGGGGTCAGGTATTTTCTCTGCCTCGTGATGGCTGGGTGCTGTGTGCTGTCCTTAGGTTAGTTAGGTTTAAGTAGTTCTAAGTTCTAGGGGACTTATGACCACAGCAGTTGAGTTCCATAGTGCTCAGAGCCATTTTTTTGCTGTGACCTGTGGTCACTGGTCACGAGAATGTGCTGCCGCAAGAAGACCGGGCTCCGTGCGCCCACTTGGCACTGCCGAGAGGGAAGACCATCGTACTCGGCGTATGCAGCAGCTGTTTGAGCAGCGCGCATTCCACCGACCCAAACCACCGCCATTTTCTACTTCAGTGGTGTCAAGGGAGAGCTCATTGGAGGGCATGGGGGAGGTCTCTTGCGTATTCCGATGAAAGCTTGTTCTGCCTCGGTGTCCGTAAAGGCCGTGTGTTTGTTGGATGAAGGCCAGTTGAAGGCCTGCAACCAGTCTGTCTAGACACACTGGACCTACACCTGGAGTTAAGTTCTGGGGTGCGATTTCGTATGACACTAGGAGCACTCTCGTGGTTATCCCACGCACCCAGACTGCAAACTTGTACGTCAATGTGGTGATTCGACCTGTTGCGCTGCCGTTCATGAACAGCGTTCCAGGGACTATTTTCCAGCATGATAACGCTCGCCCACATATTGCTGTTGTGACCTAACATGCTCTCGAGTGTTGATATGTTTTCTTGGCCTGTTCGGTGACCAGATGTGAGTCCAATCGAGCACGTATGGGACATCAGTGGACCACCAGCGTCACTACAAACTGCATTAACCATCCCTGTATTGACCGACCAAGTGCAACAGGCATGGAACTCCATCCGAAACTGACATCCGACGTCTTTACAACGCAATGCGTGCAGGTCTGCATGCTTATATTCAACATTCTGGCGGTTGCACCGTTTATTAATATACCAGCATTTCACATTTGCAGTAGCTTATCTCACACTTACATTAACCTTTGATATTGCACTGTTGATCACTTAAGTATGTTATCTAGACAAATGTATTCCCGAAATTTCGTTACTCTACGTTTATTATTTTTTGGTGTTACAATTCCTTTCCGTCGGTGTTTTTCTTAACTTGAAACAGGATCTGGTCTCCAGGAATTTCGAGAGGAAGGTTCTCCGCTATCGCCTGCCAATGAAATATACCGAGCGTTTCTCTAGCCCTGTTAATGTAGATGAAAGTAGTGGGATACATATAAGAAGTAAAAGGAGATGCAATGAAAGCGTTCTCCACAGTGATTTAGCATTCCTCTATGACTGTTGCAGTTAGGACAAGTGCTTTCACTACAGCGGAACTCGAGGCGATCCGCTGCTGGTTGAGCATGCGCATTGCAGTGACAGCACGGGGCTAGGAGAGCGGATCTCGCTCCAGGGGTCCCGGCTTCGGCGCCCGCGCTACCCGCTGCTCCCTGGCCTCTGCCCCTGCTCCCCGGAGCGCGTAATGAGCCGCCGCTAGCGGACAAAGCGCGCCCACAGCCACTCACACCCGCAGCCCTGGCCATTGATCACGTTGTTCCTATCGCCATTGTCTCCCGCTGAATGCCGCGTTCTGGGCGCGCGTTTCTTTTGTCCGCGCCGGCCCTCTATCATTATTATTTTATGCCTCATTTTGCAAGTATGCACTGGACCCGTTAATTCCATTCGCGATTCTTCGCCCATAATATTGTTGTTTTTACTTGCGTTTCTGCGATATTTGCTGACAATGCCGTTCGTTTTTGTCCAGTTCGGCACAGTGCGGTAATTGTCGGACCTATGATTTGCATTTATGAAAATGTTTGCGCAGAAAACTGGCACTAGGCTCGTGTCATTCGTGCAAAAGTTTTATTAAAAAACAAAGCCACAATTCACTGAAGACGTCTAGAACAAATTTCTGCTAAAAGTTGCGCGTGTACCTCTGCTGATTCTAGTTTTTAGTTCCTATTTTCTTACCATTCCCTGTCCTCATAGAAAAGGTATTCTTGTTTATAAAATCAAAACATTTTCCCCGAATCTATGTCGCACTAACAGTGATTGAGTGAGCAAATGGGATGAAAATACGCGTTCTAACACGGTTGTAGCAGTATCAGATGTCAAAATCACGTCACAGCCAGAAAAAAAGAACAAGAAGTGGCGGGTACCGAGCTCTGGATCTTATGATTAACAATTCCTCCCTTACCTGCTAAGGCACCAAGATCCGCATAATCTTCAGAAAATGATACTCTGAACTGTCAAAATCATAGAACTGTTAGGAAGTGACCGGGTCACTCGATAATTGTGAGACATTGGCTACTGTTTTGGCGCACTCTGTGAGCGTTCTGTTGTCCACCTTAGTTGAACACTTAAGTAGCACTCCCGCGCTTGTAATCTGCGGTGTTGTCGCCGGAGCCGGTCACTATCGCCGGCACGGACAGGAGACAGCTTGTTTGTGTCGGGACATGCCTGAGCAGCTCGACAGCAACATATCGGAAAGTAAATCGTGTTAAGCAGGTACTGTAAACGTTTCTGTTAATAAGAGAAGCGACCAAAAAGTTTCCGTACGAAAGCCATACAGTCCAGAATCGGTATGCCAATCAGGGAGAATCGCCATGAGCACTGAGGCAATCATCACCCCGACTCACAGCCCCCTTTTCTAAGGGACCGAAGCCGTCATAATCGCATGGGGAGAGGTCAGGATTACAGGGCGGATACTCGAGTGTCTCCCAGCTGGCCTCCCAGATCGACCGGCGTCTTGTGTCAAACCGCGACCAGCACGGAGCTGGGCGCACCATTCCACAACGGTGGTTTTCGACAGACACGGTGCCCCATACACATTATTGATTCTCCGATGGGTGTCTACCGATGTTTGCCTTTCGGCAGCCAAGAAAAGAATAATAGCACGGTGATCCTGTTTGGACGTATTTGGAAATAACGCCGCCGTAGTTCACGTTTCCGCATTTACCGCATGTACATTGCAAAGACACGATTGCTACCCTAATCCCTGTACTATATATCGATGCTTATATACCCGCATCCGAGTCGCGCTACATTGCATATGCGCTGCAGCATCGCCTCCAAACGGAAACTTTTTGATCTATCTATCTATCGCTTGAGCCTTTGCCCCGAATTTTGCGCGGTTAAATCGGATTTGGCATGTTAAATTGAAGGGGTGGCCGGATGCCCTTCCTACCGCCACCCCGTACCCCCTGGGACGGAATCAGAGTACCCCAACTGTCTGCGTCTACTGCAAATCATGGAAAAGTGCGGATGTGTTACAAATGTCTGTGAGTCGTGTAACTGAGGCGGGACGTGGGGACCAGCCCGGTATTCACCTAGAGGGGTGTGGAAAACCGCCTAAAAACCACATCCAGGGTGGCCGGCACACCGGCCTTCGTCTTGGGCGGATTCGATCCGGTGCCGGCGTGCCTCCCCGAGTCCAGGAAGCAGCGCATCTGCGCTCGCGGCTAACCTGGTGGGTTAAACGGAAACTTTTTGATCGCCCCTTATATTTTATTGCAATGTGGTTTGTGTATTGTGAGGAATCGGACAAGTATTTTCATATAAGTTGCAGCCAAATGAAAATGATACAGATGTTAAAAACAGTAAGTAAACTATTTGTTATTCCAAAAGTAATCGCCATAACTGTTAATGCATTTATCCCACTGTGACACAACAGAATCAGTACCTTCATAGATAAATATTTGCGGTTGCCCACGGAACCATGTGGGCGGTCCCACATGTTGCCGAAGTTGTTTCGACTACGCTGCAGAAGTTTCGTTGGAAAGCCCCTGCACATCCTCCATACAGTACGGATCTTACACCATGCAACTTCCATATTTTTGGAGCCCTGAACGAAGACGTATGTCGCCGTCGATTTGCGTCGGACGAGGAGGCGCACGTTTGGGTACAGTCATGGTTCCGTAGGCAACCGCAAACAATTTTCGATGGAGACACTGACCGTGTTGTCTCAGTTACGGCATTTACTTTCGAAATAATAAACAGTTCACTTACTTCTTTCCATCTGTCTCGTTTTGATTTGACCGCCTCTTACAATAATAGTCTCTAGATTAATGACCTGGCAGACAGTATTAATACTAACCTCAGGCTTTTTGCAGATGATGCAGTAATCTATAATGAAGTACTGTACACATTTTGAATCAAATCTTCAGAAGATTTCAAAGTGGTGCTAAGATTCGCAACTTGTTTTAAAAACGGTTCAAATGGCTCTCAGCACTATGGGACTTAACTTCTAAGGTCATCAGTCCCCTAGAACTTAGAACTACTTAAACCTAACTAACCTAAGGACATCACATACATCCATGCCCGAGGCAGGATTCGAACCTGCGACCGTAGCGGTCGCGCGGTTCCAGACTGTAGCGCCTAGAACCGCTCGGCCACCTCGGCCGGCAACTTGTCTTAAAATTTCGGAAACGTAAAACTGTGGATTTCACAAAAAGCTGTGAAGTAGTATCTTATGACTGTAACACCAGCTGGAAACAGTCGACTTGTACAAATAGCTGGGCGTAACGATTTGTAGTGATATGAAATGGACCTGTTGTCACATAGCGGAGACAGGTGGCAGGCTTCGGTTCACTGACAGGATACTGCGAAAAATGCAGTCAGTCCACAAAGGAGACTGCTTACAAATGGCCTGTGCGTCTTATCTTAGAATTTTGCCAAGGATGTGGGACCAGTACCAAATAGGACTCGCAGAGGACATTGAATTTACGTATAAAACGGCGACACGAACGGTCACTGGTTTGTTTGGCCTACGGGAGAGAGTCACTGAAATGCTGAAAAACCTGAACTGGCTGACGCTTGAAGATAGACGCCAGGCATCCCGCGAAAGCTTGCTTACACACTTCCGAGCGCTAATAGTAAATGAAGAATTCAGAGACATTTAAGCAGTCTCCTTCCCGCGTTCATTGCGTGAATGAAACGGACGGAAATCCTAACACGGGGTACCATAGTAAGTATACCCTCCGCCATGCACTTCACAGCTGTCTACAGAATGCAGTTATGTATGTAGATGTAGATGTAGATATTGTCGGCACTGACAGGAAGATAAGCTACGAGAATACAATGCAAATATTTATGAGTGGAAATGATTCGTGGACCGTGACCTCCAATATGACGGCAAAATTTTGAATTTTAGAGCTACGAGGACGTGCCGAAAAGTCATGTCTCCCAGTTCTTTATATGAAAATTCCTAAATCTTTTTAAATAAAACCAATATTATCAACACTTCGTATCTCTATTCTTGAGCCGGCCAGAGTGGCCGAGCGGTTCTAGGCGCTACAGTCTGCAACCGCGCGACCGCTACGGTCGCAGGTTCGAATCCTGAATCGGGCATGGATGTGTGTGATGTCCTTAGGTTAGTTAGGTTTAAGTAGTTCTAAGTTCTGGGGGACTGATGACCTCAGAAGTTAAAGTCCCATAGTGCTCAGAGCTATTTGAACCATCTATTCTTGATGTCTACATTTTCATTTCTGAAAATAGTCACCTTGATAACGAACACATTTTTCCCAACGAAGACCAGTTTGTTGATATTGTCACTGTAGAATGTTTGACTTTATTGACCGAGCCACAACCTCCCCTCTGCTTGCACCGCTTCATCACTATCAAAGTGAAATCCTCGAAGATATTCTTTAAGTTTGGGAAACATGAAAATCGGATGAATCCACATCTGGACGATATAGGGATAATTGAGAGTAAACCCAAGGTGTCGGATTGTTGCAGATGCTGCAGCGCTCTTGTGTGGTCTGGCATTGTCACACTGGAGAAGAGGGTGCTCCCTTTGTGGACGAACTCTTCGAATTCGAAGCTGGATTGCAGCACGCTCTTTCAATGCACCGAAATAGTTAACATTACACACTGTCATCTTACATGCTACAATTCGGAGCTTGCTTGCGGCAGAGGGCTGCAGATATGTACACATAAAGAATAAAGATATAAATGTTAATAAAGATTCTTTTATTTACAAAAGAGTTTTCTCAGCAAAAATTGGGAGGCATTACTTTTCTGTGTACCGTCGTACATATGGTGGTACGTCAAAGCGCGAACTAATTTCCTAGAAGGTAGTCTAGAATGAGCGTCAGATGACGCTCAGCGCTGTTAAGACTTTCAGCCAAATGATGACACAGCAGAAGCATGAACCACGACTGGCTCTCTCTCCTCTCTGAGCGATACGGAAAGTCGACTGTACAAGCGCACCTGCTAAGACGTATCAATTGGGACTCGTATATAGTGGAGCCCTGCGGTCTCTGGTCATCTTTAGATCGAAATGTCTCACTGTGCCGTGGCACAGTTCCCGTCGACCTCCGTTGGAAATTCGGGTCACGTGCCACGCTGAGAGCACACACAGTGATCTCTGCCAGCGCCTCCGGACCCTCCTACCCCCCCTGCGACCCTTTCGCAGGGTGAGATGGGAGCAGCTGAAAAGTATCCCAACAGACTCCTTACCGGAAAAGGCTCGTCTTCTGTTCGAGTATCACTCGTTGTTTTCACTCTACACCGTGTACTAGACTTACCACCTCAGTTGCAGAACAGCCATAAATATCGAAAATTGTGGTTACGCCGAATCCATTAAGCCAATTCGGTTAAGAAATATGACAGTCTTCATTGGTTATAAAAAGCCTGACTTTATCAGGGACACATTTTTTGGTCTTCAACCTTCTCTTTATATCTCCCTATAAAAGAGGAAATTACTTTCAATAAACTAGTGGTGCACTGGGAGCGTCTTTCCATTGTCTGAAATTAATATTCATGGAACGAAATTCCCGAGTTTAGGGCTCTGCTAGCAAGGGTGTCCGTGTGTCACGTGCGATGGCTTACCAGACCAGATCGGATTACTGTGCAGCAGACGCAGGGCAGGATCCCGGCACTCACTGCAAATTATGCAGATTCTCACACAGCTGTTTCCTTGCCGAAACAGAAACTGGATTCGTCGCTAAATACATAACATCACATCGCATTACATTGTACCTCAACTACATGGTCACCGTCTGATGCAGTTTAGTGCAACCTGGCACCAGTGCAAAGCACCTACGTTTGATATGCATCGGTGGTAACACACACCTTGGTGGCAGAAAGAATGAAGCATCTGTGAATAGTGCAGGTACATAGTAGGTCATGTGACAGGGCTGTGCTACGTGTGCCTGGAGCCTGTGCAGACAGTGAAGTAGCTGGATCTACATAAACTTGTCGGAGTAAGATGCGATCTCATTTCTGGGTTTCGTGACACGCCGGTCTGGAACTAGGACGTCGAGTTGTCGTGTCTTCTTGTACGCACTGGACCCAGAACTCCCGACGACTCTGCGGAAGACGACATGCGTTAGTGGTATTTTTAGAAATTAACTCCTCTCTGACGGCAAAATAATATACATGGCGGCGCCTAACTATTTCTCATCAAATACATTTTGCCTCGTTTTAGAGATGTCTAAGCTCTTCATATCAGGGATTCTAGTAATAAAGATGAACGCATTATCACAATTTCGTAAATGTCCGACTCTCAGGCATCAAATTTGTTTTTCTTTTTGTAGTGTAACTAGATCACATTTTTGCTTCCCAACTGCAGATGTATATGAGATAAATTCAGTGACACAGCTCTTTGGTACGCTTACTCATATGCTACGAGGGAAAATACATTCAGTATGGGATTTTTTTTCTACTGTTAGAATGAAACAGTGCCCGAAGTTCACTCTACGTCGATGCGTGAATGTCACGGATCTCTTACGTTGACGGCGCCAGTTTTTCGTGGAGAGTGCCTTGAAGTTCCGCAACAGCCGTGCAAAAATCCCCACATTCACTGTATTTTTAATCCGTAATTTCGTGTAAAAATGGTTCAAATGGCTCTGAGCACTATGGGACTTAACATCTGAGGTCATTAGTTCCCTAGAACTTAGAACTACTGAAACCTAACTAACCTAAGGACATCACACACACCCATTCCCGAGGCAGGATTCGAACTTGCGACCGTATCGGTCACGTGGTTCCAGACTGTAGCGCCTAGAACCGCTCGGCCACCCCGGCCGGCAATTTCGTGTCAGATCTACAAAAGAGATATAAGACTGAACTTGCATTACGCTAATTTGCTATTTTGTTCCAAAAAAAAGTACCAAAATGCCATTTAAAAAAATTTTGAAGTCAGAACGCTAATTTTTAAGGAACTTGCGAAAATGCGCTGGCCATCATTTCATGAGATTTTGGCCGGTCGGGGTGGCCGAGCGGTTCTAGGCGCTACAGTCTGGAACCGCGCGACCGCTATGGTCGCAGGTTCGAATCCTGCCTCGGGCATTGATGTGTGTGCTGTCCTTAGGTTAGTTAGGTTTAAGTAGTTCTAAGTTCTAGAGGACTGATGACCTGAGAAGTTAAGTCCCATAGTGCTCAGAGCCATTTTTTGAGATTTTGGTCGCTATTCACCCAGGAGAAACGAAATTCCGGGTACCTTCCGCGAGTGAAAAGTTAAGTGATATGGAAAAGTTCGACGCCTCTGTGTGTGTATATGAGTGGTCTTGGATGTGGACGTGAATGTGTGTGTGTGTGTGTGTGTGTGTGTGTGTGTGTGTGTGATTGTTTTCCAATACAATCCTTTTCCAGCTCAGTCTTATACCAATACAGCCTAGAACGCTTTCAGTAATTTCAACATTATTTGGAAAATATATGATCTGGTATGTGGAAAAAATACAGTGAGACAAGACATCGCTACAGAGTAGAGTATGAGTATGGACTTTCAGCCAAATTCGGCACACATGTCATGTCATGTGGAAAAAACTGTTGTCTGGATACGTCATCCCTGTTAGCGCTAATAATGTAGTAGGAAGGGAATAGCATGTAAAAATAGTATAATGGTCGCATAGTTTTCTTGGTCGCTGCTCTAATTGCTGACAGTCCCGTCCTATTATACAGGGGTTCCCATGTGCAATGGTCAATGTTCAGGGGTGTAACTGCAGCGATCATCCGAAGTAAAAACTCTAGAAAACATGGGCTCTAAAATGCGTACCTCAAGAGCGATGAGCACTTGTTCATCTTCGCTACTGTGAAACACATCTGCTGCACAGAACAAGTGTTACAGTTCTTAAGTATACATTTAAGACCCCTTGTTTACTAGACTTTTTTGCTTCGAATAATCGTTCCAGCCATATCCCTGCATGTTGACTGTTCTTCCTGGAAGAACCTGAATGTTTGGCTAACACGAGTAAAATCGACAACGATTAATAATCAACTAGTTACTAATTAAACCACAGTTCAGCTGGGCAAAAAAAGGATTCGGAGTTGGCGATATTGAAAGCACAATCCCAGCTTTCGTGGGCACTGGTTGGAAAAAAAAGAAAAAAAGCGCGAGAGCTTTCGGCATGTTCTCCAGGTCGAAATATGTGCCTGGTGTCTTTTGTATATCATTACACTGTTTTACTGCTGCTACACTGTCTTGTTTGATGTCGACATTCGCTGAATAGGGTGCAGTGCAAAGCGCTCTTTAGTCAGCGCCTGAAGCTGTCAGGCAGGCAGAAGAGAGGGAACGCACTAATTAGCCCGTTTCAGAAGAAGTACGGTATGCGTGGTCCAACCCATTCTCTGTTGCAATTAAAAGCATATATGCCTTACAGTATGCGTAATAAATAAGTACTAGAATTATCCGTCTCATTAAAACCTTGTTAGTTTTGTGGCACCACGTTAATTAAGTTTGCTTCAGACCGGAGATGTTGCGTTTATTATCCTAGTTAAGAACAGCATTTTCCTCGATTTTGTTGCTGGCAGAAAAAAGTTGTACGCTTGCCTCATAAATATGCTACATCACAAAGCGGCGTTATGCACTCATTTATTTTAATAATTGGACTGATGTTGGCCAAATTATTAACCTTTTGAAAGTGTGGGGTAAGTCGCTAAAATTGATAAAACGAAGTGCAACGGTGTTAGAATGGGCAGAATTTTTATTTATTCTGCTGCAAGTCACAAAGAATGGGCAGTATATCTGGCGAGGCAGCAGGCACATAGAGCCAGGTGGACGGCAGTTACAGCAGCAGTGAAAAACGATAGTTCATGTATTTGCTACATACCGTACAGTAGGAGACGGCTAGTGCCCAGAGTCGCCATGCGAGCCAGACGGCAGAGGTGAAGTTACGATGTCAGCGTCTTGAGGGTGTTGGGCTGCGTCAGGCCAACATGCAGCGACATGCAGTAGTAAGCCGGTCATACCGTATGGTTCAGATGCGTGGCCCAGTGGGGGAAAGGCGAACCAAGGCCCCACCCTAGAGTCCAACGATAGTGGCCCGCACACACAAGCCTGCACAGCAGAGTGCGTGCACGCAGGCTAGGGGGAAGTCAGGCCCAGGTGCAAACCATGGACGCCTGGTTGGCGCCCTGAAGTCGGCGGAAGTCAGCCGGCAGGTAGCCCCCGGCTGGAAGGCACCAGTTCAGTCCCGGCGGCCTCATGAAGAGGTGCAGCCTGTAAATCTGCACGTAGCGGAGGAGGCGTTTAGTAGCAGTGTGTTAGCTGACCCACATCAGGTCGGTGACTGACGTGGAGTACCTCTCGGAGCTGGCTGCAGATGGCGACAGGCACTGCATGGCTGGAATGGGCGGCGCTCAAGGTAGCTCGTCACATCCCTATTATGATAGGACATCATCCTTCCTCGTGTAGACCAAGGAAGTGGCGCAGTTTCAGGCTCGGACATACAGCAATCCAGGTCACCACTGCGACGGTCTGGTCCCCATACTTAGCTGTGCCGACAGTATTCCAGTCCTGTCAGTAGTATATAGGCTGGACGCTTTGTAGCCAGCCCTGCTCTGTTGTCAGAGCGGGGCGTTCCATTCTGTCAGCTCGAGCTCTCTACAGCTTCGTGCATCACATTGCGGCGACAGCTTTCCTTTTGCTTGGCCACGTGCTAGAGGTCAAGTTAACTGCAGTGGCGCAACAAAAGGTAATTGTTGAAATTTGATAGAAGAACCGTAATGAGTATTTTAATTATAATGGTTGGTGATGGGAGCGTCCCAAAAACTTATTTGGAACAAGTACATACTTCGATGTGTTACCCAGTCCATTCTCCTCTAGCTGCACTCGAGCAGCAGAAAGCCACTTTCTTACTGTTTGTGTGTGGTACGCGAAAACTGTGTGCTGGACTGCGATCTGGAGTCGTACCCATAGGTGGCTTTTGCGTTTAGCGCTTTTCCAGTTGTACCACCCGATAACTCTTCATGGGCCAACTCCAAACTGCCACTGTCTCCTCTGCATTCGGGGTTCTGTATTCGAGCCCTGGACTGTAACCCAGTTTTTACTGCCCACATATACCCAATGCGGAATTCACTCCTTCATGAGGAAAAAGGAATTACACCTCAGGTGCAGTCCTAATGCTTCCGTTGAGTCAAATTCTACGCTGTGGTCATTCTCTCAGAGATGCTTCCCTGTCGGCTTCGTGGACAGAATCGAAAGGGCGGAGAGGAGCCAGTGACAAATCCAGGCTCTTTGTGTGCATGTGAGGTGTAGTCATGTATCTAAATAGGACAGCACACGGCCGTTAAAGGCGAAAGATCAGGCCTGCAGTTTTTGGCAAATATTCAACCAACATGCATTTCGTCCAGAGTAAAAACAGTTTCATTAATTTCTTGTAATATTGGTCCACAGCTTTTACAGTGTTCTTAAATAACGTTACATTCGCTTTTAGCTGTTACTGGTTTTACTTCACTACTGCAGTTTCGGCATTTGTGCCACTTTCAAGCATAAAAAACCGTGTTTTGAAAAACATAATATAAGATAAACAGTATGTACAACCAATTTTACAGTTTTTAGAATTTACATAATTACAAGGCATTATGATATGTCATAGAAATAGATTAAAAATAACGTCGTTCTAGGACTGTGTTATTCCTACTAGTAATACAGTCATTAGTTTTTATTGATGACGTGAGTAGGTTCGTTATTTACTTGTTACTAGAAGTAAGCCAACGTGAAGCAGAGATAACAATGAAAGATGTACCAACATCAAAGTAGAACTAGTCAGCAACGTTATGATACTCCATTTTATGCATTGTAATCTTGAGCGGACCAAGTGGACTTGCTAGTAGAACTGAAGACTACCATTTATTAAAAGTAATGTGGTAATATTCTTAACGCGCAAGTGAAAGACGTCGGAACGAGATTTCTTCAGGGCTTTTGAGAATCTTTTCGATAGAAAAATTTGCAATACTTCTTTCACGAAATAGTGAAATGTTTGACGACCGTAGACAACACACCTACGGAAGCGTCAGCTTGACACACTTGGAATGCACAGCTGGTCAGCAGGGCGCGGCCTGGTGGGCGGTGCAGTGTGAGGTGGTACGACTGTGGACCAAAGTCGACGATTTCAATCCGTGACGAAGGCCCACAGGCCAATGTGTTTTTATTCTGTTTTATTTTATGAACCTACCAAATGTGTTGATAGACTTTATTGTGGTTTGACCTCAGGAGTTGAGTTTGACAACCTGATGATGAGAGCGTTGTTGAGTTGTGGTAGGATATAAAACGGTTGAATGCTACCATTATGAGTACTAAAATATTACAAACGCTACCTCACATCCTTAAAATGGATAGTATGAAACTACAATAACAATATTTTAATATATTTCTGTGACATACCATCACATTTGTAAGAATATAAATGTTGACAAACTGCAAAAATTAGTTGTACATGTTTTTATTCTCACTTTATCTTTTCCAATGCTATTATTATACTTTGTAGACGCTTGAAAATTGCACAAATGCGGAAAATACAATTATGAAATAAAAAAAGTAACAAGTACAAGCGAATACCGTCACTTAAAAAAGATTCATTTCAAATTCTTTTTATTAAACTCTTCCAACTTAATCTCAGCAACTTTCTGGAGTTCTCGTAAAAAGTGTGTTTCCTTGGCTTTCTCGCTGGCTGAAGATGATTTTTGATTCGGAATTCACATACAGCTTGAACCTACATCTATTCAGTCAGCTGTACTACAATAGTAGTTGGAAATGCGTAGCTCGGGGGTAATACAGTGTGTAAAACCTTATGGTATATGAGATGAGTTGCAGGTTTTCTGTGAGGGCAGATGAGACTTCATACATGTGCTACACACCTCACTATGTGTTGTGCAGAATACAAGGGATTCAGGAACTCAGAAAATCTCTCTTCGACGTTAGAATTAGCAGACATAATGCATCTTGACGTTTTCTAGTTCTCGAAAGAGGTAACTGGTGGTTAAGACATTGAACGGACCACTGCTCAGATCCCCCTCTGGCCACTCGATTGTTCGTTTTTCATTGTTTGCCTTGAACACTCGAAGAGCACGGCGATGTGGTTCCTTAAACGATGCTGCGGTTATCTACTCGTAATTGTCCCCATCTTGTCACCTGCATTTAACACTCGTTCTCGATTTCGACGGGACAATAATTTTTTCTTTCGTATTGGAATGTTTATTGTGACCACAGTTCTCATACCTTTAGTAACATTCTTCAAATGCGTTTCCCCACAATCCAGTATTCGCTAGTATTCTGCAACCAAGTATTATCTAGTATCTGCAAACAACAGAATCCAACATCCGCTTACCAGCGGAAAAAAGATCGGAGATTTCTACATCTACATCTACCTCCACAAACATACTCCGCTGGCCACCATATTGTGCGTGGCAGAGTATACCTTGTATTACCAATAGTAGTTACCTTTCATGCAAATAGAGCGAGGGAAAAACGAGCAGATATGCTTCCGTATGAATCCCAATTTCTCTTACCTTATCTTCGTGAACCTTACGCGCAATTTATATTGGCGGTAATAGAATCGTTTGGCAGTCAGCTTAAAATGCCGGTTTTCTAAATCTTCTCAGTAACGTTATTAGAAAAGAACGTCGCCTTCCCTCTAGGGATTCCATTTGAGTTCCTGAAGCATCCCAGTGATACTCACGAGTTGTTGGAACCTACTGGCAACAAACCTACCCTCTCTGAATTGCTTCGATGTTTCCCTTTAATCCGACCTGCTAGGGGTCCCAAACACTCGAGCAGTACTCAAGAATGGGTCGCATTAGTGCTCCCAACAAGCAGAAGTCGACCATTCCCCTTCCCCATTGCAATCCTTACATTCTCGTTCGCTTTGCAACGTCACGCCTAGGTATTCAATCGACCAGACAGTGTCAAGTCATTCACTGAAAAGAACCATCCCATTTTTCAAACGATTTCGAAGCTAATTTGAATCGCTTGATTAACTGTTATGTTATTACTTAGGACCACATAGTCTACGTAATTTTGTCTTTTAAGCTCTGCAATGTGATTTTCAAAAATTTCGTGTCAAAGTGTTTGCTAACTGTACGTCCATCCATTGGTAAGAACATACATCGTCGATGTGCTTAGTAGCAACTTACAGACAATTGGATAGTAAAAAGAAGCATCAAATATATCATTTTCTAATGTTAGAAATCTATAATAACTCTGTTTGTCATGCTGTTAACTTTCTATGCGATTGTTTAACATAATGACATCTAATTACTAACTAATTACTGTAATTCACAATACGAAACTAAACTGAGATTATAAACGAAGCGTGTATTTAGTCTACTGGATTATTTATTGAAATTCCGCCTACACTAAAAAATAATGGATTCATACCTGAAGCGGGAAACATGGTAGGAATACTTCACATATGTAGTTTCAATGCAGTCAGCAAAAATGTAATCAGCATTGTCTATTTGAATCATTTCACTTATTTCTCCATTAAAACGGCAGATATGTATTTGACCTTGTATCGTATTTCACGTATTTCAATTGCAACCACCGAACGATAATGTTTTCTGTAATTTTAAACAACTTCTGTGACTGTAATTAATGAAATTACTATGTGTAACAATGTTCCGATTGTCAATGAAAGTATATACGACCCGCGAGAAATTGCGCAAGGGGGCCAATACAGTGTCAGAATTCGAGCTGCACTGTGTGAAGTTACATCAACTCAAGAAATAAACAGCATTCAAAGTTCTAAATCTGAGTGCACCTGGATCATTTTTTGACATTTAGTGTTATTAGAGAGCAATGATGCTCTCTGGTCCGTCACCACTTAAGAAATTTGTAGGAAGAATCAGCTGCAGCGGGGCAGCGAAAAAAGTTATTTTCACACCAATATGTTTTTTGAACAATCTGAGTTACACCCGTCCAACGCCAATAACTTTTATTTCAGCTCTCTTCTTCACGATTAATATTCGTAAAGACTTTTACTTTAATTAATTAATTTATTTTTTTCGCCAATTATTATCCCCAGCAAAGCGGTTACAACGCAGCACAACCAAATATCTATTCGCTCATTACGGGATTGTTTTTCCTACTCATCTGCACTGACGTACATTTTTATACATTTAGAACCAGTTGCCATTCATCACAGCATTTAGAAATTTAGTCTAAGTTATCTTGTATTCTCGTACAATCACTTAACTTCGACACCTTACCGTACACCACACCGTCATCTGCAAACCCTCGCAAATTGCTGCTCACCCTGTCCGTCAATCATTTATGTACATAGAGGACGACAGCGGTTCTGTCACATTTCCCCGGGCCACCCCTGACGATACGTGGTCCTATTACTTAAAAAGTCTTCGAGCCACTCACATATTTGGGGATATATACCGTATGCTCGTACCCTCGTTAAGAACCTGCAGTGGGGCACTGTATCAAATGCTTTTCGGAAATCTAGGAATATGGAATCAGCTTGCTGTCCTTAATTCATAGTTCACAGCATATCAAGATATCAAGTGACAAAAGAGCAAGCTGAGTTCCGCACGAGCGATGATTTCTACAACCTTGCTGATTTGTGGACAGGAATTTCATCCGTCTCAAGTAATTTCATTATATTCTAACTGAGAATATGCTCAAGAATTCTTCAGCGGAGCTCCGCCATTACACCAGTGATGCAAGTGAAGCTACAAGGCGATGAAATCGCAAGTGATCAACTGTCATATAAAAACCTTTCACGCCATTTTCACAACACGCAACTGATACAAAACTCTCTGCATCCTGTACAGGCTGTGATATCATAAAAAATCAACCACAAGAAAAAAACTGGCAGAAGACATCAGTGACATCGGTTTCCGGCCATCCACTGCCCCCCCCCCCCCACCACAAATACCACATCAGCCACTACAGTAACAAACAATGGATAAAAAGTTCTAGGTTAATCTAGCTTTAGACAGTTTATTTTTAAGTAACGTTTCTCTGTATGTTTCCATGTATAAACGCCTGAAGATAACAGAAAATGTTCGAAAAGCATTGTATTATGTTAGATTAAACATAAAACAAAAAATAAAAAATGACTGGTAACGAAAATTATAAATAAATAATAATAAAACTTCAGCTTTCCTTTTGTTATCGCCTGTTCCCACATCAGATCGGTCAATGAGTGACGGGGGTAGAAGCGATCAACCCGCGTATCTAGTTTAGGAAGGACCAGAATTTTCTCGGTTTCTCGGCTAGATCCTTTGCTAACGTAAGACTGGGGTATAATGTTTATATTATACATTTTTATATTTATATATTACACACTTTTTTGTTGTTGTTATGCTTCACGCTTCGATCTTTTTACAGACTCACGAATCCATACTAACATTTGCCTGTCTTCATTTGCGCGTTCTCTTTTGAAACGAGAGAGCTACATTCTTTGCTTCATCAGCATTTTCCTACCTCCTTTATACTGGATTTAAATTATGTCAGTTAATTGTCTAAGTGTGATGCTAACAACTGCATATCGACTCTTTCTAGTTAAAACGTCCTCCTAGCCTTCTTGTTTCACTTATCAACTTCAATAACCATCGTCGATATGATATCGTGATCACTAATCCTTATCTCTGTACGGACGTCATCGTTAAGGTCAGGCTTGTTTGTAGCTACAAGGTCTGAAAATATTTTCATTTCGGATGGGTTGTCTAACTGTCTGTTCAAGACAGTTTCCAGAAAACATGCTCAGAATTACTTCACAAGACTGCCTGTACGTGCCACCTGCAATAAATCCAAAGACGCTCCAATTTACACTCTGTAGGTTAAAGTCGCCTCCATCTAATATTACATGATCTGCGTATTTACGCGCTACTGAGCATAGACTTGCTTTGAATGACTCTAAAACTGTCACGGCAAAATCGAATGGCATGTAAAACACAACGATTAACTTGCTTTCATCTAGGCCTGTTATACGCGCCCTGATAAATTCACAGCCACACTCAAAACCTGCGTCATTAGAAACATTTTTGTTGACTGCAGTCTCCTATGGTGACTAATCTGTCTTTCCGAGACAAGTTCCGTGACTCGCTAAATATTTCAGTGCTTACTGCTTCAAGTTTAAACAAGCTCCTGGACCCGAGAATAATTTGAACGCGACACATTTCCTCGAGGTCAGTAAATTCGGGTACTTTGTTAATAATGCTTCGGCGTTAAAATTTTGAACCAGCTTTAAACGTCGCAAGTCCTATTCTGCTTCATCCTTCCTCCATCTGCAGGTATTTGTTCACGTACTCAAATTCGTCTCATTCAAAGAATTTAAAGCAATTCTGTAGACATGATTTCATTTCAGTACATCAATTATGTGACTAGAGATCCACTGAAAGACCTTCGAAAACTTTTCTCATTCAATTCCTATGTAATTACAAGGGTTCTACATGGCTAGAAGGACATATTGAGAAGTGTTAAAAGATGTTGTTCCCAAGGAAAAACGCTATTTTAGCGTTACAGACCTACATAGAAATTGTATTTCATATGTACTTCATTCTACTTTCTTTCTTTTTTCAAAAAGTTTGTTATTTTATTAGCTTATAAGTTTCCTACTCTACAGTTCCAAAAAATAGTGAATTAGTTTACTTAAACCTCAGCTGTATCATTTGCTTGATGTTGTAAACTCTCTACAACGACATAGATGGAACAAAGCTGTAACATGCATACATACGTACCTCCCTTCAGATTTTGCTACAGAAGTAGCAAGTCATTTTTTACAATTTTTGTCCGTAAATGGCAGATTAATTTGCACCTCTGGAAACTACAATTTCTAGTGGGCAGAGACTGTGAATTGTTACCCTGTTGCCTAAGCGAAAGAAATGGTATTGCTTGCCAGTACCGTGGAGCACGCGGCGGCCAGCATTCGCTGTTCGTTGTCCGCTCGCCGAATGTTCCACATTTGGCAGAACTTTAGGCGGTGTCTTCCTCTGATGTATGGATGCTTTTACTCCCGTTGTCTCCGCGTCCATATTTCTCTTACAGCCATGTCCCGTCGGCACCGTTTACTTTACGTTTTGTGTTTCCGGAATATGTCATCCGTGAATCGTTTTGATTGTCTTTTTTGTGCTCAACTTCCTGCTACGCTAAAACTTTGTTGGTAGTCTTACGCATAAATTCTGTTAGAAAAGAAAAATATTCCTACACTGACTTAAGAATCGTTTCATATTTCACCCAGTCGTCGTAATTATCTTCTTCCATTGTATGTTTGCACGATAAGACTACGGACAAAAACTCCAACGCTTTTGTGCGCAATTAATCTTCTCCCCCTACCCTCAGTTTGAAGTAAGTGTCCACATTCACCTGGTGGTGATGTGCTAACTTCTTCCTTTGCACCGGCAGCATTTTCCGATACTGTCTCTATAATACTGATTGAAAAAGAATGATGATACGAACTGTAACGTCCACATGATTTCTACAGGCAGCAGTGCTGATACAATGCAGAACGGCACGCATGAGGTATAATATGGATCCATTCAGCCTCTCAAGGACAGCTGAGTAGCAAACTGTAGTCCAACCCCGGTTTCTATAACTCATGTCAGCAGCTAAGACAGCGGTGTGCTGAGTACATCGTACAGCTTCCAGTACAGTTTACCAACGTTGCCTTGCGGCAAAGCATGAAGGAGTGATGCATCGATAGGTCAACATCTCGTAGGTTTAACTTCAAGGAAGTAAGCTTAGACGTTACTTTGAACTTAAAAATACGCTTTGAGGGAAGTTGTGGTCGTTTCTCGCGATTTGTCTCCTACAACTGTATCTGTGTTTCGTAATAGCTGTAGATGCGCAGCTGTTGCATTGGTGTCAGTAACAAGCAGTACCATGTCCTTGTGATCCGAACGAAAGTCGTCGAGTCTTTCAATGTGGATGGAGCCTTCTCGACTCTTTAGGGCGATGAGGTTGGTGTTTGTTTGCATTTTCAGCATGAAACTATAACAAATTCTTGAGACACCATCCCACAATACTGCTACGGAACATTCTGTCAGTTTTGCCAACAGTAGAGAACTTGTATTTGGTAGCCAAGTTGTTCGTGAATAACTGTACACGGCACTGCCCACACACATCTTCAAATAATTAGCAGTATCACTTGTCGATTGGAACACCCGACTGAGAGTGGAAAAATATGGTATAGGGAAACTGCATGTAAAGTAGCGTGTAGGTAGCCATCTAAATGTTAGAGCGATAATATTAGAAAGAAATAAAGGTAAGGAAAATATTATGTTGGGCGCTCTAAACTCTTGATAATAATTGCGTTTGGCTCAATGGCCGGATGCAAGTCTTTTAAATGGACGCCACTTCGGCGATTTGCGTCTCCCTAATCAAACCCAGTTATCCAACAGTGGAAAGAGAGGTTCAAGTTTAAAATGGAATCCGAACCACGTGTCGTTTCTGGCGACTTCTGACATCGTCGAGAAGTGAAGGTTAGATCACAAGCAGACATAATTTCCGTGGTTCGGCCGGGATTCGATCCCGCGACGTCTCGGTTTCCTGTTCCACGCAGATCCACCACACAACGAGATCAATCAATGTTCGATGTAGAAAAAAAGGAAATAAAAGGAGTTAGATTATCATGAAGACTTACATGAATGTTATTCTATACGTGATGGTCCATTGTTGTGCCCAAGAAAGTGGCCTACGGCAAATAAACAAATAATCATAACTGTAAATTATAATAAATCGATCATGGCATCGATGTGATTCGTACTTTCGATACGGCAAAGACAGTCGTCTGCTGTGGACGTTCTCTAACTACCTTATAGCACATCGGTCCCTGCCGTTTTCGGATTATGTACAGCAAATAAACATCCGGTTTCGTAATACGTCGTTAGCAGGAAAAATACATATAACAGATATATAACAGATCCAAAATGAATTACTGCTGGTGCAGTGTTATTGTAGTATCATTTATTCAGCTGTCTTTTATTCTTTTTGGGGCTTATTGCAAACACTCATTCGTACTTCGCGAAGAAGAAAAAAATAATGAAACCTATACGCGCAGATAGACAGTTCCTAGTGACAGTATTCCAGTTTGCGTCATTGAAGTACGCACTGGCAAACGTCATTGTTCGGGACCAACTTTTGTCGTTTGCTCTCCCAAAGCGACCTTTACAACAGAGCAGTATCCCCAGTCAGTCTTTACATGTCGCGTAATGTAGGGCTAATGGAATTCAAGCAATATGTCAGTCCGTCAACTGCCAGCATCGGGATGTTTTCTGTGAACTCAGAGGGGAACGTGTTTGGGATCCCCGTTGTAGTTAAGCATCAACCTCTCACAAGGGCCTGTGTCCAGCATGTAAGTACACTGGTGTCCAAAATTAAAGCAACAAGCCGCTATCCCCCCCCCCCCCCCCTTCCGTGTTGTGCCTGATTCACGATACAGATGTACGTACCATCGTGCTCTTCACGTCAATGATGGCGTCAGGGCACTTATCAAACCGGGTAGTCCCACATTCACAATCGCTGTGTATACGGTCACAGGCGGTGCAGTATGGCACAAGAAGACGCCTACCAGACTCTCTGCTATGGAGGGCCAGAAGAACAATGGAAGCAGGAGAGTCGCAAACTGACGTGGCCCGAAGGCTTAATGTGCATCTTTCTGTTGTTTCTCGGATGTGGCGACAATTTACAGAGATCGAAACAGTATCCCGAAGACCAGGACATGACTGACCACGCGTGATATCAAAAGAAGAGGACAGTTATTTTACCGTAAGGGCACGACGGTACAGCCTTAATACTGCACGGCAAGTGGCACCTAACCTCGCAGCATCCACTGGACATGTTGTATCGAGATAAACGGAGTACAGAAGGCTTCGGCAGCGTAGGCTTTATTGTCGGAGACCTTCTGTATATGTACCTCTGATGCGTCTTCATAGAAGGGAACGTCTAGAGTGGAGTCGTTAACATGCCACCTGGTCGGTCGAACAGTGGGCCAATGTTCTTTTCGCAGATGAGTCCCGATTTCCACTGGAGAGTGATTCTGGACGCATTCGAATCTGGAGGGAACGTGGAACACGATTTCGGAATCCAAACATCGTAGAAAGAGAGCTAAATCGAGGGGTATCCTTCATGGTGTTGGCAGGGATTATATTGGCGACTGGAACACCTATTCATGAAATTGCAGGGGTGGATCGGCAAGATTTAACTGCTGTCATGTATCGCGACGAGAGCTTGGGACGTAATGTGCAGTTGTTGCGAGGTGGTGTAGGCCCAGATTCGTATTGACAGACGATGATGTCCGACAGCTTAGAGCACGGATGGTTGATGTCTTCTTGGAACCAGAAGATATTGCATGCATAGCGTGGCCTTCTTGCTCTCCTGACTTGAATCCCTTAGAGCATATCTGGGATGCGCTACGGAGACAAGTTGCATCACATCAGCATCCACCAACGACTGTCAAAGACTTGCGAGTAGCTCTGCAGGAGAATGGGCTTTATTGCCCCAACATGAGACTGATGACATCACTCACAGGGTGCCCAGTAATCGTCAGGCCTTTATTGCAGCCAGACGTGGTAACACCCCATGCTGAGCACATTAACCAGTTTGCGGAATGTGTGTGCAAATCCGTTAAGTTGGGAAAAACTATGAACATTTTCGTCTATCGTTATGCATGTTGCAGTTGTTCACGTTCTGTGTTCTTTACATTGTTTCTACTGTACTATCACCTGTTTACAATGTTTTAGGAAAATAAACGCAATGTCGCAAAATTTCCATTTGTTGCTTTAATTTTGAACACTAGTGTAGTTAAATGTCACTGGAATCGCATCAGACCGTGAATTTTTTTATGTTTCTGCTGCTCTCACCTGTAACACAACTTGCCTAAAACGCCCACCTTTACTTGTCTGAACGATCACAATCATTGCTTAGTATAAGCATCAGAAACTGAGTACAGGATCGGTCACTAGGATCACTAGGAATATTAACAAGCGTTGCAGCAACCATTAAAAAAACGACATTTGTTATTAAATTTGGGCAGAAAGGAAAGAAGCAGCTACAAAATTTGTCAATGTCTTATATTAAATACTGATATTTTATTTAAAACATTATTCTTACTATTACTGTAAAAACAATGAACACATCTGCCGCCGCCGTCACCACCACCAGCACCACCACCACCCACCCCCACCCCCACCCACCTCCACTACCGAGCGTAGAGGCGCAGAAGCTGAGACTGGAACGTACACCGTAACAAAAGTTTCAAATCACCATACAGCTATCCTGATGCAAGTGTTGCATGGTTTTCCACTTTCAGTAAATGATGATGCAATCTTTTTCTTTTTTTGTCTTTCTTTCACGAACTGAACATCTTTCTTTTATAAGCTGGACATCATGAGACTGGAACATTACTTCTACACTTTCTCTATAGCTAAGAATCACCCTATTCGTATAAATTTCGAGAGAGGCATTTACCAATATGTTTCCATAATGTTAGCTACAATTTCAGTAATAACTTGGGGAATAATTTCAGAACGCCTTTGTACTACCTTCGGCACGTAATGAATTGGTATTATTAGGGGGGCTATGCAAAGAAACAAGTGAGACAGCTATTCTTTTACAATTGTAAATTAACGAAAGGGAGTCCAATAATATTATAAGGCAATATTTCAGGACAAATGGCAACTTTAATTGGAATATTGCCTCATTTTAGATGCATAGATCACAGACATTTTCGTAAAACCCTTATATTTAGTAACACAGTAAGACACTTCATTTTTTTTGTTGTTGCTAGCCATTTTAATATTAAGAGCGAAGATCTGGTTTAACGGCGACTAGGCGTCGCTGGATACGCACTATTTGAGCTATTGCCTCCAAAGGCTTATGGGGATAGATTGCAACATTTACGGACAGCGTACTGGTGACAGTATGGGGAGAGCAGCAGAGGTGCTTTTGATCAACCGTGACATGCAGTAATCTGAAAAAAGAAACCATTGAAAACCCGTCCTCTTAAACTTCTTTTTTTTTTGGGGGGGGGGGGGACTAGATAACCATAAAATGAGCCAAATAAAAGCTGACGGCTTTGGTTATGCAGCGTGGGATGGGTCGTAGTAGGAATTTAGGTGGCGGAATACAGTTGGCCCGGTTACTTCTTGTTATTGTTTGCCAGTGCACGTGGACTGAGCGAACACCTCGAGTCTCGGTGAAGTGGAGGGCGGGAGCCGCACTGGCACGTGCCAAAGCCTGGCCGCACGGAGCGGGCAGATGGCTGCCCCGGCCTGTATTATTCGCAGCGGCCGCCGCCTGGGGCAGGGAGGGGGCGGTAATAAAACGCGCGGGGCGCGCCGTCGCCCTCGTGCAATATTCACCGCCGGCGCGGACGTGGCGGCCACGGCGCCCGTTGCCCTGTGCGGCGCGGAGCACGGCTCATACGGCGCCCGCGGCGCGGATCGTGGCGTCCGTCGTAGCCGTGCGTGCCGCGTCCGCCACCCATTGAGAGCCAGGCGGGGCGGCCGGTCGCTCCGCCAGGGGGGACACGGCGTTGCCCGGGGGGCGGCGAGGCGATGCGCTGACGCGTAGGACAGTGCTGCTGTTCTTCGGTATCAAACTGCGCGAGGTAGTTCTGCCCTTTGACACAACGTAGGTCCACAAAGTACTCTCCTCAGGGTTCACAAAGTAGCGTGTTCTTGCAGGGGGATCACTTCGGCTTAAATTAGTGAATCTAGAAAGTATCGGGTTGTATCATCTTGTAGCGGGGGTGGGGATGGCGGTGTAATTCTTCCTCCTATCTATGTAATCATGTAGTTATGTAGTTCTCAATTCGTTCGAGCAATCAATCATTCATAATAGGAAACACAATCATAACTCAGTCACTCAAAATGATTCAGAAATTTTACTTGTTAGAATGAAATCAGGCGATGATTCTTCTTCTCTGCAGGCTCGTGCTTTGCGGCAGTCTGCTAATCTGTACAAATAAAATGCCTCGTAATCTTGGGAGCGTTGTATAATCAGTCGGGAAACCTCAGATCAAGCGGATATTTGGCTTCGATAAAGTTTAACCTTCCGAAGAAGTAATGGAGCTCTTGGATTATTAAATGCAAGTTCGTATCCAGTCTTTCGGAAGTTCCCTTCTGATCAACAACCACGCAATATATCGATGAATATCATTAATTCTCAAATGTCAAATGCACACCTTTCGTATGAAGGGGCAATATATATATATATTTCCCTTTTGATCGTACAATTTCGTATCAGTTATCTTTTGTCATAAATCTCAATATTCAGATTACAATTCTTCAAACAAAGCTCAGGCTAATCGGCACGAAGACAATCTCGAAAGCTTTTATCTAACAACCACCAGAGAGAGTACTACAAAGAATAATTATGCGCTCATGGCATAGCTATTGTATGAAACTACTTTGCGCATGGATTCTGCGAGTATGAAGATAGAAAATTAATAAACGTCATTCAAGGGTAGAATTGTATCAGAATAATTCATCGATTATAAAGAGATATTACAGCGGATGTAATTACTCTCCCCGCTGCAGGTCGTGATGGTACGAGTTCCTTAGCAGAGCAGCTGGTGCACGGAAGTACATCTGCATCTACATGGTTACTCTGCAATTCACACTTAAGTGCCTGGCAGAGGGTTCATCGAACCATTTCCATACTACTTCTCTACCATTCCTTTCTCGAATGGCGCTGGGGGACTGATGACCTTAGCTGTTTAGTCCCCCTTAAACATCCCAACAACCACCACCACCTCGAATGGCGCGTGGGAAGAAGGAACCCCTAAATCTTTTTTCGTTCGAGCTCTGATTTCTCTTATTTTATTATGATGATCATTTCTCCCTACGTAGGTGGGTGTCAACATATTATTTTCGCATTCAGAAGAGAAAGTTGGTGATTCAAATGTCGGAAATAGATCTCGCCGCAAAGAAAACCGCCTTTGTTTCAGTGACTGCCACCCCAACTCGCGTATCATATCAGTGACACTCTCACCACTATTGCGCGATAACACGAAACGAGCTGCCCTCCTTTGCACTTTTTCGATGTCCTCCGTCAATCCTAACTTACAAGGATCTCACACCGCGCAGCAATATTCAAGTGAAATGTAGGCTGTCTCTTTAGTGGGTTTGTCGCATTTTCTAAGTGTTCTGCCAACAAAACGCAGTCTTTGTTTCGCCTTCTCCACAATATTAGCTATGTGGTCTTGCCAATTTAACATGCTCGTAAGTGTAATTCCTAGGTATTTAGCCATATTGACAACCCTTAGATTCGTGCTATTTATCGTATACACAAAATTTATCGGATTTCTTTTAGTACCCATGTAGATGGCCTCGCACTTTTATTTGTTTAGTGCCAATTTCCACTTTTCGGACCATACAGAAATTCTCTCTAGATCATTTTGTAATTGGAATTGATCGTCTGATGATTTTACTAGTCGATAAATGACAGCGTCATTCTGCAAACAATCTAAGGGGGCTGCTCAGATTATCACCTAGATAATTTATGTAAATCAAGAACAGCAGAGGGCGTATGACACTACCTTGCGGATGGCCAGATATCACTTCTGTTGTACTCGATGATTTACCGTATATCACTACGAACTGTGACCTCTCTGAGAGGAAATCACGAATCCAGTCACACAACTGAGACGATACTCCATATGCACGCAATTTGATTAATAGTCGCTTGTGAGGAACGGTATCAAAAGCCTTCCGGAAATCTAGGAATATGGAATCGATCTGAGATCCCTTGTCGACAGCACTCATTACTTCATGGGAATAAAGAGCTAGCTGTGTTGCACAAGAACGATATCTTCTGAATCCGTGTTGGTTATGTTGTATAGCGGCTGAGTAGCTAGTAAGATCCACGCGTGAACGGTGGACCCTTTCTTGGCAGCACCCTGAATTCGATAGAAGTCGGCCCGCAGGTGGTCCCCCAGCTGGAAGGCACCAGTTCGACCTCCTGCAGTACCAGGCCCAGGTAGCCCGTAGTTAGCAGCTAGCGGAGGCGGCGTCTAGTAGCGACAGCTATATGACGGATTTCAGGTCGGCGTCTATCGTTGAGCACCTCTCGAAACGGGCTACAGGCAGTGACAGACACTGCAGAGCAAAACGGGGCTAAATTTGTAGTGGCTCGATCCGCAGCTGTTTTGCCTGGACATCACTCTTTGTCACATAGAGCACAGTAGCGTCGCCATGGACGTGTGATAATCCAGCGTCCACTGCCACAGCCTGGCTCCCATTCTTTGCTTAGTCAGCATTGTTCCAGCCTTGGCAGCAGCGTCGTGGCTGGGTGTATGGTAACTGTTGTAGGCTGGGGCCTTCCATCATGTCTGGTCGGCACCTATGCGATTTTTCGCGTCAGACCACCGTGACAACGTCATGTTCGCTTGACAAGGTTTTTCAACTGTCAGCTAGAAGAGCAGTGGCAAAAAAAACTGTACGCACCTAATAATTCAATAAAACCACCACCATCCGTTATGGATAAGTCGCTTTTTGAAACATCACATGATGGCTCCTGGAAACTGTGATCGTACAAAAATTTTCCCGTAGTACTTCTGCACTTCTGCTATGTCGTATAGTGCTAAGCTTGAAAACAAAATGCATATTGCAGGGGCCTTTTCCCCTAAAGATGATACTCAAGAAAACAGTTGTCTTTGTTAGACGGGCTGTTAGCCTGTAATAAGTCTCTTGCTGTTACCGGATGAAACTGGACTCTTCATATACCTAAGTATGTTTCTAATGTTGCAATAAGTATAACGAGGACATGACATATATTTTCCGCTGTAGATAAATAAAGTCTTTGAAACAGAGTATATCTCTCGTCTGCACTTAACCTTGTGTGTCTTTGAACGAATATGTGGCTCACCTGAAGGGGTGGCACAGTGGCTAGCGTCCCCGCTCAACACTTATGCGCCGCGTCTTCGAAACCCGATTAATTCTTTTTCTATGTTTTCCAATTTATTTTGAAATGACGTTGTCCTTATTCGTCAGCTAATAGTATGTCTGCTGAATTACTTAAAAATAATAAGTGAATGTAAAAATATTTGAAATTGTTTTCGATAAAATTCTTATACGTAGTGTATCTTGATTCGTAATCTGTTGCAAGCGCTAATTTTCGAAAAAGCGATCCGTTACGCGTGGTTTGGCGCGAAGTTCGCTGTCGCAATCCTAACATCGCGCGATGCTCGTGGTGTTCCTAATTTCTATGTTTCGAATGTTTTTACCATCCGTATAACCAGAGGGAATGCACAAAATCTTACTGAAGCATTAATATAAGAATTAAGAATGAAATACAACAGTAATGGGAATTTAAAAAGATTGTACCCTGTGAATGTTCCACACACGCTTATAATATGTACTAAATGTATGACACCTATTGTGAAACCCAATTGTAATTTGCAATTAATGTAACGCACTTCTATCCACTAACTTGTGAGTATAGTGACCTTCTGCGGACATGGGTAGATAAATGGAAAAATAAAATAAATAAAACAATAATCGGGTTTCGAACACGAGACACAAAACTGAGATGCCGCTACACCAGCCATTGTGCCACCAGTTCGGCTGAGCTTATCCCACGCTAAAAGCGACACAAACTGCGTCGAAAACTTTGACGGTCGTTTTCCCACTGACTTGGAAAACTGAGGATGGCACCTTGCATCGTGTCAGTTGTACTTCGTTCTAACAAAAAGTGACATGCCAGAAGTATTGTGATGTTTTATTGGAATTGTTATTTACAGTGACAGACCTGTACAAATGTCCCGTTTGTAGCATACGCAAAACCATGTATTTCTACTTGTAATAGCGTACAAGTACAAAATTAATGCTTTGTGACGAAGTACTGCTGTTGCCTTCAGTAGACTCACGTTTAGAAGAAGCAACCCTTAAATACACTCCGTAACAAATTTAAAGGGTCATTTTTTAAAATCCTCTGTAACGCTGCATACGCATGGCACCTTTCGATGTCAGTCTCGGGCTGGCGACGCTTCAAACAGCAAGGTGTCGACACATGCGAAAGAAAGCCCACAGCTCAGAAATTCGTTGTGAGATGTAAGGTGGGTGAATTACGTCATATAGGCACCAGATTTCACCACAGTTCTGCCCAACCACACTACGTACGTGTAACGCGATCTAAATTCTTTACACCCCTCTTATTCACATTGAACCCCTTCGTTTGACGCTACCACGCCATGCACGTGTAACACGATCTAAATGTCTTCACATGACGCCTCAGCGATGGAGGTCAGAACCGCGACACTCAGCGTTGAAATCACGTGGTTTTCTTACGGGTAGCCGCTCACAGTCGACTCGATAAGGTCTCGGGGTGGTTGCATAAAGGGCTTCAGGGAAACCACCCCTTCTCTTGGGGTGTTGATCCCTATACATTTTGCGGTCCTAAACGACAGTACCCTGTGCGATAAGCAACATGACGATGTTTGATAATACCGCCACTCCAAGGGTATTTCAAACCTACTGTAAGGGCATTGTGGGCTGAACCCTTTCGAGTGTAGTGCGACTGCAATTTTTGCCTGGTATGCAGGGTGGAACCACTAGAGAACGTTCAATACCTTGATGCAAAGCATAAATATGTTTCGATGGTTTTTCATCCGTCGTTCTTCGCGCCCTATTATGGCGCGATCACAGGGGGTAGCGCGTGAGGGGGTGGGAGGTTCAACATTATAGATTTATAGAAGTGCGTGAATAAAACGGCAATGGATCCCGCTAAGACCACCGGTTCGGCAAAACCATCGGTGCTTCCATCGCACCATAGTGTAGCACATAACAAATGTACCGACCAGAATCCAACCTCATGGCTGCTAAAGCGCTCGAGGTTTAAGCAACACTTCGCCCCACCCCCCCCACCCCAACCCCCACCCCTCGGTGGTGTTCGCCTCCTTCAAGCGCTATAGCAAAGTAGAATATGTGTAGAAGTTTCTGACTGGTACTTATATAATGTGTTCAGCTAAGGTGAGTGGGTGGCACCATGGATGTTGCCGAACTGGGGGGTCTCAGAGGGACCCTTTGCCGTTTTATTCACCACATCTATAATGTTGCAATCTTTCAGACATATTCGCCTAACTGCTGATTGAAGTACAAAGGGTGTCGTGTCCTGTGTGGGACAAGAACACTAAGACTCCTCAAATCAAATTTGTCGACGGAAGCTTGACGTAGCGGATCATAACCTCCAGACAAACTTAATGGCGGAAGGCAAATGCTTTAGCCTTAAAATTCATCACAATAACAAACTGAAAGTTCCAGGACATATCTTCAGATCACGGGCCAAGCTACGATTCACCGTGTTTGAAACACTACAGTACCTTCGGCAGAAGCAGGGCTCTTATTCCATTCCGCCCACCATGGAGTATTTGTTCATTGCAAGTCAATTCTGAGCTGGTTCCTTTAACAAGGGCACGGCCCATGTGCTTACACATTCTTGTCGAATTTGGGCTGGTGCTCCATCTGTAATGACCTATGGACGTCGAAGAGCCATTCTTGGTGAAACTTCCCTCCTTTCAGACCGTATATGATATATGCTAAAGACTCGTCCTCATTGTTTATATGATTGGCAACTTGAATCTGAGCAGATTGTAGGAGCTAAATTCAGATACCTTTTTTTAAGAGAGAATCACTAACAATTCAACTTGTTTTCGTGCAACTTTGGATGAAGTCTGATACATACCCACGTTTATACTATTTATTTATTTTAGGTATTATCTCTCATGATTGTAGCCGGACTCCTTTCTGACTCTGGAGTTATCGCTTTTCAAGAGGACGAATAACTTCTGCCGTAGTTTTATACACACTTTTGACCTCGATTTTTAGAGTCTTCTTGCGAGATTCATACAAGAGGTTATGCTCTTAGGTATCCAGGTGAGTTATTCATTACATTTTATGCTCATTGCATCGGTTCCCGATTCCTTGCCGTCTTAGATGCTGCATTGTGTATCTCAACAGTTACCCTTAAGAAAGTGAGTAGTGCAGTTGTTCATATCGTGGGTGTAACGGGTATAAGTGCAAATACTTTTATATGAGGTACGTTATTATGTATGTGTTTATTGTGTCTTCCCACAAACATGTCACAAACTTTACGACCTGGTCTTTCCTGCACAGTCATGCTACACCATTAAGTGGACTACGCTGGTCAGTATAGATTAACCGTTCTGTGTCCACACTCTAGCACCTGACCTGCTGCCCAAGGAAAAATAAGCATTAATAGCTTGCTGTTGCCACATGTACTTGAAGGCACTTATCAATCGTAATGGATGTAATTATTAGTCTTCAAATGACGTAAATACTGATGTAATATTGTTCATTGCACCTTCCTTAGTCACCAAAAAAAGTATCTGCATTTGTACCGTGTGTGATGCAAAAAATTGCAGTGAAATATCCAGTTGTCTGCACAGGAATCTGTCTTTACGTTTACAGTAATTTATTTTTGGAATGTTTGCTTTTTATGTATTTGCCCCCTAGCCTATGTTTCCCGCAGACGAAATCCGAATGATCGAAGTCGATGTTCGCTGACTACAGGTAGTTCGCATGTAGTATTTACAGGTTTTCAATGACATTAGCCGCATTTGGGTTCAAAAATGGTTCAAATGGCTTTGAGCACTATGGGACTTAACTTCTGAGGTCATCAGTCCCCTAGAACTTATAACTACTTAAACCTAACTAACCTAAGGAGGTCACACACATCCAAACCCGAGGCAGGATTCGAACCTGCGACCGTAGCGGTCGCGCGGTTCCAGACTGTAGCGCCTAGAACCGCTCGGCCACTGAAGCCGGCCCGCATTTGGGCATCGAAATGGAGCGATGATAACGGGTAAAAATTTGTGCCGGACCTGGAGTCGAACCCAGATCTCCCGCGTAACGCGAGCGGCCACCTTAACCACCTTGACAATCCGACCCAAATTCCCAGCGCGTTGCACACTACTAGGGTAGTGACGCCGCCTACTCATGAATACTTTTAACTCGCCATTTCGTATCCCCTCAAGAGATTGGGGCTCGGTGTGCATCTGCACTGACGTAATGGATCTTTGGTCGTCGCACCTTAAGTAGTTTGCATGTTTCGAGTTTGGTCACCCCAGCCAAATATCGGTTTTTCCATCGTTAACTGTGTTACGCGAATGTCATCTGGAAATCAGCTGTTACAGTTTCCGATTTGGTTACCACGATGACTTTTCCTCTTCAGTAAAATATAGGAAGAGGATAACTTGTTGCTCAGTATAATACGTATTTCTTCTTCTCCCCTGCGCAAAAAATAATTCCTTTCAGATTAATCGATACATTACAAGAAAATAAGATTCTAACAGTGTTTTAATAACGGTAGATGGTAGTTCAAATGGTTCAAATGACTCTGAGCACTATGGGACTCAACATCTGAGGTCATCAGCCCCTAGAACTTAGAACTACTTAAACCTAACTAACCTAAGGACATCACACACATCCATGCCCGAGGCAGGATTCGAACCTGCGACCGTAGCAGTCGCGCGGTTCCGGACTGAGCGCCTAGAACCGCGAGACCACCGCGGCCGGCCTAGATGGTAGTAAATATCGATCCAGGTAGAGGAAACCTGACAGCTAGAACCGCATCACAAGAAGCGACAACTGAGTGTTTACATGACCATACAGAAGTAGTGTTGGGGAACAAGATGGAAACCCCATGTAAAAGTAACTATTAGATGAGGGACCAGCAAGCACTTGTTTTATTTATGGGTAGGAGGAGGAAAAGGGGTGGAATGCAAAAAAAAAAAAAAAATTACAATTCGTTTGACTGTTGATTCAGATTTTGGGCACTAATCCGACTATTGGCTCGAAACGTGTGTAGTTACAGAGTTGCAGTCCCTGATCTCAAACGTGACATCTGGCAGTCTGTACCAACTTGAAACAAAACTGGGACGTTCCTGTACCGCCCAGCACTTCCCATTGTCGTCACTTAGTCGTCCGTTTCTTTGGGACGCGGCTACACAAGGGCTAATGTACGGACCAAGTTCGCCGCACAGGTCCGCTCTCGTTAACCTTCAGTCCTTGTGCAAACTTGGGAAGTTTCGTGCAGAGACTGCCGGCGTCTAATTAGCAAACGAGCGTTTAAAGTGTGGCCCTTGAATAGCCGTGCTTCCTGGCGCCGACCCATTGTGCCCGCGCCGCAGCGGCGACGCCGGACAATGCGCGAAACACGGCGTCCGGCATAAACAAGCCGTTGTATACGCGTTGGCCGGTCGCCTTGGCCGCGTTATCTGCCGGCTCGCCGGACACAATCGGCCTGTAATTAGAGAGTGCCCCGCCGCTAATGTCCGCGTTAATTCCCCTGCAGCCGTGACCGTGGGGGGAGGCACGCTGCCGCCGGGTCAGCAGCACTCGGCGCTGCTACGGCTGCCTGCAGCCAACGCGCGCTGGAGGTGTCTGCGCCGGCAGAAACGGAGATTTCCTTTCCTTGTTGGTTGCTTTCGTTCTGCCGACAACGAGAGCGTCCGCCTTCTTATCCGCATTCGCTATTGCACACAGTAATTGCTGTGCCAATCGGAGGTTGTAAGGGTACTTCTATCGATACTGCTACGATGTGTCGAAGCTTACCCTTACCCACCTCTCCTATATCCAAGATCACACGTGGAGCGCGGATGTCCCATTAAGTAGAGAGTGAGGGCGAGCTTTTGTCGCGTGCAGAAAATGTGCGTAGCAAGTCAGCTACGGAGTGAAATCACGGAGTGAATGGGCATATTTCATCTTTCTTATACAGAACTTAAACTTTTCTCACAGTCCATATTTTGCGTGTGGGAACGTTGCCCGATTCGACCGAAGAGAACAGATTTTAACTCAGTTGACCGTTATTCTGCAACTGCACCTATATTATTACTCTCCAGTTCACAATTAAGTGCCTGGCAGAGGGTTCATGGAACCAACCATCTTCCAGTTACATTTCTCGCGCCTCACTCTCAACCAGTGCACGGGAAAATTGAGCACTTACATCTTTCCGTGCGACCTCTGATTTCTCTCACTTTATTATGGTGATCATTCCTCCCTAAGTAGCTGGACGCCAAAAAAATATTTTTACCATGTGAGTACAAAGTTGCTGTCTGAAATGTCATGAGAAGATCCTGCTGAAACGAAAATCGCCTCTGCTTTAATGATTGCCACCCCCATTTTACATTCGTATCTGTGACAGTGTTTCCCCTATTTCGTGATAATACCAATCGAGTTGCAACAACTCTGTCATTCAATGCCAAGCCGAATAACTGCTTGGATGAGGGCCATAACTGGACCAGCGCGTTATTGTCATGCTCAATTTGTGAAACTGAAATCGTAATCATTTATTTGTCTGCATATCTACCTCACTTCTACCGGTTCCCGTCCCATTCGGATAATTCCTTCGTGTTGCGTCGTTCCTTTTTTATATATTTTTTTGGCTTAGAGTATACTGGCAGTTTTTAACAGCTGAAGTATTGAAACAGCTTGGGCATTTCTTTAAATAGTACGAATCACGTTTTCTAGAAGCATTCGACAGTCTTTGAAGAGAAGAGTATAGTGATATTATTCTTGTAGAAGTCTGCATTGGGCCGGCTGGTGTAGCCGAGCGGTTCTAGGCGCTACAGTCTGGAACCGCGCGACCGCTACGGTCGCAGGTTCGAATCCTGCCTCGGGCATGCATGTGTGTGATGTCCTTAGATTAGTTAGGTTTAAGTAGTTCTAAGTTCTAGGGGACTGATGACCACACATGTTAAGTCCCATAGTGCTCAGAGCCATTTTGAGTCTGCAATGGAATCGTTCATAGGAACAGGGAGTAGGAGAGGGACGGAGTTGAGCTAAATACGGGGCTACGACTGCCGCCACAGTGCAGATTCAGTCACACCATCCGATATTTATATCACAGGCATATGAACCATGGACCATGAACCATGGACCTTGCCGTTGGTGGGGAGGCTTGCGTGCCTCAGCGATACAGATGGCCGTACCGTAGGTACAACCACAACGGAGGGGTATCTGTTGAGAGGCCAGACAAACGTGTGGTTCCTGAAGAGGGGCAGCAGCCTTTTCAGTAGTTGCAAGGGCAACAGTCTGGATGATTGACTGATCTGGCCTTGTAACAATAACCAAAACGGCATTGCTGTGCTGGTACTGCGAACGGCTGAAAGCAAGGGGAAACTACGGCCGTAATCTTTCCCGAGGACATGCAGCTTTACTGTATGATTAAATGATGATGGCGTCCTCTTGGGTAAAATATTCCGGAGGTAAAATAGTCCCCCATTCGGGTCTCCGGGCGGGGACTACTCAAGAGGATGTCGTTATCAGGAGAAAGAAAACTGGCGTCCTACGGATCGGAGCGTGGAATGTCAGATCCCTTAATCGGGCAGGTAGGTTAGAAAATTTAAAGAGGGAAATGGATAGGTTAAAGTTAGATATAGTGGGAATCAGTGAAGTTCGGTGGCAGGAGGAACAAGACTTCTGGTCAGGTGACTACAGGGTTATAAACACAAAGTCAAATAGGGGCAATGCAGGAGTAGGTTTAATAATGAATAGGAAAATAGGAAAGCGGGTAAGCTACTACAAACAGCAGAGTGAACGCATTATTGTGGCCAAGATAGACACGAAGCCCACGCCCACTACAGTAGTACAATTTTATATGCCAACTAGCTCTGCAGATGACGAAGAAATTGAAGAAATGTATGATGATATAAAAGAAATTATTCAGACAGTGAAGGGAGACGAAAATTTAATAGTCATGGGTGACTGGAATTCGAGTGTAGGAAAAGGGAGAGAAGGGAACGTAGTAGGTGAATATGGATTGGGGCTAAGAAATGAAAGAGGAAGCTGCTTGGTAGAATTTTGCACAGAGCACAACTTAATTATAGCTAACACTTGGTTTAAGAATCATAATAGAAGGTTGTATACATGGAAGAACCCTGGAGATACTAAAAGGTATCAGATAGATAAATAATGGTAAGACAGAGATTTAGGAACCAGGTTTTAAATTGTAAGACATTTCCAGGGGCAGATGTGGACTCTGACCACAATCTATTGGTTATGACCTGTAGATTAAAACTGAAGAAACTGCAAAAAGGTGGGAATTTAAGGAGATGGGACCTGGATAAACTGAAAGAACCAGAGGTTGTACAGAGTTTTAGGGAGAGCATAAGGGAACAATTGACAGGAATGGGGGAAAGAAATACAGTAGAAGAAGAATGGGTAGCTTTGAGGGATGAAGTAGTGATGGCAGCAGAGGATCAAGTAGGTAAAAAGATGAGGGCTAATAGAAATCCTTGGGTAACAGAAGAGATACTGAATTTAATTGATGAAAGGAGAAAATACAAAAATGCAGTTAATGAAGCAGGCAAAAAGGAATACAAACGTCTCAAAAATGAGATTGACAGGAAGTGCAAAATGGCTAAGCAGGGATGGCTAGAGGACAAATGTAAGGATGTAGAGGCTTATTTCACTAGGGGTAAGATAGATACTGCCTACAGGAAAATTAAAGAGACCTTTGGAGATAAGAGAACCACTTGTATGAACATCAAGAGCTCAGATGGAAACCCAGTTCTAAGCAAAGAAGGTAAAGCAGAAAGGTGGAAGGAGTATATAGAGGGGCTATACAAGGGCGATGTACTTGAGGACAATATTATGGAAATGGAAGAGGATGTAGATGAAGATGAAATGGGAGATACGATACTGCGTGAAGAGTTTGACAGAGCACTGAAAGACCTGAGTCGAAACAAGGCCCCCGGAGTAGACAACATTCCGTTGGAACTACTGACGGCCTTGGGAGAGCCAGTCCTGACAAAACTCTACCATCTGGTGAGCAAGATGTATGAAACAGGCGAAATACCCTCAGACTTCAAGAAGAATATAATAATTCCAATACCAAAGAAAGCAGGTGTTGGCAGATGTGAAAATTACCGAACAATCAGTTTAATAAGTCACAGCTGCAAAATACTAACACGAATTCTTTACAGACGAATGGAAAAACTAGTAGAAGCCGACATCGGGGAAGATCAGTTTGGATTCCGTAGAAATACTGGAACACGTGAGGCAATACTGACCTTACGACTTATCTTAGAAGAAAGATTAAGGAAAGGCAAACCTACATTTCTAGCATTTGTAGACTAAGAGAAAGCTTTTGACAATGTTGACTGGAATACTCTCTTTCAAATTCTAAAGATGGCAGGGGTCAAATACAGGGAGCGAAAGGCTATTTACAATTTGTACAGAAACCAGATGGCAGTTATAAGAGTCGAGGGGCATGAGAGGGAAGCAGTGGTTGGGAAGGGAGTAAGACAGGGTTGTAGCCTCTCCCCGATGTTATTCAATCTGTATATTGAGCAAGCAGTAAAGGAAACAAAAGAGAAATTCGGAGTAGGTATTAAAATCCATGGAGAAGAAATAAAAACCTTGAGGTTCGCCGATGACATTGTAATTCTGTCAGAGACAGCAAAGGACCTGGAAGTGCAGTTGAACGGAATGGACAGTGTATTGAAAGGAGGATATAAGATGAACATCAACAAAAGCAAAACGAGGATAATGGAATGTAGTCAAATTAAGTCGGGTGATGCTGAGGGAATTAGATTAGGAAATGAGACACTTAAAGTAGTAAAGGAGTTTTGCTATTTGGGGAGCAAAATAACTGATGATGGTCGAAGTAGAGAGGATATAAGGTGTAGACTGGCAATGGCAAGGAAAGCGTTTCTGAGGAAGAGAAATTTGTTAACATCGAGTGTAGATTTAAGTGTCAGGAAGTCATTTCTGAAAGTATTTGTATGGAGTGTAGCCATGTATGGAAGTGAAACATGGACGGTAAATAGTTTGGACAAGAAGAGAATAGAAGCTTTCGAAATGTGGTGCTACAGAAGAATGCTGAAGATTAGATGGTTAGATCACATAACTAATGAGGAAGTATTGAATAGGATTGGGGAGAAGAGAAGTTTGTGGCACAACTTGACCAGAAGAAGGGATCGGTTAGTAGGACATGTTCTGAGGCGTCAAGGGATCACCAATTTAGTATTGGAGGGCAGTGTGGAGGGTAAAAATCGTAGGGGGAGACCAAGAGATGAATACATTAAGCAGATTCAGAAGGATGTAGGTTGCAGTAGGTACTGGGAGATGAAGAAGCTTGCACAGGATAGAGTAGCATGGAGAGCTGCATCAAACCAGTCTCAGGACTGAAGACCACAACAACAACAACAACTCCGACAGGACTGCGTATTCTCATCTTGTTGAGAGTTGCCGAAGCGGTAGCTAAAGACATCATTTATGTGGTGCAAAGCGTGTAGGCACTCACAGTGTCTAATAGATCACTCTGTTTCCAGAGGCGTATGTTACAAAGCCGTTGCACGCGCCATAGGCTGCTGCCGCTGCAGCGTAGCCAGAGGCGTTCCCACTGTTCGCGTGTCAACATTCCCTCAGGACACCGTGGCCAAATATGAATAGCGTGGGGAGTTTGCCCGCGGCGGCCGCGAGCGCGGGATTCTTGGTAGGCTGTGCGTTGTTTGCCGTGTGTGGCGGCCTGGAGTCGCGAGCCAGTAATACAGTGCCGCAGCGCGCGGCGCTGAAAGCCGGCTGCGGGCTCGCGGACCGCCGTAATGCGACGGCTGCCCAAATACGAATACAATGCGGGATCTAGCCAGCCGCCATATTAAACTGGGACGGCCATTGTGCTGCGCCACAGTCCTAATTCGAGTATTAAACGCCAGCTCGCATGCTTTATGCGAGCCCCTGGAATGCGCCCGGCTGTAGCCTGCGGACCGCCACCCCGAGGCGCCGCCGCTCTGGCTCGCTATCTGTCGCTCTTCTTATAGCTTGTCGCTCGCCCTTAGGCACGCAAAGTAGCTGCTGGTGTTCGTGGTGTCCTGCCTAAAATCGCTCCTACGTGGCTGGACAGAAATGCCGCCAGGCATTGGGGGCAGCAGCAGAGGTGTTTTCAACGATAAGTCTGATAATTAAAAATAAACTATTTTGATGTTTCATTTTGCCTGTATCTTTGAAATTCATGCAAAGTAACGGCAGTTTCAAAGTTTATTTAATGAATTTGTATGGCGCGATTGTTGTTAGTTTTACCCTAAAATTATTGTGATTCCACCTACCTCTTTAGTGTAGATGACCTACTTTAATTGTGTGTCTCACGGATCTACTCATATTGTAAGTAGGCTGTTTATATTTTCTTATTGGCAACTATGTAAGTAGGCTGTTTATATTTTCTTATTGGCAACTATGTAAGTAGGCTGTTTATATTTTCTTATTGGCAACGATGTAAGTAGGCTGTTTATATTTTCTTATTGGCAACGTTACGTAGCGCTCTGTATGAAACTCACTGGCTGTACTGTGTGCAGTCTGTGGCTAGTTTGCATTGTTGTCTGCCATTGTAGTGTTGGGCAGCGGCAGCTGGATGTGAACAGCGCGTAGTGTTGCGCAGTTGGAGGTGAGCCGCCAGCAGTGGTGGATGTGAAGAGAGAGATGGCGGAGTTTTGTAATTTGTCATGAACTGCTATATATATTATGACTGTTAAGGTAAATACATTGTTTGTTCTCTATTAACATCTTTCAGTTGCTAACTATCCCTATCAGTAGTTAGTGCCTTCCGTAGTTTGAATCTGTTATTTAGCTGGCAGTAGTGGCGCTCGCTGTATTGCAGTAGTTCGAGTAACGGAGATTTTTGGTGAGGTAAGTGATTTGTGAAAGGTATAGATTAATGTTAGTCAGGGCCATTCTTTTGCAGGGATTTTTGAAAGTCAGATTGCGTTGCGCTAAAAATATTGTGTGTCAGTTTAAGCACAGTCTTGTATAATTTGTTCTAAGGGGACGTTTCAATATGCTAATACAGCGCCAATGACACCATTGTCATGTGCCCTAGACCCCAACAACAACAACAAAAACATAACAGGCTGGTCGTAGATAGGCGTATATTCTGCTAGAATAATTTGTCACTGATAATGAGGGATGACACCCGTGGTTTCACGGAGCTGTCGACCGACTACACGTTTCACTTAAAATGTACACTCTGTCCATATTTTAAGGCGCACAAATATCTCTAAAATAGTACGATAAACTGACTGGTGTAACATCATCTTTACACCGTTTCCAAAATGTTAGCATAATTAATGAAGCCGGCCGTTGTGGCCTATCGGCTCTAGGTGCTTCAGTCAGGAACCGCGCGACCGCTACGGTCGCAGGTTCGAATCCTGCCTCGGGCATGGATGTGTGTGATATCATTAGGTTAGTTAGGTTTAAGTAGTTCTAAGTCTAAGGGACTGATGACCACTGATGTTAAGTCCCATAGTGCTCAGAGCCATTGGAACCATAAATTAATGAACTTGAGCGTAATCCTTGAATATTTTGTTTGAGAATTAAACACGGCGGTAGAAGATTTATTGAATAAGCGAAAACTTAAGCACGAGGGATTTTTCATACAATATCGTGAAAAATATGTGATATGGGAAGTCCTCAAAGAGAACATACATATTTCTAAAAAACTACAAAATCAGAAAACTCTTCCAGAACAAAAAAACTGGTTAACGAGAGACATGTTTTCCTACATCTGACACGCAAGTTTCTCAACGACGTGGCATGCTCTCGACGAAGCGACTGAAGATTTCTGTTGCCAGTAGATCGCATTCCTGAGGAAGGGCGCTGCGGATGTTGGGAAGAGTGACACTCTGCGTTTCGTTCCAACATTGCGTCCCATACAAGCATTGATATCTTACATGTGGGCGTTAGCACTATTCCTGTGACTATCAACGAAGATGTTCCTTCCGTATCCAACATGATGCGTTCACAATTCTACACGACACTTGCACGAAACTCATTCCCTTGACGTTCGTTCATTGTATCATTTGCCAGTCTTACTTGACACGAATGTGCAGCGAGAACTGACCTGCAAATTGAATTGCGATTCACCTACGAAGGTCATATTCCTTTATTCATTCACAACCTATACTCGATTTGTTGCCTCAGTAAACAGGCCCATGGCTGTACTGCCTTAGCAGAACAAACATTTCTAGATGCTTGGAACACAGACTAACTGCCCTCAGCGTCGGATACAGTTGATCGGGAAACTGCTAATCCCGAGGCAGCTATAAGCTCTGACGACAATTGTCTTACTGACGTCAGTAGTTTTGTCGTGCAGTTCATCCTCATTACCGATCCTGTTATGCAGTCAACATTTGCTGATAATGCGTAGCAAATTTGACGAAGTGATTGCTCACTTCTGGTATCCTCAGTAGAAAACCCTGTGAAACATTGTGGGACTAATGCAATATTTTTCGTTGTCTTTAAACCATGCACCTATTCTGAACAGGAACTACTCCTTTCCTGCGCGGTTTGCACAATTCCAGTTCGTGCGTAAATCTTTTACGACAATAGCCCACGTTTATTCTCTTCTTTTTGCGCTTTCTGTGATTGTACTTCACATTTTGTCTTTAATTTAGCACGAGAAATATAAGTTCAAACTGCGCAATACTTACGAAGCCACAATACCTATTATGAAGACAGGGAGCTTGTTGGAAAAACATCGATATGCCCAGGGAGGGTAATGCCTTCCCCTGCAGCTGCAACTAAGCGAAACTCAGGCTCAGAGAAAATCTTGCAATGATATATTCTACGACAATGAAAATTGTTATTTCCCGGAAAGACAAAAAACATACAAAGCAGTAATATTTTGGTCAGAAAGATTGCCCTCTGATGGAACGAGCAGCCAACTCAAACGAGTTAATGCCTTCGTAGGAGTAAGGCTCATTGGATCCACGTTTCTCGCAAGAAAGGCTATTTCCGAGAGAAATTTGTTATCAGAAGTTTCTGCTTGTTTTTTTTTTCAGATTCTTTCATACCTACAGCAGGTGTGAGTAACGGCGGAAACTCCGATCTCTGGCCGAAAGATATTGCGTATCAGACTGCGCCTCGTTTGCAATACAGCAGGTTCTGATACTTCGGTCATGCGTTTCCATTATCTGAATTCAATTTCTCGTAGGCAGAGCATTTTATGGCCCATTTGACTCAGCATGCGTTGGCTGGGGGCTGCAATTTGTAGCTTGTTTCCGGAATGGCAGAATCCGACTACCCATGCTGGAACTCATGCTAAACCAAACTGCACACTTACCTAAGAAAACTTTCAGTTATTTCATAGACTGCATTTAAGGTGTGTTTGTGGTAATCGCCAATGACGGAACTCTTGCAACTCCAGCCATGTTATAGCAAATTACTTGTCTCGGAGTCCATGGAAACGCTAAAACGATCTTTAAACTAAGACCTGTAACGTCTTTGCACGAATAAATTATTTCGTCTTTTCATACTTTTTCTCAAAATCTTGTTTCATTTTTGTCTTTTTGGGACATAAGGCGTTTCCTTTGTTCATTGCTGGTCGTTAAAATTGCTGTAGTGTGAAGAAGGCATGCAACTAACGTCAGATTCCCGTGAAGTGTATTAGCTTTGGATATGTAAATGATTAGCATTCAGCGGTAGACATTCATGCATTAGCGAAAGATATTGCCAAAACACGAGAAATATCTGGTCCTACTGCGAGGATACAGCTGAGCCATCGACATACGTCGGTGGTTGTCAGAAAGAACCATATGAGATTACCTTACCGATAATCAGCTCGCTCCCCAAAGAATTACGTGAATTTGATCGCAACAGATAGCTTAATGGATTTTTATTTATCAAACAGCGTTGGGCCTAGCATAAGTGCAGTAACTCAAAAGATAATGAAATAGGAAGGTTTTTTTTCAAACTTTTGAACGAAACAATGGTCACTATAAAACCCTACTTGTTGCAATTTGCTGTGGACTTCAAGTTAAACACAAGTACACAAGGACATGAAATCTTTACGTTCATTGAGTATTAACACAAATGTACAACGGGGTTATAGTAACAGCGCCTTGGCAAAGAACGGGTAATTAAGCGGATAAAGTCAGCAAAACATTGGGGAGAAAGATTAAGCTCGCGGAAATTGCAGAATGAATGCCAAATGACAGAAAGGATGGTTCATGTACCTACTATTTGATAGTGCACATACTGAGTTCGTCACTGCTAGTGTCTTTACTTGAATAAAAGACGTAAAAGCCTTAACGTCACTCTGAAAATTCCGGGTACATTATATCACATGGTGTGCGAACGCTGCAGCGGCTCACCATCTTCAGCGTTACCATTGCCTGCGAATGGCGGCTGCGAACGCTGAAAATTATATATAGTCATCTGGCCTGCACCGAAGGCTGCTTTCTCTCGGAACCCAGAAGCATCCCCCGTCGAGTCTCGGATGGGAGAAGTACAATAGAGTGCTCTCAGCAAGAAACAGTGCTTTTTAACTGTGTATAATTTTGCACACCAATGACAGTGAGTCTTCGGAGTGGCGGCCAATCATGTCTGTTCTAATATTGCAACAGTCTCCCTTCCAAACTTTAAACATAATTATCCAGTTGTCTGCGGTATTAGTGTCGGAGTTCAGAAAGAAGCAGCTCCTTATTCTAACCATCTATCCTGTCTCGTGTCGTGGCCAATCATGCCTTCTCCCACTCTAGACTTTATTCACATTATCCAGTGGTAAGCTCTTGCTAGTTCTTAACAGAGTCAATGACGATTTAGTTAACTTGGCGCCAGTGCGTCCCGTGTTCTTAAACACACGGCTGGCCTCTGCTCAACGCGCTGTCAATAAGACTACCAACTACACCCAAATACACTCCTGGAAATGGAAAAAAGAACACATTGACACCGGTGCGTCAGACCCACCATACTTGCTCCGGACACTGCGAGAGGGCTGTACAAGCAATGATCACACGCACGGCACAGCGGACACACCAGGAACCGCGGTGTTGGCCGTCGAATGGCGCTAGCTGCGCAGCATTTGTGCACCGCCGCCGTCAGTGTCAGCCAGTTTGCCGTGGCATACGGAGCTCCATCGCAGTCTTTAACACTGGTAGCATGCCGCGACAACGTGGACGTGAACCGTATGTGCAGTTGACGGACTTTGAGCGAGGGCGTATAGTGGGCATGCGGGAGGCCGGGTGGACGTACCGCCGAATTGCTCAACACGTGGGGCGTGAGGTCTCCACAGTACATCGATGTTGTCGCCAGTGGTCGGCGGAAGGTGCACGTGCCCGTCGACCTGGGACCGGACCGCAGCGACGCACGGATGCACGCCAAGACCGTAGGATCCTACGCAGTGCCGTAGGGGACCGCACCGCCACTTCCCAGCAAATTAGGGACACTGTTGCTCCTGGGGTATCGGCGAGGACCATTCGCAACCGTCTCCATGAAGCTGGGCTACGGTCCCGCACACCGTTAGGCCGTCTTCCGCTCACGCCCCAACATCGTGCAGCCCGCCTCCAGTGGTGTCGCGACAGGCGTGAATGGAGGGACGAATGGAGACGTGTCGTCTTCAGAGATGAGAGTCGCTTCTGCCTTGGTGCCAATGATGGTCGTATGCGTGTTTGGCGCCGTGCAGGTGAGCGCCACAATCAGGACTGCATACGACCGAGGCACACAGGGCCAACACCCGGCATCATGGTGTGGGGAGCGATCTCCTACACTGGCCGTACACCACTGGTGATCGTCGAGGGGACACTGAATAGTGCACGGTACATCCAAACCGTCATCGAATCCATCGTTCTACCATTCCTAGACCGGCAAGGGAACTTGCTGTTCCAACAGGACAATGCACATCCGCATGTATCCCGTGCCACCCAACGTGCTCTAGAAGGTGTAAGTCAACTACCCTGGCCAGCAAGATCTCCGGATCTGTCCCCCATTGAGCATGTTTGGGACTGGATGAAGCGTCGTCTCACGCGATCTGCACGTCCAGCACGAACGCTGGTCCAACTGAGGCGCCAGGTGGAAATGGCATGGCAAGCCGTTCCACAGGACTACATCCAGCATCTCTACGATCGTCTCCATGGGAGAATAGCAGCCTGCATTGCTGCGAAAGGTGGATATACACTGTACTAGTGCCGACATTGTGCATGCTCTGTTGCCTGTGTCTATGTGCCTGTGGTTCTGTCAGTGTGATCATGTGATGTATCTGACCCCAGGAATGTGTCAATAAAGTTTCCCCTTCCTGGGACAATGAATTCACGGTGTTCTTATTTCAATTTCCAGGAGTGTAGATTTCCAGGCTAAGACTTTAATGTGGAAATATTGTAATCAGATCTCGCAATCACTGACAATAAATTCTGCCGTACTTGTACTCTCGTTTCTAGTTTGCGGTTTATTTATAATGGGTGGACTTGTTAATCGTTTGGAATGTAACTATAGTACATGACAGTTCACCACAAACGGTCACGTAATTCGACGTATAGAATCACTAAGAAGGTTGGAGGCTTCTAATCAATCACTGGTCGACCAGTTTGGTGTGCCAGTGAAGTCAGCAAAAGGAAAGCTGAAGTTTCAAATTACGCGTTCCAAAAAATCATTCACACAGCAGAACTGTACAGAGTTAGATCGTCGCACAGACTCCAGTATGGACGACACATAAATAAACGGCTCCGAGAAGCAAATGAAAAGGTTGAAAATAAGTAAGTCACCAGTTCGGTTTTACAGAGATTACTTTTCGACGTTGGCCACTTGCATACCTTGCATTGACGTTGAATCTCTCCCAAGTGATTGCAAGAAAGCTCAGGTGACTGCCGTATATAAGGAAGGTAAAAGAACGGACCTGGGAAATTATAGGCCAATATCCTTAAACGCTGTATGCTGGAGAGTTCTTGAGCCTATTCTAAGTGTGAATGTAATAAATTTTCTTCGGACAGGAAAGTTTCTGTCCAAAAATCAGCAGGGATTTAGAAAGCATTCGTCGTGCGAAACTCAGCTTGCCCTTTCCTCCCACGGTAACCTGCAAACCATGAACGAAAGGCAATAGGCGGATTCCATATTCCTAAAAATCCGGAAAGCGTTTGACACATTGCCCCATTGCAGACTGTTAATCGAGATCAGAGCTTACGCAATAGGTTGACATATTTGTAAGTGGCTCAAAGACTTTTTAATTAATAGAAGCCAGTAAACTGCCCGGGACGGCGAGTTTTCATCAGAGACAGTCAGGAGTGCCTCAGGGTAATGTGATACGACCACACCTATTCTGTAGAAACATGAACGGTCTGACAGGTTGGGTGATCAGCAAACTGCAGCTGTTTGCTGAAAGAGCTGTAGTGTACGGGCAAGTGTCGTCGTAAAGTGGCTGCAGATAAATACAGGGTGACTTTGACAAAACTTCTGTTAATGTGATAAACGCCAGTTTGCTCTAAATGTAGAAAAATGTAGCTTAATGAAGATGAGTAGGAAAAACAATCCTGTAAAGTTCGGATACAGTGTCAGTGATGTGCTGCACAATGAAAAGCGATATGAAACGGAACGAGCACGTAAGGTCGGCAGTAGGTAAGGCGAATGCTCATACTGGATTTATTGGCAGAATTTTGCGAAAATGTAGCTCACATATAAAGAGTCCGCATACTGAACACTGATACAATTCATTCTGGATCGCCATCAAACACTCCGGCCAGGTTTAAAGGAAGAATCGGAGCAATCCAGAGGCGTGCTGCTAGATTATTACCGGTGGATTCAGCAACAGGCAAGTATTATGGAAATGCTGTTTGAACTCTGTGTGCTGGATCTACATCTATATTCTACATTTATACTCTGCAAGCCACCCAGCGGCTTGTGGCGGAGGGCACTTTACGTGCCACTCTCATTACCTCCCTTTCCTGTTCCAGTCGCGTTTGGTTCGCGGGAAGAACGACTGCCGGAAAGCCTCCGTGCGCGCTCGAATCTCTCTAATTTTACGTTCGTGATCTCCCCGGGATATAAGTAGGGGAAAGCAATATATTCGATACCTCATCCAAAACGCACCCTCTGAAACCTGGACAGCAAGCTACACCGCGATGCAGAGCGCCTGTCTTGCAGAGTCTGCCACTTGAGTTTGCTAAACATCTCCGTATCGCTATCACGGTTACCAAATAACCCTGTGACGAAACGCGCCGTTCTTCTTTGGATCTTTTCTATCTCCTCTGTCAACCCGACCTGGTACGGATCCCACACTGATGAGCAATACTCAAGTATAGGTCGAACGAGTGTTTTGTAAGCCACCTCCTTTGTTGATGGACTACATTTTCTAAGGACTCTCCCAATGAATCTCAACCTGGCACTCGCCTTACCAAGTTACAGAAGTAACTGCACCAGTGTTTGTTCCGCTATCATATAATCATACAATAAAGGATCCTTCTTTCTATGTATTCGCAATACATTACATTTGTTTATGTTAAGGGTCAGTTGCCACTCTCTGCACCAAGTGCCTATCTATCCGCTGCAGATCTTCCTGGATCTTCCTGGATGGAAGACGACTCTGTTTTTGCGAAATGCTTTTGAGAAAATTTAGAGAATATGTGTCTGAAACTGACCGCTGAACGATTCTACTGCCATCAACGTAGATCGCGCTTTAAGGACCGCGAAGACAAAATACGAGAAATCAGTCTTCGTACGGAGGAGCATAGACAGTGTTTTTGCCTTGCACTACTAGCGAATGGAACAGGATAGGAAACGACTAGAAGCCCGACACTAACGACAATGTACCCCCCACCATGCAGGGCATCTTGGCTTGTCGAGTACCTACGAAGATGTAAATAAGCCGTATAGAGTAGGTAAAAAAGTGTGACTAGGGCCTCCCGTCGGGTCGACCGTTCGCCGGGTGCAAGTCTTTCGATTTGACGCCACTTCGGCGACTTGGGCGTCAATGGGGATGAAATGATGATAATTGGGACAACACAACACCCAGTCCCTGAGCGGAGGAAATCTCCAACCCAGCCGGGAATCGAACCCGGGCCCTTAGGATCGACATTCTATTGCGCTGACCACTCAGCTACCGGGGGCGGACATAGAGTAGGTAGAAGTGACGACGTTTACCTTCTGTAAATAAAGAAAGATTACGCCACGGGTTTGTCATTCAGAAATCATAATTGAATGTTGTTTGTGAGATCATCGTCTTACAGCTCGGATGAGAAGGAGACGTAGCACGTGTCGAAATTCGACAGCGGCTGGATCGTGGACTACCGAAACAGGGCTGCGATATTGCTGCTCGTATTGATAAGGATCCCACGACTGTCACGTGAATATGGAATCAGGGGGTTCGGCAGGGCCATACTGAACGCCATGCACAATTTCAACAACTCCAAGCAATTGCACTGAGAGGGGAGACATGCGGTTCAGTACAGCGACGTCACGTACCTTGTGTCAGAAAATGATCTTCTTTGCAGCAAGGCAGGTATCCACATGGACAGCGGGTCGACATCTGGACCACCAAGGACTTCGAGCACGGCGGCCGTTGCAGCGGCTTCCCACGATACGGCAGCAGACAACGGCATGCCGACTGTGGTGCGCCAAAGGCAACAATGGACGCAGGAGGGGCACCATATGGTCTTTTCAGAGTGGTCCTGGTTATGCGTGCGGCATCCCGATGCACAAATCAGAGTATGGAAGCTCTGGGGATAAAGAACGTTGCAAGACTGCATTCGCCATCGGCATACGGGCCCAATCCCTGGGGAGATGGTATTGGCACAGTCTAATATTTACATTCACGACATTCTCCGGTGCGAAAATTGTTACCGTTGGTCAGCTGGAGCGACACTAGCGCCCCAAGCGTTGAGAAATCGGTCACCTGCTTCGAAAGGATAATGTTTGTTTTTAACTATTTTCTACTTAATTAACGAAGTATTTGTTACATTTTTGTGTTCCATGCGTTAGTAAATTAGATCAATTATTGTTAAATACACGTAAAAACAGCCAAACCACCCTGATTTAATGACCTAAGCTAGAACTTCCTCTTGAAGAAATGCATAGAATATATTTATGAGCGCACATTCCCCTGCCGAATGAAAATATCTTTTTGGACTTTCGAATATGTGTATATCTGCAGCCTATTCCGCTGAGAGCAAGAGAATATAAACACGTAATTCATGTATGAGTAACATACGTTTCTGTTGTTGTTTATTGTTATATCGTAGGCACTTTCCTTGACAGTTAACAGAAATATGGAGTCTAATGATTCACCCATTGTTAAACTTGACTCGATATTTTAATACACGATTGGTTTTGTAAATGTAATAACTTTTGCTTTAAAAGCAAACGTGTAAGGTTCATGCCGTTAGTTGCTCAAATTTAGCAATTGTTGTTGAATTGGGTACACAGTATGATCATCTCTGGTTCGCATAGCTGGTAAAATGGGGAACAATTGCTGCACTTCTAACCTTTGAAGGCCGGTGGTTCTGTTTTATCTTAAAGGTTCACGTGTCATTCAACAAGGTAACGCAAGACCGTATCTCGCCCTAGCTCTACTGACTTAACTTCGATATAGAGGGTGTTAGATTGTTGCCCTGGCCACCACATCCTCAACATATCTCTTTGAAAACGTCTTGTCATGGGTTTCCGAGAGACTAGCAAGAAAATGCAATTTATGAACACTGGCTTGGAACTAAAGCGGCATGGAGTGAACTACTCGTATATGTCATCTCTGCTCATTTCCACACAGTTAAAGCTGCTGTAGCAGAAGGTAGCGCTGTTTACTAAATTTCGCCCCCTAAATTCCCCAAATACACCTACAAATGCAATCACAGATTCTTGACACTATACTTTATAAGCACAATAAGTAAAACTTCGTTATTTGCTGGTGGCGCAGATTTAAAGGCCAGCTGTGTACATTAACCTACATCCGCTCTGTGATTTTTCACGGGTTATGAGTGGCAGAGCATCGCCAGTCACACTTGAGAAATTTATATTTCCGTTATAATACTACTACTGTCTAGCGTTACCTACCTGGGATGCAAATGAGGGCTGTAGTAGAAGTTCTTTCTATTTAGGGATTTAGACAAATCCCAGTAAGCTGACGGTTTCTCAGTTGGTGATATTTGGAAAGCTATTTCCAGGTCCAACATTCGCCTGATAACCAAGAGACGTCTTGAGAATCTTAGTTGAAACCAGGATATTGCATTTTTTCCATTTTTTTTCGAATTTTTTTCGAACAAGGTTCATCGAGACCACTTCTTCTATCATTGTTGATTGGGTCCCCTAAAATCAACAAATCACTTGTTCACCAAATTATAGTTGACGCGTTTTGGGAATAGCCCATCTGACGAATTCCGTACAAAATGTCTTCATGCTAATAGTTACGTACAACATCACATACGTATGTTTTCACCATTAGTGCGCAACCTAGTGGTGAAAACGTACGAATATGACGCTATATTTACTATGAAGACATTTTGTATGACATTCTGAAGATGTCCTACACCCGAAATGAACAGCAGACGATCTGTTCATTTCAAGCGACCGAGTCAGCAGTGATAGTTGTATCTGAGTGGTTTAGCCCCTCATGTCGTTGATTAATGCAGTTTCTTTTGCCCTTATGCAGTTTCCCACGACAGGGACAAGAGGATACAATGAATCTCTATTCGCTCCTCATTTTTTTACAATTTCGTTGATAGAATGGGGGTGACTCCTTATAGCGGAAGTATTTAGTATTAATGAAGCTGATATTATCGCTGATTGCTTTTTTTCTAAACTATGTTGTTCAGTGTTTTGTTTAATAAACGTAATATTCTGTACATGTATTTTTTATTATAAGATTTGTGGAATCAAATACCTTGTACCACTCCGTGCGCCGATTTACCCCTCATACTGCATTTTTACCCGCTATATCAAGTAAAATGACGCAATGTGACAATTATCAGTTTTTTCTGAGAAATGTAGCTGTACATTTATGCTTTTAAGATATGTTACAGTAAACACATCCGACCAGTGTTATACGAAAATTGGAGCCACTAGGTATTACAGAATAAATTCTACAATCGAAATGCCTTAGGTGCGCCAAATTCCCCACTCTCCTCAATGTGTGACTTTTATCGAGACACAGACTTTCTGAATAAATCAGCGGCGATTAAGTTCAGTTCACCGTCCACCGGTCATTCTAGTTCAGTGCCAACGTAACTTTTCCCAGCGATGCTGCAACGTGAAACTGTCGGTGAATAGTATTGCGAACAAGTGACGAACGGCCGAACAGCGCCCGTATCTGACCTGCATCAGTATCGATACAAATGGCTGCGACCTTTTTCTTTATTAGTTTCCAACGGCCACCGATGTTTGCTGGGGATTCGCCAGGCGATTTTGCGGGGCGCACTTAGTTTAATGAATCTCGACTGGGTGGTGTTTTGAACTGCGGTCCGCGAAGCGCGGTCCCGGCCGCGGCAGTCCGTGGCCCCGCGCCGCAGCACATAGCTCATCGGGCACAGCCGCAGTGTCAGCTTGCAAACAGTTCTATCCTACCCTACCCTATACTGCCCTGTCCTGCTGTGCTGGGCTGCCCGCACTACGACCCCACAGACCCCACGGCTGTCGTCGCTGTCCACTTGTTTTCCAATCCTGCAAAAAGCTAGCGCGGCTACCGTGCCAGAATCGACAGTTTGTGTTGCCAGCATTTACGTTAAGTTTTCACGCTTGTCGAATTATAGAACGGAAACACACTCACAGGGAAAAGCTGCGTTCATTCTATCAAGAACCCTCCTTGTTTCATTACCACTGCATAACCCAGAATCCATTCTTCATTATTTAATTAATGCGTCAACGAATTGACAATATCTGCTCATATAGTGCTGGCCATTAAAATTGAATCACCAGGAAGGCTACAAAGAAACGTAATTTGACCTATTACGCTTATACGGTATAGGAGGAAAAATACATTTTGGTACCTCGAGAGGAAGTTGAAGGACAATTTAAAGAAGTCAGGGCTTATTACTTGAGTAGACACAATACACGAGAGAAAGCAGTGTGGGCTGCTTGTATTACTCAGACAGCAGCTCGGCTACAGCCTGGAAGTATTTCAGAGTAAATCTCAAGGAAGAAGAAATAAAAGTCAGACTGAATTCACGATAATGGAATTCTACTCCAGACCTCTGTGGCTACGACCTCGTTAGCTAATTCCATGTCTGGCTCTGAATTCGTGCCGACATAAGCCTGCTAACTATTCTTCAGGATCTATTTCATTAGCATCGGCGGCATGCCGATACTAGCAAACTGTCGTAAGTCCGAGACTGGAGGACGAGCGATACAAGGGACCTGTACTCCCAGGGTTTCTTAGACCACCATATGAGAAATCATTGCACGTTCGTCTGACGTTTCTCTGTGCTCGACGAGGCTGGAGTCACGTGCGCAGTGCAAGTCGCCCCTCATCTGTGTGTACAAGGCCATTTTGTCACTTGACGCCAGTATGTCGGTTGACTGGAAGGCTTGTTCAAACGACCTCGCAACGCTCAGCTGGTTCTTGCTGCCAGACCCCACTTGCTTCCTCGGAACAATTTCTGAGTTGGATACTCTTTTCCTCTTATGGGATCGGGGCTCACGACAGCATGATTAATTCTTAGGTTATTTAGGGGTATATATGGTGCGAAATTTAGTATACAGAATTGCCACTTCTGGCCGCAGTAATGGCTCTCGCGCATCTGAGCATCAAGTCGAACTGAGCTTGGATGATAGATACAGATACGTCAATCCTTGCTGCTTCATCCCTGTACCGGAGGTCATTAATCGTAATGGCCAGTGAGTGGTGACGGGCCAGGCTCTCGGCAACTTATGACCAGATGTTTTGTGTGCAGAACATGACGGCCTGGACGATATCCAAACAGCCTCTGTATGGAGGTAGATCAGGACACCAAGGGCGACATGCCAGCTTTATGACATATTGTTCAAACCTCTTACGAGAAGACTTGAGAACATAAGTTAAATATTATCATGGCAGCCCCAAGTAGCTTTTATCGAACACTGGACTACACTTAAAGGTGGCAACTATTTTTCAACTTAGTCATCAAGTCTGTCAAACAACGGTCGGTACGTCCTACCAGTCATTCAATTCCTCGGAGATACAAGTCCGCTCCCAGGGCACACAGCCATACGAGAGCAGTGAACGTCGTCATCATCTGAAAACATGCAACTGCTGCGATTCAGTTTCTTGTTCATGTCGTTAGTGGTCAAATCGACAGCCTTCATTGCTTATAAGCATCATCAACGTCTGCGCGGTCTTGGTCACATTGTCGTCACCATTTCAGTACGGCTTGACGTGACATTGGAATTTGGTCCGTATACCGCCATAATTTCACGATGAATCGATGTGCAAGCTAGACTTTTGCCCACAAGGATCTTAGTGCCCTGAGTTCTTCAGCTTTGGAGTACGTTTCCAGTTGCCGTGTTATTCACTCCCACACTGATGCGTCTGTTATCCGTATCGCAGCAGGACTGTGCCTGTAGAAAAATCAGAACATTAGTCTCCTCTGACATTACGCCACTCTTGTTGCGCAGTAGTTTTGGCATAGGAAGACTTTTTTTTTAATTATCCTCGTAGGTAGGGCGTACCCATTAGCCTTGAAGCGTTAGAAATGTAACATCTGCTGCCAAAATTACTGGCTATCCAACTAGAGGTGATCTTACTGTGTACCCACTGTCTATAAATACCATCACGTAGGTGTTGGGCACCTTTGACGATGACGCATGCAGTCTTGACAACGTTCGTTCTCTTCCGAGCCTCCACACTCGGATATGGCCATCTTGGTTTTGCACTCAGAGCCAGAACTCATAAGAAAAGGCGATATCGTGTCACACCTATGTCGAGTACTGTCGCAACTGTGCTCTCTCTGCTACCGCGTCAAAGGAAGCCACAACACCAGTCGCCGTGCTGAGCGTCCATGGTGCTGCAGACGACGTTGGACAGAGCTTGTGGATACTTTCCTTGCTGCAAAGCAGCTCATTTCCTAACATTATGTACTTGACATGTAAGTACGATGCTGCATGGCCGGCCGAATAGTATGTCTTCTCTGTCAGTCGCTAGTCTCGTGGCGCCTTAGGGATCCTGCAAGATGTTGATTACCGCTCTCCTGGTCCCTTCGATTCTACATTCGCATGTCAGTCAAGACCTCGTGGTCTTAAGAAAGGAGGGAGAATCTCGGTAACAGAGTGTAGCAATTCTGGGGGAAGCAGAAGAGAAACCACGAAATTAGCCCGTGATGGAACATTGGTGCTGTGCAACCTAATTCGTAGGACTGAAAGAAAACTTTGAAACCTAGTACTCCTCTCTATTAGTACCAAAGGGACCCGCGAGCTAAAAGTCCGTATCCGTCAGGCGGATGACCGTCAGCAGTGCCACATGCAGCGCGCCACGAGACATTTCGGACATTTCTGTGCTTCATACGGGGGAATGCTGCACACGTGTATCACTCACAACTGCACGCATTCCATCTCCTCCCCCAGACCTACTAATGCAAGGTTAGACTTGCCGCAACGTTAAGAACAGAGTTTCAGAAATAAAAACTTCAAAGCACTCGAAACAGCATAAAGCTCCTGGTGAAACTGGCAGAGTAGCCGAAACGTTGAATATTGGAGGGGACCAGTCAGTAGATAATTTGCATTGTTTAGCAGTGACTTCTCTAAGAAAGAAACAAATTATGGAGACAGCGAATTTAGTTTCATACATCTTCTTCGTGAAAGAAAGCTTCGTGAAAGAAAGACAGGGTCGTCTTAAGCAACAACTGAGCAATTTCGTCGCTGTCTGTTTGTTAAAAAGTGCTTTCAAGGCCTGATTAAGAACGAAAAAACCGCTGGATATCCCAATAGGTGAATACAAGAACTTTCAGGAAGGATTGATTCTCTCTCTCTCTCTCTCTCTCTCTCTCTCTGTGTGTGTGTGTGTGTGTGTGTGTGTGTGTGTGTGTGTGTGTGTGTGTAAACTTTATCGTGAAGTGCATTCTGAAAGTGAGAACAGTCACAGCAAGAAACGCAGTAGTTACGTTCGTTGATTTTAGAAAATGGTATGACTGTTTTGATGGGCAGACGATCCTTAATGTTTTGGATCATTTTGATGCAAACGTAAAGGAAAGGTCTTAAAATCAGATGTCGAAGCCGACACAAAGTTTAATACCGAGGGAATTCCGGAATCCTTTGAGATTTCGACAGGGCAATGATACGTATCCAGTCTTGTTTAATCTTGTCCTAGGTGAAATACAGAGGAAATCGAAGATATCAGTAAACGTAGAATCTACGTATGCTCTAAAATCCAATGGACGAAGGTGAATTGGCTACCTTTTGCAGACGATCTGAAATTTCTAGAGGAAAAATAGAGAAGATGCGATGAAGGTCGTTGAATAATCGCAGATAATTACTGAAAACGCACGTCGCAAGATCTCTTATGATTTGACAGAGTACGTACGTACTGTGGAAACACCAAGCGAGTAGAGATATTTAAATATGTTAGAAAATTGACACAGCCCAGTGGTTTTGATATAGAAGCAAATGCACTGATCAGCCAGAACATTATAACAATTTACCTAATCGCCGGTGTGTCCACATTTAGCAAGGGTAACAGCGGCGACTCGGCGTGGCATGGGAGCCTTCGTAGGGCACTGGAAAGAGTTGGCATCACATCTGCACACACAAGTAACATAGTTACCGTAAATTCCGGGGAGGGAGGCGATGAATTCTGACACCACGTTCAAACACATCTCAGATGTGTTCGGTAGGCGAGTTGCAGGGCCAGCACATCAATTGGAACTCGCCTTCCTCGAACCACTCCATCACACTCCTGCCCTTGTGACATGGCGCATTATCTTGTTGAAAAATGCCACTATCATCGGGAAACATAATGGTCATGAAAAGGTGTACGTGACCAGCAAAGCTGGTCGCAGGTGATGCTCCAAAACCGAACAGCAATACTGTGCATTGATGGTCTGCCGTGGAGGAACGTAATGCGTTAGGATAACACCATCACAGTCGTACACGAGAATTACCATAACTTTCACCATACTGCGGCTCTGACGCACTTGCGACTTTCGCGGCGACCCATAATGCTTTGCGAAAGAAGCGGCGACACTTTCTGCGCAACCCACCCATCATTTTGCGCGACAATGTGCGGGCGCATACAGCGCAAACTGTGGCTCCTCTGTTCGGTCGATGGGACTGGGAAGTACTGTACCATCCACCATACTCCCCGGACTTAAATCCTTGTGACTTTGGTTTGATTCCGATGATGAAGGAACCACTTCGTCACATTCGCTTCAGAACTGTTCCAGAGATCCGATAGGCAGTAGACCGCTCCATTCGGACCATCAACAGTACAGGATCTGCTAACCGTATAGTACGCCTTCCACCTCGCTGGCAACGGGTTCTACACAACGCTGGTGACTACTGTGAAGGACAATAACGGTGAAAACATGTAACTCTTCTATATCGATTGTGAATAAATAGTTGCCACTATTTAAGTACCAACTCTCGTAAATGCTCGTGCGTTTGTCTGACTTGCAGTCATTCCTTGCCGGGTGGCGCTGCTGTCGACTGGACGGGTTTATATCCACAGTAGGTCGGCGGTCATAATGTTGTGGCTGATCAGTGTAAATGAAGAGCTTGGGAGAAGCAACAAACATAGAACACGCATCTACACACTCTGCAGTAGAGTAAAAAGTTCGTTAAGCATAGAGTTTAACGAATAACATTTACAACAATATGATGATCTCGTACATGACAAAAATAAAGCATTGTACCACAGTAGAGAGGAGAGAAACACTTCGTAGCTCAAAAGTCTGACACTGAATAAGGAAGGGTAAAGGGTGAAACTTGAATAGAAAGAGCTTAAGGAAAGTTGTTAGTGGAGGAAGACAATAAATAAAGTTATATTGAGACGGGAAGGGACACAATATGGAAGACAAGACCGAATTTCTGTGGTAGCATTACACGAATGAAAAAAGGAAGGAAGATTAGTGTTTAACCTCCCATCGACAGCGAGAGAGACGGAACACAAGCTCCAATTAAGGAAGGATGGGGAAGGAAATCGGCCTTGCCCTTTGGAAGGAACCATCCCAGCATTTGTCTTACGCGATTAGCGAAATCGTGGAAAACCTAAATCAAGATGACCGGACGGTAATTTGAGTCGTCGCCCTCCCGAATACTTGTCCATTGTACTAACTGCGTACACGAATGAGGTAGAGCAGCACAGCATGCCTGAGCCACACACCTCTCCTCAGAATGTGAACTGTCTACTTGGAGAGGGCGGTCTGTGTACTTGATGACTTGCCGTGGTGTTTTTGTGTTGTTGTTTTTTTCTCCCTTGGACAGGCACCTTGTGTCGTTGCGAGTGTGGTGTCTGCCCCCCTTGAATGGACCTGCGATCTGTGGATTAGTCTCCCGTTAATGGATGAGGCGCGGCTTAGCCTGAAAAGGATCCTCGCCGTCTGGTCATAGTCCGCGTGTTATATCTTCTCAATATTGTGGAAGTCATCGACGTGGTGGCACCGGTATTATCGTGTGGGTGAAGTATCATGTTAGGTGTAGAAAGCCACTGCAGGTGTTCACTAACGATATCTACAGTCTACACGGATGATACTGCGAACATATGAGTGTCCTTTCCGTGGTGGATGTGACTGTAGATTCCATCTAATGGATGATAATGTCAGCTAACCAGAGCTTGCGTGGCGGACGATTACTAGGGTCTAATCAGACGTGGTCAACTCGTTCCCCAGAGTTGAGCATGGTTGGGACGTTTTATGTGTGACAATCGCAGTCCTAACACGGTCAAATGGCTCTGAGCACTATGGGACTGAACATCTGTGGTCATCAGTCCCCTAGAACTTAGAACTACTTAAACCTAACTAACCTAAGGACAGCACACACATCCATGCCCGAGGCAGGATTCGAACCTGCGACCGTAGCGATCACGCGGTTCCAGACTGAAGCGCCTAGAACCGCACGGCCGCACCGGCCGGCCCTAACACGGTCACTACGTACCATTGCTGAAACCCAGACGGCTTTTGCCTCACAATAGAAGGCGCTACTGCAGGCCTTGTTGTATGCTATTGGGGGGGGGGGGGGGCATGGTCCATTCTGTACTGTCATTCTAGGGATTTCTCACCTCTTATTGCCGGCCGGGGTGGCCGAGCGGCTCTAGGCGCTACAGTCTGGAACCGCGTGACCGCTACAGTCGCAGGTTCGAATCCTGTCTCGGGCATTGATGTGTGTGATGTCCTTAGGATAGCTAGGTTTAAGTAGTTCTAAGTTCTAGGGGACTGATGACCTCAGTAGTTGAGTCCCACAGTGCTCAGAGCCATTTGAACCATCACCCCTTATTGAGGTGCGGTATTCCACATACAGAGACATCATTCGCGGTAAGTGCTACGAACTAGGTCTCGTAGGGTTATGACTATTATGTGTCACAATATTTCCGCGGCGTCCCTTTCCGCCTGCACATTGTCTCTCTGTCTCATGTCATTGTTGGAACTCGAAAACCCTTTAACTGATACAGACGAGGGGATACTATTAAGTTGAAAGAGACTACAAAATAAGTTAAAAAAGTAACAAAATTAATGTTTTTTTAAAGTAAGGACTATCCACAGAATAATAACGTTTTGCAGACCAAGGTCATGAACTTCAGGGGGATTTAGCAAAAATTAAACATAAAGACCAAGACCACCTGATCTCAAGAAAAAAGAGAGGATCTCAGTCATAGAGTGTAGCAGTTATGGAGGAAGCAGAAGCTGCGGTCTACAGTACGCTACATGAATTAAAAAGGAGGAGGAGGAAAAGAAGAAATAGAGATGGAGGGATAACCTGAAAAGTGCTTGCTCTGAGAGCTCTTGTTCTTAAATGTTGGGTTAATGTAGCTCATTGTCATATTTTGAAGTGTTTTCCTTTAAGTACTTTTTCTTTAGCAATGTTAGGACTTAGCATAGATTACTTCTCTCTCGAGCGCTTTAAATGCTGTGAGAACTTGTAAACAAACAAGTAGCAATATCGACTTGAGTGTTCTCTGGAATAGAGGGTTTGATGCTGATTGTAAACATTTTGAAGCAGCGAAACATTTTAATGAAAGCAAATACCCGTGAAGAGGAGGAAGAATTTTTTTTACTTCCATTAACAACAGAGTGAAGGAACGTTCGATTAACGCCCTCCTGGCGCAACAGCTACGAAAGGAGGGGCGTGTATATGTTGGAAAGCGGCGGCGCCGCCCAATCCATTAGGCGGGCTGATGGTTGGCGGCGGCGTGGGAGGTGGGGAGGGAGGAGCAGTAACGCTCTGCTGCGCCGGCTACCGCCAAAACACCTCCTGCTTCCATACTGCTGTACTGGCCAAAGTCAACCTAGGCGCCAAAGCTGTTTGTCAAAACCACACAACGTGGGCATCCACTACCCAGTTATAATAGGTGACCGCTATGAAACAACCTTCATTACCGTGTTTTCTATCAGATGAGAGGCATACCTGTACATCAGTCAGCATATCGAGAGACGTACCTGTATATCAGTCAGCACTTCTCAAGGACACTTCTTAATTTTGCGTGAGATAGCTGGTATATACAGGCTGATTCTTACGTTTAAAAAATCCCGAAAATCCCGAATTGACATAGATGACGCTGAGACTGAAACGTCCCCTTTTGAAGAATTGTATACGAGACTGTGCTTAACCTGACACACAATATTTTTAGCGCAACGTAATCTGACTTTCAAAAATCCCTACAAAAGAATGGCCCTGACTAACATTAACCTGTACCTTTCACAAATCACTTACCTCACCAAAAATCTTCGTTACTCGAACTACTGCAATACAGCGAGCGCCACTACTGCCAGCTAAATAAAAGATTCAAACTACGGAAGGCACTAACTACTGATAGGCATAGTTAGCAAATGAAAGATTTTAATAGAGAACAAACAATGTATTTACCTTAATAGTCATCAAAAGTCATAATAAATATAAGACGAGTAATTTAATATGAGACATGTGGGATCGAAAATGTCTGGAAAAACCCGAAAAGTGGATGAGGAATGTTGAACACGTGATGTCACCAGAGACGTACCTTGCAGCACGTGCAGCGGTTAACTCTATCGGTTTGTCGCACAGCATCATCCCAATTCAGGTCAAGTATTCACATCCGTGCAGTTCCGGACCTACGTGCTCAGGGTCCGAATTTTGCGTGTGGCAGGAAATAATTTGTTTTTCATTGCGTTAGACGATTATTTGTTTACATGGTTCGAATTTTGCGTGTTGCAGGAAATAATTTTTTTCCATTGCGTTAGACGATTATGTGTTTACATTGGGCTAATTTCATTATTTCATTTACCAGTTTCGCGGTCGCCGCAGGTTTATTGCTAAGTACAGTGCAGCAAAAAATAAAAAAAATAAAAAAAACACTAGCGTATTGCATCACAAATAAATGGGCATAAGCTTCCGAATTGCGTCGCTACCAGTAAATGACCTTACTGAATAAACAATAAAAGGGACAAGACGAAAGAAACACAGCGAACAAAATAAAACTGTAACTTCTGTGTTTACAACAGATAAGGTTTGCAAAAGATGTTCGAAAAAGGAGTAGCCTAGCGGAGCGATGTGCAGCACTGCCGACTACCGGCGAGGGTAGGGTCGACAAGGCCAGCCGCTGCAATGGCTGCGAGGTACGTCATATGGTGGCGTCACATGTTCAACATCCGTCACCCACTTTTCAGTGTTTTATATTAAATAATTTGTCTCAGAGTCGTCTACGGCGCTTTGGGGCTTTTTAATCGTTAATAGGAATCGCCCTGTATATCATTTGGATAAGGCATACTTCACTTCGTGTAAGACAGACGTTAATCTAGATATGCAAATTAAGATTTCCGCGGCCTGTTAGTGCAATAAAATTCTCGTGGGGTTTCTCGCGCGCGTCGGTTCCGTGTGAGTCCACGACGCTTCGCCTGAGATGGGAGCGGAGAGTTGTGTCTTCTGAAACGTTACAGACACAGTGCGAGTTGACGCGAATCGCGAGAAAGTTGTATTGCAGGCTACAGTCTTCAGTCTGCGGCCTCTGTCTTCATGTATTGGACAGACTGTATAGTGCGTACAATAATTATATGGTCATAAAGATATGGCTAAATTGTTCTCGACAGCTGTGTCGAACCGCCGGCTATGGCTACTATGGAGTCGTGCAACATTGCTTGAAAACTGTCGTCGAGTTTTTACTCATCTTTCATGACGGTTGTACTTTAAAGATCGCCGTTGTTACAGGTTTATTTAGTTCCCTGGTGACCGTGCTGAAAAACGAAGTTACGTCATTAAAAAAAAATAGCTCTGAGCACTATGGGACTTAACAGCTGAGGTCATCAGTCCCCTAGAAATTAGAACTACTTAAACCTAACTAACCTAAGGACATCACACACATCCATGCCCGAGGCAGGATTCGAACCTGCGACCGTAGCAGTCACGCGGTTCCGGACTGAATCGCCTAGAACCGCTCGGCCACCGCAGCCCGGCATGTCATTAAAGAGTGCTTTCTAAGAAAGCCTTAAACTATCCCTACCCGCTTGAGTGCGGTACGCACAAAGATAGTGCCAATTAGCTAGTCGTTATACATAAGATTGAAAAGAAAATCAAACAAATTGGGATTATTTTCTTTGACCTCGACTCAGTGCACTAACTTACCTTACCAAATTTGAAGTTTCTGCTAGGACTGAAAGATCGATAGGTTTTTAATTAATCACGGACGTTCATGAACGTGCAGAAAATGTTCGAATAAAACTGAAGAATATTACCTCTTGAATCTTAGACTGTGGGTCTTAAAAAAACTAATCGTTACTATCTATCCACCGGTTGAAGCAATATGCTGTCTCATGAGTGACCCCTGTTGCCGGGTTTGTGAAATATGAAACATGAAGATAGTTTAACATGAAAAACGCAGTAATTATGTTTTCATCTGAGAAATCAAAATAGCATCATGTAAATCATCTGCGAGGGCGCGATGAAAAGTAATGCCTCCGAATTTTTACAAGAAAACACTTAAAGATGTTTAAATAAAACAACGTTTATTAATGTTCTACATTTTTATTCTTCTTGTCTGTTTATTTATTTCTAAACATAGTCACCCTTGCGAAGAACACATGGTTCCCAAAGTGTTCCCCAGTTTCTTGATACCGTCACTGTAGGATCTTTAGCTTGTTGACAGGGTCACAACCATATCCCCGCTTCATCGCTATCAAAATGAAGTCCTCGAAGGTGTTCTTTAAGTTCTAGAAAGAGATGACAATCGGATGGGGCCAAGTGGGGAATAAACGGACGATGATCGATGACAGTAAACTCAAGGCGTCGGATTGTTGCAGATGTCGCAGCGCTGCTGAGTGGTCTGGCTTGCTAAAGGGCAGCGTGCTACGTATGTGGATCAACTCTTCTGCGGTTAGAAACTTGATTACATCACACTGTTTCTCACGCACCGACATACGAGTAGTTACGTTACGCACCGCCATGTTACAGGTTACAATTAGGAGCCCTCGAGCGGCAGAGTGTCGCAGTTCCTGTCACCTAAGCGGGACAAACCGACCGAGCAATATGCATGACATGTAATACCTCAACAGACATTGAGAACAGTAAAAAATTCGGAGACATTTCTTGTCAGCACGCTCTCGTAATTACAAAGATCGAGATCTATACTGTTTTCCAACACATTATGATAAATTTAAGATTATAGTCGATAGCTCTTGAAAGAGTACTCTGCCAATTCTAAGACGTCACGAACGCCTGTAACTGGACGAGTAACTTTGTTGAGCATAAACTGTCATTGGTTTTGTAATGATGTCCACGTGGATGTAAATGTACCTACGCTTGCCTTGATGAGTGGGCTGCAATAATAGTGCGAGACAGAAGATACTAACCGCATCAGCTGCGTCGCATCCCTGCTGGAAATACGTCTGCTTTCTCGCTGATATTGCTAGGGTAACATGAAAGTGAAGAAACCAAACAACTCATGTAAATTCAAAGTTACATCGAGAAACCTGATATTAATCTTATACAGAATGATTCCGTGATGATGATAAAAACTTTAAGGGATGATGGAGAAGCATGTACCAATTCGAAGCAAGGGACACTGGTCCGGAAACGACAGAGTCGACAGTTATAAGGGAAAGTCATCCTGATACATCTGACAGTGGAACACATGTTCCGGTCCGGTTGTTGCTAAAATGATGCGGTAGGCAACTTTCAGACATAGTATGGACCAAAGCAAAAAATATCTCGTAACACATGCCCTCTAAAATCTATACCTTAAGAGCTATGAGCACTTGCTTATTTTTGATACTGTGAAGCACGTCTCATCTACTGCAAGCACTTTGGTTTCCGTAGATTTGCCCAAAGTAGCATGGACCAAAAAAAGAAGAAAGAAATGTCCTCTAGATACAGGCTCTGAAACGCATACTTTAAGAGCTTTGGGCACTTGTTCAGTAGAAGATAGTTGTTTCATTGTAACGAAGATGAAAAAGAGCTCATAGGTCTTAAGGCATCCACTCTAGAGCCCATATATACTGGGCTTCTTTTTTGTTCATAACCCTCAAAGTTGCCTACCGTACAATTTTAGCAATAGCGGTACCAGTACATGTATTACACTTTCAGAGGTAACAGAACAATTTTCGCCTACAACTTTCTACTGGACAGTTTCCGGATCAGGGTCCATTACCTCAAATTGGTACATTTACTATTCCCGTCATCCCTGAAAGCTTGTAACATCATCAGGCAATCATCCTGTATAAAGGACGTTATTTGCTCAGAACCATAATGTCCCTCATGACAGTTGTTGTGTGGCTATCGTAGTAAGTAAATGTATGCGCAGCTAACAAATGTAACAATACAGTCAACTGACTTATGTTAATTGTTACACTTTTACATTATAATAGAGGAAATTGACTTAAGCTTTTTTCGTTGTTTGGCTAGAAAGTCAGTTGAGTGTTGAGGTCATAGCAACGAATAGCATTACGTATATGCTACCATAAATATGTGCTTTAATGCTAATTCGTATGTGAGTGAGTGATTATGTTCGATTGCATTATAATTTTCAAATAAATAAGTACAGTTACTCTGCGCACGAGGTGTTACATTATATCAAATACAGCGTTATAATAACGTCTGAGATTGTTCATGTGTGTTTTTTGGCACACCACATTATTTGTGAGGCGTTCCTCAAGTTATTGGTGCAAATGTTGTACGAGACTGTTTCCGTTTTCCTGTATCCAAGTGGTTATTAATTCCACAGAAAGGGAGGTATATAACCTCAGCTTAGTCCGACTTGTTTATAGTTGTATTATATGTATATACATTGGTGGATGGGGTGGCATAATAACGTGCCACTTTAATGCAGGTCTCTGCAGTAGATGGCGTGCTTGGAACGACGGCGACTCTTGATTGGCACCGTTCATTGTGTGTGCACATATTAAAAACAGACGGCAGTTACAGATGTGATCAGTAACTATGTACATGGAGAATCACCTAAAACTTGCACCGCAAATATTGCGGAATTCGGAAGTGCTACTGATGTACGGTTCTCACGGAAAGGATTGGTAGTACAGCATTTTGAAAATTTCCCACACCGTCACGTGAAGAATACCTGTGGCAGCACACATTAAGAACAACACAAATGCATACACTAGTTATGTGGATTGTGACCATTAACGAGACAGCTGACCATCACATGTTGTGTTCAAAATGACCACGAGCAGTGGCAATATCCGCTTCTAGACTGATACGGAACGTCTGCTGCACACGTGCTAGTATTTCACCGGAGATGTCCGAGCGGGCTGCAGTAATACGTCGTTACATACAGTATCATCGGATGTAGCTGGTATGTTCTTGTAGGCAGCGTTTTTCAGCTTTCCACACGGAAGAAATTCTAAAGGCGTCAAATACGGGCAGGCCAAGGTACAGGTCCTCTCCGTCCAATCCAACGATTTGTAAACAATTCGTGAATACATGCTGTAGCACTTCGTGCACTACGGGATGGACAGCCATCATATTGGTACCACAGGTTCCTCTTAGTCTGCAAGGGAACGTCTTCTAGCACCCGTGGAAGATGGTCTGTCAGGAGACTACGATACTTGTGTGCGTTCAGTGTTTCGTCTATAAAAACCGAGCCTATGAACAGATGGTCACTATCCCACACCACACGTTTACACTCCATGGACGCTGACGTTCCACCTGACGAAGCCAACGGGGATTGTCAGCAGACTAATAATGCATGTTACGACGGTTCACCTGGCCATCACTGGTAAATGTGACTTCATCACTGCTCGTGTGCAGAAGTTAATCGTTTCCATACAGCTCCTAATGGAGACAGATGTGATGGGATGGAACCATTGTCGATGGAGAATGCGTAGGACACGTGCCTGATTCATGCCAATTCCTCGTGCGATTGCGCAGGAGCTAACGTGCTTGTCAACTGTGACAGTAGCAACTGTTACTTTGTCTAGGTTTTACACTACCACTTCCACGTAACTGGTTGAACAGGTTGATAAAAAATTGTTGAGTTGATTTACGTCTATTGGGATACATTGCCGCTCACACCGCACAAGAACGGACTGTATTCTTCCTACACTCTCTTAACACCACGAACATGTTGGATTTTCTGCATCGTCCACTCACGACCTAATGCTTGGACTGTCAAACGCTAACTGACTAGCAAGTCGCAATGCGCTCAAGGAACACACAAGCACACTGCAGGTAAACATAACGACATCGCACCTAGCAACTACTCAGGTTGACTGTTACAAACAAGTGTCGCTGTGGAAACTTTTCAACATACGTTATCTCGCAAACGATTTGCACCAGAATCCTGCAACGAACACCACTGACATTCTAATTTACCCTAGGTTTAATTTGTTAATGTTTCGTTTAAGAAAATGTATGTTTGTACAAAAATACGCTTTCGAAGTATTATTACAATCTGTTTATTGGCTAACAATACGAGCCGCTTACTACCAGTCAATTCTGTGAAAATTGCACATAAATAGCACTTTCCATGTCCGCAACAGTTATGGCGCAAGTTTTAGGCGATTCACCGTGCGTACAGGAGGGAGTCGGCCAGTAACAGGCGGTTCCGGTGTTAGGGCGCAGAACGGGAGGCGAGCGGTGGCCGTGCTGCGGCCGTCGGCTTATTAGCCGCGGGCCCAGACGCCAGCTGGGGGGCTACGGGCGGGGTCGATGGCCGGCAGCCGCCTCCCAGCCTCTGTGCCGGATCTCCGTGTTCCGAGTGGCCGTCTGCCGGACCTGCTGGAGACAATGCCAACAGCTGCGCTACAGAACCAACACCCCCTCGCTGTTCTCGACCACACGCCACAGTTCGCTGTCCGTTGCGGACTTGCGTAGTGCTGCGGTGTTACTGGTTTCTTTCAGTTAGACTGTAACGTAACAAAATTCTAATACGTTGCTTTCTTTTGTTACAGGTAAGTGTGATCTGCAATGGAGATGGCGCTGAACAACCCTGAGGTACCGTTGAATGACGATCGGTAAGTATGTAAACAGTCTTCTCAAGAAAAGGAGCTGATGGTCCTGCTCCGTCTGCTTCTTGCAGCAATTTAACGCGCTGGTTTAAGGAGAGGCCTTTCAAATATGACCTGAATCCCTACCCTACCCCCAGGAGATCACCGTGGCAATTTTATTCTCTGACGTTGGCTGGATGTGGTAAATCGGAAACCTATTATGGCTTCCAGTTGATTAAGCATTCAACTGCTTAACACTTCTTTGTTAAAAAAAAAATGTGTAATGGCAATTGAGGACAGCTAACATAGATTCAAAATACCGAAACGAGCGCCCACACAGGAGGACAGAAATGGTGCCGTACCGTACCATATTACTATGGTGTGTCAGTTTAGCGCCTGAATTGTTGACATTTATTTCTGCACGAGGTGCTGTAGTTTGGGGCGCTTCTCAAAGCTTCAGCGTGACACTGCACTCAGGTGACCAAAGTCATGGGATACCTCCCAATACCGTCAAGCTCATGGCTGGCGTAGTGCAACAACTCGACGTGGCTACGACTTAACAAGTCGTCGGTACTCCCCTGCAGTAATATTCAGCCTTGCTGCCGGTATGACTCTGCATAATTGCGAAAGTGTTGCCGGTGCAGAAGTTTCTGCACGAACTGACCTCCCTGTTATGTCCCATAAATTTTCCATGGGATTCATATCGGACGATCTTGGTGGCCAGATCATTCGCTCGGATTGTCCAAAATGTTCTTCAGACCAATTGCGAGCTGTGAGTCGGTCACATGGCGTATTGTAATCCATAAAAAAGCCACCGTCTTTTGCTGCAAATGGTCTCTAAGTCGCCCAACATAACCATTTCCAGTCAACGACCTGTCCACTTGCACCAGAGCACCTAGTCCATTGCATGTAAACACAGCCCACACCATTGTGCAGCAAGTAATTGCTTGCACAGTGCCGTAGTGACAACTTGGGTTCATGGATTCTGGAGTCTGCGCTACAGTCGAACCGTACAATAAGCTCTTACGAACTGAAATCGATACTCATCTGACGAGGCAATTTTTTTCCAGTTGTCTAGGATCTAACCGATATGGTCACGAACCCATGATGGGCGCTGCAGGTGATGTCGTGCTCTTACCACAGGTACACGCGTCGGTCGTCTGTTGCCATAGCCCATTAACACCCAATTTCGCTGCCCTATCTTAACGGATACGCTCGTTTACGTCCTACGTTGATTTCTGCGGTTATTTCACGTAGTGTTGCTTGTCTGTTCGTACTGACAACTATACGCAAAGGCCGCTGTTCTCCGTCCCTTAGTGAAGCCCGTCGGCCACCAAGTTGCCTGTGGTGAGGTAATGCCTGGAATTTGGCATTCTCGGTACACTCTTGACACTGAGGATCTCGGAATATTAAATTCCCGAACGATTTCCGAAGTAGAACGTCCGATGCGTCTAGCTTCAACTGCCGTTCCGCGTTCAAGGTCCGTTAATTTCCATCATGCGGCCGTAATCACGTCGGAAACCTTTTCACATGAATCACCGGAGTACAAATGATAACTCCGCTATTGCATTGCCGTTTTATACTTCTGTTTCACAATCACAAGGTGTCTAAGCAAAATGTTCGACGAGTGGTCATACGCAAACTGTTCGAGTTTGTTTCTGTGTGGTTGCACTGAATGCCTTTTGAGTCTACCCAAATAGTGTGGTAGAGTTTCTTTCGAAAACAGAACCATGAATTCTGTTTTACGAAATGTGATGGTTCCTCTAAAAATGGGAAAACAGAGTCGAGCTACAACAGTAGAAGTATTTACAAATAAGAAAGCTGACATTTTATTAGGTCCTCCATTCCTCTAAAAATCTGAAATAACTAAATGGACGGTTTCTCTCGGTGATACAATCTTACCTTAAGTAAACGATTGATTTACAGAATTGCTATGCGTAACTGAAACTTAAGATTTTTTAACCGTTTCTGGTAGAATTAGTAACCTTCCTCCCCCCCCCCCCTCCCCGTCCCCAGCCCATCCGCTTCTCACTCCCTATACTCTACGGAATCGAACGCCCATTTATCAGACAGCTTCAAACCTCGAGTGTGTGAACATTTGGCGTTAAGCATGTAGAGCTTTACGTAGAGCAGTAAGCCAGGAAGAGTTCAGGAAGGTTTGAAATTACATTTAAAGATTGCTTGGAAGTCGCCAAGTTCTCTCATTATTGAACACTGGTCGAGTTGAGTTTGGATAATTTACGCTCCGTTTTCAGCAAAAGCTAGTTTTTCACACAGCTCAGTATTTATGAAGTCATATATCATGAACTATGTATCGCACAGTAATAAATTTTGCCGGTACAGACATTCAGTGGTAAATGTGGATACTGCCTGCAAAATGTGTTATGGAGTTAGTACTAAAGAAGGAACGAATTAAAACGTGATGCCTGCCGAAGGTATGATGGATGAACGGCGAAAATGTAGTAAGCGACAAACGTATTCCCTTCAATTATTTTGTAGGGGGCGTTAAAGAGAAAAAGTTGCCAACTAGTTTGAAATTATTTATAAAGTTTGTAGGAAGTAGCCACGTCTCTCATTCTCAAATACTGTATAAATTTAGTCTGGGTAATTTGCGTGTCACAAGTTTCACTGCCTCAAGAAATGTACATAAGGTGCAACTTTAAGACTGGATCAACTGTGTTAAACCTCTAACGTAAGAGTGTACCTCTTGAAAGGTCTCTGTTGGATTCCTTTCATGTTTAATTTCTTAAATCTGTTGTCATTTATGGAATAAATTCCTCTTCTAAATGTACTGTGGCGTTTCTGACTATCTGGGAGGAGACTGAGCAGTGGAACGTGTTACTTTTACACATAAACAAGAACGATCTGTCACACTACTACACTTTAAAGCACAGTTTATATGTAATTCTTATATGTAATTCATGTCACACAGTCTCATACGGAACCTACATCCGCTTTCTTTTATATACTGTATATGATAAGATACTGTCATCCCCCTTCCCTTTTGTGTGAGAGGATGAATGAGCATATGTATTGCTAGTTGCATGCTTGAGGGTAGCAGACAAGGCTGTCTGCTAGAGAACAGTAGGAACAACGTCGGAACAGGTAGCTACGCTTCCTAAAAGCAAAGAGGTTCTATCCTTAGTATGGTCCTGTCCGTCCGTTGTCATGTTGGTATAGGAAGCTGCCCCTCTGGCCACTTCCGTTGGTCTTTGTGAGCCACCCTCAGGAAGCACGCTGGGCAGTAAGGCAGTTGCAGTGTGGCCGTGGCGAGCGTCTGAAGTGGTAAGATCTCCGGCTAAGCGCGTGTCTGTTAAGTCCGTAGGACAATGGATTTCTTAAGTTCAGCCTAACTGAAAATTTAATCACCTTTATTTCGGGTTTAGGTCTAAAATATCCGATGTTATCTTAAATTGCAGCGCAGTGTAATTATCGTGTGAAGTTCAGATTATTTTCCGGTAGTTGCTTTGTTACTACTTTGTGAGTAAAGTGGAACCACGTGTTGATCAGTAACTCTAACTAAGTTCATCAATCTTAAATCCGAATGTGCGTGAGATTATAACGTCTCGTCTTGAGAATATTTTTTTAATATAGCAACTTTTCTTTATGCTTTTCTTTATGTTCAACCCACGTGGGGTGTACTTTGCGAGACCAGTACCACGTGCTTATATAACTGTTTGACCCATCAGGTTAATATTAAGACGTTAGTAACCAGTTCAAGGTTTTTCTTTTGCAATTGCTTTTCGATCTAATTTATTTTAATTATCAAAATTATTGTGGAGTTGTACGCTTTGTGTAAACCAAGTTGACCACGTGAAGCATGTGGTGTAATCATCAAAGTAGCCCTCAGCTATTCTTTTTGCCAAGATTTCAAAAAGAGTTAATATGAATTTAGTATACCAGTGTGTGTTAATTACATGACGGACAGGATTGTGGTATGAACGTAATTTCTTTGGGTAAAAACTGAATCTGTTGGTTGTGGTTAATTTCTTCTTGCTTATGTTTCAATGTTCCTCGTGTGTTATTTTATGAATGCAGTGTTGTATCCAGTCTCCCAATCTTGGCTCCATATTTTATGCGTTCCGTAAGATTACAATCTCACATTTTTTTCAATCGTAAATAAGGCACCAGCTCAGTTATAACTCACGTATAATATGCTCAAATTTCAATGAACAATCTTAAAATAAATTTCCAAATATAAACTGATTTCTTTCTTTTTATTTAAATTCTCCTGTTTATATATATATTACCGGTTTTGTATGACTATTAAAAGATTATCATTAATGTTAGTCTGCTTGGTAAACCTAGACTAAATATCTGATGAAACAGTTGCCCAGTAATCCACGGTTAACGTCCCCAGACAGATCACGGCTTTTAACCCACTTTCATTGTCTATTAGCTCCGATTTCAGCATACCAAATTAAAGTAGCAACGTTACACTCTCAGTCAGTAGATTGTGACATATTATATTTTTGAATTCGGTCAGTAATTATATGAAGTACTGAAAATCAAATTTTTGTTGAACCTGTAATCTGGTAGACAGTCTGCAGCTGAAATTGGATATTTTAGTCGTTCAGTGCTATGGATTATGACTTTCGATTTACATCAAGTTGTTATTCAAATGTGGTAACTGGTTTCGGATGAATTATACCATCCTCAGATTTAAGAAAAAGTATAAGAGGATATAACCAGTCAGGCACACAAATATCAGCACTCAGACACGTTACGACGTTTGTTTTAAGATATTCCACTATTGGTGCATTACTTCAGATTTATTCTGGACTCTCTGGAACCCGTAATATTGGAACAGGTTTGTCAAAAAAAAAAAAAAATTACTCAACATGTAATTATAATTACGCAGTTACAAGGTATACAAGATAGATAAATATATTTACTTCTCAGTGCTTCAACCCCAGTGTGCCTTGGTTCTGACGTTTTATATTCCGGGTTGTACCATTTGAATCTTTTAACTGAAATGTCTTTTATCACTTTAACGATAGTTGTGACTTGCATTACGCGGACTACTAGCCACGAGGAACTCGTAAATACTGGCCAAAGTGTATTCATACTCTTATACACAACTTATGTGCATCAACTTTCTTACCGTTCCACAGTAGCAGAGCCCAATTACACGAATGGATACTTAATACGTCTGACAAGAAATTTGGCTGAAATTTGCTTAAAATAGAGATTTTTGTTAAATTTTTGGGTCGAAAAGAATCACGTGCCATCTGAAAGTTTGTTTTCCTCAAGACCACGTCGCACTGTAGAGAACAGGATTGAGGGCAGTAGGTATACAACTGTTTCATAGTCACCGAGTGAGGTGACACAGTAATTAAGACGCTGAACTTGCATGGAGAGGAGATGGCTTCAAATTCCCGTCCGGATTTTCTTAAATCGCATAACGCGAAATACGGGACAGTTGCCCTGGAAGGGTGACAGCCGATTTTGCTTTCCATATTTGTTCTATACAAGTTTACGCTCCGTCTCGAGACTTCGTCGTTCGCGAGACGCTGAAACTTAATGTTCCTATTACATTGTTTCAGTTTCACAGGACATTGATTTGTGTGTCAAAATACAAACTTACACCCCACATCTCGCACTTCACTAAAGTAAAACTCATCTCCGTGCATGTATCAAGTGCCCATTTCGGCACAAATCTACTTTCATTTACCGAGTTCTCTTAATGCTCAGTTGAACATCTACACACGTGCGAGAGAAAGCACAAAATGTAAACGTTGCACAGAAAAATTTTAAGGGAATGGTGTTATATCCATACTTACAAAAACAATGAAGCCGTAAACTAAAAGGAAAAATAATGGCTCTCATCGCAGCACGCTTGGGCATAGCGTCTTGCCTCGTTACTACCTAGCACTCCTGCGTCATGAGAAATTGGCGTTGGTAGTTTCGAAACGAATTCATTAAAATGAGTTTCATACAAAATACAATGCATTTACACACTCTCCAGTGAAACTCCCATGTCATTAAAATGCCACAACTGCTCTTGTTGGATGACAGAACGTTGAATAGAGGCTCCGGGCCTCAGAAGAAATTATTGTGTGTTTGTCTGTGTGTGAGTGTGTGTGCGGGAGGGGGGTGGGGGGGCTGACACTAACACCGCACCCTTAGGTTTCATGCTTTCACAAGTTCAAATGGAATGACAGATCGCTGTAGGTCGTTGACACAGGGCGAGCAGCTGTCTTCACGCTACTCCTCTGTATTCAGTTTCCTCACTCAGAGAGTACTTCGCACATTTTATATCAACAATGCCAGACCACAGAATAGGACATACTATTTCGAAATTATCTGTAGATGTCACCCAATTCCGGTTGACTGACGTCGTTCCTTCCTAAGAGTGTCTTCTTGCTTGTTATGTCGTATTTCAGCTTTAACATTCTTCAGCAGCGGCATATTTAACATGCTAGTCATTTTGGATGGTAATGACTTGCAAAAATTGTAACTCCCAACAGAAAGAAACGCCCCAAATGCTTCTCGCTGGCAGTGATGCAAAACCGGGAACGTAAGAAGAGCATTCATATCCCTGCTTCCGCGCTAGTATTCCCTAGAGACTGCACATGAAAACTGAGGTGACGTGCGGCATCGTACAGAATTTATAAGTGCGCTGAAGCACCAGTAGACGCGTGGCGCGGGAGGAATCGTGCGAACACGTGGCGGGCGAACGGTTGCAGGCGTGGGAGGAGCGGACCCTCGTCAGAGGAGAGCCGGCGAAGCCAATTAGTGGCTGCACGCTGGTGAAGAGTTACTGCCAGTCGCTGCAGCGAATATTTTTCGCCACCCGAGCGAGGAAATTCTCTCGCCTTCCGTGGCAGCTGTGATAATACAAAGAGCTGCAGCTGCATTAAACGCGGCAGCTTTAATTATTCTGAATCTTTTTCGCTAGTATCCCCAGTCAGCTACAGTCTCGTGCCCGAGAGGATGGAATTGAAATTTCCGTCTGGTCGCGCAAATCTGTGTTTTCCGTGGTTCTCCTAAGTCCTTTCATGCTAATACCAAGACGGTACTTTTAGCGCGGTCACGGTAGTTCCGTATCTTTTCCCAGCTGAGTTAGTGCTCCATAAGTAACAGCCACGGAAACAGCAGGATTTTAAATAGAAAATAGTAGAAAGTAGATCTGAAGAGGCGAGCTTGATTGGGTGACATTTGGAAGTTGATAAAAGAGGGAGTGGAGTGGCCATGACAAATACCGGGCAAAAAACTCGCCACCCCAGGAAACGTCGCGCCAGTGCCGAGCTGTAGCCTTGATAACGGACTCAGTTCGACGAGGAGAGGAGTCCAAAATTTTCTTCATCCATTCCATAGTCAGCTGAAGCCATTCATTGGTAGCGGGCCAGTCGAGATGCAATGGCGTGCGTGAGGTGTTCGTCGAACCACGAACGTATGCGTACAGTCCTATGATCACGGCTGTTACTCTCCTGGAAGTCGAGACTGACCACAGCATACTGATCATGAAGATGCAAAAGAAAGGGCAACACTTGGTTATATGAAATGTTGAAGTAATCATCGTGGTTCATGTTTGCGGTGACCTGATAGAGTGGGCGCATGGTACGAAGAACGCTACTAGAACATCACAGAACCACCTGCAGCCTGAACTACACGCTCCACACTTTTCGCGGAAGCTCTTTCTTTCAGTCGTTTATACCTTTATCAGTCCTTTTGTTGTTTTGCTGTTAACGGAGATTCTTTTCGTCTCTTTCTTTCGTGACTTTCCTCGATTTTATATTATAACAGGATGGTATTCATTTATGTGTATTAGAAAATCTACGGTCAGTAGCGCCCAAACACACAGATCATGCAATAAACGACTTTAACGTACCGAGTATAGACTGGTACGTCTATGGATTCATTGCAGGGAGTACAGACAGGCAGTCTCGCGTAGTATTTTTGAACACTTTTTCTGAATAGTGTCTTGAGCAGCTAGTTTGACAGTCTACACGCAAAGGAAATATCTTAGACGTTGTAGCTGCTAAAACGCCGCACCTTATAGATGGTGTTAGTATAGAAAAGGGGATTAGTGATTGTGGTTTCATTACAGTGACTACGGTTACGAAAGTTAATAAATCAGTCAAGAAAGCTAGGAGACTGTTTTTGCTAAAAGAACAGATAAGCAGTTGTTAGCATCTGACTTAGACAATGAATTGACATCACTTAGTTCCAGTAAGATGGACGTAAGGTAATTATAAGCAAAGTTAAAACAGAATGTAAATCGTAGTCTGGAGAACTCTGCGCCTAGTAAGTGGATTAAGGACGGAATAGCTCACCATGATTTAAGAACGAAATTCGAAGAACTCTGAGGAAGCAAAGGCTGTTGCAGTCTCACTTCAAAAGAGAGCGCACAAATGATGACAGGCAAAGATCTCTGAGCGAAGCACACAACTACCACCACCGTCATACCTTAGCGAAAGATCTGGCAGCGAATCCGAGAAAATTCTGGTGCTATGTAAAATCACTAAGCGGGGCTAAGACTTCCATCCAGTCACACGTTGTCTAGACTGGTGTTGCAACTGAAGATAGCAAAACGAAATCCTAAGTTTTATATTTCGCGTTTAAGAAATCGTTCATGCAGGAGAATCGTACACACACACACCGTCGTCTGACCGTCGCGCAGACTCCCGATGGACGACGTAGTAATAAGCCTCCCAGGCGTAGACAAGCAACTGAAAGAATCGAAAACAAATAAGTCGCTAGGTCCGTATGGAAACCCAGTTCGGGTTTACAGGGAGTACTCTAAGGCAATCACAAATCTCGCTCAGCAAAAGGTCGCAAGCGACTGGAGGCGCTAGGAGCATCTTGTGGTTTTAATGCACGAACAACAGATATCGGTAGGGGTGCATGTGTAGGTCCAGGTGGAGTATTCGTCCTCATGATCGATGCGATACGACAGCATCTTGCGACAGGCATCGGGTTGATTTGGTAGGCCTCTGAAGCATTTTCTGGTGAAGTGCACCCACATTTTCTTGTGTGCGGGGATACGTGTCGGAATGTCCTTTGACTTGTTCAAAACAGATCCTGTCTGACGCTATTTTAGGACTAAGCACTCTTGCTGGCACTTCGACATCATTAAACTTCTCAGCAAACAACTGACCACACGTTTTTCACGACTTTGTTGTCACTTAGCTTTCCACATCGAACACCCGCTACTCCACCATGAGTACCATCGTTTCCTTTGCACTGCTCCACTCACACTGACACAGGCCGTACTACGCTCTGAACCGGTGTGCATCACGTGGCGGAGGTACACGTGGTGTGCGCGTCACTGGGTGTGTTTATAGCAGACATTCACGTCCAATCGTGTCCACTCGTCTGGGACATTTTTATTCGCAACCACCCTGAAGAACCCAGTAAGTTGTCCTCGACGGCGAATGTTCATCAGAGACAAGGGTATCATCAGGAGTGCCCCGAAGAAGTGTGATAGGTACGCTATTTTTCTCTATATACGTATATGATTTGGCGGACAGGGTGGGCAGCGATCTGCGCTTGTTTGCTGATGATGATATTGTGGTGTATGGGACAGTTTCGTCGTGAGTGACTATAAGTGAATACAAGATGACTTGGACAACATTTCTAGTTGGCGTGATGAATGCGAGCTAGCACTAAATGTAGAAAAATGTGAGTTAATGCAGATGAGTACGAAAAACAAACCTGTGATGTTGGGATACAGGATTAGTTACCTGGGGGTAACGTTGCAAAGCGGTATGAAATGGAACGGTACGTCAGGATTGTGGAAGGGAAGGCTACTATTCGAAATCCTTTTATCGGGAGCATTGTGCGAAAGTGTGGTTCATCAGGGAAGGAGATCGCACGTATGACGCTAGTGAGAGCTGTTCTTGAGTACTGCTCGAGTGTTCAATATCCACACCAGCTCGGATTAAAGAAAGACATCGACGCAGTTCAAAGGCGGGCTGCTAGATTTGTTAGCAGTAGGTTCGAACAATACACGTATTAGAAGAGATGCTTCGGGAACTCAAAAGGGAAACCGTGGAGGAAAGGCGAAGTTCTTTTCTGGAAACGCAATTGACAATATTTATAGAACTTGCATTTGAAGCTGATTGCAGAACGATTCTGTTGCCTCCAACATGCATTTCGCGTAAGAACCACAGTTTTTTAATTAGGGTTCATACAGAGGTGTATATAGGCAGTCTTTTTTCCCTCACTCTATTTGGGAGTGGTACAAGAAAGAAAATGACTAGTAGTGGTGCAAGGTACCCTCCGCCACGCACCTTAGGGTGGCTTGCGGAGTATGTATGTATATGTAGACGTATATGAGTATCAAGTTAATCCTTGCGCGGACTCGTAGGTTGTGCATCAGGCGATGGTGATAGCATGCAGAGAAGAGTTTTTCATTTGTTTTAGTTTATTGGCCTTTGGTCTTAACTGTTTAGCCAGAAAAGTGAGTAACTGCAAATTTAGCATACCTTATCATATATACAGCATAGGAATTAGAAATTACATTAATTTCAGATAAACTAAATGGTACAGTTTGTACATTCACACACCCAACACAGTCCAACATCTTACGCTGGTATATTTGTGTCTGACTTATAACTGGATATCCGCTTCTTGCAGAAACTGAGTGATACTGAGATAGTGCGATGTGGTTAGCTGTTGAAGAAGGTCCGTCACAGATGTAGGTTGGGGAATTCCTGCTCTGATCAAGGCCTCAAGAAACTTGCGCCGTTGTCTGTCATAAGATCAACACGGTTGAGGTCTGTAATCTCAGTTGGTCGGACTCAGTAGTACGGAGATGACTGAACTTTCATCCTATAAAGAATGGAAGGGTGACAGCCGTGACCCAGCCGGATGCCCGTTACACTGGTAGTATGATGCCTACACTGATTGACATGGGAGAACCAAGTTTTCCCCGAATACTCAGCTATATTGCGTCATAATGTCCTCCTTTGGACTGTTGTGAGATCTCCCACGCCTGTGACCACTCTTGATGGGCCTTTTTTATTATGCCAGAAACAAAATCTGTGTGTGAAAGACAAATGTAGAAAACTGAGCTATCAATCACTTTGTTTCGCCAGGTGGTGCGCCATCTCGTTACATGAGACACCAGAGAGTCCCTTGATCCATAATAACTGGACATGTTTGTGTTGACTTTCACACTGATAGATTATCTCTATTACATTGAGGACATGGTGGTTAATGTTGGAGCCCCATTGCTTCTTTTCCGGGTTTTCCAGTGCACTGCTCGAATCCATGACAATAAGGATATCGTCGAGCACCTATAATCCGGTATCGGAGAAAAGACGGGGTAAGTGAGCTGTGGAGTGTTTGGGAGAGGCGGCAGTGCTTCCTTAATTGCAAGAACTTCGCCGGTGAAGATGCTGGCTTCCGTCGGTAGCTTAAACATAGCCCAAGATAGTGGATTTCCGCAGAAGTAAGCGAAGCCGGTGCTCCCTCTTGGTTTGGAGCCGTCATTGGATATTTTCAACGATGAGGACCACGTTGATGCAATCAGATGGGTAGCACCAGTAGAAGTAGTGAAAGTTCAGTTCGACCCTCCGGTCTGATAGAAGATTGTGGGTCGGTAGTTCAGCGCTTCGTATTTCAAGCTATATGCAGGAGGCAGAAAGTCGTTTAGGACTCGACATACCCATTGTCCAAAATGAACTGTTGGCGCTGCTCTACGAAGGATAAACTTCTGGAGCAAGAAGGACCTCCGGAATTAAAGGGGTATCTCCCGTGCCTCCATCAAAAGGGCATTCTCGTGTGTAGAATTCATTGTCCCAAGGCCGATGCGTATGGCACGGTACTGCAGAGTATCGATCTACCTCGGTAGAGATGTCGAGGCATTGTCATATAACGTGAACCTATAATCCGGTATCGGAGAAAAGACGGGGTAAGTGAGCTGTGGAGTGTTTGGGAGAGGCGGCAGCGCCCTCCCGGCCAGACCGCCGCCTGCTTCGTTACCGGCGGCCGGTCATTTGCAGTGTAAACAGGCGCCTGCTCGTGGCGCGCGCTCGCGGGCGGAATGCCAATGCGCGCGCCACCTGCAGCAGGCGTGGCCGCCGAGTGCTAACGAGCGCCGCCTCGCGCCCACTTGCTGCCGCACTGGAGAACTGTGCCGGGCGCGCAGGCGGTCGCGTCACCTGCCTTCATATGCTTCAGCCTTCCTCTGCAAGGCGAGCGCACTTTGGCGGTCATCCAGGAAGCAAAGGTACGACTGTAAGAGGAACTCGTCACAAGCTCACGGACTCGCAGACAAGTTTGTTGTGGTGGCCATTTCACGCAGCGGATATTTAGATATTCGTTTTATAACATCAAACGCTACTTTCTTCCTGCAATATAACGTTTACTTTCCAGATGCGTCTCTCGATTTACAGTAAGGGCATCTTCGATTGAATTTTTAGCTACTTCTCTGTACTGTCAAAAATCTGCGTTTCCCATTATCTGGAATTAGGTTAGAGGCCGCAATTCCACTTCACTTCCAAAAATTCAGTACGTATTCTCGCATAGATCTGGTTTTCTTGTTTTCACATTTCTTGTTTCCCGTTAGTAAATTGTTATTTGAAGCCAAGTAAACAAATAGATCTTATTTGATTGTACTTTTAGTGATTAATGTATATGTTGGCACACTTGTCTTTTACAAACTTATTACTTTCCTTATCTCACAGCTTCTTCTGTGTGGTCCCGCAGACATTACTCTCACTCTTAAAACATTACATAATTCATTTCTTCTTGGAGCACGTGCTCCCTCACTTTCACTTGCCCGAACGTTGTCGTTCATGACAGCCATTCACACACGAATCTCTATACTGTCCAACCACAATACTGAACAGTCCCATAGTGCTCAGAGCCACTTTTTTTTGAACAACCGAAACGTCTCGATGCGAATGCGTACCAAATTTCCGTAAGGGGATACCAAATTTTCGCAAGGGGAGGGGAGGTGCGGCCTCTACCTTATGAGCTGGTCAGAGGAGACGCATATACATCAATATAGACAAGTAACTCAAAATTGAATGGAATATGCGCTTAATGTAAAAGGCGAAACGCTTCTCCATAGTTATTATTATACTGCTCGATAAAAACGCGTATAAATTTATAAAATGACAGTTTAATTTTTATTCTGTTCGCACAAATTTGCAATAACGTATCTTATCAGCTACTTGATCCGCTGGATAGCCTTGCACATATAGTTCTTTTAAGTAGTTATATTGTAGCATTTCCTTTTATTTTGGCAAACTGAAATATTGTACGCGAAATCGGTTTGGGCAGAGAAAATCCATGGCAAAGTGAGCATGGCGAGGCTGCTTCGCGCGTCTATGACGAACAATCACATTTGTTTTCGTTTCTATAGCAACGCCCCAATGTAGCCCCAGTTCCAGGCGATTGCGGTTTTTAGTCGGGCGGCGCGCTCATTCGAAAGGCCTTTATGGAGGTGCCACTTCACATTTCACATCAGTGCCAGTGAACTCGTCTGGGCTCGGATTAAAGCAGAGACTGATGAATGAAGCTGGCACACGTTGGACAGCGACAGCGAAAAAAGCGACACGAATGTCTACGTGACTACGATGAACTTGATGTTTCTATTCATCCTCAAGAAAATTAAAGGTAAGATCTCCATTCGTTATTTCGTACGTGACCTTTGTTGTTACTGATAATTCTTGTGGGTGTAAAAGAACAAGTAATCCATCGATTTAATGAAATGGAGAGTGTCTCCAGAAGAGGTTACTGGATGAAAATCAGCAAAAGTGAAGCAAACCTAACCGTGTGTAATTAATGTATGTCACGTGGTATTGAGGGAGTTTGACCAGAAAATGAGATACTAATAGAAGGAGACGGATTTTGCTATTCACAGTAACTGATGATGACAGGACTAAGAGGGTATACAGGGTGATTCAAAAAGAATACCACAACTTTAAAAATGTGTATTTAATGAAAGAAACATAATATAACCTTCTGTTATACATCATTACAAAGAGTATTTAAAAAGGTTTTTTTTTTCAATCAAAAACAAGTTCAGAGATGTTCAATATGGCCCCCTCCAGACACTCGAGCAATATCAACCCGATACTCCAACTCGTTCCACACTCTCTGTAGCATATCAGGCGTAACAGTTTGGATAGCTGCTGTTATTTCTCGTTTCAAATCATCAATGGTGGCTGGGAGAGGTGGCAGAAACACCATATCCTTAACATACCCCCATAAGAAAAAATCGCAGGGGGTAAGATCAGGGCTTCTTGGAGGCCAGTGATGAAGTGCTCTGTCACGGGCACCCATTCTCTGTAAACTGTTTATACCAACGTTTAATACACCACCTGTCAGGAGGTTTAACACCATACTTCGTTCGAAATGCACGCTGAACAACTGTCGTCGATTCACTTCTGCCGTACTCAATAACACAAAAAGCTTTCTGTTGAGCGGTCGCCATCTTAGCATCAACTGACGCTGACGCCTAGTCAACAGCGCCTCAAGCGAACAAATGTACAACTAAATGAAACTTTATAGCTCCCTTAATTCGCCGACAGATAGTGCTTAGCTCTGCCTTTTGTCGATGCAGAGTTTTAAATTCCTAAAGTTGTGGTATTCTTTTTGAATCACCCTGTATAATGTAGACTGACAGTAGTAAGAAGACCTTTCCTGATAAATATCGAACGTAAGTAATGGAGTGTTTTTATGAAAGTATTTGATTGGAGTGAAGCCTCATATGGTAGAAGAAAGCAGATTAAATAGATAGATCGGGAAACAATTCTAAATAGAAATCGTGGAAAACATATGGGAGGCAGACCTTGACTTGAAGAAGGTATAGGTTGAGAGGACACAAATAGATGCGTGAAGGATTAATTAATTTTACAATGTAAGGGAGCGTGAAGGATAAAAACTATAGAGGAGACCGAGGTTTGACTACAGTAAGCAGGTTGAAGTGGATGTACGTTGGAAAGGTAATGCAGAGATCATGAGGCTTGCACAGGATAGACTAGCGTGGAGAGCTCCAGCAGACCGGTTTTTGGGAAGATGACGACAACGGCAACAACAACACTTTTTGCGCTGCGTTGTAACCGCATTTTTTTGCAGTATTTATCCTCGTGCCGCCACTTTGCAGCCACATGAAGTTGATGAAGTTCGTCTCATTGCGGTGGCAGTGTATCTGCCTCGCTCATAAGCTGCAAACTTCTCTGGCGGCTGTCAGTGAAGTGTGGCACGCGTGCAACTCACTCAAACGCTGCAAGTAGCGGCGCTGGCTTTGGCAGTGTTTACTGAAGCGTTAAGGTTAACGAAGCCGCCGTTTTAATGAAGCGAGGGTAGCTGGGAAATCCTTTCATTAATCAGACGCCGCCAAGGCGCGCCCGCCGCCGCCGCCGCCGCCGCCGCCGCTGCCGCCGCCGCCGCCTCCTCGCTCTTTTCGTCGCCCCCCTGTCTCGCGCTCTACTAACAGCCTCGTTACATTTTAGAATGCAAATGAGCAACGCCGCGCCGCTAGGGTCTATCCTCTCCTGTTTGTCGAATTCCACACTGACAACGTCCTACTCCCTTCGACCAGTGCGTTCAGCTAGCAGAACCATCAAATGGCAAGACTTCCGTTTCTCGAATCCCGTTATCCCGTAAGGCCTTAGACTGATAGTTACTGAATACTGAGAAACAAATCAAGGTCCTGGGCGGATTTTATATATACTGTCGACGTGGACGCTACCGAAGCGGAGTACACCGGCTTACAAAAAAATTGTCGCATGTCAGGGTAACTTCGTACACTTACATACCGTCGGCGGCTATGCATATGAATAGAACTGCAATTCTCTGTGACAGGTAGAAGGGCCACCAGAGTTCAGCACTGTTACCAGGCGTGGAAGAGAATACAATGGGCGTGAACAGCGTCAGATATTGATTGATCACAGTGAAGGACACGAGGATGCCGCTTACTCGTGTGAGACAGCGTTATCAGCTGCTGACAGGTTGAAACCGGCCTCACTGTGGGTCTCCATTTGGTTGGCTGGTCGTATCGTGAAATATTCACATTTATGGGGCAATCGGATGTGACAGTGGCCCGATGTTGGGCTGCATGGGAATGTGAGGACAGGGTCACTCATCATCAAGGTCCGGTCGACCACGTATGAGCATCAAGGAGAAACGCCGTGTTGCAGACCACGCACATGGTAACCCCTTCACGTCTGCCCAGTTAACCCCTTCAAGTCTGTGCCAGCTATCCGGGAGCAAGTAATTACTCCATGCAGCATCATTAGTCGGAGATTAGAAGGAGACACACTAGCAAACTATAGTCCCATGCGTAAGCTGCTCTTAACATCACAACACAAACGGCTGCATTTGGAGCGATGCCGTGACACCGTGGACTTGTGATGAATGGCATCGCATTTTGTTCAAGAATCAATCGCGGTTCAGGACTTCTCCGTATAACCATCGTCGTCGAGAATGGTGGTGACCAGTGTAGAGGTCCCGTCTTCCAGTGTTTGTGTTACTCGTGGCATCATAGTGTGGCGGGACTTCGGTTATGACTTCAGGTCATGACTGGTAGGGACCGAGGGAACTCCGACGGTAGAACCAAACGTCACGGACACCCTGCTCCCTCTTGCATTCTCTCATGCGACAGTACCGTGGTGCCGTTTATCAACTGGACAGTGCTTGTCTACGCATGGCACGTGTCCCCACGAACTATCTGTGTGATACTGATGTACCCTCGCGGCCGGCAAGATCTCCAGCTCTGCCCCCGACAGAACATTTGAGGGAGCAGCTCGGAGTTCAGCTCCGTCTCAGTGCCAGTATGTAGGATATCAAGGACCAGTTAGCAAGAGTTGTGCGCCAGCTTGCATAAGCAGAGGATACTACGGCTTTATGGCACCCTTCCCAACCGGGTTAGAGCATGCATCCAGGTCGGAGGGGCGCAATGTCGTACTGATAAATGGGCTGATAAGGCCAAGTTCTTTTTAAATTTGATTTGATCTTGTAATCACTGAAATAGCATCACAAATCTTCTCATTTCGTTTCCTGTTCCCATTCTGGGTAATGGGGGTAATTAGTACAGCAAAAGATTATGAAACCACTCGTCTCGCTCCTCGCTGATGTACTTGTGGGAGAGAGAGTGCAATATTAAGGAAGGTAACAATGGGGAAAAAGTTTAGTGACTCATCAACATAGAGGTTATTAAAAGCCAGGTACTAGTCTGGTTTGTCAAGCATAAGCAAAGGCAAGTTCTTGAATTCACCATCCCGGTATTCCTTTGAAATAAACCCACAGTAAATATCCATCAGGATAGATTTTCAGGGATTGCTACGCAGTTCCCTTGAAGACCATATCAGAGTCTCACCCACGGTGCCAATTAACTTGGCGATGAGTAAAATGAAAGAGAAGTATTTCATTACAGCATAGTAAAGTGTCTGTGAATGGGTTACACAAGAGACACACGTTGAAGTCCACCCTAGATGGACAAACTCTACAATAATGGCATATAGCGCCTCCGAGGATATTTCAGATGCTGCATTCTTTATTTCTTAAGCTAACTAAAATAAACTAGAAATATAACAGTATGTGATAATCAAAATTCTTCTGGGTGTCGTACGCCGTGATTGTATAAAATACCTTAATTATCAACAGTCAAACCAATGTTTCTACCGTATTTCAACGGCCTTCCCTAGGGAAAAACTGGTTCTAGTGGAGGAAAGGTGCCTCTGTTATTTTGCAGACAATCGGTGTCAATACGTCATATTTGTGCAACGTTATTGGCCGTAGAATATAACAGGCTAGTCATGACGAAAAAAGAGAGGGTAGGAAAGAAGCTACTCTTGGACTAGCCGCCGAAGCCTACATAGTTGTAACTTAGTGCTTCAACTGAACCACAGTCATAGACAATCGTGTACTTCTGACGCACAAAAGAAATTGTCTGACAAACAGTTTCAGTGCCACGGTTGACGAAATATTCCGCCATTCCTCTGGGTTCAGCATCCTGAAGTCTCTTGTACTTGTAATAGCGTTACTTTCTTTGCGAGAGTCGAATATACTGTATAAAAATTAACACGCCGTGGCATTGTCTGCATTTGTGTTGCTGCCTCGTGAAATAGCTACATCTTATTTCTAGAGATGAGTTCTCCGGTTTACTTACTGTTGGAAAAAAATATTTTTTTCAAACCTAGTTTGTCTTTGATTTCATCTGTGTCTTTAGTGCAGAACGATAAATGTTATTAACAGCTACTTCTTGCCTGTTTCCTGTCTGGGAAAATTACCCATCCCCAAAAAAGTACTGAAGAGCCTCCATCGTTTACGTATGGAATCAAATGCTTTTTAAACTCTATTTCCATTTAGTGCTATTCTTATTACCTGTCATAAAGTTCAAGACTGTTAATTTTCTGTTGTCGTTTGTAAATAATCCATTTTTAAAATATTTATCATGATTTTGATGCTTTACGCCAAGCGCCGTATCTTTTCACTGGTTCGACTCACCCGTCCTGTACATCTACCCATCCTTCCTAGCCAACTGTCCTAGACACGCTTACTTCTTTTGTACCCCTTATTACTCTTGCACTTTATATTAGCAATTAAATTTGTATTTTGGGCAAATTGTGGTGAATGAAGGAACATATGTTTCTGACAGTCCTTAAGGAATCAGTGTCATGCGTTTACTGTCTTATTACTGACCATACTCGTACTTACTCAATACCAAACAATACTCTTCGTTTCACCCCAGTTTATTTCTGAATCCATGCATTCACACTTTAGTGAGCTGACCCCTTAATTATATGACCAAGAGTGATGGTTCAAATGGCTCTGACCACTATGGGACTTAACATATGAGGTCATCAGGCCCCTAGAACTTAGAACTACTTAAACCTAACTAACCTAAGGACATCACACACATCCATGCCCGAGGCAGGATTCGAACCTGCGACCGTAGCGGTCGCCCGGTTCCAGACTGAAACGCCTAGAACCGCTGGGCCACCGCGGCTGGCAAGGCTGATGCGATATAGGTAATAATTTAGGTGGTCAAACAGTTGAACAAGGTACGAATCTCTTCTCAGTAGCTTCTCAGTGAATTCGTTAGGTGTCCTAATAGTCTTATTCACGAGATAACATGTTACATCTGTACCCCATTTGGATCACAGTACGGTTAGTTCTTAGTTCCTGTTCTTATCCTACTAATTAAAAATACCTTGATCCAAAATTGTCAACCATCCTTTTGATTTGTTAGTTCATTGATTTGTTTCCACGTTGTATTCAACTTTCAAATGCCTGAATGTAGGAACAATTTCCGAAGTTCTAAAATATTTGGTTCACGCTGCAAGCGTAATTTTTGACGCCAAAACCTTTTTATACCTCATGTAACTAAAGTGTTAACAGTGGCCACCAATGTCTAGATGTCTACAACGGAGCAAGACAGAATTTTTTTTAAACTTCCTAGATAGTGGGAGCAGCACATTTTGTTCCTAATTTCTAGTTCTTCAATCAAGACAGGAAAAATACAGTATAAATTTTGAGCCTTATTTGTTGTAAAAATAAGTTATCTCGTAGCGGTTAAAACATTCGAATTTATGAATACCTTTAGCAGTCATCATATACGCGACAAACGATAATACAGTGTCATCTACTAACCTTTTGTTGTGTAGTTTGAGCGAGAAGTAATGCCGTTTTGTCAAACGCAAATATTCTTTGTAGCCTTCAGGAACAGTTGTAACATTACCGGAGACGCTGGCAAGTAGCAGATCTCTTCGGTCAGAGTATCTGCCGCCGAAAAATCTTCCGCCCTCCCCCCAAGAAGTGAAGCGCGCTGGTGTAGCCTGAGTTTTGACAACTTTCATTTCTTAGGCCTGGCAGTGCTCGCCGTTAAGCGGGGGCGCTGCCATTAGTCGGAATGGCTGCTGCAGGCGCCCGGCGGCGCAGGGGGCTGCTGTATCGCAGCCTGAATAATCTCTTTCCGGGCTACGCTGTTAAAAGGCGGGCTGTTAGCCCCCAGGTGCTGCATTGCGCCTCTCTTCGCCGAGAGCAGATAATCAAATTTACGCGTGCCCTGCAACCTCGCAGCGCGCAGCCGTACCCACAAACACATGAGAGGCAACACCCCACCCCGCTACTGTCCGTAGCAGTCCTGCCGGAGACGAGTTTGTGGCCTGCGTCGCGAGCAAGGGCGTACGTTTCAAGCAGAGGCTTTCGAGAGGTAAGGCTAAAGGCTAACACGTAGCACTGCGATATCTGTGCTCACAATTAAGGTTCCATGCTCACAATTAAGGTTCCACTGTCTCTCTCTCTCTCTGTCCTTTGTCCTTCCTTCCTCCACCCCCCCCACCCCCCCACCCCCCGTCTAAAGGTACCACATAGTTTGTTTCTCACTTCACCAGTTTAATGGAGTCCTCAGACGTGTCCTCTGATTTTGTATTGCCAGATGGTGATCGCAAAAACACATAGTTGACATTTTTTGATCAAGTGTGCTGACCCCAAAGGTCCTTAGAATGTACAGCATATCATATGGCGATCCGGAAATGAATAGGGGGAATTTCCAAGAGATTAGCTAAGACTGTAAGACCGCTATCAACACAGGAATTTCCAGGGAATTAAGTACTCATATTATCGCGCTGCTTGGTTTGGGCCCAAAGTATTTATACATCTACATTTACATAGATAGTCCGCAAACCACAGTACGGTGCGTGGCAGATAGAGCGTGGGGAAAAACGGCTGTCCAAAAGCCTCCGTATGAGTCCTAATTTCTCGTATCTTATCTTCGTAGTCCTTACCCGTAATGTATGTTGGCGGCAGTAGAATCGTTCAGCAGTTAGCCTCAGATGCCGGTTCTCTAAATTTTCTCCACTGTGTTTCTCGAAGAGAACGTTGCCTTCCCTCCAGGGATTCCCATTTGAGTTCTGGAAGCACATCTGTAACAGTTACGTGTTGTAACAAATCCAGCAGCCCGTCTCTGAGTAGCTTCGATGTCTTCCTTCAATCCGACCTAGTACGGATCCCACGCACTCTGGCAATAAACAGTTTTATCGGGCACAGAAAAGATTTCTTACGAGTAGAACCCGGCAAGTGCCATCACCCGATTTGCCACAAACTTCGCTCAGTGAAAGAAGGGTCAAAGTAAATGAACACGTGTTTCGGCGTATCCTTTGATACCCGACCGTTTCTGGAGAAACGACAGTCAAAGTTTTCGAGGTAATGTATGTGCCTTTCACGGCGTGATAATCTCAGATGAATGGTGTATCAGTGGCTATCGTCGTGGCTTCTTAATTTTGCGTCCCTTGTCCGAAAACCGAGTATTTCTTTAGATTTTCATTTGTACATCCATATCCGAGGAAGATTACTATCCGAGTGTTTTCTGTTGTATACTGATATAACGTTGTCCTTATTCGTCTTCTAGTTGTATGTCACATGAATGAATTAAAGGAAAAGAAAGAGAAAATTGCTTGAAATTGCTTATGGTGAAGTTCCTGTAGTCTGTCTTGATACATAATCAACGGCATGGGCCAGTTTTCGGAAAAGTGATCTGTTATGCGTGGTTTGCCGCAAGGTTATTACCAACGCCATAAATCTTCAGCTGTGTTAAAGACTTTTCTTTCCCAAGTGAGATTTATGCGAAGAAATATCACTGTGGCAAACCTGCCTTCTCGTAGTGTTTGGAATATCTGTGTTTCGAATGTTTCGACGATCAGTATTATTCACGGCAAGGCACCAAATCTTCCTGAAGAATAAACATGTGAATAAAATATAAGAACTGATGTGAGAATGAAGTATCAGAATACGAGAATTTAAAAATATTGCAACCTTCAACACACACACACACACACACACACACACACACACACAGAGAGAGAGAGAGAGAGAGAGAGAGAGAGAGAGAGAGAGAGAGAGAGAGAGATTATATATGTAATAAATATTGTATACTTATTGTGAAAACCAGTTGTGTTTACAATTAATAATAACGCCCTTGTGTCTCCTATTTGATAAGAAACACTCGTGTAGTAACTTCCTACGGACATGGGTAGATAAATGAAAACAATAAAAATAAAATTGAGACAATAATAGCGTTTTGAACACGGGGCACAAAACTAAGAAGTCGCGACGCCAACCCCTGAACCACCATTGCGTCTACCCCCACTATGTGATTGTGAAGTCTTCCAGTCAGTAGCCCACATTTTGGTTGAATGCCCTCTTCTTTTGGCTCTGCGTGCTAAGTACAGACTCCCCCACACTTTACCGTTGATGTTGGCTGACGATTCCCGGATGGTCTCTGTGGTTCTCGGTTTCCTCCGGGAAAATGGTTTTTATTCTCAGTTTTAAGGTTTTTAATCTCTCTCTGGTGTTGGAGCAGGGCGGTGAGTGTTTGGGTGTCTCCCACTGTAAGCAGTGTTCGGAGATTCCCGATTCACCTCTCTGACCGAAATCCTCTTTCCTTCCCCTTTTCCTCTGTTTTTACCCTTTTTTTTAAGGCTTGGTTAGTCTTTCTATTCCCATACATACTTTCTACATTCTAGCAGTTGTTCCTTTTACGTCACAGGTGGTCTTGCCTATGCTGTTTCAGCATAGTGTTGGGTTCGTTCTCTTGCCGACTTCCCTCATTTTGTTTTTTACCAATGACAACATGACTGCCCTTTTACGTTTTTACCTTTTTCCGTTTTATTGTTCTGACTTTACTGAGATGTCCCATTAGCGGAATGGAGTGTATTTGAAACAAGGGACTGATGACCTTGCTGTTTGGTCCCTTAAACCTCAAACAACCAACCAACCAACCAACCAACCAACCATTGCGTCTGCGAGGTAAAAGGCGCGCAAAGGTCCTGGAAAGTTTTGATCGTCGTTTTCCCAGGATTGTCGAGTAGCTGCGGATAAGCCGAGGCACGTGTTCGCTTATTTTGACCCCTCTTCCACTGAGCGAAGTCCCTGGGGAATCGGGTGATGGCAATCACCGTGTTCTCGTTAGCAGATCTCCAGAGATAAGAATTGTCATTTAACAGTTCGTGAGGACATATACCCTAGCGAAACACGAAACGTTTCGAGGCGTACTAATTATATCTGATAGTCACCGGGAAGTGACTATTTAAGAAATATAAACTAAAAGAAGAACCACACCAGTCATTGTATTGCCTTACCGGTTTCGAGTCATACTGGTTGATCTTCAGACGTTCGTGCTATGAATAACATCGAGAAAAAAAAGAAGCCCTAGGCTTCGTAGGAATTAAGTTCTTACAAGAGGTAAAGTACGTGAAAAGACTTGCACATTTTGTATGTGTCTAAAAGATTTAAGTGCAGAAAAAATAAAACTGGCGTGGTTGTCGACTGTGAGTCGAGACGGCATCTCTGCTGGCCTTGAACGCGATTACTGTCAAAATAAACCATGTTAAAAATTAGTCAAACCGTCATAGGTGTTTATATAGACAAGCAAACCAATTTATATATTCTGAAGCACTACACACTCTGTATTTTATTTACAGAACCAAGTCAAATGTGCAAGTATTTAAATGAGTCTTATAATTTGCAAGAGATGTTACTTTCAGAAGGATGGTTTATATGTATTTATGGTGTGTCACCTTAATGACATTCCTACATACCATTACAATGAAAGCTCTTTCATTAATTCTTGTCTCTGAGGCGCGGGGGTAGCCTCGTGGTGTAGGGCGCCTTGTCACGATCCTTGCGGCTGCCCCCGGCAGAGGTTCGAATCCTCCCTCGGGCATGGGTGTGTGTGTTTTCCATAGCGTAAGTTAGTTTAAGATAGATTAAGTAGTGTGCAGGCTTAGGGACCGATGACGTCAGCAGTTTGGTCCCACAAGACGTTACCACAAATTTCCAAAAAAATTTCTTGTCACTGATTCTGTACCTTGCATCTGTCTTCCTTGTACATAGTTGATTGTTTTTATTTTACTGAAGTAATTGTTTAGCCGCTGACACTCTTTCAATAAAATTATAATTTATCAGAAGAGATATGTCGATAATATTATTGTAGTTTGTAGTTCTGTTGCCTGGTCCACCCCCCCCCCCCCCCCCGTTTTACAGCATTCTTCATAAGGTATCATATTTATAGCTTTATTCAGCTGTCCAAAGCATTCCAATAAATGTATGCATAGTGTTTCTTGTAAAAATCTTGCAGATTAACTATAGTGTAATAGGACAGTGTACTTCGTACGTGGACGCTGTGCATACTGCCTCGAAATTAACATTGGGTAAGTATAACAATGATCAGAATCGTCAGTTCGGTTGTGAAGTGACGAATGAAGGGTTAAAATTGCAGAGGGAGACCGAGGTTTAAATACAGTAAGCAGGTTAAATTGGATGTAGGTTGCAACAGTTACTTGGAGGTTAGGAGGCTTGCATAGGATACATTAGCCCGAAGAGTTGCATCACCCAGTCTTCGAAGTGAAGACAGGGACAACAACAACAACAACAACAACAACCACATAAGGAAAGAGTATTATATAAACTTTAGCACACACGGATCAAAATAATAAAAAATCAAAATAATAAAAAATTGCCACCAAGAGACACTTGTGTCAAAACAATAAGAGTATGACACTGCAATCTAAACGTTGATATAACGGCGATTTATTCGCAACGCAACTGAATCAAAGGGCCTTGGAAACGAAAGTCAAAGGGCGTATTGAAGCGGCATTGGTGTCATCATACATACAGGTAGCAGTGTTGCAATAGAAACTGTTAGCGTAGCACTTCAAACAAACAAGTATGATTCAGCTGCTGCTGTGCAATGTTGGAGCAGTTATCAGGGTCACACGTCCTAACTCAAGCTGCTTAGGTGCAGTGGTGTCAGTACCAAGCAGAAATTTTTATTAATACTATGGGATGTGCTAAAGTTCATTGGATAATAAGTACTGATAATAATAAGATTTAGTATCTGATTGTCAACTAAATGATTCGGCGGAGGAAACGGAGTAGTGAAAACACAATTTTAAAATTACATCCTCCTAAGTAAGTGTAGCCACCATTTTATGTTCACTGTAGACATATTTATACTGCCTTATTCCCCTTCAGCAGGCCAGTTAGTAAAACTGTTGAGGACATCACACCTTCTTTACTACACCAGGCACATTCACTGATGAGCGAGAACATTAAGACCACCAACCTACTATCGATATAAACCCGTCCAAGAGATAGCAGGATCACCTGACGAGGAATGCCTGCTAGTCAGACACACGCACCGTGCATGTAGTATCAGTGAACGTGCTATCCATGTGTAGAATGGGGAAGGCGAGCAATCTATTTGAGCTTGATCGAGGGCAGATGACCCGGAGGCTGGGCACGAGCATTCAGAAACTGCACGACTTGGCGGATGTTTGAGGGGTGTTGCGGTGAGTGTCTATCACATGGCGAAACTAAAACTGCACGACTTGGCGGATGTTCGAGGGGTCTTGTTGTGAGTATCTAGCACATGGCGAAACTAAAGTGAAACCACACTTGACGTCGTGGGATTGGGCGGCCCCCGCTCATTACATATGTCTGTCGCCGCAGTTTGGGCACACTGGTAAAACAGGACAGGCGGTACTAACATCAGACTTTAATACTGTGCAGAGTACAGTTGTATCTGAACACACAGTGCAACGAACACTCCTAACGATGGGCCTCCACAGCCGACGACTCATACATGTGCCAATGTTACCACCACATCAGCAACGACTACTCAAATGGGTACGTGACCATCAGCACTGGACTTTGGCGCCGTCGCAGAGCGTTGCATGGTCTGATGAATCCGAATGCCTTCTTCGTCGTACCGATGGGAGGGCGCGAATCCGTCGTTTCCCAGGGGAACAGCTCCTTGACACCTGTAGTGCGGGACGGAGACAACCTGGCGGCGACTCCGTTACGCTCCGGGGAGCATTCACGTGGGCATCCATGGGTTCAGTGGAGTTCATGCAAGGCACCATGATGGTCAAGGAGTATCGTACACTGGTTACCGGCAACGCACATCCCTTCATGGCAGTCATGTTTCACGACGGCAGTGGCATTTTTCAACAAGATAATGCCCCCTATCATCGCAAAGCCGGAGTGTGATGGAGCGGTTCGAGGAACACAATGGCGAGTTCCAACTGATGTTCCGGGGCCCCCCAACTCGCCAGGTCTGAAGCCGATCAAACACATCTGGGATGTGATGGAACGCAGCGTCAGAGCTCATCGCCCCGCTGCCGGAATTTACGGGAATTAGGTGATTTGTGTGTGCAAATGTGGTGCCAACTCCTTCCAGCGACTTACCAAGGCCTCATTGCTTCCATGCCACAAAGCGTCGCTGCTGTTGTCCGTGCCAAAGGTAAACACACCGGCTGTTAGGTAGGCTGATCCATGTACGTACGTCTGTCATCACGGTCGTGTGTCAGTTTTGCCTCTTTTTTTTTCGCCTCCAGGAAACGCAAACGGTGGTTCCCTACGCTACTACCCCTTGCTTACAAGATATAAATTGACCATTTTTACATGTGAATAGTGCGTGTCTGGAGTTATATCACAGCTACATAGTTTTGGATAGTCTGTTGACACAAAGCAAGTAGTTTCTTTCTCATACAATTATCTTTTTCAACACAACTTTCAGCAAGTTACGATAGTTATGAATAGATGACAACTCTACAGTACATTAGCGCGGCACGACAATTCAAACTACTGTACTAATAAACCATAACAAAGCTCTAATTGGATGTTCGAGCTCTGTTGTTACGAATTGAGTCACACCTTACAGATTAAGACGTGTCGGCTGCCACGCACACTCAATGAGCAATATTTTTTTTAAATTTTTAAGAGGTTCCCTGTGTGTAACTGATGGGCAGATCGGAGAGTAGGAACAGTACTAACGTAATTCTCTCTCTCTCTCTCTCTCACACACACACACACACACACACACACACACACGCGCGCGCGCGCACACACACACACACACACACACACACACACACACACACACACACACGCCGCATTTTCATGCTTCGCGTCCTTCTCACTTCGTCATGCTCCGCCATTCTCCATTATTACTCTCATTTTCGTACTGATATCTTTTCCTACCTGCATACACTCTTTTTGGTAAGTTTCTTAGTTTATAGTTCTAGAAAAACTTTTATCTGTCCTTTGCAAGTCTCTTGTCATATTTCAGAGATCCTCTTTCGCTTTCGTACGCCAAAGAAACGTATCTTACGGAAGAAGGAACCGTGCAACAGATCGACCACGGTTATTCATTCTACGACCGTCTTCCTCATAGTCTTGTTATCTAGCAAGAGATTTACGACATTTTATACCATATTTCATCGTATTATGGTTTTCAGTTCTTCATTTCCAACGTTGTATGCGTTTGGAACGCCGCCCGCGAACCCAAATCTTGCCTTTCTTGCTCCATCGTCTTTGTAGAAGTGGATCCAAGAGAGTTATTGGTTCCTTTTTCATTCAAAAGGCAGTGAGATCTTCATTTTTCACGTATGCCTCTTCTTATTAATTTATTATGCGGAATATTTATACCTGCTAACAGGGCAAGCCACATAAGACGAAACATTCCTTTTATTTACTGATCGGGTCTAGATATCGAACCGACGTTTCCAGCAAATGATAGTATGCAGAGGGGCATGTGATTCTGTTGCTTGATTGATTATCGAGACATTGAAGTATTTCTTTAAATCAGACGGTATACTTTATCGCCGTCCGAAAGCTCTTGCAAAAACGAGTAGTATGGTATAATGCTTTTTAATCTTGTCCTTGAAATTTTTCATGAAGATGGACAACAAAAGTGAATCCGGCAATGCTGCGCAGTTGAAAAATATGTATAGGAGTTATATGTACGTTCTAATGTGGGATATCTCAGGAAATGGTATCAGGACGCAAAATTCTACTCCTCGTTGCGGCTTCGCCCACTTTGAAGGTATGTAACTCGACGCTGTAATGAATCGTATAGAATATGAATGAAAAAGTTCTCGAAGAGTTCTTACTTCAAATTTTACACGATTCTGTAATAAACATTATGACAGATATAGACTATATATTTTTCTAAAAACTAATACAGTTTTTCTGGTAAAACCGACTGCGAAAACTTAAATGTGCTGTTCCATGAAAATGTGCGGTTCGTTTTCTTCCTTGCAGTCAAAACCTGTACATTGCTGTTTCAAAAAATATGCAGCCTATGTTCGTCCTAATGTTTATTAGAGTACCACGTAAAGATTTGAATACAACCGTTCAAGATATTTTCAAGGTTTTTTTTTTAAAAAAAACTACGTTTCCCCTTTATATATTAATATAGGTAACTGCTAAAATTTAAAAGACAAGGCGTCTGGAATCTGCCTTTTCGATGTAAACAACGCCAAGAATGGCCCTTGTGCAAGGTTCCGTGGTAATACACAGCAAGAAGATTTGCCAAGGTAACGAAGGTACAACAAACATCCCCTTGGCCCTGCTCTGTACAAACGAAACATGAGGTCACATAACAGTTTCTGTAAGTGGAATTTGTATTAACATTTAACACTATAATTTGCTGAAAACATCGTTTCGGTATGTTCAGCCTTTCAGCAAATAACAAGCATATTTCACATGTCCGCATTCACCAGCACACGGCGCTAGGCGTCGTTGAACAGCGTCGCGCGCCGCCAACACGGGAGGCACACAACATGGCATCCGAGCCGTCATGGTAGCGGGTTTGCAGGGCAACGTTTTCAATGTGTTTGTAGCATCAAGGTAAATGAGTTTTATAACTCTTTGAAAACAGTTACAATACGTGCTCGAAATTACGCCCTCTTTCTTGAATGGACGCCGTGCGACGACGCTGGAGTGACTGGCGCACTGTTTCAAACACTCCTGGCTCTAAGGCGCTGCAGTCACGGACTGTGCGGCTGGTCCCGGCGGAGGTTCGAGTCCTCCCTCGGGCATGGGTGTGTGTGTCTGTCCTTAGGATAATTTAGGTTAAGTAGTGTGTAAGCTTAGGGACTGATGACCTTAGCAGTTGTAAGTGGCGTGAATATAAGTAGCGTGAATAAAAGGACGGTAGGTGCAAGAAGCATGAAGCGCCCTTCGAATGTATCCTGATAGCTAAAAGAGCCACGCACACTTTGAATAAGAAAATGCTACTTGACACTGAAATCAATATAAAAGATAGGGTCGCCACCGACTCTAGCCACACGACAAGAAGAGGTAGCACTGAGTCGGAAAATTCCTTAATTTATTAATAAGAAAAACTCACAAAAGAACATTCATTGTAAAGTCATTGATAATGAATGGGATGTAGTTATTACGTAATATGATCCAGGCATTCTTCCCGTGAATCAAATATTGAGTAAAGTAAAGAGGTCGTGAACACCATGCGTAAGTGCAGCCTGCAGCAAGATTCGTGAAAACACGATCTATTCCAGAGCATTTGTTTCAGATAAAAAAAGGGACACTAATCACTACACCTGTGCACATGGAAACGCTATAGGTGGGCCAACAAGGAAAACTATAAGGTAAATGGCGAAGGTAACGGCGACGTAACATCGGTACACAAGATAAGATTGAAGGCAAAATTATTTATTCCTTAAAACATTGATGTAGAGCATCTATAGACTGCTGTTGCATGCTAACTATGTGTCACATGAGACAAAGAAAATTCACAAATACACAAAAATTACCAAGATCCGGAAAAGATTAGAAGCATACATACACAGATGTAGGCACATAAACATTCACACTGAACCGAGGGCACTTCAACATATGCAACTCCCTTGTGCTGCGTTCCTCTCACGGATCAAAGTCAAGACTGCATTGGGAATCAAACTGAAAGTCTACAAAAGCCTTGCATTCCCTGCTGCAACCCAGCAAGTAAATCTTTATAAGACGAAATTCGAGACCGAAAGCTAAAAGCTCCCCTCTCTATGTGAAAACGCGCCACGCGGTCAGTCCAACTCACCCTTCTTCGACTGGAGCACAGCTGTGTCCGCTTCCCGTACCGACGGCAGACTGCCTCCCGCTTCTCCAGCCTCTTCCACGCTCCGCGTGGACCGGAAAACCCCAGGATGCCATTTCCGCCACCAACCTAACGCAGGTGGATTTCTCACAAGTAGCGGAAACCTCTTTGCCGACTTGACCACTACGAGAGTTGGCAATGAAAGGTGGCTACAGGACCCTTTCATCACCCCAAACGTCCCGGAGAAGACTGTGCCGCGAATTTTCTCGCCATGCTAGGAGATTCGCCAACAGTCTTCGAAACAAACATACCCTAACGAGTAACAATTGCAACAGTAAACAGCAGCACAAAGGAGTTGATTAATCTCTTATATCCAAGTGAGTTTTATCTGACCTTAGTCAATAATTGTGACCTCATGCGGTCCGCAAAGCAAACAGAACAAATTAAATTAAGCGTGATATACTACGCTAACATCATGTCATCTGACCTACTACGACCACAACCATGAGATATTATTTTAAAATTGCTTTAACCAAGTATCAAAAGTTAACATAGAGACATAGGTGAACAGGTACATAATATATATAAATATATAAACAAATACAGTGATGCAAAATCATTATCACGAACCAAAGCAGTATCAGCTGGTGCTGACATATATAAAAACATGCAAGTGAAAGTGCAAAATACAATATTCACAACAAATACAGTGATACAAAATCATTAATGAACCCAATGGTATGACAGCTGGTAAATAATCACCTATGGAAAATAAGACATGAGTACAAAAACACATCCAGAAATCAACTCGTTGACACGCTGTCATTTTTCAGTTTCGCCACATGGTTGTTTCACTGGGTATTCTCTTTAGGTGCTGGGGTGGGCGTCTCTTCTAAAGGCGACTTGGAGGATAAGCTACTAGGGGACCACAACACTGAACTGGGGAGTTCGCAGCGGCGTTGATTGTAACGTCCGTTGTAACCCAGGTTGTTCATCCTAGACAGCACCCCGCGACGTTGCCTCGTGCCCGTTTCCACCCTCTGCGTCCATACTGTGGGATGGTTCGGCGTTGCAGATTTGCAGGACATCGCCACTTGTGGGCCCTGCCTCATCATCGAGAAGGCGGCTTGGCGGTCGTCGTCCGTGTGTTGTGGAGGAATGTGTTTTACCGACACACGCCCCCGTCTCCTGTCGTGTCAATGGGAAGACACGCGCTCTTCTGCGTCGCATCGAGGTCGACGTAAACTCGTGCGGGTGTCGGGCTTGAGACCCGCTTATCACCTCTTTGCACCGTCTCAGCTGATGCGTCAGTGGTGGGACCCGCGTCCCTCCGGGCAGTGGGCGTTACCTCACCGCAGCAGCCGTCTGGACTAGCGGCGCTCAGGGATCGGCGGCCTCGCCTGGTGTGCGTCATACTTTCCCTTTCGCTTGTCAGATGACTAGCGCATGGGGTGGAACGCCGGCCATCAGCTGGCGCTGCCGTGGTGACACGCCTGCGGGCTCCGGTGTGAGCCTGCGCCTGGGGGAAGACCAGCGTCCCCTCCCCTCTGACGGGGAAACAGCTGTGACCGCTCGCCGCATCACTGCTTCGCCGTTGATACCAGGGTTCGGCAACGCCTGCCGGTGGACCAAGCCCTGTGCTTTCTGATGCGGAGGCTCCCTAGGCGGCCTTGCACCCACTTAAGAACTGCGCTCACAGGGATCGTTACAAAATATCATGTGTACAAATTACCACAAAATCTTCGGAGTTTCTCACTCCTGATCAATACATGGAATAGTGCCCAAAATTAACTTGACAAAAAGGGCCTTCTTAACATCACTAATAAAAAAACCAATGAAGAAAATTAAATAACCAATATTCAAACAAACAAAAAATCCTTTTTATAAAATATAGTTCCAGCATTACATCTGCTGTCAATCATTCAGGGTAGATCTTGTACAAGGTTTGGTCAGGATTTGGATAGGATTTGGCGCCGCTGCTAGCTACAGACACAAAACTACCTGCTCCTAACTACGCTCTCACACACAATCTACACAGCTCGTACTAGTCACCATCACCATATAGCCCGACTACAATTCCCACATATAAACAAAATATTCCTTTCAACACCAATACCCATATCGTTGTTCATTGACTGCTCCTCCAAGGTTTGCAGAACATGTTTGCTGATCTGTGAAAAATTTCCGAGACTTCTTTTCTATGGACATTGCGTAATAAAAGTTATGATTAATGAGACACAGAAGGTTCATTCAAGTCACATCTGGAATGGTAACTGTTTCAACATCTATTCATCAGACTAATGCAAAGGGTCAGTGGGCATAAAAATGAAAATAAAAGTCATCCTATCCTATTAGCAACACATAAACACTTCGTCCTATAAGTACATAAAAAAATACTGTCAAAAGAAATCCATTGTCCAGGGCCATGAGTACCCAACTTACTGCTATCATAAGATACTCATAATGATTACACACTTACTCACCACATGTCCCCAGGGGTCCTCACCTACCGTCATGTTATTTTAGCTTGGAGGTAGTCGCATTGATTCTCTATTAAATATCAAGCTGCTTGAGTTTATAAGCTGTTTCCATATACGTCTTCTGGGGTTTCACATCCTGGTGCCCTCAACCGTACCTAGTAGTATGTGGCGGCAAGTTACACTTTCCAAATATCTTATAAGATGGCAACTCTGAAAATCAAACACTATTAATCTTCTTTCATACACAAATCCTTCACCTACAAGTCACCAAGTCGTTTCATCAACATCGCAGTACATTTGAAAAGTCTCAATGAATCTTGCTCACCTAAGGGGAATAAGAACACTACAACTGTAATTTCTCAACAAGAATTATCTTACGACCATTGACTCGCCACGGCAACACACCCGATACCTTTTTAGTCATCAAAAAACGAAAGCCATCTTACCTTAACAGGAAACACTTCACATGAGCCTCATGATCATTCACATTCAGACGTTTTGAAGCTGCACAACACTATTCCTTTCTGCTGACAAGAAGAAATAACTACACACATATTGGGGGACCCTTTACAACTTATAGAAAATATAAACTTTAATTTCAATCACACCAGAGTGAATCAAAACATTGGAAAATATACACTGTAATTTTACGAAACAGAGGCGACTGGGTTTACCGCGGGCACACCAATACTGTGGCCCTCTCTCAACATATCTTCCCTAATATCGTCTTCCTTTATTCAAATGCACATCAATATCATCAATAGCACCGGTCCCCATTAAGTTTGACGCCAACCGAGCCAGCCAACAGTCATTGATCCCTTTGATTAGAGGCATTTGTCGGATTGTGCCGCGGGTTTGCGGGACGAATTTCAACACCCACTGGTGGACCACCCGTACTGTTTACGGCACCCCTGTTGTTGCTTGTTCGATAATTATTCTGGGGTCGGTCACGACTACCGTTCCTAGGTCCGCTGTAATTGCGCCTAAATCTCTGCTCATTACCATATCTTCTAAACTCCCAGGGGTGTCCTTGATTTCCTCTAGGCGAATGATGACCATTGGCATAGTTCGTTCTGCCCGCGTTCCGTGAGGAGTCGCGACGCTGCCAACGCTCGCGCATTCTGTAACTCTCAGGCGACTCATTACGTCTGTATTGCCACCTGTCTCTACGGCTGCGGCTTCGCTTGCGCGGCCGCTGCTCGTAGGCGCTCTGACCGTAATTCTGCGTGGTACCATTCGCATCGCACTCAAGCTCTAAAAGGAAATTGCGAAACCCCTCTACGTCATCCTTACATCGTCCTGCAAGGATAACGTGCCGCAACTGCATTGGAAACTTTCCCAGACAAATACGAATAATTTCTGCAGGTCCATAAGGATCGTCAAGATGTTCATTCGCCTGCAGCATGTGCTCGAACATCTGCACAGGGCTGGAGAATTTTGACCTGTTTAACTCTGGTAGCATAATGAGTCCGTGTTTTACACGACTTTGCGCTGCCACTGACCAATATATCGACAGGAAGTGTTGACGAAACTCCCCAACAGTGTAGCAATTGCGTGCAATTGACCTCATCCGCGCCGCTGGCTCACCTTCGAGGTAGCCGCACATATACTCTATTTTGTGCGCACTGGGCCACGTAGGAGGGAGGGAGAACTCGAACTGCTGTAACCAGGCCCGCGGGTGAATCCCCGTAGCCGAGTTACGGAAGACTTCAAACTTCCTCACGGTCAGAAAATGTTTAAAGTCAAATTCGTGAGTTTCCCTTGACGAACGTTCCTGAGGGGATCCGCGCCGTTCCCACCTGGTACGAGATCCGTGATCATGACGATGATCAAATTCGCCATCGTTCCCGGAATCATCGTCGGAATAATGGCCCTTTCGTTCATTTCTTTCAACTTCATGGGCCTTTAACCCTTTTAGGTGAAGTTCTAAACGGGCAATGCGCTCACATATTCCCTCGGTAACCCCTCCTTGTTGTATGTTTATTTCACACTGTCCACGCCGACATTTCGTTATCGACCGAATTTCGTCTGCATCCGCTGATGACGAGGTAATCGTTTCCCTATTATTGTCAGACTTACGCGCCACTGCGTCTGAGATCCTGGCTATTTCTTCTCGCATCTCTCGGTGGGCCGTGTCTTGCTTTGTTTGCGTAAGCCCTTGCTCTCGCTCGAGAGCTATTATCGCCTGGCTGAGGGTTTCTACCTGCGCGCTAAGGTGGACCGGGCACTTAGCCGCAGAGTCCTCTATTCGGGACACAAGAGCCGCGTGGTCACTCTGGCATTGTTCTGCTAACGCGCGGAGATCCCTGGCGGAATGTCGTCCTACTCGGGACTCAAGAGCCGCTTGTTCACTCTGGCATTGTTCTGCTAGTACACGTATATTCCCAGCGAACCTTTCTTCTTGCTCCATCACCCGCTTGCTAATGACTTGGTGCCCCTCTTCTAAGGCGGAGATGCGTTGGTCAATGATCGCCAGTTTCTCCCCAACACCCTGTACTATTTCACTAGTCAATCTTTTATTCGCTTCCTCGATATGCCTCCTATTTTCTTCTGCTTGTTTTTTATTCACCTCCTCGATATGTCTCCTATTACTGTCTAGTAATTGTCGTAGCATAGCCTGTAATGAATTTGCATCTATCGAATGATTCGAAATCACTACGGCGGGCTCAGGATGGACAACACTTGTACTTGCGTTTTCCGCGTTTCGTTCCTGGTCGGACTCGACGTTTTGACCTCGTCCTTGTTCAGGGTTATTGTCTGGCAGGTTATTCCGATCGCGGCTCCCTGAACAGCTACGCGTCTCCATCATAAGGATTACTCCGTGCTCCAAAATACAACAAGAATAATGCCAAAGTCTCCTAATGGACTCACAGTCCCCACAAAGCACCCAAGATTTACTATATGACACCGATACACGCCACAGGACAAGAGTCAACCCACACTTGTAACACAATTGAATACTAAATCACAATATCTATACAGTAATACATATACAAGATAAAACATGTAAGAAAATGCACACCTATATCATAAATTCACGTAAATTCTGTATCACAGAAAGACAACATACCAATTAGCACATCCAACCGAAAATAACTAATCCTCACTGCGCATCAGAAGATTCCCTGGTTTACCGAAATCCGTGAGCAGGGTAAGCCATGTGTAAGTGGCGTGAATATAAGTAGCGTGAATAAAAGGACGGTAGGTGCAAGAAGCATGAAGCGCCCTTCGAATGTATCCTGATAGCTAAAAGAGCCACGCACACTTTGAATAAGAAAATGCTACTTGACACTGAAATCAATATAAAAGATAGGGTCGCCACCGACTCTAGCCACACGACAAGAAGAGGTAGCACTGAGTCGGAAAATTCCTTAATTTATTAATAAGAAAAACTCACAAAAGAACATTCATTGTAAAGTCATTGATAATGAATGGGATGTAGTTATTACGTAATATGATCCAGGCATTCTTCCCGTGAATCAAATATTGAGTAAAGTAAAGAGGTCGTGAACACCATGCGTAAGTGCAGCCTGCAGCAAGATTCGTGAAAACACGATCTATTCCAGAGCATTTGTTTCAGATAAAAAAAGGGACACTAATCACTACACCTGTGCACATGGAAACGCTATAGGTGGGCCAACAAGGAAAACTATAAGGTAAATGGCGAAGGTAACGGCGACGTAACATCGGTACACAAGATAAGATTGAAGGCAAAATTATTTATTCCTTAAAACATTGATGTAGAGCATCTATAGACTGCTGTTGCATGCTAACTATGTGTCACATGAGACAAAGAAAATTCACAAATACACAAAAATTACCAAGATCCGGAAAAGATTAGAAGCATACATACACAGATGTAGGCACATAAACATTCACACTGAACCGAGGGCACTTCAACATATGCAACTCCCTTGTGCTGCGTTCCTCTCACGGATCAAAGTCAAGACTGCATTGGGAATCAAACTGAAAGTCTACAAAAGCCTTGCATTCCCTGCTGCAACCCAGCAAGTAAATCTTTATAAGACGAAATTCGAGACCGAAAGCTAAAAGCTCCCCTCTCTATGTGAAAACGCGCCACGCGGTCAGTCCAACTCACCCTTCTTCGACTGGAGCACAGCTGTGTCCGCTTCCCGTACCGACGGCAGACTGCCTCCCGCTTCTCCAGCCTCTTCCACGCTCCGCGTGGACCGGAAAACCCCAGGATGCCATTTCCGCCACCAACCTAACGCAGGTGGATTTCTCACAAGTAGCGGAAACCTCTTTGCCGACTTGACCACTACGAGAGTTGGCAATGAAAGGTGGCTACAGGACCCTTTCACAGTTTAGTCCCATAAGATTTCACACACATTTGAACATTTTTGAACACTCCTGGCAAAGTATAAATTGCATCGGAGGCTGCCATAATGCGCTCTTCGTCAGTCTCAATGGGTGTTTCATAGACAACGTATTTCAGGTGGCCCCAGAAGAAAAATTCAGCGGGCATCCAATTCGGGAACGTGCAGGCCGTGCCAACGGCCCACCTCGCCCTATCCAGTTCTCACCAAAGGTTTAATCCAGATGCATTCACACTGCATTTGCGAAGTGCGCATGTGCAGCATCGTGTCGGTACCTCATTTTCTGTCGCACGTTGAATGGGACAAGTTCCAGCAACTCGTAAAAAGATTAAGGATCTGTTTGCGTTCAGTCGCCGGAAGGAACATGTGTGGATCGACCAGATTATCGCCTACCAAGCCGGCCCAAATGTTGACAGGGAAGCGATCTTAATGACGACGAACGAAGGCAGTTTGCGGACCTCCCACAGATGTGGCCGTTGAACATACCCTCTAGTGTAAGTGATGCCTCATCCGTAAAAAAGTACACGGTTCGGAAAGTCCGATTGAGTGGCACACCTTTGCAAAAACCATGGCAGAATTCAGTTCGACGTGGAAAATCGTCAGCAGGGTTAAGGGCATAAACCTTCTGTAGATGATAGGATTGCAAATTATCTTCATGCACACACGCCCAATTGTGGACTGGCTTACAACCATTTCCCGTGCAACACGCCACGAGCTTGTTGCGGGTGTGTTTCCCAGCAGTGCTAACGCTTCCTCTTCAAGCACTGGTGTACGCACTGTGCGTTGACAACCGCGTCCATCAGGCCTTCGCACCTGTACGACAAAATAAATAAACCTGGTTTCGAAATACGCCTTAAATACACGTGTGCCATTACGAGAACGTGCCAGTGGAAAACGTACCTCAAGTGAACCTTTCCGTCGTAGGGACCTGTGGATGGCAGTAAATGTGTGTGGATCTGTCACTCGACGATTCGGAAATCGCCGAACGTACAAACGTTGGCTTCGCCACCCCGGAAGCACAGTGCATTGGTGCCCTTTCCTCTCAAGAATAGCGCTCCATTTCCTGTCCGCTTCACTCAGAAACACACAGAAGACTGTCTCTGATGACAAACGGACGCAGGGCGAACCAGACTCCGCAGTGTGCTCAAGTGCTGCCTTCTATGCAACACCTATCAGACAGGCGTTTGCACAGCCAAAAGCAACACGTTCACGTCCCACTGAGAGGCGGAAAACCCGTAGTGTTGTCCCGCATGGAATATCCACAATTATGTCGACTACAATGTTTGCAAATAAAGGTCATAAAACTTCAACCCGACGTGTCTTTGACCTTGATGTATCACCAATACATTCAGATCGTTACCCTGCAGAACTGCTGCCAAGTCGGCTTGGTTGGTATGTTGTGTGCCTACTCTCTTGGCGGCTCGCGACGCTGTTCAAGGACGCCTAGCGCCGTACGCCAAGGGATAGGGACATGGGTTGCTGTGTGAAATATGCTTGTTGTGACCCACTCTAGCAGCCCCCTCAGTTCTTACATTCATTTCATATACATCCTGTGGAACAAATACACATTGAAAAAATTTACATTCGTTAAAGGAAAGAGACTTTAACAATTCAAACGTAATTCTGTATCATAGTGTAACATAGCGTGTTGTTGAGTTGTAATTTAAATTACTTTCGTTCCGCTGATGACACTGTCCCGTTTGTCCGCACTGCAGATGCATCTTCATAACTAATAGGAGAGCTTAACACTCTAAAATCAACTCAGCGAAAAGCAAAGAGTATAAATTAACAGTAAAGCTACAGAGCGCGTTATGGATTTTTTTGTACTTAATGCAGTTGAATATGATGATTGGATGAGTAGCAGAAGACTAAGAGTGAAAATATCGTGTAGTGCCTATGGTGCACTAAATAATTTTTTTCTAAAATAAGACATCAGTGTGTCCGAAACAAAAAGCTTACAGTCCATATGTATTACCAATTGCGGCTTTTGCCAGTTTAAGATTGAAATTTAATACTTTTTTTTAACTGAGCACTAAATAGTGAGAGCGCCTGCTTGCTTGGAAATGCCAGAAGAAACAAAAACAGTAAAAGGAATAAGACAAGGAACCCGAATGGAAAGTGTCAGTATGATTATAACTATAAGGGGCGTTCAAAAAGAAACGAGCTGGAGTCTGGAATGCGCAGACCGGTGACAGTAGGGTAATATCGTGGCGTGTGTAACGAGGCGTGGTTCCGACCAGAGCGTGCACGCCACATAACTATACAGGTAGCAGCAGCATGCGTCAATCGTCCAACGCTGCCAGTCGCATTGCAAACAATGATATGGAAGCGTCAAATGAAGAGCAGAGAGGTGTTGCGTTTTATGACAGCGGAAGGAAAAGGAAGAATGGTCATTCATCGACAAATGTCACAAGTGTACGGTGAACACTGCATGCCCCTTGTAAGGGTCAAGGCGTGGCACAAGCGCTTCAGGGAGGGACGGGTGTCGTTAGCCGGTCTGGAGCACCACACTGCATTACCGATGACATCGTCCAGTTGGTGGATGCACTCATTAAACAGAACCGCCGAGTGACAGTGAAAGCCATGGCCGCCATGGTCGGATTGAGCGACGGAAGTGTTCGCATCATCATGGAGGAACGACTGCACATGCGCAAAGTGTGTGCCCAATGGGTGCCCCACAATCTTCAACTACACCAGGAAGCATGTCGAATGGCCCACTGTCTTGCTCATCTACAGCGCTATGCTCGGGAAGGGAATGCTTTCCTGGCACGAGTGGTGGCTGCAGATGAGTCTTCGTGTCATCGCATCGAACCAGAAGCAAAACGACAAAGTCTCCAGTGAAAGCATCCAGGGTCAGCACCACCAAAAAAAAAAGACAAGGCCATCCACACGAGTGCAGGAAAGGTTATGCTGACGTTCGTCTTTGACCAAGATGGCCTCCTTCTGATTCACTTCCTGCAGCACGGCACAACAGCGAATGCCCAGCGTTACTCCAAAACCTTGACCACTCTTCGCCAAGCGTCAAATCAAAACGACCAGGCGATCTCACCCGTAACTCTGCTCCACGAAAATGCAAAGCCTCATACGACCAACACAGTCGCGGCACTCCTGCAGAAATTCAAATGGGAGGTTCTCGGCCACCTTACATACAGTCCGCACCTCTCTCTCTGTCGGTATGCCATTTTTGATCCCCCTAAAAAGGCTCTGGGGGACAAAAGAGTCACCTTGGACGACGATGTCCAACTGTACGTGCGAAACTGGTTAACATCGCAGCCCCGGGAATTTTATGAGACAGCCATTCACCGCCTTGCGTCACAGTGAGACAAGTGTCTCAACAGCCAGGGTCAATACTTCTAACTTACAGATATTGGTTTTTGTAATTATGCGCCCGACTCGTTTCTTTTTGAACGCCCCTTATAAAATGAAATGAAGGCAGAAGCGACGTATTGCCAGAACAGTGGATGGTGGTAAAATCTGCAGGAACAACTTGGATGCACGTAGCTGAAGGTCGTTACGCATGGAGGAGGCGTTTATCCAGCAAAGTATGTCAGAGTGATTATTATTACTACTATTATTACGTGGATGATGGTGACAGACACTATATATTTTTTCCATCTTCAGTTAAAATTAAATGCTGCAATCAAATAAAACATAATGCATAAAATTTTATAATATGTCTAGATCGCTAAGATTATTAGAAGACGACTGGTTGGAACCATTATATATAGACATCTTCAAGACATACAGTAGTTACACCAGCAGCTCGTCACAGTTGTATACTCAGAGCTACGATGGCTTGAAACCAGTCGCCCTAAATAACTGTTGCGATCTAGATAAATAAAGAAGTTATGCATTACACTGAGATCGCTTGCTTCTCAAACCAGCTGTCTTAGATTTTATTAAACAAAATTAAGTTTCTCACGGTACTGTGTCACTAACGTACAGCTCAGTACAAATTCAAGAGTAAGGATACTAAGTTAACTTTCTCTATAGATATTTACGTTTCAGCTGATAACGAAGTCATTACAGACGAATTAGCTTAGTTGCTAAAGTATCTGAGGATAAATTGATAAATAAGCCATCCCAGCATTCTCATGAAGTTAGTGAAGAAAACTACCGTATACATAGATCAGAACGTCGACTTTACGTATTGCGCCGAATCCGTCTTAGTATAAGCACACCGATTTAAGGCATACCCTACTTGGAGTGTAAATTAAGCAGCACCAGATGTCGTTAGTATATGAGGGAATTTCGGCTGCACGAAACCAGTTCGTTTGAAATAATGAATGTACTGTCTACCGTTATCAACACGAGTGAACGAATTTCACTTACAGTAGCTCGTTATTTTGACATTAATGATTGACAGTTTTTTTTGGTCCCGTCTGCGTTTTCGTAGCCAAAGTCACTAACACACGTTACAGCTAGAGACATTTGGTCCTCAGTTCCTCGTCAAAAACTGTATGTCAAAGTAGTGATTCACATCCCAAATCTCTCCACAAGATCTCAGACATTGTCACATTGTTAGAAGTTATTCATACATCCAGCGGGAACACTAAGTTCCCCTCTGGTACTTTTGGAGAGAACCAGGATGCGCCCTGCCGCTTCCTTTCACTTCATTTCCGCAATAGCTCATGCGACGTTGCCAACAGTGGTTTATCGTAGTCAAAACCCCACGACGAAAACTCAAAATATTGTCAAATAGAACAAGCGCTGCTTTTGACATTGTGGTGGAGTAAAATCGGTACGTTTTTCAGAACCCTCTTCATAGACTCGACTAGCATCTGAAGTGGATCCCGCAACACGCACAACCAGTAAACAGGTACGTCATCATTTAGCGATCTGTGCAGCACATATCAGTAATAGCCAAACTGTATACTAGGTACGATTGCGATGGTCAAAAAAGTGTTAGTCAATTCCAGGCCTATGGAGAGCATCCTATGGCACGAATGGAGAGGCACGTTAATGGGATTCGATGGAAATCCATGTAGATGGCTAGTGACAGCACTGTTTAATGGAGTAAGTTATCAGAACAAACTGGGGAGTACGAAAGCTGCTCACGTAAACACGGTACAGACTTGTTTACCTGAAACAACCATACCGAGGTTTCCCTGTGTGAGCCTCGCTCCCCCCCCCCCCTCTCTCTCTCTCTCTCTCTCTCTCTCTCTCTCTCTCTCTCTCTCTCTCTCTCTCTCGTGTGTGTGTGTGTGTGTGTGTGTGTGTGTGTGTGTGTGTGTGTGTTTTGGAGCTTACGGGAGCTCAACGCCGAGGTTATCAGTGCCGTTACAGATATTAAGCGAATGTGGACAAAATGACTGCCGGCAAATCTTCCGCTGGCCTCTGGTCCGAAAATAAAACACAGTCTAATAAAATGTAGCGCACAGTTATCTTCACTCCACAAGCACTACACTTCGGAGGGTCGCGCCGGAGCAAGAAGCCATGCGTCATAGGGCTGTGGTTATGCGAAGACGAGTAAGGAGGAACTCGTCCTGTCGACGTGGATGAAAGGAGGTACGCCTCTGCCGCGTCGTGGGCTTACCTAGAAGCAGCTTATTGTGTGTCTCTTCCAACCACTCATCCTCCCATCGATACAAGACTCTGTACTTCAACAGCATGCAGTGGGATGGCGCACTGAAATGACAGGATCACAACACGCCTCCTTGGCTGTTAGATTCGATCTTTCGCTCCCCGCAATACCCTTGTACCCTTGTACCCTGGTACCCTAGTACGCAGCAGAAAGACACCTCCTTCCCCAGTTCACCTAGTATCCTCAGAATTTACAATACGTACACCATACTCACTTCGCAAAAGCCATTACTAGCCATTACTAATGACCGATTTAAATAAATTTTATATTACTATTACAGACAACGAATATTGTAAAATCACTAAGATATCAAACTGGTGACGGGCGTGCCGAGACTGTACTGACTTCATAATATACGTTACCGTGTAGAATGGCGCATTCCGGCTTAATTTAATTGAAAAATTGTTTGTTGCTTGTAATGTTAAAACTATTTAATGTATTAAAGCATGGCACTCACAGGTTATAGTATAGTTAACTGTAGTACATTTGCTACCTCGTTTGCATTCGTAGCGCGGCCGGAGTGGCCGAGCGGTTAAAGGCGCTACAGTCTGGAACCGCACGACCGCTACGGTCACAGGTTCGAATCCTGCCTCGGGCATGGATGTGTGTGATGTCCTTACGTTAGTTAGGTTTAAGTAGTTCTAAGTTCTAGGGGACTTATGACCACAGCAGTTGAGTCCCATAGTGCTCAGAGCCATTTGAACCATTTTTGCATTCGTAGCACCTCATGTTCTCGTCCAATTAACTTATTAAGGAAATTAGTTTAATATTGCTGTAACTTCCGTAGGTTTCGTTCTAAGGATAATGGACTCTTCTCATTGGCGTGCTCGGTTTGGTAGCTTTGTAGTTAATTTAGCATTACTGGATCGTGTGACACTAAATGTCCAAGGTTTCTACGTAAGCATGTTTGTTTCAGTGATCATTCTCAACATGACAGCCCTTCCTTTCTATGTGTACGGATGTGACGTATCTTGACGGCAGGGCAATCTACAGCGTGTTCAGTGTCTCCTGCGCCTTGCCTTTTACGTGGTAGCACAGGCAGTAGCCAGCAGTCGAGCTCAAGCTCCGCCCTTCGGGCTGGACTGTCACCTCTCCTTCTGTGACAGGCGCGCGCGTTTCAGATGAGTCGTCATGTGTGCGTCCTCCGCATCCGTTCTGTTACACCATGTTTTCCCAGCGCTTCTATTTTGTAGCCCATTACTAAAGTTTGTGAGCCGACTTACTTAATACAGTCCTTATCCGCTGCAGAGTATAGAGAGTAAAATTTGCAAAGTGAAGTTAATTATTATGCTTTTTATTATTTTATTGAGGTTATTCCCATTATTTATATTCCCGAGTTGTTATAGTTCGATGTTTCTTTATACTCCGTTTCATTTCCTTTGAAGAAGTGCTGTAATTGTTACAACGTTTTGTATGAAATTTGTTAATTGACACAGAGGTCGAACTCAATAAAAATCAATCGAATAAATAAATTGTTCTTCTCATTTAGGATGAGTAAAGAATCTATATGAAGACGCAAAGTTATATAGCGCAATATCCCATCCACGTAAAAAAGAATTTTATAGACAAAGAACACTCAGATGGACAAAGAACTGGAAGGAAAGCATCCTCGGCCTTGTTGAGAGAACTATCAAAGGACCTGGCCCGCTGAAGGACCTATCATGGCATTTGTCTGAAACGATCGTGGAATACCCGGCATGGCCGCTCGGGGATGTGAACCGTGGTCTTCTCTTATACAAGGTCAATGCCTTAGCGGAGCTACCTCTATCTAGTCTGCGGGCGAAACCACGGATATCAAGATAGCTGTATAGGAATTTGAATTTCGCCGCTTACGTAAATGCATTCGGTGTTGCCACATTGCTGGTAGGCAACATGGTACATGCCTGTTTCTCGTGGTGTTTTGCTCCTGAGTGCTATTCAGCAGTAGTATAGGCAATTCTCTGCTACCCCACGTGAAGGATATTGATTTTCATTTTACAATGTTTTTAAGTACGGAATAGTAAACCCCAATGCAAAATGTATGGTTTGGCTACATTTAGATGGCGTGTATCATAGTGGAACTGCGACATTAGCCCATTGGAAATTTGTGGTAAGGAATATGGGACCAAACTGCTGAGGTCATCGGTCCCTAGGCTTACGCTCCACTTAATCTAACTTAAACTAACTTACGCTAAGGACAACACACACACCCAAGCCCGAGGGAGGACTCGAACCTCCGACGGGGGGAGCCGCGCGAACCGTGACAAGACGCCCTAGGCGGCACGGCTACCCCGCGTGGCCCATTAGCCCATTACAGACGCCTCTTTCTTAATAGGAGTATAGAATGTCTCGTTAGACTCTGTAGGCTATACGTTAGCGTGTCTGATACGGAAGACACGAGTTCGAATTCCTGTTCAAAATGGTTCAAATGGCTCTGAGCACTATGGGATTTAACATCGTAGGTCATCAGTCCCCTAGAACTTAGAACTACTTAAACCTAACTAACCTAAGGACATCACACACTTCCATGACCGAGGCAGGATTCGAACCTGCGACCGTAGCAGTCGTGCGGTTCCGGGCTGAAGCACCCAGAACCGCTCGGTCACAGCGGCCGGCTCGAAGTCCTGTACTGCCTTGAATTTCTCCTTGGGGAGTGGAAAGGAACGACGTCTACTATTCGCCACAGTGACAGTGGAGGAGCTACTTAATAGACAAGTAGCGTCTCCGACTCCGAAACTCGACGTTGACGGTCGGAAGAGCGGTTTGCTAAAAACTAACTAGCCTCTCCAATACTGTAACAGCTCACATTGTCGCGTAAGGCAGAGAATGACGCAGTCGTTATCCGGCTACAGCAATTGGCCCGTGCGCTCGGTCGCTAATCAGTTACATGCTGAACTTACCAGGTGTAGTAATCACTTTCAGAAGGAACAGGAAAGTGCAGACGGAGAAGAAGGAAATGAAAAATGTTTGAACACATTAAATTACAGTTGGCTCAGTGTAAACACAAGTTCTGCATTTTATTTGTAATCCATTCTGTATACACGTGTCGGCTGTTTGTGCACATTCCTGAAATTCACATGCGGATAAATCTCGTTACAAAATGAAGCGTAGCGGATTCTTTCCGCCTATCAAAACGCTGGCAGGAATTTCTATAATTAGGATCTAAAGTTTTGGCGCGAGATACGTGCGGATACTAGCACAGGCATTTTTCATACCAACTGGTGCGTGGATTTTGTGAAGAGGAAGTTATTTATTTACTTTATAAAATTAATTGAACTTGAGTTGTACTGAAACCGCTGAAGAATGATATTAAAGTGAAATTACGGTACGCGCACTGGCGCGTTAAACGCGATAAACGCTAATGCGTTTGATGCAAGTCTGCAGTAGCGGTGAACAAAGTACCGCGAAGTAATTATAAATTTGGCAGTTTTGTTTCTTGCGATGAACTCTACTAGTTGTATTCAGACTTCTTTCGCGATTCCCATCACCTCACATTGAAAACCTGCTTAAAGCAGTCATTTCTCCTGTGTGGGTGACACGCATAGTGCTGCCATTTCCGCCATTTTGATGGTAACAGAAAGATGCTAGGGGACGTTGTGAAGGACTCGCTAGCTAGGTACGTGGCTTCGAGCCTCAATCTCCCACAGTTTCAATCCTCTCTGATAACGCGACACTAAGAGACAGAATGTTGCACCGGATTTACTCATTTGAACAAACACACACACACACACACACACACACACACACACACACACACACACAGTGGGTATCGAATTCAGTCTCTTCGCTTCCTGCCAAATCATCTAGACGAGAACAACTGACGGAGTAATGTAATAGTGCCGAAATTATTGTCACATAGAAACTATATGGAATTGCGAGGCAGTTTCTGTTTTTGACGCACGTTGAAGATTTATGTGTCACTGAAGGAAGGAAATTGTTGATGACAAAAGGAAATAAAGCAAACGACATTTGCACTTGTGATACTCGCATAAACTAAAACCCACAAACAGTGCCAAACAGGCAAAAGAATTAAGAGATTTACGGTGTACATAACACTAATAATATTTTAGATGAAGCGTTCTAGTACCGGCTTGGCATGAGTTCACTATATGAGATAAAATCGTCGTAACTTCTAAACGGTTTGCGTTAGGACGTTCAAACTGCATGGTAGGCCGCGGATCATGATGTGAATTAGTATGTGAATGTGGTTGCGTTTAGCGACGAAACCCATTTTCACTTGGATGGGTTGGTCAATAAGCAAGACTGGCGCATTTGGGGGACTGAGAACGCGCATTTCGCGATCGAGAAGTCTCTTCACCCTCAACGGGTAACTGTGTGGTGTGCAAATGTCCAGTCACAGAATAATCGGTGAAATATTCCTTGATGGCACGGTGACTACTGAACGGTACGTGAAGGTTTTGGAAGATTATTTCATCCCCATTATCCAAAGTGAGCCTGATTTCGACAAGATGTGTTCAAACAAGACGGAGCTCGACCCCATCGAAGCAGGAGAGTGTTCGATGTACTGCAGGAGCACTTTTGAGGTCGCATTCTGGCTCTGAAGTACGAAGAGGACATTGGCATGGGCCTCGGTTGGCCGCCATATTCTCCGGAATTGAACACACGTGACTCCTTTTTGTAGGGCTATATTAAAGACAAGGTGTACACCAATAACCCCAACGCCGTTGCTGAGTTGAAAACAGCCATTCAGGATGTCATCGATAGCATCAGTATTCCCGCACTTCAGCGGGTCATGCGGAATTTCGCTATTCGTTTGCGCTACATCATCGCCAATGGTCGCAGCAAAATCGAACATGTCGTTACCTAAATCAGAATATCTGTAGTGAGGTTTACATGTTGAATAAAGTGTGTGCACGCCGTGGCTTACGTTTTTTTTTTTCATCTTGTTCAATAATTGTCACCCTGCAATTTTCTGGCAGCGTTAGATGAACATTTTTCGGACCTCTGATTTTCACACTGCTGTAATAGCATAAGAAGACGGGCTTCTTTATATATAATGTGCATTTTTTGCCTAATTAACAAATCTTTTGATAATTGCTGTCCTCTTAAAACAGCGTGCGGGACAAGAACTCGAGTCCGGGACACTGCCCTTGGAGGGCAACACTTTCAACAGCTGTGCTATCCAGATACGTCAAACAATTCCTTCTTTCATCATCATATCTACGAGTGCCTGTCTCCTGCCTTCCAGACTTCGCAGCAGCTATCCTGAATACTTTGCTAGATTGGCACTCATGAAAGAAAGGATACTGCGGAATAACAGCCTAATCACAGGCTGGAAAACTGTTTCCAGAATAAACTTTGCATTGTGCAGCGAAGCGTATGGTGTTTCGAAACGTCTTATCAGATTAAAACAATATGCCAGACTGGGTCTCGGACCTGAACCTTGCCTTTCGTGCCCAATGCTGCTTCTGGCTGACCTATGGAGGTACGACTCTCGATTCGCCCTTATAGCATCACTTTTGAAAGCGTTATCCGAGAGAGGTACTTTAAGAATTAAAGCAATGAGCGCGGGTCCTGTGTCGTGTGTGGATAGGTCAGCAGAGTAGAGTCTTGCCACCGGAAGACAAGGTTCGAGTTTCGAGTGCCAATTTAGATACAGCTTTGGTCTGCTAGGAAGTTTCAAAATACCTTACACTCCGCTTCCGAGTGCAAATTTATTCTGGAAACAAATTCTGTGCTGCAGTATTGAAAACTTTTGACTTCCCCCTCTAGTTTGCAACGGGTACTGGTCGCGTGTTCTTCTGCCATTCGGGACTACTAGTACTGTTCAACGAAACGATCAAATAGATTTATCAATTCAGTCCAAAAAAAAAAAACCATGACAAAACCATGTGAAACTTCCTGGCAGTTTAATACTGTATGCCGGACGGAGACTCGAACTTGGGAAGTGAGGACGGGTCGTGAGCCGTACTTGGGTAGCTTAGTCGGTAGAGTACTTTCTCGCGAAAGGCAAAGGTCTCGAGTTCGAGTCTCGGCCTGGCACACAGTTTTTATCTGCCAGGAAGTTTCACATCAGCGTACACTCCTCTGTAGAGTGAAAATTTCATTCTGGAAACATAAGATCACCTTTTCCGTCCATACTGTCTGCACCTTTGATTCTGTCACGTCCGGTTTTCGTAAACAGGATTCGTAAACTGCTCGCCAGAGCTTGTGGCCAGTCTCTCACTGCTCCCTTCCAGGGGTGACGCTTTTGCGATGAATCTTGTGGATAGTGTTACGGACTACAAAAACAGTAACGCGTTAGATGGTTCTTACTACTCGACCACGATATTATTGCACTTAGTCTCGCGTGGCCGTATTGGAAACACACGGTGAATCACAGTAAACAAGTACAGTGGTGACTAAGAAAAATGCATTGCATTGTGAAAGATTTCAAGAGAGTTGGGCATATGCTATCAAATGCTTCAGCATGTACTCGTGAAATATCGCAGTAAAAACTCGCGATAAGCCGACCGAAGCGCCCTCACGCCCAGGTTCACTAATATTGTGATTGGCTAATACCTTCCTTAACACTCGACAAACACTGGGTAAACACTGGGTATCGACACCCTGCGCCCTTTACTGGAAGTACGTATAAAGGCCGCTATCCCCATCAACAGACAGGGCCCGCTCCAACATGGCGCGCCATTTAGCGGAGCGGCCGCCCCTGCGTGACGGTCCTGGGTTCGGCGCCGCGCTGACTGCTGACACAGGCGGCTAATTGGCTAGAGGCAGCGGCAGAGGCGCCATTACGCCGTGTTGACGCACTGCACCCCCGTACGTCCTGGTGCGCACCGCTGGCGGCTCAGCCGGTGCAGTATTTGCGGAAGGCGGTTACAGTTGTTTGCTCCCTCCTGCCGGGGCTTTACGTTACTTTGTGCCCGCCCCCATCCTGCGTTTCATGACGTAGCAGTTCCATCCTCTGTCCAAGATGTATCATTAATACACGCTGTGAACAGCTTCTGTGGAACTAATAAATCGGATACTTACACAAAAAAATAAGATCTAAATAGGTTTTTGAGTGTGCTGCGAGGTGCAAGAGAATTTCTGGCCAACAGAAGTCTGTTAGTATCAAGCATAGCCCTTAATTTCAGAAAGAACATTCTGAGAATCTACGTTTGGGGCATAACACTGTACTGTAGTGAAACGTGGACTGTTGGAAAACCGGAACAGAAGGGAATCGAAACATTCGAGATGTGGTGCTACAGAAGATTGTTGAAAATTAGGTGGACTGATACGGTACGGAGTGCAGAATTGTCGAGGAATGTGATTGATGGAAAACACTGATAAGAAGAAGGGACAGGTTGGTAGGGCATGATTTTAGACATCAGGGAATAACTTCTGTGGTACTCGAGGAAGCGGTAGAGGGTAAAATCTGTAGAGGAAAACAGAGATCGGAATACATCCAGCAAATAATTAAGAACGTAGGTCGCAAGTGCTACTCTGAAATGAAAAAGCTGCCCAGTTGGTAATTTCAGATTTGTTTATCAACGTTGTATTGGAAACGGTTTGCGATAAAGCTACAAAAATTTAGATTCACTCAGGCATTGGTAAATAATACTGTCTTGTAGAGACCAAGCTGTTTACATCATGTTCTATATGACATCTGAAATCAGACCAAAATATCGTGCTGTATGAATATACATTTACATCTACATAGATACTCTGCGAGCCACCGTACGGTGCGTGACCGAGAGTCCCTGTATCACTACTTACCATTTCCTTTCCTGTTCCACTCGCAAATAAAAGCGAGGGAAAAACGACTATGGCTGGGTGTTGTGTGCTGTCCTTAGGTTAGTTAGGTTTAAGTAGTTCTAAGTTCTAGGGGACTGATGACCATAGATGTTAAGTCCCATAGTGCTCAGAGCCATTTTTGAAAAACGACTACGTGCAAGCATAATTTCTCGTATCTCATCTTAGTGGTCACCACTCATAATGTATATTGACGGTAATAGAATCGTTCGGCAGTCAGCATCAAATGCCGGTTCTCTAAAGAACGTTGCCTTTCTTCCAGGGAATATGAGTTTCCGAAGATTCTCCGTAACACTTACGTGTTGTTCGAAGCTACCGGCAACAAGTCTGGCAGCCCGACTCTGAATTGCATTCATGTCTTCCTTCAGTCAGACCTGGTACGGATCCCAAACGCTCGAGCAGTGCTCAAGAATTGGTCGTGGCAGTGTCCTATACGCTGTGTCCTTTACAGGTGAACCACTCTTTCCTAAAATTCTCCCAATAAACAGAAGTCGGTCATTCGTCTGTCCTACCACAGTTCTCACATTCTCGTTCCACCTCATATCGCTTTGCAACGTTGTGACCCGATATTTAAACGACTAGACTTAAGCACGACACTAGTAATACTGTATCCGAACATTACAGGTTCGGTCTTCCTACGCATCCGCATTAACACACATTTTTCCACATTTAGGGCTAGCTGCCATTCATCACACCAACTGGAAATTTTGTCTAAGTCGTCTTGTATCTTCTTACAGTCACTCAACTTCGACACCTTATTGTACACCACGGCACCATCAGCAAACAACCGCAGATTGCTGCCCAGCCTGTCCGCCAAATCATTTCTGTATATATGAGCAACAGCGGGGCACTCCTGACGATACCCTTGCCCCTGATGTACACTCGCCGTCGAGGACAACATATTGGGTTCTGTTATTTAAGAAGTCTTCGAGCCACTCACATATCAGTGAACTTATTCCGTATGGTCGTACATTCGTTAACAGCCTGCGATGGGGCACCGTGTCAAATACTTTCCGAAAATTTAGAAATACGGAATCTGCCTTTGTCCTCAATCCACAGTATATCATGTGAGAAAACGGCAAGCTGAGTTTCGCACTAGCAATGCTTTCTAAAATCATGCTGATTCGTGCACATAAGCTTCTTAGTCTCAAGGATTCTGCACAGACAGAAGTTACGGATATTGGGCTGTAATTTTGCGGGCCCGTTCTTTTACCCTTCTTATGTACTGGAGTCACCTGCGCTTGTTTCCAGTCGCTTGGGACCTTGCTCTGGGCGAGAGGTTCACGCTAAATGGAAGCTAGGTAAGGGACCAATGTCGTCGAGTACTGTTCGTAAAATCGGACTGGGATGCCATCCGGACCTGGTGATTTACTTGTTTTCAAATCCTTCGGTTCTTTCTCTCCCCCGTTAAGACTAAACGGAGATATCGAAAAAAAATTCCATTTCACCCATACTTTACCTTCAAGGATCCTATCACATTTGTATTAATAACATCATTATTAATTATATTATGTTTAATTAACCCTTACCTTCACGCCAGGTACGCTTATTACTACGTCGTCCATACGGGAGTCTGTCCGATGGTCAAATGATGGTAATTTGTGCAATTATCCTGTGTAGACGATTTCTTGAACGTGAATATTGGTTTAAATAACTGTTCTCGCATTCGTGTTAACTGGATCTTTTGCTAAAATAATTGACGTCATTTAACTTAATAAATAAAAAATAAATAAATGAAATGCCACAGATTTCTAAATAAATGCACTAAAAACTTCAGTTCTGAAAACTGGAGAACGAGCCGCCCCACAGCTTGTCTCCGTCCAGCCATACAGGTGTCAAGGAGCTGTTCCCCTTGAAGACGACGGATTCGCGCCCTCCCATCTGCACAGTGGAGAAGGTATCCTGAATTTATCAGACCATGCAACACTCTGCCATTGCGGTAACGTCAAGTGCCGGTGGTCACATGCCCATTGCAGTTGTATTTACCGATGACTTGGTGTAACTTATTGAAGATACCCACCATAGCTCTCGTCAAACACCCAACTAGCCGTACAGTTTACGAAATGCTCGTGCCGAGCCTCTGGGCGATTATAATCTGCCCTCGGTCGAACTCAGATAGCACGCACGCCTTCCGCGTTCTACACACGGACAGCATGCTTACTGATACTACATGCACCGTGCGTGTGTCTGACTAGCAGTCATACTTCGGCAGGTGACGCTGCTATCGCCTGGCAGGTTTATATCGATAGTACGTCGGTGGTCATAATATTTTGACTGATTAGTGTGTGTATAAGTATTAATAGCTCAGGTTTCCCATTATGGCTGCAGCCATATGTTATGCTGACAATTAACAGTGCTAAGATCTGGTCGAAAGTGAGATAAGCACCTTTTCAGTAGGTCAGATCTGCTGCCCGAAGCGAGTAGTATCCTCAAGTCAGCTTGACGTCCATTAGTCGCAGTGCGGCGCTGCGCGCCGTGTGCTGCCCGCCCCACGTCGAGCTGCCGCGCTGCGGGGCAAATTGAGACGCCGGCTAACACGAGAGGTTTATTTGGGAGGGCGGCGACAAGAGTCGGCAGGCGACGTGATTTGTGGCGCTCGGTGGGGGGCGGTCGCGGGAACATATCAGCAGGGCAGCGCAGGGCACAGCAGAGCAGGGCAGTTAGCCGGCGCCGCGGTTATTTTTCTTGCAACGCGGTCGCCGGCCGTTACTCTGATATATGGCGGTATATCTGGCGCAGGTTCCTCTCCATTGCTGAAATACGGCCACTAAATTCCGGCTTTTCCGCGGCGGCTCGCGCGATCGCATACAGTCAAATTTGACTGTCCGCCCACCAGTTTCCCGCCAGCTGCGGTATCCTCAGATCCTCACGGTCTTCTTCTTTCAACCTGATATACACTCGTATGCTGTGTCAATTTTCTCGTGACAAGTTTCCTACGTTCCAGCGTGGGTTAATGCTGCCGTTTGGTACTTTGGTATCCCTCTGTCAAGCTTCCCTGAATTTCTTAACGATTCTCTGTTTTACGTTCTTCTGTGGTGATAAAGAAGACTGATCGTCAGGTCTGTGTATGTCCATCTTTATACACATAATTGCGGAACCTCGACTGGCCAGTGTAGAATGTCGAATCAAAATACCTTTCAGCTGCCTAAATTTACAATTATCTGTTTGAGCCATCAGTTTTGGCAAAATTTTACGCCATCAAAAAATGGCTCTGAGCACTAAGGGACTTAACATCTATGGTCATCAGTCCCCTAGAACTTAGAATTACTTAAACCTAACTAACCTAAGGACATCACACAACACCCAGTCATCACGAGGCAGAGAAAATCCCTGACCCCGCCGGGAATCAAACCCGGGAACCCGGGCGCGGGAAACGAGAACGCTACCGCACGACCACGAGCTGCGGACTTTACGCCATCTTCGGAGCCCCTGACCGACATATAGGAAGATTCCCACCTCTGGTCAAAATAGGAGCCAGCATTCAGTGACTGGTATCTTGGATTTTTGACACAGCGATGATCGGAAGGGTCGTAGTGTCAAAAATCTACGGGTACCAGTCATTGAATGCTGGCCCCTAGTTTGACTGGACCGAAGGTGGGACTCTTCCTACACGTCGGACAGGGGACGTCAAGATGGCGTAATAATATCACCGAAACTGGTTGCTCAGTAAAATAACGATTGGAAATTTAGACGGCTGAAAGGTGTTTCGATTCGACGGTCTGATCCTCAGGCGTTCATGCCACAGTTTTCGTGATTCTTTTCAGCTGTGGCGAGTAACCTAGTATCGTTTGACGAGATATGATCACTTGTATAATAAGAGCTTCAGTGAGGACTGGAAAGCATATACAGGATGGAACCTCCCGACAGATTAAAACTATGCGTCGGACAGGGGTTCGAAACTCCTTCACGCTGCGGCTAACCCACGTCTCCGCATTAGTGTTAGCCTCTGCATAGTAAGCACTTTTGTGAAGTCTAGAAGGTAGGAAATGAGGTACTGGCAGAAGTAAAGCTGTGAGGGCGCATCGTGAGTCGTGCTTGGGTAGCATAGTCGGTAGAGCGCTTGCCCTCAAAGACTGTAGCTTGTCTTACGTCATTTGCTCGTGGTGATATTTTTCAAACTGTTACTGCAACAAACCATCGGACATAGGTAGCAACATATGTATTTATTTACTTTGTTCGGGATTATACCCTTTTGCGTAGCGTTCTAATGGAGGAAGCTTTTCCTTACTACCATTCTATCTCTACATTTACAATGGATTAAATAAATAGCCACAATCACAGTAAAAACAAATATTCTTTTTATAAATACATCATCACTTAGGAAATGAGATGCTTAAAGTAGTAAACGAGTTTTGCTATTTGGGGAGCAAAATAACTGATGATGGTCGAAGTAGAGAGGATATAAAATGTAGACTGGCAATGGCAAGGAAAGCGCTTCCGAAGAAGAGAAATTTGTTAACATCGAGTATAGCTTTAAGTGTCAGGAAGTTGTTTCTGAAAGTATTTCTATGGAGTGTAGCCATGTATGGAAGTGAAACGTGGACGATAAATAGTTTAGACAAGAAGGGAATAGAAGCTTAAATGCGTTGCTACAGAAGAATAATGAAGATTAGATGGGTAGATCACATAACTAATGAGGAGGTACTGAATATAATTGAAGAGAAGAGAAATTTGTGGCACAAATTAGCTAGAAGAAGGGATCGGTTGGTACGACATATTCTGAGGCATCAAGGAATCACCAATTTAGTATTGGAGGGCAGCGTGGAGGGTAAAAATCGTAGAGGCAGACCAAGAGGTGAATACACTAAACAGATTCAGAAGGATGTAGGTTGCAGTAGGTACTGGGAGATGAGGAAGCTTGCACAGGATAGAGTAGCATGGAGAGCTGCATCAAAGCAGTCTCTGGACTGAAGACCACAACAACAACATCACTTCTACTATTACCCTTATCGGTATTACAGCCACTGTCTCTTATTACGTTAAAGCACCCCGTCTTCAGGCCACAAGTGGCCCATAGGGACCATCAGACCGCCGTGTCATCCTCAGCTGAGGATGGGGATAGGAGGGGCTCGTGGTCAGCACACCGCTCTCCCGGTCGTTATAATGGTTTTCTTTGACCAGAGACGCTACTATTCGGTCGAGCAGCTCCTCAATTGGCATCACGAGGCTGAGTGCACCCCGAAAAATGGCAACAGCGCATGGCGGCCCGGACGGTCACCCCTCCAAGCACGGGCCACGCCCGACAGTGCTTAACTTCGGTGATCTGACTGGAACCGGTGTATCCATTGCGGCAAGACCGTTCGTTGCGCTCTATTACGTTACCTTCGTTATTATTATTGTTACAACTATTGCTATCGCTGTTGCCGCGCTAACTAATCGTTTCTGACTCTTTAACATTGTTTTTACTCATAGATTGCTCACCTTGCTACCATAAACACAAGCTTTTGTCTACGATAACAACTGCAGCTGTTGTTTCCTGTTTTACCAAATATCGCCCCATCCTCCTTAACAGTCCCATAAACTTAATGCTAGAGTAGTGAAAAAAATCGGCAGTGGTGGTTGTAGTCGAAAAGTGAGTATTGTGATGGACGCTCTTGCATACTGGCATTGCTGGCCGCTTCTTTTATTTATTATTATTATTATTATTATTATTATTATTATTCGAAATGAGATGGACCCATATCACATACCTGGACACTCTGAAAAATTGAGTTTTGACATTTTCCGATGGGAGCCATTTTTTAACGAAGGAAACATTTCCACTAAACGATAAAATATTTCCTTAGAACATCAAACGGGAAGCGAATTTTCGTCTTGGCCCCCGTTATTCACAGTGCCTACCGCAAGTGATGCTCAGGTAGAGGTTTGTAAAAGTACTGTAGGCTATATTTGTTGTTACCGAAAAAGAATCACGTGGGGGTCACGACACTGAAATGTGAAATGACTCTTATAGTGCAATTTTTTAAGAATTTTCAATTTAGCAAACGTTTAGGGTATTTGCACTTTGCGTGGGACGTCCTGAAATTTGACAGTGGTTCTACATAGCACCTGCTCTCCATTTTCCAGCTGTGATGCCCACACTGCCGGGATATTTCACCTACAGAATCAACTCCAAGTCCGCAGCTCGTGGTCTTGCGGCAGCGTTCTCGCTTCCGGCGCACGGGGTCCCGGGTTCGATTCCCGGCGGGGTCAGGGATTTTCTCTGCCTCGTGATGACTGGGTGTTGTGTGTTCTTCATCATCATTTCATCACCATTGACTCGCAAGTCGCCGAAGTGGCGCCAGCTAAAAAGGACTTGCAGTACGGCGGCCGAACTTCCCCGCATGGGGCCTCCCTGTCAACAATGCCATACGATCGTTTCATTTCTACATCCTAAAGAGGAGGAGGATGAACGCCGTCGAAACACTATAAATTTTAGCTGCGCAATCCACGAAAGTGGTGAATACGGCAATAACTACTATAGTGGATAAATAATCAGCATCGAAAAAGAATTAGAATAGTGTCGCATAACATCCTTGCCATCAGTAGCTATCACTCGTCCTAAGCGTACATCTAAAACTACAGGAACTTGCGAAAGCTGACTGCTCCTTATCGTATACGATTTCATCTTTCGTTTCGTTTATAGTTGCAAGAAGACCTTCCCGCAGAGTAGTGAATCGTGTCGTGCCGCAGAGCCGCCCCCGCCTCGGCTGACATCAGTGAGCACTCGCCGCCGCCTGCCAGTTCCCCACGCCACACCGGAGTGACGCGGTCCGCCCTGACAGTGACGGATGAAGTCCTGCAGTCCGGGGATCTGGTGCGCGCCCAGCCTCCGTCACGTAGGTCCGCCTGTGTACGTCCTCTACAGAGTAAACCTAGTCATCCGGCAAAATTTCAGAGATTACGTGAGGGTTTTTTTCTGAATATTCCCTGTCAGGGACTCGAGATCTTCGGTGGCTCATTGCAGAGTAAGGTTGTAATTATTTTCGGTTCGCTACCTCAACTAACTTTGATTCTGCGAAAATATTCTCACAGCATTGACAAATCTAGTAAAAATCACTAAAAAGTGCAGATTACTTGTACACCACAGAGCACCGTGAGGCAGATCCGAGATGGGGCTGCCACCGCTGCACAGTCAACATAGCGTCCTTGTGCCGCTCTTACAATGCGTTCAGTGAACCCGTAGTACTTAATGCAAGCTTGAGGGCGAAGAATACATCGGGGAGATGTCAGACCTCCTTTTGCCCAGCGTAGTGCAGCAAGTCGACGTGGCGTGGACTCACCAAGTCGTTGGAATTCCCTTGCAGAAATATTGAGCAGTGCCGCCTCTTTAGCCGCCTATGATTGTGAAAGTGTTGCCGATGTAAGATTTTGTGCCGGCCGGAGTGGCCGAGCGGTTCTAGGCGCTACAGTCTGGAACCGCGGGACCGCTACGGTCGCAGGTTCGAATCCTGCCTCGGGCATGGATGTGTGTGATGTCCTTAGGTTAGTTAGGTTTAAGTAGTTCTAAGTCTTAGGGGACTGATGACCTCAGAAGTTAAGTCCCATAGTGCTCAGAGCCAGTTTTTTAAAGATTTTGTGCACGAACTACCCTCTCGGTTATGTCCCATAAATGTTCTATGGGACTGGTGTCGGGTGATCTGGATAGCCAAATCATTCGCTCAAATTGTCCAGAATGTTCCTCAAACCAATCACGAACAATTGTAGTCCGATGACGTGAAGCATCCATATAAATTCCATCGTTGTTTGGTAATATTTAGTCCATGAATTGGTGTAAATGATCTACAAGTAGCCAAACATAGTCATTCCCATTCAGTGATAGGTTCATTTCGACGATAGGATCCAGTCCATTCCATGTAAACACAACCTACACCATTACGGAGCCACCACAGCTTGCACAGTCCCTTGTTGACCATTTGGGTCCGTGGCTTCGTGGGGCCTGCGCCACACTCAAACACTACCATCAGCTCTTACCAACTGAAATCGCGACTCAGCTAACGAGGCCAAGGTTTTCCAGGCATCTGTGGTCCAACCGCTATGGTCACGAGCACATGAGCGGCACAGCAGGCGATGTCGTGCTGTTAGCGAAGGCTCTCGCGTCGGTGGTCTGCTACCATAGCCCAATAACGCCAAACTTCCCCACACTGTCCTAACAGCTACGTTCGTCGTACGTTCCACATTGTTTTCTGTGGTTATTTCACGCAGAGCTGCTTGCGTGTTAGCACTGATAACTCCATGCAAACGTCACTGCTGTCGGTCGTTAAGTGAAGGCCGTCTGCCACCACCTTGTCCGTGGTGAGAGGTATTGTCTGAAATTTCGTATTCTCAGCAAACTCTTGAGACTGTGGACCTCGAAATATTGAATTCCCTAACGATTTCCAAAATTGAATTTCCCATGTGTCTAGCTCCAACTACCAATCTGCGTTCGAAGTCTATTAATTCCCGTCGCTTGGCCATACACACGTCAGGGAACTTTTCACATGGATTACGTCAGATAAAAATGGGCAAGAAATCGGATCATATGTAGTTACTCTGTAATTATCCACTGGACACCACGAGCCCCATACACCAAAATTCTCAGGAAGTGTCTCTGACAAAAAAAAAATGGCTCTGAGCACTATGGGACTTAACTGCTCAGGTCATCAGTCCCCTAGAACTTAGAACTACTGAAACCTAACTAACCTAAGGACATTACACACAGCCATGCCCGAGGCAGGATTCGAACCTGCGACCGTAGCAGTCACGCGGCTCCAGACTGTAGCGCCTAGAACCGCTCGGCCATCACGACCAGCTGTCTCTGACACATGCTTCGATATTTAATCAGCAGAGCTGTATAACGACAGACCCCTAATTATGGAACAGGCATGCAGTGTTCCATTGTTGAATGCAGCATGGTACACAGACAGGGCATGAGTAGCCAAATAATGAGTATGTAAATTTTCTCTATACCAAAGTGTCAAAATTACAGATAAAAAAGTTCCTATCATTTAATCCCACAGCAGCACGCTTCAAGATGCTCAGATGTGCAAATAGAAGATTTTTAACGCGAAAATTCACCGATAATATTGACGTAGGAAACTGCTCTCAGCTGAGGATTATGTGATATAACAGGTCTGTATCATAAAGCAATATTTTTCGCCCGTCGCAGCTGAAATTTTTTACGTCAAGCGAGCAGTGTCGAAGTTGTATTCGCTTTTGGATCGGTGCCTAGAACTCGAAAGTCTGGTTTCAGAAGACACACGATAGCACTTAGAGATACCGGATGATGTTTTCTTAAAGAGGAGTTCCTTTGCTTAGAGTTCCTGGACATTTATGGTTTGCTTCTGTCTGTGTATTTTCCCCCCGATACGTATTCAGCGCTACTGCCGTAAACCATCGTTATGGCTGTTTGTTGTCTCCGAGGTTTCTTCGCTCGTTGCGTAAGGATGATTTTCGCTCGTGTGCGCCCGAAGCGTACTGCCCGACCGCTACGACTAACTGCCGGTGCGACGGAAGGGAGGACGATAATATAAGAAACGTAGGAAAGGAAAGTCAATATTTTCGTTGTCAGAGGCACCGTTTCACTGTTTCCACATCGGTGTCACGATGTTTTCCTTTCCTACAGAGCAGAAAATTTCACGAGCGAGCAGCTCCAAAAGCTGAAAGAAAGTGGTCTATCTTTTGTATAAGGCGGTGGCACGTCCAAGTCGGGGCAAAATATTTCTTACTGTAAGCAACTGAGCTGAGCGTCGAGAAAGCTTCTCGGAACTGAAGATACACTGTCCAGTAACGTGGATATGTTTATATAGACGGTGTACATTACAGTAATGTCATTTGATGTAGAAGTGTTTTGTAACTAATAATAAGTCAGAAAACACTAGCGAATTTAGGATACACCTGTTTGTAAGGTAGCTATCTATACCTGTTGATAAGGCTGGTAAAGCAGCTGTTTGTTAAAATCTATGTGTGTAACTATATTATTAGCTCACCACTGTCCACCACACGTTGAAAGTATTCCGTATGTTTCCCCCTTTTTTTCCAGACAGGGGATAAATTGCTCCTCGAATGTCTCCGCCCGCAACTTGATATCTTCAAACTCATCCTTTTGGGCTCGTAGATGAAAGCTAATTTCGAAGCAGTAAAGCAGTTAATTCTTGATCTTCTGGCATACCCTTAATGTTGAGATCTTTGTTTCTTGTCTCGTTCCCAACGCACCCCATGTAATAAGGACACTGAGTCTAAAGACATCGATTTCATAATGGTTAATATAGATTCAAGACAATCTTCGTAAATTTTAATCCATTCTGTCTCCTTTTTCACAATATATTCATAGTATTGCAGCGCATGGAACGACTTTTTGGCAAATGGTAAATAGTCTCGTCTGTATATTCCTTATCCCATGTCAGCATGGGTGTAGTGAATTTCTCATGCTGTTGTTTTTCCTACGTCGTTGCGCGTCTTCCACTTCATTTGAGTGTACAAAAGGGTTTGACAGAGGTATCTGGCCCCAAAGACATTTTTCTAATGTCTTAGAGCAACGGGGGCTCTTATGGTCTCAGGTTTCCTCTCATCAATTAGAAGTTTGCTGGTATCATCCTTCCCGAGAGATTAAAAGTACAGTACGCTTTTCGCGGACTGAGTTACAATGTGTTGGAGGTAAAAGGCAGAGATCTGGATTATAAGTTCATAAGAAGTACACTGTTCTGAAATAATATTTCACTCCGCAGATTAGTAGTAAATGTAGTAAAACTTCCTGATAGACTAGCAAGCTTCTCAGAGCCGCAACAATGCTGTTGCCAAATGTACGACTGACGGTCCAAAGGCATTTTTAAACTGACAGCGAGTTTCATATGTGACACTGAGAACGGTTTTCACGATTACAACCAGTCGAGATAATTGTAAAACAACAGAAGTTAATAAAAATTAAATCAAAGGTTTTCCCCTATACACGTATCTGGAAGGATGTCAGCTTGTAATCGTGTGTTCAGTATCAATCTATAGTGACTGCTTTGTCAAACGCTTTTCGGAAATCTGAAAATATGGAATTTTTCTTTGTTCATACATCTGCCACTTGCAAACTTTTAAGCATGACGCTTAAATAATGAGGAAAACAGGACGCATTTAAGGCTCTTTCTTAATTAATAGTACGTACCAAATAACTATTTTAGCTCATTGCGATAATCCGTAGGAACATCACTCGAACAACACACCATTCTCTCTCTCTCTCTCTCGCGCGCGCGTACACACACACACACACACACACACACACACACACACACACACACACGTACGCGCCCACACGCACACGAACCTTGTCACGTTTACTTTCCGTACTGCTGTTGGTACTCTTACGAACGACTCAATAAACTGTCATTGTTACTAGTGGTTTACTTTCAATTTTCGCTGCATAAATAGACCTGTTAGCATATGTTTGTTTGCGCTCTCGCTGCAGAAACCGATTGTGTAATGCCGTTTACACCACCCTGTGTGCCAGAGAGAGTAAATTGACGTGACGTGTAACTAGAGACAACAGAGGCGCGCTCTCGCGCCATGCTGTTTCTGACCTATTTGTCTACTGCGCACTTTAACGTGAACGTCGTGCTTCATAGCATGTTTGGTGGTTTGATTACCCACACTCCAAAAATCCAGTTTCTCTTATTTTCCGCTCCGCTTTGTACCGCCATCGGTCCTATTATCAACGAACATGTTTTGGCATTCAGATGATTCAGAACAAACAGTCAAACTCACGAGTGGAATCTGCGCATGTGACTGGTCCTCTTAAAATCTAAGCGCAATTCTGCTACGTTTTTGGTCAGAAGTGTATTCGTCGCTACCTGAATGCTCTGATTAGGCCGGGTCGTCGTGAGTGTCATTAGACGAAGAAACTGTGATGTGGTAAACACGTCGGCAACAGAACGCAAAGAATGTAATTTGCGATCAGATAGACTGTTCTCCGTGTCCTGCTGCTCCTGTAACACAAAAAGAACCCGCGTCCGTAGCTGAGGTCGCTGACGCAAGCTTGTGCAGTGGCGCTCGAGCCGGACGTAAGCCGGTTCGAATTCTGATGATGGAAAAAATTTTTCCCGCCTATAGTTGTCCATTAAGGGGAAAATAGACGATGGCGTTAAGTTCCTGATCACCAGTATTTGCGCAAATGTCCTGGATCAATTTCCAAACCTCTCCGCAGTGTCTCATGAACTGAGCATGTGACTCTGTTAACTGTGGTTTATACCTCGGATGGGGATGTTAAACTGTGCGGGCCTCTTCAGTGTTATTCGTGAGCAGCAGGCAGTGCGCCTGCACCGGCTTTCACCATCTGCCTTCTCGCATCATTATCATGCAGGACAAACATAACACTACACAATACTCGCATCCATTACACTCTCCTACACCCGATTAATACGCACACGACAGACCTCTCATATATCCGCAAGGAAAGAGGCTAATCTGCGCAGGGGAAGAACGCCCTTCCCGCCAGAGGGCTGGACCAACCATGAGATATCCCGACCAACATCGCCAAACGACATTTACATTTTAACGCTAAAAGTAGTGGCATATTTTCGTCTGAAAATACGTACGGCACTCCCTTCGAACTTGAGTTTACGATGCATCCGCTTTATGTTTGGTACCAAGCGTCCTCACAACAGCATCCGTACTTGAGTTACTCATATTTTGGCTCCTGATGCAGCGGATTTACTTGGAGCTTGAAGCTTGAATGGTTGGTTTACAAATGAAACAAATTTAGTACTGAGAGCGTTTAATCGATATTATAACACCACATGAACGCCTTGTAACGTGTACTCTTGCATAGCGGTCCTACAGAAACGGTCATATTTTGTGAGGAGAGACAGCGTCTGCATACTCTTTGTGCGTTTGGTCGTTTTCCGAACTCTGGCAAAAGCGTTACACACTGGCGTGAGCGTTTTAGTTCTTTCAGGGCCACACTATTCCTTTTACATAAGGGGTGATCAAAAAGTTTAGTTCGAAGGCCGTACAGTCCAGAAACGGTATGCCAATCAGGCAAAATCGCCGTAGGCATTGAGGTAGTTATCCTACCGTCGCACGAGTTTGAAGACACACGTTTGGTAAAACACTGTGTCCAGCTACATGAAGAAACCCGTAACTGTCTGCTGCACATACTCGTCCGACAGGAATCGCCGACCCTGTGAGGCCTTTATTGAAGTGACGGAAGGCTCACAATCGCATGGGGAGAGATCGGGACTATAGATCAGATGCTCTAGTGTCTCCTCCTTGAGTTGACTTCTGCAAATTCTGCGTTATTATGAAGCAGCAACTCCTCTTGTCGCAGTTTTACCGGACGTTTCGTCTCGATTGCACACCGTAATTTCTCCAGCATTGCGTAGTACCGTTCCTCAGTGATGGATACAACAGGTTCCCTGAAACTGGTAAGCAATGGGCTCCGGTAATCAAAGAACAGGGTGAGCATCGCGACCAGCAAGAAACTTGGCGTACCATTCGGTTTTCGACAGACATGCTTCTCCCTAAACTTTTTTCATTCTGTTATGGATGTCTGCCGGTGTTTGGCCTTCGGCAGCCAAGAAAAAAATAACAGTGCTTTGTTCCCGTTTGGGCGCATTTCGTAATAACGTCGTCATAGTTCACGTTTTTGCATTTACAGCGCACTCCTCTCTTGCCTACATGTCGCTGCTTCTATACCTGCATCGGAGCCGCACTACGCTGCATATGCGCTGCAGCAACGTCCTCAAACGGAAACTTTGGATCACCGCTCATATAATTCTTCTAGAATACACCTTTTTACTAGGAAAATGGCGTATAAAGTGAACGAAATATCAAATGTAGAACTTCAAAAAGTAAGGCTGTCAGCAACAGTAAGCTTTATTTGCACATACATTGTTGTTCTAGTAGTAGTAGTAGTAGTAGTAGTAGTAGTAGTAGCTTTATTCATCCGTAGATCTCTTTTTACAAGGATATAGGACATGTCAAATTTTTTACAAGTTTAGATCAATTTAAAATTAGCTAATTCGCATACACATACACTTACAGACTTCTAGTAGAGACAATCATTAGATTTACTCCTGGTGTACAATACTTTTTCTGCAAATAATTTATTGCATAATGTAATGCTACACTGTTCACTCATAACTCACTATCAGTCACTGCACACACTATGCACACGTTGTTTCATAACACTTCATTCACTACACACACACACACACACACACACACACACAAACGCGCGCGCGCACGCGCGCGGTGGTGATCTCTCTGCCATTTCTGTACCACAGATTCCCATTTGCTCTTCTGAAAAACTGAGACAGCATCCCTCTATAATGAGTGAGATGTTGAGCTCAGAAAGAGGAAGCGGTGTTAGTATTATGCTATGCATAGCTTGGGGTAAGTTTTTCTAGAAAAGGAAAAAAAAAACATACTGTGAAGGTGTTATGTGGCATGATTTATAATCATTATCATTATTTATTTCTATAACTTTTTTTAACCAGGCCCCTACTCTGTTTTGTCTAAGTAATCCTTCAGTGTATAAAATGTATTGCATAACAGGTACCTTTTAGCTGCCTTTTTAAATATGTGTATTTTTGCAATTTCTTTAATCTCTTTTCGTAGTTTATTGTACAGTTTTATACCTCGGTAGAAAACTCTGTTTTGAGTTTTATGTTTATTTTTTCTTGGTAAATGTAAGTTGAGTCTAGCTCATGTGGCATGGTCATGGACAGAGCTGTGTGTGCAGTAATTACCAGTGTTATTTTTGATGTGTACAACTGACTATTAAATGTATTCACACGATTCACACGGAGCAGTTAAAATTCCCAGTGTTTTGAACAGATCTTTACAATGAGCTCGACTACTATTTTTCGTTATTATTCTTATGGCTCTTTTCCGGAGTTTGAAAATTGTGTTCATATTTTGTGCGTTTGCTCCCAAAAAAAGAATGCCTTACCTAAGAATTGAGTGCACATATGAATATATGTAACTAAAAGACACTGCACGTTACACACTGGTGATAGGATTCGAAGGGAATAACATGCTGATGACATTCTGTTTTCAAGTACCTTTGTGTATTCACACCACTTCAACTGGGAATCAATATTCATTCCTAGAAATTTAGCGTTTGTTACACTGTCTATAGAGGTACCATCTACATTTAATTTAATATTGTCATTTTCCCTCTTCAAACTGAAATTCATGGCATTAGTTTTCTCTATGTTCAATGTCACTTTATTACTTATTGACCAATCGTAAACTCCCTGGAGAGTTTCATTTGCTTTCTCTGCAAGGAGTTTTCTTATTTTCTCAATGACTATAATATGGCTGTCATCGGCGAAGGGAATTTTTTCACCATGAGTAACACAACTGGGAAAGCCATTGATGAATAACAGAAATAGTATTGGTCCTAATATGCTACCTTGTGGATCCCATATATTAATGTATTTTGGTTCTGATAAGTGCTTTACTAAATGTTTAGATCTATTTGAAGTATGTGTTATCTCTACTCTTTGTACCCTATCTGCTAGGTATGATAGAAACCAGTCGTTAGCCACCCCTCTTATTCCTAATGCTTCTAATTTATTTAATAGACTCTTGTAGTCGACTGTATGAAAGAAAGATCCAAAAATATGCATGTGACACACTCAACTTTTTATCCAAAAGCATCAAGCACAGCTTTTGTAAATTCTACTATGGCTGATTCCGTATCTTTGCCACTTCGGAAACCAAACTGTGATACGTAATTCAATTGTCTGTCTTTCATTATTGCTTCTATTTTATTTGTGAATGGTGACAGCAGGGAAATGGGCTAGTAATTTTCTGTGTCTTCTGCATTGCCTTTCTTAAGCAAAGGTACAACTCTTGCCTGTTTTAACTGCTCTGGAAATGTCCCTGATGTGAAGGATTCATTTATTATATTTGTTAAGGGGCCTTGTATAATCTCAATGCATTATTTCAGTACACACATTGGTACTTCATCTAAGCCTAGTGAGTTTTTATTTTTTAGTTTTTGAACAGTTTTATTGACTTCATTCTCTGTGGTTGGATGTGACATTATTGTATTTAGTGCAACATTATTTACAAGTGTTATTTTTGGGGGGGGGGGGGAATTTTTGCTGTAACTTCTCTGCAATACTTGAAAAATGATCGTTTACATAGTTTGCTAAATGTTGTGGATCATTTATTACTTTATCCCCCTCCCTTAGCAGTATGTCATTCTGTGTTTGTTTGCCTCTCTCCGTTTCCTTTCTTATAACATCCCAGACTGCTTTGCTTTTATTCTGTGCATTGTATATTATTTTGTCATTAAATGGATTTTTTGCAGCAATCAGCACCTTCCTACACATCTTTTTGTATCTATGAAGAATTCTGGATCATTGAGACTCTTTTTTCATGGAACTGAGGTGTTTTAAGTGTTTGGAAGGGCTTCTTAATACCTGCTGTTATCCATCTGTTTTTGAGAGATGTTGATACAAATATGCATACTTTTGGAAATGGCTTTTCAAAGATCAATTTAAATAATGTGAAGAATTTAGAGGATTTCATTTTCACATTGGTTTCCTTATACACTTCATCCCTGCTTTGTTTTGCTAGTTCTTTTGAAAAATCTTTTATTTTAATTTCTGATAGATGTCGTTTGTAGGCTTGTAGTTTAGGGAATGATTCGCTGCCTGATTATACTGTTGTTATTTGACAGAGATGGTCTGACAGTCCGAGATCTTTTACAGCTACATCACATTTTTCCCTGTCAATATTTGTGGCCACATGGTCGATTACTGATGCAGTCATTGTAGTAACCCGTGTTGCACTATTGACCAATAGGGACATTCCAAAACTCTGAAGGATATTTATGAGGGTGCTGCTGGATTCATTTATGATATTAGTGTTGTGTTAATGTCCGCACACAGAATTATGTTGATCTTTGTAATTGAGACTTTATGTAGAACTTTTGTTAATTTATTGAAAACAGTGTCCTCACTACCACTGGGAGATCTATACACACACAAAATGATAAAGATGGACATGCTGGGGGTGGCGTGCCCTCGCCTACCTCAGATCTGCAAAAGGGCTCACCCAGTCACAGTCTCACCTGCAGTATGGCCTAAAATATGGACAGTGTCGTAAGCTGGCAGTGTTAAAATATACACAATATATGATACACTGCCCCAGGTAAGGTCACGTTGAGTTCCAGAAAACATCCGGGACCAGACATCCATCGGACCTTTTATGCGGATCCCAGTGGTGTACAAATGAAATACTAAAGCACAAATTTCGTCGACTGTCTTAAAAAGTGTTTCTTAACCACTTTTTATGTTGTACAAGTACATTAGGGCCACAAATCAGATGTCTGGCGGATAGTGACGAACGAACCCGTTTGGGGCACCCATACCGCAGTCACCACCAAGTGCCATTCGCACAGGGTTGTCGTGAACTAGCCAGTTCACTGAGCGGTTTACGAGTCAGATTACAGTAACAGGAGCCCAAGTCGTCGAATGCCAGAGAATACCCGATCAAGGATAAACCGCAGAAAAACAAAGAACACAAGCGGTTCGTTACATTTATTCTGTGTCTGGCGAGAGACGAAGGATCCATGCCAGCAGCGAACTGCTTTCATCATGTGATCCGTCCACTGCACGTGGCAGCCTCTGCGGCCTTGATGGACCACCAACGGCATCTATACCGTCCATTTACAAATCAATGCTGGACGGGGTACAAAACTATTGGAACACCAAAGCGCTGGATTTTAGCAAACTGCTGCGGTTCCAGGCGAAGAGAAATATGTGTCTGTACATGACATGCAGCGTACACCCTCACAGCATTGCAGTGTGCTGTTCTCTCGTGTTTGCCACATAAATACACAACAACGTGATGAGAAAGGACCCTCAATGGTAAGCTGACATAACGATGAAGATAATTTTCTGTATTGAAACGTCCCCTTATGAAAAATTATATAAGACTGTGCTTAAACTGACACACAATATTTTTAGCGCAACGCAATCTGACTTTCAATAATCCCTACAAAAGAATGACCCTGACTAACATTAACCTATACGTTTCACAAATCACTTACCTCACCAAAAATCTTCGTTACTCGAACTACTGCAATACAGCGAGCGCCACTACTGCCAGCTAAATAAAAGATTCAAACTACGGAAGGCACTAACTACTGATAGGCATAGTTAGCAAATGAAAGATTTTAATAGAGAACAAACAATGTATTTACCTTAATAGTGTTCAAAAGTCATAATGTATATAGCAGTTCATGATATCCAGTCTTACAAATTTCAAAACTCCGCCATCTCTCCCCACATCCACCACTGCTGGCGGCCCACCTCCAACTGCGCAACGCTACGCGCTGTTCACATCCAGCTGCCCAACACTACAATGGCAGACAACAATGCAAACTAGCCACAGACTGCACACAGCACAGACAGTGATTTTCATACAGAGCGCTATGTGGCGTTACCAATAAAAAAACCTATACAGTCTACTTACAGTATCTACAATGGCAGTTAACAAAACTTAACATTTCGTTACGATTACAATCTCAAGTTACTAACGTAAGCCTTGTGATCACCGTAAAACCTGTAAATATTAGCGATGTAAGTATACGATAAACACTGAAGTATACAGTAGCAATTATTAACTCCGTGGAGGTCACCTTCAGGCGGAGTACTGGTTCTTTTTTTTTTTTTTTTTTTTTTTTTTTACGCACACACGGTAATTACAACTTGTTCTCTGTAGCTTCCACGTGGGTTTAATAGAAATAGCTGTTTTTTTTTAACAATTCAGTTCGCTGATTGTACTGGATAATTCCAGAAACCATGTATTTGTCCAGTATCGTGCAATCTTGTAAAAAAAATTAAAAATAAGATGAGACTTCGTCGCCTCATGCTACAACAGTAGCCTGAACAGATGAAGGCACCATTTTTCGAAGTCTCATTTTACGATGTGAAATTCAAAGATACTCACACATGGACATTCGGTACTGGGCATTGTTACTCTCTCTATTAGAGCTAAGTTAAATCTGACAAAATAAGTTACCAGTTATTCGCGAAACTACACAAACGAAACCAAAACTCAGTTATTGAGTCACGGCGTCCGTTTTGTAGGACTGAATAGGAAATCAGAAGGATCACATTCGAGAGAGCTTACCATTGCTTGCGTGACACAATGGAATCACGTGCAGTGAAAAAACGCCCGGGCGGTTTATTCGTTGCACATTTTGAGTTGCTGCAGTGAAGGCAGCTAGTGAGAGCATTTTGTCAGCGGAAACCGCAGTTCATTACGCGTCTCGTTTGTCGAGCGAGCTTAATTAAACGGCGCGTTGAAAAACGGCTGCATGCTGCAGCTAACAGCGACTGTTGTATCTAACAGCGACTGTTGTTTCTGGCGACACACGACACTAATCAGTAAAACTCTTCGTTAAAACGAAATGCACTGTATGGTAAACATTGTGACAGAGAACGCCATATCCAACCCCCTCTTCAAAGCGCGCTGTGCTGTTGACCGCCATGTCTCTCAGCAGTCTGATGGCGGCCATCTGGCTGCCATGCAACCCAACATCTCTTCCCGATCGTGGTCCGCCTCGATATGGCTTCGTTAGACGTCATGCGACTTCATCATTCGCATGAGGCTAGGACGCGAGTGTTACCCTGAGCACCTGTATCGCTTGATGATGATCACTTCTGTTCAAAAATGGCTCTGAGCACTATGGGACTCAACATCTTAGGTCATAAGTCCCCTAGAACTTAGAACTACTTAAACCTAACTAACCTAAGGACATCACACACACCCATGCCCGAGGCAGGATTCGAACCTGCGACCGTAGCAGTCCCGCGGTTCCGGACTGCAGCGCCAGAACCGCTAGACCACCGCGGCCGGCGATTATCTCTTCTGTGACACTTGGAGAAGGACTCAACGGCAGTAACGGATCTTAACCTCATCACATTGGCATGTTCCAAGTACACGACTACACAATCAGTCTTGTATAAGAAATTGGTTGCGAGAGGTTACATCCTCCCTACCAGTGTTCCTGTTTTACTCCATCGTTTTGATAATGTAACTTGCTCACAGACTATTTGAAGGACACCGGCAACCAAATTTGATTTATGAGTTGCCGAGGTCTTCATTTTCAAATGGCATCAGCCCGGTTCGTAATCAGGAGCGTAATTTTGTGTTTTAATTTCTGTACAGACCTCTACTTGTTCATTAAATTTTCATTATTGCTCTCTCGTTGGTTATATTGTGTTTGTCATATTTTGCCTTTTACTTTAGGAGCATATGCATGTTTGTAATGATGCTGTATAGCGCTGTTTGTAATACTGCTCCAATGTCATTGTCATTACTGCCGCCGGCTGTCTGGTGTTTGTCTAATTGCGCTTTAATTTTACTTTAACAGAGTGTTTGTATGCTGACTTCGTAATTTTGTTTTATTCTGCTTTTTTGCGATTATGTTTCTTTGGCACATTATAAACCGTTGATGGCTGTATGGTCCTTGTAACCCAAAGCCAAAATTAATTTCTTATTAACGTTACCGAGTGTACTAGCAGTACCTCTTAAGGTGCTAAGACTCAGTAAAGCCTCTCAATAAAACAATAACGTTTCATTTACATTTGCCGTACCCCATCAACCGTCCAACATTTGGCTTCCGATACACATGATTTTCTGCTACAACTTGCAGAAACAAGATGACACGCAAATGGAATTTTTAGAAGATCACTTACTAAAAATAAGTACAAATGGCAAAATAATAGGAAAACTGGCGTGCTAAGAAAGTTAGGTGTCTTTATCATTTGGTGCCTACTGTGCGAAGAGTGATCCACATCATTTGAATACTGACGGAGAGTTTTCACACGGTCAGATAATGATTTTAGTCGGCTGTTAGGCCTGCTTCTCCCTTTTTTTCTGATTTACGGTAAAGGAGAAAGACATAAAGCATAATGCGTTCAAGTTCATGCCGTTCACAGAGGAGTTACTTAGAGATAGTTTGCAGTCAAAAAACGTGCACACCCCTTAAAGAATGGCGATGATGATGATGATGATGATAAAAGAAGAAACAGAAGAACAATAAAGTTTCAGCGCCCATGGATACTGGATCTCATTAGACTTGCTATCGCACTAACACACCGCCATCCCCTCTCTTCTTCAATTCTTACTGAACCTCTTCTCGTAAATGCTTGCTTTGTGAACAGAACGTAAAAATAAATAAAAATTCTGAAAAAAACAGTCCACTGTTCAGTGAAGTGATTTGTTCTAGAAGTAAGAAACAACATAGATAAGAGGAACATTTGTCTCGCCTCTGAATGACGGTCGAACTCATATACAGCAAATGAGTTGCCGATTAAGAATTTATAAAGTTCATTGTTTATCTTTATAGTTTTAAAGAGAAGTAGAGGATATTAGTCCGGTGGAATTTCAGTCAGTGGTCCCCCTAGGTAACTGATGTATGAGCATCTCGGCTGCTGTATATGATTTAGATCATCATTCAAAAGCACGTCAAATGTTTCTCTAATCTGTTTTATTTCTTTCTTTTAGACAAATCATTTCACAAAACATTTGACCTTTTTTTCGATGTTTTCATTTTTCTTCCATTCGTCCAACAATGTGAGAAAGATTTTTGCCGTCTTGCGTTTGTTAACTCGCCGCATAACTCAATTCGTAGTCGATTAGCTGAAATGAGGTTAGTGCACAGGCATTACTGTACTAGAACATACTTCCAGTCCTCATTCTATTTTTTGCGTATAAATATGTTGCAATTACTTCTAATTTTCTTGCTTTATAATTTTGCCATAACGTACTCATTCTGTTAAGAGTGCTCTTTTTGCCTTGTAATACAGATTAAAAATTTCTGTGGACAACGTAGATAACCTGTCTTGCTTTCCGTTATAAATTAATACCATATAAAACTGTGCAGTAAACACGTTTCTCTTGAAATCTGCTGTGAGTGACGGAAAAGAACGTTGCGGCTGCACGAGACTGCCGCTTATCAATGTTTATTTTACTCGCTCGCTTCCCTAACTGCAGATGAAGCAAACCCACTAATACTTCATAGTCCGTTAACTCTGTTCTCCCATAAATTCCGGTGTCCTCTTTCGGTATGTCCATGGCTTGTGAAACATGGATTCCTCTGTATTGTTTTTTCTTGCCAATAATGTCGTTTTCACCGCTATCCTGCTATAAACTATTTGTGACTATATTAATGTCTTGTTCTTCCTTCTGTCGCTTTACCTGTTGTCACTGCCTATTAAATCCTCTGTCTCTTGTAACGGATTAAACGCTCTTTCTTCTAGTTTTTCTCATAGCCATTCCACATGGGAGTGAGTACACAGAGTGTACATCAAAGGCGCAGATTCTCGAGTTTCTTCTTCTTCGTTCGTTTTTCCTGTAAAATGTGCACACTAATGAAAATGTGTTCGAGAATATTTCTTTGGACCGAAACGACGGAGTGAGAGAGAATTTGACTGTAACCTTTCGGAGCAATGCATTTCCTTCCACACACTAGTCCATCGTTTTAGTGACAGAGCCGAGTCGCCCAGCGGTAGGATGACTGCCAATTGGAGAACGTGTTTCCCTTACCAGAGACAAAAAAAAAAGTGTTTCAGATATTCATTGCAACATCAAGAGAGAGAGAATGTTCCTATTCACCCGAAGTGCTATTTAACGTTCAGGATTGCGGCGAACAAACGCTTATTATGCTTAAAGATGTCAGCTATTCTGTGGGCATATGCTTTGATATGTGAATTAACGCAAACACTTTTGCCTTCTTGTTGTTGAAATGTAAATTGTGAAGGACCTGGAATTCTTCAGTTACAATGAACAATGTACAACGCTAATATTCGTAAAATGTTTCTCAACAGTGGTTTAGAAAGTTGACGTCATTGATACAAATTCTGATTATAACTGAATCTTGCAAAACTTCATCGTGTGCCATATTAACATCTTTTGAGAAAGTCAGTAAAGCTGTGTGGGCGTCCAAAATGAAGCAGAACTGATGGAAACAAATTCCATGAAGGAAGCAGCGTACCGTCGTTATAAATGATGTCCGGTGATAACTATAGAATACCTGTAGGACAGATGTTGGCGATATTTGGAATGTACTCGATCGACGTACGTATTAGAAGGAGGACTGGGAAATATAGGCTCACAAAAGGTACACTCTAAGAAGTTAGACTAAAGACTGACCATCTATCACTAACAAGCCAGGACAAAGATATCTTGACTGGCGAGTTCGCTGGGATACCATCGAGCGTACAGTATTCTACCAGACATAAGGGAACCTGCGAAAATAAATTACCCAGTTTCTTCGAAGGACATGACTCACTTTTATGTATACAGGAATTCAATCCCGGCAGCCCTTACAGATGCAGTAAAAGAAGCAACGGCGGGGACCGTTGTGCAGTAATTGTAATATCTAAACATATAATGGTACTTTTCATCTTTGGGGATTACACACGATGACGAGACGGCATGTATTGTGTACGGGATATCCATTCCAGGAAAGAGCTGGAGAAGTATACTAGTAGTAAAGTTTGAAAGGAATCTGAAGATCGATAATGACTAATAGCACTGTAACAAATAAAATTCAAGGAATTCTACTGTAATTAAATTTTTCAGAGTTGATAATTAAATTTCCAATTTTAAAAAAATCTTTCCAGATTACGCCTACTTCCAATATGCCGTGTGGTGTGTTGAGGCACTACTTGTAAAGATCTCTGTGCTCGACAAATGCCCTAGTACTCAGAGTGACTTCATAGAGAATTAGGTATCGGAAACAGTGTGTGTTCGGCTTCTACAACATTGTTAATAATCATCTCTGTGTAGAGAAACGTTGCCTACTCTCCGAGTGAGTGCCGTACTACGTGCCATTGTCTCACTACACTGGCCTCGGCATTAAACGCCGACGACACGGCCGCAGCAGGAAATTAAACGAGGCAAGCGCGGAAATTCTCCCTATTTACAGGTGAAATATTCAGCAACTGTAATTTAAAGTGCTCGCCGCCGACGGCAGGAAAGCAGGTCATGAGGCGCCGCAAACATGAAGATGAAGATGGGTGATAAAGAGGTGTGTGTGTGTGTGTGTGTGTGTGTGTGTGTGTGTGTGTGTGTGTGTGTACTGCAAGCTCCGGCAGGCAGTGCACTACTGGTATGCGCAGGCCAGGTGGCAACAAAAGATGCGGCGCAGAGCGGGGGGTGGAGCACCGGCGCGGCGTGGGGGCGGCGGCGCACAATAGAGGCTCTGCGCCCACGCAGTACCGCCGCCAGCGGCGTCCAACAGCCCCCAGTGCAAACGCTGTTCTCGAATACTGCAGAAATTTTATGAGGGCCACGTGCCCAGCTGTTTTAAGAGTGTCACTTTCAGATACTTTTTTCAACGCCTGGTGGCTGCTACAGAGCTGCCGGCCGCGGTGGCCAAGCGGTTCTAGGCGCTTCAGTCCGGAACCGCGTGACTGCTACGGCCGCAGGTTCGAATCCTGCCTCGGGCATGGATGTGTGTGATGTCGTTAGGTTAGTTACGTTTAAGTAGTTCTAATTTCTAGAGGACTGATGACCTCAGATGTTAAGTCCCATAGTGCTCAGAGCCATTTCCCTCTGTTGTTGTTGTTGGTGTCTTCAGTACGAATACGAGTTTGATGCGACTCTACACTCAAAAACGTACAAACGTGTGTGAAATCTTATGGGACTTAACTGCTAAGGTCATCAGTCCCTAAGCTTATACACTACTTAACCTAAATTATCCTAAGGACAAACAGAAACACCCATGCCCGAGGGAGGATTCGAACCTCCGCCGGGACCAGCCGCACAGTCCATGACTGCAGCGCCCTAGACCGCTCGGCAAACTCTCTACTTCGTCCTGGGCAAGCCTCTTCATCTCCCAATAATTGCTGCAACCTACATCCTTCTGAATTTGCTTACTGTATTCGTCTCTCTGTCTCCCTCTAAGATTCCCTCCCCCTCCCCCCCCCCCCCCTGCACACTTACCTCCAGTACTGAATTGGTGATTTACTGATGTCTCAGAAAGTGTCCTGTCAACGGATCTCTTCTTCTAGTCAAGTTGAGCCACAAATATGTTGTCTCCCCAGTTCTCTTCAGCACCTCATCATTAGTTACGTGATCTACTCATCTAATCGTAGCGCCACATTTCTAAAACTTCTATTCTCGTTTTGTGTACACTCTTTATCGTCCGTGTTTCACTTCAATACATGGCTACACTCCAGACAAATAGCTTCAGGAAAGACTTCCTAACACTTAAATCGGTATCGATATTAATAGATTTTTCTTCGGCGGAAACGTTTTTCTTGCCGCTGCCAATCTGCGTTTCATATCCTCTCTACTTAGCTAATCATCAGTTATTTCGCTGCCCAAATAGCAAAACTCGTCTACTTTAAGTCTCGTTTCCTAATTTAATGTCCTCAGTAAACGCTTTGCTTTTGTTGATGTTCATCTTCTTTCAAGATACTCTCCATTCCGTTCAACTGTTCTTTCTTTGGTTTCTTTTTCTAGTTGCTCAGCTTACAGATTGAATAACATCACGGATAGGCTACAACGTATCTCACTTCCTTCCCAACCACTGGTTGCCTTTCGTGCGCCTCAACTCTTATAATTGACTTCTGGTTTCTGTACACGTTGAAAACAGCCTTTTGCTCCCAGTAATTGGCACCTGCCCAATTTCAAAGAGAGTATTCCCGTCAAAGGCTTTCTCTAAGTCTAAAAATGCTGTAATAGTAGGTTTGCATTTTGACACCGGCCAGGAGAGCGGTGTGGTGACGACAAGCCCCTCCGTATCCTCAACGGGTGACGCCTAAGGGCTAAGGATGGCACGGCGGCCGGAGGGTACCGTTGGGCCTTCAAGGCCTGTTAGAGCGGTGTTTTTTTTCCTATCTTGTAAGAGAAGTCCTATGGTTAGCATTGCCTCGCGTGTTCCTACACATCTCCGGAATCCAAATTTATCTTCTCCGAGATCGGCTTATGTGTTGCAACCCTGACTTGTTGGACTGATATTTCGGTAATATTGATACTTGTCAACACCTGCTTCCATTAGAACCAAACTTATCTCTCTCTTATTGGTCAAAATACTGTTCATTAACACTTATGTACGTTCTCATTCTCTGAAAAGACATGCCCAAATTGATACTCCACATTTCTTGAGCACATTCTTTCAACATACCACTGCAACCAGTGCAGCCTCCCCATAAAAAAAAAATCGCGTCTGGTATTTTCTTTGGTTGTAACTAATTGTTCTTTGGTTGTTCCGAACAAGAAGAAATTACAGTTACGCGGATCACCATGTTCGCGAATCCTCACGCTGCATTAAAATTTTGTGGGACTTCACCTTGTAAACAGGCTTCTCGGTGAGTTGGATAACATCGTAAGGAGTAGAGAGCAAGGAGCTGGCCAGTTTAGAGCACCCCCAAGAGTTGACGTGGGCGTTAGACCAGCCTTCGCGAGCTGTCCATTCTCAGCATACCCCTACTGGAGGAGACTGGAGTTATACTGGAGACCCCCATCGTGACTCGACAGCTGCAAGCTGGGAAAGCAGCTTCTGATAGCTTCAAGGTCTTGTATCGTTCGCAGCAATTTATCGTGCCTCCACACTACATCTACATCTACATCCATACTCCGCAAGCCACCTGACGGCGTATGGCGAAGGGTACTTTGAGTACCTCTATCGGTTCTCCCTTCTATTCCAGTCTCGTATTGTTCGTGGAAAAGAGGATTGTCTGCATGCCTCCGTGTGTGCTGTAAATAAGGTACATTGGGATATATGGGAACTGAGGACAGCAGCAGAGGTTCGAGGATATGATGTTGGATCCTGCGGATATGCGAGTTTGGGACTGAAGTACTACTCTGAGTAGACCTGTATGTAAAATCCTTGTAGAGCGCAAGGGCGTCGTTTTGCAGTTAAAGAACTATATCTGCTTTTTTTCTTTCTTTCTTCCGACACTTTAGCGACCCGGAGGGAATGTCACGAGACACTTTCCTCGAACATCTTTAACCAGTCACAGTGCGTTGCATTGGATACCAGAGTAGTGTACGAAGGACATACTCGTAGTTTAACTATTTCGTCTATTTGATCATTGTAAGAGACGGGCACAAGCGTTACCTCTTTCACTTCAAGTAACTGAAAGTAGCATGTCGACAGTGGTCATATGGTACATTTTCTTCCCACATCTGCGAAGTCATTTCTTCTAGATGGATAGACCTTTATTGGAGAAGCTCCATGTAACAGACTTGTACCTGGTACCTGTTTAAAAGTGTGAATAGAGGTGTCCCCCTCACCACTCACTGTGGCTTTTTTGCGTATCCTTTGTCGAACGGTTGGAGTATGAATCGAAACCAGCCCACCCTTCTGTTATGTCACTGGAAACATTACCCAACGAACTCATTGCTCACTGAAATCTAAATGTTCATGCTTAAATGTTTGTCATAGTGTCGATCCGATGTTTAGTAGCATTTTCACCTCCTCTCGTTCAATAACTTTTCTTGCGGTACCAGAATCCCTTGCGTCCATACCGTTGCATAGCGCCCAATCTCCAGCACACGGGTCTTCTTCGAGAGAGTCCCATGTACCCGAACTCGTCAAACAACTTTGCAGAGTCGCCCACCCTGCAGCACACACTTCCTAAAAACATGTGTTAGGTAATATTGGCAGTCTTCTACAATCAAGCCTTTATTCATATAATTGTAAAAAGAGGGCGATGGTAGAAATCTAGTCCTGAAAATACCTGAAGTCGTAGTGGTAAGCTGAATGTAGCAAATATTTAAGTAACGTGAGAGGTGTTGAGTTATTGGAACCGGCGTAAAAGTTTGCGTTATGAAGTGTAATATCATTCGCATTTACATAGATGTAATGTTCTGATACTCCAGTTTCTGCCTACATTAAACTTGTTGTCCGCATTACTTGTTACATAGTAACGTTTGTGCTGTTAACAAAAATTACGAGTAATTTGATGTACCCCGACCGAATGCAGTCACTAAAGTACTGGACTCGTATTCGTGAGGAGTCGTTTTGGCATCCCCATCCGGCTGTCGTTAGTTAAGCTTACCATGGTCACTTAATAGCACTTCAATGTGGGACGGTTTCTCATCATGTCTACAGAGGACCCTTTTATTCTGTCTGGCTTCGATTACGACAGCATTGTTTACGGTAATGCAATAAAATCAATCTTGATAAAACTCGATTATTGGGTGATTCGTCTTGTTCTTGGACCCATGAAATAAACGCCTGCCAACGCACTGCTAGTGTTAGCGTCTGCAATGCAGCTAACCATACGACGACAGATGTTGTCTAATACTTCTCTCTCCTGTAGGTCTTCGATATTTGATTGTGTCTCCCTGAAGGCAGTTTAATTGTGGGGACTCATACAGGCACCTCGCAGAAGAAGAATGAACCACGCTCTAGTACTGGTCCGCAGCTATGAGAAAAGGCGACATGTGTTACTACTGGTTCTACAAGACACGAAAGTTCTTTACTTTCGCCCTTCGTTTGGCATTTTCTCCAGTCCAGCCCGTTGTCGTACTTGACGTCCACCGAGCGAGGTGGCGCAGTGGTTAGCACACTGGACTCGCATTCGGGAGGACGACGGTTCAATCCCGTCTCCAGCCATCCTGATTTAGGTTTTCCGTGATTTCCCTAAATCGTTTCAGGCAAATGCCGGGATGGTTCCTTTGAAAGGGTACGGCCGATTTCCTTCTCAATCCTTCCCTAATCCGAGCTTGCGCTCCGTCTCTAATGACCCCGTTGTCGACGGGACGTTAAACACTACCCACCACCACCACTTGACGTCCGATCTGAAAAAGGACGCGAACATCCATCTCTACCTAGAGCATTTCCTTTTCCGACATTGGACACAGTATGCTTGCATCTACACGGATAGCTCTAAAACTGAGGCGGGTGAGGGATACGCCCTGTTCAGCCTCACTAGCGCCACCTGCCAAATGTCTGTACTTCCGCCAGAAAGGTCTGTCTACGCGGCGGAGCTATTGGCCGTCAGTGAGACCATTTGTTATGGTACACAGACGTTAAATCCGGTACTGACCCTCATCGATTCCCAAAGCGTGCTGCGGATTCTACAGCTTCTGGCATTTGATAAACAGACTAACGGATATGTGTTGGCTGTCGTAACAGACGCGCGGACGCACGGAGCACAAATCGACAACTAAGAGAGCTGTTTATGACGACTGGAACTTTGAATGGCACATGTCCCCGCAGTATAAGAGCAGCCACCTGGCGCCTATACAAGCGAACGGATCTTGTCGCCTATGGTTCGCTTTTTAGACATCGCATGACTTCTATCATTCGCACGAGGCTGGGACACAGGTGTTACCCCGCCAACCTGCACCGGTTAAAAATAATCTCTTCTGGACAATGCGGTAAGGACTTAACGACAGTGGCGGATCTTGGCGCGTACCAAGTACTCGGCCGCTCAAGCGGTCCTATGCAGGAAACTGGTTGCGAGAGTTTATGCCCTCTCCACAATTATTGCTGCTTTAGTTTTCCGGTTTGATATATGTAAGTACAATGTGCTCGCGGACTATTTAAACTATGCCATTATCCAGCTTTAAACTGTATCTTGCTATGGATCTCGTCCTCAAACGGAATCAGCCTGGCTCGAAAACTGAGCCGTAATTTTGTTTTTATTTTGCTTGAAGAACTTATGTTTGTAGGTCAAACTGTCTTTATTGTTCTATGTGAAATTTACAATTCTGTTACTATGGCACTGATGTAACTACTGATGACTGTATGGTCATTGTTGCCCAAAGGCAAAATAAATAAAAATTTAAAAAACTTTCCATCCCTTCTTGTCTTCCGGAGGTACAGCTCCATCTCTAGTGCCGTCGATGTTAAATTCAAGCCATACTTTTGGTTTAGTCCAGTATAATAATGATGTGCTTGTAATGCTGTATTGCACTTTACTCGACGACTCAAATTCCTAGTTATGTGTGAGAATGCGAACATTTGAAGAGTTTTAAGATATACTCAATATTGACTGCCGCATTTCTCATTATTATTAGGTATTGACCGTAGACCCTTCTCCTCTGTTTACCTTCGCGGCTATTTCCCCTACTGAGTCAGCAGAACCTGTTTTTTTACGCTTCTGTGCCTGATGCAGCTGTTTTTGGTACGGAGGGATCGTAAAAAGAAAGAGAGAGGAGTAATGAAATGGGATTCGAGGGCCGCGCAACAAAATTTGCCGTCACTTTTAGAGCAGGAGAATGCCTGATCAAAGAAAGGAGGCAGTCGCGCAATGAAGAATTCTCAGAGCGGGGAATTCTCGGCAGAGCCGTTAGGGTGTTGATTGCATTCCGCGCAGCACCCTGTTAGCGGTCCCTGCCCTCTCAGAGAGGGTGATGCGGATCCCAGGTACACTGTACAGCGCACCGCTCGTTTCTCGGCCGCCTGTCAGCTGTGGAGTGCTTCGCGCCCAAGACTTTCTGCCTGCCTCGTCAAAATGAAGTTTCTCTCCACGTCACTTTCGCCCCTGCTATCAATTCTGGACTACGGATCGGTTGAGAGAGGTGAATTAACAAGAACGTAGACGGCTGCAGTTGAGTGGAGATTATTTCAAACAGATATCCTTAAAATACAGAATCGAATTAGGCATGTGTCTCGCTCATGGTATGTCCGCACGCTCGTTCAAATGCAGTATGGGCGATACTGACATCATTGGTGAATTATTGTGAATTTCACTAAGTTCAGTATTTTTCCGATGTATTATGCGACGTGCATATGGTTCAAAATGGCTCTAAGCACTATGGGACTTAACATCTGAGGTCATCAGTCCCCTAGAACTTAGAACTACTTAAACCTAACTAACCTAAGGACATCACACACATCCATGTCCGAGGCATGATTGAAACGACCGTAGCAGCAGCGCGGTTCCGGACTGAAGCGCCTAGAACCGCTCGGTCACAACCGCCGGCGCAGCATAGTGTTGTGCTGTAGTTGATGGAAAGGAATCAGGCTGTCTGCTAATGTGGAAGTGTATTAATTGGTCCTGTGTTCTGACGTGAATTAATTAGACACCCTCTAAAATAATGAATTCGGAATTCAATGACTATTAAATGAAACAAGAGTTGGAATGAATTCGGTTTATTACGATAATACGATAATACTATAATACTCAAGCACGTCTAATAAAAGGGCCTGGGGTAAGATTCTTGTAATAGCACATAAAATGAAACAATTGCAGTCGCGAAGTTATACCATGATGGTTGTGGTGTTAGTATAAAAGACAGATCGTACTAGAGAAAGGAATGTATCGCATATGTGGTCGGAGTTGGAAGCAAACACGTCATTTTAATCTGAAAACAAGACATTGAAGTGAAGCTTGAGGTTATTTAAATTCTATAAAAAGGAATCTCGATCACACCGTAGGTGGAAGCTGAGGTGGCTGCAAAATTAGTCATTGGCGGCACGAAAGACCCTCACCGACGGCTTAATTCAAGTCAGCCGGAAATCTTTCGAATTTCCTCAGCTCATATGCTCGGAGACGTACCCGAAAAGTGTCGCTGGTGAGCGTAGGTGAAGTGTGACAGTGAAGGCTTGTCAAGACTGTCAGCGATCAAGAGGTGAAATAATTTTGTACCGAATACTTACTAAAATAAAAACCAGTATTTCCGCGTTTAGCATTCTTTACTCTGTCCTGTCTGGCTGGGCTACGGGTATTCCAGCGCAGACCAGCAAAAATATTCCTTATAATACAGTGGTCGCCTCTCCTCAGTTTTTGTTCAGGTGGTTAACCAGTAACGTTTGTCCTACAATTTACTGTTGAAGAAAGACGTCTCAATCGGTTCCTATCTCTCTCTAAGGCCAGTGAAGTTGGTCTTTGTCGTCACTGTCGAGATTCTCTCTCTAACTTCCGTTTTATATACATTAGTCAAAGCCTCGCAGTCATATTGCTTACACATTTCGTTTTTGTGAAGGCAATGTTCGGCGGCGTCCCACGCTTTCAAAGGCGCCCGACGCTCCAGGTTCTCACTCCATTATCTAGATCTTATCTACACTCCTGGAAATGGAAAAAAGAACACATTGACACCGGTGTGTCAGACCCACCATACTTGCTCCGGACACTGCGAGAGGGCTGTACAAGCAATGATCACACGCACGGCACAGCGGACACACCAGGAACCGCGGTGTTGGCCGTCGAATGGCGCTAGCTGCGCAGCATTTGTACACCGCCGCCGTCAGTGTCAGCCAGTTTGCCGTGGCATACGGAGCTCCATCGCAGTCTTTAACACTGGTAGCATGCCGCGACAGCGTGGACGTGAACCGTATGTGCAGTTGACGGACTTTGAGCGAGGGCGTATAGTGGGCATGCGGGAGGCCGGGTGGACGTACCGCCGAATTGCTCAACACGTGGGGCGTGAGGTCTCCACAGTACATCGATGTTGTCGCCAGTGGTCGGCGGAAGGTGCACGTGCCCGTCGACCTGGGACCGGACCGCAGCGACGCACGGATGCACGCCAAGACCGTAGGATCCTACGCAGTGCCGTAGGGGACCGCACCGCCACTTCCCAGCAAATTAGGGACACTGTTGCTCCTGGGGTATCGGCGAGGACCATTCGCAACCGTCTCCATGAAGCTGGGCTACGGTCCCGCACACCGTTAGGCCGTCTTCCGCTCACGCCCCAACATCGTGCAGCCCGCCTCCAGTTGTGTCGCGACAGGCGTGAATGGAGGGACGAATGGAGACGTGTCGTCTTCAGCGATGAGAGTCGCTTCTGCCTTGGTGCCAATGATGGTCGTATGCGTGTTTGGCGCCGTGCAGGTGAGCGCCACAATCAGGACTGCATACGACCGAGGCACACAGGGCCAACACCCGGCATCATGGTGTGGGGAGCGATCTCCTACACTGGCCGTACACCACTGGTGATCGTCGAGGGGACACTGAATAGTGCACGGTACATCCAAACCGTCATCGAACCCATCGTTCTACCATTCCTAGACCGGCAAGGGAACTTGCTGTTCCAACAGGACAATGCACGTCCGCATGTATCCCGTGCCACCCAACGTGCTCTAGAAGGTGTAAGTCAACTACCCTGGCCAGCAAGATCTCCGGATCTGTCCCCCATTGAGCATGTTTGGGACTGGATGAAGCGTCATCTCATGCGGTCTGCACGTCCAGCACGAACGCTGGTCCAACTGAGGCGCCAGGTGGAAATGGCATGGCAAGCCGTTCCACAGGACTACATCCAGCATCTCTACGATCGTCTCCATGGGAGAATAGCAGCCTGCATTGCTGCGAAAGGTGGATATCCACTGTACTAGTGCCGACATTGTGCATGCTCTGTTGCCTGTGTCTATGTGCCTGTGGTTCTGTCAGTGTGATCATGTGATGTATCTGACCCCAGGAATGTGTCAATAAAGTTTCCCCTTCCTGGGACAATGAATTCACGGTGTTCTTATTTCAATTTCCAGGAGTGTATATCGTACGGTGCATTCCAAACAAATACATTCTGCGTTTTGTGCCCAACAGTGCCTTCATGGACCTCGCTAAAAGCAGTGTTCCTTCTCTTTCCACCTATGAGTTGCTAAACAGTCGCTGCTGGAGGCCCTACGCCACAGGTTATGGCATCTGTGTTGCTGTGGTGCATACGGCGCCCATTTGCTGCACTACAAAAGTCCAGACTTTATGGCATTGACCTGAGCCCCATCTGGCTCGTCCTTTCGAGAACTCCCTCGAGGGCGACTACTGTGGTTCCTGTGTCCGCCAACATGACTCGGCCTTTCGCCTGAGCACTGCCACCTTACTCCAATGTTCTTCCAAAGTCCTGTTACTTATATCAAGCATGCAGTTTCAACTAAAAGTGAAAATTACATTAATTAACGTCTGACAATTGCTGTTACTACCTCTCTCGGTGTTTATTAATTATTCCTATCTAATGGGTCTTTATATTCTAATTTTATACCGCTTGTTCGGAAATTCCCGTCACAAACTTCTAGGACTCGTAGAGTGGGAGGAACCGATATCCCGAAAACTCATCCAATGATGCTTACAGAGCACTGAAGTTATAGGCATCGGCGCCTGCAAAAGTATGTGTATACAGGATGATTCCATGATGATGATACAAACTTACAAGGATGATGAAGACGGATAAATGTATCAATTTGATGGAAGTGTCCTTGCTTCGGAAACGAAAGAATCGAAAGTTATTAGCGAAAATCATTGTGCTATCTCTGACAGTGTAATGCATGTACCGGTACTGTTTTTGCAAAGAACTTAGTGTATGCAACTTTCAGAGGTGGTAGTATGGACCAAATGTCCAGTAAACACAGGCTATAAAATGCAGATCAGAGGAGCTATGAACACTTGTTCATCTTCACTATTGTGAAACACGTATCATCTATTGAACACGTGCTGATAGCTCTTAATATATGCATATAAGAGACCATGTAAAACAGACTTTTTTTAGTCCATATTACCACCTCTGAAACTTGCCTACCCTAAAATTGTAGCAACAACAGTACCGGTACATGTGCACTACTGGTCGTTAAAATTGCTACACCACGAAGATGACGTGGTACGGACGCGAAATTTAACCGACAGGAAGAAGATGCTGTGATATGCAAATGATTAGCTTTTCAGAGCATTCACAAAAGGTTGGCGCCGGTGGCGACACCTACAACGTGCTGACATGAGGAAAGTTTCCAACCGATTTCTCATACACAAACAGCAGTTGACCGGCGTTGCCTGGTGAAACGTTGTTGAGATGCCTCGTGTAAGGAGGAGAAATGCGTACCATCACGTTTCCGAATATGATAAAGGTCGGATTGTAGCCTATCGCGATTCCGGTTTATCGTATCGCGACATTACTGCTCGCGTTCGTCTTAATCCAATGACTGTTAGCAGAATATGGAATCTATGGGTTCAGGAGGGCAATAAGGCACGCCGTGCTGGATCCCAACGGCCTCGTATCACTAGCAGTCAAGATGTCAGGCATCTTGTCCACATAGCTGTAACGGATCGTGCAGCCACGTGTCGATCCCTGGGTCAACAGATGGGACGTTTGCAAGACAATAACCATCTGCACGAACAGTTTTGTTTACAGCATCATGATGGTCGCATCCGTGTTTGGCGTCATCGCGGTGAACATACACTGGAAGCGTGTATTCATCATCGCCATACTGGCGTATCAACCGGTGTGACGGTATGTGGTGCCATTGGTTACACGTCTCGGTCACTTCTTGTTCACATTGACGGCACTTTGAACAGTGGACGTTACATTTCAGATGTGTTACGACCCGGGGCTCTACCCTTCATTCTATCCCTGCGAAACTCTACATTTCAGCAGGATAAGGCAAGACCGCATGTTGCAGGTCCTATACGGGCCTTTCTGGATACAGAAAATGTTCGAATGCTGTCCTGGCCAGCACATTCTCCAGATCTCTCACCAATTGAAAACGTCTGTTCAGTGGTGGCCGAGCAATTGGCTCTTCACAATACGCCAGTCACTACTCTTGGTGAACTGTGGTATCGTGTTGAAGCTGCATGGGCAGCTGTACCTGTACACGCCATCCAAGCTCTGTTTGACTCAATGCCCAGGCGTATCAAGGCCGTTATTACGGCCAGAGGTGGTTGTTCTGGGTACTGATTTCTGAACATCTATGCACCCAAATTGCGTGAAAATGTAATCACATGTCAGTTCTAGTAAAATATATTTGTCCAATGAATACCCGTTTATCATATGCATTTCTTCTTGGTGTAGCAATTTTAATGGCCAGTAATGTATTTCACTGACGGAGGTATGTGAACGGTATTCGCTTATAGATTTCGACGCGTTCGTTTCCAATACAGGGACGCTTACGTCAAACTAATACATTTATCCTTGTCAATCACCCTAGAAAGTGTGCATCATCATCACGGAATCACCCTGTACACATACACGTTCACAGGCGCCGGCGCGTATAACTTCGACGCTGTACAGCGTCAGTGGATTGCTTTTCAGGACATGGATTCGTATTCAAAATATTATGTACTCACTCCCCTCCATAAGACCTACAAGTACCGAGCGAGGTGGCGCAGTGGTTAGCACACTGGACTCGCATTCGGGAGGACGACGGTTCAATCCCGTCTCCGGCGATCCTGATTTAGGTTTTCCGTGATTTCCCTAAATCGCTTCAGGCAAATGCCGGGATGGTTGATTTGAAAGGGCACGGCCGATTTCCTTCCCCATCCTTCCCTCACCCGAGCTTGCGCTCCGTCTCTCATGACCTCGTTGTCAACGGGACGTTAAACACTAATATCCTCCTCCTCCTCCTCCTCCTACAAGTTTGCAACGAGAATTTCCGAACACTCTGTCTAGGTTAGTGGGCAGTTCTGCAAAAAAATTCTAACAGAAAACAGGCTTAATGGTCCTTTCAGACTACTGGATCATCGGTAGCACAGTCACATGCCCTGATTCAAAGAGAGACTACGGACATGTCTGCGGCTAATCCCAGAACACTGGTTCATAGTAGGGCGATAACCAGCTGCACGCCAACACTTCTCCCCCCCTTTTCGAGCAAATCGCACAATGCAAACATCTTCTGTCCAAGGGATTCCATATTACTACCTCCAAATCAAGTGCCACTGCACTTTAAGATATTGGTCTACTGTTTATAAAACAAAAACCTAATACAGTATATATTTTAAAAACCGGAACACATTAAGATTGCTTTCATAAATTTCAATTTCTTAACATTTATTGTTATAATTCCCATGTTGTCACATTACGCATCATACAACTGCCATATAGTCCCTGAGATTTGGTGGGCTCTACAGTGACAGGTATTTGAAGCGATGCCATACTAGTTGTTATTCGACCAAGAGTGTTCGTTAAAATTTATGAATAAGTTTCTCAGAGATCACTGCCAGTCATAATTTTTGTTAACTTTATTAAATTCTTTGGGCTATTATACTTCTCTTGTTCCGCAAATAGATCGTAGCACTTGTCAAAACGGACTATATTTACTTTAAAAAAAAATGGTTCAAATGGCTCTGAGCACTATGGGACTTAACATCTGAGGTCATCAGTCCCCTAGACTTAAAACTACTTGGACCAAACTAACCGAAGGACATCACACACATCCATGCCCGACGCAGGATTCGAACCTGCGACCGTAGCGGTCGCGCGGTTCCAGACTGAAGCGCCTAGAACCGCTCGGTCACAGCGGCCGGTTTTACTTTAAAAACTATGTGTATTTACGTTAAATGAATTCGCTGTTGCGAATAAGGACATCATCAGCTGTAGAATGGAATGACGACAATGAAAATTTGTGCCGGACCAGGACTAGAACCCGGATTTCCCGCATATCGTGAGCGGTCGCCTTACCATTTGGCTATCCGTGAGCGACTCATAGCCGGACCCAAACTTCCATATGTTGTCAACCATGTGTCTACGACCTGTAGTCGTACATCCAATGTATATTTTCCCGTACAGATCAGACGTTACACTTGAAAGTCGCTGGCCCGGTATCAGCAGATATATATAATGTTACAGTTCTGTGTTATTCTGATTACCATGCAAAGTTCCTTTAGACATACACGCATGTGTCATATACAATTAACTTTAAGTGTGAACTAACACACCATGTTTGTGCAAGGAAGTACAAGACCGAACTCACACAGTTCACCATGCAACCACGTCTTAAAAACCAGCAAAAACTGTAAACACCGGTTTTAAAGTGCGATAAAATTGACGAAAAATGTGACAAACCATAACTGGTCCTCGCACTCATATTATATCGTAGTGTTAAATCATATACATCAAGTGTGCCAAGAGTTAAAAATAACTTGCCAACCTAAGACAAGTATAGTAGGTCTCGTCTTGCCTCGTGTACCCTCTCATTTAGTGGATGGCGAGCGCGTATTTTATACGACAATTTCAAGAAAGAAGATAGGGGATGTGTATTATTTTCCCTCATGGGGATCTAATCACAGTTCAAGACCCGCAGTCCTCACATTGCAGCACTTTAATACAGACAAGCTGAGGTTAAATCTAATTGTAAATTTTCTATCTTCTTTAGGTCCACTTGTTTTTTACCTGAAGATTTGACTTTAAGGTCACGAAAACTGTTGTGACTGAGTGATTAATAAATCAGTTTCTTGTGGCAGTTGCTGGAGTTTCATTAGGAAAAATGAATTGCTACAGCTGCGGTTGCGTCACACACCACGTGATGTGTAGCCTCCTAATGTACACTGAGATGACAAAAGTCATGGGACACCTCCTTTTTCTCGGCGTAGCGCAGCAGCTCGACGTGGCATAGATTCAAGTCGTTGGACGTCCCTTGCAGAAATATTGAGCCATGCTACCTCTATAGCCGAAAGTGTTGCCGCTGTAGAATTTTGTGCACGAACTAACCTGTCGATTGTGTCCCATAAATGTTATTTTGGGATTCATGTCGGGCTATCTGAGAGGTCACATCATTCATTCGAAATGTCCAGAATGTTTTTCAGATCAGTTTGTGGGTTGGGTCCATGGTTTCATGGGGTCTGCGCCACACTCGAACCCTACCATCAGCTCTTAGTAACTGAAATTGGGATTCATCTGACCAGGGGTCGCTTTTCCAGTCGTCTAGGGTCCAACCGATATGGTCACGAGTCCAGGAGAGGCGTTGCAGGCGATGTCGTGCCGTCAGCAGAGGCACTCGTGTCTGTCCTCTGCTGCCACAGCCCATTAACGTCATATTACGTCGCACCGTCCCACCATACGTTCGTCGCATGTCCCACACTGATATCTGTGGTTATTTCAGGCAGTATTGCGTCTCTGTTAGCACTGAAAACTCTACGCAAACACCGCTACTCTCCGTCGTTAAGTGAAGGCCGTCGGCCACTGCGTTGTTTGTGGTGAGAAGTAATGCCTGTAGTTTATTATTCTCAGCACAGTCTTGACAGTGTGGATCTCGGAATATTGTATTCCCTGACGATTTGCGAAATGGAATGTTTCATATGTATGGCTCAAACTACCACTCCGCATTCAAAGTCTGTTAATTTCCTTCGTGCGGTGGTGGTGGTTAGTGTTTAACGTCCCGTCGACAACGCGGTCATTAGAGACGGAGCGCAAGCTCGGGTGAGGGAAGGATTGGGAAGGAAATCGGCCGTGCCCCTTCAAAGGAACCATCCCGGCATTTGCCTGAAACGATTTAGGGAAACCACGGAAAACCTAAATTAGGATGGCTGGAGACGGGATTGAACCGTCGTCCTCCCGAATGCGAGTCCAGTGTGCTAACCACTGCGCCACCTCGCTCGGTTTCCTTCGTGCGGCCATAATCATGTAGGAAACCTTTTCACATGAATTACCTGAGTACAAATGACAGCTCCGCCAATGCACTGCCCTTTTATACCTTGTATGCGCTTTACTACCACCGTCTGTATATGTTCATATCGTTATTCCATGATCTTTGTCACTACAGTGTAGGTTTTCCGTGATTTCAGGGATATGCCTGGAAAATTCCTTTGGAAGGAGACGGCCATTTCCTTCCCAGGTCCTTCAAATAATCCTACCTCATGGTCCATCTCTAATAATCTCGATGTCGAAATGACGTTAAACTTCTTTTTAGAAATGACTGTTGTTTACAGTGGCGTAGCTTCGATACCGCAGACAGCCTTCTCTGCTTCGTAGGTGAAATCAAGCAACAGCGCCGCCATTTGCAAGCATTCTGAAACGTCTTGGACCGTAAAAACTTGAGTGCGTTCTTGCACTATTTTTCTTTGTAGCCGAACTCTGTCGTTCAGCATGGCTAGAATGTCACCGTCGTTCATATTGAATAAAGTGCGTAAGAGGCGGTTAGTAATGAAATTAGAATTATTTCTTTCTCGCTTTTTTTCTCCTTTTCTCCCCATTTCCCGTTCCCAATCCATTACATAGGCAAACGTTTCTGTACTTCTTTCTCGCATTTACAGTGCCAGACTTCCACCTGGTGACCAACATTGGAACTAATTTTTTCCAGCATAAACCGGTTCGGCATTAACTCACTAGAATGTCTACCAAGAGTCGCTGCCGTACGATAATTACAGCTCACACTGGACATCTGTGTGTAGCTGCACTTTAATTATAACCACCCAGTACCACGTCTCAGAGCCTCAAGACACAGGCGAGATGTATGCCTCGCGGAATAACGGCACGGGCACAGGAAAACGGCGGCGATATAAAAAATGTAGTGGGCGCTGGGAGTCGAGCTATTCTGTAAGTAAGGGCATGACACAAGAATATCAAACCTCTTATCTTGGCGTGAGCGCTTTAGTGCACAGTAGGTCGCTTAGCGTTGCTGGGCCCTACATCCACGTTACCAGAACACCACACCACCATGTACAAGTCGCTGCTCCGACCAGTACGCCGCTGTCGTGTCGAGCAACACATCGAAATTCACAAACAGGTAAAAGAGCTTCCTGAAAATCGCGCATTGCGGCTGGCACTCCATCTGTCAAAGGTATTTCTCTACCTCCCCCTCCCCCCAATCTCCTTCCCGCTGACTGTGCTTCTTCCTTCGACAGCGTGTAAAAGGTTTCTGGCTTGTAATTGTCCTAGAACTGGCATCGATTGGTGTACCACAATGTCAAAACACAGGTTCCAGCAAGAGTACACGAAGTACGCGCGTTTATGAGATTAGTGGGAAGAACTATCCAACACTACGTGTTCCACATTAAGGAAGTTCTCACGGTATTATTTCCCCTTTTTGAGATTAATCTCGGCCATTTTTGAAGAGTAAATACCTGCTGCCTGTCGAAGTTGTGTAGTCATTCACACGTATCAGCTGTAAGAACTTGCACCCCAATAGTGCTGTCCAGAAGCTAAAGCCGGTACTGCAAGCTAGATTCGATGACCACTGTGAGCGGGCGTGCTCCCCGCGGTCCGCTCTGTGTCTGCTCCTCTGCCCCCGACTCGGCAGCACGCCCACTGCATCTGCGGTTTGCCTGCGCGCTGCGACAACCCATGCAGTCCGACCCAGCCTGCACGACAGGAACAACTTACAGCTACCCTCCAAGCTTCTCCGATACACATCTTTGGACGCTTGCCAGCCGTTATGACATGGGAAAGAAGATCCTTTGGTTTCCGTCCGTATAAGGAATTCCAAATTGAAAATGCATGTAACAGATAAATATTCCATTTTTGCTCTGATTGTATCTCTGACAAGTATAAGCACTGATTTTTAGTGATGTAGCGCCAATGACTTAGTGATGTGCGTCCAGCAGAGCAGCTAGAATTTCCTAAATGATATAATTCAGTAGATCTTCTTTACCTCTGGCAATAAATAAATAAATAAATTCCAAAATTACTGCGTCATTGAGCGAGAGACTTAACATGATTTATTAGAAAGTTCAACATTTATCTCCTGTTGAGCAAATATACATAGGTACCACTGGTGTGGTTCCGGGTGTTCTGCCGAGTTGTTTCCATTTTGTGCACAGTATTTGGACAACCGACCTATCTGTCTCATCCTCGTGCTGCTAATTGTGGTACTCGCTGCCTCGACTCCAGCGAGACTGTTGTGCGTAAAATGGGAACAACAGCTCTGCTGAACACTGGGAAGCATACCACTAATAAACGACGCCGAGAAAATCTGAGACGGCGTCATTATCTAGTGCTAGTATCCCCGCCATTATCCTAATTGTAAACCATCTTAATTTCAACAGCTATCTTATCTCTGCTTTTAATATTCTGTGAAAAGTGCGACCGTCTTCTTAAAGTGTTGACCGTCTTCTCAAAGTGTTAGAATGTGATTCTAGTCTATTCTCGATGTTGGTGTTTCGTCCAGTTCTTTGGAAACTGATCTTCCAACAAAATTTCCACACTTCTTTTTTTCGCTTTTTTCTCTGTTAATCTATCTAGTTGTTAACAAAAGCCGGCCGCGGTGGTCTAGCGGTTCTAGGCGCTCAGTCCGGAGCCGCGCGACTGCTACGGTCGCAGGTTCGAATCCTCCCTCGGGCATGGATGTGTGTGATGTCCTTAGGTTAATTAGGTTTAAGTAGTTCTAAGTTCTGTGGGACTGATGACCATAGATGTTAAGTCCCATAGTGCTCAGAGCCATTTGAACCATTTTTTGTTTGTTAACAAAACTATGTAAAACGAAGAGCATTTTTATAATTTTATATTCTAAATAACAGTGAATTTAAGGACTCAGTTTATATAAAAATGAGAGAGATTAAGTACGATATTAACTGAATTTCCTTGCAGATTTCGTTTCTTTTAATTTCATATGCGTTAACGACATGTGTCTTAGTCGATTTTAGCAATACGTAAACGTTTAATTTTCGTATTTGCAGTACTCAGACACGATACACGTACACTGAAATATCTTGCTGCTTACATCGGCTGGCTGGACAGTTTCTGGTAACAGCAGTATGTCTCCGACGCGGCTTTCTTTGTTCTTGTGCAGTCTGGTAGTCTAGACGACGCTAGCAAAATAAAGACTGGATGGAAGTGAAGGCACCAGGGAGCAGCAACTGCATCCGGCAGCGCCGCCCTCTTGCGAACTGTCACGCCGGACTTACGAGGTCGCATTGTAGTGGCTGCGTCCCCCTCGTGTTCGCTCGCGCAAAGCTCTGCCAACGGCTCGGTATTTCCTTGCCGAACGGCGCGCGGCCGTTGTTTCTAGATCAACGACGCAAGCAGGCTCGGCCGCGAGCCCGAGCGAAGGCGGAAACGTCTCTAGCGTCGCCTTTGCAGAGGTTTCCACTTTCTCCGCCTAAAGGGGAACAATTTCCATTTGTCTTTCTCTCAGCTATTGCTCATTTAATCTAGAATAATCAGAAACAAAGTGGTAGTGGCAGGTAACATCAAACCACCTCGCTTTACGACGAGACTCCATTATTTTAGCAAATTGATTTATTGAACAAAAATTTAAATGAAATGATCGTAAGGCATTGATGGCCCCCGAGTTGCAAATCTTTTCAGTGGACGCCACATTGGGCGAGTTATTTGTCGACGATGATGATAAAATGATGATGACAACACAACACAAAGTCTCTGAGCGGAGAAAATCTCCAGCCTGACCGCGAATCGATTCTTGGCCTGTCAGGCGTTCTGATCACTTGACTGAAGGGCCGGACTACTCGACAAAAGAATGAAACCCTTGAAAGTTGGTCATCAACTTGGATGTAGCTCTTCGATCTTCGCATAAGATGGCGTTCCATCGGAAATACAATATTCGTTACGTCATTAGATGCCCTGCATGTCCATAGAATTGTGATTATTGTCGCAGCACATCGTACTTTTTAAAAGTGTACGTGGTTACCAAAGCACACAATGATTGTATCACCAATTTTATAACGTAAATAATTGTCGAGTGCCATTATTGCTGTTTTCAACATTAATGAATGAACAACGCCGTCACACAGCGTTACTCACTTAGGATCCGTTTGTACACAGAATGATTTTTTCCACCGTTTACAAACATGATATGATACGGAACAAAAAATGTCTGATGAACTTATCCCCAGAAATACGTAGTTTCAATGCTAGAGACCATTTATTCAATCACAAATTGTTACAGAGGCTGCGTTCTACTACGCGCTGCATAATGCAGCCATAGTTACAGTGTGTGTTGAAGATGGTTTCCATTTGCTTCAACACACTTGTACGCGCCGTAGCATATTCTGTCTGACGCGTTTACATAGGCCAGGCTGCATCCGAACAATGTCAAAGGCAGCATGAATACGCTGCTCCAGTGTCTCCAAATCTGGAATGGACTCTGCATACACGATACTTTCGAGATGGCCCCTTAACCAGAAATCGCACCGGTTGAAATCCGGTGAACGAGCACGCCACGCAACTGCAACTCCTCTTCCGATCCATCAACGAAGGAAGACACGATTCAGATGCGTCCAGACTTTAACGGCCAAGTGGGCTGAAGCACCACCATGTAGCAGCCACATAACCCTCCGAATCATCAGTGGCACTTCTTCCAGCAGGGGAGGCTTAAGTCACGCGCAAAACACGCCAATAGTTCCGGCCTGTTAGGCGACGTGGAAGGAAGACTGGTCCCAAAATACGGTCGCCAGTTATCCAAGCCCACACATTCCGGCTGCACCGATGCTGAGGATTCGCTGTCACTATAACATGGGGGTTCTGCATACTATGCCAGAGAGGCTTATTATGAAAGTTGAAGACACCACTCCGAGTTAAGGTGGCCTCATTTGTGAGTAGGATGGATGGCACAAATCATGGAATCGTGGTTGCCTGGTGAAGAAACAGTGATAAAACGGCTCCCGATGTGGAAAGTCCGTCGCCATTAAGTATGTCTCCAGTAAGCCCTGCACACCCTTAAAGTGATAAGGATAGTAACAGTTGTCATAGAGAATGTTCCACACGGTCCTTTGGCTTACCCTGTATTGGCGGGGCAACTGCCTGTTACTGACACGGCAGTCGCCTTCCACAGTGTTAATCACATTTTCCTGCAAGTCTGGTGTCTGAACATTTCGGGTACGTCTTTTGTGATTTCCCCCTTCCTGAAACGACCCTGTACCAGGCCAACGGCGAAACACTGTTGCAAACACTGAATGAATGTTGTGGTTGTTGTCGGCGGGGATAGGTCCCCTGATACAATGCCATTTGCCTTTCCGTAAGTGAACACCATGTCGGCAAGCCCTCGATTCGAATACGGAACCATTGTGTACAACGCTATATCACCTCCACTGCAAGGTGATTTAGCAAGAGAAGTGAATCGGATACAACAATACTAGTTCCTGTGGCAAGAGAGGGCGCTAACGCATGCCGTATGAGAACACTACCGCTCTTTAAAAGGAAACCATGCATACTGTAAATGTGTCTGCATGGTACAGCGTGTAGTATCAAACTGCTGTCTCTATAGTAAAGTATAATTGAATAAATGGCCTCTAGCACGGAAACCATGCAGTTCCGGACATAAGATCATCAAACTTTTTTGTTCCGTATCCTCTCATTCAACATTCCGTAGAGTTTGTACACGGTGGAAAAAGTCACCCTGTATAAGAGAATGGTCTTTCTGTGAAACCTGTAGTACTTTTTTGATCCCCGAGTATAAGAAGATATACCGTGGGAAGAAGGTACGGTTGTCACGTAAAAGCAGAGCGCAACTGTCGTGAAACAGCTGTTCCAGTAACAGAATGTACGTGGCCCAAGACTTTCTCTCACCTTCCATACAGAATATTCTTTGCCGCCATAATTAAAAGCATGCTATCGAACGTCCTAACAGACTCACTCAGTGTACTCTTCATCATCTCGTCCTGTGCAAACTATTCGAAGGCAACAAGGTTATCGTTATGCTAAACGGAATGTGACTTCAAAATGGTTCAAATGGCTCTGAGCACTATGGGAGGTCATCAGTCCCCTAGAACTTAGAACTACTTAAACCTAACTAACCTAAGGACAGCACACACTTCCATGCCCGAGGCAGGATTCGAACCTGCGACGGTAGCATTCACGCGGTTCCGGACTGAAGCGCCTAGAATCGCTCGGCCACCGCGGCCGGTAGAGTGTGACTATAAACACCGACTAGTAAACAACATATTGACGAAGACAGTGGTGCTAAAATAAGGGATGGCTGCCGAACAAACAGAAACAAGGTGGAGACAGTACATTCTGTACCATGGCCGTCCATACTGCCGCTGTGTAGCGCGTTGTGTGCGCTAACCCTCCATACTCCATGGTTCTGTGGGCGGGAGCGCTTACCGCTAACGGCCCTCATGCAGCAATAGCTTGTAGTAGACCCTCAAGAAAAGAGGGTTCGCTATGCAGCACACAGGAGGTCCAAATCATCTTCTGTTAGAAGAGCAGTCTCTAAATTAAAAGCGTTCTACTAAACGAAAGACACCACATCCAATTTAATCTGAAATAATTTAATTTGTAATAACAATTGTATATCGTTTTTATGCTTGAATAAAATATTTGCAGTCAGTGGACACTGTACTAATGACTGTACAACATAATTCGACGATTCAGAGAGCTGTGCCTTGCAGACAAGTAACAGAACACTCAACACTCGAATTAGAATTGTGACAGACAGCAGCCACTAATCCGAGACGCAAAACTCAGTACCTCGAGCAACTCATGAATTGATCGGAGTGCAAAGACAGACTCTTAACTAGTTACACCATCATCACGTGTGATCTCTTGGACCATCAGCATAGTGCGTTATTGAAGGATATTTCAAGTTCCATTCCAAAATGAATGTTTTGAATTGGATCTGATTTGTGTTTGCATGATCAAGTTATGGTCAACAGTGGTGATTAAATCATCTTCAGGATACCAGTTTCTATATCTGTTCTCTGGCAGACGCATACGGTGCTTGGAGATGGTTTCACTAAACAAATGTGCTTGGAAAAGTTTCGAGATTCACTTTTCACAATGATTTGGCCCATTTCACTAGCTAGAACACGACCTTCCTGGATCTAAAAGTTGAAACATAGTACTATTAATGACTCTGGTGCGCCAAAAATGGCAGCGACATCGTCCAATCAGTTGGCATTAGTTTTCTGCACTCTCCATATGCAACCGTGGCATACCTTTATCTATTAAAAGTTTAAGCAGTTTAACTGAGCGTCTACAACAACAAACTCGTTACATCAGTCTACTACTGTGCGAACAAAATTATTAAGAGCTACAAGATGCTGTGTTGCGCCGTACTCCTTTGAAACTAGAGGACAATGTATGCTTCAGCTTACTACAGTTCCGCAAATGGTCCAATCCGTATGATGATACATTGATTTTTCCACTCTTGCTGTAGTAAATGTAACGCCACTGGGAATACTCTTGTGGAAACTGGCTCTTGTTCTGTTCCAACGTAATTAAGTCAGGGCAGAATCGATGCAAGGCTTGGATGGCCGGGCAGTGGCACGTAACGAACTCCGCTCCGCAAGACTACAGCGGCAGTGGTTCGGCATAACGAACTTCTCGTAGCGGGACCGAGCTGCTGGCTTCTTCTCGTTATTGGTATCGCATTTAAGCGCAAACAGTCTAGATTTTCTTATATAAAATTAAAATATGAATACTGCAACAAGGCAGCAGGCCTATCTAAGAAGTTCGTTTTTACTGACATCAAGCAATTTTCGTGCAGAACCACAGTAAGCAGTGGAAGGAAATTGCTTAAGGAAATTAAGCGATCAGGATATAGTATTGCATTGAGATACTCTGTTTCTGTTATAATACTGCTATAACGTGCCTTGGACAAATATTAATGATGAGGACTTGGTCATACCGAATAACCATTGTAAAGGTAACACCCGACCACACTGCACGTATACACGTTCCGATTGAGGACTCATACTCACCAGAAGAGGACACTGAACGCCTGAAAAACAAGAGATCAATTGAGGCCACCAGAGGGCAATGACGGAAGTGTCGCAAGTGGACTTCATTACATCCTGCGCATGGCACCCACTGTCAACTTCTTACCGTGAGCTTGGGAATGTTGGGAAGTCTTCCCATTCAAGCAATCTGATTAATTCGTACGACACAGTCGTGTGATTTTATCCACGTTTTCCTTTTTGGGACGGATAGCTCCTAAGTCTCTACACAATTAAAACAAGTAGTAGGATGTTCACTGCGGCAGCCTCCAGTATATATTTAGTCGCTGTCACCCCTGGAATTGAGTCGAGTTTATTTTCGTCCAACAAGTTTTTACGATTTAAAAACTTGTTTGCTTGTGAATCGATTCAACGAACGATTACGTTGGATAGTTATGGGTTTCTTCTTCCATAGCTAAGTGTTTCAAGAAATTCGGAAACGAAAAGAATATTCTTGAAGCTAAATTACTGTTCTGAAGGCCGCATGAGCTGCTACAACAAGAAACGCATTGGTTTGGTATGCGCGATTCCCCTAGCTCGATATGGATATCGAGGATTTTAAAAGATGACCGACAAAGCCACAGTTCGGGCCACAGGCGAAACCGCAATTCTGTGTCCGCAACTGCTTCGATGAACCTCGTTCAGCAAACACAGATCTAGGGGTGTGAGTAAAAGAATGATGTGCACTTTTGCTGAAGAGCATGAGTTACCACAATCTCAAATGAAGAAAAAACGTTAGCAAACACAGTTTGGTAGGAAGGAAGGAAGTACGTTTCGTCGTCGATGAGTTCACTAAAGATGGAGCGCAAGCTCACTTTGCGGAAAGAAACCGCTCATGTGCTCCTCGAAGGAACCATGTCGGCATTGGCTTTACTTGACTTGAGAAAACAATGGAAACGCTAAATATGGATGACTGGACGGAGATTTCAACCTCAGTTCTTCGAACGCAATTTCACTATTCCATGCCAGTGCGCCACCTCGCTCTGAGGCAGTACGATGTGTAAGCTTCGCGTCAGAATCAGAGGGAAATGATCATAGTGGGATAATGTTGCACTGATTGTCCCGTGCGCTGTGTTGTACGATGCGCGACTAAAGTTTTGCAGTGGTGTTAGAGGACACCTGTTCGGTCCCCTCCCCTCTTTCCCCGGCCTATGGAGCCACACTGTAGTGTCGCTGCCCGCAGCGTGGTGGGGTGCTGGACCCTTACTTCCCTGTCCTGTCCTGGAGCGGCCGGATCGCTACCGCCCCTGTACGGCTCTCCCATTTCCACAGACAACAGCTGCTGCGTGAATCGATAGACAGCTGCAGCTGCGACCTCTCGGCCAGCCTCTGATCTGGCTCTGTGCTCACTTCGGTCCCGCGGGAACCTGCATTAAATGCCAACTTACCGTTGACAGTTGGCGCTTCATCATTTTCTCCAGATTAACAAGGTCTAAATGTTATAACGTGTGCTGCTGCTCACAGAACACCGTCCGCTATCTTCTTGTCGTAAGGGTTGGTTGGGTGTCTAAACGTATTGTAGCTTATGTACTCGAACGCACAATGGATTTTTCACCTTTCCATTTCCTTCCAGCCGGCCGGAGTGGCCGAGCGGTTCTAGGCGCTACAGTCTGGAACCGCGCGATCGCTACGGTCGCAGGTTCGAATCCTGTCTCGGGCATGGATTTGTGTGATGTCCTTAGGTTAGTTAGGTTTAAGTAGTTCTAAGTTCTAGGGGACTGATGACCTCAGATGTTAAGTCCCATAGTGCTCAGAGCCATTTGCACCATTTCCTTCTACATAGAAGTACGTGGGCGATCTCTCTACAGGCCGCAAGCGATCCTCATTGGCCTTTATTGTGCCAGTTTTTGAGATCTCTGTCGTCAACATGAGGATCGTCCTGGTAATCTGGCTAACATGTTTGTAGTTTCTGTCTTAACTGTTTTCCTTATCGTACACGTCTCTGTCCAGTAGCATAATAGAGAATTGTAGAGAGGAGGCACAGTGTCGCTAGGAGAAGATATTTTGTTTCATAATCTCTTTTATAAAACACAATGTACGTAGTGTATTTCCTATATTACAATGACCGGTGTAAAAAGCACGTAATCTAGGCTTTTCTTTATTCATAAAAAAGCTGGGCCAGGTATAGGATTAAATCTTCCCTTTGGAAACCTGAGATGTCACAACCTGCTTTCTGTTAATATGTGAATAATCGTAATCACAATATGTTGGTTTCTGTATGTAGTGATAGTCCGGTAGTGAGTTTTCCCTTGCAGTGCACATGTCTGCTGACAATAGCGCCTGGATATAAAACATTCAGACTTCAGAAAGAAGTTCTGTCTCGCTATATGCCTGTTTATTTGCGGTGTGGTTATACATGTTTGTTAGAGAATCATAAACTTGTGTTTAAATTCGATTTCTGTGTCTCGTTGTCACCAATAGGACGCCCACGTGTTTCAAGTCATCGACATTTGAGAAATTGAAAACGAAAGAAGGTTAAGTGTAACATAATTATGAAATATGACCTCAAGTACCATTGCAAATACTCTAATCCCATCATGTATTGTTTCGAAGCAGATTTGTTACACAGAAATTTCGTTACGAGCGGCAGTCACGGAATTAGATACCTCAAAGTCACACCCGCTCCCTGCAGTCCTCCGGGCGGTAAGCGCTATGATTCGCCCGCCTCATTGGTTTGTTGTCGCAAATACACTGTTAATAGCGGAGAAGGTCAGCACCAACTAAATGTTCTGTGTTACCGTGCGGTATCTTGTGTTCACGTGTCGTTTCAGTCTTCCGTGGAACGGTGCATTGACATGATCTGGCTAGAACCGAAACGCAGCAGCAAATGGCCTACGTATAGCACTACTCCGCTCGGTCTGTGCGAAGTGCAAAAATACATTCGGAAAAAAACTAAAACTGTCGTTTCGAACTTACTAAAGATTTTTTACTGATCTGGCTAACAGTGAAAAAGCTAAGAATGATGTAAATTTTACGCAAGTTCATAAAACGACAACAAAAGATTTTGGTATTTCCGAATCGACTGTGTTCCTTATTAACAGTGCAGTAACGTATCAGCAGAACATCTAGATGTGAGCTCTTGTTTTGATTCTCCAAGAAAGGGATGCAAATTATTCTGACTCTGAGACCTCCATTCTATGTCTTCTCTCACTTCGCCGCGTAGTCTAGTGCGTCTTGTCACGGTTCGCGTGGCTCCCGCCCCCCCCCCCCCCCCCCCTCTCGGAGGTTCGAGTCCTCCCTTGGGCCCTTGGGCATGTGTGTGTGTGTTGTCCTTAGCGTTAGTTAAGTAGTGTGTAAGCTGATAAGAAATTTTTAATGGTTTACAGGAACACGGCAGCAGCAAGAAGGGTTGTTTTTTTTTTCACTTCCTGCTTGCTGAGGACAATAGTCTCGCAGAAGACTTCGATAAAACAACACGACAAATATATTTTGCTAGACTTCAACGGAAATACTGTCTGCCCCCGGTAGCTGAGTGATCAGCGCGACAGAATGCCAATCCTAAGGGCCCGGGTTCGATTCCCGGCTGGGGCGGGGATTTTCTCCGCTCAGGGACTGGGTGTTGTGTTGTCCTAATCATCATCATTTCATCCCCATCGACGAGCAAATCGCCGAAGTGGCATCAAATCGAAAGACTTACACCCGGCGAACGGTCTACCCGACGGGAGGCCCTAGTCACACGATATATAACGGAAATGTTACCGAAAATTATTTTTGTGTAGCCTATATCTGCAGTTGGGATGACGGATGTAGTGACGAAGGGTCAGAAGAGCTGGAAATAAAAAAATTTTGCGATGTAGGTAATATTGCCTGGTGTATTAAGGCGAGCAGTCGTAACTAAATCATGGTATTCAGCATACAACTACTTGCGCGCTGTCGCACACTGAGTCTCTCGTAAATGAAATGTGTTCATGCGTGACACAATACAGTAATGATGTCTCATATGTTACCAAAAATAATTTCGTATTTTTCTTAACAAGTTTTTCGCAGGAAGTTTCTACAAGATTCGACATAAAATCGACGTCATTTATCGTTACACAGGCGGGATGGTTTCACACGTCTTACGGTTTCATTTTGTTTTTAAATCTAGGAATACTTTTACATTTTCATGATAAAATACGTATCACAAGCATCTATAAACTTTGAAAATGTTCATATATTACTTTCAGTCCAAATATGTCAATGGTTCTGTTTTTTCGACAGGGTAAAGTAAAAAAAAATATTTTTCTTCAAGATTCCTTGTAACGTTGCCTTTTTAAATTTTTTTCGTTGCATCTGGCAAGGATCTTCTTTCGGAAAGTACTTCATCTACTTTATTAAAAATAGAAATGTCTAATATTTTTTCGAACTTTTTACCAACATCTGAAATTATCACTTACCGGAAATGATGTAGGACGGTGAGATGACCTTTAGGTGGCTATTTCCATGACGGCTGCTGAATAGTCGGTTCGCTGATTGTTGCGCGAGGTCTATAAAACGTTCTCGAAGCCAACAAAGGCGGTTTCCGACGTAATAAACGTCGCTGGTGGTGTTCTAAAAGTTCCTCGTAACGTGTGAAGTTCTCGAGAGAGTAAGCAACTCGACAACTGCCATTTTGTTTGACAACTCTGGAAACTATGACCGGATGGTGTGAACAAAGACAACATATTTCTGCTGGCAACAGATGGTGCGTCACACATGGCTAAAGCAGCCATTTGGCTTCAGATTCTCTACCACAGTTTGGCGTACGTCACTTGCCTTGCACATGTATTACTTAGAGTTGCAGAAAAGGTGCAATCAAATTTAGCTAATGTGGACAATTTAACTTCCTGTGCAAGAAAATCTTTCTGGAAGCTCCGCTAGGGGTGCAGAAATTCAAGGAACAAGCACCTTCACTGCCCCTGCCCCCTCAGCCTAATCTTACACGACGAGATTCCTGGCTTAATACAGCTAAGTATTATTGCACCAACTGCGTCAAAATAAAGACAGTCTTTTGTGTGACAACTTGTCAGTAGTATCAAAAACCATCACATGACTGGAAACTGCTGGTACTTGAGTGACAAATGGTTCAAATGGCTCTGAGCACTATGCGACTTAACTTCTGAGGTCATCAGTCGCCTAGAACTTAGAACTAATTAAACTTAACTAACCCAAGGACATCACACACATCCATGCCCGAGGCAGGATTCGAACCTGCGACCGTAGCGGTCACTCGGTTCCAGACTGTAGCGCCTAGAACCGCACGGCCACTCCTGCCGGCAAGTGAGTGACGCCCTGGATATTGTGCAACGTAGGCAGAATGAGTTGGGTCGAGCTTCTGGAAATGCCACAAAATTTGAAGACAATGACCGAAGTTGGCCTGCAGTGACCTCACCACCTTAAGATACGCTCCTGTAATGTGGAGAGGAGCTTTCCCGGTACAAAATTACCCTATCTGAAGATGGAAAACCTAAACGCAACTTTTGATCCAGTGCAACTCTGCAGAAACTCAACATTGACAGTGCGTTTTAACCAATTTGGAATAATTTAAACAAGTGGTGTGCAGTACTAAAACATGTTTTTATTGTTACGATAAGTGTTATTGTTTTCACTGTACTTCTTGGTTTTTTTTTTCAAACACATGTAGACACTCGAAAAATAAGTGCTAGCTAACATCAAACACTGCAAAAAGTAAGTACTATACTCACAGCTTGTCCAGAAGTGAATTTGGTATTACATTGTATAGGGTCCGGCAAAAAGACGCCTAATATTTGGAGAGGCTGTTGTGTGAGTTGTGGTAAGAACACGTGGAGGGGGTATCGATCGTAGCAGTGTACGTGCCATTTTCTGTAGTAGCTACGCCTTTGCTAGGTAAGCGTTGTGCGTTTGTTGTGGAGGAGTGGTCTTTCTGTGATTACTGCCCGGCGAACATTTCGAATTGTGTTCGAACTTGACCAACATGATTCCGATCATAAGGCAAAAACTATTCGAGTTTGGCTATCAGATTTCAGAGCATGACTGAAAAGAAAATCTGCCGGCTGACGTCAGACTGTAACAACGCCGGAAAAGCTAGCGCGTTTGAGAGCGTCCGTCCAGCAGTCGCCAAAACGTTCAGCACTTAAACATGAAGCTATCCTGGGACTTTCTGACAGCAGTATGAGAAGAATCCTGCTCAAAGATCTTCACATGCACCCACACAAAATTATGGTTACCCCAGAATTAAGTGAGAGGACTCGCAGAGCTGTGTGTAAGGAAATTATTCGGGAAATCATCCTCGATGCTGTTTTAATTTCTGATGATGAAAACCACTCCCACTTATCAAGTTCTGTAAATAAACAAAATTTCCGCTACTGGGTTACAGAACCCCTCAGAAATTTCACTGACGACCACTTTACAGCCATTCTGTGACAGTTTGGTACGTCGTTGCTGAATTTGGTGTGTAGCGTCCGTATTTTTTCGAAGAATATGCCGTAACGGTAATGGTTAAGCCAAATCGCTACTGTTACATGATAGAGATCTTCTTCCGACCCAAGTTAAACCAGTTTGTTGGGGACCATGAGGAGGAAGTAGTCTGGCTCCAACAAAATAGAGCCACTGCTCAGGCTTCTTGGTGTTCTGTAGAGATTTTAAGAAAGTTTTTTACTATACATATGCTCTCGCCGTGAGGAGACGTCGTCTGGCCCTCAAGGTCACCCGATTTATCACCTTGTGATGTTTTTCTTGGGTGGCTCAAGTGTACAAATGTAAACTCAAAACCCTACAAGCACTTAAGGAGGCATTCATCCAGGAGGTGGCTGTTGTTCCATCGGAAATGACACAAAGAACTGTGGCCAACTTCCGGGAAAGGCTTCGTCAGTGTGTCAACAATGGAGGACGCCATTTACCGAACACAATTTTTAAAACCAATTAATGTAAAATGGCATAGTATAGAGCCCACCAGAAAAATGTATACACATTTTAAGGAACGAAAAGTTTATTTTACATTTTATAATTGATCATGTGGTACAACCTTCAGTTTAGCACATGGTTGCTTTAAATGTTGGCGGCTACACACATAACAGAACGACGAGCGGTCGCCGCAACTAGTCAGTCAAAATTACAGTGGAGATCGCTGCACGTGTCGCTGTAATCTCCTGGAGAAGTTCCTCCAGCTTGCGTGGCTTACGTCGAAAGACGTTATCTTACACAGTTGCCTAAAAGTAAAAGTCAATGGGTGTCACATCTGACGACTATGGAGGGAACTCAATGGGCCCTCTTCGTCGAATCCAATTCCGCAGAAAACTGTCATCCAGGAAAGCTCGTACGGCTAGGTGGTAGTGTTGTGGCGCCCCGTCCTGTTGGTAGGCGCCCCTCTTCATCAACTCCATAAAGCGCACTTATACCTAGCAAAAGTGATGTGCGTAATATTTCCAGGTTCACTTCTCCAGTGACAGTAGTGTCCTACTAAGCCCACAGTCCATGCGGATTTTCTGGTGCCCAGTACACACTTATGCCGATTCCCGGTTACATTAAGTTTAAATTGTGCCTCGGCACTCCACACTGCCTTCATCACAAATTGCAGTTACCATTTGCTGATACCATTCGCAAAATTGCATTCGGCGACCAGCATCGTCGTCATTAATCGCGTGCAATAATCGTGGAATGTGAACTGTCTACTCTGCTGCTTTCGGAATTCTTCGTACTCTTGTACTGCTAACCCCCACTTCACGTGCACACAGCGCAGCAGACTTCTGTGGAGAATTAACAAACTTTTCCAACACGGGAACCGACGAAGCATGACTTGTAGCTGTACGCTGTCTTCCGATCTTCCTTTGTGAACATCTCAAATCGTTCTATGTAATTCTAACTTGTCAGTGATGCGTTTAATTGTTAGGCGGGTTGGCGGTTCTGCTTCAAACTCCCGTCTCCACTGACGCACTTCAAAGGCATTATCAAACTTCAAAAACCACTTCACAATACATTTTCGTTGCTCGAATGTCAAGCGTGCTCCAGCCATCTTGGTTTCTTAATACCGAGATGAAAGTACTAACATCTGTTGAGCCAAAAAGCATACTAAAACACGCTCATAACTCAAATCGAACGACAATAGCGATCTCTCGATAGAGCTTGACAAAGAGTGTATACATTTTTCTGGCCGACTGTATTTTTGTTCACAAATAAGAGAGTATTTTCTCAGTATCTTTCGTTGTAACTGGCTTTTGAGATATGGGAGGTCTTTTTGCCGGACCCTGTGTATAGAAAAATAAGCCAGAATGTTTTTTTAATAAACTTATATAAAGCCATATTTTAGTTTAGTGTCATTTACGTAAGTTCTAGGTCACAAATGTATATTTCGCTGTTTCTTATGTCATTATAATCTGGGCCCTGCTTATCACATACTTGTTGCCGGTATTGGTTTGCAAATAACTCTGCAACAGAATTCATTTAATTCACCTTACTTTATACAGGGTGTTTCGGTAAGAGCGTGCATAACAGAACATAGAGGATGCTCCACTGAACAGTTTCAGGTAGCGAACCTGGGATCGGAGAAGCCAGCTGAAGGAGATAATAGGATTAAAATCACGGCACTGTGTATTTTTCTATTTACGTTACTTACAGTCTGCGAATACCGTCATTGACACAATGAATGTGCCGTACTGAAACTTGCGGCCATCCTTAGTGCAAGCATGACATGGGCGAACAAAATCCTGACGCCCTGACAAATATCACTGGTGTGTATCGAATTAAAAGGCAGGCAGCTACAATTGTGGCAACTAATTTCATCTCCGTATCCACTAGGGTCTCAACCGCCCCTTACAATCCAGTGACCAGGAAATATTTCTTAATAATCAGCTCGTCCTCCTCGTTTCCATGCAGGAATAAAAAATGTACGTGGAAATAAACATCACGTACGTGTAAACTTGTGCACATGTTAGTTGTAAATACGTTGGAAAACAGTAGTACTAGACAAAGCTATAGACAAGTTTACTTCCATATCTCCTTAAGCTGGCTTCTCCGACCCTAGGTTTCCTATTTCAAATTATTCAGTGGAACCTCCTCTATGTCCTGTTACATTATTGCACGCTCTTACGGAAACAGCATGTATATACATGCCATGAATAGGTGAGCATATGCACCCTTATTATTTCTCTTGTGTCGCGTTCTGGTATGTAAATGATCCATCAGTTGGTGGGTCGTCCTGAGCTTAGCCAATTCATATCGATCTAGTTATTATACATTCTTCTCTTAAGCAAAAGCGATAATATGCAGATTTTCAAGTTAACAACCGAAATCATCCTGCAGACCCTTTTTCCTAAGACTCTACAATCTATCGGATATCCCTCGGCAATGTACCAATTCTTTGAAATATTGCAAACTTCTTAATCCGTCTTTCTTTCTTAGTGTTAGGGCCACACACCTATACAGTAAATGATTGGTAGAGGCAAGTTTTGAACCCTGAGAGGAATGGTATTTCTCCAGACTGTTAGAAAAGATTAAGTCAGTTTGGGTCTGCTAGATTCTATATCATTTCCGTTATCTCGGCAATAAGGCTACCTAGATATTTATAACAGATAGCTCTTTTGAATTATGTTTTCTATAACTAGAGAAATGGCGTATCTGTTTTACTGATTAAAAGGTGGTATATTCTTTCTTCCCTCCGTGTAGTACAGTTTTCATGGTAATTTTACTTAGATTCGAACAATATTTGTGAAATCTTCCCCTGAACTGCTTGGTAGTGCTGTCATGCGCATATTCTTGTCTTTTTGTCTTGTCCTTATCCCGTATCTTCACGGGGTCGGCATGTTAATATGGATTTGGAATTGTTAATGGTAGAGGGTCGCCACGTTTGCGATGTTATTTGCATAAGCGCCCGTCCAACTCGTTAGATTTGTCTGCTATTTGAACTTTATTGTTGACTGTATTGCGCATACTATCACCATGCTCCCACTTCCCTCAGGATGTTGAACAAGATAAAATTACTGGACATTGTCATAAGACTCGCATAATTTGATGAAAGTGGCGAAAATGGGTTTCAGAATTCTCACTACTTTATCCAAATTAACTCCATTGCAACTCCTTTTGGTTGGTTATCCTCTACCTGAAACCGTGCCTGATCATCACCAATAACATCGTTAATAAGAGGCTTCAATTTATCAAACGAGATTGCTGAAGGGACATTGTGAGGTATACACATTGTAGCAACCGCTCCCCCTCCCCCCCTCCCTTTCCTTCCTCATTCCAGTTGTTACAATCCGATTTGTTACTGTTCTTTTGCGTAGTAATAATTTTCTGTAACTGTCATTTGTCTGCTATTCTCAGCAACCTACATATTGTAGGAGTAAGTTTATACATTTGGCCCTGTACCCTTTTAGTGTTTTAGATTTACATTACCTGTTTTCAAATCTATCTTGGTGGCTTCAGTTTCATCCACCACTCTCCACAGATGGAAAACTGTTTTATGCTCATTTGCGTTCCCCAAAAATATTCGCGCTCTCTGCCTAATATTTTCTCTGTGTGGATGTCTGTCTATCTCCACAGTTCATAATCAATGGCTCGCTTCTGTATTCATTACTTGCCAACCTTATGATAGGCAATATTTGTCAGTTACCCATATTCTCACCCGTTTTCTCTATCGTCTTTATCATGATCATCAGGAACTCTCCGAGAAATTATAGGTGTATCTTGTTTTCATTACTGAATTATCCCTTTCGGCTCACACTGACTGTCTGCTTCGATCCCAAGCTCCACAAAATCCATAGAACAGTTTCTTCTTCGGCCTCGTCTTTTCCCTAATATTTTCTCTACTCGTATTTTACCATTGCTCGCGTCTCTCGTTTGTCTCTTCCATCATCATAATACATGTTTTTTTGAATGTGGTGAAATTCATATTCCTGTGATGAGAAGGTTTCATATTAGGTCATGAATTTCGTAAGTAAAACGCGGAAAATATGTGCGGAGTAGTGGAAAAAATGAGCAGTGTAACTTACACTTCATTCAAGAGAACAAATAAATCATGTATTATGACAAGTTACATCTGATGATGGACCCACAGGGTCCGAAATGCGTCGCGTATTTAATAAAACGCCCAAATTTGTGAGTGAAGGCGGTTTTTAATTCATACTTCCAATGTACTGAATATCGTCACGTTTGAAGCTGCAAAATATGGATAAAAGTTAAAGAAATAGTTATTTTGATTAACCACTGTTAGAAGAGAACTGTCAAGTAGTAACCATATTTGAGTAAGCGCGTTACCAGCGTTTTACTGCAGTTGTTTTCAGGGTTCGGAAATGTCACACGGTTCGTAAGTATTCGGAATCCCTAGGTTCCATTGACAACTGCTAAAGAAATTAAAATATTCGCCCGAACAGGGACTTGAACCCTGGACCCTTAGGTTAAAAGCCTAATGCTCTACCGACTGAGCTATCCGGGCTTCGTGATGGGTGAACTTCCTATGAAGGAAGGTATCGAATGATAATAAGTCGATCTAGTGGAGCAGAGAACCGAGAGACTGAACATTATAGCAGCGCATTGTCTACAAGATTGATGTTGACCTACGCGTTGTCAGACGCAGGCGAGCCGTGATTCATTCCCGCTGCTTTGACGTCACCGCAGCGTGTCAGAAAACGGACGCGGGGCACTCTCCAGCAGTCTGTCGGGCGCATTGTGCGCGTTTCGTGCGCAGCAAGCCGTTATATCGGGAAATTGAGCCTTTCATCGCACACGTCCGCCCAGGCGCTGTGTCAATAATTCATCTTATTTCCGTCAGTGGCGCTGCGATCGCGGCGCTCCGCTCCGCACTACTCCATTCCCGCGGAGGTGTTTAACTTGGCGGCGAACAAATCGTTGGTTTCGACAACGATGCTAGCTTTATCCGGCAGATTAAATTCCAAAGCCTCTCAAGCATTAACAACACAGGCAAAAAGAACCAGCACAATTTTTCTCCAGAAGATTATTCTGTCTGTGTAAAAGCCGATTGCAGTTCCCAGTATATTTGGAATCCCTGCATTATCTTCATGATACATGTAGCACAAGAGAGAGACATTATTTCACATAATATGGTTTTAGATTCGTGAAAGATTATAGTGAGGTATGAAATGCAACGCCTGCTACATAATTCAGATTATTTTTCTGCCTACATTATTTAAAGAACATTAAAAGGTTGTAATTATTTTAATACAATATACATTTTTCGATATCTGTTCAGTCACTAACAACAACAATAATTGATCGCTTTTATTGCTTCAAGCATCCTAACTTGCAGCCTCATACGCTACAGTCTGGAACCGAGCGACCGCTACGGTCGCAGGTCCGAATCCTGCCTCGGGCATGGATGTGTGTGATCTCCTTAGGTTAATTAGGTTTAATTAGTTCTAAGTTCTAGGCGACTGATGACCTCGGAAGTTAAGTCGCATAGTGCTCAGAGCCATTTGAACCATTTGCAGCCTCATAATGTCATTTTTATTCACTTTAGTTTACGATCTCGTTTGTTTACTGTTAGTATTACACTGAATTTCCAAGACTGGTGCTCCATGTATTGTCATGGGGATAATAGTAGTGCCTATTCTAGATTCTGTTGTAGACACAGCTTTAAACAGTTGGGGGTGTTGACAGCACCTTCATAGTAAATTTACTCCCTTACGAAGTTTGTCAACAATCAATCGCAGAGTAACTTTGATAAAGATAATGGTATGTCACGTTTGATGGTTGGCCTTTCTTTGTGCCCAAATTTGTTTCATCCTTTCAGAATGAAGTCTCTTTCTTTCATCAGACCACGGTGTTCCAGTCCGTTTTCTAATTTCCCTCTGACCAACTTTCCGATCAAATATCTTTTGTCTGAATGTTTTCCTATCTGTAAGGTCTGCCTAGTTATACCAGCTGCTTTAAGATCCTCCTTAATCGCAGCAATCCATTTCATTGGCTCAGTTTTGGCCTTACTTCTGTTTTCGTTCTACTGTTCTACTGGTTGTTTTGTCAACCTAGCGGGGTGTCATTCTTTTAATGTGCCCATAAAATTTAAGTCTTCTTTTTCTCATGTCACAATGTATGTCTGTGTATTGTTCTATTTCTTTATTACTTCTCAGCCTTTAAGTTTCTCCATAGTAATTTTGGGGCCTAATATTTTCCTAATAATCTTTCTTTTAAATTTCTTCAATATCCCTCTTCCTATTTAAAATTCAAGTTTCTTCTCCATAAAGACATTCAGGTTTGATTGCAGTGCTGTAATGTCTTAAGTTTACTGAATTTAGAAAAGTGATTTTCTTATAATAAATATTTTGTGTTAATCTGAATGCAGTTGCCATCTTTTGACAGCCAACTTTATTTGAAGCTTCTTCCAGACGGTTTTCTTGTATGATTTCCCCTACGTTTTACACTGAGATACACTTTCTATTTTTCCATATTTCGTGTTCAAAAACTTTGGTGCTTGTTTGTTGCATGTCATATATTCCGTTTTTTTCGAATGATATTTGTAGTCCTGCCTTTTCCTTGAGAATTTCAGTTTGTTTTTGAGCTGTGGTAACATCCACAGCTAAAATCGCCAGATCGTCTGCAAAGGCGAGGCAGTCTCCTCTAATATCACTTCTACCTAACTTGATTGATTGGTCTATATTTTGAATCGACTTTTACTCTCGCCATTCTGTAATTACCTTTTCCAAAACACAGTTAAACAGTAATGGAGCGAGTCCATCTCCCTGTTTAACACCAGTCTTTATTTCAAATGGTTCAGAAAATATCTCCCATGAATTTAACTTTAGATCTACTGTCGGTTAACGTTTCTTTAATCAGTGTTAGAGTTTTATTATCTAGCTTTGTTTCTTGAAACTTTGGAAAAGAGATTCACGATCAACTGAGTCGTAAGCCTTATTAAATCGAGAAATGTACATACAATATTGTTACTAGAAATCCTTTAGTGTCTGAGGATTAGTTTTAAAGCGAGAATTTGCTCCGGACGGGATCTGTTTGGTCTAAAGCCTGCTTGGTATTCACCAATTTTAGGTTCTAGCTGTTCTTGGGCTCGATCAAGTAAACACAGCGAGAAGATTTTGTGTGTGACTGGGAGAAGAGAGATACCTCGGTAATTATTAACATCGGTCCTATCCCCTTTTTTATGCACTGGATGAATTAGGGCAGTTTTCCAGTCCTCAGGTATTTTCTCAGTTTGCCAGATATGTCCTATTAGTTGAGTGATCTCTCTTATAGTGTTAGGGCCAGCAGATTTTAATAATTCCGTGATTATATCGTCTTCTCCGAATGTTTATTGCTTTTTGGTCTCTTAATTTGTTTAGGTCTTTCGATTTCGTCAGGTGCTTTAGAGTTAGGGTTGGTGTTATTAGTTTTCTGTGGTTGGAATTTATTCTCTGGTTCTGAAAAGTTCAATAGTTTTTCAAAATAATTAGCAAGTACGTCACAATTTTCCTGGTTATTGAGAGCCAAACTGCCATTTTCATTTTTGAAGCAAAATGACGTTGAGGTTGGTAACCAGTTAGTTTCGTTTTGAATGTTTTATGAAAGTTTCTTGTATTGTTCTTTTGGAAATCTTTTTCGATTTCCAAAAGTTGCGCATTTTAGTTGTTTCTTTTAGTCTGACGATTAATTAGACGTTTCTTTTCTCGCAGTTAGAAAGGTGTTGTGCTTTTATACAGTTTTGTTACTATTCCAATTTTTGAATGCCTCATGCCTAGACGTACCTGCTGTTTCACAATCCGCGTTCCACCAAGGGTGTTTTTGTTTCTTTCGAAGCGGAATTAAATTCTGTGCTGTTTTGATGAACTTCTCTTTTAGGCTTTGCTAAATGTTGAATTGTTTTTTGTCAAGTTCACTTGTTAGACTTTGGGGTTATTTTAGCAGTGTCAAATTTTGGGATAATATTTTTTGTTTTGAAGAGTTACTGAGGTTGAAGTTTTACTTTTATTCGCATTTGATAATGGTTAGAATCAATATTATCCCCTTTCCTAACATGGACATTTAAAATTTCTTTGTAGTTAGGATACGAGATTGCCAAATGATCGATTTGAAATTCCCCAATAAATGTATTTGGTGCCCGCCAGGTTTTTTGTCGAGAAGGGTTCTTTTTAAAATGTGTTGACATGATTTTAAGGTTAAAATTTTTGCATATTTCAACAAGTCTTTGGCCATTTTGGTTTGTTCATTTATACATTTTTTCTCTTTACCTAATTAAGCACTGAAATCACCCATTAAAATTTTAGCATGGTTTGAGGGAATTTTCGAGATGATGCTTTCTAATGTTTCCCAAGCTTCATGATCTTCATCAGGTTTTTTACGGTTGTTCTCCTTGACTAGCATATGGGCATTAATTAAAGTGTATACTTTATTTGCGCATTTAAGATAAATTGTCATTAGTCTATTATTAATGGGTTTTACCTCTGTTGTTGAGTTTAAAATATTTTTGGTGATTGCAAAAGCAACTCCCAGATGTGGCGCATTATTAAGTATTCTTTTATCAGTTTTATTTTTAAAAAGACGATAATTGCCGAAATCCATGGTGTGATTGGTAATTATTGAAGTGCCAAAATTTGAACCTTCTGTTCTTTTAATGTATCTCCCAACGTATGAAGTTCACCTGGTTGCAAAGGTGTTTGTATGGTAAGTGTTGCAAAAAATTTATTTGTTATGGTTTTAAGTTGGCCAGAGGACTCCAACTTCCTCTGCTGAATCAGGTTGCATTTTAACCTGCCCCCCCCCCCCTTTTCCCACAGAATCCGAAAGATCAGTTGCGCCAGTAATACCGGCGGTGTACTGACCACCTGAGGTAATATTGTGATCAGTAAAATGCTCCGTGATGATTGTACCTGAAATCAGGTGGGTTTGAGTAGACTCACTGAGTGAAGTCAGAATGTTAAGACTGGAAGCTTTAGTTCCAGAATATGAATTTCAGCCACACCACTTGTGAGCAGACGCTGACCACTTCGCCGCTTGCTACAAGACAGACGCAAAGTGGATTTGGTTTTGTTTTCTCCATTAGGTTCTTCCGCTCTCTCTGCCGTTGGGAGTTAGGATTCCTCTTCCGCCTTTGAGACCGTTGCCCGGGCTTCACCTGGAACCCTAGGCAGGGGCCCTCACAGGGTGCTACCATCCGGAGCCACATGGGCCCAGGTATTTTTACGAGGTGTTACTCCTCCCCCTCCTCCTTCCTCATCACTTGCGAAATGAGGCCCCACGCTTGGGACCGGCAGTATTAAATATAATACTACGAGTATAAGGAAAAATGTCTTCCACTATTCATCGCTCAGTCTCATTGTGGCACAGAAAAAGTGAAATATGAATCCATAAAAATTGTTGAATGCTTACTACTTGTACAACTGGTTCTCTTCCATAGAAGAATATCTGAATGTTTGGTACTTTAAAAAATACACAGAATCTTGCATCTATTGCGTGGTACATTACTCATGATAGAGTATTTTCGATAGTCTATAGTCGCAACAACAGGCGATCGGGGACTGTAGTCATGTACATTTCATTTCATACCTGTAATCTTACACCTGCTGATGTTTTAACTCTCTCTAATGCTAGCGTTTACAATACTGTTTCATAATATGAAAGTGGACTACAACTTAATAACAGTTCAAGAGAGAGTGTAAATCCATTGTAATGGTATTCCACCACAGCTGCTTCTTTATGTGCTTTTTTTTTTAAGAGTTCCTTACCCGAATTGGTAAAACGGAACCCTTATGGGATACTGTGTTGTCCATCTATCTGTCTGTCTGACTGTTAAAAATCCTTTTCCAACGAGTAGTTTACATCCCATACTAAGGTCTGCGCTATCTTGGCAATGTAAAAAAATTGAAGCTTCTAAGTCAGTGCAATCTAAAGACACTGCCATTTATGTCAAATATTTTCACACTCGCAAACACAATCATCAAAACCTATTCGGTACTTCCCGTTGACCTAGAATCATGAAATTTGGAAATAAGGAATGTTTCACAGTACAATAAAAGGAAAAAGCCGAAAATTTTTAATTTGTAATTATGTCCACGAAATAACATTTCTTTCGTCATTTGTTATCTGACTTCAGAGGTAAAATTAAAAGATTCTCGAAATTCTTGGAATTTCCGGGATAGATATCTTGCCAGTATCGATGTCGATAAGAAGCAAAAATCAGGATTACCGAAGTGTCCGATTCCACCCGTCTGCTTTGACCCATGACGTCATCAATATGCTAGACATGGCTATTCTAAGCGTCTCCAACATGGCGCATAATATTTCACTACATACACACGGCAACAAACACGAAAATACGTATAAATAAGACAATAACATCTCCCTCCAAAAATACAATCAGACTAACGGGGCAGCCGCGGGAAAATGGGGGTTTTAGGGAGGGGACGAACTAAATACAACAGTAAAAACAAGACACACCAAGATCCCAAAACACGAAAATGAGGAAAAAAAAATTACAAACTCTACAGGAATCAGACACTTCCCGTGACCAGTATTGGTCAACTGCAGCTGACGATACCGAAACACAAACAGCAAAAACTACGAAAATTGGAATCACACGTTTCCCTTGACCACAGCTGACGATAGCCAAAACACCAATACCTACATATAAAACTACGAAAATTGGAATCGGGCATTTCCCTTGACCTATATAGGTCAACCATAACTATTGATACGAAAAAACCACCATCTACAACTACGAAAAACAAAACCAAAACCATACCACCTCAAAACTTCAAAAGTCAAACAGTCCTACGTAAAATAAAAGACATTCAGTACACAAAAAACACAACAAGACGACATCTACAAACACAACCAACTCATAAACTTCGCGTAGCAATGACGTCACACACCACAACACCCTTACGTCATGGGTCAAAGCATACGGGTGGAATCGGACGCTTCCGTTGACCCCAAAAATCCTCTAGATTCTCGATTCCCGGGATAGATGAAGTGTCTGTATACATAATTAAGTTTGTTCGGATCTCTCAGAGGGCAAATACTACCCATACCTGGTCAATTTATTATTTATTTTTCGAGCGTTACCTAAACATAATCAACGTATTACAAATGTGACACACACACAGCAGTATCTGCCAGGAAGTTTCATATCAGCGCACACTCCGCTGCAGAGTGAAAATCTCATTCTGTAAACATCCCCAGGCTGTGGCTAAGCCATGTCTCCGCAATATCCTTTCTTTCAGGAGTGCTAGTTCTGCAAGGTTCGCAGGAGAGCTTCTGTAAAGTTTGGAAGGTAGGAGACGAGATACTGGCAGAAGTAAAGCTGTGAGTACCGGGCGTGAGTCGTGCTTGGGTAGCTCAGTCAGCAGAGCACTTGCCCGCGAAAGGCAAAGGGCCCGAGTTCGAGTCTCGGTCGGGCACACAGTTTTAATCTGCCAGGAAGTACTAATCTTTCTGTTCTTCATAGAGAGTAAAGAGGAAGCTAAAGGAGCGTTTTGGAGGAAGTAGAAATCAACATACATCTGGCATAAATCCAAATAAATGAACAAAAAGATATCAGAAATAAAAAAAACTCTGAAAACTTCCATAAACTTCTTATTGGTGCTAATTCAGAATAAAAGACAATACTAAATTTATGAACTTAATGTGTAAGTAAAATAGTATATCAAAAGTAAATATTACAGATTTATATAAACATGTGTACTGATAAGAGCTTGATTACCTTTAGGCACCGCTTGAAAGTCAACCGTGACCGGCACCGGTACCAGCAAATAAAATAGATACATAGAAAAGCAGCTATGGTGGAATATCATTACAATGCGTTACATGCAACTTGTAGCTGCAGAACAGTATACAAAAGATATATTCAAGAAAGGGTATTTCTCATGGCAACGTTTAAAAAAACGGCAGAGGAGGAATTTCACAGAAAAAACTCCCCTTTTACGCAGCAGCGTTCTCAGAATACTTACCTAACACGTGAATGAAACCGTAGTTTAGTTTAATTTTTCGCATGTTCCATGGATTATATCCGCCATAACCCGTCACAATATGGAACATGTCAGTAGCTTCACAAGTAAAATAAACTTTCGCTGTGTAAGTATGACTCCATGCTGGTAATTTACGTAACAGACTTTTTGTTTTAATCTGCAACTAAGCTTGATAAATTTAGCCCAACCACATACTTACTCAGAAGATGCTTCGAAGGCCGAGCCGGCCGCTGTGGACGAGCGGTTCTAGGCCTTCAGTCTGGAACCGCGCGACCGCTACGGTCGCAGGTTCGAATCCTGCCTCGGGGATGGATGTGTGTGATGTCCATAGGTTAGTTAGGTTTAAGTAGTTCTAAGTTCTAGGGGACTGATGACCTCGGATGTTAAGTCCCATAGTGCTCAGAGCCATTTCTGAAGGCCGAGATTAACCCAAACTAGTATGATACGCAGTCGTAGCTGTTGTTTTTGAAACTCTTTTTTGAAAAACGAGTGACAGTCCCCCACAAACCATCTATCCACATGACTGTGAGCGTTCTAGCAACGGTGGAGTATCTCAAGAACGTATAAGAAAGCTCAAACCCGTAATAGACTTTGCTATGGCTTACTGAATGAATTTACACTGCAGTTTCAGTTATATTTCGGAATTTCCTCGGGTACGCATTGTAGATCTGGTTTTGTCGGAGGAACAACGATGGTATTTACGTTTGGTGAACTTGGAAAAGCGAATCTAGTGGTTCGTCACTTTAGCTTGCTAGTCGAGACGGAAGTTCAAGGTAGCTACGATTTCCTCTCTGACGTGACAAGATTTTTGGTCATGCACAACGGGAGCAAGATTTTTGTTCACGCACAACGGAAGCAAATGGTTTTGCAAGCAAAAAGCATGTAGTAGTCTAGACCTGGTCTGAGACAACAGTAAAAATCCATTCTACGACCCCTGGCTGCAACTCTTACGTACTGGTTTGTTTCATTGTAGAAAGAAACAGTTAACACAAAGATCGACTAAAAAAACCTCCAGTTGACATGAACGTTATTACGGACTGAGCAGCAGCTTACCCGAAGGATGATAGGGGACACAATCGACTGTGATCTTGCTATAGGTACCACTCCAGCATTTATCCCGAGTGATACATAGAAATCAACGGAAACGAGTATCGAGGTATCTGGGCAAAATATTTGAAACCTACTTTCACAACACGAGCCCTGTTTCGGAAGTGATGTACTAACAGAAATTTAGATTGCAGTCTAACGAAGTTGTGTGATGTACCGATAAAAAAATTCAATAGATTGCTAACTTCTTGATTCTCTTTCATGACCCTTTTCACTGTCAGAAAGGAAAATAGTTGTTCAATCGTTGGGTCGTTCCTCTTCTTTTATTTTATTCGTAAAGGTAGGAAACTGAAGGAAAAAATTATTCATCGACTTGGGGCAACTTTTCGGGATGGACAAGCTAACAGTCTAACCTTTCAGTTTGGTCTCCGCTGCCGTGAGGGAAACACTGACTGCTCCGAGCAAAAAGGTTTGCAACCATAAAACTGTCCACGTCAGAATAAATCTGGAGGGGCCGAGCTGGCCATGTGTGACCATCACACCGTGTCTATTCAATATTGTGAGTTGTGCACACGATATAAAGTTGTGTTCCGCAGAGGGCTGTGACAGAATAAACTTCCTAACTGTACTGCAGAAAAAGCTCAGAATATTTTCATATTTTTATGGAAGCCTGTGGCAGCTCCGTGTGCACGAATGCTCTACATGCCCAGGCGTGCCGGATTGACACTCGATTACTTCCGACTGAAACGCCTCACACAGACGTGACGTCAAGCCTGGTTGTGTGCGTTTGACCGCCACCTATCTCGATCAATACTGAACTGATTTTGGATTAAACTGAATATTAGAGTACGGTGTACCGTCGAAGCTAAAGTCATTGCTTTGGATCATTGGAGACGGAGTGCAACCTTGCTTGACAAGTAACCGGGGGGGGGGGGGGGGGCGGCGTCTTAAGAAATGATCCCAACTTATATCTTATATGTAAAGCGATTCAGGGAAACAACAGAAAACTTGACCAGGCATGGCAGCACACACAGGTTTGAATCTTGTTCTTAACGAACGCTAACTACATACAGCGCCCCATCTCTAAGAAGGTGACGAGATTCATAGAACAGTTCTGATTAGCCACTACCTTCAATTGGAACATATACTATGCTTTCACATGCAGAACGCTGATTTTTCATATTAAAAAAAAGAAACAAGTCGTTTTGAAATACAAATTTCTCGCATGAGAAGTACAGTAGAATAAATTTGTAGATAATTGAGCTGCTGCTGACTGTTATTAAAAAGCAAATTAAATATTTGTATAACTTCTTCAATAAATCTTGCCATGCAAGTAATAATAAGCCAGTCTTTTCAAATGTTTTTACTTCACAAAATCTTAATGAGATTAAGCTTAAAGCTTTTGAAACTTTTCCTCTGTCGGAACACTTCGAGAATTCTCGTACTTTGATCGTACACCTTGTTTATTTCTAAGACCAATAAAATTTAAAAAAATGAAAAGACCTTCTTTTATTCAATGAATTCTTCAATTTAAATCATAACTAATAACACAGAAATCAAAATAAAATTATAAAAAATAATTAATATCGTCAAATGTCCAAAAAGGCAATGTTTATAATAGTTTTTCGCAGAGTACTTCTCATTTCCCGCGGAACCCTGGTGTTCCGTGGAACACAGTCTTGTAAACACTGGCTCTGAGCACTATGGGACTCAACATCTTAGGTCATAAGTCCCCTAGAACTTAGAACTACTTAAACCTAAATAACCTAAGGACATCACACACACCCATGCCCGAGGCAGGATTCGAACCTGCGACCGTAGCAGTCCCGCGGTTCCGGACTGCAGCGCCAGAACCGCTATTGTAAACACTGCACTACGTACCAACATGGAGTTATTTTTAGTTTCTGTGACAAACTACACTCATAGTAGGATTCTGTCACTAGAAAACTGTATGGCAAACAAATTATCGAATTTTTCTCCTGAATATGCCTAAATATTTTTCTGAGAATCGCAGAGAAAAAACATTTTATCATTTGGGCGTTGGAAAACGCCGTTTTGATAATATCAAAGTTACTGTAAAATCGCGTACACAATTAGTAAAGAAAACCATGTTTTACGAAAAGTTCCACGAAGACCTTTGTAAAATATGACAAAAAATCACAATATTGCGCAAAGATGATTGAGAAAGTAAGCAAGCTCATTAACGGCTTCGGTAAAGTTCCAGAACGTAAAAGATCCTGTCATCGTACAGCTGTCGGACTTAAAATCCCCAGACCTTGCATCACTGACAAATAACCCACTTTATTCCGGTTGGTCGGATCCAGAAATGGCAGCGGCCATACCTCACGCATAGGATTCACAGAATACAATGTAGAAACCTGTAAAATTTCTTGAAGCAAAGACGGCTAACAGTAGTAGTAGTAGTAGTAGTAGTAGTAAGGAAATAATAAACAATGAGAGAACATGGATATCAGAATTTAGTTACAGCTGAAATACGTTTTTGAAAATCAAACACATATTTGATGAAGTTAATAAAACTGAAATAACATTAAAAATTATTTGAACTGGTTTCAGAGTCTTCGCCGATAGAGGATTTTGTGACATGCGTCTCTAGAAATTGCTTATCCGTGCGTGGAACATGATGCTCTCGACGACGTCGGTAGCTAGGTAGTGGTGGCGAAGTTTTAGCAGGTTCCTCAACGTTAATGTACACGTGTATACCGTTTTCACTTGTAATTAATCCAGTTGGCAACGGTAACATTCATCCGTTGACTCCCTCTGTATTTGTGCTTGTCAGAAGCATAGGGGAGAGAGTATCTGGAGGATATTACATCTAGGAACATATGATGTTTCCTGTTCGGTGTTTGTCTGGTGACTGATTTTGGAATCACATGAAGAAGCGCTAGAAACAACCATACATGTTTCCGGAACTTTCTGATGTTACTGTTATGAGTCATAAGGTTGTGTGTTTTGCAGTGATTATAAACATAACGAATTTTATATATTTAAGTGCTGCATCATATTTTATACCTCGATTAGAATAATGTAGTGATTGAGCATGGGAGGGGGCGATGTCTGCGCACACAATACGGTAGTGGCAGCAGCAGTTGGGCATTTCCTTTCTGAATACTGTCACAAGCTTCCAGTTGCTGTGCAGTATTTTTTTTTAATTTATTGGCTTTCGGGCGATGCCCATACAGCCACCTCAAGCGTAGCGTCAGTTATGGCGATAAGAATTCTAAGGGCAACACAACACCCAGTCCCCGAGCTGGCCAGGAATCGAACCCGCGCCCCATAGCTTATCAATCCGTCGCGCTGACTGCTCAGATACCGAGGCGGGACTGCAGTGCAGTATTGCGTTCGGTTAACATGACGATAACGCCTTTCTACTCAATTTTACAACTAGTTTAAGACATTCTGTCGCGACAAATTAACATGTCGCACAAGGAAATACTGCGAGTGGGGCATGAGGTTCTCTGGTTGCTTTGTGCTGTTTGTTGCTCTGGTGCAGCTACAGACTTTATTTTGAGGATATTGTCACAGAGCTTAATGTTGAGTAAAATTCTGTATATTTTGAAAACTATAGTCCGATTAAAAGTACTTAATACTTCAAGGGCTGGAACTGGTTTCCTCCAATAAGAGCGCTCAACAACATGCACAAACCGTTCGCCGTTGTCAAACTGCCGTTAACAATGGTCCACCTTGTCCGAATTTCTTGTTTGTTGTGTTTGGATCCCGAATCCTAGATCTGGCACTGTTAATTCCGTACTTCATCACACGTGACACAACGATAACAACGACACGCGTTTCGTACACAGAACTAACCAAACACTACTGATCCTTCCACACTACACGCAATTCACCGTCACTTATGCTGTTGTTATAATCACAGAGACCGGCTTACCTTAGAAAAGTCTCGTGCGACATTAAGTGAAGCCAAATTTTTGAAGGCTGGAATTCAGGCGATGCTACTGGAGTATTAGAGTCATTAATGTAACACATATGCACTATTGATGTGTCGTAGAGCAATGGTTAGCGCGACAATCTGTCGTGTATATGGTCGTAGGAACGAAACTCGTGGAACGAAGTGAATCTTTTATTTCTAAGTCTAATCAAAGACTTCCATTATTATTTCTATTCAATTAATTAATTTAAATGTATTTTTTAATTTCTAATGCTTTGCCGCATTATTTTGATTATCTTATTGCTTTTCTTATTTGCCCTTATTTTTCCTCCTGTAGTTCTTTTATCGTTTGGAACCTGCCAGTATCGTCTATAATCTACAACCAAGTGCTAACCAACCATCGGTTGGTAAAGCGGCAGATCGTGAAGCCACTGTGAGGATAGTTCCAGGTAACTAATGAACTATAGCGAGAAATTACAGTTTGTTTTTTAGCCCTGGAAATGAAAATTTTCTGCCTTCAATTTGCTCGTTGCGGTTACCTGTAATCGCCGGGAACAAAGCGATCGTGATTTTAGTTCTGCCACTGACTGCTGACTGCCGTTTTCTCAGATACATTGCAGATCACTACATTGTGGTTATATTAGAACATGAGTTTAAAAATTCAGAGCTACAAAACTCTTCCTCTGCCGTAGTTCAGTCACAGGCCACTTAAAATCGGCTGCCCACAGAGCATCTCGCATTTCCGTCATACCTCGCGACGGCCGCCAGCTACATTTCTCCGCGTTACACATTAACAGCATTTGGGAAGACACTCGCCGTGTTTGTGTGTCAACTATAACTGTGCGGTAGCCGCCGGCCGATGGAAATGGAAATGTCGTGTGGCTAGGGCCTCCCGTCGGGTAGACCGTTCGCCTGGTGCAGGTCTTTCGATTTGACGTCACTTCGGCGACCTGCGCGTCGGTGGGGATGAAATGATGATGATTAGGACAACACAACACCCAGTCCCTGAGCGGAGAAAATCTCCGACCCAGCCGGGAATCGAACCCGGGCCCTTAGGATTGACAGTCTGTCACGCTGACCACTCAGCTACCGGGGCGGACGCCGCCATCGATGAGGCAAGTAAAAGACGTCATATATCAAGTGATTTTAATCGGACTATAGCTAAATAACATGTGGGTGATTCAACCATGATTCGTCCGTCGTGCGCCATTTGTACTTTGAATCGGAAGGTATTTTGCCATGGAAGACGTGATATTTGCAAATGAACTGAGTTTCTTTAATGTCTCAAAATTTAATCTGTCTCAAAAATGGTAATTTGCGTAAGTTGCAGATTGCTTCTATTTCAAAACGTTTTTATAATACTTCTTCTTAATTTGATTTATGTACTGATTGTTGGCGTCTAGTAGAGCAATAATGTAACATGTAAACTGTCAAATATGGTACTGACAAGATTGATTCGATTGCAATGTTTTTAAATTTGAATAGAATATTTGTTCTTAGGTATATGACCCTGTTGTACCTGGATCATTTTTTCACATTTCGAAAATCGTTACTTTTCTGTAGTAGTTTTATTAGTTTCAGTAAAATACTGCAGCACGTTAATAGTGAATGCCAGCATTTAAAAACAGAGAAAGAAAATAATTCAAATTCTATTAGAAGACTGGCTGGGAACAAAACTTTTCAAAGTGTTTGACGATACAACAGTCTTCCCTATTGTTCTACATTAACGTTAGTATACGGACCACAATGATATTTTTCTGCCACATGATAATTCGTACTGTCTGAATCACGTCAACTCGAGGAATTACAAGCAGTGGTACAGGGTACCCTCCGCGACGCACCGTACAGTGGCTTGCGCAGTGTCAGTGTAAATGTAGATGTGAAAATGTACGAGTAGTTCGTCCATTTTTGCCACACGTCTCACAACCGCGAACTCGCTGTCTGGCGGTCAACATTCACGTTTCTGTTTGTATTGAAAAATGTTCACCCCTTTCTTTTTATAACCATATTAGCTGATGATTGTCGAAATAGAGAGGATATAAAATCTAGACTGGCAATGGCAAGAAAAGCGTTTCTAAGGAGAGAAATATGTTAACGTCGAGTATAAATTTAAGTGTCAGGAAATCCATTCTGAAAGTATTTGTACGAATTGAAGCCATGTATGGGAGTGAAACATGGACGATAAACAGTTTGGACAAGAAGAGAATAGAAGCTTTAGAAGATTAGATGGGTAGATCACGTAACGAATGAGGAGGTACTGAATAGAGTTGGGAAGAAGAGGAATTTGTGGCAAAATCTGACTAAAAGAAGGAATCGGTCGGTAGAACACATTCTGAGGCGTCAAGGGATCACCGATTTAATACTGGAGGGAAGTGTGGGGGTTAAAAATAGAGGGAGTCCAAGAGATGAATACAGGAAGCAGATTCAGAGGGATGGAGGTTGCACTTGGTTACTCGGAGATGAGAGTTGCACAGGATAGAATAGCATGGAGAGCTGCATCAAACCAGTCTTTGGAGTGAAGATCACAACAACAACAACAACAGCAACAACCAGGTTCCAAATCGTTATGGAAGATTTATGCTCTGCTATATTCGGCTTATCTCAACACAGCTGTTTCTATAATTAACAGACAGCATTTGTCATGACATTAGTTATTGTGAGTAATATTCATTTTTCCTATTCTGCTTTTCAATCATTGCATGTTTGCTGGTTCAGGTGTTTTTATGCATCAAAATATTCTACTGTGCCTCACTTTTATGAGGTTATGCCACGTATTTGTTATTAACATATTTATTTCTGGGTATGTAATATTTTCTCCAAAGGTATCCTTAATTTTCCTGTAGGCAATATCTATCTTATCCGTAGTGATATATGCTTCTACATGCTTACATTTGTTCTCTAGCCATTCCTGCGTAGTCATTTTGCACTTCCTGTTGATCTCATGTTTTAGACATTTGTATTCCCTTTCTCCTGCTTCATTTTTAATTGCATTTTTATATTTTCTCCTTTCATCGATTCAGTATCTCTTGTGTTAACCTAAGATTTCTACGAGCCGTCGACTTTTTACCTGCTTGACCCTTTTTCATCTCAAAGCTACCTGTTCTCCTTCAACTGTATTCCTTTTTCCTGTTCGTGTCAATCGTTCTCTAATGCTCCCTCTGAAACCCTCTACAACCTTTAGTTCTTTCAATTTATCCCGGTCCCGTATCCTTAAATTACTGCCTTTTTGCAATTTCTTCAGTTTTAATCTGCAGTTCATAACCAGTAAGTTGTGGGCAGAGTCCAGCTTGTTCATGGAATAAAAATATTTAAGAAATTTGACAGATGAGAGGAGGATAAGTGGCAACTCCTTAATCACCATATTTTGTTCCAGCCTCCAAAGCAGGATTCCGACGTTCTACCTTTGTTAGTAAGAGGCACTGTTATGATAAATTTGTATCCGACGCGGACATGAAAAATGGCTGTGGTCATCGTATCGCTTATCAAGTGGAGCAAACTGTAAGCCTGCACTGAGAAGGAATAACGGAAGACAAGGGTTTAACTTCCCGTCGACTACGAGGTTGTTAGAGAAGGATTAAAGACAGAATGGATGAGGATTTGGCAGGAAATCGACCATGGCATTTTCACAGGAACCATCCCCCGATTTTCCTTGAGGATTTACAAAAACCACAAAAAAAAGTGATCTAGATGATTGGACAGAGATACTGATTATGGTCCTCCCGACTGTGTGTCTAGTACCTTAACCACTGCGTCACTTCACCTCACTGGCTTTTTAACCCCATTCATACTTTTGCTACCATGTCGTTGGTAACAGCTTGACAGAAGTACCATCAAATTTAACATTCACTAATTACAAACATCAGTACCACGCAATTGCCTGCTTTCGTCGACCTATTGGGTATTAGATGGTGGATCCAGAGGAATCCAGAAAGAATCCCCAAAACGAAAGAACTTTTCGTCAGCAATATCTGGCAGAAAGGGGGGAGGAAAGGTGGCAGCGCATAGTATATTATAATCAGACTTTATATCAGTTCCCTTTGTTAAACCTCAGACGCAACTGAGATGTGCCACGATTGATTATACTGAGTAAGTTGGATGTGTACGCTGTTACATGTGTTACGGTTATTAAGTGGCGTCATTTTTCCTTTATAAAGCTATAATGATTAGAAAACGTGAGTTTTACCTAAATTTTCTGATTTATCCTTACCCAATAGTCAAATGAAAATGTGCGCACAGGATGTAATCGGCTGACTGTATGAGGCATACGCGTACGTTATGCTTGACAAATTTCGTGGAGCTGACACTAGGTTTTACCCACTCAAGTTCCATGCATATCCTTAAACATGCATGCCAATACAGAAACGACTCTACACTGCACAAGTTCTCAACATTAGTACGTAATGAATGCATCTTCGACATACTCCTTTGAGGGAACTGTCGCACAGCAAACGATGTACGAAAGATATTACATAAATATCAGCTTTTTATTTGTTGTGTTTGCTTATTTAGCAAATGTAGCAATTATGGACCTTTCGTTTAGTGTTTGAGCGTTCACGGAAGGCAACTGTGTTCTTTCTGGAAATAGTTAACAGTTTATCGCAAATAAATAAGGAAACATAATAAAATGCAAATGAAAATTGTTTGGCGTTACTCATTGTTCGACAGTTCGGTTTCGAGATAAATCTAAGTTGAATTTTTCCTATTTGACCACAAATGTACGCAGTGTAAAACATGCTGAGGACCTATCAGTTAAAGATTCCGGCGCTAAAATCTGCACGATAAAGACTCGACTGATGTGTTCTTCCAGGAGGGAACATAACTGTGGTTTGCTTAGAATGATTACAGAAGTTGCATAACTGGCATTAGCGGTTCACATTGAACGCCTTAATACATAACGGCACAGTTTGGGCGAAATGCGTGTAGTTGTGTGATGACCGAACAGTCCGTTCCATCTCGTTTCATTACTAATGTTGAATCCAGTGAAAGTCGGCGGTGAAATGATGAACTGCAGTAGAAATTGTAAGGTCATTGACACTTATCAGTAAAAAAGAAGAGGAATAACAAAACGCTTCTCAAATTGAAATCCATTCTGGATTGTTCATTTATATGAGGGACTTTGCTCCTCCAATGACTACTCTGCGATGACTATATTGCAAGTAAGTGGTAAGTACAGGAGGCTAGACAGTCCATTAACACAGGGAATAATTTGATTGTAAGTTTAATAACACAGTTATTTGTGCAAAACTTTCGTATCTGCACGGCTCCACATCCTCCCCCTCATCTGCAAGTATCGATTCTCAAGTGCAGTTGCATTGTGATCGTTTTAGTACCGAATTCTGGTCGACTTGAAATGTGAACGCACCACTGATGCACTAACTTCAGCACATGCTCCCATTCGGGTTGATGGACGACGACAGCGACGTACATCCAAAACAATTTTCATCGATGAGCTTTCTTCATCCAAAACAATTTTCAACGAAAAGCTTTCATCTTGCAATTGTTATTCGTCAAACAGGGAACGGCGAACAATGAACTGGTCGACGCACAGACTATTGTTCTCCTCCCAGGACAGTCAGGTGGCTATCACGCTGCAGTTCACATGAGAAGCACTGTTACCACATAAATGATCGGTGTGGAAGGGTCAAATCTTAAATACATTATCATCTTACTGTTACAAGCGTTTAGTTCAGGTGTAAAGGGACTTCCTGGCCACACTGTTTAGTGTTGCGGACGCACTAGTTTAATGAAACGTGTGATTAGTTCCTCCGAAGTCACGCGATGAGCAGTGTTAGCGTCCGGAAGCTCAACCCTTGTTGCAGTGGCGCGCCACTGCAGTGTGACACATGTCCGCGATAGCAGTGTGGAATGAGGTATGTGACACCAGTCCTCGCCACGTGACACCCTCACGTCAGAGCAGGGCGCCGCGATGCAAGAGGGGACCGCACCGCCATATGTATCTGGCAGCCTCTGCCGTGTCACTGTCACGCTTGTCTTATTGTTGTGCTCCGCGTCCACCAGTTTGTCGGAGTATCTCCACAGCTAAGTGCACCTGATGGTTAAAGTACCCATCCATATTTTTATAATACCGTGTATTCTATATTCTCTCTATCGCGTGTACTAAGGGCCCTAAGACACGCTCAGACATTTGCACAGACATATCGTTGTGCGCGTATGAATCGTCGACTGAAAAATTTGTCTGTGTTACAATCTGTGCCCAGCCTGTGCGAAGTCTGGCGGTGCTCGAATGGACGCAGACCAGATGTTCAAAAATGGTTCAAATGGCTCTGAGCACTATGGGACTTAACATCTATGGTCATCAGTCCCCTAGAACTTAGAGCTACTTAAACCTAACTAACCTAAGGACACCACACACATCCATGCCCGAGGCAGGATTCGAACCTGCGACTGTAGCGGTCACACGGTTCCAGACTGAAGCGCCTAGAACCGCACGGCCACCTCGGCCGGCGCCAATCTGTGGAAGTGAGTCGTGGTGATACATGCTTTAAACATATACGTAAGCCTAATGATAGATTAAATCCCATGAGACCTTACATCTCAATCAGATCCACTAATAAACATTTATTACGTATGTTGTTTCCTCGGTATTACCGATATAGAACCTGTAAATATAATTTAACGTGATATCGCGATATTAGAACAAGTCGCATAGATAAGGAGTGACTTACACTGAAACACTACTACATCTAGTCTGCTTGACTGCCAGACTAGGTTACAGTGGAGCCCAGCAGTAATTACCATGTTGTCATATCTCAATATACCAATCATGACTCTCAATCAACCGAGTGTGGTGATGCAGTGTTTAGCACACACGAGTCGTACGTGGGAGGACGGGGGTTCCAATACCCGTATGGTTATTCAGGTTTAGATTTTCCATGATTTTTTTTTCTAAATCACTTATGGCGAATGCGGGATGGTCTCTTCGCATCCTTACCCAACACGAGCATGGGCTACATCTCTAATGACTTCGTCGTCGACGCGATCCAACGATTCTCAGCAACTCCTTTTACCGATCTGGAGATGCTCTTAGGATTCCTATAAGAATTTGTCTATCTGTTGGGTTTCTGTGCATGAAGACGTCACTTTGTTTCCAGTGGTAAACTTTTTCCTTAAAAGAAAATCTACTGCGAGTTGCCGAGAATGGGGTGTGCTGTCCTGTCAGTTTTGTGTTTTCTTGCTACGTAAACCTAACTAACCTAAGGACATCACACAACACCCAGTCATCACGAGGCAGAGAAAATGCAGACCAGATGTGTTGGCCAGATGTAGTTATTTAGTACCTCACGTATGGAAGATATGTCTTCAGAATGACGTGGCTCAGCAATGAAAGTGATATCACAGCAGATAATTTCAGACAAGCGTAACTTCCGCCAGTTGCCAAGTACCTCAGTGTTACTATAAGTCTTGATAAGCACTCACTGACTTTTTCGTTACAGTGTCATTTCTCCTTGTACAGAATGTTCCAGGAGGAACGGGCTGTGTTTAAGGATAAGACAGGAATGATCATTAGAAGCAAAAATTTCTAGTGATCACGGCCTCTTAAATGCATACCTTAAGAGCTGTGAGCACTTGTTCATCTTCGCAATTGTGGAACACATCTGCTTATACCTCTTAACGTATGCACTTTAGAGCTCATTTACAGGGTGAATCACCTAAAACATGGACCGTAAATATTGCGGAAATGGAAAGTGCTATTCATGTGCGGTTTTCATAGAACGGATTGGTTGTCAGGGGCTCTTATTGTTAGCCAATCAACAGATTCTACTAATACCTAGAAAATGTATTTTTTGTCCAAATGTACACTCTTGTTAATGGAACAATCCCTATTGACATTAACAAACTAAAAGTAGGGTATATTATAATGTCAGTGGTGCTAGTTGCAATATTCTAGTGCGAGTTTTTTTTACGAGGTATCGTGTTATGAAAAGTTCCCACAACGACACTTGCACAATTCCTGTGGTAGCACACACCAATGTACAACATATATGCATACACTAGTTATGTCGATTCTAACCAGTAACGAGACGATTGACCATCACAGTTTGTATTCAATATGACCACCGGCAGCAGTATACGCTTCCTGTGTGGTATGGAAAGACTGCTGCACATGTGCTTGCATTTCAGCGGAAATTTCAGAGCAAGCTGTCGTAATACGTCGTTGTATATCATCGAACGTAGTTCGTATGTCCTTGTAGACAGCATGTATCAGGTTTCCGCCTACAGGTGTCAAATCCGGGGAATGGGCTGACCAATATATAGTTCCTCTGCGTCCAATCCAAAGATTTGCAAACAGTTGGTGAAGACATACTGTAGTACTTCGTTCACTATGGACTGGACAGCCATCGTGTTGGTACCACATCTTCCTCCTAGTATGCAGATGAACATCTTCTAGCATATGTGGAAGATAGTCTGTTCGGAGGCTGCGATACTTGTGCGCGTTGAGTATTCCGTCTATGAAACACAGGTCTGTGAGCTTATGGCTCACTATTCCGCACTCCATGGACGCTGACTTTCCACCTGACGAAGCCAACGGGGATTGTCAACAGACCAATAGAGCGTGTTTCAGTCGTTTACCTGGCCATTATTGTTGAATGTGGTTTCATTACTAAATAAGACACCCTGTCGTAATGCCCAGGTCCAAAAGGTGTTACACTACCACTTCACTTAACTGGTTGAAGAGGTTGACGTCTACATCGTAGAAGAACGAACTGTATTCTTCCTACACTCTCCATACACCATGAGCATGTCGGCCTTTTCTACTTTGGTGAATCCCATCTTCCACTCACGGCCGACAGCTTGGACTGCCACACATTAATTGACTAACAAGTCGCGGTGCACTCAAGGAACACACACACACACACACACACACACACACACACACACTGTAAGCAGACATAACAACAAAGTACTTAGCAGCTACGCAGGATGAATGGCATAAACATTGTCAGTGTGGGAACTTTGCAAAATACGATATCTCAGTAGAGTCCTGCAACAGACACCCCTGACATTCTAATTTACCCTACTTTTAATTCGTTACTGTCAGTAGGCATTGTTCCATTTAAAAAGAGCATGTTTGCACAAAAAGTACACTTTCTAAGTGTTTATTGGCTAACAATACGAGCCCCCGACCACCAACTCATTCTAAGAAAACCGCACATCAGTAGCACTTTTCATTCCCGCAATATTTGCTTTGCAAGTTTTAGATGCACTATAAATACTAGACTTTTTTGCTTCGAATAATCATTTCTGTCACAATCCTGAATATTCAGCATTCCTCCTGGGCGCCGTGCAGCACACTACAATAACACAAATAATGCTTCTTATTAAACCAATCTTCTTTTTTAATTTTTACCTGCTTCAAAAGATTAAAATGCGAACGTTTTAGAAGCCACTCTTTTGTCCACCTTATCTGCACCGATCTTTTTTGTAACTTCCGACGTAATAGTACTAGACAAAATAAATATCTTCGAAGCAAATTTACTTAATTTTGCCATGGCCGTAAAATACTCTGCACACTCTAGCTAGTGATTGAGAACTGTGAGAGAGCTGTATTGTGGCTGGCAGGTGTAAACACGAATTGAATACCGCGGACCAGGTGTGTAGACGATAGTTGCAAACATTATTTGGTAAGACAAAGCTGAAAGTCTAGAGGACTCTATAGGCTTCGCTTTCTACACATGTTTCACATCGTCTATCCCGTTTTTTAGGTACCTAATTTGTGAGCTTCCTTTCCCACCCTGCGATTTCCACACTAAATGGTTTCATCTGCTAATTTTATTAATGCAATGTCTCATGTTAACAATAGACATCCTGCAGAAGAAGTGTAACGGTTTTAATTACACCATTTGAACGTACAATGTCGCGGCATTATGAAACTATAAAATACTGTAGGGTGACAAGCTGCGTCAAATGGTTTACAACGGACTGAGGTTCAAAAATGTTCAAATGTGTGTGAAATCTTATGGGACTTAACTTTTAAGGTCATCAGTCCTTTAGCTTACACACTACTTAACCTAACTTATCCTAAGGACAAAAACACACTCCCATGCCCGAGGGAGGACTCGAACCTCCGCCGGGACTGAGGTCAGTCACTATGGATAGAAAAGCGAAGAGCACTACTTAAAATAGTACGCCTTAAGCGATATGACGTGCGCTGGACCGGAGGAAGTTTTAGTAAGCCCTATCTCATGTTTTTCTTTTTTTCTTTTTCTTGTTAGATTCCCGCTTATGTAATAGTTTCCTTATTTCTGTCTGAATGTGTGTTTCATTTCAAGCTTTTGCCGCTGGGTGTGCTGTGCTCAATTAAATTACTTAAGTTCCTTCATGTCGAAACTATAGGTTTCTTTAAAGTCTGATTTCCGAAAAATTACAAAAAATTAAAGACAGTTTTCGGTTTCCATCATTATTATATAGTTTAATCAGTATTATGCTTTCTTATAAAATCAGTGTTCCATTTGAGGCGTCTTTCAACAACGAAAATGTCCAAATAAAAAAAAGCATACCGGCACTGTAAATTTATACTTGCACAGCTCCTGTAATGTAGCGACTCTGTGTATAGATTTGGCAAACACTGTCAACATCTACGATAATCGTGGAAGCAGAAGAAATGAGTCAAAATTTGTATCATGGCCGGGTCTCGGGGAAAATTTAATTGTAAGATCTACTGTCAATATCCTTGCACTCTGTTCACACATTCAAATGACGTTGTCTTGTCTCAGAGATCTGTGTATTTGAGTCTGGATAAGCGCACTCGTGCTTCGCAAATGTTAAGTATCAAATACGCTAAATGCCCGCATGTATTTACAAGTAGTGGGGGATAGAGCATGTTACAGTGTTTTATAAGTAGCCTGGAGACTTTACCTTAGCCTATGCAAAATGAAACGAGGGATGTAGCGCAGTAAATAAGACGCTCGACTCATACCTTGAAGGACGCTGGTTCAGATCTCCATCCGGCCGTCTATATTTCTGTTTCTGCAGTTTCCCTAAACCGTTCTAGGTGAAATGTGGGTTGCTTGCTCTGAGAAGATACGGCCTACTTTCTTCCCCAACCCGAGCTTCTGTTTGGTCCCTAATAATGCATGCGAGGCTGGTAATCGTTAAGAATTAATGCAAGGCAAGAATAGGGCAGAAAAGCGTGCTGACGAAAGACATTTTACTAATTTAAGTAATTAGCAGCGGCTGAACAGGAGTTGTTGTTGTGAAGTAAATAAAACTTACAATTTTTCAGATATTTATTGTAAAACTATTGAGAAACTGTTGAGATTCGTTAGCAAACATGAGGTCATTTTATAAACTAATATTAGAGATTTAATTGCTTTGGTAGATGTTAAGTCAATAGAATTTACACTACGCTGAAGTCATTGGCGGATATTGAAATAAACTGACTCGCAACCAAGATTCGAAACTTCACTTTCTTTATATTTTTATTGTTCACATTGTTTACGCTTCACTATAAATACAACGTTTATAGTTTTCGTTGATTCTCTAACAGGTTCCACAGTAGTCGTTTTTTTTCTGTAACATAGGCAATAGGCTGCAAATAAATGTCGGTGAACCAAAGGGATATTTTTGTATTTGTCCTACTACCCCTCGGGTCTTATACCGTTCTATATACGGGAACTCTTACCAAATACAGCAAAGTGAAACCAGATGTGTGGTGGGTATTTAGCAACGAACACTTGTTTCCGAGCAGACACGTCTTCTTGTGCGTGCGAACCTAACTCGTCACTCTTCTACATTTTCGCTAACTGGAAAAACTCGTTTAATAGTAAATCTGTTTTAAAAACAATCAAAGGACTGGACGCAGAGGGAGTGACTGTAAATGCACGGCGCCTCAATTAATTACTTTTTATTCGTTTAGCGTGCTTTAATTTCAACCTTTTACCTCAGCTGAAAACGGTACGTGTGAAATACGCACTCGTGCTGCCCGAAATTAGGCTTAAATTTTCTCCTCATGTTACGCCTGCTGGAGTTTTAATTGAGCTGGGTTTCAACAATTTCCCGCCGGCTGCAGACCGAGTGGGTAAGAGGATTGTTTTTTGCGCGAAGAATAGATTCCATTAGTGCCGATATTCAATTGAATCTTGGATAATGCGTTCGCAGCCAAATTTAAGGCGATTAAACGATCGAAGTGTAAGATGCGATATCTAAAATTACAGCCAGGGTTTTCAGAAAAATCGGCAGACTCGGTCAGGAGTTACTCTGGCCATCCTGTTACAAATTCGCGGCTCTAATCGTGAGTACTTGTTTTGGCTGACAACGCAAAGCGCGCGTTCGTTTTTGCCTGTTATTTTCCTTTCGTTTGAATCAGAGCGCGCAGTAATCTCAAATTCAACCAAAATCTCGCATCGACTCAATTCATGCGTGTGTTCTTTTTACTAGCTGTGTCCTGCTTTTTCACAAATCGGATGTGTTCTTGCTCCGTAGCGAAAATGGTTCTCGCTTGGAGTGCAAAAGATACCCTCATAGAGTCACATTTATTTTCCGTTTCCCGGTGCTTTTCACATTACTAAACCACAATAATCCAATAAAATAAATAAACCGTTTTAATATATATTGCTCATGTGCACGATTTTGTAGACATGCTAAGGCACTATCTTTCGCCGCGCGTAATTAGCCGAGCGGTCTGGGGCGCTGCAATCATGGACTGTGAGGCTGATCCCGGCGGAGGTTCGAGTCCTCCCTCGGGCATGGGTGTGTGTGTTTGTCCCTAGGATTATTTAGGTTAAGTAGCGTGTAAGCTTAGGGACTGATGACCTTAGCAGTTAAGTCGCATAAGATTTCACACACACACACACACACACACACTATCTTTCATTGGCTAATATCATGTCAGAGTACGAGCTCCACTTTACAAGAACGGATACTGCAGAGACTGTGTACCCCAGATCCACTAAAATATAACCCCAAAGATTGCCCTCGAAATCTTGAGTAAATTAGCATACTGAAAATTTTTCTGTGCACCTGTTGATGGAGTTCTAGTAGACCTGAACTTGCAGTAGTTGTTGTTGTTGTCGTCGTCATCGTCGTTTTTACTGTTGAGATCTTCAGTCCAAAGACTGATTTGATGGAGCTACCTACGCTGGTATATCCTGTGCAAGTCTCTTCATGTCTGCATAACTACTGCAAAAAATCTACATCCAGTTGAAGCAATTCAGAGGTTGGCTGCTAGATTTGTTACTGGTAGGTTCGATCGACAGGCAAGTTCCGTATTATAGAGCTGCTTCGGGAACTCGAATGGGGGAGGCTACTCAGAAAAAATAGAAAACCAGCATTTCAAGCTGACTGCAGAGCGAACCTACTGCCACCAACGAACATTTCGCGTAAGGATCACGAACATAAGGTACGAGAAATTAGGGCCCCTACGGAGGCATATCGATAGTCGTTTTTCCCTCGTGCTGTGCGAGAATGGAACAGGAATGAAAATGACTACTAGTGGTACCACGTACGTTCTAGCACGCACCGTGTGGAGTGTTTTTGTAGAGGTAAATGTCGATGTAGATGTAGAACCTGCGTACTGCATCAGAGTCTTAGTCTCTCGCTACAATTTTTACCCCTCCACACTCCCGCCGGTTACCTAACTGATCATTCTTTGATGACTCAGAATATGTCCTATCAACTGATCCCTTCTTTTAGTCAAGTTGTGGAATAATTTTTTTTCCACCAAGTCGGTTCCGTACCTCTTCATTAGTTACTCGACCTACCCATCTAATCTTCAATATTCTTGTCTGGCAGGCTGCGTACTATAGCAGTCGAAACTATGGTTGTGCCGGCCCGGGTGGCCGAGCGGTTCTAGGCGCTACAGTCTGGAACCGCACGACCGCTACGGTCGCAGGTTCGAATCCTACCTCGGGCATGGATGTGTGTGATATCCTTAGGTTAGTTAGGTTTAAGTAGTTCTAAGTTCTAGGGGACTGATGACCTCAGATGTTGAGTCCCATAGTGGTCAGAGCCATTTGAACCATTTTGAGCTATGGTTGTTTCATTATATATGACGCAATCGTACACCCAGAAAGATTTTATTGAAATGGACTCCGGACGCGAAAACGTACGCACTTAAGTATGAGATTAGTTCAGGCTAAATTGTGCAGTTAATTAATTGGTTTCGCACCAGACTGATTGCAAAAAACGAACTAAAACCTACTACAGTGAGCAGACATTTTTGAAAGAGAAGATGTTAGGAATGTGATAGGAAAATATTGGGTATCAGGGAATGAAACATTAACGGCGGTGAGTATATGTACTGAACTATTGCAAATAAGCACAGACAATATGAATATCTTTACAGACGAATGACTGGCTTTGAATGAGTAATTTTTACCAGCTGCTCAAATGGTTCTAAGCTCTATGGGACTTAACATCTGAGGTCATCAGTCCACTAGACTTAGATGTACTTAAACCTAACTAACCAAAGGACATCACACACATCCATGCCCGAGGCAGGATTCGAACCGGCGACCGTAGCAGCAGCGCGGTTCTGAACTGAAGCGCCTAGAACCGCTCGGCCACAACGCCCTTCCGGCTGCTCAAAGAGAAGGAGTTTCCCAGGTCATTTTGTGTGGTCAACACACGTTATATGGGCATACAAATTCCAGTCTATAGAAAGACGAGGTGGAAGGGAACTCTGGGATAACAGCTTTCTCCAGGATAGGTCGACGGCAAGCTGCAGGCAGTAGCGGGAGTTGGACGGCCGGCGCGGCTCAGTTGTTTCTGATCGCCGGCTAGGTGTGTGGAGTATGTACAGTACATCTATGGAGAGACCATAGTCTACTGCGCATGTTCTCGACATCAAACCGGGCTACTCACGAGATTTTGGGACGATGCTGCCTGTCTACAATTTGTGCCAGTAGCGAAACTTGAATATTACACGTATTCGCTTTGTTTTATGTATGTTTCTGCATTTTTGACCTGTAGTAACATTTATGGTGCAGTACTGTCGTTGGTAAGGATGTAAAGACAAGTACCGGTATGTGGAAGGAGGACCACTTACTTTTAATAGGTATGTACAAGAGACGTATAATTGTAATGGTGTATCAATATGAAGCACTCTATACGTTGAAAAATATCAAGACAAGGTATTATAAAATAGTGTAGGGATAATTTCTGCTCTTTTATGGCCAGGTGTTCACGAGACAAGTGCTATATAAGTTTTCGAGTGTGTTTGAGTAATCTGCAAGTCAGTGTATGCAGATAAAATTTCTACTTAAATCTGATCAATTTCCTGCATTTTATGCAGGTTCTCATATCCTTGTATATAGCTAAGTATTTCTACATGAGAGCTTCCTACACAGTGGCAATGTAACGCAATTAATTACAACAGATTCGACGCTGTCACTTCTTTTATTACTCTAAAGTTTGAGCATTGATCTTGCTTTTTTTTTGTGCGTTGTGTATGGTTTTACTTTGTAAGATGGCAAGAACTATGCCCCTTACATGAAGTCATTAAAGATCACCTAACTCACGTTGAGCGAACAGTAAGGCTGAACAACATGACTGACAAGGCACAATGCATCTTGTAGAGGGTATAGTGTGGACGTATTGGAATAATTAATGTCGAGTGATGGTTTTAAAGCAATTCACACGACATGAAAACTTTGTGGAAACGAGTCGATTTACTGGACGCTAGTTTACCCCAGGGAAGTATTTAGAGTTGACCGTGGCTGGCTGGGGAACGGCGAAGGGAAGTGACAATAAGCAGCTTAGGGCGGCTCAAGCTCTGAGAAAGCGGTAACGCGGCGCGGCCTCCAGCCGCCTGAAGATGAGTGACAGCATGGGTGGTTGACCCCGACCCCATGCTGGTGTACCGGGAAACAGACGGAGAACTTTTACGCCTGTTGATAAATGTCTGTCGTCCCGTTTTCTGTGAAACATGCGAGAAAGCCGCGCAAAGCTATGGTGGAGCGGTCAACAGAGGTCAAAATATGCATGTTTGTGACTATAGCAATTTCACACTGAATTCACGGTCAGCAGAGTCTGAAGCAAATCAGGTGAAGAGCGACAAATGAAATACGCCGGCCTCCGATGGGAACGTAGGACCAAGGAATTTGAAGTACTCTCCTGGGAGTCAGAATTCTGGAAAACGTGGTTTTGTGCTGACGCTAACCTTGATGGGTGGCCTGGGAAGAGCTAAATAACACAAGTTGAGAGGAAGGGGAACTTTGTGGGGAATTTGTTCACTTCCCAGGGCAGGCATGGTCGGCGCTGGGAAGCGACGCATAATTAACGCGACTTGCGCTGCAATTGGCATAAGTGATTTTGCTGGAGGGGAAACCGAGGCGAAGAGCGGACTGTGAGAAGTCTCTGTAGTGATCTTCCGTTCCCAGCTTGCCTAGAGTACGGACATGGCGTTCTTTACTCAGTTTGCCTGAGAAAGAGAGCATCTCTGCAGTTTAGGACTTAGCAAATGGAACAATTGAGCTTGGAGATAGGAAGTTTTGGTTCAGCTATGTACTGAGAAAGATAGCTAGGAGTGAATAGACGAGCGCAGCCTTGCAGCACCACGAGGTCAGCCGACGTCCACACGACGACAACGCTCCGCCACGCTGAATTCGGTGATATTGCGCCCGCTCCGGCCACTGATTAATTTGTTGGATCACGTCGATCAAGTTTCCACGAGGGTTTCATGGGCCGTGTATTCTAGAATTCTTCTCGCACTTCGCATTACGCCTGGGTCAGTCGATAGGAATTACTTTTGATTTATCGCGCTTTACTCCACGCAAACGCAATTTATTACCACTGCCTGTTAGGAGAGTCATGTAATGGGATTATTGAAGGTCGTGAGTTAAAATAAATCTGTGCTAATCGTCTGCATCTGTTTTCAATCAAGTAGTTGAAATCCCAAGTCAGTTTCTTAATTAATTTTATGTTCAACATTTGCATCTGGTGTTCAATAGCTGAATATAACATCAATGTGCACCCCTTTTTAATTAAAAGGAATCAATTCTGAATCAATTAATGTCAACACTGCCACCGCAGTTCAATCAGGAGTCACAGGGCCTTATTACTTACTTTGCGTTATCCGACATTGTGGCAGTTTTGCACTCTCTGTTGATCTGTTAGTCAATTATCTGGGGTGAACGCACACCAAAACCATATAAGTGACGAGTGGAGTGTTACAACTTTTCTGATGAGATGGCGAAAAAAGTCATATATTTTACGTGTCTATAAAAAGTAGAATGGTAAAGAAAAAATGGACAAGCAGGTGGTGCACATCGCGTATCGTATTCCAAATTTCGTTTCTTCGTGACGCTTCAGCACCGTCTACACACAGTGTCACTGTAACGTAATTAATTAAATTGAGATTCGACAATACGAATAAGTGCAATACAAAACGTAGAAAAATATTGCTGGCTGTCACTTCTTATCCCGTTACCGAAAAACCGCATATAAAGTAGAATCTGAGCTATGATACTGTGACAGAAAAACACAATATCATTGCTCCTCATATCTTTAAGCCAACTGCAGCTCCTAGTATCAAACTGTTAAGATGTCTGTAAAATGCATATACAGAATTTCACGTTGCTTCTGAAGGGGATGTATGTGTAGCAGCGAGGTAGTAATACTCAATATACGTTAAGCTCTGTAGGGCTAAAATGCGCCGTCCCAAAATCATGTGACTTGAGCTGCAGGAAAGGTTGTGGCAGAATTCTCGTTCTGGCTTCCGAATGCTCACTCCATAAATACAATTGCAATATATAGCTCAATAATTTGTAATCATCCTCTTCTGTTGACATACTCAAGAAGGCGCATTTGGTTTGTAGGCACTATCTGTATTCCTCTGTAGGTTGTTGTCTTGGACTAATACAGTCGTACAGCCACGATCTTTGTCTTAAATGTCGTATAACATAGTGCTCCTGTAACGCAACTTTTTTTTTTTTTTTTTGTACACACACACATATAAATATATACAGAGAAAGTAAATAGGGAAGAACCTGACTTAAAATAGGCTAATTCTTTCTTTTTTTTCGTCGAATCGTTTCAAAAGCACGCTTCGCCATGTTACTTCGTTATGTTACTGACAGAAAACTAACTTTTACAACAACTTAAGAAATAACTACAGCCTAATGCTCATGACTCGCTTTACTGCGAATTAAGGCAGACACTTATAACGTTAGTTAGTATTAGTTAGTCCTTTTTTAGAGTGGTAACTTCGTCTTCTCGCAGACACGAACACTGAAAATTAGTCTCACTTCCACCATGTCCTGCCGTCAATGCTGTTTTGTAAGTAGAGCATACTCTAAGAAAGTTTCGCCGACCTCGTTGCTATACATCAGCGATCGTAAATTCAAACTTGAGGACTTGCAACGAGGAAAATTCCATAACCAGGGAAGTTACGCATTCAAGGCGACAGGCAGTTACCGTCTCAACTCGTGACGAAAAGTTCATAACTTCGAGTCGTACCAACTGTTCTGTAATTCACCCATATCCGCACATGACCATTCGTCGAGTAACGCAGGACTCGCAACTTCTGGTGTGTCCACCGTAATCAGAACATGTAAAGTGTTATGTACTTTGTCACCAAATGTGGCATCAGTACTTTTTTGTAATTTGGATTTACTTCTTTACCTTCGATAGATATTTGAAAACTAAGAAAATGAATTTAAAGCTCGTCAAGATAGGATACATGGCGCGCATTGGGCAAAGCCTGGTTCCCGAGGGTGGTAGGGCCAGCTAAATCGGTGCAATGCTCGATCCCAAATGCCTCGACTTCGTTGTTAGTGTTCATTCATTATCATTCAAGCTTATCGATATGCAAATCGTATGCTACAGCATTGAGACATTCCAGTACGGAGAAATACAAACAGTAAGTAGGGAAATTCCCTCAAAACCTCGAAAGGTACCAAGAGTAGAATCGATTTTTGTTTCGATAGGGTTGTGTTGCACCAAGAGACCTTTCAGAGTGTTCAGTCATACATCGTTGATCGTAGCCGAATATTTACGTCAAGTGCAGTCTGTACTCCACATTAACCCGCAAAACACAGGTACCGCGCGACTAGTCTTCAATGAAACAGCCTGCAGTAAAAGAAGATAAACAAGATAATAGGTTTGTTTATAAATAAATAAATCTTCTGCTACCAGTCACGATTTTTTCTTTATTTTACTATTCGCACGACGCGTTTCGAGAAATAATTCCCATTTTCAAGTGCGTTTTTTTATGTGTGTTAAGCCATTTCTTTTGATGTTGTCAGTGTGTGTGAGTCTGCTTCATTTTGTTGACTTTTACTGTAATACATAAGAAACGCGATTTTTAGTTGGGTATCAATTCTTTCTGTGTGGTTAGTGGCTAAAGTTTGAGAACAATTTGTACTTACTGTTTTCTAATGGTCCATTTGTGTAGAGTCTCACACACACTTAACATCGCACACAACTTGTACACTTTACACATCGAAAATATCTTATATAAACAAAACAGTTACAAAGATCTTCTTACAGGTAGTTCACAGAGATAACATTATAGGTCTTCCACAGATTATGATATGCTTTTGTACAGAGGTCATTTATCTTAACAATTTGGCTCATGAATTACTTATATTGATTTTACAATTGTGCTTATTTCTATGTTTTACTATTTTTATTTAAGTATATTATCGAAACATCTGAAGAAATTCACTGATTCACTTTCAAGTTTTTCATTTAATATTTTATCTTCATATTTTCTGTAATGTGAATATATCTCCAGTTCTTCAAGCAAATCCATTTTATGTCCTTTATTTAGTCGGTGGAGTACTTTGACATTTTGCTCTATTTTTCCAATTGGGTGTCCTGTATTATGTATGTGTGTTGCTATTGCTGATGTAGTGTGTTTGTTGTGTGTGTATGCTCTAATGTGCTCTGTGTACCTGATGTTGATATTTCGGCCTGTTTGTCCTATGTAGAACTTGGATCATTCCTGGCATGTTATCTGGTATATTCCAGAGTCTGAATATGGATCATGATTACACTTTATATTATGTATTAGTTTTTGGTGTAGTTTATTGGATGTAGAAAAACCAAATTTTTACTCTGTGATTTTTGAAAATATTTGCAATCTTCTGTGATACATTGCCTATGTATGGAATGCTAGATATATATTTGTTTTTATCTTTTTCTTCTGTGGTGCAGTTTGTACCTGGGTTTCTCTTCACTTTGTCTAAGATTGTGTCAACCATGGAAGCATTGTAACCATTGGCAACTGCAATCTTCTTCACTGTGTTTATTTCTTGTTGCATATTTTCCTGGTTCAATGGTATTTTTGTTGCCCTATGCAGCATTGACCTGTATGCTGCCTGTTTATGGATATTTGGGTGACATGAGGTTGCAGGGATTGTGGTGTCAGTCATTGTGTTTTTCCTATAAATTTTGAATGTGCATGTGTTGTTGTGTCTTGTAATATTTAGGTCCAGGAAGTTGATACTTTTATTTTGCTCATGTTCCACTGTAAATTTGATTTTCTCATTTAGATTATTGAAATGATTAAGAATGTCTGTGATGTCTTTGGTACCTCCTTTCACTAACAGTAGTGTGTCATCTACATATCTCCTATAAAATTCTATTTTCCTTAGGCAAGGTTCTTGGCTGTCAAATAATTTTTGTTCTAAGTGATTTATGTATATGTCAGCTATGGTACCGGATATACATGATCCCATTGCTAGGCCATCTGGTTGCTTATGAATGTTGTCATTAAAGGTAAAGTAGTTGTAACTTAGGGTTAGCTGAAGGAGTTCCATAAATTCGACAATCTCTGTGTATGAAAGTTTCTTGTGTTGCATAAGGTTCTTTTGTAGAAGCTCTAACAGTAATACAAAAGAATAGGCCCGAGGTATTCCTGCCTTTCGTAAGAGGCGACTAAAAGGTGTCTCACACTTTTAGTCCTGTAAGTTCAGGTCCCATTTTCTGCTTTGACCTGCCACTTTCCAAATTCTAGTGCATGAGTTATCCATAGTGCCCTTAGATTGGATCTTCTGAACCTCTTGTCATGCCGGCCGCGGTGGTCTAGCGGTTCTGGCGCTGCAGTCTGGAACCGCGGGACTGCTACGGTCGCAGGTTCGAATCCTGCCTCGGGCATGGGTGTGTGTGATGTCCTTAGGTTAGTTAGGTTTAAGTAGTTCTAAGTTCTAGGGGACTTATGACCTAAGATGTTGAGTCCCATAGTGCTCAGAGCCATTTTGAACCTCTTGTCATGGCTTTGCATCTCCACCTGCAAATCAACTATTTCGGCAAGGACACTTTCCGGGATATGTCATCTTTTTCTGTTGTCTCCTGTCGTCTTTCGCCCCATGACAATATTGGATTCCTCGGCGCCCAATATCCAGCACGGTAGCCAGCCCGTTGTGGTGGGGCCGTCATGTACCCGTTTGGCGGTAGCCCCCTGACATCACAGGGCTCACACTGTTGATGCCTGAGCTGAAAACTCCCCATGTATGCCAAGGAGTAGATCGCCCATCATCATGAGTCATCCGGACTCCCAGCAACAGCCATCATGCCAGATGGCCTTTGCTGTGGCTGGGTGGAACCTGTGGTGAGAGCCCCTGATAAGAGTGGGAAGAGTGGGTGGCATCAGGGCGGATGACCCGCAATGAAGCGGGCTAAGTCATCTTTTGCCTGCGACCGAATAGCCCCAGCAGTCTCTAAGAAAGGAAAGGTTGATCACAACGCTGACAGGTATGACCCTAAGTCGTTCTCCGCCCTAACAACACCTTGAGAGGAACGTAGGGCTTCATAGCGACGGGATCCCTCTTCGCCACCTTACTTAGTTTGCAGCAGAACTGATGGGTACTCCTGCCTGGAAACGAAGCCTCTGTCTTTTGTTGAGCACCTAGAGGATAAGTTTGGGGAAGTGACAGCGCTGTCCAAAATGCGCAATTGGTCGATTTTGATTCAGACGGCACCCCCAACCCAGTCCCGGGCGTTACTCGCCTGTGTCAAGCTGGGTGATATTCCTGTTTCAGTCACTACCCACAAACGCCTTAATTTCGTCTGATGATGAACTACGTGCCAAGTTAGAACGGTAGGCTGTTCATTTCGTCCGGTGCGTTTGCAGGGGATCCAAAGACAATAGGGTTGGCACCGGTGCTTCATATTGGCCTTTGAGGGAGATTCATTACCTGAAAGGGTCAAGGTGATGGTGTACCAATGTGACGTCAAACCCTATGTCCCTCCCCCTATGCAGTGCTTCAATTGCTGGAAGATCGGGCATATGTCTTCCCGGTGCCCTTCCAGCGTCCCATGTCCATTGTCTAAGGTTGCTCCAGTGGGCCCTGAGGGCTGCCCATCTCCCTCCCCCGTCCAGTTATCTGGGGGCATGTCTTCTGTTGCTCCCGAAGCTTCTACTTTGGGAGCATCACCCCCCCCCCCCCCCTCCAGAATGCCGGGGACATCGGTCTCCTCCCCCCAGTCGGAGAAGCAACGGCCTCCTCCGGCTCCTCTTATGTGGAAGGGGTCCCTTGGGACTCTACCTTCCACAGTCCTCCCCAGTGGACACCAGATAGTGGATGAAAGAGCCACTGGCTGCTGGTCGAAGAGCTTCACGTCTTCCTCTGTCCCTGAAGCTACTTCTGAGAAGACCTCCCAGCAAGCCCCTAAGGAGAGGCGAGGGGGGAAAACTTCAAAGAAAAAGTCCGCCAAGAAATGGAAGCCTCCAGTGCCCCCTACGTCAGCACTCCCCCACGGTTCTGCGTCCAAGGACGAGGTGGAGATTCTGGCGCCCCCTGAGGATCTAGCTCTTGCTGACGCCTCGGATACGATGGTACTGGATGCCAACGTTCAACCAGTGGCATTGTTGGCCTGGATGTCCCATCCGGGTTCGGGCGCCAAGTGCAAGTCTTATTTCATTCGGCGCCACATTGGGCGACCTGGGGCCGATGATGAGGATGAAATGATGAGGACAACACAGCGCCCAGTCCACGAGCGGAGAAAATCTCCGACCCGGCTGGGAATTGAAACTGGGTCCTGTGCATGGGAGGCAAGCACGTTAACACCCAGCTAAGCAGGCAGACAACAGCCCGTTATTTACGCGAATTACATGGCGTATACCGCCACAAATCTACCAACAAACCGTCGGATCCCTGGCACGCAGAATCAGTGATGCATTTCGTTCCAAACACGAACAAACAAGTTATTAAGTAGGTGGTCATGATGTTTTGGGGCATCAGTGTATGTAACCAACGCGTTTGGTTGCGAAGTGTAACATCTTATGCACATGTATCTCGCATGAAGATGGAACAAGTATGTGTAATTATTCGCCGGCCGCGGTGGTCTAGCGGTTCTGGCGCTGCAGTCCGGAACCGCGGGACTGCTACGGTCGCAGGTTCGAATCCTGCCTCGGGCACGGGTGTATGTGATGTCCTTAGGTTAGTTAGGTTTAAGTAGTTCTAAGTTCTAGGGGACTTATGACCTAAGATGTTGAGTCCCATAGTGCTAAGAGCCATTTTTTTGTAATTATTCAGTTACTTCTTAGAATTCTAATGGTACTCACTTTCAGGTTACTACAGTTAACTACTATAATCTGAAGTATTCCCTCTCCAGAACAAGCACTTTTATTTCGTAGCAATAACTGCCGATATGTACACTAAATTGAAGTATCTCTTCCGAAGTAACGTTGTCTGTCGACTTGTATTTTCACGGGTAATCACTAGCATGCCTTCGCCAGTCAATAGCGTCATTCTGCTTGTTTTGACAATCACGAGTAATTTGTGTGGACGCTGAATCTTTCGGTGTTGACTTGATAAATGTTAAACGACAAATACGTATACACGCAAAAGCAAGTGCCCTAGCATTAGTATCTCATGGTAGGAAGCGTCTTCACGTGGAGGACAACGAAGCCAGTTGCTGGTAGCCCATTACAGGAGAGAGAACAAACTGGATGCGATGTACGGCAGATACAGGGAAGAGACGATCAATGCTTCATAAAATTTCTTTCTCTATTTTTTTCTATTTATTTTAGGAAGCCATCACACTGATCTTCCTAGGTGCGTACTGGTCTATGTCAGGTGGACAAGAACTGAAGAATGGCTCCCTCTTTGCATCAACTGTGAAAAAATTTGCCTTTCGCCTGAATCATTTTGGAGAAAACCAGTATTAGGATCTCCTACTGCTCCAGTACAGAAACCTTTTATCTAAAGTAGCCCAGTATGGTGTTAGATGGTACAGACGGATTTAAATTTAACGGTTATGGAGGTCTAAGAAAGTACGACTTGAAATATTGTTTACAATAAGGTCACACAGTTGGGAGAGGCCACACAACACTTTTCATTGATTCTTCCTGTGTCTGCAATTTTTGGGTTGTCAGATGTACGAGGGTTGCCCAGTAAGTAATCCACCGCATTTTTTTCGTCAGCCGGAAACAATACTACGAATGCGAAACGTTACTTATATATTATCTGAAGTCTCCTGAGTGAGATCGCCGAGTTTCCGTCACTTCCGACAGATAGCGTAGCTGTAGTTGCAGGAACGTTTCAAAATGGAGTCTGTAGGTGATATAGGTTACAAGCAACGTGCTGTCATTGAATTTCTCACTGCAGAGAAACAAACTATGGGGAACATCCACAAGCGCTTGCGCAAAGCCTATGGAGCATCTGCTGTCGACGGAAATACAGTTAGTCGCTGGGCACAGAGGGTGACGTCATCAGAAGGCGGTTCGGCGGAGCTCCACGATTTGCAGAGATCGGGGAGACTATCTACGGCTGTCAATCCCTGACAGCCCTGACCAAGACCTTCGGACTTCCACTTGTTTGGGCCATTAAAAGATGCCACTTGTGGAAGATATTTTGAAGACGATGAGGAGGTGATTCACACCGTGACCAGGACAAGGGTTGGTACCTAACGCCCTTGTTTCACGCTGGAGGAAGGCCACAGAATGGACTGGACATTACGTGGAAAAATAGGGTCTGTAGATAAAACACCATTCTTTCGTGTGTGTAATTCTCATTATGTTTAATAAAGAATTGTTGAAGAAAAAATGTGGTGCACTACTTTCTGGGCATCCCTCGTATTAATTTTAGAATAACCCGTACGTTTTATTGCCTCGCAAAGCAAAATCATGTATGAGAACCTTTACTGAGAAGTAAAACCGCAACAGACTGCTGTACAAACTTCTCGTTTTCCCTCATACAACAAGTAGTCAGTGCTTCACTTCCACTATTGTCTGACACACAGACAGTGTCATACTAATGAAGTAGAGCAATTATTGTAGAAACAACTGCGGAAAGCGACATCATATTCAAATATAATTTTAGCGCACGGAAGCGCGTCCCAAATTCAGTGGGTGTTGAAATGCCGATCTCTACTACGAAAGCCTGAACTAACTATTCGTTAATATTTTATTGGCTTGTTTGGATACTTGACAAACGCTGTATATCCTGGCGGCTTAAGTTAGTAACTAACGAGAAGGTTTAAGTAGAATTACAGAACCTTACTAGAAGTGGTTGTATTGGAACAAATATGACGTTGCTACCATTTGAACTACAATCGGGATATCCAGAGAATTATGACAATGAAATCACACTACGATATGATTTGTTGTTCCATTAACAAATCACATTAAGAGCTACGCAAGTGTTTCGGACCGACGCGGATAGTAGCTCGAATTTCTGGACCGATTTAATATCTTAACCATCTCAGTGACAAAAAAGGCATTTAATACATGTTCATTGGCCATCCAGATTTTTCGTAGGCGTTAATACTGAAATTATTAATCCAGCTTTAGAAAATATCGAACATCGTTTATTAAAAAATATTTTAAATAATGTTCAGTCTCTTTTTGACATCACGCGCTAGTGCCTCCGTAATTAGCAGAGATCCTCATTTGCACGGCTGTTACAACGCATACTAGCCCCTGAAATGGTATCGGGCGCAGCGGGATCACCATTGCAAATAAGACAAGGCTTCCAGAGCAGCCAGTTGTATAATTAATGAGAGTAAATACTGATAGCCGCGGCCGATTACTTTTTAGGCGTAACCCACGCTAATAAAACATTTATCAGCGGCAAATGTCACATTAACTATGACCAGAGACGAAATTTAGAATTTTTCATTGACCGATACGACCCAACACCAGTGCATCGGAAAATTTTCGTACCGTAAACAGATTTTATCTTGGTAATTTATATTGAAAAATATTTGAACAGAACTGACAAGTAATTGCGTTGTGTCAATTTCCGACAAAGCTGCGGCTACACTCGGAATTTTTTACCACTGATGGGAGCTATTTTTGAACAAAATCTCTGTGTCGAAAGAGAACTAGTTTGGCGAGTCACAGTGTTATTTAAGTTAAGCACGTAATACGATTGCCGGCCGCGGTGGTCTAGCGGTTCTGGCGCTGCAGTCCGGAACCGCGGGACTCTACGGTCGCAGGTTCGAATCCTGCCTCGGGCATGGGTGTGTGTGATGTCCTTAGGTTAGTTAGGTTTAAGTAGTTCTAAGTTCTAGGGGACTTATGACCTAAGATGTTGAGTCCCATAGTGCTCAGAGCCATTTGAACCATTTCGTAATACGATTGCCTACGCTGGCTGTTGCCCTTCGAAGCATATCCCGAAGATGAGGAATAAAGTGTTACGGAATATCGTACCTGAATATCTGAACAGACACGTGTGAGGTTGCCTAACAATTCAGTCGGATTGCCGACGCAATACATTTAAGACGTGACGAAATACATGGTATTTGAAAGACAATTTAAATCTTTCTTCTTTTTCCTGGCCTTTATGCTTTATATGATATCAGTCCGGTATTTACCTAATCGGATGTGGGAAAGCGCCTGAAAACCACATCCATGCTCTGGGCGGCACACCGGGCCTCCTTGCTAATCCGCCGAGCGGGTTCGATCGGGACAGCGCGCCTCCCCGAATCCCGGCAGCACCGTGCTAAAGCGTACAGCTATCCTGGCGGGTTGAAGGACATTTTAAATATACATTTGTAGTAGATGCGACAATACCACAATAAAGTGTGCCAGACAGCGTTACTTCCCCAATATAACCTAAATTAATGTTCCAATCTAGCAATAGTCCCGTGCAAGACCCAATTCAGATCGAGTAGATTAATAAATAAATCTGTAACAAGTTTCAGATGTGTGGTTATTGTTTGTTAGAGGTTGTTATCGCACAACTTTATTCACCTACACACTTGGCGTCTGGCGCCCAGCTTAATACATTAAGGTACTACATTTTTCGTGATCTACTCCATTATTTACGAATGAGAATTTTACTAGCGGATCCGAAGCTGATAGAGCATTTGTATTGGAAACAGACGCCCTATAGCTACAGTTGTTTATGTTCTAATTACTCATCTTTCGTTCTTTTCAACTAGTTTATGGGTGGCAGCCTCATTCTCAAGCTTTCCTTCCTACTATCAGCCAAGTAGTGAGGCTGGAATGCGGCCTCAACACTGCTCGCTGGCAGCTAAGCTGAGGCTGCGACCCAGAAACTTGTTGCAAAAAACGAAAGATAAATAATTAAAATATAAATGAATTGCGATTCTACAACAAGTATACCGTTCTGATTAGCAAATAGTTTAATTTTTTCCATAAGTGACTCCCTTATAGTAAAATAAACGGCAATCAGTAGTTACACTAACCCATAATTTGTCGAAATGTATTGCATCAAATAGAAATTTGATGATCTGATTTGTTATATTATTTGTGGACGCTTTTTCTCCGTGCAAATTTCTCTCCCTTCGGAGCTTCGAAGTGTTTCGCGTGGTCATCCGTTATATTGTATTAATGAATGAAGTTACCAGCAACACCAATTCCTAGATGCTAAAATCAAATCTCCACATTTGCACAACGTGGGCCACCGCAAATAACGTAACGTTGACAAACACAGACGCTTGGTACGATGCGTGGTTCGACCTTATACACTAGGATATTCACGTTTAACGTTAGCTAGAACCGACCTCTATTCTCAGGCACATTAAACAAATCGGCGTACAAAGCAGTTCCTACATTTTGAATGAAATTGTGATAGCTCATCCGAGAGGAGAACTCATGTACTGATGTGATTATGCTCATAAATTTAGTGTTTTTTGGGACTCAATTTTCACGTGCATCTAGATCATTCGAAATGGAGCACTATCTCAGTTGAACAAGCGAAAATGGAAGAGAAATTCACTGAAATCAAAATTACCGACCGGACAGGTATTTCAACCAAAATTTCGTTCACTGTTTTCCAGTGTTTAGTACCTCTTCTTCAGATCCGTGTCTTTTGATTGGGTGGATGTTTTTTGAGAGCTGTTATTCAGATGTGTTTTCAGGAAGCACTTAAAATGCGCAGGTAGCGTTTGCACTCGTAGATTGTTCACTTTGAACGTATTAGCGTTTCAGTGGAAATACAATATGAATAGCTTTTTTTTATTGTTACAATGGGACACAACCACAATGAAATAAAGAAAATCACAACACTTCTGAATGAACGTTCACTTTATGCAGTAGAGTTCTGACAGGGTTTGCAGTGTTGTTATTGTGTATCAGTTCTTGACCACACGGGGAAAGAGATTTTCAAGTTAAATTTTTCCTGAAATGATAAGATGTCCTCATACGCTTCGTAATTTTAGTTCTTGTTTTCGAAATACCCCACTAACATCGTTTAGACAGTCATCACACCAATCAACGGTGAAAACATGGATCTGAAGATAAGGTACAAATACTTGAAAATCTCTGTAAACAGTACTGTTAATACTTAATTTTATCCATTTCTCTCAGTGTTTCTCCCATATCTGTATTACTTTTGTAAAGTAAAGAACAATCGTCTTCAGTCACAATCGTGATTTTGTTTTTTTTCTTTTTTTTCTTTTAACGTATAAATGTATAGTCAAAAAGACAATTAAAATTATAAAAAAACCTTATTAAACACAAACAATAACAATACCAAAGATTTCAAAATCCATCGGTCTGGAAGTGAAACATGGACGGTAAATAGTTTGGACAAGAAGAGAATAGAAGCTCTTGAAATGTGGTGCTACAGAAGAATGCTGAAGATTAGATGGGTAGATCACATAACTAATGAGGAAGTATTGAATAGGATTGGGGAGAAGAGGAGTTTGTGGCACAACTTGACCAGAAGAAGGGATCGGTTGGTAGGACATGTTCTGAGGCATCAAGGGATCACCAATTTAGTATTGGAGGGCAGCGTGGAGGGTAAAAATCATAGGGGGAGACCAAGAGATGAATACACTAAGCAGATTCAGAAGGATGTAGGTTGCAGTAGGTACTGGGAGATGAAGAAGCTTGCACAGGATAGAGTAGCATGGAGAGCTGCGTCAAACCAGTCTCAGGACTGAAGACCACAACAACAACAACGGTCTGCTTAAACTAGTACTATCCCAAAACTACTTCTCTTGTAGTGATAAAATCTGCCAACAGAAAGAAGGCTTAGCTATTGGTAACAACAAGTCAAGCCTCCTGGCTGACATATTCATCAACCACTTAGAAAATTAATTTTTTGAAGGGAAAAATGAAATCAATCCATAAATTTCTTAGACCTCACAATTGCTAATAAACAACAAGAATATAATTTTTACATTTACAGGAAACCAACCTACACTGATCTCACAATATATGAATCATCACACCATCCAATCACACGCATGTTTGCTACAGCTAGATCACTGTTGAACAGGACACACACATTACCTTTGAAACCCAAAGCATTAACACGAGAAACTGACACGATCAAAGCAATTGTAGTAAATAGTGGGTATTCAGAAAAATCTGTTGACGAAGTATCTAACAAAATACAGTACAACATCAGTTAACAGAAGCACTACAAGAATATCGACTGACTCAACACATTCCTTCACAAGCATTCCCTATTTAAGCACAGCATCACAAAACAATAGTCAACCACATGTACCATGACAGACACAGACTAAATGACATCCACAAGAGTCGAAGTGTACTCCACACAGAAAACCGTGTTAAAAACATGATCCACTAGAACAGTTAGAAATAAAGTTACACGAAGTGAAATTTTCTGAAAACATAGTGAACGGACAAACAGATTTTAACGGCCACGGTTTTTCCAGTAACTTAAAAAATTTATTTTTTCGTAAAGGAACAAATATTCACTATTACAACTATGTGATAACACAATCCACATATGACATATTCACAAATGTTTGTTTTGTAAATGATATACTGTGTAACTAATAATATAGTGGTTTGTTTGTATCTCCTTTGAAATAATAGCACCTGTATATTTTTAGAAGTGTAGCATCTTGATATGCGAAATTCTTTGACTTGTGTTTACAAAATGTTCTGTAGAACGAAATGCGTTTATATGTACATAAACATGTTTCCTCATACTGCGCTACAGAAATCATCTCCACCACTGAAAACACTGAGATATTTTTCGATTTGTTTTAGTTTTGTAAACTTCTGTTCACAAATTCCCAGCTTTGTTGTAATCCTACAGTACCATAATTAACCTAAAACTGGAAAAAGTAATCGAAGTACACTGTCATATCACAGGAAGATGAGCCCCCAAGACTCGAAATGCATTGTGCCTTGAAATAAAATCACGATTGTGGCCGAAGTCGGTTGTTCTTCACTTTACTGTTAATATTATTTTGTATTATAACTGTTTACGGTGTGTAATCTGCTAATATTATATCACCCTGCTGCGTAGCCACGAGAGGCTAACCTAAAGAATGTGAGCAGCATTAACTGGTGGCGCGAAGTGCCGGTCGTGGGAATGAGTTTGGCAGAACGAGGTAGAGCGAACAAAGAGCCAGCCAGGCGCTGACGATCTTGTATTGAATACTCTGCGGAGTTAACACACTTCCTCTCTCACGTGTATCGAGAGTTCCTTGCATAGCAAACAGTGCTGTATAACTGGGAAAGAGAGCAGACCATTCGTATATATAAGAAGGGTAAAAAGAAAGGAATCGCACGTGTTCAGCAACATCATATTGTATTGAAAGATCGTAAGAGCAGATTTTAACGTAGGGCACTCCTGAAAGATAGCAGTTAGCACGTGTTCCGGAAGCACGACGCAGATGAAGACAGCTCGTTATTCTCTACACACGACATCATGTAAAAAGTTGATGAAGGTGAGAAGGCAGATTGTGTCTTTCTGGGTTTGCGAGAGAGATTCCATAATGTACCACGTTATCCAGTGATGACCGTGGGCTCAGTCCGGAACCGTGGGACCGCTACGGTCGCAGGTTCGAATCCTGCCTCGGGCATGGATGTGTGTGATGTCCTTAGGTTAGTTTGGTTTAAGTAGTTCTAAGTTCTAGGGGACTGATGACCTCAGATGTTAAGTCCCATAGTGCTCAGAGCCATTTGAACCATTTTTTTATGACCGTGGCACTATCAAATACTTTAGTATCTTAGATATATGAATGACTTGAATAATTTGTGACCGGTACAACACAGCATTTAATAATGGACGCCGTATCTTCGATGGAAAGGGAAGTAACGTCAGGTATGTCCGAAAGAATCGAAATAGAGCCGCTAAAACTAACCGTATACGTAGCCGTTTGGTCAGATAACACCACTCACATTTCTCGCTGATAGAGCTGCTGTTTATAGAAAAGTATTATGGATGATGATGGTAAGGAAAAGCTACTATATCTAAATGTGGCTAAATATTAAGACGTTTGTAGAACAAAGAGATTGAACCGGATAACAAAATTAGTGACTCGCTCGATTTAAAAAGCTAGTTTAATATTAACGAAGTTGTGAGACCTGAGTTTCTCCTGGCATATACTACTTTCAAATAACTTCCAGGAATTCAGCCAGGTAACACTTTCAGCGACCACCGATATTTCGGCGGGAGAACACCCCGCCATTTTCAAGGCAAACTGCAACGGACAGGCGGCGTACATGCAAATTTAAAAACCTCGGTTCTCGGACTGAAGCAGGAAAGATAACACACACACTGAACACTAGTGCCACCAAAGATGACCAAAGTCAGAGCTATCGATAGTGAGACTATGAATTCGCAGGTGAGGTAGCATTGACTCGACCCCTCTGTTTTTTGACAAGGGAGAGAGCCGGATTCCAAACAGATTTTAAACAGAAACCTCCATAACTATTAACGAGGTTGCTCGCTAATTTAATCTCAACTGCCTCCCTAATAACACTGTCCCAATAGCTGGACGTGCATGCCAATATCTCGGTGCTATTATTTAACATGGGGTGACCAGTATCTAAGCAATGTTCGGCAATAGCAGATCTACTTGGCTGCTGTAATCGTGTGTGCCGTTTATGCTCAGTACATCGGTCCTCCACGGTCCTGATAGTTTGACCAATATATGCCATGGCGTAGCTACAAGGAATACGATATACACCTGCCTCACGCAGTCCAAGATCATCCTTAACGGAACTCAAAAGTGCTCTAATTTTAGATGGAGCTCGGAAAACACATTTCACATCGTATTTCCGTAAAATACGACCGATCTTGTTGGACGTGTTTCCTACGTAAGTCAAAAAGGCAGAAGACTTAGGTTTTGACTCAGAATTATCATCAGTCACCCGATGTACAGTTGGTCGATAGCGCAACACACGTTCAATCTGTCTATCACTATAACCATTTTGACGAAATGTAACTTCAAGATGGGACGCTCAGCTGGAAAAGTCTCAGCGTCAGAAACGACATGTGCCCCGTGTACCAAGGTACGAAGTACCCCTTCCGCTGAGCCGGATGGTGACAACTATTACAACTATTAGCCTGTAAGTACAAGTCGGTGTGAGTACGTTTCCTGTAGACTGCATGTCCAAATGATCCATCATCCTTCCTCCTAACCAACACGTCAAGAAAGGGAAGGCAACCATTCTCTTCCACCTCCATCGTAAAGCGAATGTTCGGGTGGATCCGGTTCAGATGTTCTAGAAAGACATGGTTGCCTTCCCTTTCTTGACGTGTTGGTTAGGAGGAAGGATGATGGATCATTGGGACATGCAGTCTACAGGAAACGTACTCACACCGACTTGTAATAACAGGCTAATAGTTGTCACCATCGTGTTGGTCGAGATCCAATGACTGTTAGCAGAATATGGAATCGGTGGTTCAGGAGGGTAATACGGAACGCCGTGCTGGATCGCAACGGCCTCGTGTCACTAGCAGTCGAGATGACAGGCATCTTATCCGCATGGCTGTAACGGATCGTGCAGCCACGTCTCGATCCCTGATGAGTCAACAGATGGGGACGTTTGCAAGACAACAATTATCTGCACGAACAGTTCGACGACGTTTGCAGCAGCATGGACTATCAGCTCGGAGACCATGGCAGCGGTTACCCTTGACGCTGCATCACAGACAGGAGCGCCTGTGATAGTGTACTCAACGACGAACCTGGGTGCACGAATGGCAAAACGTCATTTTTTCGGATGAATCCAGGTTCTGTTTACAGCATCATGATGGTCGCATCCATGTTTGGCGACATCGCGGTGAACGCACATTGGAAGCGTGTATTCGTCATCGCCATACTGGCCTATCACCCCGCGTGATGGTATGGGGTGCCGCTGGTTACGCGTCTCGGTCACCTCTTGTTCGCATTGACGGCATCTTGAACAGTGGACGTTACATTTCAGATGTGTTACGACCCGTGGCTGTACCCTTCATTCGATCCCTGCGAAACCCTACATTTCAGCAGGAGATGCACGACCGCATGTTGCAGGTCCTGACGGGCCTTTCTGGATACAGAAAATGTTCGACTGTTGCCCTGGCCAGCACATTCTCCAGATCTCTCACCAACTGAAAACGTCTGGTCAATGGTGGCCGAGCAACTGGCAGTGTCGCGCTACGATAAACCGCAATCGCGATAGGCTACATACTATCCGACCTTTATCAAGTCGGAAACGTGATGGTACGCATTTCTCCTCCTTAACGAGGCATCACAACAACGTTTCACCAAGCAATGACGGCCAACTGCTGTTTGTGTATGAGAAATCGGTTGGAAACTTTCCTCATGTTAGCACGTTGTAGGTATCGCCACCGGCGCCAACCTTGTGTGACTGCTCTGAAAAGCTTATCATTTGCATATCACAGCACCTTCTTATTGTCGGTTAAATTTCGCGTCTGTAGCACGTCATCTTCTTGGTGTAGCAATTTTAATGGCCAGTAGTGTAGTATGTACTCACTCCCCATCTACAAGTTCTAAAACTTTGTAACGGTAATTCCGAACACCCTGTACATGACCCCTGTGCATAAAAAATTACATTCAGATGTTGCAGTGAGGCACGTGCTTCCTGTTCTAAAGAATCGCATTTTTTACGTGTGTAGACGCTGAAGTGCATTCGGGGCGCGTGCACACGGCCCGCCCCTGTGTGCGCTGCGTTGCGCAGCAGGAGGCTGGCAGCAGCGCGGCGGCCCGGCGCTCAGTGTGGTGGCGGCGGTGGTGGTGGTATGTGTGTGTGTGTGTGTGTGTTGCCAGTGGCGACCGGCGCACGGCGTCAGTCGGCGTCTGGTCTGCGCGCGCGGCGGTACGCGCTTGTGCTGCGCTGGCCCACCGCCCCGCTGGCTGCTCCCTCGCTCGCTATTCGCCCGCAGGAGCCCGCGCTTCCGGGAGCGGGGCGGTCTCGCGACTCCGTCTGCGCGTGATTTTCTTTTCACCGCGAGCCGTAAGGACGCTCCAGCTGTGCGAACAGATAATAGACAAAAGACTCGCCCTCACAACGAGGTGAACCTTAATCATTATCAGAAGAAACAAGAAACTATACTGCGGATGTATAAACGCTCAGTCATTGCTTAAGGACTTTATTGACACAAACAGTGAAGCGGAGCAAGAAAGAAATTCGTAATTAAACAAATTAAAGTAAGCTGGGACTCGGCATTTACATCCCGTTAAGCGGTCAAGACAGCGACCTCTTGCTTTGTTACCTGAGACGTTTCTTGCAGAATCACTGGGCCTACGACGGCCAAACTTCCTTTCAGTTACGTCCTTGCATAACAGTGCGTTTGTCTGTACTCCATGGGAAAACTGTTTTCTGAAGTGCTGCCATTGTGAAAGATCTCCGATGTAAGACATAAGTAGAACGGTTAGTACTGATATCTATTGAAATAAGTGTGGATGTAGCTCTCCGTCCGCATTCCGCTAAAGGGATTTCATGATTATTTCTATCTCACATGTGCTAAATTACTATCGTACATCCATATCCGTTATTCAGATTGTAACTTCCACTCTGAGGTATCTATCGGTAATAAACCAAGCTCTATAATCCATCGAGGCTTGAAATTTACAAATGTAGAGTGTCTGAGAGTTAAAAGTGCGCGAGTGGCATACTGGTAGACGTATACAACAATCGATGCGAGTTTCACGTCCGCTGCATTATTACACAACGTTCATCGCCACCCGTTCGGATTACTGGAACATCGTTTGTGGATTGTGAATCTGAATCAGTGCAGTGCCTTAGCGAGTGTCGGTTAGTTCATACAGGGAAGATGCACGCACGTGTCTGTGAAACGTCCTGCAGGAATTGTGCACTGGATCCATCGCTCCGGTTTGTCAGCTGACTGGGATACCGCCCGACATGCTCTGCTACGTAAGTCCTATGACACGCTTATTCCTTTTGTGATACGAGCACAGCGTACAGACTCTATTTGCCACGAAGGTTACACGAACCGTCGTTGAGATATTTTTCAACTCATATTACATCATTAGCATTGTTAGCATTTAGGAATGTGAATTCTTGTCTTTAACCCATGTGTGCAATGATCAAAACCGAAGTTGCGAACAACTTAGATAGTTTAATAAAATAACTGCAAGATTACGAGGCTGCTTGTTTAACCGAGACTTTCGCACAATATTTGTTATTAAAGATGCCGCGTTTTGAAGAGGATTTGAAGTCCCGTTTTTGCTGCTTTTCGTAGTCATAGTTGCGAACAGTGTACAATTTGACGCACCACAGTAAAGATGCCTCAAAAACACGTCATTTTCAGTATGATTTGTTGTGATAACGTGTCGGGAATCGTATAGCGATCACAGTCCCATTATCCCGATCGCGTATTCATAGACGGTCGCATTGTATAAGTGTGGGAAGGCAGGGGGCAGTTTTGAGGCAGTGTGACCAATTCTTTATTACTTATTCCAATGTGTGTGTGTGTGTGTGTGTGTGTGTGTGTGTGTGTGTACCATCGTTTGCTCAGAGAATGATTCTCCATGTACGATGTGGAATTCTCCTGAACATCCCCAGCGTGATGGCAGTAAATGCTCATCGAACACCATCTTTATGTTGGTTAACTGTCTCGTAACATACGGTAGTAACCTTCCATTTAATGAACCGCCGTAATACATTGTCGCAAGATGACAGATAAGGACTTCAGGGTCACCACTCCAAAGGCGCAAGCAAATGGACGGATCCACTTATCAGGAAATACCCCATTGAGATATTCTATAACGGCAATAGCATAATAGGCTGGTGCTTGATCCTGCTGGAACATTACACGACCGAGCAGTCGCCGATCTCGCAGACGTAGAATAAACGATTCATGTAACACGGCGCGATATGCAATGTGATTCACAGCACCGTGAAAGAAATATGGAACCATCAAGTCGGTTGCAGTCACTGCACCCTGTGGTGGATTGTGTTAAAGTTTTTCATAAAAATGTACTTTATTCGAGAAATAAATCTTTTTCGCTTTTGCAGTGCAATAATTGCACACTTGTCCGGGGAAAAACGTCCCCCACGTTGAAGAAAGAGCTGTAAAGAATTCAAACATTCGACTAAAAGCATTATGACGTTTCTGCATGTCATTATCACTCAATTAGCTTACAAACGAAGGTTTAAATTCCTTTAACTGCAAATCATTCTTCATGTATTTCTGCAATGTCGAGCATGGAACTACCAATTCCTGTGACCCATTACGTTTGGAATCGTAAGTTTTGGTACGTAGCGTTTCTAAAAACTTGCAGTGAAATCATTCTGAATATTTCTCTTTTTTTCTGTGTGTGGTCGTTCATGAGCCCATCTGCTCATTACGATCAATTTCTCCGTGGTGTAAGCGGACTCATCAACCTTGGGGATAGTGCGACTTTAGTGACCATTTTGTGCTATATATCCTATATTGATTTTACTACCATTTTTACTATTACCAGTTGCACTGATTTTGCTATTTGCTAAAAGAAATACAATTAGTTTGGCTCGAAAGATTTCCTGTCTGAATTTTATTTCCCATGTTTTAACGTAGTTATCTCCACCGGTTCCCATAAAAATATCTGTACGTTTTTCTTAAAACTTAACTATATGCAGGCCACGGGCGATATATGTCCATACATGAAATTAGAATCGTAAGACATTTCCAGTTCCAAGCACATCAGTACATTCGCAGATATTGCATACACTGCGGTGTGTACCTATGTGATTGCATTTACTGTTAGTGATCTAGAAGGTGTAGCATATCGACTTTTCACAAATGTTAGTAAATGGGCTGCTGTTCTGAAAGCCATTGGTTCGAGTCCCGGACCAGTCAGAGTGATTGAGGTTTCCAGTGTTCCACAATCACTCGTTCGAAACCGGAATGACACATTTAGCACAGGACGGTAAGAATTTGAAGAAGTTCTGTTTTTCCGTACTTGTCTAGAACCACATGTTTCTGTAGAAAGATGGCGGTCTCTGCAGTTTTCCTTACTAGGGCGCTTCGCTTTTGACGGTAACTATTGTTGGAGAAAATCGCGGCACTATTTTTGTGTCCTCTTGGAGAACGTCTGAACTACCGATATCACCTCTGGTAACACTAAATTCGAAGTAGAAGAGTTTTTTTCCTTTTTTTCGCGTTTCTGTTTCTTGCCGATTTGTGCTGGGCGAGTTGTGGAACTCTGATTTCATTTTAGTTGTGACTGAGTCTATAGTAATTTCAGTTGAGTGTGGTGTGTGAAGGATCTACCATTTATGGTATCTGCAATACAATCAAGGAATAAATACTGAAACCTTGTTCGAGAACCATGCGTTACTCCGTAAACCATACAAAAGCAGTTTTTCCTTTAAGGCGTGCGAAGATGTAATTTATCTTTTGTGAAAACCATCAAGTAACGTGTACATACTTTTGCCGTTTAACTGTACGTTAAGATTTAGGACGTACTAGCGACGAAGAAATACCTTAATTACAACTCCCGGATGTTTCTGACTATCTTAAGCGAATTGTGTGCCACAAAACCATGCAATCGTTATGGTTATAGTGATTCAGATTTTAAGAGCCGTATCAGAAACTGAAACTAAACTTACGGTGCTACAATTTATGTACGATATTGCCCTGCTGGCCGCTGGTGCTCCATTCTCTCCATTAGGTGATTTTGGACAATGTGGCAAGCAGTTGCCTGTAATGTTAACACGACCGTATTATTTCGTGTTACCGAAATAACACACAGTATGTTTCCATTTGTCATAATAAAACAGTTTGTGTGATACCTAGTATCTCTTAATATTTACCGTAGTCGCAGTTTTTTACGACGTGTAACAGTTGCATTCGTTTGCATTAATACAGATTTTGTTAGAATATGAGCATTACTCTGTCATACGTATTTAATGTCACCGTAACATAGTGTAAAATTTATATGTATCTTTCCTAACGGAAATTCAATGCTCTCCCGAAAGCGGAATAGATTCAGTGAATGCATACATCAATTAATTACGATTTCCGTTTGAAGCGTTAATCATTTGCCGGCAGTAAAAAGGGGTTTGAGGCAATGGAAGGAAATGTTAGAGGAAGCAGCGAATTGTGGGAACTGAAGAGATTGTCGTGGATTTCCTTCCGCAGGGAGATGTTACAAAGTTTCTCGAGAGTTAGGGAGAAAAGAAACCTGGCTATAAATAAATTTTGCCGTTTCCTCTGAAAAGCCTGAGGAACTTTCAGAATATTCAGATGAATTAAGTCTTCTTGCAAGGAGGATGTTGCTCTTGGGCAAGACTAACAAAAGCGGTATCGGTTTCACGCTGGCTTTCGCAGTTCGGATTTCTTACTTCTAAACTGTCGCTTCTGCGCTCTGTGCTCTCCTATATCTTACTCCTCAGGGATGTAAGACTTATAACTTATGTTACGTTGTGACGTTAATTTCATTCTGTGCTAATGATGATTCTGTGTCTTGTGGCAGGTCGTATAATCGGCAGTGCCTTAAGTGAACGTCTGCGTAATACATAAATCTTTAAATTCCATATTGATCCTGACTTAAATTTCACACACTCCTTCAATATTTTGTTTAGGCTTGCTGTATTTTATCGTGTGTTTTGCCGTTGTTTATGAATTATTCGTATCTTCAAATGAAATCCTTTCGGAAAATGTGATAGTGGTAAGTATTACCCTCGCAACACCGTCTGTAAGTTGTAAAAGTTATATTACTCTGTGCATTCAGGTTTCAGATGGACTGAAGAATTCTACTGCAAGAATATGATGTTAGTTGATAGGCTGCATCCAATAACTAACTACTTCTGTGTTAAGTTGCTCTCCGCAGTGGATTCGTGTCTGTAGCCTATCAGTAGCTACACAAGCAAAATTTCATTGTTTTCGCAGGAGTCTGTTAAGTTGAATTTGAAAATATGTTCTCCTCTAATATTCAGTATCATATGGTTATATGAATGATTAACTTAAGTAAGCTAAAAAATTAGATCACGTCAGCAAGTCGCTAGGACAGAATTGTATATTTCACAAACTTTCAGCAACTGAAAATGAAAATCAAGCTTGCTCATCAAATATTGTAATGTACTATTACTCGCATCTTACTGACGAAAAGTAAAAAATTCCATACATCATGTACATACCAGAATGAAAAGTCAAAGAGCGAAAGTTTTCTTTTCCATTGTTCATACTGTTTGCTTGAAGTAAATTGATCGCAATAACAGGGTATGTCTTCCACAAAAATTTTGCTTTTCAGTGGTAACATTTTGCCATACCGAGTCTCATTTAGATTTATTTTATAGTTCTTTTATGAAGAAATACGAGGGTTGGAACTTTAATAGTGGCAACGATTTATTTACAGCTCATACAAAATACATACCTGTTTCAATGTAGTCACCAACATTGTTTATAACCCGTTGCCAGCGATGTGGAAGTGGTAGGATACTCTTAGCAGTGCCAGTTGTGTTGACAGTTCAAGCGGCGCAGTCTGTTGCCCGACGAATTTGTAGCAGTTCTGAAGCGAATGCCGTGAAGTGAAGTGTTTCTTTCAGAGTAGAAATCGAGCTGAACTTACGAGGGCTTAAGTCAGGGGAGTGCAATAGGTGGTATAGCACTTAGCAACCCCATCAGTCAAACAAATCAGTAACAACTTGCACCTTACGTGTTTGAGCATTGTCCTGCAAAATGATGGTCAGATCCTGCGCAAAAGTGTCATCACTAATGTCTCCGTGCTGTTCATTTTTGGAACACAACCTACGACCAGCTTAGAGGCAGGACCTGATCATCATGTGGTGTGTTATCTGCGTCTACGTATTACATACTCTGCAAGCCATTTGTACGGTGCATGACGAGCGGCACGCCACACCAGTATTATCGATTTCACTGTCTACTCAATTCGCGCATTGAGAGACTGAAAAAATGTCGTGTCTGCGTGCCAGTGTATGTACCCAATCCCTCTTATCTTATTCTCACGATCCCTACGCGAGGCATGAGGTGGTGGGAACATAGTGGTCGCACAGTCTTTTTCGAATGCAGGTTCTCTAAATTATCCAGTGGGAATCCGTGAGAACTACGTCGACTTTCTTTCAAGGATTCCCATTTAAGCTGCGCTTTGGTACGGGCTGTACCGACGTGTTGCGATCCTAGCAGCGTGTGTCTGATTTCTTTCATGCCTTGTCTTTCCAATCTGTTGTTTTAGCTGCTTGGCAGAGATTCCAAACACAGGATCAGCAATCTAGAATTCGTCACAGTAGCGTCTTGTATGCGATTTCCCTTGTAGGTGCCCAACATGTTCGCCACTAATATTATGATAGTAGTTGTCGCATTGTTTTTGCCTGGACATTATCGAACATTTTTCGTGTTTAAAGAGACCTTCTGGCCGTTACACCAAGTGGAAATTTTATTTCAGTCTTCCTGTAATTCCATACTATCTTCCAACGCTGGGTAAATTGCAAACACCAGAGGTCCCATTACTCTTCCATGGTGAACTCGCAGTGCAACTTTAGTTTCTGTGGAGCATTCGCCTTCCAGTACAACGTACTGGGTTCTGTGGTTAAAGTAGTCTGTCAGACTGATCAGCCGCTCGCAGTGGGAAGGGACGTCGCAGCGACACTCGCTCTCTGGTGAATGGACCGAAATTTTTCCTTTTGTTTTATGCAGTTATTTAGGGTCGTACTTTTTTAAGGTTGTTACAAAATCGACATTGTATTCTCGATACAAGTTTATGATAGTGCAAAATGCCACAGTCTTGTTAGAGTACTATACACGTTACAAAACGTAAAAAGCAGAGAGTGTGTACTGTACTGTTGACGAAATTCTACGTATGACATTGTTTTCTAAGAACCCATTGTTACTAGCAACTCATAATTACAGGTTGAAAATAATCCGCAGTAGGTTGCGGGACCTTTGCGTATTTCATTTGCTTTATTGTTTGTGATCGGTAATAATCGTTGGAGTTGGTGCAACGATTTTGCATTCTGTGCTTCATACTGCGGCCAATAATGTAACAGTGTTTCATAATCGCCATATTCACTCCGTTAGGCATTAAAGACAGATTCACTGACGAGTAGGCAACTTTCTTTTGATCGTAACGCTGTATGCAAGTATCTGCGAAACACGTATGCAGGATCTGTGGAACATTTGGTTTGCCTTTTAGTATCAAATTATATGCGATAATATTTTTAGGACATCGTATTCGTAGTATTTATTTCACAATTGCAGTTTCGGCCTTTGAGTCATTTTCAAGAGGTAATGCAGAAGATTTGGCTTCAGCATATATCAGACTTTAAAATACCCCTACATGTCGATGTAAGGCTTTTCACTGTCCTTGATGATCTGTATACATGATGGAGGATTTCAAGGTGTGACATGTGCAGAAGCAAATTCTGTTGCAGTACTACTTGGAAAAGGACCAAAGCCCGAAACTGCAATACACTGAAGAGCCAAAGAAACTGGTACACCTGCCTAATATCGTGGAGGGTCCCCGCGAGCCCGCGGAAGTGCCGCAACACGACATGGCCTGGACTCGGCCATTGTCTCAAGTAGTGCTGGAGGGAACTGACACCACGAATCCTGCAGGGCTGGTTGGAAATCTCTTCTGAACAGCACGTTGCAAGGCATCCCAGATATGCTCAGTGATGTTCGTGTCTGGAGTTTGGTGGCCAGCGGAAGTGTTTAAACACATAAGAGTGTTCCAGGAGCCACTCTGTAGCAATTCTGAACGTGTGGAATGTCGCGCGGCTCCAGACTGTAGTGCCTAGAACCGCTCGGCCACACAGACCGGCTCAGAATGCACAATGGACGTGAATGGACGCAGGTGATCAGACAGGATGCTTACGTACGTGTCACATGTCAGAGTCCTATCTACACGTATCAGGGGTCCCATATTACTCCAACTGCACACGCCCCACACCATTATAGAGGGCCGGCCTGAGTGGCCTAGCGGTTGTAGGCGCTACAGTCTGGAACCGCGCGACCGCTACGGTCGCAGGTTCGAATCCTGCCTCGGGCATGGATGTGTGTGATGTCCTTAGGTTAGTTAGGTTTAAGTAGTTCTAAGTTCTAGGGGACTGATGAGCTCAGAAGTTAAGTCCCATAGTACTCAGAGCCATTTGAACCATTTTTGAACCATTACAGAGGCCCCACCAGCTTGAACACTCCCCTCCTGACATGCAGGGTCCATGGACTCATAGGTTGTCTCCGTACCCCGTACACGTCCATCCGCTCGATACACTTTGAAACGAGACTCGTCCGACCAGGCAACATGTTTCCCGAAATCAACAGTCTAATGTCGGTGTTGACGGGCCCGGGCTAGGCGTAAAGTTTTCTGTCGTGCACTCATCAAGGGTACACGAGTTCGCCTTCGGCTCCGAATGCCCATATCGATGACGTTTCGTTGAATGGTTCGCACGCTGACACTTGTTTATGGCCCAGCATTGAAATCTGCAGCAATTTGCGGAAAGACTGCACTTGGGTCAAATTGAACGATTCTCTTCAGTCGTCGTTGGTCCCGTTCTTGCAGGATCTTTTTCCGTAAGCACCGATGTCGGAGATTTGATGTTTTACCTGATTCCTGATATTCACGGTACACTCGTGAAATGATCGTACGGGAAAATCTCTCCTCCATCGCTACCTCGGAGATGCTGTGTCGCAGCGCTCGTGCGCCGACTATAATGCCACGTTCAAACTCAGTTACGTCTTGATTAAGCTGCCATTGTAGCAGCAGTAACCGATCTAACAACTGCGCCAGACATTTGTCTTATATAGGCGTTTTCGACCGCAGCGCTGTGTTCTGCCTGCTTACATATATCTGTATTTGAATACGCATGCCTGTATCAGCTTCTTTGGCGCTCAGTTCCTACAGTCAATGGCGAATATGATGTACTTAAAACAAATTCCACATAATTGTGAACCCCGACCGTGAGAGGTTAAAGATATCTGTTAGTTGTGGCGAACGATTGTGTTTCTCTACCGCCCCTTGAAATTGAATCGTTGCAGCGGTTCGTATTACAGAGAATTCTGATGGAACAAGTCAGTTGATTCGTTTCAACAACATAGAATATGGTATCGATTCAGAATTTTACAGATTAGATTCCTGATAAGAACCGCGACTCTACAGTGGACCGTGTCTAAAAACTGTCTGCGCTCCTTGGAGCGGAGAATGAAAAGAGCAAAAATAAAAATAAATTAATAAAAACCTTCAGCGTCAGGAACATTTTCCATGTACATGTCATCGCGTCTCTCAGTACGCACGTGAACAAATACATATTCTCCTACACTACGTTTCATATTTTTTATCTGGGACGTACTAAATTAAAAATGTTTCCCAACGCCCGGTTTTGACCGAGATTTTCGGGAGATTTCTCTTGGTTGTAAGGCTAACCCCTGCCAAATATTCCCAATTGGGACTGCGTCATCTCCTCCAACAGCTCGCCTGATATTAGGCTGAAAATTCCCTGACTCTGCAGCTCGCTGTACCTTCAGGGGTAGGAATTAAAAAATAATAAAAAACACCTTTGAGAACCTGCAAGTACTATAAATCTGTCTTTAACTTTAAATTTTTAAATTAAAAAATGAATTACGACTAGTTTCACTGATGTCTCCCATTTTGTTGAATACTAAAATTTAGCTAACGCATATGATTCGCTTTTTATGATTAACAGTTCTGATAAAGGAAAACACCTATACGAAGAAAATATGAAAGGTCATGCAATGTCCGAAATTGTAATGGAAGTTATGTTGATATGTAGAGTTGCTTGCTGTTTTTATCTGTTAGGCCGGACCAACAGCAACGCACTTAAGAGACATATTTTTCATCTACAGGCACTGCACGAAGTATAGGTAGCTTGTTTAAAACTAGACAAGTGTATTCGTCTGTGTACAGAATCTAGTCAAGTGTTGCGTCCCTACCGGGCGAGACCGAACACTCGTTACGGCACCGGACCCACATGCAGGAGACGGGTTTGAATTACCGCCTGCCCAACCAAATTTTAATTTTTCCTTCCGTTTCTCTTAATCCCTAAAGTGAGCGCCGGGCTGGTCCAATGAAAAGGACACGGCCGCTTTTCTTCACAAAAGTATGCAAAAGGGTGGAAGTCTAGGATTTAAACGTCCCGTCGTCTACGAGGTAGAGATAGAGAACAGGCTGTGCGTAGAAGAATAGGACAATAAGTCTACAGTGTCCTGTTACAGGAACCATCCCGACATTCACCTTAAGCGACTTAGGGAAATGACGGAAAACTGAAACATGGATGGCTGGCCACCGCCCTCCTCGCGAATGCGAGTCCAGTGTGTTGACCACTGCTTCTTCTCTCGATCCAACCATTCGAAGTTTTGACTTGTATTTCATCTTTAGTGACCCCGTTATGGAGTGGACCATAAACCCCAGTTTTCCGTTCACGCACTTACTGTATGTTAGCGTCCGCAGACGAAAATGTAAAGCGTAAATGTACCGGCGGACTATGAATTTAGGAAGATTGTATAGTGTTCATTATTCACATTTACGTTAATATTTTCAAGTCAAAATATAAATATTTGCCGTTTACCACGGCGCTCGGCCATGGTATATAGACAGTCGACCGACCGACGGAGGGTCCATTCACGCAAAGTCCTTACCTTCCCCGCGGCGAGTGGACCGTTACCTGTCCCTCGTGGGGTAGTCTGCTGACCATTGTCCTAAAGCTACAGATACCACCAGAGAGGGCAGCACTCTTCGGTGTCTCGGTCGAAAGTAGCGAACGAACATTTTTCTTGCTACTTAGAATTAAGGTACCGACTAAGTTCTAGCGTCTCAACCACCTGACGGATCACAGTGAACAACGCCAGAGTGGAGAAGTGCGGACCTTAGCCAGCACATTATGATGATCTGGGATTGCTCGCCAACATCTCTTTTCCCGTCACCCGCCAAATTTTTCTGATGGAGGTGCCCACCACCGCTAGCGCACGATCCCGGTCGAAAGTTGCTGCCCTGGCACCTGTTATATCTACATAACTGTCACTGTTTGCGTGAGGCGCAAAAAATCCCAACCGACTTTGGATCGCGTTGTGTAAAATGAAGCCACTGACTTATTGCCTAAGTAACGATGTATAACTGCCAGAAGATTAATTGCTGTATGTCTGTTGATTCTTGTTCAGTGCTGTATTGAGTAGAACGGCGAATTTCGAGATGACAGATTTAGAGGAGCAACGCGTCTGCATTAAATGTTGCTTGAAACTCGAGAAAACCTTTACAGGGACACAGAAAATGATGCAGAAAGCCTACGGTCATAAGTGCTTAAGCCGTAATCGGTGTTACGAAAGGTTCACACGGTTAAAATGGCCGGACGGAAGTTGACGTCTACCGACGACGCTTATTTCAGGGGCGTCGGCGAAATAGTGCGTGCCAGTTGAAGACTGACTGTCCGAGAGATTGCGGGAGCAGGTAACATTTCAGTTCGATCATGTAATGAAATCCTGACACATCACCTTGGAATTCATCGCGTTGCCGCCAAGTTGGTCCCACAGCACACTTGTCAAGACCAGAAAGACCTTCGCCTCGTAATCTGTGGATCGCGCAAATGAGAATGAGATGTTCCTTACGAGAATCACAACTTGTGATGAGGCGTGGGCCTACGGTTATGATGTTCAGACCAAGGTTCGACGTTCACAGTGGGTCTGAAAAGGTTCTCCAAGACCAAAAAGCTCGTCAGGTCAGGTCCAATGTCAAAGCCAGGCCGATAGTTTTCTTTGACGTTGAAGGAAAAGTTCATCATGAATTCGTGTCACAGGGACAAACTGGTAAGCGATGGTGCTATCGGAACGTATTGCGACGCATGCGAGAAAACGTGAGAAGGAAACAGCCTGAAATTTGGCGAGAAAATTTGTGGCTCTTGCATCACGATAACGCACTCGCACATTCATCCCTATCGGTGCGCGTGATTATTGTACAAGAAACGAAATTACTGTGCTGCTTCATTCTCCGTACTCTCCAGACCTAGCCCTTGCGGTTTTTTTTTTTATTTCCAAAGTTGAAACCCCCGTTAAAAGGACGGAAGATTTATAACTATAGACAATATAAAAGAAAATTCGCAGACAGTCATTCGCGCTATCCAGGAAAAGGCGTACCAAGACTGCTTCCGGAAGTGAAAACGGCGTTGGGAGCAGAGTATCAGTTGTGGAGGAGAATATTTCGGAGATCATGCACAATAAGTAAAACATAAGTTGGCCTTTAGTGGCTGCTCGTACTGACGGCAGTTAATTACAGTTATTATTGGTTCCAATGGCTCTGAGCACTATGGGACTTAACTTCTAAGGTCATCATCCCCTAGAACTTAGAACTACTTAAACCTAACTAACCTAAGGACATCACACACATCCATGCCCAAAGCAGGATTCGAACCTGCGACCGTAGCGGTCTTGCAGTTCCAGACTGTAGCTCCTAGACCCGCTCGGCCACCCCGGCCGGCACAGTTATTATTCATTTGACATATTACCGCCGGCCGCGGTGGTCTAGTGGTTCTAGGCGCTCAGTCCGGAGCTGCGCGACTGCTACGGTTGCAGGTTCGAATCCTGCCTCGGGCATGGATGTGTGTGATGTCCTTAGGTTAGTTAGGTTTAAGTAGTTCTAAGTTCTAGGGGACTGATGACCATAGATGTTAAGTCCCATAGTGCTCAGAGCCATTTGAACCATTTTGACATATTACCAATGGGCTTTCTTCCCGTGATCTTCGGCCGTCGTTTGCATGAAGATACATCATTAAACATAGTGACAATTTTGTCTTATCCATTTCTGTGTGTTTGTAATTCGTCCATCACCATGATTACTTACATCGTTTCTCATTTCAGTGTGTCTCATGAATTACATGGTATCCAGCCTTAGACTTCCACACCGGCGCGTCGTGTCCTGTAGCTCTGGATACACCTTAGCTGCTCAGGATGTCCTATTTTAGATATGTCAGAAAAAAATGACACTGTTGTGTTCAGGAAGGGTACTTCGCTTTCAAAGCTTCTCGGGCTGAAAAGTGATTGCAGCGCTACAAAAGAGCTTCATTTGCGTAAAAGAACGCCCGTCGAGCAACGCAAGGAGAGATGGCAGTTCAACAGATGAGAAACCTTACTCTTCCCTCAGGGGACAGGTAAACTTGAACTTCCGCGCTGCAACCTATGTCAGCTCAACCTGTGGATATCAGAAGGGCGGCGCAATTCAAAATAGCTCTTGAGTTAATTCGGGTTCAAATTCCTTGTGTTCACTGTTCACAGGTGTTAACTTGGTCTTTCTACATAAATCCCTTCACTGTTAGTATAGCCGTAGCAGTGCATAAAATGTACAGCACTAAAACTACGCTACTGCTACAGCTGACATATTTGCACCCATGCTGCGTTCCCTCTGACTCTAATCCTGTCGGTCTGCAGATAATGTCCACGCAATATGCATATTATCTGACGGAACGCAGAGTCGCGTTATCTCAGTTAGGTACCTCTTTTGAGGCAAGAGATGTGATCCAAACGAAATGTACTTCTCTTGAGGAGTCTGGCGTTCTGTTATTTGATTTCACCGTTGGCTGACCTGGTTGGTGCAGCCGATGACTACAGGGAACAAGCGGCATCATAAACAATTTATGACTTCCCTAGCGAAGGGCAGATACTACTCCTTCACCGAAATTTGCACTCCAGGTAGGCACAGGCCGCACGGGCGTAATGTGGTGGAGAGCTGCCTTACTGGAAATACATCAGTCTGATCTGCAGTGAAATACCATTGTCTCCAGTCTGGTAAAATACTATACAAGTAGATTGATTAAGTTCAACTGTAATTCATCCACTTTACTGCCGGTTGAGTCCGTGGCTGTGGATTATATTATTTCAATAAATACAGCAGCCAGCCATGAAGTGGTGAAGCTTTCGACAGATGTGTTGGACAGTATCTCTAAAATGCCCGTCGATCGCATCACGCCGCTCTTTTCAGTTCTGAGCGCACAGTGAGCGCATAAAGATGGCTAGAAAATAGTGTCTTCTGCTAAGTATGAGGGCCTGTTCGCCTGATGTCATACAAATCACGTTCGTATTTTCGTGTGGTGAGTAACTTTACCTCGTTTCAGAAAACAGTGTTTTCGTCCGCTGACACGTAAATACAGTATGTGTGAAATGTTGCTTCGTCGATAAAAGCGCTCGAATTCATTTTTGTTGTAACATAGCATTATATACACTCCTGGAAATGGAAAAAAGAACACATTGACACCGGTGTGTCAGACCCACCATACTTGCTCCGGACACTGCGAGAGGGCTGTACAAGCAATGATCACACGCACGGCACAGCGGACACACCAGGAACCGCAGTGTTGGCCGTCGAATGGCGCTAGCTGCGCAGCATTTGTGCACCGCCGCCGTCAGTGTCAGCCAGTTTGCCGTGGCATACGGAGCTCCATCGCAGTCTTTAACACTGGTAGCATGCCGCGACAGCGTGGACGTGAACCGTATGTGCAGTTGACGGACTTTGAGCGAGGGCGTATAGTGGGCATGCGGGAGGCCGGGTGGACGTACCGCCGAATTGCTCAACACGTGGGGCGTGAGGTCTCCACAGTACATCGATGTTGTCGCCAGTGGTCGGCGGAAGGTGCACGTGCCCGTCGACCTGGGACCGGACCGCAGCGACGCACGGATGCACGCCAAGACCGTAGGATCCTACGCAGTGCCGTAGGGGACCGCACCGCCACTTCCCAGCAAATTAGGGACACTGTTGCTCCTGGGGTATCGGCGAGGACCATTCGCAACCGTCTCCATGAAGCTGGGCTACGGTCCCGCACACCGTTAGGCCGTCTTCCGCTCACGCCCCAACATCGTGCAGCCCGCCTCCAGTGGTGTCGCGACAGGCGTGAATGGAGGGACGAATGGAGACGTGTCGTCTTCAGCGATGAGAGTCGCTTCTGCCTTGGTGCCAATGATGGTCGTATGCGTGTTTGGCGCCGTGCAGGTGAGCGCCACAATCAGGACTGCATACGACCGAGGCACACAGGGCCAACACACGGCACCATGGTGTGGGGAGCGATCTCCTACACTGGCCGTACACCACTGGTGATCGTCGAGGGGACACTGAATAGTGCACGGTACATCCAAACCGTCATCGAACCCATCGTTCTACCATTCCTAGACTGGCAAGGGAACTTGCTGTTCCAACAGGACAATGCACGTCCGCAAGTATCCCGTGCCACCCAACGTGCTCTAGAAGGTGTAAGTCAACTACCCTGGCCAGCAAGATCTCCGGATCTGTCCCCCATTGAGCATGTTTGGGACTGGATGAAGCGTCGTCTCACGCGGTCTGCACGTCCAGCACGAACGCTGGTCCAACTGAGGCGCCAGGTGGAAATGGCATGGCAAGCCGTTCCACAGGACTACATCCAGCATCTCTACGATCGTCTCCATGGGAGAATAGCAGCCTGCATTGCTGCGAAAGGTGGATATACACTGTACTAGTGCCGACATTGTGCATGCTCTGTTGCCTGTGTCTATGTGCCTGTGGTTCTGTCAGTGTGATCATGTGATGTATCTGACCTAAGGAATGTGTCAATAAAGTTTCCCCTTCCTGGGACAGTGAATTCACGGTGTTCTTATTTCAATTTCCAGGAGTGTATTTAGCATCAGGTCAAATGCGGAAACATTGTTTCTTTAACAATACGTATACATATATTTAACACATAAAAATGAAAGTTATGATTATGTGTCGATTAAATTTACAATATTTACAAAACACAGTAGGTCACAGGCTTATAACCAACGGCTGAACATACACAATTGATGCGTTGGTTGCTAACAGGAATTGTCAGTTGTGCATGTTCAGCATTTGGACACTGCTTCTGAAACACCTGTTTCCAAACTACGCAGTTTTTCCTCCCAGAACATTGCATCACTTCACAATTTTAACTTGTCATAAATTATGATAGTGAATTGCTGTGAAAGAAAGGAAAGCAGTAACCTTTTATCCTAGTTTGTATGCCTAATTTTTGTTGATGGAGTGCTTTTTGACAGCAAACGTAAGAAAATACGTAAAAAATTCGTAGTGCGATCTAGATGACGCAAGATTTTGAAGACAGAGAACGATTTTTGGTATATCATATGTATTAACTCATTGTACTCGTGCTACACAAGCTGGCGCAATGTCTGTTGTCTGGTATTATTTGCTAAAAGAGCGTGTCAGCGTTGCTTGTTACACCGACCCATTTTTCAGACTCGTTCTGTGATATTTCCTGTGTCAAGTGGACTGTGTCATGGCAAGAGGACACGGCCAAACAACACTGTAACAACGCAAATTCCAACATTCGCCGGAACTGTGCGCCTCGACGAGGTCGTCTGGTTCAGAAATTTTGCAGCCCGCTGCTCCTGTATACGCGTCTTGATCCACATCATCCGTGGTAGAGCAAATTGCGACGCAGTATATTGATCTGGTTTATATTTTTTTTTCCTTTTTTTTAAACCTAACGACAGTCGTTAGAGGAGGATTACTCTAACCCTACGTAACGACTGCAGTAATGTCGCATCACGCCAGGGTTGTGAATAGCGTCGGTAAACCGTAACACGCATGTCATTTAAAGCCCCGCTGATCAATCTAACCTCTGACCTAAAACCGAAATGGCTACCAGACTGCGTCCACTTTAACAATCCATCGATGTTTATGGAATAAAACACACTTTTTTCTATTTAAGAATCAATGAGGATAGTTTTTGTAACAGGGGAAAGTTTGTAATAGCTGGAGAGAAATGCTGATAGAAGAGGATTTGTGTTGGTCGGTGAGATATGTTGGATGGCTCAGCTGGCTGTTCCAACTAAATTTCTCAAATCATCAGTTATATTTGTAGGAAATTCGCAACTTCATAAACACTCTTTATCTTGTAAATACTAAATTCACTGCCGGAATTTTATTATTTAAATTTTTTAGCGTTGCACACGAAAAGTTGGTGTGGTAGTAAGAGTTCCGATCTGCACGTACTTTTAATCTGCCAAGAAAGTTAAAATCTTTTACGTCACTGTTTTGCTTTACCGTATTTGTCATGGTACCAATGTAAAAACAGTAGAATAAGATCAAAAAGTTATAGTTCCCGTCTTATCCTTTACTTGCATGTTAAAACCAACTTAACAATAAAATGTTTTGTATGACTGGTGGTATATATTTTTTTCGTTTAAAGAAACTTTGCGTGGGTGACCACATAAACTCTACCGACAATGAAGCACGTACATGAGCTTGACCGGTATTACGAGGGTGAGTCACATGAAAACCTTAAATCTTTTTAAAGTATTATTTAATGGGCAGAAGCGGTACAAAGCTGTATCACTTTTCAACATAATCTCCCCCACGCTTAATGCAAGTCCTCCAGCGCTTACAAAGTGCATAAATTACTTTAGAAAAAAATTCTTTTGGTAGTCCGCCCGACCACTCATGCATTGCGCGGCGTACCTCTTCATCAGAACGGAACTTCTTTCCTCCCATTGCGTCTTTGAGTGGTCCAAACATATGGAAATCACTTGGGGGCAAGGTCTGATGAGTATGGTGGATGAAGAAGACACTCAAAATGCAGGTCTGCAACTGTTGTACGGGCAGTGTGGGGCCTTGCATTGTCATGTTGCAAAAGGACACCTGCTGACAGCAATCGAAGTCGCTTTGATTTGATTGCAGGCCGCAGATGATTTTGTATGAGCTCTGTGTATGATGCACTGGTGACAGTGGTCCCTCTAGGCAAGTAATGCTCCAAAATGACGCCTTTTTCGTCCCAAAAGAGAGTCAGCATAACCTTCCCTGCCGATGGTTCTGTTCGAAACTTCATTGGTTTTGGTGATGAGGAATGGCCCCATTCCTTGCTCGCTCTCTTCGTTTCCGGCTGGTGGAAGTGAACCCTCGTTTCGTCCCCAGTAACGATTCTTGCAAGGAAACCATCATCTTATCGTTCAAAGCGCCGAAGAAGTTCTTCACAAGCGTCAACGCGTTGTTCTCTCATTTCAGGAGTCAGCTGCCGTGTTACCCATCTTGCTGACACTTTGTGAAACTGGAGCACATCATGCACAATGTGGTGGCTGACCCATGACTAATCTGTAAACATGCTGCAATGTCATTCAGTGCCACTCGGCGGTTTTCCTTCACTATGGCTTCAACTGCTGCAATGTTCTGTGGAGTCACAACTCGTTGTGCCTGACCTGGACGACGGTATGTGTGCATCTGCACTATGCTGCCACCTACAGGCCATTCTGCACGCTGTTTCTAGCACACTTTCCAACTTAGGACAACGGCGCGAAATTTCGATTTGTTATTACAAATTTAATGGTTTCATTCGACTCACCCTGGTATGTCCACTGAAGTGAATGCGGAGGCGTAAATTAAATTCATGTGCAAGATATAGTATCGATAGCAGTATTCATCAGCGTTCTTGAGCCGTTAACTGTGAACGTCTATATTTACAGTTATTGCACATGCAGCGTGAAACATCAAGTACCGCTACGTGGAAAAAAGACATAAATATAAATGATATATTAAACTAAGAAACAGTTGTATACAAATATCCAGTGCCCTTATCTATCATCTATACTCATACTCCGCAAGCCACCGTACGGTGGGTGGCGGAGGGTACACTATACCACTGCCAGTCCTTTCCTATTCCACTTGCAAACAGAGCGAGAGAAAAACAACTGTCTATGTGTTTCCGTACGAGCCCTAATTTCTCTTATCTTCATGGCAAAATGTACGTTGGCGGCAAAAGAATCGTTCTGCAGTTAGTCTTAAATGCCGGTTCTCTAAATTTTCTCTATAGTGCTCATCTAGTAGAAAGTCACCTTCTCTCCAGCGATTCCTACTTAAGCTCACAAGGCATCTCCGTAGTACTTGCGTGTTGTTCGAATCTACCAGTAAGAAATCTACCAGCCCACGTCTGAATCGCTTCGATGTCGTTCTTTAATCCGACCTGGTGCGGATCCCAGACACTCAAACAGCATCCAAGAGTGGGTCGCACTAATGCCATACAAACGGTCACTTTTACAGATGAACCATACTTTGCTACGATTCTCCCAATTAATCGAAGTTGATCATTCGTCTTCCCTACTGCAACCCTTAAATGCTCATTCCGTTTCATGTTGCTCTACGACGTTACGCCTAGATATTTAATCGACTTGACTGTGTCAAACAGCACACTTCTAATGCTGTACTCGAACATTATCCCGTCAAGGCTTGCTGGCGTAACCATGAAAGAAGTCGTTTGGATCACTCAGGTAGTCTCTCAGTTTGTACTGCACTACAGTGTGCCTGATGGTCTTGTTTCGGAGCTCCACAATCGCTGGGATTCCTTACCTAATTTTTGCAGGCTTTATGCACACACTCCATGTCGTGTTCGGATGCCTTTTTATGTACTTCCGCTCACGCCGTGGGAGTTCAAAGCTCTTGTGTGTCTGTACTGGGCCAATAAGATGTCCCGCTTCAGGTGGTGCATTCGTAACCCAAGCTTCACGCAGTTTGCTGTCAGTGTTGAAGTTGCTATTAGCAAGCAGTTGCGCTTTCGCAGGAGTGCATTTCTGGAACGCAGTAGCTCTTTTTTTTTCAATTCGGGAATAATTTCATGAATGGGAAATTAAGGATTGTTCATTATTGTGGAATATTCTTTGAACAGGACTTCTTGTCTTCTCAACAGAGAAGGGGCTGTTTGGCTGAGTGTCGGAAATCAGTACAGTGAAATAGTTCTTATGTACCCAGAGATGATTCTTATGCTTGTATAGAGCTTGAATGTCTATATTACTTACGTGAGGGCTGTTCAGTCAGACCGAAGCACAGTTTCACAGTTTCAGCCACGGAAAACACAAACCGAGCGCAGAAGCTCGAAGCGCATCATTTAGAACCAATAAGTTTTTTTGTAAGAATTAATCCTGCATTGAGATAAGTGATGTTATCCCCTATCTTCCACAGCTTTCTCCTCTCTGCATTTGAGGTAAGAGGGAGGGGTGGAGGAATAGAGACGTTAATATCTCAGCGACGAGTTAGTACAAAACACACGAACTCTCAAACTGCACAACAATGAGAAAGAGACCTGCTTTGTCCTTGTCAAAGGAACCATCGTATCATTCGCCTCCATTGAAGAGCTAAAGGTGAATAGTCGGACGTGAATTCCGCTCTTCCAGAAAGCGTGAAGCAAGAGGTCACGCAAACTCAATCGGCACTGCGAGGCAATCGGGCATTGGCCTCAGCCGGGCAGGAGCCGAATGCCTTTCCTAATGGAGCGCGAAATCGGCCTCGGCAGGACAGTCGAGGACGCGCACGTGATTAACGGCAACAACGGACAGAACCGCCACATTACATTTTCCGCCCCGTGCACACAGCCCAGCCCAGCCCAGCCGAGACGATGGCTCAACTACGGTGCCCGTGACGCTTCACAACTGTGACATTATCGTACCAGTCCGAGCTCTGCTCTTCCACCGATATCGGGGCAATGTAGACACGCCTCATTTGTTCCCAATTGGCGGCGTGTTCGTCCTTGGAGGCTGGAGTCGTTGTGCACTGTTTGCAGGGGAAATTTAGCCATGCTAGCAGTAGATAAGTCAGTTGAGTAATAGGCAAGTACAATACTGGAGCGTGAACTCTTCATTTATAGTGCTCAAATTTTTGCTGTAATTGGACTCGCTCTTAACTCTATTTAGATATCAATCATGTTTTTCACTCATCAAAATTATGACGAACCTATAACTTCGCCATGGGACTGGCTTTCTTTCAGGCGATCGCTCTACGTAGACAATCGTAGAAGACGTTGAATATTATTTTTTCCCAGGAGGAGACAGATTCATACGCAGACCGGCAATATGTTGGCTATAGACTGCTTCGAGCTTGCAGTAATTGTGTTTCGGAGGTGTTTCATTCTTGTTGCATTCAATAAAGCAAGTCTATTGCCCAACATCCAAGATAGTAAGGAAGCGAATCTCCTTCCACAGAATATTCGTTGAGGTACAAGGTAGCTGGTGGCTTCCACGCTTTGCAACACATGTTATCATAGAGCGTCGCCTCTAAAACAATTATATCGGCAAGCACAATATGAAACACATTTACTACAATAATATAAATAAACAACACTCAACATTCACTGTCGATGCCCGTAAGTGCTTGCCACTCGAGTTAAAGTGCTATTCTGAAGTAGCTTAACGCGCTGGAAGTTTGGTATTTAATCCAGAGAGATCTGTTTGGGATGCTGGTTGGTTCAAATGGCACTGAGCACTACCGGACTTAACATCTGAGGTCATCAGTCCCCTAGACAGAACTACTTAAATCTAACTAACCTAAGGACATCACACATATCCATGCCCGAGGCAGGATTCGAACCTGCGACCGTAGCGGTCGCGCGGTTCCGGACTGAAGCGCCTAGAACCGCTCGGCCACAGCGGCCGGCCTTGGGCTACTGTCTAGGACAGTTATTGATCTGAGTTGCACTAGACACTCGACTTTTGCCTGTCCGATGAGCTCCCGTAAGTAGCGTCTTGCTATTAGGGCGGCCGCGGATGATCAGTGCTGAAACGTAGTACTGATGAATCGCAACTGTAGAAGTGTAGGAACTACTCGTTTCACTCCCATGAGTCCGCGACAGGCAGAATGATGTTGCATCTGAGATCTCTTCGGCGAAAGCAGAAAACCAGTTGCGGTATGAGCGCCCGTGTGGCGGCTGACAGAGCTAGCAGTGGATTGACCTGACCCTCGGAAGGCTTCTTGGCAGAAGCAGTAATTGGTTTCAGATTACGAGCGGCGTCTAGGCGGCGACTGTTCGGAGCTTTGAGCCGCCAGCCGTGAAGTATGCTTGGTGGCGCCCGCTGGATCTGTCGCTGTGCGTCCTGTGGCTGCGGACGCAGCAGTTATGTTCTAAAGCATTATCAGTAGTCGCTGTACAGTTCTGGTTTCGCTTACAGTTTGATCAAATAAGACCAGAAACATTATGCACGACTGAAAGTGCGGTCTTCACAATTGATCCCAGAACTTGATCACATATATGTATGGATCGACTACATAGGTTCAAAGCTGTGTGTTTATCATCACTCCATTATCCAGATAGTACTGCATCAAAATGGACACTATTTTTCTAAATTCACATTGGGAGAGCTAAGACAGCTCAACCAAAATACGGGCATATATATCAAGGCACGATCGTCACTAAGCGGTAAACATGAGAAATTTTCTGGTATAAACCGATTGTTTCTAACGTTGACAGCTGCCGAGCTAATACACTGGTTTTTCTTTGAAGAGTGTTGGAACTTGATCCAAAAGCAACAAGAAAACATTGACGCAATTCAGTGTCTCACTGTCAGGAGACAAGTATCCCCAAATGCCTGTCCTATTGTACCGAATGTAAGGCAATAAAGCGATTCCTGACTTTGGCAAAATAAAAAAAAAAAAAAAAGAAATGTCCAACCCGAGAAGAGCGTCCAGCCATTTCGGTTTTCCTCAGTTTCTTTAAGTCACCTACTTCTTCCGTCATCCCCTAACTCAGCTACTGGTCCGTCTTCAATAATCTTGATATCGTGGAAGTACTAAACCGTTAAAAATTAATATAGGGTAGTCTGTGCTCTGTCTGTTGTGTCATTTTACGTCTGCAGCTACTTCTGTATGGCTACTCTGTAATTCTATTATGCTTGGCAGAGGGCTCGTCGAATCACATCACTTTGTCTAAATATTGTTTTATAAAGAAATTTTTCGCTGTTGGTGGCTAGTTCTTTGAAGAGAAGTTCGGTTTCCTGGCACTTCCTGTTGCTGAAATGTCTATTTAGTTAAAATCTTAATTTGTTTTCTTTTTTATCTTTGTATTGACCAATTATTATCACGTAACAATTATAATTTCTCTCCTTTTTCCCGTTTATTTTATTTTTTTTCCAGTATTTATTCATCTTCTACCCATGTTTGTCGTTATCTTTATTATATACTCCAGAACATTTGTATGAATTCATGTCGATTCCTATTTCAGGTTTGTTTTAGTTCTAGCTTTTGCTCTCGCGAGGCATGATGTTAACATATATTACTCTTCTGAAGCGTTCTGTCTCTCGTTTACCCGACAAGCAGTTACAGTGTACGGAACAGTGTGCAAATTGACACTAAGCTAAGTATGACGAGTGAACATTCATTGTCTAGATACACTGCGTCATTCACTGTGTCCATTAACGACTCCAGGCATATATTGCGCATTCTTCCCGTTTCGGAAACGAAAAGGCATAAAACCTTATGGCGCCTCTCGCGGAACAGTGCTAAATGTGTCATGCGGCACCGTAACACGCCAGCATAGCGCCTCTCCGCTGGGGAACATTTCGCTCGTTTTACCAGCCAACCGCGAGCATAATTAAAAATAACGAATAAAGCTGGGATAATAAAAAGCGAATAGAACGAGAGGGGCGTTTGGGTGTAGAAGGGGGGGGGAGGGGTGGTCTGAACGCCGCACGACCAAAGCGCCAGCTTCGCACACGGGGCAGCTGCGTCCAAAGCCGCAAGCGCCGGCTCGCTGGACGTATAAAACAGTCGACAGGCGGGCCTTTTGTCGCGCTCTCGCCATTTCTGTGTTTTAATCCCGCGGTTGGAAATTAAAGGCGGAGGTAATAGCTTTGTGTATCGGACGGGGCTGTCAATAGTCGGTTAATCAGCTGCCGCCGACCGCAGCACAGCGATGAAAGGTCCACTGTGATGGGCTGCGCTCCCGCCACTCACGTCACGCTGCAGGCTCCCTCCAGGTGGTCGAGCTGGGACCAGTCTCTATTTTCCCGTTCGTCAAATCCAGCGCCTCGCTTTAATTGCGTCATTTTTCGCAGGTACTGGGAAGAGAGCTGATGGTGAATAAATTGTGTTACCTTCCTGCGGATTTTGCCAATTTAACTTACGTAGGCGAGCTTTGGACTGCGCATGATATGAACAGCCAAACACGCAGCGAATAAAATAGTGGATCCGATCTCTTATAGATTTTTGGCACACATGCGAGGGGTGGTCGGAATGTTTCTACATCATCTTGGGAAAAAAAAAAAATCGAGCTCCCAACATGAACCTTGGTGACAGCACTAGTCCTCCTCTGTATACATTCACCTTTCAATGGACACACATTTCTTAACTCAGCTGTGACCGCGGATGCAGCAGTCTGCTTTTTGGCTGTTGAGGAAACGTGAAACTTTCCATTTGGGAAATGGCCTCATCGTCTTTCTGGAAACGCCTGCTACATGGTGGTTGCTTCATCCGAGGAAAGAGGAAGAAGTCACTGGGTGCCATGTTGTGATAATATTAGAGAATCATACAAAATTTTGTATATAAAAGAGCCAGCATGTGTGACTGTGTCGCGTACAGAATCAGCTGGGGGATTCTCATGAAGAACGTATCTCTTCAACAGCCTCCTGTAACTTAAGAGATTTGTTTAGTGTGCTCCTGTGATGGTATTCCTCCTAAGAGCGTAATCTCTTAACACCACACCTTAGCAGTCCCAAAACCCTGAACATCAGCTTGTCCGATATGGTTGAGTATTCGACTTTTTCGGCAGTAGTGACTCCACACGTCTTCAGTGCTTGCTTTGCTCCTTTTTGTGGGCATAACAGCGCTACACCCAGCACTTTTTCATGACGAGTAGACTGCTAAAGAAGACATCTGTATTGGCCTACCACAGCTGTAACGTTTCCACTTCTGCCGCGGTTCGGCTGGCTTTTAAAAGTGGGTAGGGGATGTCGCGGCACCCAGCGGACGGCTGCCTTTGTTGTCATGTTCAAAATGTGCATGATATTGAAAACTTATGCAAAGCTAATTTTTACTTCTTCGACAGTCGCCTCGATTATGAAACAACTGTCTTTGAGCTCCACCGCACTTGCGTTTCCTGGTTATTCACAGAGGAGATGGTTTGCCAGTTCGTTCTTCTTCTTTCAGACCTATTCAGATAACTTGCGGGAATTCAGCCGGGTGAGGTCGTCGACATCTGCCGGTATTTCGACAGGTGACCACCCTCACCCTGTCATTTTCAAGACGAAACTGCAACAAGTAACGTTATGCAACTCAGTTTAAAATCTCGGTTGCGCAGCAATATAGGAAAGCTAATACACACACACACACACACACACACACACACACACACACACACACACAGCATTGTGAACACACAACCAAAGACGACTGACGCCAAAAGTTACCGATAGTCAACATTACTAAACAACATGTTAGGTAGGATTAACTCTGTCCCTCTGTTTTTTTGACAAGGGAGAGGGCTCGATTCTTCGCAGTATTTATGCAAACGCCTCCATCTTTGCTTACAGTGTTACTTGCTAACGTAGTCTCAACTGCTTTCGTCATAACACTACCCCAATGCCAGAATTTCTGTGTTATATTATGCAGGATGACTGGAGCCTCGACAGTGTTCTGCAGTAGCCAATTTGCTGGCTGTTGTAAGCCTCTGTAGCGCTTACGCTCGGTAACACCGGTCCTCCGCGGTCCTGGTAGTCTGATGTGACATGCCATAACTGCAAGGAACACGATGGATACCCGCCTTACTCAAACCAAGATCGTTCTTAACGGAATCTAAAAGGACCCTGATGTTAGATGGAGGTCAGAAGACACATTTCACAACATGTTTCAGCAAAATATGACCAATCTTTTTCGAGACGCTCCCTGCGAAAGGGTTTTGTTCCACCTCGTTATTTTCGTCACTCACCCGGTGCGCGGTTGGTCTACAGCGCAACGCACGTCTAGTCTGCCTTACACTATATCCAATATGACGAAACGTGACCTCAAGATTGTTAACTCAAATAGCAAACTCTCAGCGTCTGAAATGCCATGGGTCCTGTGAACCAAGGTACGAAATACCGCTTCATGCTGAGCCGGATAGTAGCAGAGCACTTTCCCGCGAAAGGTAAAGGTCCCGAGTTCGAGTCTCGGTCCGGCACACAATTTTAATGTGCCAGGAAATTTCATTTCTGTGCACACTCCGCTGCAGAGTGAAAATCTCATTCTGGAAACATCCCCCAGGCTGTGGCTAAGCCATGTCTCCGCAATATCCTTTCTTTCAGGAGTGCTAGTCCTGCGAGGTTCGCAGAAGAGCTTCTGCAAAGTTTGGAATGTAGGAGGCGAGGTACTGGCGGAAGTGAAGCTGTGAGGGCGGGGCGTCAGTCGTGCTTGGGTAGCTCAGTCAGTAGAGCACTTGCCCGCGAAAGGCAAAGGTCGCGAGTTCGAGTCTCTGTCCGGCAAACAGTTTTAATATGCTAGGAGGTTTCAGCTATCAGGTTGTTGATACAAGTCAGCGTGTGTAGGCTTCCTATAAACAGCATGTCCCGACGAACCAACAACTTTCCTCTTGACCAACACTTCAAGGAGGGGTAGGCAGCCACCCTTCACCTCCTCCATTGTGAAACGAATATGCGGGAGGACTGAATTCAGATGTTCTAAAAAGTCGTTCAAATTCTTACGTCATGAGACCAAACAACGAAAATATCCAAGAATTTTGAAGCAACTAAGGAATTAAAAAATTAAAACAAAAGTATCGTCTACATATCTGAAAAAACACACAGGTTTCAAAGTCGCCGACTCCAAGGTACACTCGTCAAAGTTTCCACAAACCAATTTGCAGTAATAGGTGACAATAGGCTTCCCGTCGCAAATTCATCTCTCTGTTCATAATAAAAGAAAAGGAAGTGGAAATCAACACATGACGAAAAAGGTTCGTTAATTCAAAACCCAACCTGACCTCAATGTTACCATAACGAATCAGAGAGAGGAACATGAGTGAAGAGAGAGAGAGAGCACTTACTGGAATATCAAAGTCATTCAAACGCACTCTCTCAAATCCTACTCCGACATATCTGTAGCAAAACACCCAGCTACTGTGTTGAGCTCATTGGTTGGTCGGCGTGAGCATCACATTAAGAACTCGGGCCGATTTCTTACGTCGATTACAGGGAATGCATTTGAATGACTGCGATATTCGAGGAAGTTTTGATGTGGTTTTTCTCTTCACTTAAAATCTTAAATGGACTCCCACCAAATAGCTTGCTGACAATATTACGTTGACGAGCAAAGAGCGTAAAATGTTCGCTACCGGTACCAGGCTGTGGAGAACGCAATCTCGGCCTGGACTTTTTGCTGGCAGCAGGGCGACCTTTGGCTTCCCAGTGGCCCCTCCCCCTCCGCTGTACATGTGACGCCGCAAACCGGTTCCCGGGCCTTTGTCACGCCCGTGTTGTGTGGCGCGAAACCCCAGCGCAGTTTTCGTTGACCCGTTTGTTCGGCACGCTGCGGGAATTGCGGTGAAGCGAGTTACCCGGCTTATTATACGCTAAAAGCTTTTCTGTATTGACTATTCAGGGATGTTCCTTATTTACGGGGACTATCCGACAAGTAATCCTCTTAAGCTTGTAAATAAAATAGTGGCACAATTAAGGAAAATTTATTAGAAAAATATTAAGACCGCACCTTCGTATTACTCTAAACAGTCACCAGTCAGCCTGAAGTATACAAAGTCCCTCGGCAAACTGAAGAGTGAGCGCCTTGTCTCCACTCTCCCAAACTACGTCACAAGGAGCAACTGCAGTCTGTTTCACTACGTTATATAGCTCTTTCGCAGCGCGCCCTTTAACCCCTTAGCTAATATGGATGTTGACAGAAACACGGTTACTATGGAGGGGTCTCTCAGACAGCCTTTTTATTTATTGTGTATAAAACCACTGTTTTATTGAATTTGTATTTTCATAACTTTCTGTTGTGCGTTTGCATTTTTTAAACACTGCAGAACTTAAAACACTTTGAAAACTAAAATACAGCAAAAATTGCAGTTTATTTTTATTTTATGTATTAGTAAAATCACAGCACATAGTTACCTCTCTAGTCATTCGCAGACTGTCATTACAGAGATAGTAGCACAGATTCGCATCATAACTGTATGGAAAAACACATTTCGGTTATGACAAATTATATTTGGAATCAGCTTTGAGTTTACTACTCATCGCTTCAGCCTTAAGAGTGATTATGCCACGCCATAATTCTATCAAGAGAGAAATTTCGCCAAATTGTTATTTTAAGAATCACGAAGAATGTGATTACCTTATGTATGCTTCTGAATCCCTGAATAAAATTTTAATTGCTTTCAGTTTGCATGCGACCCTCCTACAATTCTTCAGCTAAATCGGCACACCTCACTTTTGACGTGGATGATATCTTGTTTTCCACTTCAAACAAGACAACAAAAGGCTGTTTTTAGTTTTTCAGAAAAATATTTCTGTGTTTGAGGCTCATTTCTCCAAAACAGCAAGTTTTCTCCGAGACTTTTCGGCATCGGTTGCAGTCCAGGCAGCTGCAAGACAAAGTTGAGTTGCCTTGTTCTTACGTTAGCTAGCGATCTCTGTTTTATCCATCGAAAATATCTTTCTGTTCTTACCGAAGATTACGCTTCTCCATTGTCATCACCTGTCACATCTATTTTTCACCAGCATATACCAAGCAAGCCATCTGTATTGCCAAGACTGACACGCGCTTGTCGTGGATATATATGTCGGAAAACAGACAGATGAGACATAAAAAAGTTTTGTAAACTTGTGCTCTAAAATGTATACATTAAGAGCTACGAGTACTTGTTCACTAATCCATACTATCTACTCGCAAAATATGAAAAGCAAAAAGCTTGCAGTAGAAGAGATGTGTTTCATAATGTCGAGTATGAATAAGTGCTCATTCATCTTAAGATATGGGCCTTAGAGCCCATGTTTACTGGAAATTTTTTCTTGGTTTGGTTGAAGAATCTGTTCCTGAAGTTTATAGGTGGTTTTTTGAAACACTCTGTATATCAATTGAGCATAGGAAGAAAGAAATTTCTTGTTACTAGCTGTTGTGTTAATGTTTAAATTAATATTGCCAATGCACAGAAACTGTACAAACTCGGGGAAGAATTTAAGACTTCACTACAGTAATGTTAAAACACAGATATTTTGCACTATAACATTATTTAGGCTCTTAAACTTTATCGTGTTTCCAACACCCGCGCTAGTACTAAAATTCTAATACAGAGCACCAATCCATAAGGCGTAAGCGGTCAGTAGAGAACAGTATTTTAGATGTGACTGTGTATTTCTGTTGTTTATCGTGGGAAGTATCCCACGAATTGTGCAGTAGCTCCTAGTGACACCTGGCTGCATAATGCGCAGTTTTCTCGATCTGCTTGCTGTTGACGTCGGAATCTGATCATTGGTCCCCCTTCGGAGTCTGCCCGCCTACCAACTCCTGCCGCTGCTACTGCTGCTTCTGAAATCGGACCGGCGGAAAACGAGTTATGTTCGGCTGATTCTGTTTCGCGCTTTCGACCGGCGGCAAAATGAGATTACATCTCCGTTTTTTGTTGCTTTTATGTACCCAGCTGACTAACGTACACACTGCAGCGAAATTACAGCAGTAGCTTCAGGCCCTTTTGGAAACAATAATTGTTTGTCCTTTGCGGGGAAATTACAAATGTAAAGCACTGTTTTTCTTTTTTAAATAAAAATGTCGTGTTATTGTATTCCACATATCCACCACTGCAGTATGATTCGTTGTGCTGCAACGTTCACAGTCGTGTCAAGTGTCACACAGCAGACTGCACTGGGAAATCTCACGTTTCGCACTGTAGTGCTAAAGAAGTGTAGATACAGAAAATTTTTCTCTTAGGAACTCCAAATCTGACAGACGTCAGTAATTCATCTGATGCCAACCGCTTAAGAGACCGAAGTGGTGGACTGCCTAAAAAACTGGAGTTACAATTAGGAGGAGCTCGTCCGTAGTATATCTGTGCGTAGTATCTGTGGCATCAGTATGCTGACAGCCTCAAATGGTTCAAATGGCTCTAAGCACTATGCTACTTAACATCTGAGGTAATCAGTCCCCTAGAACTTAGAACTACTTAAACCTAACTAACCTAAGGAGATCACACACATCCATGCCCGAAGCAGGATTCGAACCTGCGAGCGTTGGAGCAGCGCGGTTCCAGACTGAAGCGCCTAGAACCGCTCGGCCACAAAGGCCCTGACAGCCACGCTTGACTGTCAAGAAGGATTAACAAATGGGCATTTCATATTGGTAATTCGTGAATTATATTCTGTCGTGCTATAAAAATGACCATTTGTGCCAAAACAGTCTCGTTTGTTTGGTGAGTGTTACGACTGCTGCAACATTAGGCAGGCCTACTTCGTTTCATCTAACGGACAGTGACGAAATACACGTAATCAGATCGAGAAACCACACCAGTCTTGGGTTCTATTTGTATTAACAGCTTTTTCAGTATTAGAGAACATTTCTTTTTTCATGTAGCAAAACGTTTGACGAACTTTGATGAGGTAGTAGATTCTTTCCCAGAAAGGAAAGCATGCCATGTAAAGCTGTAGCAAGATTAGAGAAGAAAAAATGGCAGGACTTATGGATTGAAGAAATGTGCACTGTCTTGCTTGTCTCATGTCTTTTATGTCACACAAAACAGCAAATTGTTAGCTAATAGGCAATAGGGAGTGCAAATTTTGAAGACGACCGTTTAGAAGAATTTCGAGCCCAGAAGATCAGACATTTATGTCGTTGTTAAAAATTTTACTGGCACATTTGTGTTGTTGTTGTATCCGGATCCCGCTCCAGCTACTGCCGGGTCTGGGTGCTGACAAGCCCTCTCCAATTGGCTCTGTCCTCCCACCAATTTTCTTCCTCCATTTGCTGCCAGGTCACACCTCTGCTTTCCACAGATATTCTCACTCCCGTTTTCCACTGTGTTCTTGGGCCACCTCTAGGTGTTTTCCCATACATCTTTAGTTCTTCGCTGGCAGCTGTGGCCGAGCGCTTCTAGACGCTTCAGTCCGTAACCGCGCTGCTGCTACGGCCGCAGCTTCGAATCCTGCCTCGGGCATGGATATGTGTGACATCCTTAGGTTAGTTAGAGTTAAGTAGTTCTAAGTCTAGGGGACTGATGATCTCAGATGTTAAGTCCCATAGTGCATAGAGCCATTTGAACCGTTTTATAGTTCTTCCATAATTTTGGGACGTCTCTGCCCACGCACATTTGTGTTATTTATCTTAAAGTGTAACACGCGCAAAAAAGATCAACATTATATGTGAAAGCTTATCTTCTCTTGCATCTTATTAATCTTGGAGGCCAATATTATATGTGAAAGCTTTTTTTTCTTTTAACAACACTATGTATATTAATTTATACCATTAACTTTTACTATTTGTGTGTTCGCGCTACATAACAGTGACGTTACTAATGGCTGACTACATCACGTGTCCTGTGCTGCGAATATCCGCTGTCATCGACTGGCGAGATCACGTGACATGAGCTATGAATGGCTTACAAAAGTGCGTCGCAATCTCGATTTCAATGCTTCGAAAAGTAACATACGGTTTTTGTTGGTAATCACGTTTATACTATAGCAATACGAAAATATGCAGTGTGTATGTTAGTGCGCATCAAAGATCTTTCCAAAGCATGTTTTATTTTATTTTATTATTATTATTATTAAAAGAGCCGGGGAGTTCTAAAACCATAACCATTCAAAGGATTGATAAGTTTTACAGTTATGAGGAAACGTATACTATCACTTAACAACGAAAATGTGTTTTCTCCCAGGAGAAAGTATATTTTTAATCGGGATATCCGGGAAAAATCCGCGAATTTTTTTTCCTTGTCCGTGCATACACACTGTCCAAGTACTATTTTTCAGAGAGGAAACAACGAATATGAAGATAAAGTCAGAACGGAAGGGAGAGTTCATTATTGACAGTTCCAGTCGACGTCCAGTTCATAATTGACAGACCACAAGTTCCAATGGAGGAAGGATAACAACCTTTCCGAAGAAACCGCCGCAGCATTCGCCGCGAACGCACGGAAAATCTGATGCTGGTTGGTCGAACGAGTTTCGGACCGCCGTTCTCCCGAATACATTTCGAGAGTCTTACCAGTGGAAAAAATAGCAGAGCGACGTACTAGCTGTTATTCTTTCTATACTCCATACACGAATACAATGGGAGAGTAGCTTAATGTGTGCTGGAATAAGAAGCATCTCCGGCTACTCACTTTGAAAGTAATTCAGACATTATACATGTATACGCAGCTGTTGAACAAAATGACTAGCAGGTGCTGCGATGTAATATTCATCCTGTTATTACGCGACCAGCTGCCTGTGTCGGGTGACATAATGCAGCGGTTATTCAGCTGACTCGCGTCATTTTTACCTTGTCTGCAGAAAACGGCGACTGTAGTGGCGTATAGTGGCTCTTGGGAACGAAGGAGTGTAGCTATTACCTTAATAGCGGCCATCAGTCCTATTCTGCAACGAAATGCTTCTCACAGTGCGACAGCGGAGCTGGAGCTTTATGCACGACATACGTCACACATCGCTTGTACAAAAACATTGCAGCGTGTGTCTAGTTCGTCTCTTGGAGCGGCGGCGCGTCGCATGTGGGCAGTCAGATGACTTGGGGCTAGGTAGGAAACTGTGGCACGTCGTATCATCCCAAGTGCTCTCCTTCCATCCTCTCCTCTTCCTCCTCCTCCTCGTCCTCCTCCTCTCCTTTCGGTCGCATTCCCCTGAAGGCTTGCCATAGCGCCTGACCTGCAGGTGGCGTGCAACTTCCTTGTTGCGCCGAGCTTTACTCATCTGACGCGACTGCAAAATACACTCCTGGAAATGGAAAAAAGAACACATTGACACCGGTGTGTCAGACCCACCATACTTGCTCCAGACACTGCGAGAGGGCTGTACAAGCAATGATCACACGCACGGCACAGCGCACACACCAGGAACCGCGGTGTTGGCCGTCGAATGGCGCTAGCTGCGCAGCATTTGTGCACCGCCGCTGTCAGTGTCAGCCAGTTTGCCGTGGCATACGGAGCTCCATCGCAGTCTTTAACACTGGTTGCATGCCGCGACAGTGTGGACGTGAACCGTATGTGCAGTTGACGGACTTTGAGCGAGGGCGTATAGTGGGCATGCGGGAGGCCGGGTGGACGTACCGCCGAATTGCTCAACACGTGGGGCGTGAGGTCTCCACAGTACATCGATGTTGTCGCCAGTGGTCGGCGGAAGGTGCACGTGCCCGTCGACCTGGGACCGGACCGCAGCGACGCACGGATGCACGCCAAGACCGTAGGATCCTACGCAGTGCCGTAGGGGACCGCATCGCCACTTCCCAGCAAATTAGGGACACTGTTGCTCCTGGGGTATCGGCGAGGACCATTCGCAACCGTCTCCATCAAGCTGGGCTACGCTCCCGCACACCGTTAGGCCATCTTCCGCTCACGCCCCAACAACATGCAGCCCGCCTCCAGTGGTGTCGCGACAGGCGTGAATGGAGGGACGAATGGAGACGTGTCGTCTTCAGCGATGAGAGTCGCTTCTGCCTTGGTGCCAATGATGGTCGTATGCGTGTTTGGCGCCGTGCAGGTGAGCGCCACAATCAGGACTGCATACGACCGAGGCACACAGGGCCAACACCCGGCATCATGGTGTGGGGAGCGATCTCCTACACTGGCCGTACACCACTGGTGATCGTCGAGGGGACACTGAATAGTGCACGGTACATCCAAACCGTCATCGAACCCATCGTTCTACCGTTCCTAGACCGGCAAGGGAACTTGCTGTTCCAACAGGACAATGCACGTCCGCATGTATCCCGTGCCACCCAACGTGCTCTAGAAGGTGTAAGTCAACTACCCTGGCCAGCAAGATCTCCGGATCTGTCCCCCATTGAGCATGTTTGGGACTGGATGAAGCGTCGTCTCACGCGGTCTGCACGTCCAGCATGAACGCTGGTCCAACTGAGGCGCCAGGTGGAAATGGCATGGCAAGCCGTTCCACAGGACTACATCCAGCATCTCTACGATCGTCTCCATGGGAGAATAGCAGCCTGCATTGCTGCGAAAGGTGGATATACACTGTACTAGTGCCGACATTGTGCATGCTCTGTTGCCTGTGTCTATGTGCCTGTGGTTCTGTCAGTGTGATCATGTGATGTATCTGACCCCAGGAATGTGTCAATAAAGTTTCCCCTTCCTGGGACAATGAATTCACGGTGTTCTTATTTCAATTTCCAGGAGTGTAGTTGCAGTCCCTGCTGATTAAAAGTCGTTCACTTCAATCTCACGCTCTTCTGCTCCAGTTGATTATGGTACTCTGGCAGTGTATCTGCTGTTTCTGTTTCCAACCTTGTTTGTTTATCTTGGCGCACAAGTTCTTCATTCTCTTCGTACTGGTCGATATGTGTTTTAGTGTTTGGGCTGTATAACCAGGCGATCGTTATTAGACTGCCTGAATTAGAGAGAGAGAGAGAGAGAGAGAGAGAGAGAGAGAGAGAGAGCGTGCGTGTGTGTGTGTGTGTGTGTGTGTGTGTGTGTGTGTGTGTGTGTGTGTGTGCGCGCGCGCGCGCGCCTGTTAGAGAGGGAGGGAGAAGCTGTATTTTTCTCCGTTATTCTGGAACCGTCTCTTCACACTAGAAACCAAGTTTTGTCACTCTTAATGTGTTGAAAATTCTTAGGTTTACTTTACTCTGTAATAACCAAGCTTGCGGAATTTATATTAGGAGCTGGGCAAATCTTTTTATGTTTTTACCTACCCGCGTGTTTAGCCACCTTTGAATCAACATCGATGGATCTCATGTTTAATGTCTGATAACTCAAACGGACATTTGGGCAAAATCTAAACAGCATTTTTTTGCCATGAAGCTTCTGACTTGGAAGAAGTAACGGAATCACGCAGGTGTAACAAGTCAGTAGGGCTCACAGAGACCAGAGATTAAATCTGCGCCAACGATGAAACGTGACAGCGTGTAACACGGGACGTACTCCTGTGAGTCTCTCAGTGTCGAGTGCCTTCTTCGACGCACTGCCCTGTGCGAATGCCGCATTCTAATTTCCGTAGCCTCTTTGATGAATGAGTCCCAGTAGCCCCTCAGCGTTACTGCTTTCTTGTGTTTTTGAGGTGTAAAGACGGTAAGTTTCTGGAATCTTTAATAGATTTAATATATTCTGATCCTGTTACCGCTTGGACCCATGTCATTAGATGAGTGATGTATCTGAAGGCATTATTCGACTCGTACTTAGTTATTTAGTCTTACATCATAAAATATTTTGTCAAATTCTATAGTAGCATTGGAGCGCATGTTTCTTCCATAACATCATCTTGAATTGCTTCGACAATGTTTGACATGTACACGGAACCGATGAGTACACTTGACTGACTTTCATTTCAATTGCACCATCAGCGGAAGTCTTCGGTAAATTGTATGCCATGTTCCATATTTACTTAGAAACGGTCGCCAGTAACCAAATATTTCCACGTGTTTCATTCCATCCGTGTGTTGTCTTTTTCCCCATCGACAACAATGTTTCTTCTGAGAGGGTGGTGCAGGGGCTAAGGCATTAAACTCGTCGGAAGGAGACTGAGTTCCCCACCCACAGAAAATGATTCAAGATTTTCATGAATTTCGTAGTCCATTGTACTCGATTCCTGGATAACTCTAATGTAAATCAGAATTTGATTCAACGCAGAACACCGTATCCGGTCAGTAAGTTTCCAGTCGCGGACCTACAGTAACATAATAAATATTCAGATAAATCAACTCTAATTAAAAATAATAGATGCAAACTATATTCACTTTCTCTGTATCTCGTGGTTTAGTCTTACCTACTAATTGCAGTGGCGCAATTAACAGCTTTTGTTTTCCACTTCTTTGACTCTACATAAGTACAACCAGTCGCGTCTGATTCCTCTTCATCGCTGTTTCTCTTTGGAAGCTGCAGAGATAGTCACAGCTCCATCTCAGATTCTCGACTCAATGTTGCACTAGCTCATCACCAAGTCACAGTTCTCCACCGTCCTTCTCTGAGCCCTCAGCATGATCATCTTTAATAAATTGTATGTAGTATCATCGATTACAGAAACTCGACTCTGTTTACTGCCCACTTTAAGTTCGCCACTAGCTCTGCCACCTACTTAAGTAAAAAATTTGCTACAGTGAATTCCCTGTTACAACAGGGAGATAATCCCAGTCGTTGGATGAGGTTTCTATCTCAAAGGAACCGATGTAGCTACATACTAACATGGTCCCTGTAACAGGCAGTCGTAGACGTGTTCATTATCATTGCTTTCGTGAGTGAAAGCTGCCTCACTAGGGTCCCAGATATGTTTGTCCAGGATCACTCACAGGAAAAAGCCACATTGGTCACCATACATTTCGAGTTTACGTTCATGATTTTGCACGTATGTAGGAACCATAGGTGTCTGCGCAGTCTAAATCTTCATCTACATTTATACTCCTTGGAGAGGGGGGGGGGGGGTTGCATAGAATAATTTCTGTATCCCTGTAACTCCTATCCTTTCCCTTCTCCAGGCGCAAATGTGCCTTGGAAGAACGTTTGTTGATAAGTCTCCCTGTGAATTCGAATCTCTCTAGTTTTACCTCCATGTTTTTTCGTGTGATATAGGTAGGAGGAAATAATATATTGCTTGACTCTTCTACGAACATATGCTCTCGGAATTTCATCAGGCTGGACTACACTTCCTAAGGATTCATCTAATCAATCTCTGTCTGGCATTTGCGTTTTATGTGGTTGTCTCACTTTAAAACGTCGCGTCTGCATACTCCCAGATATTTAACGGGTGTGACTGCTTCCAGTGATTGTTCACAGACATGAAATCGTACAGTAACGGTGTTTGCGCTCCTTTATGCATCAATACGTTACACTTGGCGTGTGTTCGAAGCGAGCTGTCCATCCCTGACTCACGCGTCGATACTCCATAGGTCTTCCTACATTTAGTTAAAACGAAATAACTCATGGAGCTTCCTACCATATGGAATAGGTCATTTATATGTATTGTGAACGGTAATGGTTCTGTAACACTGCCTTGGGGTACGTCAGGAGTAACTTTACGTCTGAAGATACGTCTCGGTTAACAAAGAGAACATGTCTTCTATTGCCAGGAACTTGTCAGTCCTATTACAAAAATTGGTTGGGAGCAGGTATCTACTGCTTTCTCGCCTCGACGATCATACTAGCCACACAGCCAGTAATTCTAATCTAAATGGTGGGGAGACAGTTCATCTCATGGTTGTTGTAGACGTCGTCGGTAACTATAGCCATAGTGAGCTGGTACGAGCCTGCAAACCTCAGTTCTCATCTTATCCTCCGCCACCGTGGTAAGGATACTGTTTGTAGCGGGTTATGTCTTTGAAGGCATAGTGGGACGGGAATAACGAAGGCGTCGCTACGGAGCGTGATGGCGCTGCGGTACGCGGGCAGGTAGCGGCGAGTTTTTCTGCTGCCTCGCAGGTGCACGCCGCTCAAACTTCCATTCTCTCCACGGCGAAGCGACCGGCGATTGTTCGTGAGGGAGCCGCTTTTGTGTCCGATGCAGAGGTCCAGGCGGCTCTAGCGCGTTTCCACTGCGTAGCGCAGTCGATGCTTGTTCACAGAGCAGCTGAGGGCGCTCCAAGGAGACTCGCACTGGCTCAGGTAACGGTACACGTCCTTAGGTGCCGCAGCGCCAGAGCACCAGTAAAGTCTGTAACATTGTGTTAGTAAGATCGCCCTACCAAATACTTTGCATTGTCAGCGCATGCCCTACCCTCTTTCCTTAACGGGGCAGAAGCAACTTATATTGTGCGTAAAATAAATCAAGATTGTAAAAACGATTCCTTTAGCAATCACTTAAGAGTTTCCTCTTCTCTTTTAAAAAGGAACTGCTTAAATGTTTTTACAGTGGTTATGTCGTTTGAAACTCGGATAATTCATACCATATTACCCAGCTTTCGATCTTTATTATCGTTTTTTTCTCATAAAAGTCCTGTTTCTATGCTAACCGATCAGCGAAACCGTTATGCAATAATTATATGTAAAATTGATTCGAAGTTCCTGAGGGCTTTAGGTGCTTCGTCAGTTTGACTGAATGCAAACCTTACTAAGACATTCCAATTTCAGCAAGTCTAAATATTAATGTTCCTTTGCTAATGATTGAAGTACCTGGTTGGCTGGAGCTGCCATGTTGGAGTGCATTCACGTACGAACCACGAGACCACCGCCTTACTGCTTGTTGTTCGGAACAGAATCTTGTCGACTCGATCCTTAGAGGTGAGCTGCTTGCGATTACACTGGACTTGGTCGAGTCCTTCAGTGAGTTGGATTCTAACGATTTGTAACTTACACTAGCACTTTTAATACACGTTTACAGGATTCCCGTTTTACACTTGACATTATGTTCATCATCTTGTGCTCTGAAGCGGTATTACGATACGTTTATTATTTGCAAACCAATACAATACGTTTATTATTTGCAATCCAATAGACGCACCAGTTGCACTTTTAACTGCCACGACCGGTTTTAGCACCTGGATGTCTGTCGTCGTGAGAGTACACAAAATGTCACCGTCTCTCTATCTGTCTGCACTACTACGACGATACACCGGTTTCGTTCAGTGAAAATCATCAGGCGACCTGCGGGTCAGCGAAATAAAAATTGGCTAAAAGCATAATCTTACTTGTCATGACGTGTTACTCCAAAGACAGAGCTAGAGACACGAATATCTACTGTAAACTTTAATGCGCTGAAAATCGTTGGTTCGAGTACCAGTAAGTGCATGGCTAAGAGTGTTTTTAGCAATAGGCTCCTATGTAATAACAGTAGGCTGTGTCTCGAAATAAAAGTTTTAGAACTATGAGAAATATTTCCATGTGAAACTAGGTTGCACAGACCACTGCTTAGCATGTGGTTGATAGTATTCTTCACGGAATGAATGCCACCAGCACTACATTCATACCCAGACTGCGTTAATTTTCCTCTACAGACCTTTAACAACTAATCATTGCCAATTTCTGTATTGGCCTGTTGACGACTTCGTACAGCGCAGGCAGCCCAGTCTCAAGTCGCTGCATGAATGTAACACCGCTTTTATTTTCTGTTTGTATTAGATGTCATCGCTGTTCGTTTTCCTTCTGTTTCTAGATTTAGCACTATTGCAGTTTATTTCCAGTTTCTGTTGCAGCGTAACAGATACAACCTACGTACTTGTATGAAACTATTCAAGTCCAGCTTTTGTCCTCGACTTCATCTGCTTTTATGCTCTGCGAATCACTGTAAAGTGCGTGGCTTAGCGTATTGTTAGTAGGCCGTATGACAGGGTTTCCGATCATTCCGCTCACGGATTTAATGTGGTAGTGAATGATTGCTTGCATTTCTTTGTGTGTTCTACTGTTGTTTAATTTTACCTTTACGGTCTTTACAAGAACGATACATAGGGGTGAAGAATAGTCGTAAGAAGACCTGTCAAACTAATGTATTACGAAACATTATCTCGATTTCTGTACGTAATGTAATTCCCACACTGAATCACTAGCTGTTGGTTTAGCGCATTTTCATTAGTAACAAAGCAATTTCCTGGTGGTATTAGTTGGAACAATGGTTGCTGGTGTTGTGGTCGTACGGCAGTTACTATTTACGAAGGTACTGTGTGCCCTTACATCAGGCCTGTTTCCTCTGATCTGTTCGTACTTGTACTGGGAAAAAGGTGCCGTCTAGTGTAGTGAAATTCAGAGATAAAGATTTCACATTACAAGTGAGTGCCACAAAGTTCACCAAGTGCGATTGCGATGCTTTTCTATAGATTGTCGATGGATGATCATTTATTTGCGATCCTGTCTGCTGTTTGGTATCAGTAATACATCAGTTGAACGTAACCGTCCCACATGGTAAAACTTGTGCTTTTAATAAAGAAATTACCTTGAACTATAGAGGGTAATCGGCCTCTAGTTGAATATCGTAACCTTTCACTGTGTTACAAAGATGGAGGGTTAGAGTTTAACGTGTCATCGGTGTTAAAAAAGACGAAGCACTGCTCAATTGAAACATGACGACCGCGCTGAAGGGACCAGCACAGTATCTGTCTTAAATCAGTTTGGGGAAACAGTGGAGATTTTGAATCAACGTGGTGGCACGTGTTTCGAATCCAGGTCTAGATCTGCGTCCACAAGCCACCTTACCGTGTGAGGCGGAGGGCATTTCTCGTACCATTACTCTTTTACTCCCCTCCCTGTTCCATTCGTGTACGGTACGTGTGAAGGACGCTATCTGTACACATCTGTATGACCTGTAACACTATATGTCTGCTAGACACGTGTGGGACGAAATTGCATGTTGACTGACTGTTCTCGGAAGGTATTGACTCCGAATTTCATCAGTAAACTTCTCCGTTGTACACGACGCTTCTCTCGTAGCGTCTACCCCAGGAGACTGTCGAGTGTATCTGTAACGCTGTAGCACCGACCAAACGAGCCCGTGACAAAGCGCGCATCTCTACATTGGATTCTTAACTTAAAAGCATTGCTCGCGGATCCTTCAAACAGGTCTTTCGCCAAACAACTTCTTTTCTGGGTGAATTGCTTTATCTTAACAATTTTCAACCTGGCATCTGTTTTTCCTGCAAATTATGTTATGTGGTTATTCTACATTAGTTCGCTCCGGGTGGTTACTTGTAGGCGTTTAACGATAGTTTTTGTTTCCAGCAATTTGATGCCAATAGTGTAGTGGAACAGTAGCGTATCTCTTTGTCTGTTTATGTGGGATATGTTACGTTTATTTGCTTTGAGGGTCAACTACCAGTACTGCACCGATCTTCGATCCTCTGCAGGTTTTCTTGCATTTCGCTATCGTCCTATGGCGTGGCAGCACTCCTATAAAAGATAGCACCATCCGCGAATACCCTCACAGACCCACCAGATCACTAAAATAACTTCTCAACAGTATCCGCTTGTACTCACGAAATTAGCTGTATATCTATCGATTTTTTTGTTCTAGAACCATGTGTTGATTTCTGTCCTCAAGGACAGCATCATCCGCGAATACCCTCACAGACCCGAATACAGTCACCAATCTGGTATGATACTCGTACTTCGTTCACTAAATGACACCCCCCTCTCCCCGAGTACGGGTCCATTGTGTTGCCTGCTGTACCGCCTCACGACGAAGAGGGCTGTCAGGGGACTACCACACGGATACCCAAATCTCGTCCCAACTGCTCTAAATGATAAATGTCCACATAACATACAAAGACACATTTCAAATGAAGCCGACGCCGTCGTGAGTTGTACAGTGCTTACGTCGCACACAGTACCCAAGTTGATTTCTTCATTTTTCTGTACCGGAAACCAACAGGACCATAAGTCAGTGAGGCTTGAAGCCTCGTCGCGACCGGGCGTCTTGCCGCTGAGCTGTGCACTGCAGAAGTCAAGAAGAGTCTGTCGCACTGGTCCTTGAGTATTGGACTCTTGCGCGGTTCTTTCATTGGTTTAATATTGTGGACCAACGACCAACGTTGTTGCTGTCCATTTTGTTTTTGTTAATGTATATTATCAGACGACATCGTTGGTTTCGAGAAGAGATACTTTGAAGTCTGATTTTGATCGTTATTATGCGAAGCCTTGTGCAGTTGAGTTTCACAGTTTTGTTGTTGAGAAAGTTGGAATTTCTTCAGATGATATTATCGGCGTAAGCCTACACCTAACGCAGTTGGCTGCTACCGCTTACGTGAAAATTAGACTCTCGAATTTGCAATTGTTTAATTGACGAGACAGGAGTCACTACGGAATTTATGCATGCTGACGGAACAGTGAGGTTAAGATAACATCTTCCGGTTTGCGGTTGCGTACCGTAGGAGTGTTGGAATCCCACGTAATGATGTAAGCTTAAGTGAATACGAAGATTAATTTCTGATGTTAAGATAGTGGGGTAACGCGTTTCCCTCGCCTGTTCTCAGTGAAGCTGGACAAGTTAAGATTGATTTATTGGAACACGCCCCGTCATTCATAAATGTATGTAGCTACTGTGCATTAGTTACCCACTACGGACAGCCGAGGACATGTGCAGTCTGCAACGCCACTAAGCATGTGCGGCGGCGCGTGGCCCAGCAAACGCCCATGGACACGATCGAGTACAGGGCCGGCCCTGTCAACGTGCCACTGATATATGCGACCGCGCCTGGCGTGGAGTCACAATCCTCCCCACCCCCCCCCCCCACCCCTCCCTCCCCATCCAACGCCTGCCCCACCGCCCGCTCATATGTAACGACAAACGAGTAATGTCTCACAGACTGAAAACTTGGAAATAAACGTTGAGTCAAGACATACACATTACAGTCACTGGAAAATGGGACCTACAGAAAATAACCAAAACTGTGCAGTTCTCCGACCGAAATCCGTACTGGATGACGTAAATAATGTGGAAGCGGACAGTAATACATCTTAAGATTTATGTTGCGACACCCTTTAAGAGTAGTAGGAGAAGAACAGATCATTCAAACTGACAGTCCCACACAAACAACAAATAGCTTTAAATCAAGTTTAAGGACAAAGAAAAAAATGAAATGATCAGACGGCACTGATTGCCGGTAGTCTGCACTTGGGGAAGGTTGACCACCGAGTTGCAATTTTTTTTTATTTGGTGCCATATTGGGCGACTTGCGTGTTCAAGGTGATGATGACAACAACAACACAAGGTCCCCGAGCGGAGAAAATCACCGACTCGGCTGGGGATCGAACTCGTGTCTTGCTGCATGGCAGCAGACGTGTTGACTATTCAGCAACGGGATTAGACGGACAAAGAACAAATTCACGACGTATCAGAAGGAAAAAAAGGCATCTCTGATAGCTGAAACATCAGTCAGGACAAGGAGGACTCCAGAAGCAGACCCTCTGTCAGTCCAAGTGAAAGATCAGACATCGCAGGAGTCCCGGCAACCAACAATCTCAATGAAGATAAAACAATAAAGCATTAGATACACATGATTGGACAAACGAAATGGAAGCCAAGGAGGAAAGTAGACATCCACAACCAAGACCTTTACAAATGTTGATCGTTACTGGAAATGATGGCAACAGCATTAATCGAATGAATCCTGAGTCATTGCGGTAAACAGTGGAAAATCAATGGTATCGATGTATTAAAAGAGCTAATGATCGCAGTTCCTTAGATACTATGCTTTAATCAAACTGCCGGCCAGGTTGGCCGAGCGGTTCTAGGCGCTACAATCTGGAACAGCGCGACCGCTACGATCGCAGGTTCGAATCCTGTCTCGGGCATGGATGTGTGTGATGTTCGTAGGTTAGTTATGGTTTAAATAGTTCTAAGTTCTAGGGGACTGATAACCTCAGATGTTAAGTCCCATAGTGCTCAGAGCCTTTTGAACCATTTTTTAATCAAATTTTGTGTGTGGCTCTCGGTAACTTTGTCAATTATTTGATCAATAAAATACGATCCGACGAAGTTGAGGTTTACTATACTGGATTTTAATTCTGTGAAGATCATAAGACAAATTTTGCCAATATGATATAAAATAACATTTCAAAGTCAAGGAATAGATTAACATTGTAGTACGATACTTGAAGCTGGACAAACGAGTACACGAGTACATTCTATTCCTAAAAATACTAAACGAGCATGAATACCACACCCTAACTGTTTCGGTGTATGTCATCTGTATGAACAATGTTAGCAAAATTCATGAACTATGTGCACTGCATGTTTAATTTGCTTGCAGCTCATTTTAGACTGCATTATATGCTTGATTTGACAATTTCATTCTCGTCAATCCAACAGCATATATCAACTTCAGAAGAAGAAGAAATAATTTATTTATATACAATTTCTTTATTTTTTCTGTGAATAACACGATAATTTAATGTAGAATCATATATATCCCACTATTTATTCAGGTTTATCTTTATCAAGAGCACGAGCGAAAAAAGTTACTTTTTTATGAAGATTCCGTTACTTTAAGAAGAAGAATTTCTTTCGATTATGGTATTTTTTCAATTGAATAAGCAATTGTTTATTTTGTAAAGAAGCAAACGCATTATTATGAAAGAGCCGGTATTTAAGTTTTTGCGGTTTCTCTACTTGATAATCAGCCACTGAGAAAAATGTGGTACAGTGTCACATTAAAGATCCAAAGGTCGGGGGTTCGAACCGCGGTCAGTGCTAGGATTTTAATCTTTCGTTTACGATGGTGTTCATCCCTGCCAATGTTTGTTAATGCGAAAAATTCCGAGCAGCATCGTGGTTCGGAGCCCAGTTTCCACTGTAGGGCCCACTGTGACCGACTGGAAAGATCAGTTCAAAGATAAGGTGCATACGATTCTAAGCACTGTCGTCACCTTGATAACGACCGTTGGTGGATGCGGTTAAGAACGAAAGCTGTGGATTTACCTTCCCTGTGGCATTCAGATGTAGTACAACCGAAATAGTTACTTGTGCACGATTTGTCTATGATTACGAAGTTTCGAATTCTACTACTGTTAACTTTATATTGTGTGCTGTCTGTTGATTGAATTTACTGTGGATTGTCTAGAGCAGGGGTTTTCGCGGCTCCCATGGGGTCGCGGCCTTGGAGTAGGGGGAAAGGGGGCGGGGTCGCGTTGGTTTCATAAAAGTAATAATTTGGCGTATTTTCTGGCTGAGTGAAGGAACAACGTGTGCCCTAGTGGAGCTTTGTAGCCGGTGTCCAATGAAGTGTTCTTACTATGGCAGTCGAATCGTATTAAGCGATTTACTTGCTTTTATTTAGTAATAGTAATTTTAAAGGTTAGTTCAGACGAATATTTATTGTTTTTAATTGTTTGTCCTCTATGATATGCATTTTTCTCTAACAGTGTGGGCAAAGCTTTGAACATAAGTACAAAACGTGGTATTTCAAATACATCATGCAGTTCGCACACGATACTCGGCTCGAAGTGAGGTGTACTAATAACAGTTATTCCTGTATTAATTGTTGACGTAACACATTTTAATCATTTTTAATGTTATTATATCTTATTGTTGCAACGAAATCAATGGAAACGATGAGCTTCGTACTTCATGAACATATCCCTTATCCGCACGGACCTCTGTCTGCAGGGCACACGCTGAAAAGGTGTGCTGCATAAACAATATAAGAACATTCGCACTGCTTTACGAGTACTGGACGCATTTCTTACAGCCTTATTCTGTAAGTTTATTAGTGGCCATTATACTTGATTGAAGCCGAAAAGTTCGCTTTGCTAATTCTGCCCGCCCTTGAAAAACATGCTAGTTAGATCGGCGCTTGCCGCAGCTGCAAACGGTCCCTCAGGGAGACGGCGATGGCCGTTGCTACTGCAGTCAATAGACGATGCTAGGCTTGTCGCATGGCGACCGCACTGCGCACCGCCTTCAGCTAGGACAGCCGGCCATCGCTCATTGCCCGCGACACGGCGGCTGGCGGCGTGCAAAGCGGTCGCACGCGTCGCTGCTGTTACGAGCCTCTGCCCTAGAAGATACACAGCGGCGTAACGCCATCACTCGCATACACACTCGCTGGAGTGCTGCTTGACACACGCTATTTCCCTCGCAGCGGCGCCTTGACAAATGTCCTCACGACCTGGGCTCAATATTTAGGATTCAAAAAATGGTTCAAATGGCTCTGACCACTATGGGACTTAACATTTGAGGTCATCAGTCCCCTAGAACTACTTAAACCTATCTAACCTAAGGACATAAAACACATCCATGCCCGAGGTAGGATTCGAACCTGCGAACGTAGCAGTCGCGCGATTCCGGACTGAAGCGCCTAGAACCGCTCGGCTACCGCGGCCGGCATATGTTTAGGATTAAGTTGTTGGAAACCCGCAAATGCCGCTCCGTACTGAAATCTGGAACATTTCTGTGGTGGGCATCTTGTTAATTACATGAGTTGAGGCTACATTGTATCGGGTACCGGAGCTGATATCTCTACATTCGTACATTTCTCTTTAGGTAATGACCGTGCCCGATGATGCACTCTGTCAAGCCTTGACTAGGATTGGTGTGATTCGTTGTTAATAGCTCCAGGATGGTTGGGAAGAACATGTTCAGCTGTCGATCGTTAACGCTGCTGTTTCTCTTGCGTTGCCACATTTCCGCCCTCCAGTTTATTACTCATTTTCTGGGTGTAGCTAATTCTTTGTACTGTAACCTGGCTTCCTCTACACAGCCAATACAATGCAGCTTTATACCTCGCTGTGGAGCCTGTGCGGTAAATACGCGAGAAAACAACAAGATTCCTAATACGCGTAATGAATGCATCACTGGCGCAGGTAATTTTTCCACACAGATTAAAATACTGTATGTAATTGTTAAACCACTTTGTAAAAATGCTGAGAAGAAAGACGTAAATAATTATAGTACAGTTTCCTTACAGACGCCTTTTCCCAAAACGTTCTAAAAAGTAATGTACTCGAGAGAAATCTCACATGTAAGTAGAAGAAATTTACTTAGCCCATCACAATGTGAATTTCAGAGGGGTGTGTATACACTCACTTACCAAATATTAAAAGCCTTAAATGATGAAATATCTCTAGTTGCTATTTTTTGTGATCTTTGCAAGGCTTTTGTTTGTATAGATCATGTTACACTCTTAGAAAAACTCAAGTTTTATGGAATTGCTGGCTTTACACACAACTGCAAAATAGAATGCATAAGGTTGTGTGGAATTATTCAGTCACACTCAGTAATGTCTTATGGGATAATTTTCTGTGGTAATTCATTACTTAGGAACAAGTATTGATTGCAAAAAGCGAGCAGTAAGAGTAATGTGTGTTCACCCGGTCATCATGTAGGTATTTTTTCAAGGAACTGGGCGTATTCACTGCGCCAGCACAATCATATATTCGCAGATGAAATTCGTCATACATAATCCATCAAAAATAGAGAAGCGTAGTAATGTCCGTACCTCCAACACTAGAGGAAAAAATTATTTTTATTATCCATGATTAAAACTGTCAGTGGCTCAGAAAGGATTTCAGTATGCGGCAACAAAATTTTTTGATCATTTGCCCGATTATACAAAATGTGTGACAGGTAGTAAAGCAAGACTTAAATCTAACCTAAAATTAATTCTCCTAAACAACTTCTTCTATCTCATGTGCAAATTTTTATTTAAAACCTGATAGCCTGTAAAAAATAAAAATAAAAAAGAAGGAAAGAGGAAAGAAGAAAGGCTAGTTTGTAAGTGTTGGTAACATGGACGGGACCAAAAAATATGTTCATTAATGTTAACACTAATTATGTAAATTGACTCGTTCCATGTCACTTCGATGAGGGTCGTTTAAGTGATCAGTCGAACCTAGCTAACTAAGTTGAGGCAGTGACGGGCAGCTCTCGCCTGCCTGTGTGGCCCGCAGGTTTCCCCTACGTCGCGAGATGCAGAGCCGCTGCGTCCACACTCTAGCTGCGGAGTCTGTAATCGCAGAGGAGATGAAATCATAATATGTCATTAAAACTTAGCAGAGCCTACCTCTTTTGCAGTGTCTGCTTAAGTAGTTTTATACAACTGTTTACCTTTCTTCCGCCAAAAATGATTATGCTATGAAAACGTTTTGTTTAGTGTCTGCAAAAACCGTTACGTACCTCCAAGTAGTTTATCTAGTAATGGGTGTACCTCTGTGTTTTACTATCGAGTACCTGGCAGGTGAACTGTTTTCCCTTTTGTATACAATAAGTGAGTTTATATGCAACGATAACTAATTTGTTACGGATGCACTACTGCCGTATTTGTTAGAGGAAGTCAGGTGTTCTCCTTTTCTAGAGTCATGGGGTCACCAGAAAGTACCACTAAATACTCGTATATATTCCGATGCAACATATATTCGTTATCAGTGTTCCCCGCTAGTTCCAGAAATAGGCAACCTAGAGGTACATCCTAAAACAGGTTCACGGATTGAGGCTCTGATTACCCATTCTTAACCTTTTCAGGGCCTTTTCCTTCGTGGGCCGTTCGCCGCTCTAAATATAATGACCTTTCTAATTTTACAGAATTCGTGTACGTGATAAAAATCACTTTTTTTGTCGAAAGCAAGTTCTGCAACTTGGAGCTACCTTAAAGGTTTGATAGGCTGGTGGTATCACCGCAGACCAGCAGACAATAGCATATTTGCTTTCCTCTGAATGGCTCGTTGAGATTCATTTGCTATAGCTGCAATAAGAACCCAGCGTCGGAGATGGTATCTGTTACCTTGTAGACTTTTCTTGGAGATAACGCCGGAATTTGTGTTTTGCAAGCTCCTAAACTTTTAGAGCATTCTATAACGACAGTAAATGCAGTAAGTGAAGCAGGCAAAAAGGAATACAAACGTCTCAAAAATAGGATCGACAGGAAGTGCAAAATGGCTAAGCAGGCATGGCTAGAGGACAAATGTAAGGATGTGGAGGCTTATCTCACTAGGGGTAAGATAGATACTGCCTACAGGAAAATTAAAGAGACCTTTGGAGAAAAGAGAACAACTTGTATGAACATCAAGAGCTCAGATGGAAACCCAGTTCTAAGCAAAGAAGGGAAAGCAGAAAGGTGGAAGGAGTATATAGAGGGTCTATACAAGGGCGATGCACTTGAGGACAATATTATGGAAATGGAAGAGGATGTAGATGAAGATGAAATGGGAGATACGATACTGCGAGAAGAGTTTGACAGAGCACTGAAAGACCTGAGTCGAAACAAGGCCCCCGGAGTAGACAACATCCCATTGGAACTATTGACGGCCTTGGGAGAGCCAGTCCTGACAAAACTCTACCATCTGGTGAGCAAGATGTATGAAACAGGCGAAATACCCTCAGACTTCAAGAAGAATATAATAATTCCAATCCCAAAGAAAGCAGGTGTGGACAGATGTGAAAATTACGGAACAATCAGTTTAATAAGCCACAGCTGCAAAATACTAACACGAATTCTTTACAGACGAATGGATAAACTAGTAGAAGCCGACCTCGGGGAAGATCAGTTTGGATTCCGTAGAAATACTGGAACACGTGAGGCAATACTGACCTTACGACTTATCTTAAAAGAAAGATTAAGGAAAGGCAAACCTACGTTCCTAGCATTTGTAGACTTAGAGAAAGCTTTTGACAATGTTAACTGGAATACTCTCTTTCAAATTCTAAAGGTGGCAGGGGTAAAATACAGGGAGCGAAAGGCTATTTACAATTTGTATAGAAACCAGATGGCAGTTGTAAGAGTCGAGGGGCACGAAAGGGAAGCAGTGGTTGGGAAGGGAGTAAGACAGGGTTGTAGCATCTCCCCGATGCTATTCAATCTGTATATTGAGCAAGCAGTAAAGGAAACAAAAGAAAAATTCGGAGTAGGTATTAAAATCCATGGAGAAGATATAAAAACGTTGAGGTTCGCCGATGACATTGTAATTCTGTCAGAGACAGCAAAGGACTTGGAGGAGTAGTTGAACGGAATGGACAGTGTCTTGAAAGGAGGATATAAGATGAACATCAACAAAAGCAAAACGAGGACAATGGAATGTAGTCGGATTAAGTCGGGTGATGCTGAGGGAATTAGATTAGGAAATGAGACACTTAAAGTAGTAAAGGAGTTTTGCTATTTGGGGAGCAAAATAACTGATGATGGTCGAAGTAGAGAGGATATAAAATGTAGACTGACAATGGCAAGGAAAGCGTTTCTGAAGAAGAGAAATTTGTTAACATCGAGTATAGATTTAAGTGTCAGGAAGTCATTTCTGAAAGTGTTTGTATGGAGTGTAGCCATGTATGGAAGTGAAACATGGACGGTAAATAGTTTGGACAAGAAGAGAATAGAAGCTTTCGAAATGTGGTGCTACAGAAGAATGCTGAAGATTAGATGGGTAGATCACATAACTAATGAGGAAGTATTGAATAGGATTGGGGAGAAGAGAAGTTTGTGGCACAACTTGACAAGAAGAAGGGATCGGTTGGTAGGACATGTTCTGAGGCATCAAGGGATCACCAATTTAGTATTGGAGGGCAGCGTGGAGGGTAAAAATCGTAGGGGGAGACCAAGAGATGAATACACTAAGCAGATTCAGAAAGATGTAGGTTGCAGTAGGTACTGGGAGATGAAGAAGCTTGCACAGGATAGAGTAGCATGGAGAGCTGCATCAAACCAGTCTCAGGACTGAAGACCACAACAACAACAACATAACGACAGTAGGGGATACTAAAATTAATATTATAACTTAAGAAACCAATGGTGATAAATGAATATTTCTGTAGTTCTAGAGGTTGAATGAGGAGTGCATGATAGACACGTCTTTGCAAACTGCCTACGTTCCAAAACAGACTTCTGGCTGCCGCATAGACGTTAATGATGCTGCCTTGAGAAATAATACAAAACGGTCTGAAGTGTGATACGTTCAGGGCGTAGTTTACCAGTGCTTATAGCTCACGACTAGCTGTCGAAGATGGAATCACTCGTTACAGGAACCTGTAGACACATATCTGATACATGGTGCCACAGGATGGAGTGCCATGAAGGTTGAACGGACATACAGTGAGAAATTTCGGGATTAGCGTTATTGTAACTAGATAAAAAATTATTATCGTTGATAGAACAGAAGGAATAGATTCTTTCAAGCTACAGAGAGCTGGCAAATGTTTTCGACGATTAAGTGTCCGCACATTGGAATTTTGTAAAGGTATGGTGACCCTATATAGGAATAACATATCATCTTACGGACAAAATTCATACTGTATCGTCAACTGACACATAATTGATACAAGGTGAGTGAGAGGGCGATCTACAAGAGAAACGATGTCAGCTGGCTACTTTCAAGCAACACTTCCACTACGCATAAGGCACTAACAGCAAATGCGAAGACGATCTTCGAAGAGAACCCGAGAAAATAGTCGTAGTGATATAGTGCTTCTAGGCACTCTGTGTCAACGTAGTACTGGAAACGAGAGCGTATAGACAAGATTAAAGACACCTACAGAACTGTGCACGATTTGCAGGAATGGAAGTGACCCGAAAGAGACCTTTGGTAACGAGTTTGGGAAGAAATGTCTTACAAAAGTGCTGTACATTTGTCAAGACGTTGGAATAAAAACACCTATTCGTCATTATTTGTTCTAGATAACTGATCACATCAGAAGGTGGGCCCACTTACTTGCAGAAAAGTTCACGGTCTACTTCAAGAGCCAACCGCCGTAGATGGTGTCCCCTGTTTCTGCTTTTGTTACAGCATTCAGTAGAGGCTGAGAAAGGAGGCCCAGAGATTGGGCGATATGCCAGCTGCTTTTAAAGTCCTTCACGCGTTCGAAACTGCGCATGATCTTTCTTTCTTTTTTCTTTCTTGCTTTCTAGAGGTCTGAAGTATGCGAAAGGAACTAAGGCGGGTATTGATAGCTGTAGACCTGTCTCATTATTAATGTCACTCTTATTAAAGTATGTGGGAAAGCTACGGTACATAAGAATGGTTGAGAATATCTGCAAAATAAAATATTCTGAGTCGCTTACAGTTTGCATTTTAGAAGAGCAGTTACATTGAACATGCCATCTAATAGTTCACTGCATTTACTCTCTTCTGTAGTTTGTTGTTGAGAATGAGTTACAGTTTGAAAATAATAGGATGACTCTCCATTCTAACAGAAGAAGCCAAAATTAATTCCACAATTCGTGGCCTAACCTTATGCTTCAATAGAAAACAGCACTAATATTTTGGCTCAGTCTCTTCTGAATTAAAGATACCGACAAAAAGTTAAAACAGTTTGAAAAAAGGAATGCCGGCCTGAGTGGCCGAGCGGTTCTAGGCGCTACAGTCTGGAACCGCGCGACCGCTACGGTCGCATGTTCGAATCCTGCCCCGGGCATGGATGTGTGTGATGTCCTTAGGTTAGTTAGGTTTAAGTAGTTCTAAGTTCTAGGGGACTGATGGCCTCAGAAGTTTAGTCCCATAGTGCTCAGAGCCATTTTTGAAAAAGGAATTGAAATCACTTCACTTGACATCTCCTTCTATTCAAATGTGAATAGATCTGTAACATAATGATATTTTCACTCTGCAGCGAAGTGTGCGCTGATAAAAAGCACCCTGGCAGCTTAATAATGTGCGCCAGACCTAGACTCGAACTCGGGACCTCCGCCTTTCTCGGACAAATGTCCTGTAGACTGAGCTTCCCAAGTGTTACTGACGACCTGTACTCACAGCTTTGCTTCCGCCAGTGGTAGAGCACTTGCCTACTAGAGGCAAACGACCCGAGTTCGAATCTCGGTCCGGCACACAGTAATGTCAGTCTACCAGAAAGTTTCATATAGCGATCTTTCATGTGTATGGTCTGTATATATCACTAATTTTCGGTGAGGAAATGTATTAGTTTGGTGTTTAAAGTAATTCATTGAAGTTTTTTTTTTCAATCTTTATTTTATTCTATAACTCTGTGGTCGGATGACCTTCCTGACGCCACAGGTCGCTAATTTAACCTAAGGGACGGTAGTTGTTTGTGCTATCTGCCTTTGAAACATTTAAACTTTGACCCGTGTGCTATACGAGGGGCGTTTGAAAAGTTCGTGCAAAAATAAAAACTACTTACATGTTTGGGGTAAACCTTTTTTATTTTTCGACATAGTCTCCTTTTAGACTTACGCACTTCGTCCAACGCTATTCTAATTTGTTGATCCCTTCCGAATAATAGGAATTCTCCAAGTCTGCGAAATAGCTATTAGTTGCTGCAATCACCTCCTCGTTTGAATAAAATCTTTGTCCCGCCAGCCATTTCTTCAAATTGGGGATCAAATAGTAGTCAGAGAGAGCCAAGTCTGGAGAATAGGGGGGATGTGAAACGAGTTGGAATCCTATTTCCATTAATTTTGCGACCACAACTGCTGAGGTGTGTGCTGGTGCATTGTTGTGACGGAAAAAGACTTTTTTGCGGTCCAATCGCCGGCGTTTTTCTCGCAGCTCGGTTTTCAAACGGTCCAATAACGATGAATAATATTCACCTGTAATAGTTTTACCCTTTTCCAGCTAGTCGATGAGGATTATCCTTTGCGAATCCCAAAAGACAGTCGCCATAACCTTTCCGGCCGAAGGACTGGTCTTCGCCTTTTTTGGTGTAGATTCTCCATTGGTAACCAATTGTTTAGATTGTTGTTTGGTCTCAGGAGTATAGTAATGTATCCATGTTTCATCCACAGTGACGAAACGACGCTTAAAGTCCTGCGGATTCTTCCTGAACAGATGTAAACCATCCTTGCAACACTTCACACGATTCTGTTTTTGGTCAAACGTGAGCTATCTTGGAACCCATCTTGCGGATAGCTTTCTCATGTCCAATTGTTTATGCAAAATATTATATACCCGTTCTAGATGCCCACAGCACTAGTAATCTCACGCATCTTAACTCTTCTGTCATCCATCACCATATCAAGGATTTTATCAATGATTTCTGGAGTCGTAACCTCCACAGGGCGTCCAGAACGTTCAGCATCGGGTGTGCCCATATGGCCACCTCGAAAATTTTGAAACCACTTACAAACTGTTCTACTCGAAGGTGCAGAGTCACCGTAATGTTTATCAAGCTTCTCTTTAGTCTCCAGAGGCGTTTTGCCTTTCATAAAGTAATGTTTAATCACCTCACGAAATTCTTTTTCGTCTATTTTTTTACAATCACTCGACTTCCTTGATTCACACGAATGCCAAACACAAAGAAATAGACCAATATGGCTGAAACGTGGTGTGCGTTCTTTCCAAAGATAGTACTAGCTAAACATGACGTCGATACGCGCCGGTGGTGCCATCTCTCGGACTTTTCAAACGCCCCTCGTAAATCATATTCTCTGAGGCGATATTTGGGGATGGGACCAGCATTTGCCTAAACGAGCGTGGGACGCTGTCTAAGAAACATAGTGAGTCTGGGTGCGTGCTGGGACGCGGGCGGCGCAGGCAGGGCAGCTCAAAGCAGCTGGTTTGTGTGTGGCGCGTGCTTTCTAACCCTGGAGGTATAATACGGGGAGTTGTCATGGCGTCACAAACTTGTAGTCGTCTTCCGCCGTGTTAGTATGACCAAACATTAGCTTCTGGTGGAAATGTTTTGACAAAAAAAATGCTTGTTGGCATCATTTGCAGGTGTACTAGTCACCATGATTACAGTCTATAGTGTAAACAAACCTCATTTAATTCGTAAGTGTACTCGTTGAAGCAATATTTTTGTTTATATATATATATACATGAATATTAGTTGCGTTGGTTACTTTTACTATAGCGGTTTTGTTTCTGTCATTTAACTTTAGATTTCCTATCAATTAGACTCGAAAATCTCATTGTCTATCTTGTGAACGCTGTGCGAAGGAAAGATTCGAAACCAACCAAACATGGCAAACTACGTTCTCACCATTTTCGGGAAGAGGAAATTGACCAACTATGAATTTGGTCAGTTCGTAAAGGCTGTAGCGCCATCTACATGTGTGCTATCTGTTACCAACTGTGCAGCGTGCGCTGAAGCGCAGGCCTGCCACTTTCCGTGGCTGCGCGCGGCGGAGGCCTGTGGCGGCCGCAGTTTCCTGCTTCCTGCGCGACGCAATAGATACGCTGCACAACTCACTGCTACTATGCGTGGTTAATTCATGGACCTAGTGCGTAATGAATCACTTATGTAGGACATGACCTACACTGTTTCTTCTTCAATTTCCAAATGTTTGCTGACTACTGTAAACCAAGTTGACATCAATCGAAAAGCACATTTAGCCGTTTGTCATTCTTTCGATAATCTGAAATTGAACAGTGTTGTCGAAAAATTGCGTTACATTCGCAAGAAATGAAAATGCCTCGTCCAGTACTAGGAAATACACTACTTCACTAACTTCGTGTATCTGTGCTAGTACCGGTAGTTCAGCTGTTCCATTATTAATTTTTGCCTGCAGCTTACGGTTTGTATGTTTTCCATCTACGCGGAAAATGTGCGTTGTGGAAAATCCAGTTACTTTCGAGAATTGAAGCAATTTTTGTCAATGTTTCTTGAAAAAGAAAGGAAGATTGGGTTTTTACGTGCCGTCGACAATGAAGAAGCTTGTAGTATGAAATAACCAAAACAGACAAAACACAAACGCACAACAGAGAGTAATGCAACAAACCGCAGAAATCGCGCTGTGTAGTCGTGCGGTCTATGGCGCCTTGCAACGATTCGCGCGGCTCCCCACGTCGGAGGTTCGAGTCCTCCCTCGGACATGGGTGTGTGTGTTTGTGTGTGGTCCTTTTTCTGAGACCTGCAGTCTGTTGTAGCATAAGACACTGCCATGTAGTAAGGTGTAGTGCGGAGATTGAGGCACTGCTAACGACAGAAGCTGTAACTGCAAACGACAGACGTAGGAAAAAAAGAAAAGAAATTTGTAAATACTGGATAGAAGGACCCCGAAGTATATAGTGCATTCGAAAAACCGATGATTGGGCAAGTTGACGGGGTGGTGGAACTGGAAATTTGTTCTAAATTCAATTTGTAGCGAAATATGTGTCCAAATGTAGCTAAATACAATAAAAAATTTCACTGTTGTAGAGTTAAATAAATTACGTTATTTTTTCTGGATGTCCTTCTAGTGATGCATATTTAATCATCATATTTAATCTGGTTGAACGTAATCTTTGCCATGAAGAACAGAAACACAAAAAAACTTTTTTTTTCCTCCAGCGTTAACGCAGGGCTGTTCTAAAAGTAGTGCAAAGTTGTGGGAAAACGGCGGAAGTTACTAATGTAGATGAAAGTGGTCTCATTTGTGTGCTTCATATACTTGAATGCCATGCTGCATGTTCTTAAATACTGTTTTCACATTTGTTGAGGTAGTGCAGTAATACTTCATTCAATTTCTTCTTCTGAACACCCTGTAGCTAATTTCTAGACGCCACGTTACTGTCGCATACACAACGTCCTCGGTGAGCATTCTTTAGATTATTTTAGAAAGCTTATAAGGAAAATGGTCGTTGATTAATACATGACACAGAATTAGGGCAGCTCACTAGTAGGGCGGTACGGCAGTAAATGTGCCACTGGCTACATGGAAGTAAAGCGGTCGTCAGCGAGGCGCACGTCATAATGCTCCATACATTTCGTGCATCGCTTAGTTTAATTGATTTGACATGTTTGAACTACAGACGCAGGTGCCGGCCAGCACACAGGGGACAAAGTTTATTTCCAGACGTGGGTGCAGCAATGCGCCGCGGCTGTATTTCACTGCAGTGACGTGTTGTGACCATTAATCGTCGTTTCCTGCGACTAGCGAAATCCGACTCAATGCCACTGTGGCGTGTCGCGTTACGTTTCCCCCAGGAATTTATTTCGTCACGATATCAGCGTACATTGTTTCACGGTATTAAATCAGCGTGAAATGGGCGTGATCGCCCTCACCACGTTCCCTTCCGTAAATTCCGTACAGTTCGGCGATTTCCTCACGTTTGATGGTCGCTGAACGCCTTTTTTCCCCGTTATGAAGTTTTGAAGTCCAGTGCTTAACCACCATCTTGTTGACAGTCATTTCTCGGGACAAAGTTATTCTACTATGACAATTTAGCAGAGTCGAACGCTTCCTTTTATCTACCCTGTTGAATGGTCTATCCACTGCATACATGTAGGAATTATAAGAACAAGAAATTTTCACGACGTTTGTCAGAAAACATATACGATAACTTCATAATCTATTTTCTCGATTATCTCTTACTTAGTTCATGTTTCTGGACAGTTGAACTAACAGCCAACAATGCAGGTATTCCACTTTTCATACCATACTTGCGTTGAAGAATTTAAACACTGCGTTTTGGTAATGGTTGTTGCTTCAACGACATGAGAATACATACAAGTCCTAATCTTTTCAATATTACCCATAAATGGCGTTTAGCAATAGCGATTCGTTGAAGTGTTTTTTTTCTGTGAAGTCCGACGGAAAAGAGACTGCTACGTTAGAAATAACGAACGAAAAGTTTTAAAAATTAGTAACAATTAAAATGTTTTTCTGAATTACGCTTAATGCTTCTAGGAAAAACAAACTACTGTCTACTGTCCTCAAGTGCAGAGAATTTGTCAGTATCAAGTGCCCATAAACAAATCTAAAGCCAAACATTAATATGTGAATCACAGTATAAATCAACACCATACTCGATGTTGAGCTTCGGGAGCAGAGCAGATATTCAGTCCTATTTTCTTCGTAGAATAATAGTGAAGGTGGATTATCGTTTCCTTTATGTAGGCCTGGTTGATCAAATGCGGCTCTGTATCGTGTTGAACATTGTAATGACGACTTGTGCAGTGTAATGATAGTTTGTAGGACTGAGTGGGAAGGAGAAGATGAAGCTGGACTTAGGCAAATAGCCGACTTGTCTGTCAGCACGAATGCGGGCAACCGATCTAACGTCCCCGTTCGACGGACGGATCAGCATCAACAGTTTCACGTGTCTTAAGATTTTGCTGAGAGTTTTGTAAGATAACCCAGAGCATTATGCAGTAACTAGTCCTACGACAGAGGAGTGCCCTATACACAGAAGGAATAACCCACTGTCTGCAAGATAAGGACCACACGAGGCATCAGTATGGCTCACGTGGCATATGTCACGTTGTCTCCACCGATAGTTGCTGACTCAAATACTGGACGATTTATATCCAGGGTTTTTCCGATAAGGTGTTTCCCGTGGGTTCTGGTCTGCCTGCCGACTTCACAATGTCGTATACAGTAAACACTTCCTTCAAATGGGAGCACCAGCCTGGGAGGTATTTCCAGAATGAATTTCCGCTCGGCAGCAAAATGTGCACTGATAAGAAATTTCGTGGCAGATTAAAACAATGTGGCGGACCGAGACTCGAACTCGGGACCTTTGCCTTTCGCGTGCCAGTGGTCTATCAGCTGAGCTACTTAAGAACGTCTCATGGTCTGCCCTCACATCTTCACTTCCGCCGTTACCTCATCTTCTCATCTGTTGTGGTAACTCGTGCTTGGATCTCTGTTGGAGGAGAACTTAAGGCAAAGGTCCCGAATTCGAGTCTCGGTCCGGCACACTGTTTTAATCTATCGTGAAGCTTCAGGAAGGCGTTATTTCCCCTGTGGCCAAGGTCCGGTTGCAGTCAGTAGAGGTGTTGTTATTGGCGCTTAAACCAAGAATGACAGACACTGAGTTAAATATTCCAATAAGGTCACCCTTATTTTACCATCGAAAAGTTTTCCGCGAGACTTGTGCAGGTCGTTGGTGGCAATATTGCGATACGGGAAGCGTTTACCTTTGTTTTACTAATGACCCCGACAGTAATGTTGTTAACCACACAGTTTGTGACGTCTGCATCTGCCTAGGTCACGGTTTTCTGAAGCACAGATATACTGCAGTTTAACTGGCATTATCATGAATTTACCGGATATGTGTTGCATAAACACTTGTGGGATGGATGTTATTGGGAGACGGGTTAGATGACACACAGCACTAGTAAGTGGAAATTCAATATTTTAACCTTTTCATTGGCATTTACGTAGTTATGGGCTCCACAAATCGAATTACAGCGAGCAAGACAAATTTGGACAGGAAAAGGCGAAGATGGTAATGTGTGGAGAGTCTGGAAGAGCCTTGCATCCGGCAGAAGATGATGAATGGCTAATTGTGATGGTAATTATGATAGTGACAGTGATGACGACTTATGAATGAGAGTCCATTCATACAAAAGGAATCGCGCTGGTGCTACGGTAGCAGGTTCGATTCCTGCCTCGGGCATGAGTGTGTGTGATGTCCTTAGGTTAGTTAGGTTTCAGTAGTTCTAAGTTCTAGGGGACTGATGACCTCAGATGTTAAGTCCCGTAGTGCTCAGAGCCATTTGAACCCAGAGCCATTTGATGATGAAATAGTAGACTCCCCTAGAAAGTAAGTAAAGCACTACACCACTCTGTTAGCAAATATGACCACGAGCGTGTTTTACGGAACGTGGTGCGTCATGGCCTCCCACCAATATGCAAACCTGCGAATTCGACTAATTGTGGAGCCACCTAGAGCTTAACCTGGAATTAGAAGCATACACCCACTTTCTAACTTTCCCAATCACGGTCTCTGCCGTACATGAAAGTCATATTGTGCATCTGTAAGGAAAGGAAAAAAGGATATTAAATTTACAGTCTTCGCCATATCCAGATGGTCAGCAAAACAACATAACTCCCTCGAAGGAAGGAAGCAAGGTTTACAGCGTAATCGTTAGTGGATCTCATTGGACGAGAAGGGGGAGGAAAGCCGCCGCATCAATTTTATGGCAACTTTTCAGGATACACCTTGATTTATTTAGCGGATTTATTAAAAAATTAAATCGACATATGAGTTGTTGGGATGGTATTCAGACTCCGCAGCTTCAGAATACGTATATAGTTGTTCAGCCACTATGCCACCTCACTCGGTCACACACACACACACACACACACACACACACACACACACACACACACACACACACACACACAATTTTAGTTTGTCATAGCGTTTTATCATATACTGCTGCCATTATTGCACCTTTTATGAAGAGACTCCTTCGCTAGAAGTAAGAGACCAACAAACGAGGCAATGAAGATGAGATGACAAGAGAGTGTCAAGTTGGGTTCGTCCAAAGAAGTGTGCAAATGAGTCAGTCCATACTGAAAGGGTGATATTTGAATAAAATTATTAAAAAAATTTAATTCTCCTATAACGTCTCCTACGTTTTATCCACTGCTGTAGCCACCGGTATGCATAATATTACTTCGTGTTCAAACACTAGCCTAACGTGGCCGGCCGAAGTGGCCGTGCGGTTCTAGGCGCTGCAGTCTGGAACCGCGAGACCGCTACTGTCGCAGGTTCGAATCCTGCCTCGGGCATGGATGTGTGTGATGTTCGTAGGTTAGTTAGGTTTAACTAGTTCTAAGTTCTAGGGGATTAATGGCCTCAGAAGTTGAGTCCCATAGTGCTGAGAACCATTTGAACCAGCCTAGCGTGGGCGATAAAGTAAAGACGATGGAATGAGGCGCTCCAGAATGGTTACTGAAGTCTCAGCAGTATCTTACGTGGCTTCGCCAGTCCGCCCAGTGAAGAGGCGCACAGTCATTGCGACTTGCGACGTCAGAGGTGGCTGTTCTACCAAACGGAATGAGGCCCGCTGTTCCGTTCTGTTTACAGCACGCCTAATTATCGGGAGCGGAAGGAACTGCTGGAAGTTGGCGCCCGCCCTGCGGCGTGTTCTTAAATCAACGTCTGTGTCTGTCTGGCAGCAGACGGGCGCCGGCTGCCGGCTGCGCACCGGCGGTTGTCACGTGATTAACTTCCCCAGCCGCTCGCCTTACCGCCCAACTTTCTGCCTTTAATTAAAACGGTATCGCCAGACAGATGGAGGAGGCAGAGACAGAACGGGGGCTCGGTTTCACACCTCAAGACGGGCGGGGGGATGGAATATCCAGTGTCGTTCATAAAACATAAACTTTCGGCGTCGGTGTCTGGTAGCGGTGTGCCTGTGGAATGAGTAGGATGGAAGCGGGGAGCTCCCATTACCTTTACATAGTCCACAGCCCAAGAGAAGCCGCCGCCAGCGGATGAAACTTCTTGTATCTCCGACTGCAACTCAAATGCAGAAGACGGGAACTAATTGTGTTACTGACGACGTTCGGTAGTGCAGCGATGCTGCGACCGTTTCCTTTCTTGCAATACTAGTGCGCTGTTTGACTTCTGCGCCTTTTATCCTATACCTGAAGTTAAAATGGAGTAACGGTTGTTAAAATTTAAGGAGAGGAGCGACGGCTGGACTGTTAACTAGCAGTGCTTGCGAAGAAGGATGGGTGTGAGGGGTGTTTTGATAACGCCTGAGACATCTACTTGTGTTGGAATATAAACCATATGGTTTTGATCTCCAGTTTGTTTTGTAAAATTTTTCGGCTGTTGAATGTGAAACTAAAAAGCTTCGGATCTCCTTTTGCAATATTTATGGTAAGTAAATAGTTGTAGTTTGACTCAGTGGCTATCATCTTACAAATCAAAAGGTTAGTTATTAAGGCTTATAATTTAAAACAGCACCTAGACACTAGTGTGCTTTAAAAAGGTTTATTTAAATCAGACCATCATCTCTTTTAGATTTATTACAAATCCATCCTCAGGTGGCTCTTATAGATTTTCATGCTTTCCTGCTGGGCTTGGTTTTTTAGTGGTTACAGGTTTTGGGCTGCGGTGGTCGCACAGAAATATGACTACAAAACGAGGCTCTAGCAGTACTGTAAAGAAAGAAGATCTATGAGAGCCATCTCTAGATGGATTTGTTATCAGTCAGAAACTGGTTAACTGTTTGATGTAAATAAATTTTCTTGGACCATACTTGGGGCTCCTTGTTGTTTAAACCTTATACTTGCACTATAGCCACGGTTCCTATAATGTCTACTCTCGACAAGATAGCGCCAAAGGCCAAGCTTTCAATCCTCTCTGTCGCTTAACGCTTCTTATGTTTGTTACCCAGAAAAGTACCAAGCTGCACAGTCGTTCAGAGTCCACTTTAATCTGTAGGTCCCCATATAACTGGCTGTGTAAGTCAGTACAAAGATCGAAAGACAGCAGGAGCGTACAGCATCCAATACGACGATACCAAGTAAAGCATTGCGATGTTAAAAAAAATTTTAAAACTGTCTTGATGACAACTTTACCTTTTTTAAATACTTGTGACGCCTTACTCTATTAATTGCTTAATTTACTTATCCCAGTAACACACTGAGGTGACGGAAGTCGTGGGATACTTAATAGTATCTTGTCGGACCTTCTTTTTCCCTGCGTATTGCAGCAACTCTACGTGTCGAGGACACAGCAAGTTGTTCGAAATCCCCCGCAAAAATATTGAGCCACGCTGCCTCTATAGCTGTCCATAATTGCGAGGGTATTGTCGAATGAGGATTTTGTGCACGAACCGACCTCTCGGTTATGTCCCATAAATGTTCGATAGCATTCAAGCCGGACGATCTTAGTGGCCAAATTATTCGCTGGAATAATCCAGAATGTTCTTCACACCAATCACGAACAGTTGTGGCCGGTGCCATGGCGTATTGTCTTCCATAAAAATTCCTTTATTGTTTGAGAACATATCCATGAATGGCTGAAAATGCTCTCTAAGTAGCCGAACATAATCAATTCGAGTCAGTGATAGGTTCAGTTGGACCAGAGGATCACGTACTTTCCATGTAAACACGGCCCACAGCATTATGGAGCCATTACCAGCTTGCACAGTGCCACGTTGACAACTTGGTCCATGGCTTCGTGGAGTCTGCGCCACACTCGAACCCTACCATCAGGTCTTACCAACTGAAATCAGGACTCATCTGGCCAGGCCATGGTTTTTAGCTGTCTAGTCTTCTAGGGTCTAACTGATATGGCCACGAGCCCAGGAGAGGCGCTGCAGGCTATGTTGTGATGATTGCAAATGCACTCGCGGCGGGCGTCTGCTGCCATAGCCTATTAACGCCAAATTTCACCGCACTGTTTTAGCGGAGACGTTCGTCGTACGCTCTACATTGACTTCTGCGGTTGTTTCTGTTAGCACTGACAACTCTACGCAAACGCCGCTGCTCTCTGTCATTGGGACCTCAGCAGTTTGGTCCCTTTGGAATTCATATATCTCGGTCGTTGTGCGAAGGCCGTCGCCCACTGCGTTGCTTCAGGTGAGAGGTAATGGCTGAAATTTGGTATTCTCGGCACATTCTTGACGCTGTGGTTTGCGGAACATTGAATTCCGCAACGATATCCGAAATGTAATGTCCCATGCGTCTAGCCCCAATCATCATTCCCGCGTTCAGTGTCTGGTAATTCCCATCGTCCAGCCGAAGTCAGGTCGGAAACTTTTTCACGTGAGTACAAATGACAACTTCGCCAATGCGCTGCCCTTTTATGCCTTGTATACTCAATACTATCGCCAACTGCAGTCATGGACTGTGCAGCTGGTCCCGGCGGAGGTTGGAGTCCTCCCTCGGGCATGGGTGTGCGTGTTTGTTCTTAGGATAATTTAGGTTAAGTAGTGTGTAAGCTTAGGGACTGATGACCTTAGCAGTTGAGTCCCATAAGATTTCACACACATTTTCTTTTAACTACCGCCAACGGTATACGCACATGTCGCTGTTGTTGTTGTTGTTGTTGTTGTTGTTGTTGATGTTGTTGTTTTCATCAGTCCTGAGAATGGTTTGATGCAGCTCTCCATGCTATTCTATCCTGTGCAAGCTTCTTCATCTTCCAGTACTTACTGCAACCTACATCCTTCTGAATTTGCTTAGTGTATTCATCTCTTGGTCTCCCTCTACGATTTTTACCCTCCACGCTGCCCGCCAATGCTAAATTTGTGATCCCTTGATGCCTCAGAACATGTCCTACCAACCGGTCCCTTCTTCTAGTCAAGTTGTGCCACAAACTCCTCTTCTCCCCAATTGTATTCAATACCTCTTCATTAGTTATGTGATCTACCGATCTAATCTGAAGCATTCTTCTGTAGCACCACATTTCGAAAGCTTGTATTCTCTTCTTGTCGAAACTGGTTATTGTCCATGTTTCACTTCCATACATGGCTACACTCCGTACAAATACTTTCAGAAACGGCTTCCTGACACTTAAATTTATACTCGATGTGAACAAATTTCTCTTCTTGAGAAACGCTTTCCTTGCCATTGCCAGTCTACATTTTATATCCTCTCTACTTCGATCATCATCAGTTATTTTGCTCCCTAAATAGCAAAACTCCTTTACTACTTTAAGTGTCTCATTTCCTAATCTAATTCCCTCAGCATTACCCGACTTAATTCGACTACATTCCATTAGCCTCTTTTTGCTTTTGTTGATGTTCATCTTATATCCTCCTTTTAAGACACTGTCCATTCCGTTCAACTGCTCTTCCAAGTCCTTTGCTGTCTCTGACAGAATTACAATGTCATCGGCAAACCTCAACGTTTTTATTTCTTCTCCATGGGTTTTAATACCTACTCCGAATTTTTCTTTTGTTTCCTTTACTGCTTGCTCAATATACAGATTGAATAACATCGGGGACAGGCTACAACCCTGTCTCACTCCCTTCCCAACCACTGCTTCCTTTTTATGCCCCTCGACTCTTATAACTGCCATCTGGTTTCTGTACAAATTGTAAATAGCCTTTCGCTCCCTGTATTTTACTCCTGCCACCTTTAGAATTTGAAAGAGAGTATTCCAGTCAACATTGTCAAAAGCTTTCTCTAAGTCTACAAATGCTAGAAACGTAGGTTTGCCTTTCCGTAATCTATTGTCTAAGATAAGTCGTAGGGTCAGTATTGCCTCACTTGTTCCAACATTTCTGCGGAATCCAAACTGATCTTCGCCGAGGTCGGCTTCTACCAGTTTTTCCATTCGTCTGTAAAGAATTCGTGTTAGTAGTTTGCAGCTGTGGCTTATTAAACTGATTGTTCGGTAATTTTCACATCTGTCAACACCTGCTTTCTTTGGGATTGGAATTATTATATTCTTCTTAAAGTCTGAGGGTATTTCGCCTGTTTCATACATCTTGCTCACCAGATGGTAGAGTTTTGTCAGGACTGGCTCTCCCAAGGTCGTCAGTAGTTCCAATGGAATGTTGTCTACTCCCAGGGGCTTGTTTCGACTCAGGTCTTTCAGTGCTCTGTCAAACTCTTCACGCAGTATCGTATCTCCCATTTCATCTTCACCTACATCCTCTTCCATTTCCATAATATTGTCCTCAAGTACATCGCTCTTGTATAGACCCTCTATATACTCCTTCCACCTTTCTGCTTTCTCTTCTTTGCTTAGAACTGGGTTTCCATCTGAGCTCTTGATATTCATACAAGTGGTTCTCTTATCTCCAAAGGTCTCTTTAATTTTCCTGTAGGCAGTATCTAGCTTACCCCTGGTGAGATAAGCCTCTACATCCTTCCACTTGTCCTCTAGCCATCCCTGCTTAGCCATTTTGCACTTCCTGTCGATCTCATTTTTGAGACGTTTGTATTCCTTTTTGCCTGCTTCATTTACTGCAGTTTTATATTTTCTGCTTTCATCAATTAAGTTCAATATTTCTTCTGTTATCCAAGGATTTCTAGTAGCCCTCGTCTTTTTACCTACTTGATCCTCTGCTGCCTTCACTACTTCATCCCTCAGAGCTACCCATTCTTCTTCTACTGTGTTTCTTTCCCCCATTCCTGTCAATTGTTTCCTCATGCTCTCCCTGAAACTCTGTACAACCTCTGGTTTAGTCAGTTTATCCAGGTCCCGTCTCCTTAAATTCCCACTTTTTTTGCAGATCGCATGTATTTTGTCACCTCGGTGTAATCATATACAAACCGCTGCTTGTTTTGGTTTCATTGAGACATGGCTGCCAGAGGCAAAGCGCGAACAACAAACTGCCAGAACTGGGGAGGACAAGTGGATGGTATTGGTACTTCGGAAGAAACACTGCGCAGGTGACTGAAGGAAGGACGAGAAGGAGAATGCTTGACAAGGGCTAAAAAGGTGTTTTTTAGCAGATGAAAGCTAGCCGTTTGAAATACTGATCTGTTCTTAAAACAGTATGTCTGCAACGCCATATTGTATCTTAGTGAAATGTGGACACTAAGAAAAACACAAAGAAAATACTCAATGCTACAGAAATGTGATAAACATTAAGTGTGTAAAACCTTCGTCAGAATAAGGAATAGGTTATGGTGGCGTGTATTAAGAAGTCCAAGAATAGTTTACTTTGTACTGGAAGAAGTGAAAAATGGGCCTCAATTGGGGGTGACAAGAGACCAAGGAATTTCGGTGAAGCAGGCACTCAACACTGAAACCGTTAACACTGATTCATAACAGTATTATGATTCATAACAGTATTAGACCACTCAAGATACTGACAGCGACATGGACCTCAACCCCTTGTGCAAGCTTTTGGCCTTGATGCACCTTGCCTGCTTTCATGTCAAATTTTGCAGTTTCTTAGGTGACATGATTAAACTGATTGCACCTACTCTACACCTGCCGACAACTCGTAAATTGAGGTGGTCACGGATAATGAGCTGCGGACGTCCTCTTCAGCAGTCAGTTACACAACCACGAAGGAAGTAATCGATGTACTCCTATCTACAATAAAAAGGTTGCTTAACAGTAACGAATCCTAACGTGATGGAATAAGAAATGAATAATGGGATATGATTTGTCGTTGCAAATGACCCGCCCGGATAGCCGGAAGTAAACGCACGCCACTTCCGGCTCTCTAACAGGCTCGCCGGTGTAGAATTGAATCAACCCGGCGGATTAACGACGAGAGGCGTTGTGATGGCCAGGCAGGATGTGAAGTTTCCCACATCCGAGGAAGTGAATACTGGACTGGTGCCCACGTCCCGTCCCTGGTACATGGTTCGCATACACTGCGAAAACGTTCACACACCTTCGTATGGGGTAACACTAGACGCAAACGGATTGCGTACACACATTCCGTCCCTGAAGGAAGGCGTGGCGACAGGAAGGGCCTCCGGCCACCGTCTGCCACTAACACTCTCAAATCCTGATTGACATGCAGATCCCGCGAAGACACGTCATAAAGCCGAAGCAAAGAAGAAAAAGAATTTTGTCTTGGCAAAGAACGGAGTAAGTAGGGAAGAATTCGAGAGAGGAAGGGGATGTGTAACGGCCGCCGGCAATGTTGTAATTAGAGACGCAGCAGAAGCCGTCGTTACTAGGAGACTTAGGGTCGGCCTTGACTTTTTCACTTACAGGGAAGCGTCGAGGCTTTGGCGTTCAGCGATTTAGCGATTCCAAGGATAACCTAAGTTGGATGACCGGAAGGGATCTCAACTGCCGTCGAATGTGAATACAGTGTCTTGCCGCTGCGCCACTTCTGAAGAAGGCAGAGAGAATACTGAAATTTTTTTGATTCACTAATTTTGTATTAAACATCTTTAAACTTTTTAAATAAAACAAGCGTTATTGACATTCTAAATCTTCACTCTTCATGTCTACGTATTTGCAGCCCTCTGCCGCTACAACGAACCGAACTGCGACGTGTAACATGTCGGCGGGTGACGTAACTACGCCGCGGTGTAATCGAGCTTCGAATTAGAAGAGTTCGTCCACACATGTAGCACCCTCTCGTTCAGACCACAACGAGCGCTGCGACATGTACAGCAATCCGACCACTTTGCCTCACTGTCAGCACTTTCTCCTTAGACTCCCTACTTGCCCCCATTCGATTTTCATCTGTTTGCGGAACTTAAAGACTACCTCCGACCTCGAGGACTTCACTTTCACAGTCATGAAGTATCTCTCACTGGGAGAAATGTGTTCATCGCCAGGGTGATTATGTTGAAAAATAGATATGCAGAAATGAAAATAAAGAATGTTAATAACGTTTGTTTTATTTAAAAGAGGTTTAAGAGTTTTCACATAAAAACAATGTGAGACGTTACTGCCCAGAACGCCGTCGTACTAGTTCTTCTTGGCGGATATCAGCCCTATCGTCATTTGATGTGACTGATAGTTGGAGGAAATTGTGTACCCCATCTGTCTGGGAATCTTGTAAATTTCGTTTCGGATGTTTTCGAGTTTTAGCTGTATTTATGTTGTACGTGTGAGAGCAAAACTGGGAAACAGCCCTATATTTGAAGGCTTTGGCAAAACCGGCTGGTGACACCCAGTTTCCATTCGGATCTGGCACACCTGTTTTACTCGCAAGCTATCGCCCTGCATATTAAGCCATACGAGCAAGTCTGATTTACATCTATAATACACAGAATAAATATTGTATGGGATAGTAATCAGTAAGTTATTCTTATCCTCCAGCAGCTGACTCTGCGTGTCGCCTCCTGTGCGCTCGGCCACAGATGGTGGAACGGCCTCAGGTGATAGGCGAGTGGTGTTTGGCGGCTGCCCCTGTGCTGGCGGTCGCCGCAGCCGGTGACCCCCCCCTTCTCCCCCCCCCCTCTTCGCCGGTCTGCGGTGCGCCCAGCACCCAGCACGTCGCCCGATACGTGCAAATCGCGGCCGCCGTGCCAGCAGTAAATACGCTTTTAACGGTCCACCGAGCTATATACTTAATTTATGGCGGCGCCTACCCCTTGCTTTCGGAAATATCGCCCGCGCTAGTGGATTCCTATTAATGGCGTAACTTCTCGATACCGACGGTGAAAATGCAGCAGCGAACGACGTAATTGCCCTAACTGCAGCACGATGTGCTGATGTGCGGCCAGTTGAAAATTGTTAGAATGCTTATAATTTTATAGTTACAAAATAAACTAAAATTAGTCAGGCATAGCCGTCTCTAAACACACTGGCGTAGTTAGTGTACATTGATAACAGTCGTCAAATGCTTCTATTGGGAAAGCCGTTTGGTGCTTTCCAAGCTCATTCCCGATCTCACAAAAAGAGGGGTAAGATTGAGGTAAAGTGGTCGTTAAAAATCTGTACACGTATTACGAAGATCGGGTTTCGATAACCGTCTCTTTAATCCAGATGTAGGTATTTCGTGGATTCCCTGACGGTTACTCGAAAAGAGTACGGCCGAGTGTCTTCCCCGCCTTTTCCCAACTTGACCTTGCGCTCATATTGTAGTGGTTCAAAATGGCTCTGAGCACTATGGGACTCAACATCTTAGGTCATAAGTCCCCTAGAACTTAGAACTACTTAAACCTAACTAACCTAAGGACATCACACACACCCATGCCCGAAGCAGGATTCGAACCTGCGACCGTAGCAGTCCCGCGGTTCCGGACTGCAGCGCCAGAACCGCTAGACCACCGCGGCCGGCCATATTGTAGTGACCTAGCCATCGACGGGGCTTAAACCGTAATCTTCCTTTCTTTTATAGACTTTGTCGTCAGCAGAATGTCATATCCCTGGCAGTCTCCTTTTCCTATGTCATTACGTGTCACGATGCACGTCCAGACCAACTATTGGCACAAAGAGATTCTCCCCTGTTTGCTCATTTCGCCGAATTTTCGCTAAGTCTATAATTCGAGTCATTGAAACGAACCAAGTTAGTGGTGCATTCTTGGCTCACCGCAACATGAAAACATTGTCGTACGAGGGAATGGACGACTTGTTCAGAGATGAACCACGTTCTACGAGAAGCAGAAGACATTTGACATCAAATAATAATGAGTAATTTATTAATTCAGGTTTCCGTCAGAGTTGCATATTATATTTTTATTAGTCACTAGTTTCGGACATTTTCGTTCATTCTCAAACCATTACCTGCATTTGCAATGTTCCATTGTACATAACACTTAATGTTTCGAAAAGGACTTTACAACTTAAAGAATTCATATGAATTTATTGAAATAATGTATAGAGCTGGGTTTAGTGTTATTTTGTAGGCAAACACACAGTTTTTTTTACCTTAAACTAAAGATGTTGTGTGTGGCTTCCGTTGTTTATCCTGCACACATCCCATCGGAAGTCAATTTCTTCCCAAACTCGCTGTAGCATTGCAGGTGTAACTTGCTCAGTGGCGAAATAAATTCTTGCTTTAAGTTCAGGTAGAGAAGCCGACACAGGAGGGACAAACACGATATCCGTGATGAATCCCCATTAAAAAAACGAGTGAAACGAGTGGTGTGTCAGGTCTGGGGAACGTGGGGGGCCTGCAGTTGGCACATCAAGGCCAATCCATTGACCTGGAAAGCGTTTACTGAGAAAATCCCGGACGTCAGCCAGGTTGTGGGGTCGTGTACCACCTTGCACGAAGCAAACATTTCGTTCTTGGTCATTCTCATCGACGTGTGGTATCAAAACTTTTAACATATCCAGGAACACTATCCCGTCGAGGGTTCTGTCACGGAAAAAAAGGGGCCGTACACTTCGTTCTTGCTCAAAGCACAAAAAACGTTCAGTTTAGGGCTGTCACGAACATGTTGCAATGTTTGATGTGGATTTTCACTGCTCCAAATCGTACAGTTATGTGTGTTAAACGTGCCACTTAAATAAAAAGTCGACTTTTCAGAAAATATGGTTTTGTCCAAGAAATGTTCATCCTCGTGTAATCGATTTAACATATCCGCACACAAGTTCTTGCGAGCAATTATATCAGCGTCTTTTATTGCTTGTACGATCGTCAGTCCGTACGGTTTCAAAGGCAAACGGTTTCTCAACACACGCCAAACAGTCTTATGTCGATGCAGTTCGCGAGATTCACGCCGGGTAGATTTCGTAGGGCTGTTGACAAAACGTTGTCTCACTCGCTCAATGTCGTCAATGTGCTTGGACGACCTGAGGATTTCCCATGTCTTACCGAGCACCCAGTTTCTACAAAACATTTATGCGACTCCCTAAATTGTAGGCCTACTAGGAGAACCTTTAGCGTACTTGGTACGGAAATTACGCGGCACTGTTGTCGCCGGCTTAAAAGGCTAGGCGCAAATTGAGACGCGTATAGCGCGACGCAGCGCAGCGCGCGTTAACATCGCAGGTTCAAATGGTACCGCGCAAATTGCGACGCGACGCGACTGCGACGCGACACGCACCTGCACCAGGTCGCGCGGCGTTGTGGTTGAGGCACAGTTTCTTGCGCCGTGCGTCGCGCGTGCCTCGCTAGCACCGTGGGAAATTTGAGGCGGGGAGCGGAAAAGTAGCCCAGCCATATGCTCACATCGGAACGGCGCATATGAACAGTGGTAGTATTGCCCATACGATAAATTTTGCCTCACTGTGTACTAAATTTTATTGCCTTCGGGTAGTGTTTCGTTTTTCGCCATTTAAACGCTCCGGCTTTCTTCGTTAGTACGTTATACTTTTCTGTTATTTATATATGTATAGTTTTGTTTTGTTTTTCTTCTGTCAAGAAAAGTGCATACTTCAGTAACTGATGAGCCATTGGCCGCTGGAATTGTATCGTATGCCTCCGCGATGTTTTCAGATCGCAAGAAGGGACAGAGTGTAGTGAATAAGGAAGCAAGGAATATTATAAAATCAAGTGATTAAGAATCAAGGCAGGAAAGTAAAACAAGGTTATATTATAAAATCAAGTGATTAAGAATCAAGGCAGGAAAGTAAAACAAGGCTATCTTCTCACTGCCTAGTATGCTAGCGTATCTGTACGATCTGTTACAAAAAATTAGAAAGGGATAATCCCCACAGGTGTGATCCCTTTGTGCTCCTGGTAAAAAACGCCCAAGATCTGAAGTATAGAAGTCTCACTGTGATTACTCTGATATGGATGTAATAATGTAATACGACACACTCTACTACATGCATGTGAACATCACATTTCCACTGCAAGCTAGAAACAGTGGAAAAGCAGTCACAAATAACAATGTTTTAATTGGTTTGCCGTGATGAGAAAAAGCATTTCAATTGTGGTATGCACATTATCAGCATTAATAAACTAATTATACAACAGGCTACACAAATGAAGAAAAGGTCGGTATTATTAAGAAAGTAGGAATATCCCAAAAGAATGTTATGATTAGATATATTTAATTTGTTGAAATGTACTGCTGACAAAGGCAGACCTGCTTTCATGACAATGTTTTTCGAACTCCAGCTCACAAGGCACAAATGGCTAGTTTGTGCATTCCTGTCGCGCGCATTATCCTCCGCTGCTGACAATACACTGACCATTGTGTTGTGCGACAGATCAATTGTTTATTTTTCTCAGTAACAACTATTTTATCCGCGATCACACATTGTCAGTTTGGCAAGCCCTAGGTGAGTAACCAGTATCTGGCATGTGCCTATCATTCCGCCTGAAGGAACGCTCGTCATTATTTTAATACTCCTGAGATCAAGAGAAGGAATAAAATCATTTGGTAAGTTTCCATTCCAGTCGCTCGGTGTTAAAAATACGATGGGTTACGGGGATTCCACCAAAATTCCAACAGAATTGGCAATCTATTTTTGTGAGAGTTGTTAACCTTTTCTCATTCGAAGAAGCATCACCGTTTGTGAGTAACGGCCACATTTCTCTTGGTGACTGGTTTAATTGTACTTCCTTTCCCACAGTGTAATTTGCCAAACTCATCTCACAGCAGCTATTGCGACAGAATTCCGAAACGGATACCTCATTAAACAAGTAATTGGCAATCACAGAGCTCAATAGCTTACGAGAAACCTCATTGTGTCGGTTTGCAGTAACATAAAAGAAGAAATTTCATGTTTATTTTTATACTAGGAAGCTCTTGTTTCACTAGCTGTCGATAACTCTTAAAAATTAGTCACTGGAGTGAAATAAATAGAAAGGGAAGTATAAGTACTGATATATCGCCATAGATAAAAAAGTTCCGCGTGTTTAAGAGTTGGCAAAACACTCTCCTCCTTGTATGTATCATTCGCCAGACTTTCGTTTCGATGTCTCGAGCGGTTTAGGAGATATGAGAGATGCTGGGAGTATTTCATTCTCGCGGGCGTGAGATCGGAAGTGAGCGCGCCACATGGGATCCATTTTCTCGAGATCGGAGGCAGATAGAGACCTCCCCCCAAGTCTAAACAAAAATTCAGAATGTTAGATAAATTTCATACGCAGCAACATACGGTGTAATACGCACCAAACGCAAAATCATAGTAACCCCTTATTTTCGTTGCAAACTTTTTGAGTTTTGCGTAGTGTCTTACTAAAATGTGTACATCACAATAAGAATGATCATTAGCGAGGTGATGGAAACTTCACCACGAAGGTGACATATAACGCTACAAGTAAGACAAAAATCATATATTTTCAGTCAATAGTTTCTGTAAAATCGTTTGTGAAAGATAACAGGTTGCTCGCGCTTCGGTTCTGTCAGCGCAGAGCGTCGCCAGTCGGCGCGTGCGAAGTTCGGTGTACGCGTCGCAATATGCGCTGGACCCGCGCGACTCGTGCGGCACGTGCGTGTCGCGCCGTAGTGTCGTGTCACGTCACACGTGCTATACGCGCCTCAATTTGCGCCTAGCCTATTAGATTCTTCAAGCCAAAACACACAGCTAGGGCGCTCGGGTCCGGTGAAGGCAGCCCATCAGCCATATTTGCGGCTAGCGCTCCTTAGACAAAACTTGATATATTTCCCTACAATCACCTCTGTAGGTATGAATTAATTTATATGAATTTCCACAGGTGTAAAGTCCTTTTTGAAACACTCTGTACATTTGGTTTTAATTGGGTCAATGTAAGAAATGTTATTTGACTGTATTAGAGAATTTTCAGTATACGAACACAGTCATAATACAGCCAGATAACATTTGTTATATTGATGTGATGTAGAAACAAATGCATTACATACAGTGAAACATTAGAGATCCAAGTAACTCTTTGAGAATGAACGAAAATGTCCGAAACTAATCACTATTTTATTTAATATTACATGCAAGACTGACGGAAAACTTAATTAATAAATTACAAATATATGTATACCAACACAGTGCTGAAATTACGTAATTAATAATGCGTTTTTCTGCTGTTAAAACAGAGTGACATAATCGCCGCAGCTTCCATAAAATTAGATGTGCGTTCTCGAAATTTGACTTTCCGTAGTCTGTCGTTATTGTGCTTAAGGGAGACAACTATTTCTGCTTTAAAGATCTTTAGGACTAATTGGAGGACGGAAAACGTTAAAAAATGGCTTTGAGCACTATGGGACTTAACATCTGTGGTCATCAGTCCCCTAGAACTTAGAACTACCCAAACTCAACCAACCCAAGGACACCACACACATCCATGCCCGAGGCAGGACTCGAACCCGCGACCGTAGCGGTCATGCTGTTCCAGACTGAAGCGCCTAGAACCGCACGGCCACACCGGCCGGCGGAAAACGTCACTGGTAGACTATCTTCATCTGAAAAATTTTCATCTACGTGACTACTCTGCAACTGACTGTTAAACGATTGGCAGGGGTTCATCGAACCACTTAAAGCTGTTTCTCTAGCGTTCCACCCTCGGAACAGCACACGGGAAAAAACGAATACTCCAGTGTTTTGGTGCGAGCACTGATTTCTCCTACTTTATTACGGTGATCATTTTTCTCTGTGTAGGACGGCGTCAACAAAATATTTTTGCATTTGGAAGAGAAAGTTGGTGATTCGAATCAGTGAAAAGATCTCGCCGCAGCGGAAAAGACTTTGATTTAATGAAACGATTTGCCCTTCTTTGAACTTTTTCGATGTCTTCCGTCAGTCTTACCAGGTAAAGAGCCAATACCGCGAAGCAGTACTCTAGAAGAGGGACAATCGTAATGTAGACAATCGCATTGATGGATTTGTTGCATCTTCTAAGTGTTAAATGTCAATGAAACGCAGTTTCTGGTTCGCCTTCCCCAGAACATTGTCTGTGTAATCGTTCCGATTTAAATTGTTCGTAATTGCAATTCCAAGACGTATAGTTGAATTGACAGCCTCTATATGTGTGTGATCTGTTGTGTAACCCAAATTTAACTCATTCGTTTTTAGTACTCATGTGGATGACCTCATACTTACTCTACATTGTTTAGAGATAGTTGCCACTTTTCACGATGTGTAGATATTCTGTCTAAATCATTTTGCAATTGCTTTTGATCTTCTGGTAACTTTACTAGACGGTATACTACAGCATCATCTGAAAAAAGTCTAAGAGGGCTGCTCGGATTGTCTCGTGAATCGTTTGTATGGATTAGGAACAGCAGAAGGCCTATAACACTTCCTTGTGGAACGACAGATATCACTGCTGTTGTACTCGATGACTTTCTATGAAATGCTATTAACTGTGACCTTATGAAACAATCACTCTTAGAACTAAACAAGTACGAGAACTTAACCAGAAGAGCAGTGTCTTTAATGATATGGGCCATTGACCCTATCTTCACAGAAAAATGGCTTCCTGGCGTGGAAAGATACTAATATTGAATGCTCAGTATTTGCCAATTTGATGCTGAAAGTTAGTATGTACTTATATAAACTGCAGGCGAAGGGTGTAAAAATCATTTTTGTGAAGTCGGTTGACATTGTTAGGTGAGAGACACCAAGGGGAAGTGTGTGGGTTATATCGTAAATGTACGCATTGAGATGGATTCGAAAATGCGGTCAGAGAGGGCACTTTTGCAGGTTACATCACGTTGACGAATAACAATGAAACTCTAAGCTGGAGTGGTGCCCTGAAACTAATATCAGCCGTCGATAATGAGGTGATACCTAGAAACAGAGTATATATTGTGCTCTAAAAACACATGCCTACGATGGTATACTTTGAATAAAATCTTTTCTGTCACTGTAAATTACGCAACTTTCTTTAATATTCTTGCGCAATTTTAAAGCATGAAATTTGTTGGGGTTTCCTCTCCCCCCCTCCCCCGCTCTCTCTCTCTCTCTCTCTCTCTCTCTCTCTCTCTCTCTCTCCCCTCCCTCCCTTCCTCCATCAGTCACTGTTCAATAGATATATAACGAACGCGTCGAACGCTATCCTGAGAGACTGCTAGTCAGTCCAAACCCAAGTAGATTTCTCGCACCCTATAAAAAACGGGCGTGACATCATGACTATTGCTTTTAAGCGGTTTTCCATAGTTTATAAACAAATCCCAGAGTGCTTCACCGCCTCACCTCAGATACTCATCACACATACAGTCAAAACACCAATATAAACCCAAAAATTTGCTCTACTCCCGTCAGATGGTATAATTTCCTTCACTACTTGCGTTATGCCATGATGTTGCGATGGAAATGACGTCTAATCGTAGCAACGAAAAGAAGATTAAATGCAGAATACGAAGCGGCTCCAGATCCGTTGCGGGTGTAACGCTAAAAAACACATTAATTCCAGGATGCCAAAAAGTTGTTGGACACGCTCACGAGTTTCCAGTTTTCACTGAAGTAGTCCGTAGCCGGCCACAAAATACCCATCTCTGTGCTCGTGTGCACTTTTGTCTCCTGCATGACGAGACTGTTCCGCAGGCCTGATACGGCGAAAACATCGCGCACCCCCTCTACAACCTCCTCTCCCTCCCCTAGAGCCGGTAGCCCACCCCGTAATAAATCAGGCGCGCGCTCTCTGGCGGTCACACCGCACACAGGGATTCCGCGCGGCTGGCACCTCCACTCCCTGTACAAGAAAGCGTGCCGCCACTGCCCGGCGCCGACGCGCCAGCCTCTGTTGTCGATGCCGGCCCCTGATTTATGTCCTTCCGTTTGTCTCTCCGCTGGCAGCATCCTCCCTACATCGCTAAACGTTCCTCTGCCACAAATTCCGGAGCTCGCACTGCCATAATTCCGTATTACAAGCGTTTGAAGATTTTTTTTTTAATTTATCTTTTGCAGATACTGATCCATTTACGTTATGTACACGGGTGGCCTTAGGTAAAAGCCACACCTTTCAAAATAGATGATAAATTTTTTGCGATGCTTGGGTTGACGTAATCACATTTGTGTAATTTCCTTTGTTTCTTCCTGATCAAACTTAAGTCAACACACGTCATGCCAATTGGTGATTGGGGCGTGTGGCCCTTGCGACATTTTCTATCGTTTTAAACCGACGTTTTGTGTTCAGAGGTGTATTTAACGATTGCAATTAGAGCTTGACCTAGCCAGGAGCGTGCACATAGCTTTCAACGAGGGCAAAGTCGGTATCTAGCAGAAATCCCGCTAGGCGGTTAAGGACACTTTGGTTACGATTACTCTCTTTCCTCTGTATCCACCTTCTTCTTCTTCAGTATCATGTTTTGCTTTTTCTAGTCCCTTCTACAGGGGTCGGCATCGTTGCATGGGTTGAGGCAATGTTTGTGGTAGTTGGTTGCCGGATGCCCTTCCTGACGCCACTAGTCATTACTAACACCCTCCCCCCCCCCCCTCCCCGCAACCCCACTGCGGAATTTGTGTACCCATCTAGAGTGTAAAGAGACTTGAGTGCCAGCCCGGCATTGACACCGTTCATTGTGGGATAAGCGCCTAAAACCCCTTCCAGGCTGATGGTCGCGTCAGCTGTCGTCGTTAATAGGCGTGGCGGACTCGATCAGGGGCAGGTTAGCTTCCCCATATCACAGAAGTGTCGCTTTAACGCGCTCGAGTATCCGGGCCGGTCGTCTGTAGCCGGGAGCTTGTGGAAATGTTTTCCTTCGGATCTCGGAGCCATTCACAATATATGCTGAATGTTGCGATTGGGCTGTACTAGTCACGCTTAATACACGTTGCCCGTTAACTTTTGTCTTGGGTGCTTCCACCGACGCCTGTCCTATAATTTTTCTGACGTTTCTCCAGCACGAGTGGTTGACATTGTCAAAGCTTCGCCCTCCATTGGTGGTAGTGGACTGGTAGTGGAGCTTTGACATAGCCAGCCACTCGTGCTGACGAATCGTCAGAAAAAATATCAAACAAACGTATGCCCAACAATCCGAGACGGAAGCCAAAAGGCAACGTGTCAACAAGCGGCCACGAAAGCCTTAACATTTTTGTATCACGCTTAAGAGTTAAGAGATTTTACGGTGACATGAGACGTTCCCCATGGACACTAACTGGGAAGTAATAACGCGCAGAAGGCTTATTAGGTGGTAGAAAGATTGGGCGTTCTCAAATTGGCCGAAAGACCTGAAGGCTTAAATAATTTGGGGAATTTCTCGGAGTTCCCGAAATCTGGGAGTATTTTTGTGGGCAGCTGTTACGGCGTAGCGTTTGTATATGTAATTAGTTGGCAGAGTCTTTGTACTAGTTCTTCAGCTATTAGCTAGCTGAAGGTGGTAGGAGAGACGTACTTAGCAATATTTAACTGGAGCTAGTAAACTGCACTTGTTTCCGGAGGAAACTGAAGGGTTTTGATTTTAGTGAAACTTTCCATCTGCGTAGCTTTGGTCTGGTATCCCCTCCCCCCTCTCTCCCTGTGTGGAGTATCTGTAGGAGTCGCAAATAAACAGTTGTAGTTTTTGCATTCACTGATAGCTGGCCACGTATTCCAGTCCCGTGGTAATATTTATGTATGTAGCTACAGAATATTTATCAAAACGGTTCAAATGGCTCTGAGCACTATGGGACTTAACTTCTGAGGTCATCAGTCCCCTACAACTTAAAACTACTAAAACCTAACTAACCTACGGACATCACACACGGTCATCAGTCCCCTACAACTTAAAACTACTAAAACCTAACTAACCTACGGACATCACACACATCCATGCCCAAGACAGGATTCGAACCTGCGACCGCAGCGGTCGCGCGGTTCCAAACTGTAGCGCCTAGAACCGCCCGGCCACTCCGGCCGGCAATATTTGTCATTTGTGCCGGAGTAGTGACAATTCACCTTTTCGCGCGAGTCATAGCCTGTTCGGCGACTGTTATTAAGGCTGTTTTCAAGTATAAGTAATGCCGAAAATTTATCCGGCTCCGACAATAAGTCAGCGGTGCAGTACGGCACATAATCTGGCTTTTGCGTCGCACGTCCCTAACAACGCGCAGATCCCGGCCACGGACCCACGTGAGACATAGTTTGACGCCACATCATCACAGATGATGAAGAAAGGAAACTTTCCCTGTATACCACCTGTCAGTCATTGCCATAACTGCTAGGTATACAATGACGAAAGAAGACTACCAGCTTTCAGTGAATATCAGCACTGCTTCATCCGTTCAGTCGTGTTGCAGCTTTCAACTTCAAAATACACCTTGTGACCAAAAGTATCCGGACACCTGGCTGAAAATGACTTTAAAAGTTCGCGGCGCCCTTCTTGGGTAATGCTGGAATTCAGCATGGTGTTGGCCCACCCTTAGCCTTGGTGACAGCTTCCAGTCTCGCACTCAATCAGGTGCTGGAAGGTTTCATGGGGAGTGGCAGCCCATTCTTCACGGAGTGCTGCACTGAGGAGAGGTATTGATGTCGGTCGGTGAGGCCTGACACGAAGTCTGCGTTTAAAACATCCCAAAGGTGTTCTGTAGGATTCAGGTCAGGACTATGTGCAGGCCAGTCGATTACAGGGATGTTGTTGTCGTGTAACCACTCCGCCACATGCCGTGCATTATGAACCTTGCTCGATCGTGTTGGAAGATGCAATCGCCATCCCCGAATTGCTTTTCAATAGTGGGAAGCAAGAAGGTGCTTAAAACATCAATGTGCGCCTGTGCTGTGAAAGTGCCACGCAAAACAACAATGGTTGCAAGCCCCCTCCATGAAAAACACGACCAACCACAACACCATCGTCTCCGAATTTTCCTGTTGGCACTACACACGCTGGCAGACGACGTTCACCGGGCATTCACCATACCTACACCCTGCCATCGGATCGCCACATTGTGTACCATGAGCAGCCGCCCGACCATGAAATCCACTCACGTCCCGCCTATCTGTCATAGTACTTGCAGTGGATCCTGATGCAGTTTGGAATTCGTGTGCGATGGTCTGGACAGATGTCTGACTATTACACGTTACGATCCTCTTCAACTGTCGGCGATCTCTGTCAGTCAACAGACGAGGTCGGCCTGTACGCTTTTGTGCTGTACGTGTCCCTTCACGTTTCTTCTTCACTATCAAATTGCAAACAGTTGACCTATGGATGTTTAGGAGTGTATAAAACTCGTGTACAGACGTATGATGACAGAAGCGACACCTAACCACGTTCGAAGTCCGCGAGTTCCACGGATTGCCCCATTCTGCTCTCTCACGATGTCTAATGACTACTGAGGTCGCTGATATGTACTACCTGGCAGTAGGTGGCAGGGAAATGAACCTAATACGAAAAACGAATGTTTTTGGGGGTGCCCGGATACTTTTGATCATATAGTGTACCTTGTCCCTAGTGAAGACATCTCGAATATTTTATATCCATCTACATAATGATCGATTGTTAAACTAAAACTTGGTTTTCCTTAGATACCAGCCGTCTGTCTGGCCGATACAGATTCCGGCTTTAGTCTCGATTCATGCTTTGCGTATTGTCTCTGACAGTTGTGTGCGGCGTTACTCTTTCTTCAGATGCATTTCAGCAACGAGTGGACATTCAGATTATGATGGCAAATCTGAAAGACTCGTATTTCATGTCGGTTTATACAGGTATCTGTTATGATTACAAAATATTCATTGTTTTGACTGTAATTTCGTAAACACTTTCAACAACTATGGTATGGATTGGAGTGATATAGAATCAATAGAAGTTATTACAGACCTGAGCCGACAATTTTAGTCGGGTACAACCCTATTTTAGGCTTCGTATGGATTATGAGCCAACCAGTGCTGAAGACAATGGAGTCGTCTTTGAGTGGAACTGGGTTTATTCCGCCTGCGGCCCTAGCGTTTAAGGCTTTCCGTCGTTTCCCTAAATCTCTTAAGCAGCAATTCTCTTTGCAACTATTCCACTGCCAGTTTCGTCGCCCGGTATTGCCAGGTGAACTGGCGGAATATGTACAATACCCTAGACTTCAGCCTTTCCTCCATTTCCCTGCTCACCCAGCGAAATAAGAGTAGTCTCTATCTGGAACACAAACGTACGGACGACTCTTGGTGCGAGTCACTCGAGATCGAAGGGCGACATTGAAATAATTTTCACACCAAAGGACAATTTGTCACAGTCAGTTAATCTGATGATACTGTGTCTGTTGTGACGTTACGGAACTCTCTCTCTCTCTCTCTCTCTCTCTCTCTCTCTCTCTCTCACACACACACACACACACACACACACACACACACACACACACACACACTAGATATTAACAAGCACATTGGATAACACAACAGCCCAAAAGTACCCAGTTTTTGCTCACAACATGCAAACACGAATACTTCACAATTTCGAAAGCCTTAAGTGAATACTGAAAACCCCTTTTGCTCCGAAATATATGTTGTTGTTATGGCCTTCAGTCCTGAGACTGTTTTGATGCAGCTCTCCATGCTACTCTATCCTGTGCAAGCTTCTTCATCTCCCAGTACCTACTGCAACCTATATCCTTCTGAATCTGCTTAGTGTATTCATCTCTTGGTCTCCCTCTACGATTTTTACCCTCCACGCTACCCTCCAATACTAAACTGGTGATCCCTCGATGCCTCAGAACATGTCCTACCAACCGATCCCTTCTTCTAGTCAAATTTTGCCACAAACTTCTCTTCTCCCCAATCCTATTCAATACTTCCTCATTAGTTATGTGATCTACCCATCTAATCTTCAGCATTCTTCTGTAGCACCACATTTCAAAAGCTTCTATTCTCTTCTTGTCCAAAATATTTATCGTCCATGTTTCACTTCCACTAATGGCTACACTCCATACAAATACTTTCAGAAACGACTTCCTGACACTTAAATCTGTACTCGACGTTAACAAATTTCTCTTCTTCAGAAACGCTTTTCTTGCCATTGCCAGTCTACATTTTATATCCTCTCTACTTCGACCATCATCAGTTATTTTGCTCCCCAAATAGCAAAATTCCTTTGCTACTTTAAGTGTCTCACTTTCTAATCTAATTCCCTCAGCGTCACCCGACTTAATTCGACTACATTCCATTATCCTCGTTTTCCGAAATATACACCGGAAATAAAAATAATGAAATAAATAAATAAATACAGAAGTCGACTGACAATTATTCACGAAATGTATACCCAGATTTTGATTACAAATGCAAGCTGTATGAGGACAACGAGAGGAATTATTAATAAGCGTCACCATCTGTGTGGAGAGACAAGTTAAAACACGATTTAAAAAAAATGGTATACAAAGCAGAACATTTGAACAAGGTGTTTGGTTTATTGGAAGTCAAAGAATAAGACTAAAAAGAGAATGATGGTTGTGGCAGGAGTGTTTTTACGAACAACGCATCGCAGCATGGAAATGATGGCTATGTACGCTAACAGCGAATGTTGCTAACGGTTGGTCGCTGAGAATGCTCATGGTTTGACGTTTGTTTTTTATTATTATTATTGTTGTTGTCGTTGTTGTTGTTAATTCTTTTCCCCAGTTGGGGGGGGGGGGGGAGGGGGGCATGCTGGCAGCGTTTATGTACCTCATTCTTAGGTGTACAATTTATGATGATATGATGGAAATAAAAGATGATTTTTCGATAAAATTTGTGGTTCTGACATGGGATTTGATACGTGAATCTGAATCATATTCGCTGTTTTATGTTCTGAAGGTGATAACACTGGTGCTGTTGCTGGTGGAGTTGACAGTGCCGCATTATTCCTATTGCTACTGCTTCTGTTAATCGATTGATAGACAGGTAGCTGCGATGAGATGTAGCTTAGGAGGTGGCAACGCTGGAGGGGATGTATGTTTTGAAGGGTAATCGTGAGGAAGCGGATTACGTTTTCTGCCGTGGAGCTGAACAGAGGGAATTTCATGGGTAGACGGTGTTTAGCAGCTGAACGTATTGGGGACTGTTAAGTTCGGTAGGAGAGATTGTGGTTGGGGGAGTAGGTGGGATGGAACTAGGGTATGGAGATTGGGGACTGTTTGAGGTAGTGGGACTCCTTACAGTGAGGGCAGGTTGTGGCAGTCGTAGGAGAGGTGGTCGCTGTATTTGAGTCTCGTGGCTGGGTCGCGTCGGCCTTAATACTCGCCGACATATAGTACTACCGCAGGAGTGGTCGTGGTCGAAGCGCTGTGTTCCGTAGAAGGCACGGGAATCTAAATACTTTAGCACCGGAGCTTTTCCAATGCACTGATAGAAATTACACGTCACGTCTCGTCTTCGATGCGAGGAGCAGTAACCGTGCAACGACCGCAGTACCGCACCACGAGATCGCGTGCGGCGTGAGCTGTTGCGCTGTGTGGTGTCTGGCCTGGCTGCGGGCTCGGGCTTTTCACCTCCACGTGTTTTCCGGAGCGCGTCTCCAGATGCGGCTCGCGACGCGCGGAAATTCATTCTCATCAATTACTCTTTGTATGCGCGCCCTTGCAATCTCGCCGGCTTTATGGCGGAGGCGCGGCGGCGTGCGGCGAGCAGCAGAGGTTGCATGGGCTAAAGAAGAGAAAGAGGGCACAAGCACGAACGCGACGGCGGTGGGAAGTGGAAGGGCGAGAGGAGGTGATAGCCATGGCTACGAATGTCGCGCGACTGAGTTTACTGTGCTCGGTTTCATCGCCTAAGTCGGCAGGAGGAAGACGTCACAGTGCAGAATGCACGACGAAGACCGTGTTAAAGGTTTCCGGCAGGTATGGAGCTGTTGAGACGGACTTTGTTTATCTAACGTATCCTGCATCCCTTTGAACTAATAATTTGAGGTACGTGATACTAACAGATCCACTTTAATTATGAACACCTAAATCCGTAGGCCCACGGCAACCAGGAGCGCAAGACGACGAGTATAACAAGGAATGTATTAGGCATTTGAGTGATTTCACCACATTAATTACAAGACAGTGAAACAAGAATTTAACATGAAACGGGAATAATATACACATTCTAAAGAAAACCTCAAAATTAAGCGAGAGTAGGGCAGGGGACGACGAATCGAACAAAATTTTCCAAATAACCACAGGTCGGAATGCACCATTGTGGAGCTGCGACTATAAAAGACAGGCAGTTGACGATGAGGCCAAAGTGTGTGCTTTTAAATTAACTTGTCCCAGTTAATACCTGTTATGCTACATATACCATTTACTAATTAAATCAAGATAATGGTTTAAGCTGAACAGTGTTAACCAAACAAAATTTTAATTCTTATCTTTTGCTAGTTACGTTAGATGCAATTTTCTGTGCTATTTACTGGATAATGATTGTCTATCAAAACAACTACGCTGAAAGTAATGCAATATCTTTCATTACTTAGTTGGACGCACCGGCCTTCTAGAGACACCTAGACACAATAGCGTACCCGGACGAACTTCCGCGCGCTTTGCGCTGATTGGCTGTTGTTTTATGGCCATAGTCCCACAATGGAGCATTTCCGATCTGTGATTATTAGCAAAGTTTTACCAGATTCGACGTCTAATATCCCGTTCTGACCCTTGGTGTACTGTAGGGGTGGCAACTTGGTAGTACGCCATTGTGTGTTTGGTGACTGGACTACAGGCGTAGCTGAGGGTGTAGCATCCCTCGTTCCTAAACAGGAGATATCGGAGCCACCTCGCTGCATGGTCAGTGGCCGTGGCTTAGGTGATAGTCGAGGGTACAGCACCTCCTCTTCCCCAAGGGAGAGAGGAAGAGTAATCTTGGAGGAAAGTGGCTCCCCGAATGGAGGAGGCATCTCTTGGCAGGGTGATAGATCGAGGAATGGGTGGTGGCGACGGAGGAGCCCTGGACCTGGAAGTGGGGCCGAAAACGAAAAACAGTCAGGTGGCCGCCAAAAAAGAAACTTCTGCTCAAGTGAGAAGGTAAGGAGCGAAAGTGGAAAGAAACGACACGCAGAGCCGTCGTCGAGGAAGGGCGACCAGGATGTTGCAAATGGGCGTGATCTGGAAACTTCCAGGACCTGAGAACAGGAGTTCCAGAAAGTCAGTCTGGTGTCCCATGGAGGGTGTCCAGAAGAGGAATGGCAGAACACTGTGCAAAACACAGGGCTCTGGAGGTCATAGGAGACAATCGCCAGCAGATATATCTGTGGAAGTGACAAGGCTGGGGCAGCACAGGCCAGGGTCCTGCAGAAGCCACGACGCATGTTGCAAAGTTGTCTACGGAGAAGAAAGCAAGAGCTTGAGGCGAGCATGACACGAGAAAGCAAGAGCTTGAGGCGAGCATGACACGAGAAAGCAAGAGTATGAGGTGAGTATGACCCCACACTTGGAAGGGAAAAGATGTGGGAGAGCAAGGAGGGCACCGAGGATGTGGGTTGAGTGATGGAAAGGAAGTTGGAACCAGAGGGCGGCCAGTCAGCAGGAGACAAACCAAGGCCTTGCAGAATCGGAAGTGTGTGCAGCGACGCCACTGTTGGACAGAGTAAACACGTGCCGAAGGCACAGGAAGCAAAGGAGAGAGGGTCCAGTGGAAAGGGGTGTTGCTTTACGCAATGACATGAGGGCCAGCGGTAGTGGTACCAGAGCCGGTGATGCTGGAGTGGCTGGCGTTGGAGCTGGTGGAGGCGTTGGAACCTGACGAGGGGGCACCAGAGGCAAAGATGTGGAGAGGTACAGAGGATTACACAAAATGTGAAGCGGAGAGTCGGTAAGGACCAGCAGGGCGTCCTAAAGCGACGTAAAAGATGACCAGGAAGGAGGAATGTATGCAGGGACACTAGATTCATTGTGGGCAGCGTAACGAGCAGTGAGCTGGTATTGTAAGTGAACGGAGGACAAGGTGTAAATGTCTACCTAGACTTAAAGGAGTGCTGCACATGATAAACCAAGGTGCCGGAATAGGCCAAGAGACAAGTCCGCTGATGAGTGTCATCATGGAATACAGAGGCCTTGAGGAAAAGTTTCAGGCTTGTGGGGAAGGTAGGCAACGAATCCACGGTAGCTGGGAAACGTTCGTACGTGAACTTAATCTGTGACTGATGCATTCGGTCGCGGCATGCGATGCAACCGGCTGCGACTGGTGGGCTAAAGACGTGGCCGCCATAAAGCCCAGAGAACTCTCGAGAGATCCTGTGGCAGTTGGCGCTAAGGCCGGAGAACCGTGAACCCCAGACGTCGACTGACTGAAGAGTGGCCGAGCAGTATCCTATAAAGCTGTCTGGCAGAAAAATACTGGGAAAGCATGATGGTGGCACTTGACTCGTGGGTACGAGGTCGTGCCAGCGGTAGCAGTACTGCATTTAGCGAGCGTACCGCCCTTGGTACCGTGGCGGTTTTGCTGGGGTGTGAGCTCTGCAGTTGGACACGAATTGTACGGGTGGAAACTTGCGGTACACAGCTGTGTGGCTCGTGGCTGGGCCTTAGGCGACTCCCAACCGAGGGTGTAGCAGTCCCGATGAGATTATAACTCAAGTTTCAGTCAAAAAGAACGAACAGAACTTCTTAGGAACTTCTAACAGTGTTACCTCACCTTTCTGAGATCGTTATTGCTGAGTGCAATCAGATTTCGCTCACCATCATCAATATGAGCGTCTAACTAAACTACAGAATTAAAAAGAATTTTCTTTCAATACTTTTATTTTTAAAATGATGAAAGATAAAAAATATTTAATTTTTAGGCGTTTTATCGAAATGCGAACTAACAGGTAAATGAGATATAGATACTGCTTATTTCAAGCAACATCTTTTTTAGATTGATAAAGCAGTTTACAGTGCATCACGAGCACTACCGACAACTCCTCAGAAAAGAAAGTCAACTATCGATATCAAAGGGAGACACTTATTAGAGAACATGCTTCATCTGCACTACTACTCTCCCTAGAAATATCCCTTTCACCAACGTCATGCACGCACATTAAAATCAACCAATTCACAATGTGTGCATTGCCCTTAGGCCAACGATTTTGTAAATCATCTGATTCCTGGTCTCATTACTTATGGTATGGCAGAAATTGGAAATATGCATGTTCCCAGTGGTTAATGCTTTGTGTCTGACTACTGCGACTAATATATAATTAGTAATATGTAGGACCTACAGCCGCGTAGTAGCCATTACGTAGTTACTGTTGTGTTGTGCTCTCAATTAGTTCATTTATTGTTTTGAAGTCACACACACACACACACACACACACACACACACACACCTGTCGCAGATACATGGTGCATAGGAAGTAAGTAGAGACAGACGGAAAAAAAGTAAGTAAACTGTTTATTATTTCAGAAGTAATCGCAATAACTGTTAATACATTTATTCCACTGTGAGGAAAGATGGTCAATGTGGGCGGCCCTACATGTTGCCAATGTTGTTTCGAGTACACTGCAGAAGTTCCTGATCTCTCCCAATACGGTTTCCATATTTTTAGAACCTTGAACATATTCGCGGCCGTCGATTTGCTTCGGTCAAAGCGGTGCACGCCTGGGTACAATCATGATTCAGTGGGCAACCTCAGACATTTTTCCATGAAGGCATTGACCGTCTTGTCTCACAGTGGATAAATGTATTAACGGTTCTGCCAATTACTTTTGAAATAATGAACAGTTCACGTATTCGTTTCCCACTGTCTTGTTTTTATTTGACTGTCCTTTATACCTTCAACACTTTTTATCACGCGTTAATGCTACTATTTGAAATAAAAAATGTAATTATTGATAAATTATGTAATCAGTATTACAGTCTTACGAAACAGTGATAATAGTAATGATCTTTTGAAAACAATTTAGTTTCGTAATCGAGACATAATTCAAATCTTTTGTTTTTACGCTTCAAACAATTTCATTGTACCCCTCAAACAATTTCATTTTATCCCTCATAGGGGCACTTACTCCCAGTGTGGGAACCACTGTTCTGACAGGAGCTACTGGTTCTGGACTTGTCAAAACTTTGTAATGCCATCGAATGTCTTAATGGGAAATGGAGACGCCGAGACGGTTTTTATCTCTAGAATAGGTCTCATTCTTAAGTTTCTCCCTTTTAACTTCAAGACATTGCGAATTCAAGCGAGATCAGGATTTATGTAAGAATCTGTGGAGTACGAACTGAGTGGGTTTGACATCGCCATGCTCTTCTCCCCACGGATAACTTTGAGTTCTCATTAATTTGTTTTCCTGTTTGTAATAAACTTTAGCTGAAAATTAATTTTTATGCTTTCGTCCCTTCACTGTTCCTGTTTCTGTTTCTATGCGTTTGGGCGCTGATGACCACGCTGTTTAGCGCCCGAAAACCTCAAACCACACACACACACACACACACACACACACACACACACACACACACTTAGTTTCTTAGCAATATATCAACGAGTATGTCAAGGATATTACTTAACAGTTTATATAATGTACCTACACCTCCAGAAACTTGAAAATTCGAAATATTTGGTTTTAAATTTGTGGATGGATTTGTTCCCTTTTCACTTGTTTTAATGGGTTAAAATAATCAAGTAACCGGACAAAACCGAGAATTCGTCTTGCCTACAGTAAATAAACATGACGTTTAGTTCTGTAACGCTGATATACATGTGATAATAACGGGATGATATTTAAGCTAGCCGATGAAAAACGTTACGTAAAAGTTTTCTGAGGCTCCCTTTTCATTATTATCTATAGTCGAAGCATGGTATGCCCTTCATGTTGCAAAACAACTCCCATGTGTTTTCCTGTTCTACTGTAATTTTACCCACTAGCGCTTCGTGTAATCTTAGCCTGCTTTTGCCTGAATTAAAATGTGCTCTTTCTTTTGTTTCAGGTAAGTGTCATCCCGTCTCCCAGTGGTGCCAGATAAGGAGAACTTGCGATACGGCGAGCCGGGTAAGATTCAGTCAGCGGCGTGTGGTATTAAACTTGTTGCAAGCGCTTCGTGGGTTACTGCCTTCAGTCTACGTATTCATCTCCATAGTATATCTGCCCATACTGGAGATGGAACTGTTATTGCTCGACGACGAAATTAAAAGTAATGTACTGTAGCAAAAGGGCGCTCTTGTTACGGGAGGACGCGTTTCATAAGGAGAGAGAAACTCGGTTCGTGGTGACGGCGAGTAGCGACCTGGAAACGGTAACGAGCGCCACTGGAGTCAGTCAGCCCGCCTTCTCTTGTCTCCTCCTGCAGCGCGTGTCGCCTCACTCGCGCCTAGGCTGCTGGAAAATAGCGGAGCGACACAAAGGCCGTAACTTCGTAGCGTCTGTTAGTGGTTATCGCCTGCTGGACACAATCCGTTAGTACTAGCCGGCAGAGCCAATTGTAGACCCGGTCAGGTGGCAGCACCGTCGTGGTTACAGGAAACGCGGTAGTAGAGTACACTCCGGTATGCCTACACTTCGAGAAGCGTTACTCTCTACAAATCTGAATGCCAATGCCGGCACTTTTGTTTGACAATTCTCGCACAGTACCAGTTTGACATCATTTATTCACGATGTAACGTATATGAAACCACGTTTCGGATGAATAAGCCACTCGTCGCTTTAATCTGCTGCTTAATTTTCTTTTAATAAACATGAAATGTGTGCCTTTCTTGCAGCTATGTCGTCTCGTTCACATAGAAAGGCTCGTTTTTCTAGTACCTTTTAAAACCAGATACACAGAAACAATCTTTCTCGAACTTTCCTTGCTAGCTTCGAAGTCTAGCTATGTGGAACAAAAACGTGAGAAATTTTTCGGACTGTTGGTGTCTCCTTTTATTGTTCATATCGTCACAGGAATGGCTGCCTAATAACACATTCATAGATGTCGTTATTGGTATATATTCAGTTTTTGCTTCTTTTCCCTGAAGTTTGACAACTGAATGCCACTCCGCTCAGCCCCGTGCCCCTGCAGGCTACTTTACACGCCTTCGAGTTTTTCACTTACCATCCCCTTTTCCGTCAGCTCTGTCAATCCTTTTCAACTTCAGTAAATATAAGGCAGCCGAGAAGAAGCTGCGGCTGCCGCAAAGGGATTTTCCGCGATCACTTATCATGCATGCTCTACGAGGTAACAATGCGCTTCACTTTGAACTGGAACATGGCTGTACCTAGTCGAGTGACGAACTTACTTCCCGCTAGTTCCGGGCCGACGGTTCGTTATGACGAGTAACAGCCTGTAGCTATAGGTTTGCGTATCTTTCTGTACGTAAACATCTGTTTTCTACTGTCTTGAGCCCTCCGATATAAAGAAAAATTATGTAAGTTGCTGATATGCCCGAAAAATTCATTAGTACGTACTGCTGGAACAATTAGATTAGGAAACAAGACACTAAAGTAGTAGATGCGTTTTGCTATTTGGGCAGTAGAATAATTAAGGAGTTTTTTTAACATCTAAAACAAATTTGAAGGGCGAGAAGTATTCTCTGAAGATGTTTGTTCGGATTGTAACCCCGTATAGTTGTGAAACGTGGACGATAAGCAATTAAAAGCAGCTTTTGAAATGCAGTGCTACACCTGAAGATTGTATGGGTAGATCGAGTAACTAATGAGGATGTACTGAATGGAAATGGAGAGGAAAGAAATTTGTGGCTCAACTTGTCTAAAAGAAAGGATCGGTTGATGGGTCACAACGTGAGGCATGAAGGAACGGACAATTTGGTTACGGAGGGAAGTATGAAGGGGTAAAAATTGTAGAGGGAGAATAGGGGATGAATACAGTAAGTGGGTTCAAATGGATGTAAGTTGCCGCCGTTATTCAGAGGTGAAGAGGCTTGTGCAGGACGGAGTAGAATGGAGTGCTATATAAAGCCATCTTCGGACTGAAGATAGTAACAAAACATAATGTTGTTGCAAATATACACATCTGGGCCATTACGAAATTTCTGTTGTCCTGTACTCTCTCGGAGCATTGTAGTACCATTCCTGACCTCAGGTGCTGTTTTATGCAGATTACACGACATCCGCTAAACAGTTACGAGATGTATGATGATTGTAATTCCCCTTTTTTCGTACTGTTAACATCTTTAGCATTGAAACTTCCTGGCAGATTAAAACTGTGTGCCCGACCGAGACTCGAACTCGGGACCTTTGCCTTTCACGGGCAAGTGCTCTACCATCTGAGCTACCGAAGCACGACTCACGCCCGGTACTCACAGCTTTACTTCTGCCAGTATCTCGTCTCCTACCTTGTGAGTACCGGGCGTGAGTCGTGCGTCGGTAGCTCAGATGGTAGAGCACTTGCCCGCGAAAGACAAAGGTCCCGAGTTCGAGTCTCGGTCGGGCACACAGTTTTAATCTGCCAGGAAGTTTCATATCAGCGCACACTCCGCTGCAGAGTGAAAATCTCATTCTGTAATCTTTGGCATTCCCTAAACTTGGGAGATTGTGATGATCTGGTACACGTTGCACCAGTATAATTATCCTCCCCTTTTAATTCATTCGCGGATGGTACAGGGGAAGTGTCTGATAGTATCCCTCTGCATGTGAGCCCGAATTTCCCTAGTTTTAGCAGAGTCGTCAGTAAGTAAAATGTATGGCGCTCTACTTTGGCTGACTGAGTATGTAAAGTGAGCCCGTAGAAGTTAATGTGTAACGCTCTCGGCGCCACACAGTGTTTTTCTTTGAGTTTCCCACAGCAGACAGGCGTAACCTTTATTCGAAAATACTTTTGGGAAGAATAGAATAGCGCCACAGAACCGGTTAGTACCCGTGACAAACTTGGAAAAGAAATGGCTTCACCTGCGAGAATTTCGGCTCTGGCAACCTGCCTCCGCCCCTCACGCAATTCCAGCAGACTGCGAACGCAGGGCCAAAGAGGCTGCTTCCTTTTCTGCTCGCCTGACGGCTCTGATGCGTCCTGTTTGGAGCCGAGGCAGAAGGGCGGAACACGGAGGGAAGCAGAGCGAGTGAGAAGCGAGAAGCGAGCCCGGCCCAGCCTGCGATTGATGACGCTATTTTTGTGGCGCGGCGCGTCTGCGCCTTCAGCGAGAAACTTGCGCCGCCCCGCGCCGCGTCTCGCACAGCACCGCATCGCCTCGCCTCCAGCCGGTGTTCAGACTTCGATACTGGCAGGCCGCTCCCTACGCTTCTCGCTACAACATTGTCGCGGTGTGTGGAGTCTGTAACTGCTACGGGAAGCCCGCCTTATCCAAGACACAATAATACACTGCTGGCCATTAAAATTGCTACACCAAGAAGAAATGCAGATGATAAACGGGTGTTCATTGGACAAATATATTATACTTGAACTGACATGTGATTACATTTTCACGCAATTTTGGTGCATAGATCCTGAGAAATCAGTACCCAGAACGACCACCTCTGGCCGTAATAACGGACTTGATACGCCGGGGCATCGAGTCAGAGCTTGGATGGCGTGTACAGGTACAGCTGCCCATGCAGCTTCAACACGATATCACAGTTCACCAAGAGTAGTGACTGGCATATTGTGACGAGTCAATTGCTCGTCCACCATTGACCAGACGTTTTCAATTGGTGAGAGATCTGGAGAATGTGCTGGCCATGGCAGCAGTCGAACATTTTCTGTATCCAGAAACGCTCGTACAGGACCTGCAACACGCGCTCGTGCATTATCCTGTTGAAATGTAGTGGTTTCGCAGGGATCGAATGAAGGGTAGAGCCACGGGGCGTAACACATCTGAAATGTAATGTCCACTGTTCAAAGTGCCGTCAATGCGAACAAGAGGTGACCGACACGTGTAACCAGTGGCACCCCATACCATCAGGCCGGGTGATACGCCATTATGGCGATGACGAATATACGCTTCCAATGTGCGTTCACTGCGATGTCGCCAAACACGGATGCGGCAATCATGATGCTGCAAACAGAAACTGGATTCATCCGAAAAAATGACGTTTTGCCATTCGTGCACCCAGGTTCGTCGTTGAGTACAGCATCACATGCGCTCCTGTCTATGATGCAGCGTCAAGGGTAACCGCAGCCATGGTCTCCGAGCTGATAGCCCATGCTGCTGCAAACGTCGTCGAACTGTTCCTGCAGATGGTTGTTGTCTTGCAAACGTCCCCATCTGTTGACTCGGGGATCGAGACGTGGCTGCACGATCAGTTACAACCATGCAGATAAGATGCCTGTTATCTCGACTGCTAGTGATACGAGGCCGTTGGGATCCAGCACGGCGTTCCGTATTACCCTCCTGAACCCACCGATTCCATATTGTGCTAACAGTCATTGCATCTCGACCAACGTGAGCAGCAGTGTCGCGATACGATAAACCGCAATCGCGATAGGCTACAGTCCGACCTTTATCAAAGTCGGAGACGTGAGGGCACGCATTTCTCCTCCTTACACGAGGCATCACAACATCGTTTCACCAGGCAACGCCGGTCAACTGCTGTTTTTGTATGAGAAATCGGTTGAAAACTTTCCTCATGTCAGCACGTTGTAGTTGTCGCCACCGGCGCCAGCCTTGTGTGAGTGCTCTGAAAAGCTAATAATTTGCATATCACAGCATCTTCTTCCTGTCGGTTAAATTTCGCGTTTGTAGCACGTCATCTTCGTGGTGTAGTAATTTTAATGGCCAGTAGTGCAATCTATTATTGGTTGTGCCTAGCCGTTCTTAAGAAGCGTTGCTAGCAAAGGGGATACTTGATCTGTTTGTCCACGAAATGCAGGACGCGATAAACGAAGGTGCCGGGACTGATGCCGTGTTCCTTGTCTCCTGCAAGGCGGTCGATACAGTTCCGCACTGCCGCTTAGTGAACAAAATACGAGCTTGCCGGCTATCGCGTTAGACTTGTGACTGGGTTCACGACAAGAGGCAGAACTCGGTACATTCTTTTAACGAGATTAAATAGACAGATGTAAAGGTAATTTGTAGAGTACTTCAAGGGATGGCGCTTTTTTTCAGTCACTGTAAGAGAGGCCCTATATATCATGGAGAAGTCTACTGTTGAAATTTCGACAGTGTTCGTCCAAAGAAGAGTTGGTCAACATACTACGTCCTCCCACATACTGCACATCTCGCAAAATGTCTGCGACGAAAAAAATCAGAAGAATTAGAGCTCATATGGATTTTTGTCTACAATTGTCCCTGCCACACAGCAGTTGCAAATGGAACAGGGAAGGGCGAAAGGGATATGGTAGCAGAGGTACCTTCTGCCACACACCATCAGGATTCCATTTAGATTGGCGCCCAACCAGTAACTTGATTAATTAGAGTACCCAGTCAACATCGCAGATGCGTATCTTGGACCCACCGATTCAGCTCCGTAACATTATGTTTACTTGGCAGTTTACGTGCAGCCTCACTGTGTAGGCAGTCCGCTGTCTCGCTTTGAGTGTATCGTCCACATTTTTGTCATGTGTTTCCCTGCCATCAGTGACATGCATGAAATCCTTGCAGTGCTCTTCTCAGAAACCATCACATTCCTTTACAAAAATGTCAATTCTTTTACAAATAAACAGTATGGTACACAAAATATTAGACCGTCTGTATACTGTTACTTATTGAATATCGTGTGTTGATATTTTAAAATGTTAGTCATGTCTGGGTTCTTGGAAAACCTACTAAATGTTATCAAATGGCAAAATCGTTGCTGCTTGCAAGCTGATCATTAGTCATAAGTTTTGTGTGGAAATCTCTCTCTCTCAGAGAGAGATTGAATCTGTGTATGTTCAGGGCCTCTTCCCAAACTCCTGGATCGATTTCAGTCAAATGTGACACAAAAACAGCAGGCCGCACAAGTGTCATCACTGTGGGGAGTGTTACCTCCTAGCCCCAATAGGAGCAGAGATGCGGACAAAAACATGTTTTTTTTTTTTTTTTTTTTTTTTTTTTTTTCCAGCCCCTGCTGTAAAGGCTGCCTAACATGACAGGTGGTTTGTATGGGAATTGTATAGGCCAGCTTTATCGACGTACTGTGCAGAGCAGCCTACATATCAGGGGCAAGAAAGTTTTCAGCCCCCAACATGTAGTCTGCCCAGCCCCAGCAGGCATGTTGTGTTGGCATATTGTCAGCCTGCATTATCGACTTGCTTTTCAGGGCAGTGTGCATGTGAAAGAGAATGTTTTCCACTCCCTGATGTGTAGGCTGCCCTTCACAACTGATGTGTTATGGTAGCAGTAGCAACCTACTTTATCCTCATGTTGTGCAGGGACTAAATGAGGAGATGGAGGGGGGGAGGTTGAGATGGACAGAGGAGAGGATGGACAGAGAAAGGGGGTAATAGGGGACAGGTACAGATGGAAGGGGAGTAGGAGGTGGGCAAAGAGATAGAAGAACATGGAGGAATTGGAGAGAGGAAAGGGAGAGGAGGAGATGGGCAAGAAGAATAGAGGAATGAGGAGATGGGCAGATAGATTGGGGAAAAGGATATGGACAGAGAAACAGGAGGAGGAGATGGTCAGAGTAGATTGTATGTGATGGGAAGAGGGGAAGGAAGGGAAGGCAGGGAGAGAATGGAGGAGGAAATAGATGGTGTGAGAAGGGGAAGAGGACATGGATAGGGAAAAAGGGTTGATGGAGATAAATAGGAAGAGGTAGGGAGTGGGAGATGGATAGGGAGAGAGGAGAGGGACAGGGAGAGAGGAGAGGGACCAGGAGTAGATGGATAGGGAGAGGAGGCAGGAGGCAGTGGAGAGAGAGATGGTGACAGGAAGAGATGGACAGAGAGGGAGGGGGAAGATGAAATAGGCAGAGAGAGGGCGGAAGATGTGGACTGAGAGAGGGGAGGAGGAGATGAATGTAGAGAGCGGCAAGGAGGAGATGCACACAGAGAATGGATGGGGAGCTGAAGATGGACAGAGGGACGATGGAGGAGATGTGTGCAATACACTTGACGAACAAGTACATGAGTGAAGTGACGGGGATAAGGTTGGTTAAGTAATGAAATAATATCACCAAATTACAGCAGTTTATTGAAAATAATGTTGATTTGCGGTGCTACAGTATCAGCTAAAGCTGGAGGGGTTCCTACAGTTTTCCCTTGTAGTGGCTGGTCACTTCTGTAACCTGTCATTTTTCTTTTGGACACTTACCTTTTGATGCAACAGTGCTGCACTCCACTCTTCTCCCTCCCCTCCCTGCCCCGTCTATATTCAGATATGGTTTCCTGGTTTCGTATTGTAGGATCATGTTTGTTATTATTTCTTGCAAGATTTTTATTATTTACACACCGAGCTTGTAATTGTGAGAATAAAGGCGGGCGCAGAATTACTGCTGTAGAACCTCCTCGGGTAATCCTTACAGCCGACCGGTGTGGCCGAGCGGTTGTAGGCGCGTCAGTCTGGAACCGCGCGACCGCTACGGTCGCAGGTTCGAATCCTGCCTCGGGCACTACTATCATATGAAAATTAGTTTTTAGTTGTAACTAGCAAATCGTACAGCCTTTGCGCAGTCCTATTCGTAATTTGCAAATGCATTTCATAATCTAATACTGTTGTCAATTTCCAGCAGTGTCTCTTCCTTCCTTCGGACATGCATTTATACTTACACTGTAAAACACAGGCACTGCCCATATGTAGAAAATCTGATCTCCGATGAGCGATGACAGATTTGAACTGCCGTTTTCCTAAATGCGGGTCGCGTGTCTTTAACTACTGCAACACCTTGCTGGTGCGTAACATGTGCCACTATGGTGGTATCCTATGAACGTTTCTTATTGTTGCATTTTCTTTACATTTGATACTTCTGTATTGTCTTGGCACCTACGAAGATGCTCTCCAAAAACTTGCGCTTTTACTGGCGATCTGAACCTCAAGAGCTTTGTGACTTTACTGTCATGACATTTCGCCACGTTTGAAGTAAGAGATAAACAGACATCAGACCATTACAGTGTGTCGACAATCGAATGCATAGGTCGGCTAAATATGTAATTCATCAGATACGTCGCAATCAGTTTCGTATGAGTGATACCTTTGGAAAGTTCTCACCATGAAGTCTGGCTAATATTGTTTGTTCACAACTGTTCTGCTTAATAGTTGCTCAGTTTGTGTATCTATTCTCTGAGGGCCACAACTGTGTTACCAAAGCGAAGAGTATAACTAACAAACAAGTATAGAAACATACGACTCCATCATTTGATGTAAATAATACGATCTTCAGACACATGTCGCACAATATAGACCGCACAATATAGACGAGCTTGTTTAAACAGTTTCTATTAACTGCAAGGCATGGCTCATTTTGCGTACGAGGGTCTGTGGATTTTGCTTACAGTATGACGCCAAACTCAGTTCACAATGTTATCTTTATTGTTGGGTACGAACAGTTCAGTTGTATTGAGTTTCATTCATCTGTCGATAGTGGTTTACACTGATCACCCAGAACATTATGACTATCTACCTGATAGCCGGTATGTGCACTTTTGGCGATAAACAGACATCAGACCATTACAGTGTGCCGACAATCGAGAGACCTTGGTAGGTCGCTGGAAGGAGTTGGCACCACAAACACGCCACCTAATTCCCGTAAATTCCGGGGAATGGGGCGATGAGTTCTGACGCTACGTTCAATCACATTCTAAATGTGTTCGATCGGGTTCAGATCTGGCGAGTCAGGGGCCCAGCACATCAGTTGCAACTCGTCGCTGTGTACCTCGAACCACTCCATCACACTCCTGGCCTTGTGACATGGTGCGGTATCTTATTGAAAAATGTCGTTCCCGTCGCGATACATTATCGTCGTGAAAGGGTTGTCATGGTGACTTTCATGAGCTCTACAGAACCAATGGATGTCCACGTGGATGGTCTCCACAGCATAATGAACCCGCCGCCAGCTTGTGCCCGTCCTGCCTTACAAGTGTGAAGGCGCTGTTCCCCTGGAAGACGACGGATTTCCGCCCTTTCATCGGCATGAAGAAGAAGGTTTCGAAATTCATCAGACCCTGCAACGCTCTGCCACTGCGCCAACGTCTAGTGCCGATCGTCAAGTGCCCATTTCAGCCGTAGGTGCCGATGTGGTGGTGTTGACGTTGGCACACGCACGGGTCGTCGGTTACGGAGGCCCATCGTTAAGAGTGTTCGGTGCACTGTGTGTTCAGGTACACTTGTATTCTGTCCAGAGTTAAAGTCTGACGTTAGTTTTGTCACAGTTCGCCGCCTGTCCTGTTTTACTAGTCTCCCCAGCCTACGATGTCCGACATCTGTAATGAGGGTTGGCCCGGGTGTCGCCACATGTTGAAGACACCCACGACGGCACTGCTAGAACACCCTACCAGTCGTGCAGTTTTCGAAATGCTCGTGCCGAGCCTACGGGCCATCACAATCTGCCCTCGGGCAAACTCAGATGGATCGCGCGCCTTCCCACGGACAGCACTCTCACTGATACTATATGCACCGTGCGTGTGTCTGACTAGCAGTCATTCCTAGCCAGGTGACGCTGCTATCGTCTGGACGGGTTTACATCGATAATAGGTCGGTGGTCATAATATTCTGGCTGATCACTGTGTAACGGAACTGTGCTTTCTTACGCATTAATTTGAATTAAATAGCAGTGTATTCTGTGTGCGGAAAGGAATTCACGTGCACTTGCAAAGCCACTGTCCCCATAGTCGAATGCGAGTGTTTATTAGATTTTTTTCTAATATTATTTAGTATTAGCTTTTGTGTAATATAATATTTGTGTGTGTCCCCTCATAGATTTGTGGATAAATGTCAGACGGCATACCGGCGGTTCTAATGAGCACCGAAAGCAATATGTTTCTTTAATTTTATGCCATATACGACGCGGATGTAAGAGATTCGATGAGAATATCAGCATGTACGTAGAGTGATACCGAGAGGGCCTAAGTAGCGTGAAACATGCTACGTTGACACAGATGTCTTTGTCAGCGAAACGTAGTGAGTACAGTGGACAACACATAAAAAACATGTTTCGCTATAAGGTGAAATGAAGCCTGTGGGCGTGGCGTCTGATGCTGGTATACGCGTCCGCGGTAGAACCAACAAATGTGGAAACGGATGGATGAAACTCTTTCTGGACGGAAAGGAAATGATGTGCTGTTTTCTGGTCAATTGTCAACACGTACAGGTTCTGTGGAAAACGTTGTCCAAGTACGGCATAAGCTGGCGTAAAAGCAATGACCACCACGAAGGCTGCTATTGAAGGAATTGGGAATTAACGACAACAGAGTTGACACAGTCATTCCCTAAGATATGAGTTCCCGATTTATGGCGTACTAGTTGTCTATGGAAGGCATTCATCACGGCAAGAAACTGTTAGACATTTAATTGACACGTGTGCGGGAAGTCCATTTTTCTGTGCAGCCGCGGTGCTATCAGATCGACGCAAAATGTATAGTAACTGCCGCGAGCGCACTATACTGCTGTTTGGACAAGCGTCGATAGACGTGGCTCCAATGCTTCAGTTGCATTTCGAAGAGGCTATAGTTAGCTGTTCGGGTAGCTTTATGAACGTTAACAGAAGTAGGTTTTACTCAAGGGTACAACTCTGACATCGAAGAGAGATATTTTGCTTGTTGTTCGGCACCACACAGTGAACGTTGTAGGTCCACGTGATATTTCATTTCTATCAGTATGCTCCGCACATGTATAGCGCCACAAGCTAAACAAATAAGCGTGTATTATCTTGTGATTGACATAGTGCATTCGACCGAAAATACGGGAAAATACGCGTGCAACTGCGCCACTCTAATCAGAGCCTGTGTTTGCGGGGTAACGCGATTAATAAAGCACTGGCACACAGCGGTGCCAGCACTCGGCTGTGTTTGCCGACCCGCCTTCAGGTGAGGCGGAGAGATGCGCGTTTACAGCTGATGGGCCGGAAGCCGGCCCGTGCCCAGCAGCGGCGGTAATGAATTCGGCAGTGACCGCGGCGCGCCGCGCTGTGTGCGCTGGTAATTAGTTTGCGCTGCGCGCCTATTAATAATCCCACGAGGCATACAATTAAAACGCCGAGCGCGTTACAAACACGCTGAGCGGCGCTCGTTGTCGGTGGATAGTTTTTGTTCCAGCAGGTGTAGAGTAATATGTTGCATTGCGAGTTTTTCTGGGTTCAGAGGTAACTGGCGTGAGCGACTTTGGTTCACTGTTTCGTTAGGGACGGACAGGGGGAAGTAAAAACCAACCGTAAAGCGTGTTATAATTCATTTTTACCAGAACATCCAGATTGAGTTCACTCGCTTTATTCTAAAACATCTAAAGCACTATTAACGTCACAGCAAGTACGCCAATAGCACAGTCAGCAACGCTGCAGCCAACGAACATGCCAAGTTACGTTCACTTCAAGCGTTCTGGTTTGAAAACATAACGAAAAACTCTTAAAAAAACAAATTCCCATTCGAGATTGGCGGGATCTGTATCTACATACATACTCCGCCAGCCATTGTACGCCGTGTGGGTCGACGGTACTCTGTACCACTACTACTCATTTCCTTTCATGTTTCACTCGGAAACAGAACGAGGGAAAAACGGCCGTCTATGTGCCTCCGTATGAGCCCTAATTTGCCGCATCTTATGTTCGTGGTCCTTACGCGAAATGTATGTTGGCGGCAGTAGAATCGTTCTGCAGTCAGCTTCTAACTATGGTTCTCTAAATTTTCTGCCGGCTGGAGTGGCCGAGCGGTTCTTGGCGCTTCAGTCTGGAACCGCGCGACGCTACGGCCGCAGGTTCGAATCCTGCCTTGGGCATGGATGTGTGTCATGTCCTTAGGTTAGTTAGGTTTAAGTACTTCTAAGTTTAGGGGACTGATGACCTCAGATGTTAAGTCCCATAGTGCTCAGAACCATTTTTGTCGAGTACAAGTTCCCGAACAAAAGCAACACATTTCGTTGGAGGTTAATTCTTTAAACGCAGAAGCGCCATGGAGATGATCGGTCAACTCCAGTAGCAAACGCTGCAAGAGAGGCGTTCTGCATCACACTGTGGTTTAACAGTAAACTACACTGTGCATGCAGAACGCACTTACTGTTAAACTTCCGAGAAGAGTCAACCAATATATTGCTACGTCTTACATACATTTCACGAAAATATTATGAAGATAAAATCAGAGGGATTCGAACTCACAGTAAGGCTTGCCAGCGATTGTACCTCCAACGAGCCATTCGCAACGAGAACAGTAAAGAGGTGAAGTGATGGTTCAAATGGCTCTGAGCACTATGGGACTTAACAGCTATGGTCATCAGTCCCCTAGAACTTAGAACTACTTAAACCTAACTAACCTAAGGACATCACACACATCCATGCCCGAGACAGGATTCGAACCTGCGACCGTAGCAGTCGCGCGGTTCCGGACTGCGCGCCTAGAACCGCGAGACCACCGCGGCCGGCAGGTGAAGTGAGACTGGTACACAAAGTAACCTCCCTCACACACCATAAGGTGGCTTGCGGAGTATAAATGTAGATGTAAATGCAGTTTCATGTGAGCTGTAGCGCCCTCTCTCTCGGTAGTAGATTGCAGAGGCATTTCCCAGCATTGCTGTCAATGTTCTTTTGTAGCCTGTGGTCTCATGAATCTTTCAGCTGGGCCAGGACGAAAGGAGGCTTTGGTAGGCATGTTACATTACACTGTTTACGCGGGTATCTTCAACGGCTCTTCCCTACCTGCTCCTCAGTTAATGATGGTTTATTTAGATAACACTGATCAGCCAAACATTGTGGCCACTGCCTACCGCGACGTTGGATGCCGCCTCGTAGCGTTATGGACACATGACGCGGTAACAGAAGCATGTAAGCGGAGCAGACACGGACGGGGATGAGTCTAGCGAAGATATGAGCAGCGAATGGGGAAATCCATTGAGGTAAGTGGCTTTGGCAAGGGACATATTAATTTTACGCAGAGCCTGTGAATGAGTATCTCGAAAACGGCGAAGCTGTTGACGTGCTACTGTGTGAGCATCTAAGGAAAGAGATAGGACAGTGAAATAACCAGTAGGCGCTGGATAGTTGGACTCCCACGACTGTTCACAGAACCTAGGATTCGGAGGCTTGTCTCCTCTGTAAAGTAGCATAGACGCGTGGCATCTCTGCCGAAAGAGCACGACGCTGGCGCACGCACAAGTGTTTCGGAGCAGACCGTTCACCGTACGTTATTGGACCGGTAGCTCCACAGCAGACCACCGCTACGTATTCAAATGTTGACCCAGCGACATCAATTACGATTGCAGCAGGCACGGGACCATCGTGATTCGGCTGTGGCTCAATGGAAACGTGTCGGCTGTTCTGGTGAATCACATTGTTGTCGATGATCGTCTCCACAAATGTCGCCATCGAGGTGAACGGCGGCTCCAAACTTGCAGCGCGTCCCGGACGCAGGCTGGTGGGAGCAGTATTATACTATGAGAGACATGATCCTGTGGTTGTAATCGAAGACACGCTGACAGCTTCTTCGAACCACCTGCCTCTCTTCATGCTTAAAGTCTTCCCCGACGGCGATGTCACCTTTTAGCAGTGTAACTGTTCGTGTCTCCGAGCCAGAACCGTGCTACAGTGGTTTGAGGAGCAATATCGTGAACTCACGTTGGTGTCTCGGCGACCAGATTCACCTGATGTAAATCCATTGGCATCCATCTGGGTCACTATCTCGTGTCATCATCGTGTACGCAAATCAGCGGCACGCTATTTACGCGAAGTACGTGAACTGTGTGTAGACGTCTAATGCCACATACTACCACAAACTAACAAACAAATTGTCGGATCCTTGGTACGCAGAATCAGTGACGTTTTTCGTTCCAAACACGGACAAACAAGTTATTAAATGGTTCAAATGGCTCTAAGCACTATGGGACTTAACATCTGAGACCATCATTCCCCTAGAACTTAGAACTACTTAAACCTAACTAACCTAAGGACATCACACACATCCATGCCTGAGACAGGATTCGAACCTGCGAACTCAGCAGCAGCGCGGTTCCTTACTGAAGCGCCTAGAACCGCTCGGCCACAGCAACCGGCCACAAATTATGAAGCAGGTGATCATAATGTTTTGGCTCATCACCGTACGTATCGTGCAAATTCAGCACAACAGTGAATGCCAGAGTACTAAGATAGCGATCATTGTTATGCAAGCCTATATTATTAGCAAATAATCGGAATTGGGGTATTACTTTTAAATTAATGTACTGTCTGTAAAGTTTATTTCGCGTACAAGTAAAGAATAAAAAAAGAGCTGTTATGGTGCGTGCGTAAGAATGGAGACACTTTTCCTTCGCCCCTTAGGCAAACTGGACAGGGAGTGGTTCGTATTGTTACGAAGTACCTTCCGCCATGCACTGTACACATTACTTGTAAAAGCCGATTGATGTACTGAGGATAGACAAAACTCCACAATAAGTTCACAGCAATTGAGACAGTTACTAAAAAAACTCCCCGGGTGACCTATGGCTGAACGGCGCGGGGTGTTTGTGATTCTTGGGGTGCAGGTCGCGCTGACAGACGGCGAGTAACGGCTTCTGCTCGGAAGGACACACACACACACACACACACACACACACACACACAAAACTTGGCGGCGCCTGCCGCCTCGCCTCGCGCGAAGAATTGCCAGCGCATTAGCGCGCCTGGCGGCCGGCCAGCGCACCGCACGGAAAGACGGATTGGCTTGCCGCCGTATTTATAGGCGACGCGACCAGGCCCGCCCCTCTTTTTAGGCCCGGACGTCAGATGGAAGGAAGCAGAAGCCAGCGATAACTGACACAATGGCCTTTCCCTGCCGTCACATTCTTTTTCGACACTGGATGTTTTCGACGCGTTCCGATGCACGACTAAAGATTTAGGATACTGCAGTCACCTTGAATTTATGGCTGAATGTAGTTTATGAGAAATAAGTACAGAGAGAAGAATGAGAACAACCGTACCTTAGAACGACAGCTCATCGAACATCGTATCACATTAACCATCTGTTCAGTGATCCAGCTAAATGCCAGAGCAACGAAGTCCTGGAGCATTTAAAGGCCTCATCATCCACATAGAATTTCACCTTAACATTCTTTCCTTCCTTCCTTACTTATTTCCAAAACCAATTCAGTTTTCTGTTCAACGGCGCACCAACCAATGACTAAACCCTCAGTGACTCCAGAGCAGCGAATTTCTTATTTCAGAATCTATTATTTCAGCGCTCACACCCTTTGCTGATCTCGCACCACCTCTCGTGCCCACAGTCCGTCGTACATATTAACATCTAAAGTTTCCAATTCGTATGCACGCACTATAACCAATTCTCTACTCCAACCCTTCAGCACTGACATGCCATTCTCTTTTTTATCTGAAACACAACTACTGGGACCAAGTTATCAACTGTCAACAACGCATCTACATTAAGCACCATCGGCAGCAGCTCCACCTGTTATCACCATTATCGTCATCATCATCATCATCATCATAATCATCATCATCATAAAAAACAACAACAACTGGACCTATAGTACCCCTCCCTTCTCCACCAACGGCGGACCTAACGTGTGTCCTCTACGACATAGATAGAGGTGTAGTAGGTGCAACCACATCCGAGAAGAGAGGTCAGACTGAGGTTTCTAAAAGCGACGATAACTTTTTCAGTGCTTGCAGAGAAAACAGTCTGGAAGATAGACTGATGTGGCCTTGAACGTTAGCCGACACGGGTGAAACTAACTAAGTTCAGGTCTGTTCGTTGCTAGGAGGAAGACCTTACCTTCACGAACTATTTCTCTAATTATCTAATCGAAGTAATTTTCAGACAAGTCATTCCACTGGAATCCCTGCCTCTGGCACCAGTTTTGGTAGCATGACTCTCCCGATTTATGCCTCGCAAGTAGAATTCACTACCTACTACAACGGCATGATCAGGAAAGTTATCAATGATAGTCCGCAAATTCTCTCGGAGGCGTTCTACCACTACAGGTCCTGATCAAGGCGGTCTATAAAAGCATCCGATTACTATTTTTTTTTTTGCTGACCTTTGATGCTTAACCTCACGCATTCTGAATTCATGATAATCTTGTTAGATATTATCGAATTCCTTACTGCAATAAACACGCCGCCGCCGTTGGCAACTAACACATACTTACGATAAATATTCCAATCTGAATTTAGGATTTCTTTGCTTTTGACTTCTGGTTTCAACTAACTTTCTGCTCCTAATACTGTCTGGGTATTTAAACTTTCAGTCAGCGGTACTAATTAATCAAAATCCGTCTCCTCCGCTATTAGAATGCCCGTCTGAGCTTTCTTGAGCGATTCACACTACGTGTCAGTGTTCATTGTGAGCCCAGTAGGCATAGAGTCGGCCAAAAGTACCACCTTTCGGTTCTAACTGTTGCCATGGCTTTACAGGCAAAATGCGTTTGTTTGAATTTTCATAGCTTGGGCGAAGAGGAATGCCGCACTAGCGTAACTGTTGTTTGCTCTCAGGTATACATTGGAACGTCCAGGTTTCGTAATTCGTGATAATCAAGTCCAAAATATTGCCCTGTTCGACTGCACAGCGTCGAAGAAATTGGGGGAGGGGGTGGGGGGGGGGCAGCAGCAACTCGTTGCCGTTTGTGGTCTTCCGTCAGCATTCGTGGTGCCCATCATCCCCATACCGTCAGATGTTATATCTTTCCTGTGGAATTCCTGTGAATGGTGATTCAGGGACCCGTGGAAACCAAAATACTGAGATCATACATAATGATCCGTCGATATTCACGCAAGGTTTGTTGGACCTTGCGCGACTACCTCCTCGGGAATTGAAGATAAACGACGCCAGAATGATGGAGTATCGTGCGGCAGTCCGTTTTCGGCAGCGGTAGAAATGTAACAGGTGCCTCAGACCAAACCTGACGTCTTCTTTAGCTGTCTGGATTAGCCTGACACAGCTACAACATTTCCACTGCTGCCGAAAACGCTTTACCGCTACTGTGACGCGGGGCTGAAGTGCACCAGGGCCGCAAACATGTACATGCAAACAAAGAAGTAATAACTTTATTTTTTCTACGTGATAAAGACAACTACATGTATTTATATTAAATCTTAAGCCTGATTTTGAATGTTACTGAAATAAATCGCTTTCAGCTGCTTATGAACTTTAGCAGGACGGCGAACGTTTTCGTGATGACAGATCACATCTTCAAGTGTACATGAACAAGATAGGAAATCTACAATCGACATTATAATGAAAAACAGGTACCTATCCTAATATTGTATGTTCTATGGCAACCAATATAAAATACTCACACGTCAGTAAAACATTTAAGCCCTGGTACGGGTAGGAGGGTACTTAACCTTCTAAAAAAATACTCATACGCGCAACAAGCAGGCCTTCAAAGTTCAAGCTGAGCAGCTGAAAAACTGACACGTTAAAAGCGCGTTTACCTACAATGAATAGAGTAAAATGAGAATCAAGAAAAGATAAAAAGCACCAGCTAGCGATATTGAAAGTCCATGCTTAAAAAAACTCACTTCATACCAGGGAGCGGCGGACAGCAACCCTCCAACCGCCTTGGCTTGCAGGCCCACACTGATAGTCAGTGTGCTCATGTGTGTGACGGAGGGCACTAGCGCCACCATATACGTAGCGGGGAAAGTATCAAACATTTTCGCGCGTATTCAAATATCTGGCGAATGATTGAGGCCTCTATTAAACAGCACAACCAAATAAACTGTAAAATACTTAGGAGTAAATATCGTTAAAACGAAATAGACCTAACGGAAGGGAATTCCTCAGACTCTGGTATTCTCGGAACGCAATACCAAATCTTCTATCAGGCTGCCCCCACATACCTGGCAGGAGAAGTGTCACAACTGATGATGATGATTGGTTTTTGGAGCGCTAAACTGCGCGGTCATCAGCGCCCGTACAAAATCCCAATTTTTTACACAGTCCAATTTTTACGCAATCTAAATTAGCCATGGTCACGAATGATGACGACGATGAAATGCTGAGGACAAAACAAACACCCAGACCCCGGCAGAGAAAAATCTCCAACCCGGCCGGGAATCGAACCCAGGACCCCCTGATGCAGAGGCAGCAACGCAAGCCACTTTCTTTTTAAAAAAAATTCTTTGTTGATCTCGTTTTGTTACATATTGTTTGTTGTATTTGTTCGAGGCGGACGTCCCATAACACCCGTTCAGGCACTTCGTTGATCCTTTAACTCAGTTTTTTTTAACTATTTTACTACAGAGGGCAGTTAACACTCTGACCGAACACGCTGAGCTACCGTGCCGGCGCCACTGTACCACGAGCTGCTGACACAACTGATGCTGTATACACCAGTAGCGTCGTACTTTTTATAGGCTACCTTCTCTCTATGTACAATTCTTACGTTCGGAGAACAGCAGAATTTGAGGAATTCGAAGTCTGCTTCAAGTAGCCACTTACGTGATTCTGGCGACTTGGTAATTGATGTAGGTAATAATTAAACTTAAATAATAAAAAGTCTTACACAAAGAAGTAAAGGGGCAGAGCAGAATTCTGGAAGAGATTTTAATTATGCAGAGCCTAAAGCTATACCCCCAACATGTCTAAAGCTAGACCCCCAACACACTCTTTAACAGTTAGGTAGAGGTAAGACATTACAATATACTGTCGAAATGCGATTGGCTTTAAAGGATATAGTGTTTAGGTGTTCGACTGCTTAGTTATTGATCCTGGGCTTGTTGTTTTTATATGCTCTTCCGTCTGGTCTATTTGGTTTTAACGACTTTTACGCCTAAGTATTTTACCGTGTATATGGTTGTGTTCTTCAGTTTTAATCTACAGTTCATAACCAATAGATTGTGGTCAGAGTCCACATCTGCCCCTGGAAATGTCTTACAATTTAAAACCTGGTTCCTAAATCTCTGTCTTACCATTACATAATCTATCTGAAACCTGTCAGTATCTCCAGGCTTCTTCCATGTATACAGCCTTCTTTTATGATTCTTGAACCAAGTGTTAGCTATCATTAAGTTGTGCTCTGTGCAAAATTCCACCAGACGGCTTCCTCTTTCATTTCTTCCCCCCAATCTATATTCACCTACTACGTTTCCTTCTCTTCCTTTTCCTACTACCGAATTCCAGTCACCCATGACTATTAAATTTTCGTCTCCCTTCACTATCTGAATAATTTCTTTTATTTCATCATACATTTCTTCAATTTCTTCGTCATTTGCAGAGCTAGTTGGCATATAAACTTGTACTACTGTGGTAGGCGTGGGCTTCGTGTCTATCTTGGCCACAATAATGCGTTCACTATGCTGTTTGTAGTAGCTTACCCGCACTCCTATTTTTTTATTCATTATTAAACCTACTCCTGCATTCCCCCGTTTTGATTTTGAAGAAACTGCAAAAAGGTGGGAATTTAAGGAGATGGGACCTGGATAAACTGAAAGAACCAGAGGTTGTACAGAGTTTCAAGGAGAGCATAAGGGAACAATTGACAGGAATGGGGGAAAGAAATACAGTAGAAGAAGAATGGGTAGCTTTGAGGGATGAAGTAGTGAAGGCAGCAGAGGATCAAGTAGGTAAAAAGACGAGAGCTAGTAGAAATCCTTGGGTAACATAAGAAATATTGAACTTTATTGATCAAAGGAGAAAATATAAAAATGCAGTAAATGAAGCAGGCAAAAAGGAGTACAAACGTCTCAAAAATGAGATCGACAGGAAGTGCAAAATGGCTAAGCAGGGATGGCTAGAGGACAAATGGAAGGATGTAGAGGCTTATCTCACCAGGGGTAAGCTAGATACTGCCTACAGGAAAATTAAAGAGACCTTTGGAGATAAGAGAACCACTTGTATGAATATCAAGAGCTCAGATGGAAACCCGGTTCTAAGCAAAGAAGGGAAAGCAGAAAGGTGGAAGGAGTATATAGAGGGTCTATACAAGGGCGATGTACTTGAGGACAATATTATGGAAATGGAAGAGGATGTAGATGAAGATGAAATGGGAGATATGACACTGCGTGAAGAGTTTGACAGAGCACTGAGAGACCTGAGTCGAAACAAGGCCCCGGGAGTAGACAACATTCCATTAGCACTACTGACAGCCTCGGGAGAGCCAGTCCTGACAAAACTCTACCATCTGGTGAGCAAGATATATGACACAGGCGAAATACCCTCAGACTTCAAGAAGAATATAATAATTCCAATCCCAAAGAAAGCAGGTGTTGACAGATGTGAAAATTACCGAACTATCAGTTTAATAAGTCACGGCTGCAAAATACTAACACGAATTCTTTACAGACGAATGGAAAAACTAGTAGAAGCCGACCTTCGGGAAGATCAGTTTGGATTCCGTAGAAATATAGGAACACGTGAGGCAATATTGACGCTACGACTTGTCTTAGAAGCTAGATTAAGGAAAGGCAAACCTACGTTTCTAGCATTTGTAGACTTAGAGAAAGCTTTTGACAATGTTGACTGGAATACTCTCTTTCAAATTCTGAAGGTGGCAGGGGTAAAATACAGGGAGCGAAAGGCTATTTACAACTTGTACAGAAGCCAGATGGCAGTTACAAAAGTCGAGGGACATGAAAGGGAAGCAGTGATTGGGAAGGGAGTGAGACAGGGTTGTAGCCTCTCCCCGATGTTATTCAAACTGTATAATGAGCAAGCAGTGAAGGAAACAAAAGAAAAATTCGGAGTAGGTATTAAAATCCATGGAGAAAAAATAAAAACTTTGAGGTTCGCCGATGACATCGTAATTCTGTCAGAGACAGCAAAGGACTTGGAAGAGCAGTTGAACGGAATGGATAGTGTCTTGAAAGGAGGATATAAGATGAACATCAACAAAAGCAAAACGAGGATAATGGAATGTAGTCGAATTAAGTCGGGTGATGCTGAGGGAATTAGATTAGGAAATGAGACACTTAAAGTAGTAAATGAGTTCGGCTATTTGGGGATCAAAATAACTGATGATGGTGGAAGTAGAGAGGATATAAAATGTAGATTGGCAATGGGAAGGAAAGCGTTTCTGAAGAAGAAATATTTGTTAACATCAAGTATAGATTTAAATGTCAGGAAATCGTTTCTGAAAGTATTTGTATGGAGTGTAGCCATGTATGGAAGTGAAATATTGACGATAAATTGTTTGGACAAGAAGAGAATAGAAGCTTTTGAAATGTGGTGCTACAGAAGAATGCTGAAGATTAGATGGGTAGATCACATAACTAATGAGGAGGTATTGAATAGGATTGGGGAGAAGAGACTAGTAGAGGGGATCGGTTGGTAGGACATGTTCTGAGGCATCAAGGGATCACCAATTTAGTATTGGAGGGCAGCGTGGAGGGTAAAAATCGTAGAGGGAGACCAAGAGATGAATACACTAAGCAGATTCAGAAGGATGTAGGTTGCAGTAGGTACTGGGAGATGAAGCAGCTTGCACAGGATAGAGTAGCATGGAGAGCTGCATCAAACCAGTCTCAGGACTGAAGACCACAACAACAACAACAACAACAACAACAACAACAACATGGTTGTGTTGTTTAATGGGCGCCTCAGTCATTACCATGATACCTGAATACGCGTGAAAATGTTGGCGAATTTCCCCGCTTTGTGTTTGGTAGCGCTAGTGCCCTCAGTGAGACACACGAGCACGTTGACTAGCAGTGTGGCCCTGCACGGCGAGGCGGTTGGAAGGTTGCTCTCCGCCGCTTCCTCGTATGAAGCATGGACTTTCGATGTTGCTCGGTGGGGCTTTTTACCTTTTCTTGTTTCTTACTTTGTTCTCCTCATTGTAGGTAAAAACGTGTCAGTTTTTCATTGCTCAGTATGAACTATGACGCCCTGCTTGTCGCGGGTAAGGGTATTTTATCTGTAGAAGGTTGAGTCCCTCTCCTTCCCGTACCAAGGCTTGCATGTTTCACTGACGTGCCAGTACTTTGTATTGGTTGTCATACAGCATAGATTATTAGGCTAGGTATCCGCTTTTTATTATAATGTTGATTGTACGTTTGGTTCGAATGGCTCTGAGCACAATGGGACTTAACTTCTGAGGTCATCAGTCCCCTAGAACTTAGAACTACTTAAACCTAACTAACCTAAGGACATCACACACATCCATGCCCGGGGCAGGATTCGAACCTGCGACCGTAGCGGTCACGCGGTTCCAGAGTGTAGCGCCTTTAACCGCTTGGCCACACCGGCCGGCTTACTGCTACCTGACCTCGGCTCTGTTTCAATGCGCGAATATACCAGCAGTATCGTTTGCATCGAATGAATATGATAATATATTTTATTAACAAAACTCTTATTCTATCAGTAATTTGCTACCTACAGAAATGAAAATGCTTTGATTATGGTCTGTTATTAAATCTTACATTTATTAATCAAAAACAGGATGAGCAATATTCCTAACCTAAAACATTACAATCAAATTAATTACCTAAACTAACTATCATACCATTGGCACAATGGAGACTCTATCCCTAATCGTCCCCCTCCCTAACTTACGTACGTTAATACTGGCCACGCAAGTGGTTTCACTGAAGTTCCACCTAGACGGACAGAGAATCAGAGAGCTCAAGCAAAGAGCTAGTGGAACGCGTACGCACAATTCCAGTTACAGTGCCCTACTTTGCCAGCTGTTTGCTCTAATATCACCATAACTCAGCAAATAGATTACGACAGTCGTCCCAGGCACCAGCGTGGTGTCGCCTTTCTCCTGTGAGAGCTCTTGCGGAGCAGACCCTCAGCGTCCTCCTATACTCGTTTTTTGGCGAATCAGGACTCTGAATTTTCGCGCGGTTCTTGTTGGCGCCAAACTTTGCCGGTCGTCTCACATGTATTCCTACGCTTTTCCACCAACCAGGACTCTAAAATTTCGCGCGGATCTCCCACTATAGATGGGCGCGCCGTATTTGCGTTCCGTTAGCCCAGCGGCGGGAAACAGTCTCTGTCTCGCACGTACGCCCTCTCTCTCTCTCTCTCTCTCTCTCTCTCTCTCTCTCTCTCTTCTTCCACCTGTGAGGTCTCAAGCTCCCCCAGTACCCCCTGTGGTCACAAGTGCCAATCCACCGACAGAGCAGCCGCCGTGTGAAGCACCGGCCAGCTGCCGGCCACCTCGTTTGTTCAACATCACAAACAACTCTTTCCCGTGTCCGTCCAAACCACCTTCTCAATGATAATGTGCACGGTTCTAAAATCTTACGTGCCAATATTAACTTTGATATGTTCATACTAGTATCGTTCTGTCAAATGGCTATCTCTATCCGCGTGGTATTTCTCATATATTATTTCCTGAATAAATATCATGTAAGGTGCTAAAATCTGCCACCTTACAAACGTACACTTGACGATGTGATTTGACACCGTGAAACGGGTCAGTTCCTGTAGCAGTTCATATACAGCTGAAAGCGGTTTATTTGAGAAACATGGTTTACTACATCTGCGGCTGATCTCATCAGAAGCCTATTTGTAACCTGATTTTGGAGCTTGCGAGTGATTGTGAAATGCCGCAACTTTGGACCATTGTTATTTCATCTCACAGAGTTAACGTAGTTATCGTTGCCTGAGGATTCAAGAACTTCCCCCTAAGTCTGTATAAAGCGAATGGGAACCGTAGAGGTATATAGTTATACGGCGGCATTGTGATATGGAGCGGGAACATAGAGGCGTGTGTAGAGCGTGCCGGGTGATGAGTGAGAGGAGGCAGTGGGGGTTGCGGAAAAGGGGGGCGATGGGGGCGGCACACAATTTGTGGCGCGGCTTCCTGCAGCACACCTACAAGCCGCTAACAGCCGCCAGGCGACGAGGGCGCATGCGCAGAGATTTACGCGGCGGGCCGGGGATCTCGCCGGCGAGCGTCTCCGCCGCTGTCGCCGGTGACGTCATAAATCGGCCGCCCCGGCAACTTGGTCGGTGCGGCAACTTGCGGCCCCTCGGAGGGCTGTCCGCCTCGTGGAACGAGGTCGCCCCTGCCCCGCCGCAACACTTGACAGTTGCCGAAATTATCTCCGGAGTTGCGCGCCGCCTCCCGAAGCGAAGCGCTTTCTTCTAAACACGGGGCAGCCGCCGGGGCACGCGCGCCATCCGTATTCCGGAGCGCCTGTCCGGCTGGGACGTGTGCCAGCAAAGTTACTCTATTTCTCTGCGCTCGCTCTGTCCCGGACAAGAGTCTCTACAAGCGTTTACGGAATGTACCCCTGTTATGTAGAGCCGTTTCCAGAGAACGAAGGAGACGCTCAAAAAATATTTCGTGTTTGTTATTTTTGGGAGTTTTGATAATGTGATTGCAATACTATGAGGGTGAACCTAATGGCAGACACCTGTGACGATATTGAGCGCCAGCGCTCGCCCAAGAACCACCGTCCTGTAATTGATGGGGGTTGCGTGACCTGCGCATAGACATCTGGTGCGACTTGCCTCGGGAAACCTGTCGAATCCATGCCACGCAGAATCGCTGCTGTACTGCGGTGTAAAGGTGGACCAATACGCTATGAAGCACATAATCATAATTTTATGGCAAATTAGTGTGTAAAAAGTGAGCAGATGCTTTCTTTCCTCAAGTAATTTAACACACAGCTACGGCTTACATGGGTAAATTACATTCAGCTGACAAGTCATGGGACAGCGATATGCACATCAAGGTGTAAAAGGACAGTGCATTGGCAGAGCTGTCTTTTGTATTCAGGTGTCGCATATGAAAAGGTTTCCGAATTGATTATGGCCGCACGACGGGACTTAAGACGCGGAGTGCTAGCTGGAGCTAGAGGCCCATTCCATTTCGGAAATCGTTTGAGAATTCAATATTCCGAGAGCCACAGTGTCAAGAGTGTGTTGCGAATACAAAATTTCAGGTATTACTTCTCACCACAGACAACGCTGTGGCTGACGGCTTTCATTTGACGCAGAGAGCACCGCCGTTTGCTTAGAGTTGTCAGTGCTAACAGACAAGCAACACTGCGTGAAATAACTGCGTAAATCAATGTGGGACGTACAACGAATGTATCCGTTCCGACAGTGCGGCGAAAATTGGCGTTAAAGGGCTGTGGCAACAGCCGACCGACGCGAGGTCCTTTGCTACCAGCACGACATCGCCTGAAGCTCATGTCCTGGGTTCATGACCATATCGGTTGGACTCTACGGGATTGGGAAACTGTGGCCTGGTCAGTTGATTCCCGATTTCGGTGGATAGGAGTTCATTGTAGAGTTCGAGGCTGACAAAGACCGCACGAAATCATGGACCCAGTTGCGAACAGGGCACTTTGAAGTTGATGATGGCTCCGTAATGGTGTGGGCTATATTTACATGGAATGGACTGGATATTCTGGTCTAGCTGAACCGATCATTGCCTGGAAAGAGTTATTTTCGGCTACTTGTAGACAATTTGCAACCATTCATGGATTTCATGTTTCCAAACAACGATGTGATATCATCGGGCTACAATTGTCGTCGATTGATTTCAAGAACATTGTGAACAACTTGAGCAAATGATTTGGCCAACCAGATCGCCCGACGTGAATCTCACCTACCATTTATGGGACATAATCGAGAGACCGGCAACACTTCCGCAGTTATGGATGACTATAGAGGCAGCATGGCTCAATATTTCTGTCGGGGACTTCCAACCCCATGCCACGTCGAGTTGATGCACTGCAAAATGTAATATTTCAGTCTGTCCGTTAAATAGCACGGAAATGGGATAATACATTTCGTTGTCGAATTAATGAAGAACTTTTCCTGTATTACGTTGCTCTGTTTTAATGTTTGCTCTCTGTTTATGCCTTGTTTGTGTAACTGAAACTTTCTTAAGATGTACGAACAGTAGTATGTAGTTTTAATCATTAGAATTTTCCTGTAATTCAAATTCGTGCTAGAGGGCGTGTTTATCTCGTGCGGTGCAATGTTAAAATAAATACATAAATATTGTTTGGCACAGTAGCAACGTACACTGTAGCTGATGTTCCGGTACATTTCATGTGCTGTTTGGTCGTCCCTGCAGCTTGGAGACAACTATGAGGTCAGTCGTTAATCAACGGTGCTGAGATGTGGCCACCCATCAACAGTCTGCTGTCAGCTGCAGCACAGTGGCTGAACACCAGAACGAGAACGGAATGTTAGTTTTGATGCAAAAAGCGGCGTGCTATCGTGACTGGGACAATTCCAATTCATTCACAGGCCGTAACCACTGAAATGAAAAGAACTGCTAATGAAACACTCGTCCTCTTCTGCTACTTCCCGTGTTTAATCAGAATGCGAAATTGCTTTCGGGCTCCTGTCACGTAATGAATGCAGAAATGGTGACACACTAGTAAATAGAGAGATGTGGAGACAAATTATCAATCTCATCGTGATGTAGTATATTACCAGTATTGCCGTGAGAGGCGGATGTGTTTAAGATGACGCTGCTACGTTCAGTAAGCTTCTTTATATTTTAACGGTACTACATTTTAATTCCATGCGCGTTTTCTGGTCTTATAAAAATAAACTGTAGGATACAGTTCAGTTATCGGGAAACACAAGTAACTTGTAAAATAATACGAGCATGAATGTATATTATGAGACGAGCTCTGTAAGAAAATCATGTGTTAGAAAGACAAGGAGGGCTACAGTTAAACATTTCATTAATGACGTCGCGGTCTATGGAGACGGAGGACTGGCTAAAGTGGAGAAGGATGGGACAGATGTTTGACCATGGGCTGACTGAGGGAAGCATGCCAGCATTCGGCTCCAGTGGTGGAAGCATATTATGAAAAATCTACTCTTGACCTTCAGCTAAGCACATCAACTATAGTTTCTTGTGGCTTTCTGGATTTTCTGTTTTTTTCCGTATATTTCAGTGTGAATTTTCCATTCAACTAATTTACTATAACTGCATCTTCTGTCAAACATTGGTTGGAAACAGAGAGACGCCGCAGTTATGCTTACTGGCTATTCTTCTCTCCAACACATCAAACTGAAAACATCTGTTTTATGTGCTTCTTCTTTTAATAGGATCTATTCAATAAACGAACTAAACTTTCTCGAAATGTTTACACTGGAAACTTTTGACTTTAGTTTCTTTTTCACAATGTATGATATGTTAACTTCATGGGGTAGTTAATAAACTATAGCAATCCTCTGCCCAAACAAAAACTATGCAGCAGAAAATTTTGTATCCAGAATAACATGTGTGATTTTAGCGACTGGTGAAATTATCTTACATAGAAAGCATGCATTGCAACGTATTCATTAGGATTTCCAATTGCCTGAAAATGTCCCCGTAGCTTCCGAAATGTGTAACGGAAATAATGCACGCGTTGGATTATCTCCCGTGCGTAAATGATGGACGTCCACAAGAGAATCAAAGTTCGCAAATATTTTCTTGGCACTGCTGACGACATGGATTCCCTGTGTACGTAAAAATGTGATTCGAATCTGAGAGCGGTTCTGGATTTATACGTTTTTCGCAAACTGCTCCAGAAAATTCTGTGTTGATAAATTGCTCAAAACTATATAAGTGTAAGCTATTTTAAAGATATTCTGTGTAGGTCATTTCTTCCATCGCTACCCCCTAATATGGATAGTTATGGCGACTCTTACGGCATGTTTGAGAATGAGTAGCATCCTTATGTTAAACAAACTCAGCTGTTTGAATGAAAACTTGGGATAAATGTGCAGCTTTTCTCTTTTCGGAAAAATAGCAAGAAAAGCTGCACTTTCACGCCCTTTGACATGTAGTTCATGCGAGGAGGCTCGCTAGCTTAACTCAACATACGTGTGGGAGGGACTTGACCATCGTTTTCGGATGTGTTGGGAAACTTTCACTTTGGTCGGGTAGGCTTTTGGACCACAGTTCTCACGAGTGTGAATCCTATGCTGTGTATCACCTCCCTGTGTTTGTCAGTAGCTTTCTGTTCCCATTAAAGCTATCTCCCGTGCGTAATAACATTTTTGAATAATTTTCCCGTTATTCTTTGACTTCTGTTACATCGTGTTCACATTTTAGTGAGAATGGACCTAGATGTCTAGTTCCTAGAATGTCGGTATTTTGGCATAGGTTTAACAGTAGCAGGAGGGGCTGGACTGATGGAGCTTAGGCAGTGCATTCGCAACGTGCGACACGCCCGACCGCTTTTGCACCCGCACCTTGCTACATGAAGTTTGGAGGGAATGAAATATCATAATTCTTTCATCACACTCCATGCAGGCCTGAAGAATTGTTTAAACATTATGAATGAAACACTGGTGTAATGTTCAACATTTATTACACCTGTATTGTGTGTGTTCCATTCATAATGTATAAAATGTTCTACCAAGAGCCGACGGAACAGCAGTCAAGGTAATTGTTTAAACAATATTTAACGACAGCCTGTTTTAGTTAATCATGAGCATACTTGCAGAAGAATGCTGGCTTATTTATTAATGAACAATCCTTAGTTAGTATTTATTGTGCATGGCCTAATGTGACCGAATGTTTATAACATTTCTTTTATTTGAATACTGCTGTATTATAGTAGCTCAGTGCGGAAAAGTGGTCATTTTGAATCAGATCATATCTGTAGCGCTTAAGAATGACGTGTCGTTGGTGGGGATGGCCTCCAGCCAATGGAAAAGCAGACAGTAGTGGAACACTACGGGAGGCAACTGGAGACTGAGACTCATCAGGTGAAGAGCTCAAGGGAGCGATCTGAGACGTTTATATTGAGTGCTTGAAGACGGCAGACCTGCCTATGGTAACGTAAATGATTCAGTCACATAGCTGATTGCTTCTGCGCAGTGAAAAGCTGCTACAGTACTCTTAACTTTTGAAGGCACTTCGTATTTCGAGAGGTCTGAATTTGCTCCGTAGTAGGACCTTTTCTCGCTTGTATTCCAGAACTGAGTATTGAAAGAGTATGAGTTACTAATGTTTGTGTTCTGTGTGATAGTTTGTAAATCATCATGTTGAACCCAGAACTGTTTTGAGCTGGTGAATATTTTGTGTGTTGTGATTACGGCAAGGGACTTAATTTTCGAGTATCTGTATTACAGTTTAGTTTGAGGATTTTGCAACCATTCTCGCAATGCTCTCACTGTAACTTTATTGCATTTGATACGAGTATTTCCTGTCTATATTTTAACTGAATATCATATGACCACTTCTCGTTTATTTCTGATGTCCTTTCTGTAGTGAACTTTATTCAGCGTAATTCCCCGTCGTCTACATCAATTACAGACGTTAGAGAACAACCCTTGTTATTAAATTACTCATTTAACTTTTATTTTGTATTTCGGTGTATTTTATTGACTCGCAATTGTAGCCAGTGCATAGAGTATTTGACTGCAGGATCACAGCTAAAAGTTATTATTTGCAGCGAATTAGCTGCGAGGCACGAAAGCAGACATGCGCAGCTCGACCCTGTAACTACATCGAGATATTCGTTTTAAAGAGAGTTGTGCATAGCCCAACCCCGTATATCGTGAACATAAAATTACACTAGCAACGTGTCACACAGAGGCGTAGAAGCCATCGTTCTTCGTATGCTGTAACTTTGAGCAAAGTTTAATATACAATGTTGTTACAATTAAACGTTCGCTACTTGAGCCAGTGTAGGCGGAAAACTATTTACCCTACTTTACAGGAATGGTGTTCAGACTGCACTGCAGGATTTGCGTTGTTAGAACTGTTAATGTCATGACTTGCCGTTAGGCGCCGGTACTGGCACGCTGGCGCAGAGTTGAAATATAAGCATTAGTGTGCATTACAGTTGCAGACAGTCAACATGGACCTGGAAAAGGTGGCCAGGGCTTTACTCGTGAAGTTCTTTTGTCAAAACTACAGCAACAGTACTGCTGCTGTTCGCGAATATTGACGCTCTGCTCGTGATGTCACTCGGTTATTCCGTTAACACACTTGGAGAAAACCGAGTCATTGGCCGATCGTTCCAAGCGGTGTGGCCAAAACGATCATCAGATATGAACCCTTGTGATTTCTGGCTGTGTGGTTACCATAAGGACAGGGCTAATGAAAGGCACACTAACAGACGTTGGAGACTGAAGGAACGTAGCCAACACCCCACCTGAGATATTTCGGGCAGCAGTAGGGCAATTCCTTCTGCGGTTCCCGACTGTCGTGGATGCAGGTGTTCGTAACGCTGAACAACGTTTCTCATCTGGAACGTAAACATGATAAGCAATTAAAAAATTTTAACCTCTCATAGTTACTTGAAATGTGTTTCCTTCATTGCTACAGTCGTTATTTCTCTTCCGCATGGACTTACGAATGTTTCCACAAAGTTTCGTTGTCCTGTGATCAATTGTATTTCATGGAGGCCCTCTCAAGTAGCGAACGTTTAATTATAACCAGCCTGTATGATACAGTTAAAACAACCCTCTCCATCGCTTTTTTTTGTGATTTGTAGAGAAAAGTTACCTAAGCTGGTATGTCTGGGAGAAAGAGTGGTTAAACACACATCTCCGTTTCATTCCTTCGGTGGCCAGTACATTGTCTGCCGACGTGATGATCACGCGGAATGCCAAATTCTCCGATTGGTGGAGGAGCGACTGGAGTGATCTCTTACCAACAAGAACGTTAATGCAAATCTTGATATTAAAGTACTTGCTTCAGCAACCTGTCTTGTCTACTCAGACTCTACTGTGTGGTCCGAATAGACAAAATGGATCGCTGACTGAACTACTTAGATCTGAAGATGATCTAGAGTGATAGAAACATGTAAAATGTGCAACTAAGGCGGAATAATAAATGAGAGCCGGCCGGTGTGGCCGTGCGGTTCTAGGCGCTTCAGTCTGGAACCGCGTGACCACTACGGTCGCAGGTTCAAATCCTGCCTCGGGCATGGATATGTGTGGTGTCCTTAGGTTAGTTAGGTTTAAGTAGTTCTAAGTTGTAGGGGACTGATGACCACACATGTTAAGTCTCATAGTGCTCAGAGCCATTTGAACCAACCAATAGATGAGAATATCTCAAATTTAGTTGATCATCATCGTAATTACTGTAGAGTACACATAACGGTGGAGCGAAGAGAAGAACTTCCACAATAGGCCCCTGTCGCTGAATTAACGTGGTGGAAGAGGGCGACTGTGAAGTAAAGCAATTCGGACAGGAGCGGCGCGCGCGGTCGCCGAGGCGGGCAGCGGCCGGCCGGCTGGCGACGCGCGACTTCCGCCACGCGCGGCCGCCGTCCCACGGCGGGCTGCCGCCGGCCGTCTTTCTTGTCGGAATTGATTTCCGATGGCCGCTGCGCCCCATTACGGCGATTAGTGGCTCCCGACCCTGCTGCTGCTGCTGCGACGCGAGCCCCTCGGGATCTGGCCCCTGCCACCACCGCGCCGCGCCGCGCAGGCACACACGGACGCGGCTCCAGCTCCAGATTATCTCCGTCCTCCGGAGGCCGCCTCGCCGCTTCACGGGGAATAATCGTCCCGGAGAGCCACTGCGCAGATGAACAAGCACCAGATACCGAGCGTCCCTTGATTAGCTGTATCAAGTACTGAACTCGGTAGCGGCATCGCCTCTTTAGGGCATTAGCCAGACGACCGATTATTTCATCATCCACTGCTTACGGCGCCACTTAATGGTGTGTTGAAGTTCCCGCCTCGAGAAGATTGGGGATTAAATTGTTCCACTTCTATCGAATGTTCGAATGTATGTGAAATCTTATGGGACTTAACTGCTAAGGTCATCAGTCCCTAAGCTTACACACTACTTAACCTAAATTAGCCAAGGACAAACACACGCACACCCATGCACGAGGAAGGACTCGAACCTCCGCCGGGATCAGCCGCACAGTCCATGACTGCAGCGCATGAGACCGCTCGGCTAATCCCGCGCGGCCCACTTCTATCAGTACTAACTTATTTTACCTGTGCTACAACTATTTCTGTTTCTATTATTACGTTAATAACGAACTTAAAAGAACTGCAACTCATTTTCGTTGTTCATTTTTAAAATCAGTTGAATACTTTCAGAAAGAGAGGAAGCAAAAGAATGTCCGGATTGATGGTACACTTTGAAGCTGGCGAGTGACAAATGACGTATAAATTGATTCGTCATTTCGCAGTGGAGGCTGGAGCGTGCTGGAGCTCTTTACTTCGTACTTTTGACAGCTGAACAGATGTAATATCTTCTTGAGTAAACCGCTTCCATTTACTCTGTGTGTCGTCGAAGCCTCGCGTGGCGTCTACTGTGAATTTTACCCGGTGTTCGTAGTAATTAGACCCGATTGTCTACATGTAGCAGCTACTATGAAGTGTCTATTTTCGATGTCAAACAAAGAACTTCGGCCCATTATGCTATGTGGCTTGGTGGTGAGTTCTGTGATTTAACATAGAGGGGCCAAATTTGAGATACAGTAGCACCAAAGAGGGTTCCTTAGTGGAAGAGCTACAACGCTCATTCTCGTGCACAGCGCTTGCCAATTTTCTTCTCTGGAGAAAGCAATGCAACCTGTCACACAGGTAACAGCTACAAAATAATAACCCAGCAAGTACTTCTCTGGTTCCTAATTTTTAGGATATGACCGCAGTTCAGTGTATGTTACGCCGCGTAACATATCAATATAGGCACTTGTTTTGAGGACAGTACAACAGCTGTGTAAGCTGTAAATATTTTTGGTTTAATGTTGCAATCTTATTAAAGAGATACATTCATTTACACAGTTTACAATGTGATAATGTTACGACAGTTGTCAAACGAACGCATCTCGTCCTCAGAAAGTGAAATAATCCTAAACACAACAATGGTAAATTTTAACTAGATGTTTCTTTACAAAATTATTCTTATGACTACGTCATGATGTTGGCCAGTACTACGATAAACCATCTGACTCGGGTTCAAAGTTCGTTACTATTTAGGATGACAATAAAGTCAACGGAGGATGGTTAGTTTTGTGACAAGTTGAGCAGAAGACTACCCAAGATCGCTCGAGTTTACAGTGGACGCAAGCTGGTGAACCAACAAGTTTACACCTCTGCTCGCAGTGTTTCGATGTTTACGTTACCTGCGATGAGCTGTCGTCTGCATGGCTGCTCTCGTTCTCAGAAATTCCTATGAAAACTAATTAAGCCTTTGTTAATTTTTCCAGCGGAAACTCTCCCTATGTTTCTCGTTATGCGAGAAAACATGTACTCATCCCTAGTCTTGGAATATGGCGATATGCACGTGCATGGCAGGAGCAGCGTGCATGTAAAATGCCCTCTCAATCCTCGCAAGAACAATTAACTATCTGGCTTACGCTACAGCTAATATCTAGCTGAATGTCAGCTGCAGTGAACGCAGTGTTCACTCAAATATCTCCTGTGTGTCGTACAGAGCATTATGTGGACCGTTCTGCACTTGACGCCAGTTCAGAGAAGAGTCCACGAAAATTTAACTCTTGTCTTTCTCGTAGCCGAACTGTCTCCCCACCCGGGTTCTTTCGTTCTCCACGTCACGGCTTTTTCTGACCAGTGGGAGCGTTCCTCTTATTTTGTGGAAACTTTCTCTGCCAATCGCAAGGGCCCTACCATTAAACTGCGTCAAAATGTCGGCACTTTACTCCCTACTAGTTCGTTTCCACCAATCTGACGTTTCGTGCCCTCTCCAGATGCCTGAAAGTTACATGCGTACATCACACCATTCGCTGTTCACGTGATCATTTGCGTCACTGGTTTTGTTTCTATCCATTTGGAATTCCGAAACGCAGTTTTCTGAAGCTTCTTTCTGTCCTACTTCTGGTGGCCAGTTACTTGCTCTCCAGTATGCGTCACCTGTCCGGCCGCTGACTCCCGCCACGGGGCACCCCCTAAGAGCTTTTCGTGGTGCCTCCCATGGTGGGGCCTCTGCTTCTCCCCGCACCCGTTTCCACACTAAACGTTTCCTCTCGCTGCTGGTTTCACCTTCTGCTCATTGACATGCATTATATAGGAGCGGCGTGTTAATACCGTCGATTGAGTGTCGCCCCTTTTGCATTACATACTTATAGGAAAATCTGCTCATTACTGCCGAAGTAAGTTAAGCGTCGTACTCACCTTCACGTTACAATGTATAAAACTCTTATGTAAGGTGCGAAATTGACCTTCATTTATTCTGCCACCTTACACACTGTAGGCCTTGCGTTATCATCGTCACATAGTTGAGTGATTCATTGAGATGCTGTGGCTCCAGATACCTTTGAACAAGCACCAGCTTCTTCAGTAAATCGCTTCCATTTACTCTGTACGTCGTCCAAGCCTCGCTTGGCATCTGCTGTGAATATTACCTGGTGTTCTGATTGCGAGACTGGAGCCATTAGCTCTCTTTCAAATAGCTCCTTAGTTGTGAATCGCGTCCCAGCTTTTCCTGAATCACGTCCCAGCTTTTCCACTAAGGAACCCTACCGTGGATCAAATTTGGCCTCTCTGTATGTTAAATTAAACAACTCACCACCAAGCCATATAGCATAATAAGTCACAGCTCTTAGTTTGACATAGAAAACAAACTATACTAGCAGCTGTATGTACACAATCGACGTTGAGTACTACGAATATCCACAGAAGACGCCATACGAGGCGTGAACGATTTACGGAGTAAATGGAAGCGGGTTACTCAAGAAGCTGATGCTTCTTCAGAGATATCTGGAGTCACGTACCCAGCCAAGCAAACAAATTCAGTGCTGGTCAGTACCAGTCCTAGGTGGACGAATAACTCGCCTAGATAATCGTAACATTACAGCATACCCTGACATGTAATTACGGAGCCCAGATACTTCGTCTCGTCAGTCGAATTGTTCGTAAACAACTTTCGTTGCTGTTACGCGACGCCCTCTTTTTCCCGCGCTAAAAGACACACACACACACACACACAGACACACACACACACACACACACACACTAAGAACACACCTTCTTAAAGGCATTCCTGGGAAATCATAAGCGGAGTTTAGTTTCCTAAAATCTACAAAACTTCCTTGCCTGTTGAAACGTCCATTTTCAGGTATATTCGACATCTAAACTATATTGACCTCAAAGGAAAACGCACTTCGGGTGCACGTCCAGTCCTTCTAGGCATAAAATAACTGGGGATATTTGGGGAGGGATCCTGTCTGGGGCCACCGCTGTGAGAAGAGAAGCTCTCGCTCTCTGTCTGGGCGGCTTCAGCATTCCCTGTTATACAAACGCCACAAACGTTAATGTTGCATACTCATTGCTTTCCTAGTGACACCAATCGAGACCATTTAAAACAAACGTACGTCCCTTACCGAGAAAATATTGATTTTCCAGTGACACATCATTAAAAGATGGCTTGCAATGTTCAGGTGGCTTAAAACTGTCAGATAAGCACAGGGATTACACGCTGAAGCCCAGTATTGCGCAGTTAAGTATCTCAGTTTCGCTTATGCCCTGAACATTCAGCACTTGGCCCCGGAGACTACAATATACATAGAAAATACAATGACAAAAAAAAACCCACGTGGCACAAACGAGACGGAAGACCATCGTGATTGGCGTATGGCTCTGGCTGATGATGTACTGCATATGCAGCAGCAATTTGAGCAGCAGTTCGTACTACAGTGAGACAAAAGAAAACATCAGTCACTTCAAGGACAGTTTCGAGCCAGACGCCCCCTAGTGTAAATTTCACTGACCCCGGACGATTGCTGTTTGCGACTTGAGTGATGTCAAGCGAGAGCTCACTGGAGGGCAGGGTGGAGGTCTGTTGTGTTTACTGCTGAAAGCTGTTTCTCCGTCGGTGCCAGTGACGCCGTGTGTTTGTTAGAACGTAGCCAGCTGAGGACCTGCAACCAACCTATGCGCTTACTAGAAAATGGCTCTAAGCACTATGGGACTTAACATCTGAGGTCATCAGTCCCCACGCTTACTAGACGCACTGGGCCTGCACCTAGAGTTATGGTCTGGGGTGCGATTTCGTATGGCAGCAAGAGTACTCTCGTAGTTATCCCACGCCCCCTGACTGCAAATTTGTACGTCAGCCTGATGATTCTACCAGTAGTGCTGCCTTTAATGAAAACCATTCCAGGGGTTGTTTTCCAACAGTATAACGCTGGCTCGCATACCGCTGTCGTAACCCAACGTGCTTTACAGAGTGTGGACATGTTGCCTTGGCCTGCTCGGTCACCAGATCTGTCTCCAGTCGAGCACGTGTGGGACATCATCGGACGTCAACTCCAGCGTCATCCACATCCAGCATTAACCGCCCCTGTATTGACCGACCAAGTGCAACAGGCCACCCACAAACTGACATCCGGGACCTTTACAACGCAATGCAAGCCGTTTGAACGCTGACATTCAAGTTACGGCGGTTACACCGGTTGTTAATGTGTCAGCATTTCATCCTTGCAACGGCTTATCTCGCGCTTACATTAACGAGTGACCTTGCAATGTTAATCACTTAAATATGTTACCTAGACAAATGTATTCCCGAAATTTCATTACTCCACTTTAATTATATGTTTGCGTTTTGTTTTTTCCGTCGGTGCATGTATAAATTCTGTTAAAGCAGTGACCTACGTTTCTAGCATTTGTAGACTTAGAGAAAGCTTTTGACAATGTTGACTGGATACTCTCTTTCAAATTCTAAAGGTGACAGGGGTAAAATACAGGGAGCGAAAGGCTATTTACAATTTGTACAGAAACCAGATAGCAGTCGAGGGACATGAAAGGGAAGCAGTGGTTGGGAAGGGAGTGAGACAGGGTTGTAGCCTCTCCCCGATGTTATTCAATCTGTGTATTCAGCAAGCAGCAAAGGAAAAAAAAGAAAAATTCGGAGTAGGTATTAAAATCCATGGAGAAGAAATAAAAACTTTGAGGTTCGCCGATGACATTGTAATTCTGTCAGAGACAGCAAAGGACTTGGAAGAGCAATTGAACGAAATGGATAGTGTCTTGAAAGGAGAATATAAGATGAACATCAACAAAAGCAAAAAGAGGATAATGGAATGTAGTCGAGTTAAGTCGGTGATGCTGAGGAAATAGATTAGGAAATGAGACACTTAATGTAGTAAAGGAGTTTTGCTATTTGTGGAGCAAAATAACTGATGATGGTCGAAGTAGAGAGGATATAAAATGTAGCAATGGCAAGGAAAGCGTTTCTGAAGAAGAGAAATTTGTTAACATCGAGTATAGATTTAAGTGTCAGGAAGACGTTTCTGAAAGTATTTGTATGGAGTGTAGCCATGTATGGAAGTGAAACATGGACGATAAATAATTTGGACAAGAAGAGAATAGAAGCTTTCGAAATATGGTGCTACAGAAGAATGCTGAAGATTAGATGGGTAGATCACATAACTAATGAAGAGGTATTGAATAGGATTGGGGAGAAGAGGAGTTTGTGGCACAACTTGACAAGAAGAAGGGACCGATTGGTAGGACATGTTCTGAGGCATCAAGGGATCACAAATTTAGAATTGGAGGGCAGCGTGGAGGGTAAAAATCGTAGAGGGAGACCAAGAGATGAATACACTAAGCAGATTCAGAAGGATGTAGGTTACAGTAAGTACTGGGAGATGAAGAAGCTTGCACAAGATAGAGTAGCATGGAGAGCTGCATCAAACCAGTCTCAGGACTGAAGACAACAACAACAACAACAGTTTTAACCTTTTGCACACTTGTCCGTTGTCTCACTTCAAACGTAATCGATACTGTGCTGACAGATGGAAAGTGATCTACGTACTACTCAGCCAGCGAGTGCCTGGAGCGAATCTAACGGTAGAACTCGTTTTCGTGTAGCGTGTCTTGGATGGTTCGCAGTCGCACTGGGACCACTTGGAGTATCGTTGTGCCGCCACAGGCAAATAACTGCCGGCCGAGGGACGAAGCGAGTCTCTCTAGAGGGAAGTGAATTCCGCTGCCGATCCCCATACAGCGAGTGCACCTTTCCACGCCGGCAGGCGGCTACTCCGTTTATCGGAAATCGATTTCGCGGAGCGCCGTGGGCGGCGCGGCGCCTGCAGGAGTGTCTGCCCGGCCTGCCCGAGAGCACTAATGGAGTGGCAGCAGCAGAGGCAGAGTAGGGCAGAGTAGAGGCACAGTAGAAGCGTGGCGGCCGCGCCGGCCGACTCCGCACCAGCCCGGCCGTCCGGCGACCCACATGGTGCCCCCTGATAACGCTGACAGCCGTCTTCTGCGGCCACTTTGCGTCTTATGCTGCAGCCTCTGACGTATGCCTTATCGTTGTGCAGCCGACGCATAGCTGGCGATTCGTGTAGAACAGGCATGGGCAACCTTTTGTGACCGTCGGGGTTGATTAACAAACTTACTTAGTCCTGTATTATAGTATAAAGTTTTCTTTGACAAAGGTCTTTGACGTGAGACAAAAGGGGGCATTACACTGTCATCAAATATTTCGTCATAGTCCCTTCACTGCACGTGCACAAACGTTACCTGTCCGCACGGCCTTTGCGGCCATGTTTGTATTTGTAAACACTACATTAAACGGCACACAGCTGCCAGCGACGCTAGCGCTCCAAGAGGTTACATTTCTCAATGCAGTAAACAGGAGACGAACGCTGTCTTTGATCATGTCTAATGCGAGACGTTAGATTTGATCAAATAAAATCTGACGAAGGCGTAACTTGGACAAATTTTCCTCTTACACTATCAAATTTTGTGAACACGGGGTCCCGGGTTCGATTCCCGGCGGGGTCAGGGATTTTCACCTGCCTCGAGATGACTGAGTGTTTGTGTTGTCCTCATCATTTCATCATCATCCAGGAAAGTGGCGAAATTGGACTGAGCAAAGGTTGGGAAATTGTACGGGCGCTGATAACCACGCAGTTGAGCGCCCCACAAACCAAACATCATCATCATCTATCAAATTTTGTTTGGCGAAGTTCCTTTGTCAAGGAAAATTTGATAGTGTAATACCGGCCTTAAGCTCGCGGGCCGTCTCGTTGTGTCACACGAAGCGACGACAGCGCTTCTAGCGCTGGAATTGAAAACTATAGCACCCACGACGTCAACGTATTTGGTAACGCACCGATGTGAATGGCACCCGTTTCTCGACGCGCCACGCCACGCCAACAAGTTTTGCCTCAGATCTCTAGTTTTTGAGAATATATTCGTTTACCACATCTTGAGATGTTCACATTTATTCACATGTCGTGTGCACTGTTTCTTTACGTACGACGTTTTACGGAAGCTGTCTTGAAAGCTTCCGTTACAAAATTCCTCAACATCCTTAGTAAAGAAACAGTGTTCACTACACCCGTAAATTAATGTAAACATCTCCAGATGAGGTGCCAAGAAGCTTGAAATGCAATCATAGAAAAATAAACGCCTATAAAATCAAATGGTCCCAGCTAATTGATTATAAATTAGTTCCATTTTCAACAGTTGCAGTGTTATAATCTGTCCACAATGGGCAAAAATTATTTACTAATGTTAATACGAGAAAGAATAAAATAAAGTACTGCAATGAGGCAGGCAATCTCAGTCGACAAGCAGTTAGGAGTAATTTTGGAGCAGTTAGGAGTAATTTTCCGGTTTTTGGCCACAGGCGCATCATTATAGTGTGTTTGTAATTTAGTGTGTGAGTATTCACAAACCCTATTAGCAAACATTTGTTGAAAATATTTCTCCAAAAATTCTTTTGATGGGTTGCTTCGGTACCACTAAAGAAATTAAAGACATCATTTCCTTGTTCATTTTGAGAAGTTTAAATGTCTTAATCGCTTGAACTGAACGTACATCGGCTGTATTATACAGAAGCCAAATTAGAAGAATGCAAACAGAATGGACGATATGCGAAAATGCGTCCCGGGCGGAGTACAATGTGACCGCCTCGTTCTCTCTCCCAGGGATTTCTTCCGCGGGCCGCTGTCTGCCCAGCCGTGCTATAGAGTATAGAGCGTCAGCCGCAAAGCGTTAGTTGGCCTTCTGTGCCTGCACCGAGAGCATGTGTCAGCGCAGTTTGTTGTGTTATCTAATGTTGAAAGAAGTTGAAGGAATTCAGCTGCTGCTATGAGAGGGAAATGCTGAAACACAGCCGATTTTCCGAAAAAGGACTGAGGAAGTTTGCTCTCTGAGGTTAAATGACATTGGCGGGAGGAATAACATCCGGCCAGAAAGTTAAAATTGTTGTGTTTACCAACTGCTCTTGGTGTCAAACATTGAGTGGCAAGGAAGAGAACCCCTTGCCACCGAAAGTAGTCGCTGTTATGCAGTTCTGCAGCCTCGCCAGAGGGCGAAATAGGGCTTGACAACATCAAAGTTTACAATAAATTATTTATAGTAACTTAACATTGCTTAACCCTAGTATTAAGATGGCGCGTGTCAGTAGCTGAGCATTCCCTTGCACTGAGCTGTATTTTACTCTGACCTTGTGCCTGAATCCAGTGAACGATAACTACGATCACTTGTAGAATGTCGTTTTGCTCTTATTGGCGGCGACTGTAGACACAGTCGTGATGGATGTTGATACTGTTGCGGATACTCCCTAAGTAGAGCCGTGTGTCGGCTTGTGTCCGCATTAGGAGCGTGGATGTCCAATTACGAACTATTTGAGTGACATACGGCGGAAACATAAAATAGTTTTTGCCTTGTGCGCTCTCTGTTGGTAGCTAACTTTAGCTCACTTGCGCCTCAGTGGTAGACAGCTCGTCCGGCTGTCTTCCGCGTCTTAAGGAGAGCACAGCAAAGTAAAACAAATTTGTCAAATCATGAGAACGAGCAGACCTCGCACGACCCGATAAACGTCAGAAAAGAGGTGCTTGTCATGATACGCCGCCCGACAGCAACAGGAGACTGCGATCCGACTTCCGGGAATTGGCTGGAGCAACGGGGATTATCCCACTGTGTGTGTGTGTGTGTGTGTGTGTGTGTGTGTGTGTGTGTGTGTGTGTGTGTGTGTGTGTGTACATCTGAGTGCAACAGCTCCAGTTCTCTTCTAGAGGGAGAAAGCTTTTCTGATATTCTCCGATATGTTCCGAAACATATTCTCTTGTCACAGCACATCACTTTCATATTTACTGCATTGAGAGCAGCTAGTCAAACTGGGGTCTTAGTAGCATTTTATTAGGTTAAGGTTACCTCATAAACTAGATCTTCGAGAAGGAACCCCTTAACAGGCAGCTCTCAACGAGAGGACGACAGGTTCATCGCATTTTACTATAAAAAGACTTCAGGAGGAACAATGATAGCGAAGAAATGAATCTGGTCTTGTATGGAAAGGCATCCAAAGCTCCACAAGAGGTACTATTTCAGGGAACTACAGAAAATTTGAGCCAGGGTGAACGGACATAATTAAACCGTTTCTATTTGACTATGAAGGTGGATGTATTACACCACGACAAGTTCAGCTTTCGTCACTTGGTATTCCGATGTTCTTCAATGAAGAATATTATAATCTATAATTTTTTATGCTGTTGTTCTTTCAGATTCTCGTAATCCACAATATGCTAGTGATGCACTCAAGAGATAATAATGATAAACCGTCATTATTAATTTTGGGTTAATAGTATTTCAGTTACCCTATACTGTGTTCATTTACATTTTTATTTCTCTAGTTTAAAACTGCATTTTTCAAGTTGACTAGGTCACACACTATTTTCCGTCTGCACTGGCGAAAGATGTCAGTATTAGCATTTCCGAAAAAAGAGAAGTAAATTATGTAGTTATAGTAAAATTTTAGGGTAGTAACGTATATAATTGAATGTTTGTCGTTATAGGTAGAAATTAAATTTTACTTCCACAGAACACATTTTTGAATTCGTGGGTGCTACCACTATTTCGTAAGACTGTAATACTGATCACATAATTCATCAATAATTACAATTTTTATTTCAAATACTAGCATTAACGAATGATAGAATGTGTTGGAGGTTATACACGGTGGACATTAATAGAACTGAAAAACTGCAGGGACGGATTCCTGATTGGAAACGGAGGAAAGAAGGTGCTATGAACATGTGTCTGTAAATGTACATGTATGTGTGCAGAGACATTAAATAGTTCCGGAGCACAATACAGATCCACATCGCGGCAGATGGGATTGCAGGTGATTGGGATAGCACGGTTGTCATGCGGGACATACATAATCGTACTTTGGCGGGCCACCTGCCTGGAACCTGTACTAGGGTTCGTCTCAATACCCTGCACAATATCCGGACCTCCAAATCTGGTGTACGCGCTGTCCGCCGCTTCCCTGCACGTTTGCCAGCCTGAAAAGACCAATGATCACACAAACATCCAAAAATGGCTTGAAATGTTGTATCATGTGTTTGGTGTCTGTGAAGGTAATTGTTTTGATATAGCCGTGTTGCCTCTCGACCGTTTCCATCTGCTTGGCCGTACACAAACACCATCTCGGCTTGTTCCCGGCATGAATACCGGACCACTCTGCTGCGTAATGTACGTTGTCAATCACCCACCCTGCAACACACAAGAAACTCGCGGCACGTAGTTAGACGAACTGTCATCCGTCAGCGTCATCTATCGTGTCAACGATACATTTCTGGGCACATGTTCATAGGATCTTTTTTCCTCCATTTCCAGTCAGGAATCAACCCCTACAGTGTGTCGATTTTATTAATGTTCACCCTTTATACTGGATAATCAAAAGAAAACGAGACAAACAGGAAAATAACGTAAACTGCGCATTATTTCAAAAATAGTCACCATAACTGTTACTACATTTTATCCCACATTCTAAGGTAAGACGGCCAATGCCTTCGTGAAAAAAAGTTTGCAGTTGCCCACGAGGAAATCGTATGGGGAGAGATAGGGACTGTATGAAAGTTATGTAAGAGCTTCCCAGCGAAAAATTGTGCAGTGTTTTGAATCCAGGGCTAACAGAAATGGGAACGCTCAACTTCGAGCAAATCAATAGATGTGTTTACGGTCTCGCTACTGGGATCTCTTTCCAGTCCAGGGTGCCCATTCCTGCTGTTCATCTTGAGAGAAGCCACTTTAAGGCAACGGCACACTGAAGATTTGTAACAAACACGACATTATTTCTTAAGATTTTGTTATAATTGTCAGTTAATGACATATCAGTGCTGTAAAGCCTCCAGATATTTTAATAAAAAAGTTCAATTTCGTGTAACGCAAGCATAGCATAGTGCGATGAATCCCGCAGTTAAGAAGCGGAAGCGTCCGATGATATTCCTTTTTTCATCTTTGCGTTTGTAAAAGATTCTCAAACTTTCGCATTAATTTAATAAAAGTGCGTTGTGCAATAATCGATATTATTTACATATAATATCACCTTACATGTAATATCACCTTACAACATAACTAAGAACTTGGGCTATGCCAGTGTCTCCACAATCTAGATTTCAGGGACGGGGGGGGGGGGGGGGGGGAGGGAGGGAGGTCAAATACCATCTGCAAGCCCGTTTTCATTCAGCACAGTTTCACGTCTGGGGAGGTACACGTCGCATTCTGTTTTAACACATTGATTTTTAGCAAAGGCATTCATTTGGAGTTGTGAGGTTTCCATGTGAATTGTCAAACTTTGCTCATGCATACTCTTCAGGAAAGATATATTTCGGAAACCTGAACGCCATAATCTGTTTTCACGAACTGAAGTTTCAATTTATCTGTAAACATCGTTACCGTCTCGTTGGACTGAAGAGACACTAATGTGTGGTATCTGACCCCCTCCCCCTGAAATCTCGGTTCCGTAGCATAGCGCGAGTTCTAGGGTATGTTGGAAGATGATATTTTGGTTGAGTTGGTGAAGGCAACGAATGTGAATGCTAAATAAAGATTGTGGTAACAGACTGACCTATTGCGTAACCTTTTATTTACTTTCGCGCTTTGTTCAACACATTTTGTCATAATTGACGAACCTTCCACCATGAAAACTAAAACTGTAAGGTAAATTCAGAGAAACTTCGTGGCAGATTAAAACTGTGTGCCGGACCGAGACTCGAACTCGGGACCTTTGCATTTCGCGGGCAAGTGCTCTGCCAATTTTATTTTTTTTATAATTTCATTTTGTTCGCTTTTGTTCGTTGCATCTGCTCGGGGCGGACGTCGTAAGACATCCGTTTTAAGTTCACTGATCATCGATTAACTCAGTTTTTTTTATTACAGAAGGCACATAGCCCTCTGACCGAACACGCTGAGCTACCATGCCGGCTGACCATCTGAGCTACCCAAGCACGACTCACGCCCCGTCCTCAAAGCTTCACTTCTGCCAGGAAGTTTTATATCAGCGGTCACTCCGCTGCAGAGTGAAAATCTCATTCTGGAAACATCCCCCAGGCTGTGGCTAAGCCATGTCTCCGCAATATTCTTTCTTTCAGAAGTGCTAGTTCTGCAAGGTTCGCAGGAGAGCTTCTGTAAAGTTTGGAAGGTAGAAGGCGAGGTACTGGCAGAAGTAAAGCTGTGAGGACGAGGCGTGAGTCGTGCTTGAGTAGCTCAGATGGCAGAGCACTTTTCCGCGAAAGGCAAAGGTCCCGAGTTCGAGTCTCGGTCCGGCACACAGTTTTAATCAGCCAGGAAGTTTCATATCAGCGCACACTCCGCTGCAGAGTGAAAATCTCATTCTGGAAATTCAGAGAACCTATATTAGATAATGGACAAATCTGAGGAGTGTTTTATGTATATTTTATCCACACTCGAAAATCGCGACAAAGTCGGAAATGAACAGACAATATTTGTGACAAGGAACAACGTAAATGTCATTGCTGCTGGTCTCACTTGCAGAAATGTAATCTTTCGTTTTTCAACCAGACTGATGTCACAAAATCTAACGAAGTCATTCCTGAGAGAGCTTTAGCGTAGCCCAAGTTGTAAGTTACGTTAAAAGGTGACATTACATGTAAATAACGCGGAATATTGCAGGACACACTTCTGTTAAATTAATACGAAAGTCGAAGAATGTTTTACAAACGCAAAGATGCAAAAAGAAAAAAAAATGGAACTTCGTCTGACGCCTTCAGCTTTTGAACTGCCTCACCAGTCGCACTACGCTATGGTAGAGTTGCCTGAAATTGGACATCAACTTTTGTCCTACCAATATCTGAAGGCTTTTTAAAACTGGTATGTCCTTAACCGACATTTAATTATAACAAAAGGTAAAAAAAAAAAAAATTAGCCGGCCGCGGTGGCCGAGCGGTTCTAGGCGCTTCAGTCCGGAGCCGCGCGGCTGCTACGGTCGCAGGTTCGAATCCTGCCTCGGGCATGGGTGTGTGTGATGTCCGTAGGTTAGTTAGGTTTAAGTAGTTCTAAGTTCTAGGGGACTGATGGCCTCAGATGTTAAGTCCCATAGTGCTCAGAGCCATTTGAACCAAAAAAATTGAGATAAATCTAGAATGTGCCATTGCCTTGAATTGACTTCTCCCGAGCTAAACAGCAGGAATGGGCACCCTGAACTCTCAAAGGATGAAGGGAGTGTGACCGTGGAGACATCTATCGGATTGCTCAGTAGTTGTCTCCCCATTTCTCGCGCCTGTCCCAGGATACACATCTGCCCCAGTAGCCCCGTCCGTTCCCGCATGGAGCCCACTCGGTCTGCGGAAAATCCCCACATCGGCCTCTGCCCGCGCCAGACCTGGCGCCAAGCGCTCTGCCTGCACCCTTTGTAATACCCCGCCACGGGTCTTCATTTTCAGTCCGGCGCTCTGACTTCATATCTAGGAGTCCAGCTGCGGTAGTTTATTTGTAGTTCCCTCTCCGTCAAATTTACTCACACTCAGACTGCGCATGCTGTGCAACAAAGCTATATCGCGTATCCACACAAAACAAAGTCCGATTGGATCTCCGTCCTGATTACGAATAAAAGGGAACGCGGAGCTTTGATCTGCGCGTGGAAGATTTTTAAGTATCGATACCAGATCTTTCGTCGTGCCGTGGCTACGACCGTATACGCAATTACGTTTTTCTGTTACGAATACACTTTGATAATAACAACTGAGACACGACTTTTATTCAGATTTGCTTGAACTTTTCAGCTCGGGAACGTGCTCTGCTGCCTCTAGTAACGACAACGCTATTCCACCTGGACGCCTGTTAAACGCACTGATTCTGTTTACCTACGACTGAAATTTCGGCTATTGCGCCACTCTTCAGTTAACATCTGGCTATGAAGTGTGTCCTGGCATACTCATTCATCTGGAAGAGGGCATCGTCCTCATATAAATGTTATGCATATACTGTATGTAAACATGACTGACACGAAGACGATACCCTCTTAAGAGGAATGATGTGCACCGACTTCACTCGATGGTCCATAACGAGATGCTACTTGATAGCGGCACAACAGCCGAAATCGCGACCGTAAACGAATAAATACATTTTACAGCACGTCAGTCGGAAAGCGTTGTCATTTCTGAAATATTTCACGGATGTTCTCGTAAGTAAAGAAAATACAATGTTCTGGTGCACTAAAAGCAAACTAAACTGTGACAGCTTCTGGCTAAGGAAGCAGTGCGCTCGATTATAACCGAAGCTTTGTACGAGTATTTGTAGCTGTGAAGTACATAAAACTTCTCGGCTCAGAACAGTTGGCCATAATCACAAAAGTTTTGTGATTAGACTATTGTTTCCACGTTATTTCTCTTTCTTAATTCCTTTTAAGGAGAGTGCTTCATAAAAGAAATTAGCGCAGAAGGAAGAAATTGGTAACGTCACGTGAATCGATTCTATTGTTTTTCTGAAAAACTGTAAATTAAGACTATGTTATTGTAGCTTCAGTACGAAAAGCTTTTCTCCTGTAACTGCAACTTCCGCTGGTAGCAAAGATCTGTGCTTATTACCTGTGGTATTACCGGAATTAATATATAACTTATTTCACCTGTGTATTAATTTCGTTGCATAGAGTTCTATATATTAAGTGAAAAGTACAGAACATGGTTCGCCTTTATGAACAAGAACTCACCGCCGTGACGACAGATCGACTTCGCAGGTCTCCTGCATGTGGCTGCCAGTCGGTCCACACCAACGATGCTGCGGTATGTAAATCCAACTGCCTTACGTCAGCTGCCAAGTTCGGACGTAGCACTCCCGCTGGTGATACATGCACAAACTTCGAATGAAATTACGAGCCTGGGAAAACATAAGTTGGCCAGCAAACAAGTACCCAACACGTCTCTTAGAAGCAGACTATAGTGTTGAGGCCCTGTGTTTTCCGGTTCAGTTTGGTGTGTGTTTGTAACAACCTCAAATCAAATATAAATGTGCATCGCAGCAGAATTCAGAAATCTTTTGCGGAAGCACTAATACAAAATAATCGTCTCTCCAATGTAACTTTCGCGAACCTACAGTAGTGGAATATCAACAATACAAGTTGCCACGCAGGGCTTTGTATCTGAAACGCCCGGTTGTATTGTATTGTATGGAACTGGGGACCTAGAAACGACGGAGAGGCTTCGTCCTCGTCGTAGCCCTCAATGGTTCACAACCCCACAACAGGCTACAGCAGTCCACTCACCCCACCCCCGCCCCACACCGAACCCAGGGTTATTGTGCGGTTCGGTCCCCAGTGGACCCCCTGGGAACGTCTCACAGCAGACGAGTATAACCCCAATGTTTGCGTGGTAGAGTAAGTACAGTGTACGCATACGTGGAGGAAGTGTTTGCGCAGCAATCACCGACATAGTGTAAATGAGGCGGAATGTGAAAACCAGCCCGCATTCGCCGAGGCAGATGGAAAACCGCCTTAAAAACCATCCACAGTAACCGGTCCTCGACACTAAGCCGGGGCGGATTGGTGCCGGGGACCGGCACGCCTTCCCGCCCGGAAAGCAGTGCATTGGACTGCACGGCTAACCGGCCGGGCAACGCCCGCTTACTTCTGATGCTGGTTAGCCCCTTGCCTGACAAAATTCTGCACGACGATTAAATTTTCATACTCACCAGCGGTAACAAGGCCATCTGCGATTATCACCCACATTACTGGCTATGTAAAAAGTAAGATAAGAAGCGTAGCTCTGCTTACTGGTTCCAGTGGGAGACTCGACGCAACAGCGCAGCTTAGCCTTACTTCACCTGATCGAACCACGTCTGAACCAGTGGTTATTGTCAGACCACGAAAAATAACTTTTTGTGTTAAATGAATGCTTTGTGTCTGTTCTTTCGAACATGTCCTGATTCTCCTCGACGTGGTACTTCTGTAGAACAAATAGGAAACAGGTACGTCTGGAGGTCCCTTCCTTACACCTCGATGTTGCGAACGGTCGTTACATCACGACACAGAGACAAATTCCAATTCAGTGAACAAGCAAGTGAGTGACCAGACGGGCAGTTCATAATTTCGTGAAAAAAAAAGGGGGAGGGGCACGAGCGGATTTTGAACACGGATCTCCCCCTTCGTCCAACACTGTGACCACGTAACCACACACACATCTTGCGCCTAGATTTTACTTCTTTTTCCACAGTTCAGGACACGTTCTTCCTGTTTTCATGCTTGTTCTGTGTACAGTTCTTGACATGCTATCTACTGGGCTATCTGACTAATAAATCTGGGGGGGGGGGGGGGGGTGGGGGGTGCGAGGGGAAGGGGGTGCGATGGCAGTTACGCCACAGCGTACCCGAAATTGAATTCTGTGCCCTTGTACACGACAACGTGCAGTGTTCTATCCATTAAGCCTTATTGTGGACGCATACCTGACGACATCTTCTGTACAAACATATTTTTGTTTTTACTAGGCGTTTATGCGGCCACACGAACCGTCAGATCTGCAATATGCATTAAAAGTGCATCTCTCATGATGTGCGGAGCCGTGACGAAGGAGTTACGGACTCTTACATCACGTTGAAGCTGGTGACTCTGAACTACACACAGGCTTTAGTCCCTCTTTACCCTACCGACATTTCTTTCTATTTTTTCCAACCAGTTCATAAATTACGGAGTGAATTCAAAACACAGAAATGTTCTATTTAATAGCAGTCGAGGAGAAACTGAACATAAATCTTGTAACTTGTTTGTTAAACTTTTCGAAAAATAATTTCCTTCTATCGAATAATTTGTGGTTGGCTGTTTATCAGTCACTATAATTTTTCCACATATGCAAAAGTTAAATAAGATTTCAGTCCCTTCTAGACCGTCTCTTATTTTTAATATTAGTTTTAGTTGGAGCTCAGTTTCATTTAGGAACTACTGAATCCGTAAGATTTGTCGTATGCGCACGTGTGCTGATGATAAATATGCATCGTCCTAGAACACTGCAGAATTGTCAGGAAAACGTGTTCATTCCGAAATGTGGATTAAATGGCGGAGTAATTATCGTTCTTTAGAAGTGTGCACCCCCTTCTCCTTTCCTTCCAAATGGCAGTGAAATAGAATCTGCGTCATGAACATGGTGCTAGGAGCAGGTAGGTACTTCTTTTAAAGTCAGGAACGTGGATCGAAAGTATCGTTATCAAGAATAGTTTTAAGATAATTTGTTTTGTACCTTTGTTACACCAATACTTGAAAGTTAATTCATTAAAAAAGAAAATACAGCGCGTTAGGCAAGTATCCGAGATTTTAACTAAAAACATTTAGAATTATTTAATTCTGGTAGCAATATTCGTCCAGTGCTTAGTTTTCAGCTATAAGCGGCCAATTGTCACTTTCTTGTGTTTATCTGTGTTCTTGCCCCTAACGTACTTACAGACTGGTAGCCTGCTCCCTTTGTTGTTGGCAGTCGAAACATTACACATCCTGGTATGCTTGGCGTTCTGCTTGTAGAAAAAATTAATTTGTACCAAATTTTTTGGGAATGAAATAAAGAGCAGCACTCTTCCAAATGTTGATTGTTGCCTTCGCGAATCTTCTATGAGCGAAGCGAGCATTTGAAAGCGGTACGAACGTTTACGAAATGGCCATGAAGACACTAAAGAAGACAAGCACTCTGAAATCCCTAAAACATTAAAATCCCGTAATAATGTCAAAAAAGTGAAGAAAGCTATTAAGTCTCCCAGTGACACTCGGAGAGGTTGCTGGTCATTCTTGTCGAGCTATTTTTTCGTATTCTTTGGGCATGAAACGTACGCTGGCAATACTGCCTCTAAAATTGTTGGATATCGAATAGAGTAATGGCAAATGAACAATATTCTAGACTTTCTGAATGAAATCCTCGACGATCCACAGCTGCTCAAACTGGCGACGAATTGTGATGAAACATAGGTGTTCAGGTTCATTTTAACGTCCCTGGAGAGCAAAGGCAAGATACAGCGCGTTATAGTGGACTAATAGATTCTGACTATGCTTTTACTTTTCGTTCGCCTAGTATACCATGATTTCTTGATACCTGCTACTATGAACGGTTAGGAGTATTTTGAAATTAAAAGTAACTACTGTAATTTGCTCCCCAGAAAAGGCACCTGTTTACGTATCGGTGGTCTTTTGTCAAAGTTTTGTCAAGATCACACTTGTGATGCCGTATCCTCCGCGTTCGGAGGACACTACCCCGTGTGACATCTTCCTGGGAAGACCCATTAGACGAGGAAGTTTTGCCAACACTGAACGGATAAAAAGTCCAAAACACTGAAGGAGCTAAACAGCGTACCGATATAGTGTCCATATGTGTTTCGAAAATTGGGAATGGCGCTGGTACAAATATATTCTCTCGTGGGTGTTACTTTGAACGAAATGGAATTAAAATCAGTGGATAAACAAAAATTTTCGGGATGATAAGACACTAGCTTGCTGCCTATCTTCATCTAAATGCATTTGTTTTTAATTTCAGACTGTAACGCTGTAGTAGCTATTCTGAAATTTTGTGTTTTAAATATAATAATTTGATATGTTTGATACAAGAGAGAACAACTTTGTACGTTAGGCGGCGACTAAAGAAGAGAATATTGTAAACACTTTCTGCTCATCAACGTAAAGAACCTGGGCGTGTCTACAACTAGTACATGTGGAGAAACGAGTTTGGCCGGCCGCGGTGGTCTAGCGGTTCTGGCGCTGCAGTCCGGAACCGCGGGACTGCTACGGTCGCAGGTTCGAATCCTGCCTCGGGCATGGGTGTGTGTGATGTCCTTAGGTTAGTTAGGTTTAAGTAGTTCTAAGTTCTAGGGGACTTATGACCTAAGATGTTGAGTCCCATAGTGCTCAGAGCCATTTGAACCATTTTTGAGAAACGAGTTTGGTCCCGGTTCGTTGCCTGCCTGATTAATCATTCCGGAAGTAACAGTGCATCCATGTATCCTTCATATACGCAATGGTTTGATCTCGCGTTGTGTTTCAAACCTGAGACATTCTCAATGTAATGGATATTCTTTCCATGAGATACTAACCGCTAATTTTAATCATATCTTTATTTTTAATTAAATTTATTATACGCGAGCTGGCGATATGATTTCAGGTTAATCTGGTATCCCGAGCATCGTCCGCATTCCTCTGCTACCCTAAATCTTCTCTGCCATTAATTATCAGGGGGACACACGGTGCCTTTCTCTTGCCTTGTTCAACCGAACGAATACTTTGTTTGTACGACCGTAATATTTACGCTAAGTTCAGCTGTGATTTTCTTTTTTCCTAGAAACACCCTTAATGTATATTATCGTTCAATATTTTTCTTGTTCTTGATTTGAAGCGTTCTTATGATGAATAGTCACGATGTTAAATGTCACATTTGCCTACGCTCTCGGTAGCGAATGCATACGGACGTATGTAACACGAAGAATACAGCTGCATTTCGCAACATCCCAGGTCACCCATTATAAACAAGGTAAAACATCGCAGTTACCGGTGCCAAATAAAGCAATTAAAACCGGCCTCATCAGGCAATGTTTTATCTTTCCATTTATTTCCACGAACCTCCACAAGCGCTTTAAAATGTAATAATGTTAACCTGATAATTCACTAGCTTTCCGTTCCATTATGCAGCGTTTGCCTTTTTTTTTTATCCCACGTGCTTTGACAATCGTTAACAAACAAACATTCGATGTACTTTAATCTCGTTGAGACATATCTTCCTGTAGTCATATCGTGTCGGCATAAATAACATTACTGTACGCTGTGACACACATTTGTTCTTTGTTGCTGGTTTTCTGTAAAATAATTTTAAAAAGTTTCGACGACGGTGCAACAAATTTTGACCCTGTACCACAGATCTCACAGTAAACTATACATAAAGCGAAATTCAATGCTTAATAAAATATACCGTGTTTCGCATAGCTTCTGTGTTGTGTAGTTCAGTTAATGCGTCATAGTAATGGTGATAGCTCTTCAGTAGTAAATAAGCTTCATTATGCAGTCAAAACAAAAAATATTAAACCCAAAAGCAGGCGCTAAGAAATCGTCACAGAGCCATACGCGACAAACCTATTGAAACTAGTATGCTTTTACTTTTAGTAATTGAAAACTGTGCGTGCCAAAACATGTGGCTAGTAATTTTTTTATTTATTTTATTTAATTTTTTTTATTTTTATTTTTTTTGAAAGCTACTACTTTTGAATTCCAATTACAATGTCTGATCTAGAGTCGCCTTTGCCTCACTACTTTTAAACACGAAATTACATTGTGCAAATTACTTTTGATGCGTGTGATATCAATAAATCGAAACTGAATCTGACTGTCTGTAAATGTAATGTGAAGAATAAGTACCAATAATACTCAGAACGACTTCCTCATGAAACACACACAGTGGCGAACTATTGCGTAGCGACAACTGTGTCCTGATAGAAAACGCATTCACTGAATTTACACGAAATTTTGGTAATGTAAACGGTTCCTAATATTCTCGTAAAAGGTTCGTTTGGGCCTTAAAAGTCGTATCTTACCTTGGCAACGGATAAGTCAGCTCTGCGCTGCCTGCAGTGCTAACGTTATGAGCTGCAATAAATCACTGGGCGGCAGTTTGTCTTCTTAATTCGTTTGCCAGGCTGCATTAGCAAATTAAACTTTTTTGTCCTATTTTCAAAAATGATAATTACTGTTCACGCATTGGTGCAATGAGTGACAGTACAACCTTTTACGAGATACATTTTTCATTTGAACGTGAGAATGAACTTAAGTGAAATGTTCATGGACGAATAGGAAAGAATTCTGAAATTATATTAAGTCCTTTTAGTGCCACAAAAGAAAAAGCGAACTAACATGAACAATTATCCTTTCTCAACATTAAAATACACCATAAATTTTGCTGCTAACAATATTTAGATTACAGAAGATTTTTCGTTACATTCGTAATGAAATACCTTTCAACTAATTTTGGTAGAGGAAAGCTAATTAAAATACTGAGCACATGACTGATAATTCGTCCTGGATAAGAACACGTAGATACTGTTAAACTCAATGAAATCTTTATACCACAGTAATTTCTAAACTAGCACTTGCAGCAAAATAAACTCTGCACAAATTACCGCTTTCATAGCCGTCTCTCTATCATCAGATCATCTTCTCTTCTCAGTTACGCATCATGGAACATATCAAATAAAAATCTCTGTGCGGCACATCCGCCACCCAAGCTCCTCACTACGCTGTGGCACAACCCTCGCCCTCCCGCTCTGGTCGCCAACTGCTTCCGACTGCTTCTCTCGCCCAAATTCTGCTCATTACTACATCCTCTGGCAGCCAAAGAATACGTACCATTCATGTGTTCGGCATGCAAAGATGCTCAAAGTAGTAAACATTCCAAGTAAACTGTCCAATAAACCAAACAAACTGACATTTCTCATGATATGTACATCTTTCACAAGCAATTCACCCAATAAGTAAACCCTTCACACCTACTTTCTATAACGCACTTTACACTGTAAAAATAGCTATCAGTGAGAAGGATTTTAAGAAGAGCATATGTTGCATTATACTTATGACCATTCTGGAATTCACCTATGTGGTTGTAGAAAAGACTGTAAGAACTGCATGGTAGCTGACTGCGTTTTCAGAATCCGGATTTTGGCAGTTCTGATTGTGTCCGATACTAAGTACAGTACATTGTTTGTGTCCTTGCTCGAGATATCAAGTTTTAACTTACGATTACATCAGTGTTCATGCGACACCACACATTTTATGCCATGCAGTTAGCTAAGGTCTCGCTAGATGCAGTTAGACAAATTCCTGATGTAAACAAGAGAAAATACGATTATAGAGTAACACCTGGTGAAGATGTTGAAGAATGCTAACTTGAATGGATTTTCCAGTGCGCTCGCCGACCGCTGTTTACGTGTGCTTGTACTGTGCTTAAAAGAGGTAACGCAATGTAAAGTTTGGCGTTGCTATATCTTCGACATGTAATTTTGTTTCTGGGACCAAGATAGCGTTAGAGAATCTCGTCTGTTTTCGTGGCGAGACACTGTATTCGAAGTGTTTAAAAACTTCTCAGCAGATCTGTTTTAAACGTGAGAAGGTAGCGAATGAAAACAGTAAATTTTAGGGTTCCGTAGCACAGTCGACAAAAACGGAGCCCTTACAGGATCTCGTTATTGTCCGTCTGTCTATCCATCCGACTGTAAAAAAATCTTTTTTTCGGAAACTGATAGACGTATCAAGTTAAAATTTATGCCACTACTAAGGTCTATGATCCCTTTGCACTGTAATAAATGTAAGCTTCTAAGTCAATGCTGTCAAAAGATACCGCCATTGATGTCACATATCTTGACACTTGCAAATTAGCTCATTAAAATCTATAGAGTATCTCCCGTTGCCCTAGAATTAAGAAATTTGGCAAGAAGCTAGATTTCGCAGTACAAGTAAAGGGAAAAAATCCGAAAATTGTTAATTTGTTATTATATCGCATGAAAAAATATTTCTTTTTTCATTTGTTATCCGGCTTCAAACGCCGGCCGGAGTGGCCGAGCGGTTCTAGGCGCTACAGTCTGGAACCGCGCGACCACTACGGTCGCAGGTTCGAATCCTGCCTCGGGCATGGATGTGTGTGATGTCCTTAGGTTAGTTAGGTTTAAGTAGTTCTAAGTTCTAGGGGACTGATGACCACAGCAGTTAAGTCCCATAGTGCTCAGAGCCATTTGAACCGGCTTCAAACTTAAAATAAAACCTTCTCGAAAGGCTTGGAATTCCTGGGACCAATATTGCCAGCAACGATGTCGATAACAGGCAAAATCGTCGAGATTCTCATGGATGAACTTTCTATACTCACAATTAAGTTTGTACGAACCCACAGAGCGCGAATTCTATTCACACCACGCCAATTTTTACTTCGTATCATTATTTAATTGCCACCCATAATTCTGAATTTCCCACTAGTCTTTTTTTTTTTCAGTTCAGCCTCTTGAAAGAAGTGATACGTATGAAAACGATGGAGAAAAGAATGTTTTCTGGTGCTAAAACGTTAAAAACGCTTTTCTTGGGTTATGTGATAAGTTTACACTGTTTATCCTTTCCGCTGTTTCGCACATGGTTCAAATGGCTCTGAGCACTATGGGACTTAACATCTGAGGTCATCAGTCCCCTAGAACTTAGAACTACTTAAACCTTACTAACATAAAGACATCATACACATCCATGCCCGAGGCAGGATTTGAACCTGCGACCGTAGCGGTCGCGCGGTTCCAGACTGTAGCGCCTAGAACCGCTCGGCCACGCTGGTCGGCGTTTCCCACTTGTTTTCCGCGTTTGACTTGCAAAATTCATAAACTAAGATTAAACATTTTCGTGACAGGAATATGCATTTCACCTCATTCAAGGGAAGAAATAAAGCATGTATTAGAGAAATTACAGCTGATGATGGACCCACAGGGTCCGAAATGCATCGTGTACTTAATAAAACACGAAGAGTTGTGACTGAAGGCGTTTTTTAATTCAGACGTCCAGCGTTTCTGAGTATAGTTACATACTTACTGTTTTTTAGTGACCATCAGTGTCATGCTTCTTTGTCGCAATCCTGTGTTTGTTCAATTCATAATTCCCTCCTATAATGACTTTGCCTTATTTCTAAGATCACTGTTCGTAAACATTTGATGAAAGTGCTTGCAACTCTGTCTTATGGCAGTAATTACATGACAATTGCATGAATGTCACTTCGGTATGTGATGAGTTTTATTCCTCTAGAGTGTAGAATACCGGTACTGTCTGTCGGTATGCCCATCGCACTATACTGAACTTCAGTGCAATCACTGTAGGCTGACAATCATTAGAATTTACTTAGCAGTTGTCCTGGATTACGGAAGAATCATAACCAAAGACAATGACCGTACATTTTTTAGCAGCCCAGTCAGTGGATCCTATTTGAAACTATCCTGACTACGTCGTGCCACAAGCTCCGGACGTTAAAGGTATAAAACACAGGATGAAGTTTAATTATCCGAGCTGGTGGGGTAATAATATCGACGTTGCAGCAATTCGCTGTCGCAGCGGTCGATTGGCAGCAACGGAAAACAAGAAATATATTATTTCCGCTCGGCGTTCGTTCATTACAGATTTTGCTTATTAATTTTTTCACGCTTTGGGAGTTTCGTCCTTTGTCAGCTACAAATGATTTATTTGCTTACATTCCGATTAGCTAGCACGGCGCTGTGTTTACAGGCTCATCAGACATCAAACCATCGCCAGCCGATCACATATCGGTTTTGTAGTTTGCTGTCGCGCATAGAGTGATGGGACATTCCAGCGATCGGATCCGTGGTGAATGGTAAACGTGTTTGGTTTTATCTAGATAAAAATAGTAATTTGAGAAAAAAGGCCTTATTGTACGTACTGTACTTTATACATTCCCTCACAAAGTTAGTCACAAACGTCGACATTTTTCGTTCAATTCGTAATGGTAATCTAAAACTTTTAGAGGAATAAGATCTATCTTTCAACTATTTTTTTTTCTTGGACTGCCTCCATGGTCAAAAAGCGTTGTTGACGAAGGAGGGACAGGTCCCAGGATCGACTCCCGTTGCTTACTTCGAGTTATTCTGCTCTGGAATGAGATGGAACGAGCTCATACAGCTTCGTGAGACCTACTTGATATCCTTATAAATTTAAGTTTTATTCTGAAAATATTTATTTCTGCTGCTTATTCTGCCTTTACGGCGTATATTTTTAAGTTTTTTATTTAATATCTTGTATCCAACTTGTTGTTATTTTGTTTTTCGAGAGATACTTGAAGATTTGTTTTGCCAGCCTATTTTCATTCACACTGCGTAAATGATCAAAAAGATGATGCTTCTTCTTATTATTGATTTTTATTTTGTGCTGTATATTGGTGTATTTCATCGTCATTTTTAATTTCCTGGCTTCTGTTCTTTCTATTGGACGTGAAATGTTGTCCGTGACTCTTCACTCTGATACTTCTGGTATGTCTATATTGTAATTCGTTGCTACGCATCTACCAGCGCGGAATCGTTATGGTTTCACTACTGTGTTGTAATGCATTATTTTTGCATTTTTTGATACGTACGTTTCATTGTAAATATTTTTGTTATTGCATGTGCTCTTCCATTTTTGACTCGATTCATTTATGACATATTTTTTAGCCCATTTTCTTGTATTACCTCCTCTAGCTACTTCAACCTCTGTAAAAGTTGTAGTGCATTGTTATGTTAGCGATAAATATAATTTTCTTCCCAGAGATTCTAAAACATGTTCTACTGGTTATTTGTTACCAGAGGTTGACTTTTATTTCTGCATCTGCCAAGTTTTCAGATAGTACAGCTAAATGCACACTTGAAGAGGGCTGGACATAACTCATCACGTTGTCTTATTGTGTATTTATTTCAAAGGGCTTAGAAACTTCGCCCATGAACGTTTCTTTTAAGACTCTCTCTATAAGATTTTCATGAATTATTTTGTCAATGTGCCAATATAACACTATTATTTCATCACGTTTTGTCGTAGACGTAAAGCGAGTCTGCGGTGTGAGAGAGGAACTAATTAGGCCTATTAACAATTTGAATCGGTATAAACATCTGATAGTAAACAAGCATTATTTAATTATCTTCCTCAGAGAGCTAACGCCTACACTGGAGCCGGCGGTAGATTTTTTCAGTCTATCTATATAAATTAAAAATGTAAATGTTTGTTTGTTCTAAACCGTGTATCTCGAAAAGTTTTTGACTGATTGCTTTGAAATTTTGACACAATATTGAATTCATATTAGCAAACAGAAAAGTTGTATTTATGGCTTATGATTAGAATACCACCATATGATCTGAATTTGCAATAACAATAAACAAGGCTCAAGGTCAGAGAAGGGGGGAAGAGAAGATGGGAGAGGAGTGGGAGAAAATGGGCGTAGAAAACCGGAAGGAGGGGAAGAGATGGACAGCGAGAGGAGGGAGGAGGAGGAGATGGACAGAGAAAGGGGGCAGGAGGTGATGGACTGAGAGGGGGGTGAGAGGGGCAGGAGGAAATGAAGAGAGATAGATTGGGGGGGGGGGGGGAGAGTGAGATCTACAGAGGCAAGGAAGAGGAGATTAGAGATACATCCTATACCCATACATATTAGAATGCTGTGCTTCCTCTTTTCTTTCTTTTCTCTTTAAGCAGACTGAGCCACAGCAAAGAGTGACCGGCCTGAACATTGCCATATTGTTTGCGATTTGATTACTGGATAAATGAGGCATTTATATACTAATGATCGCTTTGTTATTTTTTCATTGAGTTACCAATACGTAACAGATGCAAACAGAGTAACGTTTCATGAAGGTTTCACCTGGAAACAGAAGCATTTACTAGCAGCCTCTGCTCTGCTTACCGCGCTTGCATTAGACGCTGCGCTACTCCCGGCGCCTCTGTTCCCGCAGGAAGCTGCTGCCATAGTAGACAGCAGTAGAGAACGCGCAGTGCGAGATAAATAATTGGCCAACCGGAGCGGCCGCTGGCTCGACGGCGAGGGCTCACGAGCCCGGAGCCCAGGGGACGCAGCCGGCAAGCGGGTCTAATCAGCCGCCTTCTGCTGCAAGGGGTGGGGCTCAGCGACAAGGGCCGCCACTCACCACTGCCTCCTCTGGCATTACCGTCTCGCCGCTGCGTGCCACCCAGCTCTTGTCCGCCACGCGAGGCAACACAGACAGGCAGAGGGTACTCCTACAGCGCTTGGGCCAAATAATACCGCTACCCTGGTTTGAATCAACTTGTTTCCTCATACTGTCAAGAATACACTGAGGTGACAACAGTCGTGGGATACCTCCTAATACTGTGTCAGACATCCTTTCTCCCAACGTAGTCAGCAACTCCATGTGGCGTGGCCGGGCAAGTCGCTGGAAGTCCCCCCAGAAATATTAAGTCATGCTGCCTCTACTGGCGTCCATAATTGCGAAAGTTTTGCTGATACAGGATTTTGTGCACAAACTGACCTCTCGATTATGTCTCGGAAATTTTCGATAGATTCATTTCTGCAATCTGGATGGCCAAATCTTTCGCTTCAAATCGTGAACAACTGTAGCTCGGTGACATGACACATTATCATCCATAAAAATTCTATCATTGTTTGGGAACATCAAGCCCATGAATGGCTCCAAATGGTCTCCCAGTAGCCGAACGTAGCCATTTACAGTCAATAGTCGGTTCAGTTGGACCAGAGGATCCACTCCATTCCATATAAACACAATCCACAACATTATGGAGCCACTTCCAACTTGCACTGTGCCTTATTCACAACCTGAGTCCACAGCTCTTACTAACTGAAATTAGGGCTCATCTGACCAGGCCATGGTATTCCAGTCGTCTAGGACCCAACTGATACGGTCACGAGCCCGTGAGAGGCGCTGCAAGCAACGTCGTGCTGTTCAAATGGTTCAAATGGCTCTTAGCACTATGGGACTCAACAGCTGTGGTCATCAGTCCCCTAGAACTTAGAACTACTTAAACCTAACTAACCTAAGGACATCACACACATCCATGCCCGAGGCAGGATTCGAACCTGCGACCGTAGCGGTCACACGGTTCCAGACTGAAGCGCCTAGAACCGCACGGCAATCTCGGCCGGCGCCAATCTGTGGAAGTGAGTCGTGGTGATACATGCTTTAAACATGTACGTAAGCCTAACGATAGATTAAATCCCATGAAACCTTACATCTAAATCAGATCCACTAATAAATATTTCATACGTATGTTGTTTCCTCGGTATTACCGATATAGAACCTGTAAATATAATTTAACGTGATATCGCTATATTAGAACAAGTCGCATAGATAAGGAGTGACTTACACTGAAACACTACTGCATCTAGTCTGCTTGACTGCCAGACTAGCTTACAGTGGAGCCCAGCAGTAATTACCATGTTGTCATATCTCAATATACCAATCATGACTCTCAATCAACCGAGTGTGGTGATGCAGTGTTTCGCACACACGAGTCGTACGTGGGAGGACGGGGGTTCCAATACCCGTATGGTTATTCAGGTTTAGATTTTCCATGATTTTTTCTAAATCACTTATGGCGAATGCGGGATGGTCTCTTCGCATCCTTACCCAACACGAGCATGGGCTACATCTCTAATGACTTCGTCGTCGACGCGATCCAACGATTCTCAGCAACTCCTTTTACCGATCTGGAGATGCTCTTAGGATTCCTATAAGAATTTGTCTCTCAGTTGGGTTTCTGTGCATGAAGACGTCACTTTGTTTCCAGTGGTAACCTTTTTCCTTAAAAGAAAATCTACTGCGAGATGCCGAGAATGGGGTGTGCTGTCGTGTCAGTTTGTGTTTTTTTGCTACGTAATTTGTAGGGCAGTTCGCGATTCGAAATTTTCTGCGTAACAATACCTGTGTCGTAGTGAGGGAAGTATCGTCCTTCTGAAATATACGCTGTTTGTTCTCAACCCTGTGCTTGAGTGGTCCCGCTAATTCAAGTAAAATATTTTGGTACGTCACAGTATAGATAGGACCTATTCTTTCTTCCAGGATCATATTCCTAATAATACTTATCATGAAACACCCGAGAACTCGTTCGGGAATGCATTACGCAGAAGTACAACCTACCATTGTTATCAAGACCTGCTTTGTAGGTCGCATTTTATCAAAATAAACCGTCGCTATGATGTGAGATTTGGACATGTTTTCCGCCTCGCCTGTATGGAATCAACATCACTGCAGCGAGATTTGGTGACTGTCGCCAAGAGTCTGTCGGAGATCAAGATGATCCGTTATTCCTCTTGCAGCAATTATGAGGTTGGAAGTGGAAGATTTACACAGAAGCTGAGTTCATCTCATGTTCAGTTTCCACACAACATTATTTCGCTTTTCAAAAAGAATAGTGTGCAATTTATTGGCCCGTCATTGAATTCACATCTAAAACAAATTCCACTATTTGAATTTGAGTGAAATTCAATTTATAGCTAGAACTCCTTGGGAGATGATATTCTGTACGTCATCTTAAAAAATCTTAAAAATTTCGAGTAACTTATATATAAGGACGATAATTGTAATTTCCAGCTGTCAGTAATTAGATACGATGACAGTAAGGTCTTATGATCCAAATGACAATAAAAATAAAACTTATGGCCCAGCAAGTAAGCTTGCTGCTTAACTTTCCGTTACCGCAGCTCGAGTTTCTTGAGCGAAGTTCGTTATTTTTTTTATCTCCTCTAGACAAAAGTTCAGTCTGTTCTAGCCTCACTTCGGAACAGAATTGGTCTGAAGCTGTGATATGCTCTCACTCCTTCAGTGGTCTGTCTTTATTGATGTCGTGTTCGTATTTACGGTGACTGTCGACTTTTTATGGTTGCTTCACAATAGTTCCACTTTTATTGCCGACTGATACTACTAAAAAATCTCACGGAGAAAGGAAGACAAACTTTTGTCAGATATTTATATTTCATCATCGTTAAAGACGGATGAGATGATGGGGGATGAGACAAGGAATTGTTCAGTTTTTTTATGAAGGAAATAGTTCAGCAGTGCCTGAAATAATTTAGGATAACGATGGGAAACGTAAATGAGATTTTGTCACTCGTCCTATGAGGTGGTTTCCTTTTATGATTGTTTCCGACAGTGAGATGTCATCTTCTGAGCACCATCACGGCTTACTGCAACAGTGATATTTAAAGATCGTCATGTCTGTGTTACGGCCTTACAGCAAACCTACTGCGCTGCCTCTGAAACTTGTTGTCCTGTGCTCTCCCCTGCCTCGTTTAATCAAGTACGGCACAGGCGCATGAGTTCCCTTAAATGAAAAATCTAGTGTTAAGTTCAATGATTATTATGTACAACGACGACGCCCGTGTACATTCTGCAGTAACAATGTGCATTTACGGAGAACCATAGGAAGTATTCTACAAACTATAGACTATTAACACCGCTGGAACAAGCCCGTTCCGTCTACTATTTGTAGCACATAGATCATTACAATAACTGAGAGTACTAAATTTATTTTTTATGCCGAATTTCGCACTCTTGCAGAACCTTCGGAATTCGTTTTGCTGTTGCGTAGCAGTTTTCGAATGTAGAATCAGTCGAATGTAATTTCGCTACTATGGTGATTGACGAGCGACGGTATAAGCATCAAGGTGAAAGACGGATGACTCGGGAGTCAACAGCAATTTAAAGTTCCGGCGACAGCAAACATCACATTGTAGGCCCGCCTTTGATCTCAGGCTGCTCTCTGCCTTCGATATTACTTTTCCAGGCGACCTTTCCCCTGTGAAGTATGAGGTTTTAAAGACGCACGCCGTACTTTTCCTTCACGGTGAAGTTTAATTTTCTTTCAGTTTCTTATTAAATTGTTATTAATCCGTAGTTTTCCTCTCAAGGACTAGAAATTAGTGAGGAAAAAAAAAAAAGGATTTGCGTGTGTTCTTAAGTACTTCGGTGCGGGAGGCCACAGCTCAAGCGTTATGAGATACTATATAATCTTTAGTTTTATTGTGCTTCCAATGGCCTAACGCTTAATTTCAAGGACATCTGTACATGTTCAAATGACCATGTTTAGATCCAGAAAATATACCTCTACAGAATTTTATCTTGCGGACGAAGCAGCTCACTGACGCTGGATTGGTGTGAAAAAAAGCAACGTTCGTATCCATGTCCGGCCATGTTACTCTGGTTTCCCGAAATTTGTTCCTTCAACAACAGCGCCTTCATTTGCATGCGTCTGCTCTCGTGCGGGAAATATAGGTGACCGTCACACACAGTCACAGAAGGGAATCGCCTTTAGAATTGGCAGACAAACTGGATAGGGGCTTACCTCGTTCGGTGATCGTGTTCGCCACCGCCGTATGCCGCTATACGCCTCATCGACGTACTCGTACTCGTCAACAAAAGCGCGAGCCGTGCGAAATGATACCATCTCCTAAACAACAGAGGGCTTGCCAGAAAAAAAAAATTTCTTCCTTTTTAGGATCCCACCCACACAATGAAAACGGCAGACCACGGAATGATAAAAAATACGGTGTATAACTCGGCGAATCATATAGAACGGGTCATTTTGTAGACAGTTTCATTGATCCCAAACTGATGCAAGGACTATTCCATTATTAACACTTGGGAACCTCAAGATAGAGACCATTTCTTGTACATACCTCAGTGCCCCGACCGGCACGGTGAATCTCGTAGTTTCTTGATATACACTATCTGATCAAAAGTATCGGGACACCTCTATGTAACGCAGAATTGGCCACTAGATGTAATGGGAAGCGGACCCTCCAGTATAAATGGAACCGAGGGGGGGGGGGGGGGTACTGTGTTGCCAGTAGGGAGACAACAGCAGCAGAGTGGGCCGATCAGGGAAGCGCAGTGACTTAAACGTGGACTGGTAATTCGGTGTTACCTAAGTAACAAATCGATCAGGGACATTCAGCCCTTCTAACGGTGCCCAGTTGTACTGTTGGGAATGCGACTGTGACCTGGAAACGCGAAGGAACAACGACAACCACAGCCAAAGACCGGACAGACCTCATGTACTGATGGACAGGGACCGTCCAACATTGCGGAGGATGGTTTTAAAAATTCGTAGTCAAAAATAATTGGGTGAATCGGTGAGCAGTTTACAATACTCCACTCACTTCAGTGGTCAGTGCTAAGCGGGTCTTGAACTGGTGTAAACACTGACGCCATTGGACAGCGGATGACTAGAAACGAGTGATTCGCAGTGATGAATAACGCTACACGCTGTATCAATCCGACGGAAGGATTTGTGTTTGTGGAACGCACGGAGAGCGTTACCTGACATCACGTGTAGCGCCATCTGCAGGACTACGGACGAAGTGGTGTTAGTGTATGAGGTGTTTATGGTGGTTAGGGTGTTAACTCTCTTACAGTGCTTAAGAAAATGCTAAATGCGCAGGGATTGAACCAAATTTTAGAGTATTGTGTTCTGCGTACAGTAGAAGAACAGTTCGAAGTCGATGGCTGATTGTATCAGCAATCCAGTGCACTCTGTCATAAAGCAGCTTCTGCGAGGCAATGCTTGTGGACAGTAACATTACTGACAATAACTTTACTTGCCCAGAGTTCCGACCTCAGTCGAATGAAACTCCTTTACGATGAGTAAGGGCGTAGGCTTCGCTTCAGACCCCAGCGCCCAACATCATTCCTCCTCTGGTTTCTATTCGCGAAGATGAATTGGCTGCCATTGCTCCACAGACATTCAGACGCTTCATTAAAAGCGTCCCCAGCGGAGTTCAAGCCGTCATAAAGACGAAGGGTGCTCACACAACATATTAATATCCACTATTTGCTGCTCGTATGCTTTTGAACGGATAGCGTAGATAATACTTTTGATCAGACGGTGAGATAGTCAACAGTCTCCAGTGGTAGACGCTGCAAGGGAGCCGATGTGCTTCACGTTGTGGTTTATTGTTAAAGTTCGGAGGCTTTGATACACAAAGTGCCTCTACCACAAACCGCGAGGCAGCTTCCGGAGCGTTGACGTACAGATAGCGTGTTAGTTACACGGGACTGGGCCGAGGCTCTGCTCAGGACAGCTGTACCGGAACGAGGCTGTTCGCATTGAGTGCACGGTCTTCAAACACAACCCCGCTTTTAAATATTTCGAAAATGATGCTGCAGATATGATAATCCCCATTCGGACAGCGCAGTCTCCACTGCCGTAAGCCTGAGAACAAATCAATGCAGTTATCAACACTACACATGATTTTCAGTAGTACTACAGCTTGAACTCCAGGGTAAACTAAACTATATTCGCACGAGGCCCTTGAAACAAATGGTTCAAATGGCTCTGAGCACTATGGGACAGGACATCACACACATCCATGCCCGAGGAAGGACTCGAACCTGCGACCGTAGCGGTCGCGCGGTCCCAGACTGAAGCGCCTAGAACCCCTCGGCCACAAAGGGCGGCTTCCCTTGAAACACTAATCGAAATAAGAAGGGAGAAATTGTGACGTAGTGTATGGTGCAAGCAATTCACTTCATTACAAACGTCACTGTCTTTCTTTTCCATCCTTCTCCGCCCTGTACTTAGCACGATATAGACAGGAAATCAAATTCCTTATTTTTAAGTACTTGACCCTTTGCTACTGGAAGGCAAGCGTTTTAAATTCTGCTAGACTGTTGACATTACGTGTCATCTGATAGAATTACGGCTTTACATCTACTGTACTGACACAATAAGGATTGTGGTTCCCAAGGCAGCGTTAAGTGTCTCATAACATGACTTTTAGTAAGGAGGGGTATTTGCCTCTATAGGGGTTCAGAAACTGGGTGCAGGTTTTGTAGGGTTCTCATTGCGCAGGCAATCTCATCCAGGTTTTAAAAGAGAGAACTTCATTTGCTTGTTCAGTTATTAGTCTAATAGACAGGACTAATCGATGTGCAAGATTATTTGTGTTGTTTCTTGTGTTGGACGTCTCCTTCGTGAATCAAAAACAGCTCTTTATAGTAGAAATTGCGTTAAGGCTGCATAGAGAGCGTTGTGTGTGGTGTAAGAGAAGCCTTTCTCAAATCCTTTCTATACCGGTCCCTTTCTACGTCTACATCTACACCTATACTCTACGAATCACTGTGAACTGAGTGGCAGAGAGTAAATTTCATTTTATCGTATATTAACGTTTACTCCCGGTCCTTTCACGGATGGAACGTGGGGAGAAAGATGGTTTGCGCGCCTTTGTTTGAGTTGTTGTTGGCTTAATTTTATCTGCACGATCTCTACGGGATTGATACTTAGGTATGTTCATGCTTTAAGCCTTAAAAGACAGCTCTTGTTCTTAGCAGATTCTCCCCATGTGTTCAGCGTCTTTCTTAGTGTGTCTGCCAGTTAAGATTCCTGAGCGGTTCCGTTTCACTGTGTCACGACAAACACGCTAGTGGCTTTCGCTCTGCCGTTTTTGATACCCACTCGATTTCGCCTGGTAATGCTACCTGCTGTGCGTCCCACACATTTGAGAAGCATTCAGGGATGCGCCGTACAAGTGTCTTTTTATCAGTCTACCTAAGAATCGTAGCCTGTCTTTTGGTTTACTTACTACGAAACTTATGTCGTCGTTCCACTTCATATCTCTGCCCTGATGTTTGTATAACATGACACGATAGCTGTGATAGTTAAAACTGTAGTCAGTGAGTTTAAGGAGGAGCTACTGCATCTTCTTTGTCTGGTAAAGGCATAGAGAATTTGAGTTTATACTGCTGGCCATTAAAATTGAAACATTATGAAGATGGGATGAAAGAAACGTCCGATTTGCGTGAAGTGCACTAGATGCTTGGATATGCAAATTATTAGTATTTCAGCTCAATTGTACAAAGTAGGTGTATACATTCTGTATATGAGGAAAGACTGTGCAACCCATTTCCCATTCAGAAATCTAATTTTAATGTTGGTTGTGTCGGAGAAGATGGTCTGCTAGCACATGTTGAATTTCAGTAGTCGCAGGGTCGTGACGTGACGAGTTTCCGGTTTTTGATATTACACGTTTTGGTCATCATCCTACGACTGTGGTGCGTATCTGGAACAAGTGGGTGTCAGGAGAACCATACCCAGCGCTATGCAGGATCTCACAGTAGCCACGCGCGATAAACGCCAGAGAGGGTAGACATACGCAGCCGCACGGGGTCGTACAGCCACGCCACTTATAATTATTTGGGACGTGTGCTTGTTTGAAGCAAAGCAGACACACACATGGACAGTGGGGCGACATGTGGAGCACCAAGCAGTCAACGCAGCGGCTTACCGCGATGCAGCAGCAGAGAGAGGCGAAGTGACGGTGACTCACCCAACGAAGGAAGGAAGGAAGACAGAGTTTAATGTCATGTCGACAGTTAGGTCCTTAGAGACAGACCACAAGCTCTGATTAGGAAAGTACGGGGTAGAAAATCAGCCGTGTCCTTTCCAAAAAAATGTGTGTGAAATCTTATGGGACTTAACTGCTAAGGTCATCAGACCCTAAGCTTACACACTACTTAACCTAAATTATCCTAAGGACAAACACACACACCCATGCCCGAGGGAGGACTCGAACCTACGTCGGGACCAGTCGCACAGTCCATGACTGCAGCGCATCAGACCGCTCTGTCCTTTCCAAAGGTACCGTCCCCGTACTGGGTAGTTGGTTAGTTTGGGGGAGTGGACCAAACAGCGAGGTCATCGGTCCCATCGGATTACGGAAGGAACCTCCTGACATTTGCCTGAAGCGATTTAGAGAAATCACGGAAAACCTAAATCAGGATGGCTGGACGATCTAAATCAGGATGGCCGGACGCGGGTTCGAACCGTCATTCTCCCGGATGCGAGTTCAGCTTGCTAACCACTGCGCCACCTCACTCGGTCCGGTATTTGTCTGAAACGATCTAGAGAAATCTGGATGGCCGTACGGTAATTTGAACCATTGTCCTTCCGAGTACGAGTCCAATGTGCTAACCCACTTCACATCCTCTCTCGGAGCGCTCAGAACACTAGCTAATGGGTGTGGCAGTGTGCCTTCTTTTCAGAGGAGTCCCGGTTCTTTGTACAGAATGAGGACGGCTACATTTGTGTTTGGAAGCTCCAAGCAGAACGAACATTGTTACATTGCATCGGATCGGCACCTTGCGAGTTAGTATGCGATACCAGTCGGTAAACAACACGATCACCTCTTATTTGTATAGCCGGTAGCTTGGACAGCGAGCGTTAAATTTCTGATCCATCTAGGTATCTCTGACGTTATACAGGGTGGTCTCAAATGGTCTGAAAAGCTTGTAAGGGTATTGCACTGTAAGCTATGCTATGAAGTAATTGTTAAGAAGAAATCCGATAATTGCACTATTTCCGAGTTAATTAGCACTGAAGTTAGCCAATCAGGCCGTTGCGCTTGCAAATTCCAGCAGCTCGCCATGTACAGTTAGTATCAGTTGTCCTCACAGCGTAGGTGGTAGCGCATGAGACTGAGCATGGTTCAAATGGCTCTGAGCACTATGGGACTTAACATCTGAGGTCATCAGTCCCCTAGAACCTAGAACTACGTAAACCTAACTAACCTAAGGACATCACACACATCCATGCCCGAGACAGGATACGAACCTGCGACCGTAGCGGTCGCGCGGTTCCAGACTGAAGCGCCTAGAACCGCTCGGCCACAGCAGCCAGCTCGGTTTTAGTAAACCAAACTAAGAACATCGTCTCTGACGGGCGACTTGCATTTGTGTGCGCAACGCCCTTATTGCGTAGCTTCAGTGGAAAATAACTCGGAAACGGCGCAAAGTATCAATTTTTTTTAACAATTGTTTCTCATCACAACGTACACTTCAAGACCCTTACAAGATTTTCAAACTGTTTCTAAGCACCTTGTACTTCAACAAGATAACGAAAGACCATATGTTGACCGTGCTGCCCTGGCCCACCTGGATAAAGGAGGGTGTTGGGCTTTGCGTGGCCAGATTTGTCACCCTTTGTAAACATTTGGTCGTGGGTTGCCGACACAACTCGCCAGCGACAACGATTGCTGAATTGAAGCAGCGTGCAATGACGTACCTGTATCGATTACCCAAGCTCAGTTAGACTCGATGCCCAGCCGGGTTGGGACCAGAGGTGGCATCTAAGTGTACTGTTTGGCCACGATAACGTGACGATTTCGCTAGTGCTGCCAGAAGCGGAGAAAATCGGCCTACGTGAAAGATTTTTAGTTGTTTCCGAGCTCTGCCAACATCAATCTTCTGTTAGATGCGAAGTGTTACGAAAGGCTTGTGTCATTAGCAAGTAACTTCTGTATCCACATGCTCAGGTGTTTACGTTAGAACAAAAACTAAGCCCGCATCTCGTGGTCGTGCGGTAGCGTTCTCGCTTCCCACGCCCGGGTTCCCGGGTTCGATTCCCGGCGGGGTCAGGGATTTTCTCTGCCTCGTGATGGCTGGGTGTGGTGTGCTGTCCTTAGGTTAGTTAGGTTTAAGTAGTTCTAAGTTCTAGGGGACTTATGACCACAGCAGTTGAGTCCCATAGTGCTCAGAGCCATTTGAACCATTTTGAACAAAAACTAACTCAAGAGTACTTCTTCAAGTCCCTGGGGCAAGGGTATTTCAGGAACTTGCTGCAGCTACTAGTTCAAGAGGTGCAGTTATTCTTAAACTGTTGTTGCATTATTATTAATGAATACTGATGACATTGTCGACTGGCAGGGTTACTGCAAGAAAGTGTTGCAGCTGGAGCAAGAGTCTTTGTCCACGAGATGGAATAATCGAATTGCACATCGATGAAATTATCATCAACACCACGCCCGCGAACGATGATGATGATGATGATGATGATGATGAATGAAACGCAAATGACAGTGATCTTCAGCAAACATCATTTAACAGTTTATGGTAAGAAAGGAAGAATGAATTGATTGTTGGTGCTAATAACGATCATCCTCGTTTATCTCCTCTGCATTATTGCAGATGACGTGTCATTACTGCAGATGACGTGTCACCGAGCACATTTTTCTGTGCATGCAGTACACGAGAGGCGCCTAGTTGTTTCCACTGCACTGTGTGGAATACGAAGGTTCTGTTATAGTTCTCTAACCTGCTGTCTTCAAGTTGATGTCCCCAGTGCAGAAAACAGCACGCAGGTCGTAGGTTCTGTATCTTGAGGCTGAAACTGACTTTTAGCGAGGTTCTGTTCTGAAATAATGTACCACTTCTTTGGGATGCCACTCGCGTATTTTAATATAGCCACACGAGAAGACTACACGATCTTAACACAACACCTTCTGATACAGCAAAGTACATGATCAAACATAATGTTTACGAAAATATATCTTTACACTATTTGTGGCACGTGTCTGTGCCTCATGACTACCGGAGTGAATCTTTTAATACTGAATACTGGAAAACACATCCTGCGATAGACAACATGTCTGTTCTTCTTGACTGCCTAACCAGAGTGACGAACAGCCCGAAACACTTCGCGCGCCATACCAGAAAAGGCGTGACCCGAACAGTTCCGAAGTGCTTCGTCTGCAGTTTCGTCAGTCTTTTGTTTTTGATTTAAATTGTTTTTAATAATTCTAAAATGACTGATTGATAGTCAGCTGTTGAGAGATGTTTATATTAAAAAGTTAAGTAATTCCAAAGAGTAGTTTAACTAATAATAATAACTATACTTTAACGTTTTGGCGCCCTTCCTCCGAACACAGCAGCCAATCACAGAGCAGTAGCATTATGCAGACGGTCTTTCTCACGGGAATGGTACCGAATCTAGCATCTGTCACAGGTACCTCACACCACATTTCGTCATCTATATACCGTACTTCTTGCATCTCCACTGCTCTGGGAATAGATTCTTGGAGCCTAATATGATGGCTGACTAAGCCAGAAATATTAAAAGTTCTTCCAAACACAGTTAACTACACTTTGTAAACATTATTGCTGTGGAGTGTTTAATAAATGCAATGTGCAAACAGATTCAGAAATGTGTTTGGTAAGCTGTACGTTCATCTACTTTCATATTTCATTACTTTCGATATAGAAATAATGCATAAGTTGTAGGTAAAACTCTTGAGCATGAATATGTCAACAAATTAGGTAATTTCTAATCCAGCGGAAGTGTCACTTACGCGTGCAATATTACCGCGAGTGCCGCCTCCGATATCGTGTTATGCACAAAACGCGGGTATTGGTGCTAGCACCGCAGAAAGCAGCCGACGCTACGTTCCTCTCACCTCTCCCGTACCCTCAGCAGCCGAAATGCAGGGGTCATTCCCGACAGCCACCGTGCAAAGCGTCAACTTATCGTGGACAAACAGTACGTGACGTCAACCCTGTATACCTCCAAGTCACCTATAAATTTGTAATGCATTCCAGATATTAGGGTATGCAGATGATCTAAACATCATTATCGATAGGAAAGAATATGTAACAGCAAATGCGAATGCGTTAATCAAGGCAAGTGAAGATGTAGGTCTAAGGATAAGTGAAGACAAAACTAAATACCTGGTTACTGCTAGAATGCCAACAGCAGTAGATCAGGAAATGTTAAGAGTTGGAGACATGCAGTTTGAAAAAGTGAACACATTTAAGTATCTAGGCGTGGAGATTACTTCGAGAAATGAGATTGAATCCGAATTGAAGAAGAGAATACGGGTGGGAAATGCGTGCTACTTCTGATGAATAGATTACTTTAATCACGGATATTGTCTAGGAATTTAAAGATTAGAATATACAAACTTATTATTCTACCAGTTATGCTGTATGGGTGTGAGACATGGTCTCTCACTGTGCAAAATGAAAAGCCGTTTCGAGTATTTGAAAACAAAATTTTGAGGAAAATTTTCGGAGCGAAAAGGGATGACATTAGCGGAAAGTGGCGAAAACTGCATAACGAAGAGGTTCACGAACTCTATTCAAGCCCTGACATAAACAGTATTATTAAATCACGTAGGCTGCGATGAGCGGTTCACGTAGCTCGAATGGATGAGGGCAGGGCAGCGCGCAGAGTACTTGTAGGGCACTTAGAGGGAAAACGTCCTGTGGGGAGACCGAGGCGTAGATGGGAGGACAATGTGAAGGCTGATTTGAGGAGCCTAGGTATTGAAGGTGAATGGAAGGAAATAGCCCAAGACAGGGACAGGTGGCGAAAATACGTTGCTTCGGTAATGGACTCTCGAGTCCGGTATGACCAGTGAGTGTGTGTGTGTGTGTGTGAGTGTATTCCTCCAGCTGTAATGTATACACCCAGTAGAGTAAAATTGCTGTTATTGCTAATGTTGCAATTTTATTGGGTTTAAATGTTAGACATACACGTTTTCTCTCACACCATTCTCTTTTGTTCCGCGCTATACCCGCCTCCATTCAGGGAAGAGCCTCTGAAGTACAGCTGTATCTCGGAGACGAATCTGTCGTCGCGGAACGCCGGCTCGTGTTCACAAGAACGGCGCCTCGAGCAGCGCTGTTTGCGGGAGTTGGCAGCAAGTTGTGCGCCGCAGAACGGCACGCGCTAATTCGGCGGCAGCTGGCGGGTGGCGACGCGACGCGACGCGCGTTCACGCAGTCGCGTCACGCACTCTGCCTGCAACTGCGCGAATTCGTACCGTCGCCGCAACACCGGCGCATTGACGCCCTGTAATTAATTTATTATTCCGTCTTGTAGCCGGTTTCGTTAGCTTCTAATGGCTCACTCTTCCGCGAGAGCAAAAGGAGTCTCGAACAAAGCAAAATGTGTAGCCATCGCGCGGGACCTTCTCCACTGAAGAAAAGTAATTAAAATCTGTGACAAGACTCGGCGCACCGCCGAGAGGACGATGTGCGGGACACGTGTTCTCATTACTGCGGTGCAGGGTTCTTTTGTGCTTTACAGCGGAAGGCGCAGAAGGCTTTAAACGAAGTAATTTTGTAGCGGTACTTCCTCACTTGTTAAAACGTCTCTTTCAATGTAGACTGCTTCTGACGGCACTGACACGCCCTCGAGTGCCCTATGCTTACAATACCACTGTTGTACAAGTGACAGACTGTGAAATGTGTTAAGCTTCCTTTTCGTCCCATCAACGGGTGATACGGAAAGAATAACTGACTGCGTTGACTAATAGTAGTAACCTTGGCAAGCAGTGACGAACATTTCTTAACAAAAAGTATTTAGACAGTCATACTTGCGTGTTACCTGGCGACCCAGCTGTAAATACAGGCGCAACTGATACGAATTCTTTCTATTTTTCTGTACTGGCTTTGAAGACTCTATCAAAGATACCCAGGGTAATCAACTCCCAATAGTTATTGTTCTCCAGAACCGCCAGTCCCCTGTGTAAATTGAACATTTCTTGCACTTCATATTACTATCTATTTCTCAACAAAATTCTGTTGTTATTGAATTATATTCTACTGCATTATGTAGCCCGTCAAAGGGAGGTGTTCGATAGCTCGCAGTACTGTAGATTGCATGTTCGGAAATTACAAATTCATGCGAGTTGAGAATACGCTTGTTTCGCTACCACATTCGAATATTTCTTGGAGGCCTCAGGGTAGCAGTGAGAAAACTTTGTTACAGACGCTTTCCTGAATACTTCTGGTTCCTGGCTATTTTACGTCTTGGTCTAGCTTGGGAGGAAAGCAAATGACAGTTGTTTCTAGACTTTATCTCATGGAACACTGGCTTTAAAACAAACATTAATTGCCCTGATTACGTGAAGTAACAGGTCGAGAGTCAGTTTACTTTCCTCTACAGATTTTGTGAAGAGCTTTTCGAATTGTCCTTTAAGAGATTTAGACCATTATCACGCTTCAGAACGGATTAGGTCGAGTGGTATTTAACGTCTCGTTCGAGTAATTTGTGTAGCTCATTCGTCAGTTGGAACTATTGTCAGTTCGCGAAAGGAAGAAAGATTAGAGTTTAACACCCCGTTGACATCAAGGTCATTACAGACAGAACATAAACTCGAAATAGCTCAAGGTGGGGAAGAAAATTACCTTGCCATTTCAATGGAACCATCCCGACATTTGTCTGCGGCAGTTCAGGGAAATCACAGAAAACATCAATCTGGATGGCTGGAAGCGGTTTTGAACTGTCGTCCTCCAGAATGTGAGTCCAGTGTGCTAACCACAGCGCCACCTCGCTCGGTGGCAGTTTACAAATCCGAAATTCTGGAATCAATTTTCCTTCGGTACGGTGTTCTTTTTCTGTCTCTTATTGCTTTTTTCGCCTCTGTCAAAATTAGGCTATGTGGAAAATCTCAATTTGCACAATGGTTCGGTGCAGCGCATAAGGCAAAAAAAAAAGGTTCAAATGGCTCTGAGCACTATGGGACTCACCATCTGAGGTCATCAGTCCCATAGAACTTAGGACTACTTAAACCTAACTAACCTAAGGACATCACACACATCCATAACCCGAGGCAGGATTCGAACCTGCGACCGTAGCGGTCGCGCGGTTCCAGACTGTAGCGCCTAGAACCGCTCGGCCACCCCGGCCGGCAATATAAGGCACTTTTGCCTCTCGTATACGAGTATGTTCAACTCTGAAAATAGATGAGGATTTGAAACTGGCTGGCCTGGCTTTGAACTCGAAGCATTTTCCCCTCTGGTTGATGTGCTGCTCTTAGCCGGTTCTATCACTCCATGCCAAAATCCTGAAAGTACAGATTTTTCTCAGTTTTCCTTCCACTGAAGTTTGCCACGAAACAAAGTTTATTTTCTTCGCGGAATATTGGCGTGTAATACCACGATCATAAAGCTTCTCTTCAATAGCGTGCTGCACGGTGGTGCTGCATAGCCTGGCGAACTTGTAGAAAAATATCTTAATGCACGTGACTGGGTAGCTGAAAAAAAACAGTTAGTCCATTGTGATAAAAAAAATTAGATGTGAAGTGCATATTGTTCAATAATTGATTTTGCATCTTTTCTTACTAGAACAGAGTTCATGGGAATATATTCATAGAACATACGACTACTTTCGAACACACACACACACAATATATATATACTTATTTGGAGCACGACTCAAGTGAGTGTTGTATCTCTTATCACAAATAGCTCCATCAGTGGACTCGAGATATAGAACAAACTATCTTGTGTTCCTTGACAACATAACAGTGAGAACATAGGGTTCAGCACGCAAGTTTAGCTGATGCCCAAGAAAAGTACCAATTGGTGTAACGAGTGCAGTGTCTTCACACTACTGCCCCAAAGCAAGAAAAAAGTGTTGGAATATGCGAGATGATTCTCTATTACAGCAACGCAGTGTCCGTTGAGAAGGAATTGTGGAAAAAACCGCCATGTAAACAGTACATTGTGTCGACAATTTAGGGACACTGGTTGTTTCTCACAAAGTTACCGGTCGACCGACTGTGCTATCCTGGAGAGGGTGAGGGAAAGTTTTGTACGCAGTAGCAAAGCATCAACGGTCCGGCCACGAACTTGGAATCCCACAGCAAACTGTGTAGAAGATTTAGCGATGGCGGTTAATTTCTCTGCAGCACCTGCAACAATTGAAACCGAAAGATTACGTCCGGCGCCTTCATTTTTGCATCATAATGCAGAAAGCACTTGAGCATGAGCATTTCGCCTCCAAGCTGGTATTCAGTGACGAAGCAACCATGCATTTATGTGGAAAGGTTAATCGCTATAGTGTGGGGCACTGAAAATCCTCGTGAGACTGTGGCGCATGAACGAGATTCGCCGAGGCTTAGTTTTTTCTGTGCTGTGCCACAAACAAAGCTGTATTGGCCGTTTCCTTCTTTGAGAAGAGTGTGTCGGGCACCTCTTACCTCGATATGTTGCTCTTTTGGTTATTTCCACAACCGAGTGCTGATAACGAGACACGTCGCTGGACTGGACATAGTGGAGATGAGGGTTCCCCCAGGCCGCCTGACCTGACACCTTGTGACTTTTTCCTTTGGGAGTATATTAAGGACCATGTTTACGACCCCTACTACCAAGAGCACTGGAACAGCTCGGAGAAAGCATTAATACTGCTGTGATGACCATTGACAGCATGTACCTACATAAGGCATGGAACGAATTTGGTTACCGCTTGGAACTTTGTCGTGTGACCAGAGAGTACAAAATGCAAGCTTGGTGAGTCTACGGTTCTATTCATGCATCAGTGATACTTGTGCACGTAATACTTCGGAAAATACAGAGCTTTGAAACCGAATTAATCATTTATATTACCCCTGTACTTCACACAGCCAGGATTTGATGTTGCGAAATATACTTCATATCTGTAGAGATTTTAATATTACGCATCTACACTGTTTCCTCATTTTTTGTGAGTAATGAAGTAATTCAGTCTCAGAACGGAATTTAAATGATTAACTCAACGTTTACATTTTAATGCAAGCACGAGCTAAGTGAAAATTGTTGTTCCGTTTTCTGATAAACTGAGATTCTGAAGTCAGCACATTGCCAGAGTTTGCGAAGTACTGGGTGAGAATGTTAGCGAGGTCTTTCTGAAGGGTCCGTCACAGCATTTAGGAAATAGCAGAAAGTATACTAATGATGAGTGGGCTTCAGTCTTCACCTGCGTCATCCTGACCACAAATTCACTGCGTTGCGACTGTAATATTAGAAATTTGGGCCGTGGCTTGTAATTAATTGCACCCCCCCCTCCCCCACTGCTTCTCCCAACCAGCAAGGAAGTGCTGCCCTCTCAATGCTTGATATAGTTTTTGTTCGTAATTTCTGTGTAATCGTTGTTGATCAGGTCGTCTCTTTCTTCAAAAGAAATGAAGGAGGAAAGGGGAAATAGCGTAGGATCAACCGATTTTCTTGCACAGTTTCTGTCATTTGTAATCTGCTACTGCTCGCTACAATCATCAGTCATGTTTCTCCGTTTGATAGATGCTGATATACTTTTCTCGACGGTCTTCAGGGTAGCCTCAGTAACTGTTTTCCACATTTTAGTTTCTGAAATGGAAATATGTGGTAAGGTCCTATGGGACCAAGCTACAGAGGTCATCGATCCCTAACCCTACGCACTACTCAATCTAACTCACACTATGGACAACACACACACACCCATGCCCGTGGGAGGACACGAACCTCCGACGGGGGAGCAGCACGGACCGTGGCAAGGCGCCCCAGATCGGGCGGCTACCCAGCGCGGCTTAGTTTCTGAAGATCTTGGTCTACAAATTTCACCTTTTTACAGATTTTCTCGGTAGAGGTTTTGCTGCACTTGTAGTTCCTCCATGACTAAATCATTTTTGTGCGCTGCTGTCAGAACAAAAATTAATTCGCACAATCAATAAAGAAAACTTGTCGGAATCTACGTTATTAGATATGACACGTGCTTCTCTCTTTACTTAGTAACATAAAAAAGGAAGTAATAAATCAATCTTAAGAATGGTTTACTCAGTGAAGAGAGCAGTAATGTCCTGATTTCGAAAAAGATAATTTGATTGTCATGTGTATCATCTGAAGGCGCAAAATGTATTGTCAGTATCAGGAAGCAAGATTTTGCAATTAAAAGGAATATAGATAATTAGGGGATATAAAATATAGATAATGTAAGAACGTAAAATATGATACACCTTCATTTCCCCTACCTAAGGAAGAACAAAATCTCACAACTGTAGCAACGGACTGACTTTAGTTATTTTCTCTTTGTTTTATTTCAGTAGCTAATCACTCCAACGCTTTTCTTTAGAACCTCGCCATTGTTTCCTCTACATAACATTTATTGCTTACTCTGGAAACATTTTTTTACGTTACTATGGGGAAATTCTTCTTTCCTGTCCTTTGTGAGTGTTTATAATCAAAATGTGCTTTCTCCATCACAGTTTAAGACACTTGGCTATATTGTTCTATTTCATCTTGGGCTTTGTTTTGCTTGAGCACAGTAAATAAATGGGTAAATGAAAATATAGGGTTTCCTTCCTGTATACTGAAATAAGATTTTAAGTAGTTACCACTGGTGCTCTGTTATCTCATCTTGGCGAACCGAGATGCTTAAAACATGGGAAGCACTCATTCTTATTTCGCGTTAATCTTATGAGCCACTTTACATCTCCGCACATTTGTCTCTCCTTAAAGTGTTCACGCATTATATTAACGGGCCGGCCTCTCACGATATTAAGAGTGAGCTAGTGCTCCCTTTTTTAACGGAAAAATTCCCGGAATGGAGCAGCAGCGAGACAAGTCGCCGGCAATAAGCGCCGGTATTAGCGGGCAGACCGCATTAGAAAGTCCCCAGGAGGCGGCGGCGCGAGAATTACATTTTATTGTGGCTGCTCGCGGGCCGGGGGCCTCCCTCCCTCCGTACGAACTCCCGCAGGCCATAAAGCAGCATTGTGCCGCCGCCAATTCCACGGCGCCCGCGGTTTTTGAGTCTTGCAGCAGAGCACCTCATCTTCAAACAGTTGAGGACATTCCCCGCCAAAAGACAGGATCCATAACTGCACTGTATAGCCCTCATTGCCATCTGCAGGCTTCAGAACACTATAAAAGTGCTACTTCGATTTTGGATTACAAATCAGCTTTAAAAACGCGGAATTACTGTGAATGAGTTCAGAAATTTCCCTCAATGAGATAATCGCTCCATTTTTGTTAGAGAGAGGAAGTTCACAAGTTACAGTTACTCATAATAATATAAGGCTTGCAGAAGGACCCAGTCTGATATCTAGTACCCGTCGATTCACAACTTTTACCTTCGCCTTCTACACTATACGAGCAGTAATAAAATTTTATTTTTGTGTGGAATTTTAATAAATGTATTACAGACACTTTTAGAATTGAGCCACTGAGAACCATAAGGGCCCAAAGCATTTTAAAAAAGTCTTGCGAAAAATACATGTTTGTTCAAGTCAAATTTATTGACACCCATCAGTCTTAGGGCTGAACTGGTTTTTAATCGAGTCTCAGAATGCCGTAGGTCCTACAAAAAATAATGTACTAACTTTGTTATAAAATATTAATTAATATTTAAAATTATATTTATTATTAATGTTAATTTACAAAATTTCCATACATATGTTAGTGTCTATTGACAATTGTAATGTTTGTAATTAATATGAAACTAGAATCAGAAAGTAACAGATACTAAACACAACAGATATTAAATGCACCCTCCAATTATGACCTATTCCAACTGTTCATGGTCCTCGTTATCATTTTCGTTAGGCTTGAGGTTTAGATAAAACTGCCAGTCCTTGTCATATTATGAAGTATTACTACTACGCTGGCCGCAGTGGCCGAGCGGTTCTAGGCGCTACAGTCTGGAACAGCGCGATCGCTACGGTCGCAGGTTCGAATCCTGCCTCGGGCATGGATGTGTGTGATGTCCTTAGGTTAGTTAGGTTTAAGTAGTTAGGTTTAAGTAGTTCTAAGTTCTAGGGGACTGATGACCTCATAAGTTAAGTCCCATAGTGCTCAGAGCCATTTGAACCATTACTACTACTTGCATTATTTGTACTCTAAATTATCTTGCCCATCTTATAAAACAATTGAGCAGCGCAGACCAACAAAGTCATACTTTGTGCTTTGGGCCCATATGGAATTGAATATCCGAGACAGCTTTTCATGAATGTTCATATATACGGTATGGGGCTGTAGATATAGGTAAATCTGGTTCGCCATAAGATCAGCAGATGAAAATCACTGACGATGTGCTTTAATCCCGTGGTTCTCAGCGCCGTGTGTGTGTGTGTGTGCGCGTGCGTGCGAACGCATGTGCGTGCAGTAGTAGTAGTAGTAGTAGTACTTGTAGTATAATTGTAATATGGGAAACCCACATTACTTTCGTTGAGAATCGTATCACTCGCTGCTTGTAGACCTCATGCTTTGCATTTATCACGCCCTCACTGCAAGTAGTAGGTCGTACAGGATGGGAAGAAAGAAGCCTCATACTACTCGAGGGTCGAAACCTACAAAACAGTAGCGTTGATACTACTTCCATTCACTGAATCAGATAATTGCAATGATGAAATGACCAAAGGTTAGCAGTTTCCGACTGGTGGTTTAATGACGCTGAGCGGACTTCAGTGGTAGACACTACAGGAACAACTTGCGCTGTCGTCGAAGGTCTACGAAACTGTACGTAGCGAGGAATTTAATAACAGAGACTAGGCACACTTTGTCCCTGAGTGAAACACGAAAAGAGAATGCGATGTTGCTAAAGTACCGGCAAGCGTGAATTAAACAGTGTGTGGCTTATGGGAGGAGCATTTGTAGATAAAGGAGAGCGATATGAAAGTAAGCAGAAAGGGTACGAGAAAAAGTTGGAAGGTCAATTTCATTTGGCGCGGCGAGGCAGGGCCGTGTGTGGGCGGCCCACACTGCCGGGTGCGGGTGTCCGGCGAAGCGGCGGCGGCGGCGGCGTTTCCTCACTTGTGCCGCACGTGGGCCGCATTCTTTAGCCTGCCGCGCGGCGTGCTCTGCATGCTGAGAGCGCCCGCCCCGCGACCGCTAACAAGCGCCGCGATGACAACTCACAGCCCGGGCACAGTCGTTTCTCAGCGGCGCCGCGGGCTGCGCGCGGACGGTCGGTGCGGCATTCCTCGCTTCGTTGCTCCAGCGAGCTCTGTGCTGCAGAGCTGTGCCTTAATCCACAGCGATATGGGCGTCGCTCAGCCGCGTTGTTTGCCTTAATAGAAAGCTTGTGACGAGGGCGTCGTTTGCTTTTCTCTGTCATGTCGCAGAAAAACGACGAGGTGTCGAGTATTTTAAGAGCGATAAGATGACCGAAGTTTAAAGGTCAATCGATTACAGTGGATGCATTCAACCACTAACGCACATCTATCGCGTAACGCGTAGAGCGCTGTCGTGTGTAACAAGAATGTGAGACAGCTTGTAGAAATTTTTAGGGGATATGCAGCGTATACAGAGAAGACCCGCACTGATATTTAGACATCTTTATGACACGTGAGAGAGCATCGTGGGAATCCTGAAAAAGCTGAAATGGCGAACGCTTCAAGGTAGACGCCAACCATACCACAAGCCTGCCTAAAAAGTTATCGGAACCGGTATTAGGTGAGGAATCTCGTAGTAACTAAAATTCCCTCCGTATCGCTTACTTAGAGACCGCGAAGACAAAATTATAGTAATTACGACGACACAGTGGCAGATAGGAAATATTCTTTCCACTTTCCATTCGCGAAACAATGGGAAGTACCCTCTTCCACGCACTTCTGAGAGGTTTGCAGATAACAGGATAAGCTTTCCACATTAAGGACCACTGAGTGGGTATATTGGACAGAAGTTGATCTGGCACACCCCGTGGTCTCTCTCTCTCTCTCTCTACACACACACACACACACACACACACACACACACACACCACACACACACATGCGGCGCACGCATACAAGCAAACGCGAAAGTACACGTAAAGCATGGAAATTGTTATTGCAGATTCGACCTTCAGATGAGAACGGTAAGCTCGGCGGCTTCCTTGGTGCTATTCAGACTTAGCATACTCTGGAACGGCACGGGCTTGTACAAACTTAAATCACAACTTTTAAATGGAACGATGAGACCTAGCATCTCGAAACCTGTTTGAATTTTTTCTCAATGCTAGTCAACTTTGTAATAATTCTGTATTCAAAATTTTACCCGCCTTCAGGAAATGCAAGTTACTAAATAGAAAATGAAATGTGACAATTCTCTCTCGGCATTCGCCCTTGGTATTGACCGGTATAGAGTGTCGAATTTTCTCGATTCCCGACCTGGCGCTCATTTACCTCTCCCTCCACTGGTTCGCAAGGTGAGCGCTCAATCGTCGACTGAAAGCGACCCAAAGACTACTTAAGATTCGTAGGAAAATACTTGGCTGTTATAATTAAACTTTCGCTGCTTGAGAGGGCCTCCATGAAAAGCGAGCGATCGTAGCACACTGAAACAGTGTGAAAACATTCGTAAGGACATTGTTGTTGTTGTGGTCTTCAGTCCTGAGACTGGTTTGATGCAGCTCTCCATGCTACCCTATCCTGTGCAAGCTTCTTCGTCTCCCACTACTTACTGCAACCTACATCCTTCTGAATCTGCTTTGTGTATTCATCCCTTGGTCTCCCTCTACGGTTTTTACCCTCCATGCTGCCCTCAAATGCTAAATTTGTGATCCCTTGATGCCTCAGAACATGTCCTACCGACCGTAAGGACGTACGGAATAGAAATGAAGACTAAATCATCAAAGAAACACATTTTATTTCCACATGAGAGGGTAACATTCGTTACTTGCGTACCATGTTTACGCTCCAGGTTACGAATCTTGGGCAATGTGACGAATCTTGGGCAATGTGACGATCATCTACATCCACGATAGCCTGGAACCGCACTAGACATACCGTTTCACAAAAGTTCGCAGCGCTTTTCCTATAGTTTACGATGGAATGTCCTGCTGTTTTCACACAGATCATGCACTGCTTGAAGAGCGCACGGTGCGTCCAGAATTCTCAGGCATGGCAAGAGAAACTTCTTCAGCAATTTGTGACGCAGTTGGCCGTCTCCCTCACGCACTAGCAATTCCCAAATCGCCAGTTAATTCGAACTTCCGAAACTTGTTCTTCAACCTCTGTGCAGAAAGAAGAGCTATACGTATTCCTTTAACGCAACTATTCTCGCGAAGAGCAACAGTGTTTGACAAAACAGCTTTAGCAGTAAAGCCCTACTCACCCTGTCCCGACCTATGTTAACTGTCTGCAACTGTAAAGCACTCTGGTGCTTGGGTTTCCACCCTACGTCGCCGTACCAGCACCTGCGCGTAAAGGCAAGTCATGACACTAACGCGGGCCGGAGTGGCCAAGCGGTTCTAGGCGCTTCAGTCCGGAACCGCGCGATCGCTACGGTCGCAGGTTCGTATCCTGCCTCGGGCATGGATGTGTGTGATGTCCTTAGGTTAGTTAGGTTTAAGTAGTTCTAAGTTCTAGGGGACTGATGACCTCAGATGTTAAGTCCCATAGTGCTCAGAGCCATTTGAACCATGACGCCAACACTAGTAACAACGCAAATCCTGCAGCGCACAGTATGTACATCATTCATATAACGTTTGCTACCCATACGTAAATAGTTTCCCGTAGAGAAAGTTTAATTATAACCACCCTGTACGACTTACGTTTTATTCATGATATTCTTTGAAAATTGTTAAAGAATATAAAATACCAAAACATTTCCAAAACCTCAGCATTAATTTAATTCTTTACAACTACTTCAAAAATTAGAATTACTAATAAATGCTCCACGCATATAGTTTTTGTGAACCATGAATAAACAATTAACGATCACATTTGACAGCCCTGTGAGTTGCAGACTTCGACGTTTTCACATAATACTCGGCCGGACTCAGAAATGAGTTTGGTGCGATATTCATGTATTTTGAAGAGTGTGTTACATATTTAATCAGATACCGAAGCCAAAATGAGAAAAACTGAAACCAAGGCCAGAAAAACTGATAGTGAGCTGGCGATTGCAACTAAAGAATCGTAACATGACTGGTTAAGATTACTTCACGATCCTGTATCAGTTCAGTTATATTTATTTCATAAATAATAGAGAGCGCTACTAACTGTTTGCTGGTGGCTGAACAGTTATCACGTAAGCAAGTGGATCTTGGGACATCCTGTGTTTACTATGGAGTTTCAGCAGAAAAGATTACCTCAAGTAAGGTGGCATTCTAGGAGGTCGCCAAGGCCAATTCGGCGTATACTGTAGTTGCGATTTCCGGGCGTTAATCCGTTACGTGCGGTTGCAGGCTCCAAGCGCGTACATGAGATGTGGCAAGCATCTACACTGCAGCATGTCAGCAAGCGCCCCGCCTTTCTGTTACCACGAAACGTGAGACATTTAGAAGCGTCTCAACAGTATTTCTATTCGTCCAATCCTGTGTTTTGAATCACCTACGAGACACTGTATGCTACGTCAACCAATAGCAAAAGTCCCTTCAAACTCGATACCGATCTAGTAAATTGTTTTTGCGTGTTTGTACGCTATATCATGGAAACCTTTGCAGCGTTTCCCACCACTTTCATGCTTCGAGGCACTTTCTCGTTGGTCACTTTTGCTGCTAGCGTGCTGCCGCTCCTCCAACGGAGAACAGAGATTTTTATGTTCTTACGATTCTTCCGATGCTGGCTGTGTAGTAAGTTTCTTCTTTGTCATACGGAATTCGGAATAATGATCAAGAGTTTTTGTGACCTGCACACGAGCCTAGTTAGGAGGATTTCAGCACCAACGCTTACGAGAATCGGCGAAACGCCGCGAATAACGAGGCTAATGGGCAGGGGCACTACATCAGTAGTACGCGGGTAAGTTCAGAATTTTCGTCTGGCGGGAGGCGTGCTCGAATCACGGCCCGGCACAAATTTTTATGTGCCCCATTGATGTAACAGCTAAATATCATTAATCCCTTTGTATGTTAAAGGAAGAGAGCCATAGAAAAACGAATATTAGACACACTCATTAGGAAGCCTTGAGGCGTAATTTTTCTTCAGTGATCACTGCGTCGCTCATGGGCACTCCGTGGTCAGGCCGAGAGGACAGCGCGATGCCACCCTGTCATCCCGTGGCATACGGCGTTATTCGGATGCGACATGGAGGAGCATGGGGTCAAACACCACTCTTCCGTCAGTTATTGACTTTCCAGAGCTTGGAGCCACCACTTCTCAACTAGCTCCTCACTTGGCATCACGAGGCTGAGTAGAACACGTTCCAGTTACTCAACCAAGGAAAAGTCTTTGGCAGTACTGGGAATTGAACCAGGATCCTCCGCATGGCAGATGGGCGTTCGCGCTGATCTGATTGTGACAACAGGTAGCGTCGTCCAAGGTTATTCTACTCTTAGCCGTTTACGCTGAGCCAGGAGCTGCCCGCTTTCGTTTTTATTTTTGTTTGTATTTTGTTGTGTAACGTTACCTCTGACAGACTTCGACGGGACAGTACGGTCCGTTCCTTTGGTAGGAAATCAGGTCGACCTCAGGTCAGAAATATTTCTGTACGGACTAAAACTCTTGAACACTGGTCTCAGTGCTCGGATTCGAACTGATATCGAGTGAAAGAAAAGCTGCACTGCATTATGGATTTTTAACTTTCAGTAAGATAAATTATGGAGCCACTTGAACTCTGTGAGCTTATGAGCAGCTATAACGCTCCCTTACGCAAAATACAAGCTGGAGCCAGACGCAGTTATTTCGCCGCAGAATTCATTGGAAGGCGGCGGCGAAGTGTCTGTGACGTTCCGAGCGGTGTCCTAGGCGCCAGGCTTGTGACCTGGTGTGGTATGTTCTGCTCTCCCGTTATCTCCGGCCAGGTGATCGCGCCCATTGCATTAATTGCATTCCGCTAGCGCTTCGTGCTTCGCTGGAGGCAACGGAGTAACATTTCAGCTGATCACTGACCTGTAAGCTCCAGACGCCCAGCCGCTGCTGACGTGGCGGCTATATCATTGATGCCTCCGGGGCAGTATAAACGTGACAACTTGGTGCCAGTTCTGCATTACAAGGGACGTTAGACAAAGAGACTGGTGCAAAACAAGTGCCTACGTCATTATTTTATTTCTATGAAAATAACAAGGATGATAAAATTACAATATTTCGTTGAGTGCGTTAAGACTGAGAAAAAGGAGATGTATGATGATGTCAGGTGTGGTACCTCAAGAAAAGACAGTTCTCTGCTATTAACGTTCCCTTTAATTTTAATAGTAAACGCATTTACACAGATATAAAAACCTATTAAAGCCTACAGAAGTTAGGCAAGACAGAGAACCTGTAAAGTCCCGATGTCCACGACTGCATCTTTTAGACAGGGGATGAATAGCATGCTAGCTATTTACGATGAACTGAAATAGGAATACATAAAGGCAGTGAATCATTTACAAGATTTACCCATCTCCGTCGTCGAAGTCTCTAAAGCTCCTTGGTGGTGTGACGTCAGACTCATAGGCTGCCATTTCGACATTTAGTTTCGAACGACATTTCCTAGTAACCAAACTGAACACCAACAGCAAATGAAACTCAGACATCTACGTAGAGTGCCATAGTGTGAGAACACTGTTGACGGCAATTGATTTGCTATTCGAGAGGAGCAGATGTTGTTGTGCTGAGTTTCATCCACCCTTTCCTTCATTCCACACTCATCTATGATCACACAAAAACGTCTCTGCAATTCAATAAATACAGATACAAAATTTACAGGTCAGGCTAAGGGAAGAAGAGGAGCTCCATTTCAGTTTATTAGTATGTCCCAAGTAAACCAGTTCGGCTTCAAGCAAATCACTCGAAGTGTGCGGTTACGTCACACTGTGGAATGTATGTTTCGTACAGCCCTAACTATTACTTTTTTATTTAATGGCGTAGAGAAGCAGACGCAGCTTTGCACATTGCCGGTTGAAACCAGCGCAAAACATTAATGCTTGTATATATATTTATTACTGACTTATGTATTTGTCTCTTAGTAGGACAACATGTCGCCTGGTGTCGTAGGAGATCAGCGTCAGACATCCCATCTAAGGTCCGGTTTCAATCTCCAGTCGGTTCTACGACTTTCTCCTATCGCCTAAAGCTTCTTTCAGCTTTGGAAGTGATAATCTTATGTGCAAAATACCGAGTTGTACCTTGGTTCGAAGTCCATGGAGAAATGTAGGTCACGCTGATAACTGGATGGATAAGTTAATTGGAAGAATCTTATCTGGGAAAGCACTATGGTATTCAAATTAAAATTCGATGAAGGAAACTGAATCCATTGATCTGTTTACGATGTGTGTCAGCACGTGTTCAAGTAACACAACTTTTCTTCTACACAGTATTGTATGATTAAATTAGGCTCCTAGGAGATAAGAACTCTAACAATAAGAAGAAACAACGAAGTCAGTACTCGAGGTAGTTATTTATCAATTAGTTTCGGCCATTGTCCCATTTTTAGAGGGTGACATACGTTTCTTAAAATTACTGGCACATGTTCTGCGTTGTGGGTCGCCACGCATCTGTAGTAATGTAAAGGAAGTGGCTTAAACAGTTTAGGAAGATCACGAAACAGACATCTCCGAGGTGGCACTAATGAAGCCGAAAAAGTTTTTAAATCTCCAAATGTATCTAAAATTGTATTTTCTTCTGCTTTCCTGTTTTAGAGACATTTTGAACTTTTACAGGACAGAAACAGGGTGTCTGATGAAGACGTATTTCATAAGGACCGTGGCAGTGTCCGTTTCGTAACGAGAATATGTCGATTTAGGTCCGATTTCACATCTTATGCGTCTTCATCCCGAACATGCTGTTACTGCAATTCTGTCATTGCTGACTGTAGCTAGAGACAAAGATTCTCTTCATACGCAATTTTACATGCTAAAACACGTTTCCAACTTTGCGTATACCTCCAGCTTCCTGTAACGGAACGAGTCTATTTGACCAGATACTGACAGAATCTGAAAAACATTTGCTGCGAACTGTGCTGCATGTGTAATATCTACTAAGGTAAATACGATTAACTGCAGACATGTTGTCAGATGCTGGAAGTGGGTCTGCCAGGAGATAAGTTTCCGATTAAGGGGCTGCTGGAAGCTCATTGGTCGGAGCTGCAAGTGAAGTGTAGCTCGGTTTCCCTGGGCAACCATGGCTCACCGGCCGAAGTTTGCCCTGGACGTCCGCCTTAAGGGTCCCGCCGAGGGCTCTGCCTCATACCGCGTCATTTGCTCTCCGCTTCCTTCCGCCTTCCCTGCTACCTCCCTGCAGGGCCTCCGTCGATCCAGGGGCCGTGGTAGCACCATCTGAACGCATTTCTGCGCCGCCATAACTGACTACATGTGCAGTAATTCACTGCCAAGTGGGTGTAACGTTTTATTGATTGACAAGCTTCATCTGGTTCAGTATTTTTTTTCCTTGTTTAGCACCAAGTGAGGCAGCTGGCTGGTTAAGACACAAGACTAGTCATCAAATCGCTCTTCCCATCTAGAATTACATTTATATGTCTTTCGTAAATCATTTCTGGCGGATGTTCATAGGATTGCTTCTGCCATCTGTCTCCACTTGAGCTACGTTATGCATTTCTGTGTACGGCTTCTCTATCTCTCTCTCTCTCTCTCTCTCTCTCTCTCTCAAATGACTGCAACGTTGAACTTATTTTCGTCGTAGTCTACCTTCTTTGGTGGTAACAATGGACCTTTACGTTTGGAATTACAAGTAAGTGATCTACCTATTTTTTATTCCCATACGCTATGTGATCAAAAGTATCCGGACACCGCCAAAAACATACGTTTTTTCATAAGATGTGCATTGTGCTGCCACCTACTGCCAGGTACTACATATGAGCGACCTCAGTAGTCATTATACATCGTAAGAGAGCAGAACGGGGCAGTCCGCGAAACTCACGGACGTCGAACGTTGTCGGTAGATTGGGTGTCACTTGTGTCACACGACTGTACGCGAGATTTCCACACTCCTAAACATCCCTAAGTCCACTCTTTCCTATGTGGTAGTGAAGTGGAAACGTGAAGGGACACGTACAGCACAAAAGCGTAAAGGCCGACCTCGTCTGTTGACTGACAGGCCGCCGACAGTTGGAGAGGGTCGTAATGTGTAATAGGCAGACATCTATCCAGACTATCACATACGAATTCCAAACTGCATCAGGATCCACTACAAGTACTATGACAATTAGGCGGGAGGTGAGAAAACTTGGATTTCATGGTCGGGCGGCTGCTCATAAGCCACACATCACGCCAGTAAATGCCAAACGACTCCTGGCGTGGTGTAAGGAGCGTAAACAGTGGACGATTGAACAGTGGAAAAGTGTTTCGTGGAGTGACGAATCACGGTACACAATGTGGAGATCCGATGGCAGGGTGTGTGTATGGCGAATGCCCGGTGAATGTTGTCTGCCAGCGTATGTAGTGCCAACAGTAAAATTCGGAGGCGGTGGTGTTATGGTGTGGTCGTGTTTTTCATGGAGGGGGCTTCCACCCCTTGTTGTTTTGCGTGGAACTATCACAGCACAAGCCCACCTTCTTGCTTCCCACTGTTGAAGAGCAACTCGGGGATGGTGATTGCATGTTTCAGCGCCTGTTTTAATGCAGGGCCTGTGGCGGAGTGGTTGCACAACAATAACATCCCTATAATGGACTGGGCTGCACAGAGCCCTGACCTGCACCCTATAGAACAAATGGTTCAAACGGCTCTGAGCACTATGGGACTTAATATCTGAGGTCATCAGTCCCCTAGAACATAGAACTTAACTAACCTAAGGACATCACACACATCCATGCCCGAGGCAGGATTCGAACCTGCGACCGTAGCGGTCGCGCGGTTCCAGAATGTAGCGCCTAGACCCGCTCGGCCACCCCGGCCGGCACCTATACCCTACTGTACCTGTAATTTTACTGCAGCTTCCTCCGCCCCCCCCCCCCCCTACCCAATCGGATCTTTTACTGTGACAGAAAAAGAGCCATAGGTTTTCGCTATTTGAGATTAACTTGAGTAATTACACTATTATCTTGATGCTACTACTAGCAATTGTGTTACTAATATTTCTACTATGATTATACATGTAGTCTCAGAGGACACACACACACACACACACACACACACACACACACACACACACACACAGTGTACTACTATCGGAATGTACTTAGTTTCTCTCTACGTTCCGTACCACGTCGCGCATGCCGTCGAATCCAGCAATATTTTGCTGCCTCCAGACAGCATGGCGGCGGATGAGAGCGCATCACTTACTTCGCTAATTCTTCTCGTTCTTCTTATGTACGCTGTAAGGCCATCTCCCTTCACTCTTCACTCTGTGTGGGCAATGAATGTCCAGTGTTCCTCCATGGTACATATTTACATACGTGTTGCCGTTATGTCTTCGAATTTTCTGATTCATGTTTAATTGGCCGCCCGCTGTGGCCGAGCGGTTCTAGGCGCTTCAGACCGGAACCACGCTGCTGCTACGGTCGCAGGTTTGAATACTGCCTCGGGCATGGATGTGTGTGATGTCCTTAGGTTAGTTAGGTTTAAGTAGTTGTAAGTCTAGGGGCTTAGACCATTTGAATCATTTGAATTTTTAATTGATGGACCTCTAATATCTTTTCTTTTAAGTAACATATCTGTCGATTTTTGTGGTGCTATCTTCAGTCGCATCTGCGAGCACACCGAATGCATGATTTCAATGAGTTTCCCACAGTTATCTTTCTAGCGAATCTCGACTGTTGGCGTGCACTATAAGTAGAAAGTTATCAGCATATGGTACAACTTCTATCAATTCCTGACTTCCTGTAATCAATCCAGAAGTTGTCCTAAGTTAACGCCCCGAATTCGGGTTCGCAAACAGAGGTCTGAGGGCATCCTTTCGTAATGCGTTTGGCAACTGTTTATGTGGGACAGTACAACGTCACGGGTATCAGTCTCTGCAGTAATCAAGTTGACAGTAATATAGCATTCTTGTACAGGCCGTTTTCCTTAGTATTCTGAAGAATGAAGGGTACCATAAGTTGTCAAACGCCCCAGATGCGTTTATCATTTTACCTGTTACGTACTTTGTGTCTGCAGCGCATATTAGTTTTCTCGCCTCTTTATTGCATCCTCAGTATCTTCACCCTTTGTAAATCAAATTGAGCATTATTTAATCCCGTTAGAATCCTGTGGCATTTTAATCTATTGATTAGCACTTTTTCCAAAATCTTGTCCAGTACATTTATAGGTAGATAGGCCAGTATGATCTGGGAAGTATGGGATCTTTATCTTCTCCCTTTTTTTTAAATAATTGTTTCTTTCTATTTTTAGAATTTCGGAAAATGCCCCTGGATCATGCATTCATTAAATAATCTGCTTGTGTAAGGAGCTACATAGGAACTGGATGATTGTGGTACCTCCCCTGGTATGCCATCAGAATTTTCCTCCATTATTTAAAAAAAATGTGTGTCTGAAATCTTATGGGGCTTAACTGCTAAGGTCATCAGTCCCTAAGCTTACACACTACTTAACCTAAGTTTTCCTAAGGACAAACATACACACCCATGCCCGATGGAGAACTCAAACCTCCGCCGGGACCAGCCGCATCCATTATTTAATTCCAATGTTTGGCGGACAAGAGATGCAGGACAAATCAACAGATTTTAGTGACATGTGATACAGAGACGTTTTCGCTCCTAGCAAATGTAGCAGAGACTAGTTCTTTCTTAACTTACACCGTCTTTTGTAGTCATTTCTTTTCTGTGCATGGTGCACCACCCACTACTCGTATGGCTTGGCGTTGTTCCCGACGAAATACCAAACAGTTACTACTAAGAGGGTGTGGAAATGTGATCGTGCCTTGTGTTTTTTGTTGTATGGGAGGATTAATGATAGCTGGTGAGCTGGAACACACGAAAAATAGTTGGTAAACTATCTGCAGCAGAGTATGCATCCAATTAGGCCTTTGACAATAGGAATTTCAGTCATTCTAAAGACGCTTTTAGCTCTTGAGACCAGAAGTCACAACTCCAGCGCGCAGAGAACCCTGAGGAGGACCCATACGAAATTTTGTTTCACTGGGACGGGCCAGTGCAAACCACGCACCAGTCTCACCATCACGTAAGGAAACATGAACTGGGGCCACATGGAGGTAGTACGGTGACATAAAACATGTAAAAGCTGTTGCTTATTGTTACGTTATCTTTTTATCCGCTAATCAAAAAGAAAATCATCGCTGCAAGTTTTAGGTAAATTACAATTATCTCAGAAATTTTGTTTATTTTTTCTGAGTCTCGCGCTTGGATTGAACCGAAACGTAACGTGTAGAAATGGGTGAAAGTAGCCTCGCGGAAACGGAAATTCGACTCTGATGAGAGTGGCTTGTTCATTACTTCTCATTAATCGGACAAAGTCGATGCCACCTTGTAACAGTAGCCGAATTGTGGATAAGCAGGTCTTCTAACCACACCTGAATTACAATTTAATAGAAAAACAAGCCTGATAAATGGATGAAGCAGCTGGGGATAGCAGTAAACTCGGTACTCCACTGTGCCGTGTGCTGAAGAATGATCACGTGAAAAGTTTCCCTTGTTCTTGTGAAGAACAAGCAGCCTCGTTGTAAACATGATCATGAATCAAGTTAATGAAACTTCACTTAGTTCCTCAGTCCTTCATTGCGAAATCATAACTGCGTCATGATCTTTGGTAGCGAGTGCCACGAAAACAACATACTTTGAGCTAGCACTGAATCGATGATTATTAACAGACAAAAAAAACCCTTAAGGACCGAACTGTACGTCTTATTTATTACTCACGCTACTTCTATACATTAATTTTAAAAAAATCCTTAAATGTTATTTGTCGACTGTTGGTCGTAATATTATGGAACTATCTGAAGGTACCGCCTCCATAGAAGCCTGCCATGGAGTCTTCAGAAGTGGCAGCAAATCTTTAGAGCAGTTGTAGTTACAGCTTCAACGCGGACTATGTAATATCTTCATGTTCCTCCTCAGAAGATGACATGACAGCATTATCATTCTCTTCTCAATCATGAGCAGAATTGGTCACTGGTTCTTCAGCAGCACACATGTTGTCTTCGTGAGTCAGTTCTTAGATACTGACAGAAAAAAAGGGCGCAGTCGGGTGTAAGCCTGTAGAGGATCAGCTTCAGAATCCAAAGTTGTATCCGCACGATGAGTAGTTGAGATGTTGGATCACCGGGTTCTTTTTCAGTTTCAGCGACGTTAGCAGTCGCTTAAAACAGTTAGTTATGGTGTCTGTTGTAACTTCATCCCAAACACCATGTATGTTACTGATACGTTTCAGTACATTCCATTGTGGAACTGTTTTGTAGAGTTCGATTGCGCTGGTGGCAGACTGAGCAAGTCGGCGTCTGTAATTAGGCTTCATTGAGGCGATTATTCTCTGATTCAGTGGCTGCAGCCGGCTCGTGGTATTAGCTGGTAAGAAGATAACTTCTGTGTTCGTAACTTCCTGGTCATCGAACATTGGTCCGAAGTCAGAAAAATATTTCTCTTCCTCGCAGCCATTTGTTGTTGAATCTTCACGATCCAGCCACGAAAGAGAAATTTGGCCATTCCAGATTTATTGTTATTCTCGTAGTGGCATGGTAGATTGAATAGACTGACATTTTTAAAATAACGTGAATGTTTGTATTTTCTAATTGCTATTGGTTTGAGCTTCTTACAAGGGATACTTCTTATCGCACCCACTCGTATTTAGTGGTAAGATGGCCCAGTGATAGGCCGTCAAAAACTGAACACAGATCAAGCATGAAAACAGGAGGAAGGTGCACTGAACTGAAAACAAAGTGAACGGTCCGAGCCTAAGAAGTACAATATTAAGCGCACATTCAGAGACGCTGCGTCGCGGTTAAATGGCCATGTACTGTGAAGCAGACGCGCCCTATTGCAAAGTCTTTCATGTCATTTTTTTTTTTCACAACGTTATGAACTGTCCGTCCGGTCATTGAAATATTTGATCTTGGCAGTTGTCATACTATATATTGGTTACAGAATATGTGTCATCTGGTAAGAATACGTTACCGTCGCAAGTAAACGTGATGAATAGTTAGAGCAGGCGAGATACTACATAGACGTCTCACAGAAATGAAAACAACAAACGGTTGTGAACTATGTTACAACAAAGGAAGTAAAGAGTCAGAACTTCCAAAACGGAACGCAACTTCGAAAACGTTAAAAACATATCTTTTGACAGAGCACAGAGAAACTGTGTGATTGCGAAACTGTTGCGTTCATTTTTTTTGCAGCTTATGTGACAAACTGTTATGTTTTCATTATTCCTTTGGGAGTTATCACGTTCACATTCATAAAAATGTCTAATTTGGGCAAGGAGGCATATCTCACTCACTCACTCACTCACTCACTCACTAGGCATACAAATTTGGTGCTTCGGTAAGAGATTCCTATCATATGAGACACGTACTGTCACTAAGACCTTATATGGCACACCAGACGATTAATAGAGTAGTTGTGCAGAATGAACTGTCATTATAGGTCCCTTCCTTACACATCACTTTTGCAAACGGTCGTTACACCACGACACAGACACAAATTTGAATACAACAAACAGCGGAAAAAAAGGCAAACGATAGGTTTGAACACGGTTTCGCCTGCGTGGTAGTCCATCACCGTGACCATGTAACCACGACGCCATTGGTCTTTCAATTTGCTCTATATTGCACTTCTTTTCCTTGGACCATTCGCTGTTTCATTTTTGCTTTTTTTCATGTTTCTGTACACCTTCTTCCTGTTTTAATGCTTGATCGTGTACAAGTATTGACGGACTGTGCACTGGGCCTCTACCACAAAATTGGAAGGGGCTGCGATGGTGTTTCCCTTGTCAGAACCATGTTTGCTGACGACACAAGACAACAGTCAGTTACTGCGTTTTCCTCTATGACATTTTTCGCCTTTTACGTGTAGGGTTTTTCCAGACATCAAGTTTTAGCAATCTTAAACATCAGCTTCATCCATGGAACTTCATGGCGGATTAAAACTATGTGCCGGACCGAGACTTGAACACGGGACCTTTGCCTTTCGCGGGCAAGTGCTCTACCAACTGAGCTACCCAAGCAAGACTCACGCCCCGTCCTCACAACTTTATTTCTGCCAGTATCTCGTCTCCTACCTTCCAAACTTTACAGAAGGCCCCGAGTTCGAGTCTCGATCCGGCACACAGTTTTAATCTGCCAGGAAGTTTCATATCAGCACACACTCCGCTGCAGAGTGAAAATCTCATTCCAGCTTCATCCATATTAAACACGTCTCTTGGGTGATACAAAAGAGAGAGCTCGGACCGAAATTCCCGCAACAACTCATTGACATCTTCCTCGTTTACTCTGTGTGTCTCCCCATAGACTGTCAGCAATGTTTCCTTCTTCTTCTTCTTCTTCTGTAAACTCCCTCAGAACACACAGCCGCAGAAATTTCCTTTTTCTGGGCGATTTTACGAGCGTTTTCTTGAAGGTTGGGGCCGCACAATGGAATTTGTTGTGAGCGCATGTATTGGAGTCGATCAAACAGCGAATACGTACGCCACTTCATATTTGCTTGGCGTAATGCGCCTCCTATTGCCATTGAATGAACTGCTTGCTAGATTTGCCTCTGTTTTCTGTCTTGAACATATTATCGATGAGAGAGTAGACTTCGGGATCTGAAAGTTATCTGCAACCTGCGTTTTATTCCTCTCTCCGCTGTAGAACATATGGAGAATTTGCTGCTTCTGTTTTGGCCTCAGACCATTATGAGCTCGTTTCTCTTCCATCGTTATATTGCAAGTGACGGAGCGTAAGGAAAGAAAACCACGTTCGCTGTTCACAGAGGCAGAAAGCTCTCTGGCGTATCTCGCGCTATGTGCGGTCTGCTGACAAACCCGTCTCTTCCTCTTCCCGCCTCCCCCCCCTTCCCCCCCCCCCCCCCCCCTGCTGTGCGACCAGCAAGCGAGCATTGTTGCGAAATTGCAGTGTAGTATTTTATTTGAGAAAAATTATCTGAAATGCATAACGGAAAATACCGCTGCATATGTGCTTACCTATTCGGTTTGCATATGTGCCTACCTATTCGGTTAGATGAAGACATTGATACGGATTTCGTAATATGGGGACCAATTTATAGTTTTTAGTCCGAATTATCAATGATTCGGTAATTCTGCAGGAACCGAACAAGTACGAGTTAACAGATTTTCGGTTTCTCAAATTTACTGCATCGAACTCACCCGGCAAGTCACTTGCAGTTTTCGCCGGGCTCTGGCATCTCCAAGAACTATGTTCCGTTTGATGTGGCATGTAAATGATTCAAACAAAGGCTTTTCTTTGTTCAAAAAGTCATCTCTGCCTACACTAACAAAGATCACTTGAATGGCATGTAAAAATACAACGGTCACAATCGTTTTAAAAAATGGGACGTATTTTTGCATCAGGGTAGCAGATCTGTACCAGCGAAACCCTGTGATATAACTCGTTTGTGAATCAGACAGTCAATTAAGATTCAATAAAAACAATACCAATCGCCGTTATACAGGTTTATTTCTAGGCAACCAGTTTCGACGTTACACTACAGCCGTAGTCCCATAGTCCACTAGCAGATGGAGTTACATTCAGTAAATTAAGAGTTCGAGTGAAGTGCTTCCCAGACATTTACACCACTCTCCGCGGGAACCAGCGCCGCCGCGGCGAGCTTAACGTGGTGTTTACATCACTTTACTCTGTAAATTCCCGAGCGGCCCATCTTTCAAACGACGGGGAAAAAAACAGCATAGAAGTGTCCGTCTTCCTTGTATATTTACTCCGTAATTTCTTGTCAAATCTATAAATTAAATTGTTTTCTACAGATTTGCTGCTTTAGAGAAAGAGAGAGAGAGAGAGAGAGAGAGAGAGAGAGAGAGAGAGAGAGAGAGAGAGAGAGCATAGCTCCATTTAGAAAAGTGCTTGTGGCTGTTGTATTTTTGAGAATAGGTATGTGATATTATGTAGAGTAAGCAGACACGGGCTTTGCAGCAAACAACATTTTTCTGAACGGTTTTCCTGTCGCGTCAGAATTAACGTAGTGTAGCAAACGCCAGAGTTTGGTAAGACAAGCTAGATGACTCTACCATCACAGCAGACCTTAACTGAGAAAACGGGCTTTTAAGGGCGAGTGTGTGTGTGTGTGTGTGTGTGTGTGTGTGTGTGTGTGTGTGTGTGTCAAGTTGGAGAAAATATTGATTTTGTGGTGAAGTTTCCAGGTAGCGGCTCGACTGTTAACCGATCACCCTGTTTCTTAGACAGTCATGGCCCGACTTGTCTCTTTCTCACATAGGGAAGACGCTAGTCAAACTCACATTAAATTCCATAAAAATTATCCACGGGCAAATCAGGAATCGAAGATCGAACCTTTTGATTTGTAGTGTGATGGTTACCCGCTCAGTGTCAGTTACAATAGCTGCCACTTATAGAGGGGCACAGGACTATGAAAACCGCTACGGTGCTTATGTAACTCGAAACTATCGTCATACCGCGAAGAGTATCAGTTATTACTGACAACCCGCACCGTATATGCAGAGACGGTTTTTTTTTCATCATCTGCCGTGGCAGCTGTCTCTCGCGATGCTCCGTACTGAGAACTGAAGCGAGTAATTAGAAATGCAATTAGTTGGATGCCAGTCGCGCCCGCTGCGGCGGCAACACCTGCTGAGCGCTCGCAGTCGGTTTTATTGAGATCCGAGATCGGCATTCAGTGCCGGTAGAGCATTCAGCGCTTTGCTTGCAGAGCCGTGAGTACCGCCTGCGACTTGCATATTACCCTCATTGGCATTGCTGAAGTGCCTGGGACGCTGGTGCATTTTAATTATGCTGTTACATCCCGTACAGTTGCTGATCTCGCTGGATAACCAAGTTACTGTTTGTTTTGAAGTTTCCTAAGCGTTAGGAAAGGGAATATTCATTTGTTGAGTAGTCACGAGTAATGTCTTGCTCAGTTAAAATGAATTACAGAACAGTCGATAGAAGGAGCAGCGATGCCACAAATCAATATTTGGCATAGTCGTTAAGTGCTGCACCTTAAGCGTATTTCAAAATATTGATGTACTGAAATCTTTGTTGAAGATATTAATCGATCTGTAGACGATACAGTGACAACGTGAAGAGATCCCCAGACGATCCTGTGACAACGTGAAGCACACTCAGGACGTCACTGAACAACAGTAGTATATTCTGACTAGTAGGTACGTGGTGAGGTGTCTTTCCTTAGCAATGATTCACATAGGAACTTCATACACGGTACGAATTTCTGCAGATTCGTTTGGACTTTTTCATAATACAGCAAGCTCTCGATGCCATAATTGTCCTGTTTGCTGTGCATAGTTTGACGATTTCTTTTAGATAAGGACAAAGACTGAAGTATTCTGCTGTAATTAAAACGCATATTTTCCTTATAATACACTGTTAAGCTTCTGACCTATCCCTTACCGCTGGAAGACATCCCGGAAGTATTTTCCCGATATTTTCCACGTCATTTTCAGGTAAATGTTGGGCCACTAGCCATGTAGCACATCGCGGCCGATTTCTTGTGTATATGCTTGCCTAACCCTTTCACTAAGAAATAACGGTTGATAATTCCCACCTGTTATTCCCAGGGACTAACGCGTAGCTAATGCAGATGGTTTTTTAATATGACATTTCGAGACATAAACACAGTTGCGAACTTTAAACTTACGATGTTTCACATTTGACGTAAGATTATATCTCGTAATGAGTAAATTATGACAGTACTACAAATTTTTAAATTTGGTCAATAATTACATGAAATTCTAAAAATTATCTTTTTGTTGTCCTTGGAAGCCGTTAGATAGGCTACGTGCAACGGGGATAGGCTGACAGTTTTAGCCGTTTAGTGATATAGATTTTATCAACTATTTTTTCCTTCCATAGTCTTTATTTGTCCATTTGGAAAAGCAATCGAAAAGTACTTTATGATGAGTAATAAACTATTAAGACTTCGAAGTATTACCCACAGAAACGATAAATGTCGTGCAGATGAAAATAAGTTCATATTTTGAAAAATATTTTTCTAATTTTTTACAGTTCTTGTTTTTGTTTCTCCTACATTGGTCAGTTGGAATATAATGACCATCCGTTTGCCTTGAGAATGACCAGGCCAGTTTACAGGTGCCAGGGAGAGATCATTTTGCCGATTGCTTGCACAACGGGACTGTATTACCTTTGAGAAACGTGACCATGTCTACCGCTTTGACATGTTACTGTGACTGTCTGGCTGCTTTGAAAAATTACCGCGGAAGCAGCGAGAGCCGTCCGACATTTACTTCCGGCGCCATTCCTAACCACAGAGCGGATGAAGGTAGAATAACCTTATAATGAAAAGACATTACCCGCCCATGACTCTTGCAAAAACATGGAAAGTGCAGGCATGTTCTCTGTGTAATGTGCAGATGTCGAAAGCTTGATGTGTGAATAGATTTGATAGGATTCGTCAAGAGACAAGATTTCTTTCAAGAAAAACACAACGAAACTGTCCGTTGACTTAATGTCTGTACCACTTCAGTATTGGTGTAATTAATTAAATGAATGGATAGATTGGGATGAAATCAGTGAAGATGTAATGGTATGAAAAGACACCTGTGCAGACTGTTCGGATGCTGCAGTGTAATGAACCTTGAGTGGCAGCTGAAAATTTGTTCCTGACCGGAACTCGAAACCAAATTTGCTTCTCATCGTGAATAGTCGCGTTAACCGTTAGGTTGTCTGAGCACTCCCTCCAGGCATGACACTGAAGTTTCCACCTGCGATTTTACTAACAGTACAACCTGTGATTTCACCGCCATCAATCGATCCCTTTCATTTTACTAAATTTAATTTAATTCACAAGTACTCATTGTGACGGGGTAAGCCATGGCCCACCACCGTTTCTGTTCCCACTGTGGTATTATTGTCGCACAAGCCGTCTGAGAAACTTTGGTTGTAGTGTTGTTCTCAGAAACTTTGGTTGTAGTGTTGTGAAATTATGGATGGAAACTTAAGTAGGAGTTCTCAGTCAGAGGAGAAATGATCAGGTAGTATAATGCTTAACGCAACTGCTCGCGATCAGTAGGTAAGCAGGGTTCGCTCTCTAGTCTGAAAAAAAATTTCTGTTATTTCTTAAGACATTCACTACATTTCAATATTCGCCTGTGTTCAGTGTGGTGTACTGCAGGAGATTTGCTCCTTTATTCCGGTACTGCCAGGATTTTCCTCTTGATGGGAGGACTAGAACTAGGCCGAGTGCGAGATTACTTGGATGAGAAGCTACGTTTTCAAAGTTCTGAAAGTTGTCAGCGGCTGGTAGAGCCGCTTGCAAAACATATGCTTCTCTAAAGTGTTTTCAGTAATAGCAGAGGATGACGCGGCTGCGACGCCCCGTCAGTATCGCGTTGTTCTTAGGTTCTGATCGCTGAGTTATTTTCTTGGAGACACGTTTGGCACCAGCGTTCTGTTCGCGCTTGTGTTTACTCCTCCCCTACATCCTTGACGGCTCGCGCAGAAATTGAACGGAAGCGCCGGCGCGTTTGCCGAGTGCGTGTCCGCGGCAGGTTAGGCGGCGGAAGCAGCGCGGCGCTTGACCCCGTCCCGGCTGCACGCAGACATCGGAGCATCCGTCGCTGTGCAAACACGGCCTGCGGCGGCGGAGATTACGGCCGAGGCTCCATCTGTGCCGCGTCCTTCCGCGCAAACTTGGCCGCCCACCACGCGCAGGCCTCCACCCCCTGGTCGATATTGCTGGACGCCGCAAGCCCGTTTGGCGAAGCAGTGTCCTCATGCTGTCGGTAAACCTCTCGGCGGTCAGTTCTCCATCCATACAGAGTAGCACAGTACCGCTGCAGGAAACTGTTAACTGCCGGCACGTCGAAAACTCCCTGCATAGTTTCCAAATAGCGGTTTGTGAGTAGTTGCAGGCATACAGTATGGAAGCCAATATCGGCGGGCTATAAAGGACTGCCAGCAGCTGACAGCAAAACGATCCGGCACTAAAGAAGTACGAGGTGGTATCCAGAAGTACCTGAAATTTGACTTCTGCACGCATATGTTCACGGGTACACTGAAAATACCGCTAGATGTCACCCCAACACGTCCTTGTCGAATCAATGTGGCAAGTGGTTGCGAACTGACTCGTTTAGTTAGCTGTCACAGATCTGGTATCTGTATGATTTTTTGTTTTAATCTTGGGGAAACTGCTACGTACATCCACCAAATGTTGAAGCAAGCTGTCGGAGACAACGCTTTAGGTCAGACACACTTTTTTAAATTTTGTTTACTGGCGTATTTAAAAAACAGGCAAACATTAACTGATGATGACTGTTTCGGTCGACCGACAACTGGAATCATGCTAGGAAAGGTTTATAAACAGGTGAGCAGTGTCATTGTACAAGATATTAGGCAGACCATTCAAGACCTCTGCAACATCTTGAGAATGCGTTGTGTTACATGTGAACATGTTCTGCCAATAGAAATGATCAGGTGAAGGCTTGCGGCAAAGTTTGTGTCATCCGCTTCAAGACGATCATAAGCAACACCGCGTGTAATACTGCAAGGAGCGTAAACAACTGCTTCAAGCCGATCAAAACTCTCCGTCAAAGATATATTGTTTCTTCACTGACGGATGAACAAATGCTTCCGACCTCTTGTGGGAATCCCAAAAAGCGAACAGTGAGTACAATGGACAGGTGGCGCTCTGTGGAAGTGTGTATCGGCCGTGAGGCGTTCCGAGATAGTCGGCGCAGTTGCGAGAACGCTGTGTCCCGGATGGCACTGTGGTTACAGCTCCTGCCTAGTAAGCTGGAGATCCCGGGTTCGAATCCTGGTCCGGTACACATTATCGCTCGTCGCCGCTGATCCCGCATAATGTCCCCTTCAGTTTTCATATTTCCTTCAAAGGTTACGACTGCTGACGAAAGTTGGGTTTAAGGCTACGACCCTGAAATTAAGCAGCAGTCGTCGCAGTTGAAGAGTCCTTCAGTTCCCCAAAAATGAAAAATAAGTTCTTTAATAAGGTAATAAATCGTTTGCGGGAGCGAATGAGAAGAAAACGTACACAGAAGAGGCGTACGAACGAATGAAATTTTCTCTGTGCGATGGAGTGTGCGGTACAGAGTGCAAAATTTCATTCTGGGAACATCCCCCAGGTTGTGACTAAGCCATGTCTCCGCAATATCCTTTCTTCCAGGAGTGCTAGCTCTGCAAGGTTTGCAGGAGAGCTTGTGTGAAGTTTGAGCCGGCCGCTGTGACCGAGCGGTTCTAGGCACTTCAGTCCGGAACCGCGCTGCTGCTGCTACGGTCACAGGTTCGAATACTGCCTCGGGCATGGATGTGTGTGATGTCCTTAGGTTAGTTAGTTCTAAGTCTGGGGGACTGATGACCTCAGATGTTAAGTCCCATAATGCTTAGAGCCATTTGAACCATTTTTTGTGAAGTTTGGAATGTAGGAGACGAAGTACTGGCGGAATTAAATCTGTGAGGACGGGTCGTGAGTCGTGCTTGGAGAGCTTAGATGGTACAGCACTTTCCCGCAAAAGGCAAAGGTCCCGAGTTCGAGTCTCAGTCGGGCGCACTGTTTGAATCTGCCTGGAAGTTTCATATCAGCGCACACTCCGCTGCAGAGTGAAAATTTCATTCTGAAGACAGAGTTTGGTTTTTTATGCTCTTAAGTCGATCTCATTCGTGAAAATGTTCAGTATTATTACAATTAGGACTCAGGACTGGTTACAGATTTAAAAGTGCGCGCATAATCGCCTAACTTGCATAGTCAACATAATGAGAAATATACGGTAAGAGGCTGAATGTTTGTTGCCGTTTGAAGTTACTTGTCATTTCCATTTTGTGATTTGTATGTCAGTCATTTTCAAGTTAAACTGACTTCTGATTTTTGGAAGTAGCAGACAGTTTTATTTCATTTCTCGAAGTAGATAACTTTCACATTTTCATTTATTCTGATTAGATTATTTATGCTTATGGTCTGTAGCTCCGTAGCGAAGACAACCGCAAGGGTGTAGAACGTGTCATAACGGTCCTTACTCTGGCCTGCCAACATGTTAGTAGGTGCTTTTTATCTTTTTCTTTCTTTCTTTTCTTTTTTTTTCTTAAAAAAGAAAGGTTAATTCGGCACATTCCTCATTATTATTCTCGAATCAGAAACATGCAAATTTACAGTAGCCATGCACATCAATAAATATGTACATATATATGTACACAAATTGTATTTATATTACATGTGCCCAGTACTTTGCAACCTCCAAGGCGCTTGGAGTGGCTTGCAGGAGATCAGTCTTCGTGCAGGATGTAGGGCGCAAAAGGCACTGGAGCATGTGGCTTGTGGTTTGTTCTTGTCTACAATCTTCTGTTATGAAGCCCCATCTCTTCAGGTTGTCTCATTCCTCATAAACACTGTAGTACTCTGAGACGCCATTTGCAATGAAACTGGGACGTAACGTGTTTTGAAAGAACGTAACTGATGACATGAAAAGGTGCCGTCCGTAGGTGAGTACCATCAGTCTCTCACATAGAACCCGCAACTGCCTGGTCTGCAGTCGTTCTCCTAGGTCATCGTTGTAGCTTCTGAACTGACAAATCTGAACTCATGGGCGTAATTAAGATTTCACCAAAAGAATCATTTTGAAGTACAGTGATGAATTAGCTTCGTATTTTATGTGCATAAATATTATCAGCCTTCTCTCTGCGTACCCTCGCATAATTGTCGTCTTTGAAACGTTATCTTTATTTAATTCGTGATACTCGTATGATGGAATAAGTTTATAAAAAGGCTACAGGAAAGAAAACAAATTGGCAGCTAATCAGATCCGTTAGTAATTGGATACATTTTGTCTCTCAGCGGAAAGGAGATTCTAAAAATTTAGTCTTTGAACAATATAGCTTCTTTGTAAAAACAGTTTCTTTGTAATTTCTCAGCTGCAGACTCGTAATAATTATATTAACCAGAATGGTCTGTTTTAGTCTACAGATTAACATGCCGCAAGGATGTACTTTTATTTGGTATTTAACAAAAACCTATGAATACAAACTTATCAGTGTCTCAGATTATGCAGTTTTTGTTTCATTCATGCACTCATATGGAGTGTGTGCTGCTTGAGAATACTATCTGGAGTTCATTTTGTCTCTTCTTTTTTTTTTTACACCATGTTTATATTGTTTTTACACCATGTTTCACACTGGGCTTATGCAGATTGTCTGCAACAAGTATGTGATTCAAAATTGGTTGCTACGGCATCGGTTTCAGCCTCTGAAACTCTCAGGTTATAGTCTTCTAGACAGCTGGTTTTTTCAGCGATGACCAAGTTTTCAACGTTCTTATAGTATCCAGGCTCCAAAATAGGATCAGTTTCCGCCTCTTTCAACAATCTCTGCAAAATGCACAACTCTCTTACGTGATAACTGATGAATAAGTAATTGCGCAGTTGTATAAAACGTGTCTGTAAGCAAGGCACAAGGGTTTCTGTTACAAGAAACAATTCATTTAGAATTTTATACCTTGAATTATCCATTGAAAAACCGCTCACGCGACTTGTAAGATTTTGAAAACATTGTGAAGCATTGTTCAGATATAAAGAACAGGCGTTTACAATGGTTGTATGAGTGGCCGATCATATTCTGATAGCAACGAACACCTATGATTAATGGGGAAAGCGTCAAAACGAACGCTTAAGCCGCTTTTGCATTATAGAATAGAAATGATTAAAGGCTCAAAATGTACAACGCAATTAACGCTTTTGATATTTTACTTCATCTTGCAGAGTCGCGTTTATTTTCATACAATTGCCAGGCGAGCTGGTAGTGGAACAGAGGAGGTTCTTAATTGGGAATAAATGGGAGGGTGTTCCAGTTCCGGGATTTACTTGACAACCAATGGAAAGCTCTCAAAAACGTTGGTCGGAACTGTGGGATTGGAACCATTTTACTTTTCTTCTGCAGCAGTATTCTCCGGTGCCCCATACAAAAATTCAAATTGTGTATATTTGTATGCGTCTTGTGTTTGTGCGTCTGTGTCACTGTAGGTTGGTTTTGTCTCAGTCACAGTAAAATCAGCCGCGCTTTATCATAAATCGTCTGTGGGAACTCTGATTTGTGCCGGGAATGTGCCATCGCGTCACGACGGTCGACATCCAAGAGAGCAGTGCTCCAACTTTACATATTCCGAAGCAGAAAGTGCGTGTAATATATTCCCTATACAACGACGAGTATGTTTTCCAGAATTCCTTGAGTGGAATTGCGCTCACCGTATAATTAAAAAAATAGAAAAAAGCTGTACTGCTTGGCCGGGGTATCAGTAAATACGAAGGCTTGGACGTTATGTGCTGATTTCGCCCAACTGCGTATTGCAGTATATCCCTGCGATCCATCTTTTCTTTAACATCTGTCCTTAGCTTTCCTATTCTCCACGTATTCGTGTGGAAGTACAGCTTTCGTTACAGAATCCGATGTCCTGCTGTTACAAAGACGCGTCCCATTTTCTCCGTCTCCCTAGACTTGCAGCTCGTGTGCTGCTCGCCGCTTGCGATGTTAATAAAGTGGCGAATTGACGGCCAGAGAGACTCCTTTGTTAGCGTTATCGGCCGCCACCGCTTTTGCGTCCCTTGCCCTCCAGCACTCAAGCAGTGCATCATTTGTCATCTGCCTCATGTAATGGAAAGCATACTTTTGTAGCTGCCTGAATAAAGGATCAGTAATTGTACAAAACTGCAGTCATCTGGAAAAAAAAAGTTTAAAGTAAACCTTTAGCAACGCATTACCGATGTGTGGTAGTGCTACGAGTCGGTTTCTAAGAAGTCAGAGAGTAGCCATAAGGACCGAATGCTCGACGGCAAAAGCAATACACAAATCCGAAAGGACCAAGCGGGAATAATCCAAAATGTGTAAGCCAAGAATTGTCTACAGCGTACAACTAAAGCAACAGTAGCAAACAGAGAGAAAAACCATGATCAAGTGAGTAACCGTGTGCGAAAGTTACGTCGGCGATCGGAAAGCTCCGGAAACATCAGTAAAACTGCACCGGGAAAGCGCGCACACTTTCCTCCTAGCTTACGCCGACAAGAGGGTTTTGCCTACTGGCGTGAAATTCACAGCGCCCGCAGAGCGGACGTGAAACGAAAATAAAATCTCTGGGTGTCCAACGCTGGTGCGTTCATCTCGATCTCGATGTCCGAGTCTGGCGAGAATACAAAAAAAATCTTAAGCCGAAAACTTTTGCCAAAATCCGTTATTCTTCGTATTGACAACAGGGGTAGTATTATTTATTTCGGGTTTTCACATACATGTGATACTCGTGTAGACGTCAATAAGCGGACGACAGAACTGTTTGTTTATGCTATGAGCGCAGGCAGCATGTCTCGCCTGAACACGGCAAGTGTGTGCCGGGCTCTGAGGGCAGCAATGTGCCGCGTTGCGCGTATGAAGAAACTTATTAGTACACACAGTGCAAACCGAAAGCGGATTATTAAGTACAAGTTTTATAGTCCGTAATATTCTCCGCCGTGGAAAAATTACATAGGAACATGAAGAAAAAATATTGCTTTGTATGATGTACTGCAAGAAGTTTCAAATTCGAAATGGCCCATTGTCCACGGAGACACACACTTGGATTGGTAGGGCAATACATCGTCATATGTCCTATTTTAAGCGTGCTAAAAATGCTCGCAGACACATTCTAGCGCGGCAACGCCTGGGACATTTGGTAAAAATGTTCGTGAGTAGGGTCAATCACGTTACAGGTTTGACTGCACCCAGCCCGTGAGTCGCAGCCTAGTCCCTCCGATATACAAACCAGACCGGCTGGCTCACAGAGCTGTGTAGTTGAGCGCAACTTGCACAGTCAGCATTACATATTTGGAAATAACTTTGTTTACTTGTAGTTCAAAAAATGGCTCTGAGCACTATGGGACTTAACATCTCAGGTCATCAGTCCCCTAGAACTTAGAACTCTTAAACCTAACTAACCTAAGGACATCACACACATCCATGCCCGAGGCAGGATTCGAACCTGCGACCGTAGCGGTCGCGCGGTTCCAGACTGAAGCGCCTAGAACCGCTCGGCCACCAAAGGCCGGCTACTTGTAGTTTCTGAAGTATGTGTTGCTCTACATTGACGCATTCTGTGCACCTAGTAGTACTCGACTGGATAATCATTTTTTCTTCCTGTAAGTTTTAGGACGTTGCGTACGGATGCAAGTCGCGCCACTGTACAGTAGACAGGCTGGGCTGGAGTGGCGAGTACGCTGAGTAGAGCGCACGGCGCAGCGGGCTGGCCTGGCAGCTGGCACTCTGTTCCCCGGCAGGTCAAGCGAACTACACTGCGTTGACATAGAAAGAGATACAGCCAGAAAGACGACATAATTGCGTTGCAATTCTCAGTGACAGGTAGAGCGGCCGGCAGAATACAGTAGGGTTGTGCGTGTTTAGCATTGTTACTAGGCCTGGCAAGATATACAAGGGTCGTCAATAGCATCAGATGTTGAGCGATGATTGTAAAGGACACGGAGATACCGCTTACTCGTTTGAAAAGAGCGTCATTGTGGGTCTCCAGTATCCAGATTTTTGGGACAGTGGCCTGATGTTGGACTGCATGGGAGCGTGAGGGCAGTCACGTCGTCAAGGCTCCGGTCGACCTCGTCTAGCCACCACAAATCACCGAGTTGCGCATCGTGACCCCATCACCTGTCATCCAAGAACAAGCGATGTGCTCCCTGCAACAGTGCGTGGCGTCCCATACCTTTGGTCAGACGCTAGCAACAACCGGACTACAGAATTACCGTCCCACACGTAGAGAGCGTTATTACTACAAACAAACGGCTGCGTCTGGAGTCGTGCCGTCACCAGGAAATATAGACTGCTGATGAATGGCGTCGCATTGTGTTCAGCGATGAGTCATGATACTGCACCTCCTGGGATGACCAACGTTGTCGGGTACGTCGGCGACCTAGGGAGATATCCCATCTTCCAGTGTTTTGAAGAAGCACAGCATTGTTACTCCAGCAGGTTACGACCAGAAGTGATTGAAGGAACTCTGACGGTACGTCACGAACTTACTGCTTGCCAGTGTGTGTGTGTGTGTGTGTGTGTGTGCGCGCGCGCGCGCGCGCGCGCGGGGTGGGAGACAGAGAGAGAGAGAGAGAGAGAGAGAGAGAGAGAGAGAGAGAGAGACCAAACTGCTGAGTTCATCGATCCCTAGACTTACACATTACTTAAACTAACCCATGCCCGAGGGAGGACTCGAACCTCTGGCGGGAGGGGCCGTACAATCCGTAACATGGCGTATCAGACCGCGCGGTCATCCTGATGTGTTTCCTCTCATGTAACAGTATCCTAGTACCATTTCTGAAGGGTACAATGCTCGTCCACACATGGTACGTATCTCTATGAACAGTGTGTGTGGTGTTGAGTTACTTAAGTGGCCAACAAGATCCAAATCTGCCCCCTATAGAAAACGACCAGGTCTGATGTCAAGTCCATCCCAATGCCAGTATTAAAGATATCAAGGTCCAGCTACATCTTCCCTCAAGCGAGGATACAGCGACATTATTACACCTTTATCAACCGAGTCCGTGCAAGCAACCATGCCAGAGTGGGTGCAACGCCATACTGATAAGTGGCACATGCTGCCAAGTTCTTTGGAAATTTGAATCGATTTTTCAATCACTGAAATAACATCACACATCATCTCAACCCGCGAATTTTCATATCATTTCCCTTCTCTCATTCTAGATGCTTCACTTTTCTTTTCTGGCAGTGTGTATATAGCCCGTGACCAGTACGGACCAGCGAACAACAGACGGGTAAGTTGGTCGGAAACCTGCACCGTGCACATCACAAGATTCGTCACATCAGTAATTCAGAATTGCAGACTCTGCACAAATTGGAGTGCTACAAATTACATACAACTTTACCATCACAAATATGTTGACAGATAGATAGCTGAGGGGCTTAGAATAGTAATCCACAAGTTTGTGATTCCGTCCAATAGGATCTTTTTTTGATACGAGATTACTCCTTTTATGTGAGAACTGTACTCTGATTTCATATTGTGTGTACGAGAGGTTGTGGCTATCGCTTATAATTAAGTATGGCACTGCTACACACTGTCGCCGCATAGAGAAGACTTTACTTACTCAGTTTCTTACCATCTGAAAAGTGAAAGACACATCATCCAGAGATATTAATACAAATTGCGAAGAAGTTTCGGAATAATCTGCAGAACAGTAGCAAGACACTCCCCATTATTCAGTGTATCACGCATTTCAACGACAAACTTCCAAGATCTTCTTTCCCATATGTAAAAAATATTCATTGGCCGCAATCATTACATTGTTATGAATGAGGATCTATTACAAAATCGTCAGTAACTTGGGTTTCCACAACGTGTTCTCGTGATTGATCGCAGGCTAGTCAGTACAGTGATATTGTATGCTGCAATTACATGTGTTTCGGGTTACTTTTGCTCCCTTGAAGTTTCTGAGGTACCTTATAATTCTACCGGGCGACACACAACCTGAGGCAGAAACATGTTCTGTCTCAGCTCTACCATCTGTATCAGTTAACTGGGGAGAGACAGGGCTTACATAGGAAATAAAGATTAAAGAAACTGAAGTTTTTATCAACGCGACGTCTGGAAAAAGCTGATGTACTGCAGCATTCTTCTAATCTATGAACCAGTTCACATATGACGTGAGTACTTTTTCTGTTAACGAGAGCAAAATTTTGGGCATTTTCTCAGATACAAAGCGTTGACAGAGGAGAAAAATATGTTAAAAAATCACCCAAAAGACGGTAGCACCAATCAAAGGGTTTCAGCTTGACACATCACCAACAAACAAATTTGCCCTGACCACCATCAGAAATTTACTGGTATTATTTTCCCGACATCTCTCAAGACATGATACTTACGTCATCACACTGGCGTCTATATCCCTTACACCAATCCCTGTTTGAATTCACAAATTTTCTATAGAAATATTGAATTCTGCAGCAACCCCACCCCCTTCCCTCAATAAACCGATTTACTTTCTTCGTATCTGCTTACCTCCCGCACTCTTTACCTCCTTCTCCGTGTCCTGTACGTGCGTTCTCTTCCTCTCTTTTTTCCGTAGAAACTGCCGTTAGTAACGAGGAATAATAAAAAAAATCAGTGCAGTGCAGACGTATTACCCGATTCAATTAAGATAGAAGAGGCTTTTGTGCGTCATTCCGAGCGATACGCGTCACACCCCAGCACATCATACTTTGGGAGGTCGTTCAATAACTGTTCCAGGGTCCACTGTATCTTTTTTTCGGAACGAAACACAGCACAGTACAAACGTATTGGCAACGTTGCGCATACTCTGCCCGCCAATATTTTACCGTCGCATCTGCCAGCTGCCTCTGCAGTTTCCAATAAACTTGTCGCTCTGTGCTCTTTTATTTGGAATTCGTTAAAGTAGGCGCCTAGCCCGACGCATTTCTTCTGTAGTCGTTGTATTGATTAACACACCGCAGGCACAACATGTACCCTTCGGCGTCACATGTTTTGCTACGGTCCCCCAAACATTTTTGCTCTATTTTTGTTGCAGACTTGTGCCACAATATACGCGCGTACAAGAGCGATATCATCCTGAGATAAAAGTTAGCACAGTAGCCCGTAGAAAGAGTGTGCCGGCAGCGAAGGTATTGGTCACAAGGCTTCTTGTTCTTCATAGGCAAGGGCCGCCAAAGGAGCCAATTGTAGGCCCAAATTAGGATTAACGGAGCCAGTGACATGGTTGTATGTTAGAATTTAATCTACTTCGACAGTTAATTTACTACAAAGAGCTGTTAGTTCAAAGCTACCGCTTACATTACTCACCTCTGTTTCTGTCAGTGTTACAGAATAAATTCGAGATTAATATAGTGACGTACTTGGAAACCGATCTCTCCTGGACAATCGGCGTCGATTTCCTAAACACCGATCATGAAGGAGAAAATTCGCTCATGATAAGATGGTAAGATAGATTTGTTATTTAACACTTTTCGTAGGCGATCCACAGCAACTGTCAATTTGTAAGAGAAATTAATGATGCGCTGCGGTATGAGTATTTACGTTATAACGACAGGTGTCTGCCATCGATCATAAATAAAATGACAAAAATTCACCATAAAGTGTTTTGTTTGCGCAGATTATGGCGCGAACTTTGTCCGTACATTTTGGAAAATACTTGTATAAGTGCCATATATAAATTGCGCATCAGAATAATTTTTAAGTTTGATTCTATTTTCTTGCATCACTTTGCATTCAGAAAAAGGCTTAAAACAAATTTAGTAGGAGTATCATTACTGAAAACACGTTATCAAAACATAAAGTTAGCTGACAGTCTGAAAAAATTACATATGACAGACTACTATATTACTTACTTTAAGGTAAATATTATGAAGTGGTGCCCCACACAAGAATGCAAAGTCACAACAGTTAAAAACGAACAGGTACCACGAACGAAATGACTGTCTTGTATAATACTTACAAATTCATAGCAGTCAGGCTTGGTGTTAATCTTATCTGGTCTAGATATCTTCACAAGGATATTTATTAAATGATACCGTCGAATTACACAATTGTCCTCTGGAAATTATTACTTATAAACACTGTTTACGCTCATTTTTATTTAAAAGTTCGTGTAGTCAACGACGCTTCGTCTTCCTTAGCCGTTACAGTCGTTTTCTCCTTCTCTTCACCTGTAAGTCGAACGAAAATATCAAAAACATTTCGCTTGACTTTCCATGTACAAGCTACGACGTTTTAATGTGCACTACTTTGAATTGGAACTTGGTTGTACCTGTGCTCGTTACGAAGTTAGTTCCTACTACGCTCGAAAATACACTCCGCGTTTCCGAGTAATACCTGACAAACTAAATTCGACGGATGTAGATGGCGGCGTTCTTGTTGCAAGCATTTAATCCAGTTACGAGCGTTGACTAGTGGAGACGCATGTCGGCGCTTCATGGACGTGTTACCTTAACGAAACGTTCTGCGCACAGTGCTCAGTGATAGTACATCCACATTAGCTGTAGCCGTGGTACACCGTAGACCCACTGTGACCCGGCTTCTATCCGTGTGATTTAATTACAGGAAACATGGCTCATTGGAGCGCCTGATATCTCTTGACTATCCTTGGTTGAACCATCTGAATGTCGAAAATGAGACTGGGCACTTATCCATCGAGACACGCTCATCTCTGTACAGACAACATGAAGTCCTGAAAAAGGTCAGCAGTCATGTTACACATATGCAATGAAATTGCGCCTTATCTATCCACGTAATTTACGTTCGGATGTGCATAAACTATATACGATATACGCTCAGGTGACAAAATTCATGAGATACTTCCTAATATCGTGTAGGACCACATTTTGCCCGGAGGAGTGCAGCAGATTGACGTGGCATGGACTCACCAAGCCGTTCGAAGATTTTTTTTTATGGGACTTAACTGTTACACACACACACACACACACACACACACACACATGCCCGAGGGAGGACTCGAAACTCCGCCTGGACCAGCCGCACAGTCCATGACTTCAGCGCCTGAGACCACTCGGCTAATCCCGCGCGGCCGTTGAAAGTTCCCTGGGGAAATATTGAGCCATGCTGTCTCAATAGCGGCCCATGTCACGGGTGCAGTATTTTCTGCACGAACTGACGTCTCGATTAGACCCCATAAATGTGCGATGAGATTCATGTCGGGCGATATGGGTGGCCAAATCATTCCCTCGAACTGTCCAGAATGTTCTTCAAACCAACCGCGAGCAACTGTGACCCGGTGACATAGCGCATTGTCATCCATAAAAATTGCATCGTTTTTTACGGGCATGGAACCAGTGAATGCCTGCAGATGCTTTCCAAGCAGCCGAACTTAACCAGAGGATCCAGTCCACTCCATGTAAACACAGCCCACACCATTATGGAGTTACCAACAGCTTGCACAGCGCATTGTGACAAGTGGGTCGATGGCTTCATGCTCTCTGCGCCACACTCGAACCATACCATCATCTCTTAGCAACTGACCAGGCCACGGTTTTCAGTCGTCTGCTGTCTAACCGATATGGTCACGAGCTCAGGAGAGGGGCTGCAGGCGATGCCGTGGTGTTAGCAAAGGCACTCTCATTAGTCATCTGCTGACATAGTGCATAAACGCCAAATTTTGCCACACTGTCCTAACAGCTACGTTTGTCGTACGTCCCATATTAATTTCTGCTCTTGTTTCACGCAGTGTTGCTTGTCTGTTGGCGCTTGAGAACTCCACGCAAACAGCCGATGCTCTCAGTCGTTCAGTGAAGGCCGTCGGCCACAGCGTTGTACCTAGTGAGAGATGACGCCTGAAATGCATTCTCGGCACGCTCGTGACACTGTGGCTCTCGGAATATTAAATTAACTACTGATTTCTGAAATGAAATGTCCCATATGCCCCCTAGCTCCAACTATCATTCCGCGTTCAGAGTCTCTTAATTCCCGTCGTGCGGCCATAGTTCGCGTCGAACACCTTTCCGCACGAATCACCTGAGTACAAATGACAGCTTCGCCAATGCACTACCCACATATACCTGGTATACGAGATTCTGGCCGGCCGGTGTGACCGAGCGGTTCTAGGCGCTTCAGTCTGGAACCGCGCGAGCGCTACGGTCGCAGGTTCGAATCCTGCCTCGAGCATGGATGTGTGTGATGTCCGTAAGTTAGTTAGGTTTAAGTAGTTCTAAGTTATAGGGGACTGATGACCTCAAATGTTAAGTCCCATAGTGCTCAGAGCAGATTCTACCGCCATCTGTACGCGTACATACCGCTACCCCATAACTTCTGTCACTTCAGTGTTGTTATTTCATGGTATACATCTGTGTGAGTTGGAACTGGCACCCATGTGTCAGTAGCTCTAGGCGCCTCGATATCTATCTACCAAGATGCCTACCCCAGCTGTCGAACCTAACGCCAATTGAAACTTCCTGGCAGATTAAAACTGTGTGCCGGACCGACACTCGAACTCTGGACCTTTGCCTTTCGCAGGCAAGTGCTCTACCATCTGAGCTACCCAAGCACGACTCACGCCCCGTCCTCACAGCTTCACTTGTGCCAGTACCTTGGAAGGTAGGAGACGAGATACTGGCAGAAGTAAAGCTGTGAGGACGGGGCGTGAGTCGTGCTTGGGTAGGTCAGATGGTAGAGCACTTACCCGCCAAAGGCAAAGGTCCCGAGTTCGAGTCTCGATCCGGCACACAGTTTTAATCTGCCAGGAAGTTTCATATCAGCGCACAATCCGCGGCAGAGTGAAAATCTCAATCTGGTAACGCCAGTTGCCGCCGTTCTGTTTTACATGCAGTTTTAAAACCAATTAAACGCATTGAAATGAAAACAATGGCTCGATGAGAATGAAATCAGTTAAGATAAAGTGTGATCAAATGCTATCAGTGCAATCCATTCAGATATGCTGAACATGAAATGAATATTTAGTGACAGTTAAAATATTTTCCATACAGGGAGTCAACAATTTCCTGCCTGTCATGATCAGCCGCCTTAACTACTAGGCTATCTGAGCACGCCCCAGCCCTGACGTTAAAATGTTTGCCTCTGTTGTTTCCTCCTACGATTTCCGAAAACTGCAACACGACGTTCTGTCATGGACGAATACCACCACTGATGAATCATTGACAATGAAAGTTTGAGTCAAGTCTGAAGGCGTGCTCAGACCCTCTAATGGTTAAAGTGACCGACTGCACGCGATAAATGTGTCCTGCCAAGGCACAAATTTTCAATTGTTACTACATATTGACAATATGCAGCTGTCAGATTTATTTTATTTATTTAATCGTATGGCTAGCGCCCCCGTCGGGCAGGCCGTTCGCCGGATGCCGGTCTTTCAATTTGACGCCACTTCGGAGGCTGATAGGATGAAGATATGAAGATGAGGACAGCACAACACCCACTCCCTGAGCAGAGAAAAATTCCCCGACCCAGCCGAGAATCGAACCCGGGCCCAGAGGAGAGACAATCCGTCACGCTGACCATTCAGCTACCGGGGGCGGACAGCTGTAAGATAAGTAGAGGTGATGCGAGAGGGTTGTAGTGTCGCTGGTTTGCGCATGTCAGTTGTCCTGAGGGCATTCCAAACTATTTGTGCTGTTGTGATTTATTCCTAATTTATGGAAATAAGAGTGTGTCCTGCAACTATTAAACGTACCGAACACTGTTTACGGTGCTTTCTTTGACAATGTAAGGAGTGGTCAGTGAGTACTGTTTTAGAGCGTTGCTACAGCGGATATGCAACATTTCGCGACGCCGATGCCCATGTATAATCACCCTTATGTGCATTCCTGTGGACATGTTTGTAGTAAACGCGAAAACATGAACCATAGCGGCGTTATTACCAAATGCGTCCAAACAGGACCAAAGTGCTGTTATTCTTTTCTTGGTTGCCGAAGGATAAACAGCGGTAGATATCCATCGGAGAATGAGGAGATTAGTATTTAATGTCCCGTCGGCAACGAGGTAATTGGAGATGGAGCACACGATTGGATTGGGGAAAGACGGAGAATGAAAGCGGCCGCGCTCTTTCAAATGAAGTACCCCGACATTCACCTTAAGCGATTTAAGGAAATCACGGGAAAGTAAAATCAAGATGGCCGGACGCGGGTTTGAACCGTCGTTCTCCCGAATGCGAGTCCAGTGTACTAACCACTGCGCTACCCCCCTCGGTCATCGGAGACTGAAGAATGTGTAAGGGGCACCGGCCCTGTAGTCCTGATCTCTCCCCATGCAATTATCAAGCCGTCGGTCCCTAAAAAAAAAAAAAAAGGTCTCGAAGGGTCGACAGTATCTGTCGGACGAGTATGTGCAGCAGGCGGTTTCTTCTTCACGCAGCAAGACGCTAAAACGTTTCATTATTATTTCCCTAATTTTTATTAAAATAATTGATAATGTAATGAACTAATGATGATTAAAGAAGGAAAGGTGTACTGTAGTTATAAAAGTAACTATGATTTTGTGTCATATGTTCAAAGATTGCGTTTAACGTACAGAAACTTCCAGAAGTTGTAAAATTGTTGAATGTAAAGCCACTGAGAAAGAACTTTTGTCGTTTGGATATCGAGCTGAGCGGATGTAAGTGTTGTAGATATATCTATATTTGTGTGACAAAAGTGGTTTAAATCTATCTGTTATGTCGGCTTCGTTATTAATTCAGTCCATTACCTTGTTTGTTAATCATTTACGCTGTTTTCTCTACATGTTACTGGCAAACATAGGCTATGTTGGCGACGAATTGTTCGGACGCGAACGATCAGACATACTTGTTGTCCTTTCGGTAATTGCTTTTCCGTTACGTGCCCGAATGCACCTGAGATATTCGTTCCGATCATTTTTTGTATGAAATATTTTGTATGAAATATTTTGCAATTAAAACTGGGCTTGTCTGATCGGATTCCGTTTCGGATCAATGACGTCTGCCAGCCTACTCAGTGGTCTAATACCACGCCAAGTATCTGGAAGTAAAAATAAAGAGGGTGGAATTCAATAAGGTGAATTGTTGTGTTAAAGCAGGGAAATTTCCTATGACGCACTATGTTGTGTACTTTTTAGCAAAATTATCCATCCTCATTGAAGGTTCCCTCCATGTCGCGGCAGTTCGTTTGTTCTTAATTGCCGCAATTGTTAACTGATAAATTCTTGCCGCTCCTTTGAGTAATGCCTCATCTGGCTCTCATCTAAAGACTTGGGGGGGGGGGGGGGGGGAAGGAGGGAACGCTTCAACACGGTGTTTTACCAAACAGTTTCTTCAAATTGGTGCGTGCATCGGTGGGACGATTACCTCAGTACTCACCGCGATTTTGCTGACTGACATACCGAATCTGGACTTTAAGGCCTTTGATCGGAAACTGCTTGATCGCCTCTTCTAATAAATATTGGCTGTGAAAGGTGGCATGAGCTTTGCGGTTGAAATACTATTTTATTACTGATCTCGCGCTGTGCAGTGTTCGGTAGCGAGCGAAGGCTGCCGCCATATGAATACGGGAGTGCTGGGTTGCCGGGGTGTTCTTGGCCGGCCGCAGAGCCAGTAACCAGTGGTGACCCACGGAGGGCCTGCGCTGCGAGCCGCCGTGGCGTGCCATTGTCGCGGCCTCCAATTTACATGGCAAAGCGCGTAGCTCCAGATTTGCATGCCGGGACCGCGCAGGCCGGGCCAGCCGGTAGGCGCCTTGCTTAATACCGCACCGCACCGCCCATTGTGGCGCCTCCACTTCCTATCGGCACTGGCTTACCGCCCTCTCGGCGCGGCGTCCAAATTGCGTTCTTCGTCTAAACGACTCTCCTTTGTCCTCGGCTCTGCCATCAGCCCCGGCGTCTGCCATTCAAATGAACTCCTAAACGTCAGCGATCCCTTGAGCCGCAGTGATGGCTCCAGCGTCCAAGAATGTAACCAACTGTCTTTATAATTTGTGAATAAGGTTGCCTTGTACCATTACCTCCATTCTGCGTAATTATTGTGGTGTAGAGTTAATTTAGTTATTTGGTTTAATTCAGTGCAGGCTGCTACGTGTGGTTGAAACACGCGCGCAGGCGTCGGTCGCAACCTACATTAATGATAATGTAACGCAGCAGTTTAAACTCTGAATATTGTTTTTGGAACGCCACGTATATATTGAGCGCGAGTAAATGCGTCTTAAATATACGTAGCCTCGTAATCCCAAGATGCAGGCAAAAAGTTATTTATTGTTAATAGAAATGTTATGCTCCCTTTCAACAATTGAGAACGTAACTTAACCCGCAACTAAACCATAGAGTAAATATCTCTGGAGTGAGCATTCACATGCGCAGAACAGATTTTGTGTTGTCAACATACATTGCCGGCCTGGTCAAGTGTTCTCGGGACGTCATGTGTTTGTCCGTATAGCGCCCTGTATATTTAGAATGTCGCTACATCCCTAGTACAGACGGATTCTTTTCGTATGTGTCGTGGATTATTTGTATATGTTGCGCAGACATTTTAACAGTATCCATTTGATACCGGGAATAGACCAGCTACGTAACTTTTAAGGGCAAGTGATATCACATCCTGCTTCTTTGCGATAGATGTCACAGTTCAGATGCACTCGATTTTTGGTAGTTTTCGGTATGATACGCCACTTTATGGTATTATAGAGCCTAAAGTACATATTTGCAGTGATAGTCTTGCAAAACGACTTGACAGTACGCTAGTCTTGCTCCCAGTTTATTAAATAAATAGTAGACTGAGTAATCTATATACGTAAGAGACAAGTCACTGATAAATGCATGGAGGATAGTATTTGCTGAAACAACTAACCATTCCTTTTCCTGTTCCACTAGCAAATTTACGAGGGGAAGCGATTGTAAGCTTTTGTACGAGCCGTAATATCTATTATATAGTCATAAAATCGTAGAAAAATAGGTCTACAGAATCAAGCCTTAATTATAATGCGTCTCGAAATTTTTAAACATATACAGTGTCTGTTACTAATATGATAACTATATTAAGAGCTACATGGTATGTACCCATGAAGTGCTACTATCCCTCCTTTCACTTATTTTTCTTTGCATCCGTAGCAACAACAGTAATTCACCATCGCTATTACACTATCAACAAGCGGTGAAACACAACAAAAACTCTTGATATTATAAACTTCAAACGCTGCAGAAAGCACACACGCACAGCGAAGTCCCGAAAACACGTGACAATCCTGATTTAATGTTGACAACATGCGCAGAACTCAATGCTCACTCCAGAGATATTTACTCTATGTACTAAACCAGCGATAATATAGAGCATGAAATGATTTCCCAGCAAATTAATGTTACACAGAAAGAAAGAATGGTACAAACACTTGAGCATTATTGAAATAATTGCAAGGAATTTCTTTAACTTTATCTCTTTAAGAATTGAGTTAACTTTTGATACTTTGAATTAACTGAAAATATTTTAAACTATAGGTGAAGCATCACCTAAGCCTTGCTGTGTTAAATCTCTGAATAAGTTTCGTAACCAAAAATATTAACTGACTTTAATATTTAAAACTGACTGTAAACATTCATAAAAGCACTTGCGATTATTTTTCTTTCTGAGTGAAGCTCGCAAACACTAAAATATTCCTTAATACACGTACTGGCGGACTCAGCGCCACCGAAACAGTCGAAGCCAGATGGGCAATCGACAGCAATATTATTAGCTTTAAATAAATTTCACGTGGAGGGAGGAGTACTTTTGAAAGGAAACATAATATACTTTCAATTAACAATATATTGTAACTTTGAAGCTCATACATTTGTACAGATAGCTAGTTACACATACGTCGACCCACAGGCGAGAGAGAACAAACAGACGAAAAACAGAGAACAAAAAGGGGCGAGGAACATGGCTCTTGTGTCTATATTGCACTAGAAGTTCCATGCTTTCATGGAATTTTTTGAAATACCGTATTCTTTAGCTTTGAGATTAATGGAAAATATTAAAATATTTGTCACAAAATATTATCAGACTCGACAAAATGACTCATAATGTTACTGGCACTATTTTCTCGGTTTACATTGTATTCATATCAGTCGAATGAATCGCGTCATACATTAGACAGGCTTTCAGGTGACGCCACACCTCACATCTTACTCCATCACCAGACAGAATTTTTAGTAATTCGTCTTGCCTTAGTTTGTCCTGCTTCTTTGCTTCTAAAAAGGACTTATTTTGTAAGAAAACATATTCTGAAAAATCAACTCGTCACAAAAATAATCACGTGCATAAAAACCTTCTTTGTAGACATCAGTTTGCGATGAATAAGCATGAACATATAACCTTCTTAATGTTGGGAAATTAGTTGTTTTTTTTTCCCTCACAGGAGCTCTGTAACATCGCCACAAGGCACCAAAGAAGTGAATAATAATTAAATAAAGTGAATAATAATGATAATAATAATAATAATAATAATAATAATAATAACCCCGTGGATGCCCGGGAAAAGAATAGGCCTCCGGTATGTTCTGCCAGTCGTAAAAGGCGACGAAAAGAACAAACCACTAATAGGGCTAACCCCCCCCCCCCCTTCAAGTGTGATTAGTTGGTTCAGGACAGAACTAAAGAAGCCTCGGACAAGCGCCGTCGTGGTCGGGAACGACGCTTGAACCCTATGCCCGCCCACAATGGTAACGACACTGCTAGCCAACTGGAAAATTATTTAAATTCAAATAGAGATGTTTTGCAGGATATTTTTCCTGCAACCACTCTAGAAGGAAAACAAAGACAGAGGATGAGATGGTCAGATGAAGTTAATCGACACCTCATGTTCTGTTATTACCAAGCAACAAACCTAGGAACCAACACAACTGGATACAGATCACAAGTATACCCAACATTTATTACCAGATACCCAGAATTAAAATTTTTAACAGAACAACGACTAGCTGATCAGATCCGTGTAATAATAAAAAATAACAGGATACCCCAGTCAGAATTAGAAAACATCAAACAACTTCTTCTTCTTCGGTTATCAACCCACAGGTTGGTTGGCAGCAGCACGCCATTCCGTTCTTTTGTCAACTTTCTTCTTCATATCTGCATAGGTCTGGCACCCGATGTCATTTATTACTTGTTGAATGTAGCTTAATCTAGGTCGTCCTCGGCGAGTTCTTCCTTCAATGATTCCTTCTAATATTCTCTTAATGAAATTGTTATGCCGTAAAATGTGACCTATGAAGGTTATTCTTCTTTTCTGTATATTTCGCCAAAGAGATCTGTTTTCTTTCACTCTTCTGAGGACATCTTCGTTTGTAGCCTTGTCTCGCCAGCTGATTTTTTCCATTCTCCGGTAGCACCACATTTCGAATGCCTCTAATCTTCTCTTTTCTTCTTTTCCACAAGTCCAAGTTTCACATCCGTAAAGGGCTGTACTCCACACATAGGTTTTCATGACTCTCTTTCTTACGTCTAAACTAACATTTCTACTCGTCAGTAAGTTTCTTTTTCCATTGAATGCTATTTTGGCAAGTTGTATTCTGTTTTTAATGTCACTTTTGCTCCTTCCATCTGCTGTTATTTTGCTACCTAAGTAGTTAAATTCTGTAACCTGCCCTAGTTTCTCTCCCTTTATTGTTATTCGTATGGGTTCATTGTAGTTCAGGGCGCCACTCACCATCACTTTAGTCTTTTTCTTATTTATTTTCATTCCATACTGTTCTTTTAAGGTGTTTTCCATTTCATTGAGTGCGGCTTCTAAATCTTCTTTCCTTTCTGTAATTATGGCGATATCATCTGCATATCGCAACATATCTATTTTCATTCCGTTAAGTTTTATTCCTACTTCAATATTCTCTCTTATTTTGTCTATTGCTTCTTGGATATATGCGTTGAAAATTACTGGAGATAGTGGGCATCCCTGTCTCACTCCTTTCCTTATTCTTGCTGTTTCTTCTTTGTTTTCCTTCTTAACTAAGGCTGTTTCATTTTGGTATATTTTAAAGATTATCCTTCTATCATTATATTTCAGACCGGCCTTCTTCAGAATTCTAAACATTTCTGGCCATACAACATTGTCAAATGCCTTTTCGAGGTCTACGAAGGCTATAAATACTTGTTTGTTTTTGGAAATTTGTTTCTCAATTATTAGTCTTAAAGATAAGATTGCTTCCCTCGTCCCTACACCGCTTCTAAAACCGAATTGGTCTTCACTTAGAGTGCTATTCAATTGGTTTTCAACTCTTTTCAAAATTATTCTTATTAGAATTTTTGATGCGTGTGAAAGAAGACTGAGTGTTCGATGGTTTTCACAGTCCATAGTAGATGCTTTCTTAGGTATGGGGAATATGATCAAACAACAAGTACAACAAATACTGGAACAAAATAATGTGCAATCAGAAGAAGAAGAAAATACAGTAATGGACTCAAACATCCCAGAGCAAACAAACAAAGAACAACACGCATCAATTAAACAGTCAGAGGAAAACAAAATCTTAAGACAGCCACCAGAACAAGCACAAATAGAACACGAAGTAACACACAGACATAGAAGAAAAATTTCAGCTGACATATATAGAATATACTTGAAAAAAGAGACAGCATTGGTCGTATATTTTTACTATTGCAAAATCGACTCATAGAGTCTATGTGATTGCCGTAAGCTTAGTGACAACAGTGCATCCCAATTTAAGTTATACAATATAGCACTGAAGATGGTCACTCAGTGACAGAAAATCGATTTTGCAATAGTAAAAAATATACGACCAATGCTGTCTCTTTTTTCAAGTATACCTGTTACCTGGTCGTAGTGCACAAGACAACATGGAGTCGCCAATCAATATATAGAATACAAAGACACAAATACAGACATTATACCATTCTTGCATAGACCGCCAAATAACCCACAAGTCGAAACAACAATAAAAACTATCAACACAACCATACACAACAAAATAAATGAAAACACAACTATGGAAGAGTTACAACTACTGGTTTATATAGGAGCGCTCACTACACTAAATATACACACTAGGCAGAGATCAGAACCAACCAACACACAGAAGAAACCCACAAAACCAGCATGGCAACACAGGCTACAGATCAGAATAGAAAAACTGAGAAAACACATCGGACAGCTAACACAACTTACAAGAAATGAAATGTCAGAAAAAAAACGAAAAAGGTTAGGTAAAATCTCACAACAAGAAGCGATAGAGCAATTAGATGAAAAGAAGCAGAAATTACAAGCATTGGCCAAACGACTTAGAAGATAAAAAAAAAGTGAAAATAGAAGGAAACAAAACCAAACATTCAACACAAACCAAAAGAAATTTTACCAGACAATAGATAACACACACATTAAAATAGACAATCCACCAAACATAACAGACATGGAACAATTCTGGAGCAACATATGGTCAAACCCGGTACAACATCACAGGCCTGCACGGTGGATACAAGTAGAAACAGACACATACAAGATGATACCACAAATGCCTGAAGTGATAATTTTGCAACATGAAGTCACCCAAGCAATTAATTCTACTCACAATTGGAAAGCCCCTGGAAAAGATAAAATAGCAAATTTCTGGCTAAAGAAGTTCACCTCAACACATTCACATCTAACTAAATTATTTAACAGTTACATTGCGGACCCATACACATTCCCTGATACACTTACACATGGAATAACTTATCTGAAACCTAAAGATCAAGCAGACACAGCAAACCCAGCTAAATATCGCCTCTAACATGCCTACCAACAATATACAAAATATTAACTTCAGTCATTACACAGAAATTAATGACACATACAACACAGAACAAAATTATAAATGAACAAAAAGGCTGTTGCAAAGGAGCACGAGGATGTAAAGAGCAACTGATAATAGATGCAGAGGTGACATATCAAGCTAAAACTAAACAAAGGTCGCTACACTACGCATACATTGATTACCAAAAAGCTTTTGATAGTGTACCCCACTCATGGTTACTACAAATATTGGAAATATACAAAGTAGATTCCAAATTGATACAGTTCCTAAACATAGTAATGAAAAATTGGAAAACCACACTTAATATCCAAACAAATTCAAATAATATCACATCACAGCCAATACAGATTAAGTGTGGAATATACCAAGGAGACTCATTAAGTCCTTTCTGGTTCTGCCTTGCTCTGAACCCACTATCCAACATGCTAAATAACACAAATTATGTATACAATATTACTGGAACATACCCACACAAAATCACACATTTGCTATACATGGATGATCTAAAACTACTGGCAGCAACAAATCAACAACTTAACCAATTACTAAAGATAACAGAAGTATTCAGCAATGATATAAATATGGCTTTTGGGACAGACAAATGTAAGAAAAATAGCATAGTCAAGGGAAAACACACTAAACAAGAAGATTACATATTGGATAACCACAGCGACTGCATAGAAGCGATGGAAAAAACAGATGCCTATAAATATCTAGGATACAGACAAAAAACAGGAATAGATAATACAAATATGAAAGAAGAACTAAAAGAAAAATATAGACAAAGACTAACAAAAATACTGAAAACAGAATTGACAGCAAGAAACAAGACAAAAGATATAAATACTTACGCTACACCAATATTGACCTACTCATTTGGAGTAGTGAAATGGAGTAACACAGTCCTAGAAGCACTCAATACACTTACACGATCATAATGCCACAAATATAGAATACATCACATACATTCAGCAACAGAAAGATTCACAGTAAGCAGAAAGGAAGGAGGAAGGGGATTTATCGACATAAAAAAAACCTACATTATGGACAGGTAGACAATTTAAGAAAATTCTTTATAGAACGAGCATAAACTAGCAAAATACACAAAGCAATCACTCATATAAATACATCGGTTACATCACTGCAATTTCATAACCACTTCTACAACCCTTTAGATCACATAACATCAACAGATACGAAGAAAGTAAATTGGAAAAAGAAAACACTACATGGCAAGCACCCGTATCATCTAACACAGCCACACATCGATCAAGACGCATCCAACACATGGCTAAGAAAAGGCAATATATACAGTGAGACGGAAGGATTCATGATTGCAATACAGGATCAAACAATAAACACCAGATATTACAGCAAGCATATTATTAAAGATCCCAATACCACAACAGATAAATGCAGACTTTGCAAACAACAAATAGAAACGGTAGATCACATCACAAGCGGATGTACAATACTAGCAAATACAGAATACACCAGAACACATGACAATGTAGCAAAAATAATACATCAACAACTTGCCATACAACATAAACTAATAAAACAACACGTTCCCACATACAAGTATGCACCACAAAATGTACTGGAGAATGATGAATACAAATTATACTGGAACAGAACCATTATAACAGATAAAACAACACCACATAACAAACCTGACATCATACTCACCAATAAAAAGAAGAAATGAACATAACTAATCGAAATATCCATACCCAATACAACAAATATACAAAAGAAAACATGAGAAAAAATTGAAAAATACATCCAACTGGCTGAGGAAGTCAAGGACATGTGGCATCAGGATAAAGTTGACATTATACCAATTATACTATCAACTACAGGACTCATACCACACAATATCCACCAGTACATCAATGCAATACAGCTACATCCAAACTTATATATACAACTACAGAAATCCGTAATTATTGATACATGTTCAATCACCCGAAAGTTCCTAAATGCAATATAACATATACCGTACAGTTAAAAGGAAGTCACACTTGATCAAGGTCCGCGTCACTTTCCATTTTTGACCAGACATAACGTCTGAGAAAAGAAAGAAATAATAATAATAATAATAATAATAATAATAATAATAATAATAATAAGCAGAAGAAGAAGAAGAGGCAAAATTACTACCATCACTTTAGTGTCTGTAAATACTGTCGCTACACAGGCTGAAACAGAGACGCCGCTAACGGTTGCCATGGGGTGGGCCCGCCAAGACGAACATGTCGTCAGCTCCACTCCGTGTGTGCTGGGCCATACCCCTTGCGAAAAACAGGATATAAGGTCGGCAGCAAACAGTAGCCAGCAGACCGATGCCTTCCGCATGCGAAGCCTTAGCATACTCACCGGCCTGTTCAGACTTTCCCTTCTTCACACGGACTCTCCCACCGGCTGCAATCCACACGTGACGAGGACCAAAACTTATATTCTTCTTGTGGTTTGGATCAGCATTTGTGCATTAATGAACATCGGCATGCCACCGACAGATAAGTTAATTGTTGTTGCTGTTTGCAGGGCCGGTCCGAGAACATTTTTCCACAAAAGCAACTTACCATTTGCCCCCCCCCCCCCCCCCTTTCTCTTCACCACCTCTTACGTTTCACCCGTGTCAGTCTTCACTTGCTCAGTGTGATGCAAATGTCGTAACAACCGTTTTCTTGGCGGCCCAAGCGCCCGCAACTAATTGTTTTTATATCCTGTATGGAAATCATACCGTTGTGGTGCCTCTGGTGCCGCTCTTATCTTGCCATCCCAAGCGTCGGCTTAGTCCTTAAACCGGCCCTGATTATGTATCTATACAGGCCGAAGAAAAATACGCACTCTCGGTCTTGGCAGTGCTATTCCTCATATACTCCCAATACAAAGCCGGCCGGAGTGGCCGAGCGGTTCTAGTCGCTACAGTCTGGAACCGCGCGACCGCTACGGTCGCAGGTTCGAATCCTGCCTCGGGCTTGGATGTGTGTGATGTCCTTTGGTTAGTTAGGTTTAAGTAGTTCTAAGTTCTAGGGGACTGATGACCTCAGATGTTAAGTCCCATAGTGCTCAGAGCCATTTGAACCAACACAATACAAAAATATCTCTCACAAAATTTCGTCCTGCGCATATTTCCGGCAGTAAATGGACGTTACAGATTGGCAATCTGGCAACACTGTAATCACATGTACGGTAACTGCCTTAACTGCCTCTGTCAGTCGTTTGTAGTAGTACTGAGCAGCTGCAGTAGTGGATAGCGTTTTGGGTTAGCCTGGAGGAGGTCAAGGGTTCGATTTATTTGCTAAATGTAGTCTGCGTGGTACAATAGCTGGTGTCTTAATAGTCACACAGCGATTACATTGGGTCTTCTGCAAGAGATTAGCACTACCAACACAGAAATGGAAGTACAATCGTTTTCACTGATCATCTTCTAAAAAAGCCTTCTGCAGTTTGTGAATATGAATTCTTTCACACCACTGCATCTACTAGATTCCATACGTGTTTTCCGTGTACTCTCCCCCAATGGTCCCATCGATTAGTACCAGTTGTTAATCTTGCCACGTTCAGGTCCATACATTTCGTTACGACCTTATGTCACCAGTAGGGCTACCAATGCGCTTTGCAAATAATTTCCAAGCATCTACTATGTAAATGTCGGATACATGAGGCTTAAGAAACGGTGTACACTACAGTATTATATGGCGAAATTAAATTGGCAAAAACCTCTACCCAGAATCGAACCCTCGACTTCCTGTATGCTAACCCAAAACGCTGTCCACTGCACCAACAGCATAGCACTGATATTGTATGCTGACAGAGGTAGTTACTATACATGTGATTGCAGTGTCGCCAAATTCCCAATCTTTGAAGTCCATTTACCGCCGGAAATATGCACAGGACGAAATTTTGTACGAGACATATTTGTACTGCTGAAGGATCGCGCTGTGAAGTCCGAGTGCGTGAATTTGTCTTCACCCTGTATAACATACCACCACCACCTCCACCACTATCTTTCCCACAAAATCTACGTGTCATTGCATTTTCCTTTTCGAGGAGTCTGCTCATTTTCTCAAAGTTGGTCTGTTGTCCCTTTATGCTGTGCTTTTTATATTTTCAAGTTGTAATGTATACTTGATAGCTGGCATTATTTCATTGTGTCTTTTCTATAAAAGAAATATAACGGGCGATTAAAAAGTTTCCGTCCGAAGGCCTTGAAGTCCAGAACTGGTATGTCAACCAGATAAAAGTCATCGCGAACACTTGGTCAATCATCATACCGACGCACCATATTGAAAATACTCGTGTCGCATAAGTCCGTAACTGCCTACTGCACTTCCTCGCCGCACAGGAATTATACATCGTTCTGGCCTTCTTCAAGAGACCTAAGGCGTGATAATCGCATAGGGCTGCGATATGGGGACATGCGTTGTCATCAAGCAACAGCACCCCTTTGTCGCAGTTTTCATTCCACAACGATGGTCTCCGACAGACATGCTGCTTCATTTTCTGATGAATACCTACTAGTGTTTATCTTTCGGCAGCCAAGAAAAGAATGACAGCACGTTTGGACGAATTTGGCAATAATGCTGCCATAGTTCACGTTTCCGCTTTTACCACAGTCACGTCGGAAAGGCACGAATGCCGCACTACTCCCTTGTCTACACGTCGGTGCTTACATACCAGCATCGGAGTCGCGATATGTTGCATATACGCTGCAACAACGCCCTCAAGTGGAAACATTTAGATGGATCGTTATATAAGGATCTCATTGAAACAGTATCCGCTATTGTAACACCATTGTGAGTTCAGAACCTCTGTCAACAAAGGGAAGGAAGCCAGTGTCAGCCGATGACCTTGCTCAGCAAGTCGATCAGGCGATTCCTTGAAATCGTATACAAAGGGCAGTTCAGGACAAGCGAAGAGGAATGTTGTCATCAGGCGGAGTCCATGTTCAAGACAATCTTCGGCCGCACATTGCAGCTGCAACAGACAGTCCTGCCGCGTTTTTGGTGGGAAGCGTTTCATCAGCCACCATAAAGCCCGGACTCGGCTTCCCCTGATTTTCATCTCTTTGCTTACGTGAGCAGTCAAATATGAGGACAGTATTTTCGCACAGACAACGGGCTACAGACCAGCATAAGCACGGACGGCTGGCGGCCTTCTCTGACGAAAATACTGGGAAGTTGCTACCACACTACGAAATGGTTCAAATGGCTCTGAGCACTATGGGACTTAACATCTGAGGTCATCAGTCCCCTATAACTTAGAACTACTTAACCCTAACTAACCTAAGGACATCACTCACATCCATGCCCAAGGCAGGATTGGAACCTGCGACCGTAGCAGTCGCGCGGTTCCGGACCGAAGCGCCTAGAACCGCTCGGCCACAACGCCGAACCGGGGTGATGCAAAACTATATATACTGTCTGGTCATTCAATATACCCAGTATTGTCTTTTTAACTTAGGTAAAACCTTTTCGAAGATTTTTTTCTGCTTTACAAAAATGCAATGAAGGTCTTCCTCCTTACTGATTGTTTTCTTACCGGAGTCGCTGCTACACCCTACCCGCTACCCTGTAGTCGGACCGAATACCGGCAGTGGAACAAATTAATGTCGCCGTCGGTTGGACGATAAGAAGAGCAGAGCAGCAGTGTATTTCTCGGAAACCAGTCGTGTGGCTGCATCCCAGGTTAAATGTTCAGCATCTGTTTCATGGATTCAGGGCAATTGTTTCTTGATGGATATGCCTCTGCTGAAGACGGGTATTGAAACCGGCGCTTCCGCTTTTCCAGAGAAGTAGGCTTTGTGCCACCCTCTTGTTAACTTTCATTTCTGTGATCATCCAAGTGAACAAAAATTATACTAGTTTCTTCAGCTTTTTTTGGCGCGAAAACTCCTCTCCAGTAAGCAGTATTATGATTCAGCTGACAGTCATACATAAACTGGGACCGATGACGTGGCACTTTGGTCCCTTCCCCCCCGCCCCCCCCCCCCTCTTTTAAACCAACCAACCATACATAAACTGTTTGGCTGGTAGAGGAGACTAATCTGCAGTGAATAAAAAGTGTAACAAATGACGTCTGCAAGAAAGTGCACACTGTTGTTTTGCCCTGTTATTAAACTTTCTTCTGTTCTTCGGTATGTTTCTCTGTAACGATGCGTTTTGTAATGGCAAACTATCATTCTCCGAGATGTGGCAGAGAAAAATGCGGACTCCATCTGGTAGTATGCAGTACGGCAGAATTTCCGCAGGCATGCGATATTTTTATGCGTTACAGGCAGACTCATTGTCTGCCACTCCTAACCATTAACAGCATTTACAGCTAAAAACCGGAAATTTATACGCTTCATTTCCTCAGTATACGCTGGTCTGGCCGAAACAAAAGAGCCATCCATATAGGTGTTCGTTTTTTCCGCGCGCTGTACGAGATTGGAATAATAGATTATTGTGAAGGTGGTTCGATGAACCCTCTGCCAGGCAGTTACATGTGATTTTCAGAGTATCGGTGTAGATGTAGTTTCCCTTTCAACGATTATTGGGTATGTATTCGCGAGGCCATGGACCTACCGTTTTTTATCCACTACTTCCTCCTCAAGTACGAACCCGTTATCTGCATCGTGCTGGGCGTGTTTCTCGCGCCCTGACTTAACCACCTCCCCGGGTCCCTCGTAGGCTTCTGCCGAGAAACACCGCGTAGGCACGGTAATTTCCGCGCCTGCTAAGCGGCCTCGTAACACTCGGAGGGCCTTAAGTGTTGCTCGAGCCCTGTGGCTGCGACTGCGGCTGGCTCGCCGTGCTGCGTTTCAACTCTGCCCCCTGGCGCCGTGCGGTCGTTACGAGGTGCGAAAGCGCGGCTACAGCTTGTCTCTCAATGGTAATTATTAGTTTCGATTATTTTCACTTTGAAGGCGTCAGATTTTATGTCATACACTGACATCAGGTCATATAATGAAGTTACTCATTAAAATAAGACCAGTCTACATAACGGGCATACAAATTGCGTGAACAGATAAGATCAGATACACAATCTGTGCAAACAGAACAGATCTGAGAAATGGCAGAACCCAAATTTCTGCTGCTTTGTAAGCCATTTCATTAGAGTTTTGCAAGAGTGTCACGTGCCACAAATATGTACATATCGGGTTCCTCTTGCGTGGCCGGCCAGAGTGGCCGAGCGGTTCTAGGCGCTACAGTCTGGAACCGCGTGACCGCTCGGGCATGGATGCATGTGATATCCTTAGGTTAGTTAGGTTTAAGTAGTTCTAAGTTCTAGGGGACTGATGACCTCAGCCGTTAAGTCCCATAGTGCTCAGAGCCATTTGAACCTTTTGTGTCTATATTCGTTCCTCTCACTGCTCAAAATATTACCGCAGTTAATTTTCTCGAGACTGTGTAGCAGTTTTTACTAATGCTCTGTCTCATCAAAAGTATCCGGTCACCACTACGTAATGCGAAATCTACCACTAGATGTCACTAGACGCGTGCCCGCCGTTGTAAAAGGAGGCATTAACAGCAGAGCAGTGTGACGTCAGACGTAGTCACTGGATGGCATCTAAGCAACAAATCCTTTAGGGACATTCAGTCATTCTGAAGATGTCACACTTGGTTCCTGCTGTTGTGGTTGTGGAGTGGAATGCTAAACCAAGACCAGGCAGACTTCATATACTGATGGATACGGATCGTCGAGTATTGTGCTGGTTCTTGCAAAAATACGCTTGAAGTCAGGTGAAGGGATTACTCGTGAATTCCAAAGTGGTACTAATATACCAACTACACCTATGCTCATAAATTACGGATAATTGCAGAACGTGGTGCCACACAACGTGGCACTACACAAAACTGGCGTTAATAGCATAGGCCCATAGGGAACACACACGACACATATCTGTAAGTCCACGGTATTGGTGATAAGTTGAGAAAACCGTCCCGAAACACATGTGCCTCAAAACGCCACTCTTTCCTGCGCATGTACCCCGACGTCAATATGGGATATGATCACCATGCACACGTACACAGGCCGCACAATGGGTTGGCATTCTCTGGATCAGGTGGTCGAGCAGCTGCTGGGGTATAGCCTCCCATTCTTGCACCAGTGCCTGTCGGAGCTCCTGAAGTGTCGTAGGGGTTTGAAGACGTGCAGCGATACGTCCACCGAGAGCATCCCAGACGTGCTCGATGGAGTTTAGGTCCGGAGAACAGGCAGGCGACTCCATTTGCCTGATATATTCCGTTTCAAGGTACTCCTCCACGATGGCGGCTCGGTGAGGCCGTGCATCATCATCCATCAGGAGGAAGGTAGGACCCACTACACCCCTCAAAAAGTGGACATACTGGTGCAAAATGATGCCCCAATACACCTGATGTGTTACAGTTCGTCTGTCAAAGACATGCAGGGGTGTAAGTGCACCAGTCATAGTCCCACCCCATACCATCAAACCACGACCTCCATAAAGGTCCCTTTCAAGGACATTATGGGGTTGGTATCTGGTTCCTGGTTCCCGCCAGACTATACCTGGACTCGTCCGTGAACATAAACTGGGACCATTCTTCCAATGACCATGTACTGTGTTCTTGACACCAGGCTTTACAGGCTTCTCTGTGACCAGGCGTCAGTGAAATGCACCTTGCACGTCTCCGGGCGAATAAACCGTGTCTGTTCAGTCGTTTCTAGACTGTGTATCTGGAGACAACTGTTCCAGTGGCTGCGGTAAGGTCCCGAGCAAGGCTACCTGCAGTACTCCGTGGCCGTCTGCGGGCACTGATGGTGAGATATCGGTCTCCTTGCGGTGTTGTACACTGTAGAGGTCCCGTACTGTAGCGCCTGGACACTTTCCCTGTCTGCTGGAATCGTTGCCATAACGTTGAGATCACACTTTGTGGCACATGGAGGGCCCGTGCTACGACCTGCTGTGTTCGACCAGCCTCCACTCGCCCTAGTATTCTACCCCTCATATGGTCATCAATATGTGTCTTTTGAGCCATTTTCAACATACAGTCACCATTAGCATGTCGGAAAACGTCTGCACACTTACTCGCTGCACCGTACTCTGACATGTACCAACACACCTTTGCGTATGTGGACTGATGCCAGCGCCACCTTACGACGACCGCAGGTCAAATGCACCGCATCGTCATACCCGAGGTGATTTAAACCGAGAAATCCGCCCACTAGAGCGTTGTTTCACCATGTATCAGCATTATCCTTAATTTATGAGCATGAATGTAGCACGGTGATTGTGCGTAGGGCTTTAAAAAGAATGCGGTACAATGATCCAGCAGCGACGCTGGAGGAGGTGTAAAAAGCAACTCCACTGGACAATTGTTGACGGGAAACGAGTGATTCGGAGTTATGAATCACACTATACCCCGTGGCGATCCGATGGAAGGATTTGGGGTAGGCGAATGCAGGAGAACGTTACCTTGTGTCATGTATAGTACCAGCAGTTAAGTACATAGGTAGTGGTGTTACAGTACGGAGGTGTTTCCGTGGTTAGAGTGTGGTGCCCATATTGTGCTTAAGTAAACGGCAGATACAGAAGGATATGATCATATTTTACAGCATTGTTTACTTCGTACAGTAGATGGACAGTTTGGAGACGATCATTGTCTGTATCAGCAAGACAATGCTCCCTGTCATAAAGTGACATCTGTGGGGCAACAGTGTGTGGACAACAACATTCCTGACATGGACTGGCGTGCCCAGAGCTCCGACCTGAACCAAATGGAACAACTTTGAGATGGGCTAGAACGTCAACTTTACTCCAGATCCCAGGATTCATCAACACTGCTTTCTCTGGCTTCGTTTCTCAGGAAGAATGGGCTGCCATTCCTCCACAGACGTTCAAAAACCTCACTGAAAATATCCCCAGCAGATCTCAAACCGTCACAAGGTCGACAGGTGGACACATCCCATATTAATTAATGTCCACTAATAGGTGTCTGAAAACATGTCACCAAATTCCCAGTAATGCGAACATTATCACTTCATTTGTGCCATGGTAGCGTACGTGCTTCCTGTCACCCCCACACGAGTATCGTGTCATAACAAAGCTTAAAAGACGTCGTGCACAACCTGGCCGAGAAATCTTCATTATTGCTTCCAGCGGCAGCCTGTCTTTCCCTTTTATACACCCGTATCTAAACCGTCTTACAATCTTCATATCCCCTAACCTACTAGATAAGCAGATAGCTACATATTACAACCCTTCCATCGCTGCCTTCACTTAAACTGGGAAGTGCATTGTACAACAACGCCTTATTGTGAAGAATATCAGTATTTACATCAGCCAATTGCGTACATGTTAAACGTTCTTGTTGCTGTAGACACTCGTGCAAAATTAACAAAAATACCTCACGCGCAGAAGTTCGACGACGTGTTCCCGACAGCCCCCTCCCACGTTTGAGGAATAAAATGGCAAAAAATTAGGGTAAGAGTAGCTGGCGAAAATGTTTTTCACTTGCTGCCATACAGTATTGCTTTGCTAGGACCCTGCTGTTGGTGCATGTTACGTGCTATGAGAGGAGAGGAGAGGAGAGGAGAGGAGAGGAGAGATGAGATGAGATAAAACGGTTAGCTCTGTAGCGCTGTGGCACTGCCACCGCCCACAAATCTCGCTGCCTCCCTTCACCGGCAGAACCAAACATCGGCGTGCAGACGTGCGTGGATTTGACAATTTACAGCGTGCGGTTAGAGCAGAGCGAACGCGCGCGCTTAAAATATTGGACCTGTATTGGGAACGACAGCAACGCTAATGCTGCTCGGCAAACACGCCATTTAATTAGTCCCTCGTCGGCGCTACATATCATCAGGGCAGAGCTATTTCACCTTTTCAGAAAATTTTCCGTGGTTTCCAGCGTGAATTGCTTGGTTGTCGCCTCAGCATGAAATACAAGCAGGTTCTTACTGAAATTCAGACTATGACAAGGCTTGGACTTCTAGTGCCCTCTGTTCGGGCACAATTCATATACGTCTACAAATAATTACATACGAGTTTGAAGAAAAATCTCGTTCAGGTAATATCATCGTTCTAGAAAGGAGCTGCTGAAGATGGCCGCGCTAACTAATATATAACGCGTTTCGGAAAAAAGAATATCTTACTATAGATAGACATAGTAAGTAGCATCCATCGTGCATACTGCAACGGACTCTGTTAGTAAGCGCAGTCGTACCATGAATCACTGAAGCCTGTTAACCGAAATGCTTTTTTCTCCCTCCGGTACAAGTGTATTTTAAAGAATAAGTAATTCCCTACCCGAAGATCACAGTATATATGCTTGCAAAGGTAAAAAAGTTGTCGTAAATAAGATCCACAACGTAAATGTGCTTTCAAAAGTCACAGATTTATAGTTCGCTGCTTCTTGTAAACTGATCTGAATTCGTCCTTCGCCCACTGTTAACGACCCTTTCCTTTGCCGATGTTTTGCCCCTCCTGATGTAATTTTGAGTTATTGTAGAAAACACATGTTATTTAAAATTTTGCGTAGTAGTATTTGAGGCGTCGTGCCATGAATATGAGGTCCAAATGGTTACATAGAGCAACCTAGATTTGTGGTAGGCAACATAATAAAGTAGCACCTGTAAAAATATAAGCTCACTCGTCTCCGAGGACGAAGTCGTTAAATCGCAAAGACAGTACCTGCAGGAATATGCGTATGAACATCATTCTCTCATGGCTTAGGAAGTCGGAAGTCTAGGAAGTGGGAACAGCATTGGCTGCCTGCTAAGTGACTGCTGGATGAGGATCACCGAATTCATTGTATTTACAGAACCGTGTTTAGACTTTCTGTCTAAGCACGGTTACACAGGCGTTGTCCTAGCGCCCCGGTGTGAAATTCGATAAATTGGGGTTGAAAGAAAAATTGAATTGTCTCAAGTCGCTAATAAATAGTCTATAGGCTGTAGAACGAATAATAAAGCATGCCGTGCCACGCTATATAGAACACATAGAAACAGATAGTTTGTTATCCATTCGCTGATACCATGGATACGATGTTGCTCATCCACTTGAGACTACTGCTGTTCAGGTGTTACATTTAAAAACACTTATGTGGGAAAATAGCAGGTCGCTTACGAATGTGCAATGGTGGAAACATAACATGTATAGTACAAATCGCACATACACTTTTAACTACGCGCTTCCAAGAAGTCCAGCGCAGATAGCCACACGAAAATATGCGGCTTAATTTTAACAAAAGTTACCTCGTTACACAGCACTCAGTCAGAGGGCTCACACTGATCCGCTCCCCAAAGGATACAAATACTGAGTGCGTAAAGTTGTCTGGCTGTCGCAGTTACACAAGGAATGCATACACCGGTCGTAAACACGCCGCCCGGTTGCTTTTCGGCCGAGACGATGCAGTGAAAACAGCGACGGGGCCAACTCCAGGAATCCCCGTACTTTGATGTCGCGGCGCGACATAGTTCCCAAGAGTAGCTGCGCATGAACTTTGTGTGACATGCTGCGCGGAAATAAACGCGGCCCGTGCTGTCCTTTGAGGCGTGCTCGCCTTTATAAAGGCCGGCCAGCCGCGCCGGGACCGCGACATTTCCACTCTGCCGTGTCGAAAATACAAGTAGCCTCAGCATTCGAGCACGTGGCCACCCAATTCACCAACTCGGCGACTGATTAATTCTGTAGCGCAGAGAGGTACACATTAAGAGACAAAAACTCCTGCAAAATTTTGTGTGTGTGTGTGTGTGTGTGTGTGTGTGTGTGTGTGTGTGTGTGTGCGTGTGCGTGTGCGTGTGCGCGCATTTGGGTGCGTGTGTCTGCGTGCGTCAGCTCACAGAGATACATATAAAATAATAACGCATAGAAATAGAGAATATGTATCTTATGCACTGTCAAACAAGCATTTCCAGGGCGACATAAATACCGTCTTGCGAACACTTACCATCTCTTAAAATATACTCTTCCTTGGCATGCTCAGTTGAAGTACCCGAATACCAGCTTGAACTCAATAAACCAGTATTACAAATAGAACTTATAACATGTGTTGAGTCGACGAATTTCACGATTAATAGCAAGTATAGCCCGGTCTAAATGAAAATAGCACCGAGTGATAATCAGTGTTTTAAAATATTCAGTGGAAAAAAACTAGATATAACTAACAGCCTTAAATAAGGGATATTGAGAGCGTAACGAAAAAACAAATCATCCCACATGAACACCCTTCGCTGTCTGTAATATGAAACCCACAGTTACTAAAATAAATTGTACGTATAACGCACAGAAGGGCTGTAAATCTCGTTGGCTCCGTGTTGCGACGTACGCCCCCCCCCCCCCTTTTCCCGCGCAAGGAACTCGTGACATCAGTCTAGTCGACAATGAGCGTCGTATGAAGTACGTGATGAGCACTGTTTTGGCAGACTCTACCTACACAATGCAAAAACGAAGTTACAAATATCTGCTGAAACGCCAGAGAAAATGTGCCGACGACTTTTATGAGATATCCCGGCATGTAATTGTTTGGGGCCTTCAATTAGAAAACTTATACGGAGTCTGAAGTTACATTTGAGGATTCAGGATTCGAAAATACATCAGATCAAAATAGAAAAGATAGGTTTTTCACGCTATGCCTCTTTCCTTAAAGCTGCAAAGAAATCATTTCCTTCACGATGGGTATCGGTTTAAACTTGGTTGTTCACTAACGAGAGAGGCATTCATTAAGATGGCTGAACTTTAAAAGCATCGGCGTAGATTTACAATACGGGTAGGAACTGACCAGAATCATTTACTTGTTGCTGGCACGGAAAGTCAAAGTGTAACGAAAGAGCAGTGCTGTTTTATCTCACAGTAGAAAAAGTCATATGTCATAATATTTCTGGGTCCAGTTATGTTTGTGAGGCTGTAAAAATCATACACAACGGATTTGATGTGCTGAAGACAACCCGCTGCCGCGGGAGGGCTCCGAATTGTAGCGTGTAAATAAAACCGTCTTCTTCGTCAGTTTCTTTGTTAGCCGGTGGGTGGAGGAAGATGCCTGCGTTATAGACAATTTGATCAAACTCATGATCGTGAGAACTAAGATGTTCTTGCGAACGCCTTTTGTACGATGCTGAAGAAAACAGGTACGTACATCATGAGACGCGGTCTGCGAGACCTCATCACCTTTCATTAATACGCATCGACAACAAAGAGGGCGATAATGCAACCGACAGCAAAACATTGTAGGGTTGGTGATTTAAGGAGGATTAGGGGAGGGGGGGCGTGAGGCATTCCACCAGAATTGACAATGACTGAGAATTTTCACGCGGTCTGAGAGACCACACCTCTTGGTATCACAGTGCGGATGGATGTAAAATTGTATTTAAAAAGGAGACGAACAAGATGCATCAGGAAAAGTGGGACGGAAATTATATGTGGCTTAAACCCGCTAAAAATGTGTGCAAAGCACATTTCTCGTTTTGTGAAACGAAATGTAGGATGTCCCATCACAGCAATGCGAAATACGTCCAAATCCTTTAAAAAACAGGAAATGAAAAGTCACATCGTCGAAGTGACGGCCAAAATATCTACATAACTAGAACTTAAATAACTATGTTGGCTGCACTCATTTATATGTTTCTTAGTTAGGGGAAATGATACACCTTAGGTCTCGTTTTTCTGGTACTATTTTACATTTCTACAATGTGAGTGATTATGGAAGTTGCGGCAGCGCGGTTCCCTTCGCCCTTTGTACTCGCAACTACCTGGGAACTTGTTGCAGCAGATCGCCGGTAGGAAAGCCGAGCACAAACCTACCGTACGTCGCACCAGGCTACATACAACGTACCTATTCTAAGAATCGGGAAAAGGTCTTAATTTTGAATGAAAGGTGAAAATACTGGCAAGACTGCGGTATATTCTGAACCTTGAGATGTACACGTTCGCTGCCAAGCCCATGCTAATCTTAACACAGTCGTACACAAACCCTTCCATTCGCGTTAGCAAGTTTATCTGAACAGCTACTAAGCACGGATTGTTCTTAAATAAAAACTAAGCACGGATTGTTCTTAAATGAAAATGCTTGACATACTATTAAGTTCATCAGTTTCTAATGCGCTCAAGATTTTAGTCACAGACCTGCTGAATATGCCACGCGGAATTACCCGCTTTTCTTATAAACAAAATTACTTAAAAATCCGTACTTTCTAAAAAAACACACCGGAGTAAATATGCCTTCACTTTAAAACACTTTTGAAGCATGTAGCACAGCTAAAACCTGCAAATTATAACTTCCTTCGGAGTTCATGTTACACACGACCGTACCATTGAAACGCTGGGCTCCGACTGCCTTAGACTGCTGTAAGCATTCTTTATCTCCAGGAGAAAAGGACTCGCAAGAACACTCCGTTCTGATTGATCAGTTTTCTTTAAGGCCAATAGTAAAACATTATTCTCCCGCGCTAGTCCGCCCTTTTCAAGGGTAGCCAATCAACAAATAACACACTTTCGAACTGTCCTTTTTCCCGAAATAAATATTTAACCTTCTGATAATTTGTTTATACTTTACGTTATTAACTACTTTCATTTGCACTCTAATTAGTTTTCCTTTTAACATAAACTTACTTAAAACATTATGATACTAATTCCCCGTCGTCTGCATTCACACTGTCATAAAAATTTCTCACGCCAGTTCGTACAGTGTGTATCAATAGAACAATGATCTACATAACTTTAGACCACATTCACGCATCATTCAGACTACTAAAAGCATATACAAAACTCTACAAACATAGCAGAGGTTGGAATTATCGCTTCAGTTGTAAGTTACTTTATTTTCACACGACCGGTTCCGGACTGTTATAAGCCCATCCTCAGGTGTTGTAACTGTGCTGTGGTACCGGAGCGCCTGGTACACGCAGCGTTCGGGGACCACTGCACAGTTACAACACCTGAGGATGGGCTTATAACAGTCCGGAACCGATCGTGTGAAAATAAAGTAACTTACAACTGAAGCGGTATTTTCAACCTCTGTTATAATGCTCGGTTGCGGATGTTCTTCCAACAGGATTGTTTGTATACAGACATAAATGAACAAAAAAGCCTTCAAGAAATGAACAATTCATAAAAAAACATTCTCTTGGCCTGTTTCTTGATTGAACCCGCTTCAGAGCATCTGTCACTGTGTACGCATGAGTCATTCTCCCGATACACAGGCTTCAGACAGGAGCAATATAAGGCGCCACGTCTCAAAGTGTGTGACAAAGTGTACTTTCTGTAGGAAATCAACTTTGCATTATTAATGGCAGATTACCTCAAATGTCGGTAGAAGAAAGAAAATATCCAGTATAGGGAATTAAAACGATAAATTTTTGGTATAGTGTTAATGCTATGACGCTTAACTATCGCATTGATAAAATATCTAGCCAAAGCATTACAATGCTGTGTGAAAGGAGACGAATGGACGAAATTCGTTGCATAGAGTGTAAATAGACGACTCACACTTATTCAGTAAATCCTACTAGCGGGTTTTACAAGCAATGATACAGTGTTAGACACCATTACCACGTCGGACTAAAAAGAAAATGTAATAACTGCTAAGCCATCTTGCAAGATTTGGACTAACATCCAATCGACGACGTGGTAATCAGAGATGGAGCACAAGTTCTGACTGGGGAAGGATAGCGGCCGTGTCATTTCAAAGGAACCTTCTCGATATTTGCCTTAAGCGGTTTAGGTACCTTAATGTGGACATCCGAACGGAGATTTGAGCCGTCGCCATACCGCATACGACTTCCGTGCGCTCCCATTGCACCACATCGCTTGGCAAAGTTTGTAACCGACCGATGTAGTCTGCACGATAGCGTTAGAAGGGTGATGTAGGATCTTATTTGTAAAGCTTTGCAGGGAACACACTATTATTTCAGCGAAACGGTGTTGGTCATGTTTAAAGATCTAATGTTAAACGATTCTATATCCCCATCGTATATCTAGCGCAAGAACCAAACAACAGAATCCTGTAAAAAAGGCAAGTGTTCTTACGATGACATACAGTTAGTAATTGATCCTGCTCTCCATTTGCGGCTGGCACAGGAAGGAAAGTATAGGAAATAACCATCACGTGGTTTACTGTTACCAAATGGGGAAAAAAGTATGAACATAAAGTATTTTCCAATGTTCAATACTGATGACCGTTATGAATTACTTTTATTCCTGGAAGAACATTATTACCAGTATCGGGAACGTGGTCTTTCATTTTATGCTTAGAAGATGCGATGAAGCCAATACGTCAGCTCCTCTCTCTCATTCGATACTTCAGAGAAGACACAGTAGTTAAATTGCTGCCACGTGCTTGGGAAGAGTCGATTTATGTTTGTGTCCGGTTTTACTAATTTAGGTTTCCCGTGTTTACGTGGAATGTCTCGACGGTTCCTTAAAAAAATTCACGGCTGGTTACTTGTGTCTCTTCTGTCCAGCCTACTCAGTGTTCTGTCTCTACTGGTGAAATTAAACAGCAAATTACCTTCCTGTCCAAATGTTTCATTAGGCTACCGTTTGTATACTTAATAATAGAAACTTCCATTCATGCATTTTTGCGTAAAAATGTCACAGGCTTTGTCTTCCAACGATTACATCTTACTTCCAAAAATGTGAATCTGTCTTGTCTACCAAAGAGAACGAGAGTGTGATTAATTACACGGTAATCTAAAAGTACAAAGCTTTTACGAGGGACTTTCCGAAAGTAAGTTTCGTCATTGTTTTTGAAAGAAAAGATAGTACACCAGGTGATGCAAACGAACGCCATATGAATCCACAACCGTTGCTGGTTCTACGACTAAAGGTGTGTCAGCGGAGGAGAAATGAAGCATGTGCAGAGCGCCGAAGAAGAGAGATCATCATCAGCAGTAGAACAACGTGCTCGAGGTTAATCGAGTACACATCACGATGGCAGACGAACATGAACTGACGACCTTGTCGCCAAAGGGAGTGCGCGCTGTTATCCTGTAGGAATGGTCACGTGAGACTAGTGTGTGTCTCATCATGAACGCCTACAGACCGTGTATTGTGGAGAAGTCATGTTTCGTCAAATAGTTGGTCACTGATGCTCCGTCTTCACAGAAGGAAGGCAGTATGTGGAGGATGAAAGTCAAAGCGGAAGTTCCTTCACAACCACGAATAAAAAGAACTCTGCTAGAGTATAGGACATGGTGTTAGCGGAGAGGCGCACAGGGCACCAAGTTTTGAGTGTTTGCTTCAAACCGACTGTACGCTACGGTAACTCTCTCAGTGTCAGTGGCGACCTGAAAAATAGAGCAAGGCGTGTAGTTCACGATGCCATGGTGTATTTATTTTTGGCAGTTAGCGTGTGAAAAACAATGGCGAAACTTAGTTTCGGAATGTCCCATGTAGTTAAGGTAGATCATAATTCAATAGTATAATGCAACTTTCTGCAGAGGTGTGGCAATGTAAAATTTATGGGCTACTTCTGAACCGTTCTCGAACTTCTTTCTCTTCTGTTCAATAAATCCATTCCTATGTTGCGACGTTTTCTGTTCGATAGCGACCTTATTGGAGTTGCCTATACTTGTCTAGACTCAGATAGTCCAGCTGTTTAGAATTGATAACGGCTTTGTCAACCTAGTCTATTACGTAAGTTGTTGCTAAATAAAGCGAATATGCTAGGGCGAGATTGGTGCAAAACTTGTATCCAAATAGCCGCCCATGTGTAATTGGCTAGACAAAAATGAAGAAATAAATAAATAAAGTAATAGGTTAAACCTTTCCGCTGGAAATACAATTAGGGGAGGAGTCACTTTCCATTCTGGCTCGTCTATTTTATATCTCTGTTGGCAAATACACTTTCAGGTAAGAGACAGCTCAAAATGACCTTGCGACAAAATATACTACATTGTAAAGGTCAGCTTGCATATTTCGTTATGAAATTGTTTCTCTCCTTTTCGGTTAGTTTTTTTACAAGGTGGACAAAATGAAAGAGGTCGGAAAATATTTACAGTAACACTGACACAGGACTCAACCTTGTTAGTGAACATCACAGAAAATGTTCGAAATGTCCATCTTTGTCACTGAATGCGATGTGTCCAATTTATCAAACAGAAATGTGCGTGTAGAACCTCTGCCTGAGGGATTGCAGCAATAGCGTTTCCAATGTTCTGCTGTAACTCTTACAGTGTGTGAGGATTATTTGAGTATACCTGATTCTTTTCAATATGCCCCACACGTAAAAGTTACAGAAAGGGAGAGAGAGAGAGAGAGAGAGAGAGAGAGAGAGAGAGAGAGAGAGTGGTGGCCTGGGTTTTGCGCTAGTCCTCTCCTCACTGAACATCTCATGCACCCCTGACAAGGTTGTTGAGGCGGTGTGTGCAGTTGATACGTCTAGCTGAAAACATTCATACAGTCGTTCATCATCTTTGAGTTGATCCATATGTTCATTAAGTAGTTTCTGCGTTTACCTGTTAGCATTAAGTTAGACGAAAGGATAGTGTCACGCCACGGGCACCAGACATTACGCACAAAACACCATACTTAGTTTTTATTCACTACAGAGCTCGTTTCGCGCCATTTTATCGGTAAGTTTTGCCTTTCAGACTGCGTTGGAGAATTTGCCAAAACACTTTCAGTTTCAAACTCTAGCGCAAATGGTTTTGCACGCGTTATTGATACATTTGTCGATGAATACGCGCTATTTTTATCGCGAGCACCATTTTGTGTCGCATTCAGCTTGTCACTAAACACGTCTGCTCGTGTCACTCAAATGTAATGACACAGTGAAGTACTCGGGACACAGCATGCGGGGAATGTGCGTGCGCAGACATGTGACAGCAACCGGTTGGTGCACTGAAATCTCGGTTTCCATCCATCATTCTTTGTCGGGGGCAGTTCTCCTGTTCATTAACAAAGCTCAATTATGCGCCAGTCTTGTAAATATTTCTGGGGCCACTTTTACTTTGCCCACCCTGTACAACCTACTTGCTGTTTAGTTAGTTTCTGCTGTCTACATTTCTGAGAGTGAGTTGAACACGAAGGATGACACATATTACCGCCCCATCACGTCGAGAACGTTATAGAGTTCTGCAAGCATGGAGCATGGGATCGGCTACGGTCCGCCGGAAGTCATACATGGAAACCTAGCAAAACTTGTCGTTCGGCCCTTTCAGACCGAAGCATGCCTCTTCCGAACAGCAAACTCGATCTTAACCAGAGCGCTACAGACTTGGCTTTTCCTCCTTTTCTCAGACAGTAGCTATGCCTGAGAATTTATTAGTGAACTGGAATTTTTATGGCCTCTCATTCCGCCACCAGGCGTTACCAGATGATGAGACGCTGTCACGGCGTGGTTTAACTCCATCAGTTTCATATCTACAGAAATTTTTGCAGGTAAAAATATTCACCTCCCTCTTCAAAAACAAGATATTGTCATTCAAGATCTAACTGAAATGGTCGCTGACATTGCGGCGTCTTTCTGTGTTATACATCTTGATGATAGATCCACAAAATGTTACGTCGCTGATGTATTAAAATTAATGCATCACCGATGCCTCACAAAACTTTTGTTTCACGCGATGTTTCAGAAAATGTCTCTCACTAGACGGGACGAATGTAATTACCTGTCTTCTGCTGTGGCACTTCCATTCTTCTTCTGTGAAGTGTTCTCTGTCTGCCGTTGTCACGTTACATATCCATCACTTTCTTATCGCCCCAGCGCAGTTCATCTTTCATGCCAGCGAGACACCCATGTCGCTTCTCCCGTTGGTCCTTCAGTTGAGAGAATTTGCAAGGTGACAGTTACCCTGTGCTAAATTCTTGTTTTTCTGATCGGTATAGTTTTTGGGGGGCTAAAATTCTGTTTCTAGAAAATCATTATCGTTTGCTAATATATTTGTTCACCTCATTTGATGCTAGTACCTCTATGCGATAGGTCTCAGTTGTCATTAAATCATTAAACCCTTACAAAATATTAAAACGTATGTTAAGCTGAATGCCACTCTTGAACGTTAGTCGTTAGTGCGTAACTTACAAAGTAGGCCTCGTGGTTGAATTTCACCTTTTTAGCGTTCCATCCCTCAATCGGAAAAAAGAAAAGAAAGCCTTTGTAGGGTCGCTTTGTTACCCATTTGCCTCTCCATCGTGTCGATCCGCCTGTTAAGATCCCTTTTTCTCAGGAACGGGATGACGTATATAGTTAACATTTGCACCACATACTAAGCTCTACGGTCCCTTGGCGGTGTAAAAACTCGAAGCTTATAAGTCAGTTGCAATCAAAAGATACGGCCACTTATGTCATATTTTGAAACTCGGAAACTCACTCTTCAAAACGTATAGGGCACTTCCCGTTGACCTAGCTTCATGGAATTCGGCAAGACGCAAGATTTCACACTACAAGCAATGGAAAAAATGCGAAAATTGTTAATTTGTAATTATATCACACAAGAGAATATTTTTTTGCCATTTGTTATTGGGTTGTTAAAACCCCTTTTTCTCAGGAATGGGTAGACGTGTATCTTGCCAGTATCGATATCGGTAACACGCAAAAAACGAAATCGTCGAGATACTTAATTCCCTGAACTATGTATATACATGATTAAATTTGTACGAAACACTCGACTCCCGAATCCTAGAGGCAGTTTTTTCTTTCTTCTTCTTTTTTCTTCGACTACCGTTTCTACTTTGTAATCGCAGTTGCTGCGTAAAACACGTTAAGTTCAAAAACAACTTTCTAAAAAATGGTTCAAATGGCTCTGAGCACTATGGGACTTAACATCTGTGGTCATCAGTCCCCTAGAACTTAGAACTACTTAAACCTAACTAACCTAAGGACATCACACACATCCATGCCCGAGGCAGGATTCGAATCTGCTACCGTAGCGGTCGCGCGGTTCCAGACTGTAGCGCCTAGAACCGCACGGCAACTTTCCAAAACAACACACACACTCACACACACACACACACACACACACACACACACACACACACACACACACACACACACACACATACATACATACTGATTGATTATGTTTTGAAGCCATCTTTTAACAAGAATTGCATGTGCAATTTATAATTGATTGTTGTTGATAATAGTGGTAAATTCGAGGGATGGCCTTGCTTCATTTTAGCCAGTTTCGTAAGTAGCCACAGACCGATTTTTTTGAGTGTTTAGAGCAGCCGAAGTATTTTTCACTGACGTCTTGGATCCCCTCCATGGTCGCAGTGTGCTGATGGTATGACGGTAATTATCTGTTGTTGTTAGCACCCGTGGTTGGGTTTCAACCGCCTCTTGTTCCCTTTAGCACTAGGTTTCATTCCCCCTTTCAGTTTACCATTGTGCCTTCAGGACATATGGGTGGATTTGTCTGTACTAGATGCCTTTGTGCAGATCTTTGTCTCCCACTCCTTGTTCCATTCGCTTCTGGCCATGTTCCTGACCACACAATTAGGTCCCCATCTGAAATGCACCTCTTTCAGTCTATTCCTTCCTGCGTTCTTTGCCAGACGGTCGCCTTTCTCACTCCACACAATAATTTCCTTAAGCAGTCAATACTTCTGTACATTACGTGGCTAACTTTTCATTTGGGCTAAATGTGTCCTGTGTCAACAACACTTTCAAACTCTTATGCCACTCTAGAAACAAACATTAAACGAACATCACGTAGCCTTAACAACATGTGAAAGGCTGAAGCATGTATGGGTAGTAACAAAAGTAATAAAACGGTGTCTCGCATAAAGTCGTCCTCACACGAGACCAGAAAGCCTTCGTGAACGAGGAGCTTGTTTTGTGACGTCACAGCGTGGAATTTCACGTTTCACAACATTCCGCAGCACGAACGACTAAATGTGAGACGTCAAATTTTTGCTTCCAGAAGACGAACGTGGCCATGAGATGCAGGGTAGCGTTGTATGTTACAAGTGGAGCTGTGGAGACGCCATATTGGATTTCGTCTTTTGCAGGTGAAGTCCATATTTGGTAGGTTTTGTATTACAAGTTACGTCCTATGAATACATGCTGTTTCAGAGAGCAGCACACTGAGGCTCTCTCAAAAACGCATCGTTATTGGTACGATTTGCTGCAATAAATGACGGGAAACGTCATACTGCTGGCGAAAGAATTTTCGTATTTGGATGTTTCCATTTTATAGCTTGCGTGGTGTGAAAGTACGCCTGTCGAAAGCAATGCAACGTTGAAAATTTACCAAAAACGCGTTGTTCTTGATATAATTTGTTATAATTAAATGCCAGTTAATAACGTACTGACGATTGAAGCATTGAAAAGATCGTAACATGACAGACATTACTGCGTGTTACAGATGTTGAACGTGGTGTAGCTGATGAAGATGTGGAGTTATAAAAGTTTAACGGGTTTCTATCCTGCTGCATCCAGCTATTTTTTCTTCACCTTCATGTTCTGATAGGGTCTACGTCTTTCTTATTAATTTAACAGAAGTTTGTTTTGTAATATTTGATGTTATATAAGAACGCTTCGTCGCTGGAGTGAGTTTGTTCGATTTTATGAACATGAGAGGAAACATGGACGAACAACTTGCAAGGTTGCTGTCTGTGTCACTGATTTTTTATATATATATTTGAAGAATTGACGTAGTAGTAAATAAATATTTTTTTTAAAAAACATACTTTTCCTGTAAGAGAGCTTGCACTAATTGCAGTAGAATATTCTGATAACCTTGTTCCAAGTCTTCTGCTTCTCATGTTCTAAAAATTCCTCTGTTAAACAGAAGCAGTGGTGTAGTAAGAATGACCTTAGATTTATACTAAAAAGTGAGAAGTCAGCCTTGTTTCGCGTTATTTGAAACAGGTCTTTCGTTAGCTGATGTCCATTGTGGCCGGACATCGAATTTTCTTTTTTGCTTCATAACATGTTCATGGGTGTTGAAGCTTTTACGTATGTATACTCTCGAGAGCAGTTCTCCTAGCATATTTTAATTGAACTAACGCAGGAATATTAAGTCTGTCTGTTTTCGTAAACAATGGTCTACGCGTCAGATGCAGCCGACAACTGCCGTTGGAGAGCGCTACAGTCCAAAGTTATGACGAGGAGCGAAATTTCGTGTGATGCACCATCTTTTTTCTGAGCTTGTACCAAACGCGGGGTGAACCACGCGTGACAGGATCTCGAGTTTTTCTCAGTGAGCATACGGTAAAAAGATGACTAAGCAAGTTTATTTCTCCGAGGTGGTGAGTAAAACTGTCACTGCCCCTCACCGACTGTGTTCGGATAGGACAACTCAGACTGCCGGCAGCTGCGGTCCCGGCGGTGTGTGAGGTGGGCGCTAGGGAGCGGCGCCAGAGGTGGGCGTGTCGTTGGCTGTGTGGGGCGCGACGGGACGGCCCTCGACGGCGCGTGCGCCGGACGCACGCCTGAGCGCGCCGTGATGGATGGACGGGGCGGCGCGCCGCGCGCCCGGGCTGTCCGTCAGCCTCTGCCAGCCGCACTCTCCCACTGCGAGCCGCGGCCGCCACTCCTGGCCTCTCTCTCTCTCTCTCTCTCTCTCTCTCTCTCTCTCTCCCCCTCCCCTCTCTCTGTCCCCCTCCCTCTCTCACCACTCTCCGTCCCCATCCCTCTCTCACCCCCCCCTCTCCTTCCCTCCCTCCACTCCATCGCCCTGCGCCAACTATTCTCCCAATACCTTCCACTTGGCCATATCACGCCTCCGTTGAGTATGCTGTTGCGCTCGGTCGTGGCACGCCGCCCGACGACTCATAAAACGCCTCTGTTCCAGATATCATTAGTGCAGTTTGGGAGGGATTTACGAACTGTATTACACAGCTATATTAAAAATATTATTGATGTTATAGCCATAAATGGTACTAATGAAAAAAACTTTAACTATGTTATTTGGCGTCTGTCTGCGCTGTTAAATAAATAATGAAATTCATGGCAAGCAGCTGTACGAGTATTTGCTTTATGCTGTCCGCTTTCTATGTTACATAACTCATCACGGTATCTACATAAAGAAATGGTACAAAAATGCACGCTTCGTTGTTTGTTGACGCAGACTGTGTCATACATTTCATCTGCTATTTGTGGAAAAGACTCACAATAATGTCATACATCCTTTCCGACACAGTTCTCTAGTATTTGTGACTTTCCAAAATCTCCAATGACTTCACGTTTTGATAATATGTTTTCATATAATGTTAGTTTTATTTCGTTAATTTCTAGCATTCTTTCGAAGCACAATGATGATATGAAATTGGTTTTCGGATTCCAAGCTCGTGCACAAATGATTCATGCCAGTTTCGTAAGTGCACTCTGAGAAAAAAAGAAAAAAAAAACGAAGCCCACGAAGGAATTAACCGAATGGGACGGAAATCGGTAGATGCGATGTACACGCACAGACTAGCAAATGATTACAATTTCAAAATGCAATTTCAGAAAAAAGTTGGATGATTTATTCAAGGCAAACAGCTTCACTGATGGAGCAAGTCGGTAACGCGTTGGTCCACCTCTGTCTGGCCCTTATGGAAACAGTTATCCAGCTTAGCATTGATTCATAGAGTTATTGGTTTTCCTGATAGATCGCCCGAGAGTTTGTCCCAATTGGCGCGTTAGAGCCTCAAAATCCCGAGCTAGTTCGAGGGCCCTATGCATAATGTTCCAGACGTTCTCAGTTGGGGAGAGATCCGACGACACTGTTGGCCAACACAGGGTTTGGCAAGCGAGAAGTCAAGTAGTAGAAACTGTCGTCGTATATAGGTGGGCTTTGTCTAGCTGAAATGAAAGTCCACGATGGCTTGCCATGAAAGGCAACAAAACGGGGTGTAGCATGTCGTCGACGTACCGCAGTGCTGTAAGGCTGCCTCAAATGAGAACAAAAGGCGTCCTGTTATGAAAAGAAATGCCACCCCAGGCCATCACTCCTGGATGTCGGGGCGTACGGCGGGCTACAACCAGGCTGGTGGTGTCCCACTGCATCTCCAGACATGTCTTCGGTTCAAACTCTTATTGACTGGAACAGAATTGTCTTGAGCCCCGATGACTAGCGATGAATCGTCTGAACAACTCTATATCAATGCCATGCCGAATAACTGTTTTCATAAGGGACAGAGGTATACCAGTGTGTTATTGATTTGCTCAAATTGTGTCGCTCTTTATTTTGAACTAATCATCCATTTTTCTGAAATTGTAACCATTTGTTTGACTTAACGTGTACATCAGACTTACCAGTTTCCGTCGTAATCATATAATTCTCTCGTGGTGCGTCGCGGTTTTTTTCTTTTTTTGCCTTGGAGTGTATTTTCTACTATGAATGGACAAAACTTAAGCTATTATCTCTGTAAGCAAGACACGTTACGGAATATTTTTAGTTTCAGTGTTGTCTTTACACTATGTGATCAAAAGTATCCGGACACCCCCAAAAACATACGTTTTTCATATTAGGTGTATTGTGCTGCCACCTACTGCCGGGTACTCCGTATCAGCGACCTCAGTAGTCATTAGATATCATGAGGGAGCAGAATGGGGCGGTCCGCGGAGCTGAAGGACTTTTTGATCAGGTGATTGGATGTCACTTGTGTCATACGTCTGTAAGCGAGGTTTCCAGATTCCTAAACAACCCTAGCTCCACTATTTCCAATGTGATACTGAAGTGGAAACATGAAGGGACACGTAGAGAGAGCACAAAAGCGTGCTGGCCGACCTCTGTTCACCGACAGAGACCTCCGACAGTTGAACAGGGTCGTAATGTGTAATAGGCAGACATCTATCCAGACCATCACACAGGTATTCCAAATTGCACACGATCCACTGCAAGTACTATGACAATTGGGTGGGAGGTGAGAAAACTGGTATTTAATGGTCGGGCGGCTGCTCATAAGCCACACATCACGCCGGTTAGTGCCAAACGACGCCTCGCTTGGTGTAAGAAGCGTAAACATTGGACGATTGAACAATGGAAAAACGTTGTGTAGTGACGAATCGCGGTACACATTGTGGCGATCCGATTGCAGGGTTTGGGTATGGCGAATGCCCGGTGGACGTCAACTGTCAGTGTGTGTAGTGCCAACAATAAAATTCGGAGGCCGTGGTGTTATGGTGTCGTCGTGTTTTTCATGCAGAAATTGAAAAGCAATCCGGGGGTGGCGATTGCACCTTTCAACACGACCGAGCACCTGTTCATAATGCATAGCCTGTGGCGGAGTGGTTACACGACAATAGCATCCCTGTAATGGACTGGCCTGACCTGAATCCTATAGAACACCTTTGAGATGTTTTGGAATGCAGACTTTCCGCCAGGCCTCACCGACCGACATCGATACCTCTCCTCAATGCAGCACTCCGTGAAGAATGGGCTACCATTTCCCAAGAAACCTTCCAGCACCTGATTGAACGTATGCCTGCGAGAGTGGAAGGTGTCATCAAGGCTAAGGGTAGGCCAACACCATATTGAATTCCAGCATTACCGGTGGAGGGCGCCAAGAACTTGTAAGTCATCTTCAGCCGTGTCCGGATATTTTTGATCATATAGTGTATGTATGAAGGTGCCATGCAACCAGTGACCAACACTGGTTGTAATAAAGTAAATGCTTGCACCTTAGAGTGTGCCATGAGTATCTTTAAATGAAAAGTGATTCCTTGACCTCAGGTATATTAAAATACAGTAACATATATCCCTTCTTATGCTCGTCTTCATAGTCAGGGCCATATGAGTGGCAAGCAGGCAACCACTACTGCGGGGCCGGCACTGGGCGAAGGGAGCACCGTGTTGTTTTACAGCGTCGTTTCAACCCCGTCCATTTCCGTTCGGGAGCGGCGCCTAAGTGTAAGGCGAAAAGTGTCATTTTTCTTTCTTGGTCATTATGCGAGGTCTCTGTATTTGTTCTTGACCCGTCTTGGAACATCTGTTCTAGAAATTTTAAAAATATGCATTTCCGTGATGCACGATGTCTTACGAGTAGGATCTGCCATTAGGTATTGTTGAAAATTACCGTGAAGCTCTACCGCAGACCAGACATGCTCGTGACGAATCTCGCAGCTCTCTTCTGAGTCTTGTCCCTCTTCCGTTCACCCAACGGAACTCAAGAGACCGTCAGACCAGAGTTTTGTAAAGGCGTCCACCGCGGATCAATTGCTGTCTATAGGACTAGTCCAATTAATTATAATCCGGTTTGTGCATTGCTCCCAACTGGATTCGGTGATAGTTACGCTTTACATTATTTCTTTTGAATATTCATGTACCCGTTACGGTTTTGACTGATACCTGTGATAAGCGACAAAGGTGTATTCAACAGAATCTCATGTTTCTACCATTTACTTACAATGTGTTCCATATTCGTGATTTGAGGGTCAGCTTGCCGGTTTTTCAACCAAGGCTTTACCATCTGGACGTCCTTCACTAAGTGTAACACGCAAGGTTAGATATTTATCAAGAGCGATTTAAATTGGAACGACCACATGAATCAAGCTGTATGAAAGACAGATGTCAGTCAGAGATGCACTGTACGAATACCGGGAAACTAAAATCAATCCATGAAAAAGATCTCCTATAAGCAGCTCATTATACCGAGTCTAGCGTTATTCAGTAACTTCGCGCATGAAACAAACTTCATTTTCGCGAAATCGAAGGATAATTCAGAGGAGAGTGGGGCATTTTGTTGCATCTTCTTTATTTAGCAAGACAGCTGCTAAACAAACTTTAATTGGAGGTATTACAAGGAACACATTACGGAAAGGGCTACTCTTGAAATTCGTTAGCAGGAGTTTATATGAAGTATCATAAAATATACTCGTATTATTCCCTCCAAATATCTTGCGAATGTTGAAATGCGAGAAGTTTGGGATATATAGGGAGGTGTACCGAATGAAGGATAGTGATACTGGAGACGCTATTACTCTGTGCGCCTGCGGCATACGCCGTTGCTTGGCTTACGCTAAACGGATCTAGACTTTGATTAATGAAATTTTCACAAGTAATCCGGTCTTGAATTTCCGTAATTAAATTTGTGCAACATAAGTAAGTCTTCAATCGAGCGTTTCCCAGTCAAGCTTCCGCAACTTTCTCTTACAGTTTGTGTAGTCTGAAACGCCCTTTGTTAGCGTTCTCGACATTCATCAGATTTGTCACAGATCTGATACACGCATACTATGGTCTAGGCGTGCCATTCAAATTCCTTAGCCATGGCATTTTTTTATATTCATAAAGAATAAGTGCTATTATTAGTGTATCATAACAATAGTTTTTATATTCTTGTTTGAGGCTGCCACGGATGTTGTAGCTCCATTACACGAAAAAATGGTTCAAATGGCTCTAAGCACTATGGGACTTAACATCTGCGGTCGTCAGTCCCCTAGAACTTAGAAATACTTAAACCTAACTAACCTACGGACATCACACACATCCATGCCCGAGGCAGGATTCGAACCTGCGAGGCCGGCCAGGATGGCCGAGCGGTTCTAGGCGCTACAGTGTGGAACCGCGCGACCGCTACGGTCGCAGGTTCGAATCCTGCGTCGGGCATGGATGTGTGTGATGTCCTTATGTTAGTTAGGTTTAAGTAGTTCTAAGTTCTAGGGCACTGATGACCTCAGCAGTTAAGTCCCATAGTGCTCAGAGCCATTTGAACCATTTTTTTCGAACCTGCGACCGTAGCGGTCACGCGGTTCCAGACTGAAGCGCCTAGAACCGCACGGCCACACCGGCCGGCTCCATTACGCGAATCCCATCCTCTGTGTGAAGAGGCTTAGCATCAAGCGATTATCACATTTTTATTCATACTAACGAAGCTCATTCTGCAGTTCGTAACGGATTGATACGTTGCTGGGTGGCGGAGAGCTGAATGGTGTTATAATGCTTCGTAGACTATCCCTAACGTAACTGATGCATCCGGTTTTTTTTTTTTTTTTTGTCGAAATGATTAATTTTGGATGGACTCATCAGCCTTTCTGTACATGGCATAATGGGACCCTAGAACACATCACACCCATTGACTACGGCCCACGTATACTGTGGCTGACGACAAAGGCTTCGATCGTCTCTGTCGTTAAGCCGATTATAACTCCCATTTTGAGCGTCTACTACAAAGCTGCTGCTCCCGTTTTGAGGAATTACGAAAGGAAATTATGGTTCTGCATTTTGGATAAGCCACGTTTAAAGTAGGAGCGAGTCTTACGTAAAAATATCAGCCGTGTGCTTGAGTTTGGGACCAAGCACCTACGCAAGACGATTCAAATTGTGCGAAGGTTACTTTTACGGGTTTTAGTTAATTTATTTCATTCGCTTGTTACTTTATACTAATTTCCATATGGTTCGGAAACTATCCCGACCACTGTCCCCACCAAACAACTGCACGCTGCACACAAATTGTATAAGGACACTGGCAAATCACCTTCCAAAAGACCTAACCAGGAGAGAAACGAGACCCGTCTCACACACTTACAACTCTGAATCGTTGAATAAATGGACATAAGTGGCGAAATATTTTTCTGATTATTTCAAATTAAATGAAACCCAGCATTAGATGCTCCATGTTGTTCTCTTGGTTGGGTCTTAGTGGAGCAATTTAGCTATCGCCTTTTTTTTTTTTTTTTAATCTATGCATCCTACGTAACTATAATGTTTGGCTGATTGCACATCCACCATATCTTGTCGGGGCAAGGTGTCAAATTGTTCTACTGAACAGGAGATATGAAATTAGTATCTGTTGATCGTACATGATGCTGTGTAAAAAAAGTTTATCCTGTGGTTTACTAACCGTATTTCTGAAAAGTTGCAAGTTTAATGAGCGAGGGGATGGTACGGAAATGGTTGAGATCTTTTAAAGATAACCGTATGAATGTGCATGATGGACGAAGGGGGCAGCCTTCAGTCATGACTGACGATTTGCTGCAGGAAGTTGATGAAAAAGTGAGAAAGAACAGACGCTCTACGATTTAGATGTTATGTGATGTTTCCTTAGGTGTCAAGAAGTGTACTTTATGCAGTTTTTTACAGAACGTTTACGTTATCGACAGTTATGCCACAGGGCAGATTCCTATGAGGATGGTTGTACGATACGATAAGTGCCTTAATATTGGTGGGAATTGTGTAGAAAAGTAGACTGAAGTACAGACTTTCATGTGAAAATGAAATCACTAAGCCGGCCGGAGTGGCCGAGCGGTTCTAGGCGCTTCAGTCTGGAACCGCGCGACCGTTCCGATCGCAGGTTCGAATCCTGCCTCGGGCACGGATGTGTGTGATGTCCTTAGGTTAGTTAGGTTTAAGTAGTTCTAAGTTCTAGGGGACTGATGACCTCAGAAGTTAAGTCCCACAGTGCTCAGAGCCATTTGAACCATTTTTTTGAAATCACTAAGAAAAGTATAGGTGGTTTCCCACGCTAGTTTAGAAAGATGCTCGTCTGATCCCAACTTCCGCCTCAGAGGATGTTACTGTTGTGGAGCTGCTCTCCATGCTATTCTGTCCTGTGCAAGCTGCTTCGCCTCTGAATAACTATCGCAATTTACATACTTCTCAATCTCCTTACCGTATTCGTCTCTCGGTCTCCATCTAAGATTTTTACCACCAACACTTATCTCCAATACTAAACTGGTGATTCCTAGACATGTCAGAATGTGTCCTTTCAATCGATCTCTTCTTCTAATCAGGTTGTGCCACAAATTTCTTTTCTCCACAAGTCGATTCAGTACCTCCTATTAGTTATGTGATCTACCCATCTAATTCTCGGAATTCTTCTGTATCACCAAATTTCAAAAGCTCCTATTCTCCTCTTGTTTAAACGGTTTATCGCCCGTGTTTCACGTCCGTACATGGCTACACTCTATACAAATACTTTTAGAAAATACTTCCTAACACGTAAATCTATATTCGATGTTAAAAAATTTCTTATCTTCAGAAACGTTTTGTTGCCATTACCAGTCTACATTCTATATCCTTTCTACTTCGGCCATCAGCAGCTACCCAAATAGCAAAACTCATATATTACTTTAAGTCTCTCGTTTCGTAATCTGATTCCCTCAGCATAACCTGATTTAATTCGGCTGCATTCCATTACCTTTGCTTTGCTTTTGTTGATGTTCTTCCTATATCCCTCCATTCAAGACACTGACCATTCCGTTCAACCGCTCTTCGAAGTCCTTTGCTGTCTCTGACAGAATTACGAGCACACTGTCATCGATCGGCAAACCTCAAAGTTTTGACTTCTTCGTCCTGAACTTAAATCTCTTCTCAACATTTTTCTTTGGCTTCCTTTACTACTTGCTCAGCGTACGGATTGAATAAAATCGGAGATGGCGTACAATCTTGTGTCTCTCCTTTCTCAACCACTGCTTCCCTCCGTGACCCTCGACTCCTATAACTGCCGTCTGGCTTCTACACAAGTTGTAAATAGCCATTCGCTCCCTTTATTTTGCTTCTGCTACCTTTAGAATTTCAAAGAGAGTATTCCAGTCACCACTGTCAAAAGCTTTTGCTAAGTCTACAAATACTACAAACTTAGGTTTGGTTTTCCTAACTTATCTTCTAAGATAAATGATAGAATCTGTACTGCCTCGCGTGCGCCCACATTTCTTCGGAATCCAAACTGACCTTCCCAGAGGTCAGCGTCTGACAGTTTTTCCATTCTTCTTCTGTAAAGAATTCGTGTTCGTATTTTGCAACCATGACTTATTAAACTGCCGCGCGGAGTTGCCGCGCATTTAGAGGCGCCATATAACGGACTGCGCGGCCCCTCCCGCTGGAGGTTCGACTCCTCCCTCGGGCATGAGTGAGTGTGTTGTTCTTAGAATAAGTTAGTTTTAGTAGTGTGTAAGTCTAGGGACCGATTATCTCAGCAGTTTGGTCCCTTATGAATTGATATACATTTGAACATTTTTAAACTTATTAAAGTTATATTCGGTAATTTTCACGCCTGTCAGCACCTGCTTTGCTTGGAATTGGAATTAGTACATTCTTCCTGAACTCAAAGAGTATTTGTCCCATCTAATATATATTGCGCACCAGGCGGAATAGTTTTCTCATGGCTGGCTCTCCCTAGGCCGTTAGTAGGTCTGACGGAATGTCATCTACTCCCGGGGCCTTGTTTCAGTTTAGGTCTTTCAGTGCTCCGTCAAATTCTTCTCTCAGTTTCGTCACTCCCATTTCGTCTTCGTCTACGTTCTCTTCCACGTTTGTAATATTGCCCGCAAGTTCATCTCCCTTTTATACATCCTGTATGTATTCCTTCCACTTTTCAGCTTTCCCTTCCTTTCTTAGAACTGATTTTCCATCTTAGTTCTTCATATTCATACAGCTGCTTCTGTTTTCTCCAAGGCTCCCTTTAACTTTGTGTAGGCAGCATCTGTCTTTCTGCCAGTGACATACGGTTCTGAATCCTTACACGTCCCCCTAGCCATTCCTGCTTAGCCATTTGGCATTTTCTCTCTGTCTCATTGTTTAGACGATTGTATTCTCTTTCGCCACAAAGGATACGATACGCGAAAAGTTGGAATATGATAACGCGCAGAACGAAGTTTACACGATTCAGAGACATGTGGCCGGCCGCTGTGGCCGAGCGGTTCTAGGCGCTACAGTCTGGAACCGCGCGACCGCTACGGTCGCAGGTTCGAATCCTGCCTCGGGCATGGATGTGTGTGATGTCCTTAGGTTAGTTAGGTTTAAGTAGTTCTAAGTTCTAGGGGACTGATGACCTTAGAAGTTAAGTCCCACAGTGCTCAGAGCCATTTTTTAGAGACATGTGGTGCACACGACTTCCCTCCTTTACGTTGACTTGACGGCTGCGGCGTCAGGAAGGGCATCTGGCTACAAAGTTAAATAAAAAAATGAAATTTACCAAATGCAAAAAAGTGGTCCGTGTACGAAACGGAATAACTGCTATGGAAAAGAAAGAAAAAGGGAAGGACACAATGTAGTGACAAAGAACTGGACTACACCACCTTTCCTTCAGTTTTGGGTATACCGCCCAGCTGCACTACAAACTGGTGGCGCGTCACGACGTCTTACGAGTCGGGAGCTCGTACAGCTGTCGAGCGACTGCTACATAGTAGCAAATCGTGGCGCTAGGGGGGAGGGACTAACACTGCACGGTAATGTATTATGGTCACTCTGTTCGGCCGAACAAGCTCATTCCGTGGCGGGTCCGTCCCGTGATGCTGTGAGCTAGCTCGGTAAGTGCATTAAAGATGAAGAGCGCCGCAGATGAGGATGTGGGTAATTAAAAAGGGCAGTGCGCTGAGCTCGTAAAGCGGCCGTAAAAGCGCCTTAAGCCCGCCTCCGCAGGAAGGAAGGACGGAGATGGCAGGAGGAGGGCAGCGGGGGCAAGGGAGGGCCGTCATTTCCGCGGCTTCCGGATTACCGCAGGCCGCACCAGGGCAGAGCACTGTTCTACACGGCGCCACCGTTCCACAGCGCGAGGCACCGCCGCGGGAGCAGGGCCAGCCCCTCTGCCGGAAACGGGGTTTTATTTCTGTTCTGAGGCTTGCTTCAGAAAGTTACTTTGTACACAGTCCACGAACGACTTTGCCAGGCCACAACTATAACATGGGATCTTACCGGAAGTTCGATTCTCGACCGCGCCAAAAAAGAATTGCCTGTCTGCAGGGCGTTCCCTGCGTGTAGCGCAAACCAACTGAAAGGTGGCCAGAAGCTTCCTGCAGAAAGTGGTTTTGATGGTTATCAACAGAGATACTTCTACAGGGTGTTACTAAAAGGTACGGCCAAACTTTCAGGAAACATTCCTCACAGTCAAAGAAAGAAAATATGATATGTGGACATGTGTCCGGAAACACTTACTTTCCATGTTAGAGCTCATTTTATTACTTCTCTTCAAATCACATTAATCATGGGATGGAAACACATAGTAACAGAACGTAACAACGTGACTTCAAACACTTTGTTACAGCAAATGTTCAAAATGTCCTCCGTTAGCGAGGATACATGCATCCACCCTCCGTCGCCTGGAATCCCTGGTGCGCTGATGCAGCCCTGGAGAATGGCGTATTGTATCACAGCCGTCCACAATACGAGCACGAAGAGTCTCTACATTTGGTACCGGGGTTGCGTAGACAAGAGCTTTCAAATGCCCCCATAAATGAAAGTCAAGAGGGTTGAGGTCAGGAGAGCGTGGAGGCCATGGAATTGGTCCGCCTCTACCAATCCATCGGTCACCGAATCTGTTGTTGAGAAGCGTACGAACACTTCGACTGAAAAGTGCAGGAGCTCCATCGTGCATGAACCACATGCTGTGTCGTACTTGTAAACACATGTTCTAGCAGCACAGTTAGAGTATCCCGTATGAAATCATGATAACGTGCTCCATTCAGCGTAGGAGGAAGAACATGGGGCCCAATCAAGACATCACCAACAAAGCCTACCCAAACGTTCACAGAAAATCTGTGTTGATGGCGTGATTGCACAATTGCGTGCTGATTCTCGTCAGCCCACACATGTTGATTGTGAAAATTTACAATTTGATCACGTAAACAGAACATTTGCACTCAAATGAGGATTGACACATTGTTGGGTGAACCATTCGCAGAAGTGTATCCGTGGAGGCCAATCAACTGCTGATAGTGGCTGCACACGCTGTACATCGTACGCAAACAACTGGTTCTCCCGTAGCACTCTCCATACAGTGACGTGCTCAACGTTCCCTTGTACAGCAGCAACTTCTCTGACGCTGACATTAGGGTTATCGTCAACTGCACGAAGAATTGCCTCGTCCATTGCAGGTGTCCTCGTCGTTCTAGGTCTTCCCCAGTCGCGAGTCATAGGCTGGAATGTTCCGTGCTCCCCAAAGACGCCGATCAGTTGCTTCGAACGTCTTCCTGTCGGGACACCTTCGTTCTGGAAATCTGTCTCGATACAAACGTACCGCGCCACGGCTATTGCTCCGTGCTAATCCATACATCAAATGGGCATCTGCCAACTCCGCATTTGTAAACATTGCACTGACTGCAAAACCACGTTCGTGATAAACACTAACCTGTTGATGCTACGTACTGATGTGCTTGATGCTAGTACTGTAGAGCAATGAGTCGCATGTCAACACAGGCACCCAAGTCAACATTACCTTCCTTCAATTGGGCCAACTGGCGGTGAATCGAGGAAGTACAGTACATACTGACGAAACTAAAATGAGCTCTAACATGGAAATTAAGCGTTTCTGGACACATGTCCACATAACATCTTTTCTTTATTTGTGTGTGAGGAATGTTTCCTAACAGTTTGGACGTACCTTTTTGTAACACCCTGTATAAAACAGGGGTTCATGTCGCCATTTTCTCCACACGTGCACAGCTTGACTTCGCAACACACAAGAGCGATTTACAAGTTTCTGTATCACATCTTGTGGCATTAATGCATCGTAAATGGGAGTTATGTTTACTATTAGTAATAACCCTTTGACTGCTGTGAATGAGTTAACTCGTCATGCTGTATGACTCCCAAGACGCTGGTGGCATCTTAATGCGGCCTCTGGCTTTTCCTTCAGTGCTATTGACGTGTTTACGTGTCCCATTCTGCCGACCCACTCACTGCTGCTGAGGAGTTACTTCCCTCTCGGTGAATAAAAAAATTCAAGTATTCATCATACAACATACGTGCCTTCTTGCGTAGCATCATTTGCAACAAAAAAAGTTAGATATCTTGAACTGTTAATGAAATATTTCAGTTGTTAGGACCATATGATTTCCAATACACAGGGGCGAAATTGGGCGCGACGCGCGCAATTGACCGCCGGATACAAAACCAATCATTGGGGAACGAAATGAGATATCGTTCTATGCTCAATTTTAAATAAAATTTCGATATCTTATCTGAAATTCATATCCAGAAATGTATGCTCTAAAATAAACCATACGCAAAGTTTACGCAATGCGTTTTTACCTGCGCAAAATCTTTAAAATTTCGTGCAACGCTTTACTTAATTTGATAATGCATAGTAAGTATAACGAATAACGCAAAGAAATCCAGCATTTATCGAGCTAAGGTATCACACTGTAATATGTACAAACAACAATTTTTTTTACAGAATAGTCTTCTTAAAATTGGATGAGTATTTCATAGCGGCTGCAGTGCGGTCTCTCAGCACAGGTAGCAGCATTAGGCAAGCAGTACAGCGATAACAAAGCCACACTCAACAAACAGAGAGCGCGTCTGTAGCAGCCAAGGGAATAATATTGACCAGGCCTATCTGGACAGGGCGTTTTGCATTAAAGTTTTTCGGAACTTATTTTATTTTACACAGTTCGAAGTACTCTTTCACATATTTTCAGTATTTGTAATGTTTATTGAAGGCCGGTAAAGTAACGACTAAATTTTGTGCGTATGTGTTCGGTGTTGTCAAGACAGATACCTGTTACAAAGTGTTCGTTCCTGGTTACTTTCATAACTGCTCATGTTTAATGATGTAGCCATTACGCATAAATACGTTTTTGCCATCCTAGCAAGTTCTCGATAGAATTGTACTCATGATTGCGACATTTGAGTGGGTTCTCCTTCTACATACTGATGAAGTCACCATACTTAAATTAACGATAACAGCATCAGTTGTAAGATTTGAACTAATTGTCATATCGAAATAATTCTACAGTGAACCGCCACGCATCTGCGTCACGTAGGCAGCTGCAGGAAGACATGGTAGTTCTGCTGAACCGTCACCGGCCTCTGCAGTGGCACGCCACGAGAGTTTGCCACATGCGGAAACGTGTGAAACGATGGAATTGTCGGATTACAAATACTGCACGATGTCACTGCTGAGAATAAGAAATTGGATTACGAAAACTACCGATTCGGCCAGAATAGGGCACGAACTGCGTGCTGGGAAGAAAATATGCGAGTAACGAAACTTATGAGGCAGTAAACGAAACAGCACTACATATCTAGTAGAATTCTCATTACTTAGTAACGAATACATACGATACCTAATAGCTCAAGCGGTGGCTCAGTTTTGACATGTCATTATATAAGTGTCTTCTCGGCATGTATAAGAACTTTTCGTGTACCCTTATTTTGGCTTCTTCATCCTCATCGAAACGCCAAAGGCTGTTTAGCTTCCTCAGGCGACCAAAGAAATATAAGTCACTTGGTGCTTAGTCACAGTTGTGGAGATGGTGAGCAAATTCTTCCCACGAAGTGACGATCAAACGTCTTGTGTTTTGTATGAGTGACCGAGCGTTGTCGTCACAACATAAGGACCTTTCTTTAACATTCGGATCATTATCGGTCCTATTTTTCCTGAAAATATCCTCACTTACCAAGTCATTCTTATAGATCCACACTCACTTAATGGTGAATGTCTATAGATTTAAAGCCCTTACATTGAGGAACAAAATGAAGAACAAGCCAAGGTTCACCGCCTTTGGGCCTCAGTTTCTTGAATATTTTAAAAGCGCTTAAAAATTCCACAATTACATGGCGCTCTGCGTTACTGCCCGTGACTTATTGATTGATGAAGGACGCCATTGAAAACTTCCATCTCAAGACCACGGCGCTGCAGTGGCGACTCTGTGAAAATATGCCTGTTTTCACGGCACATCTCTCTATAACTTTGTCGGAACCCCAGTCACTCATGGTCGGACCTTCATAATTCAAGACTTAGATAATCTTTACGAAGGGCGGATTATAGCTGGATCAGAAAGTTATTGACAGTTGGGTACAGAAGAGAGCGGTGCTCTCTATGTTCCATTACCCAAGTGCGCAGTATCGCTCCGGTAGTAACAGCAGTGCGTTTCCGTATTGAATCCTGTCGCACATTCCCCTTCAACGTGACTCACGGAGCTCGTTTTGCAGGACTCTAACGGTTTAATCACTTTCCTGCTCATCTCCATCGCTAGTTTCAGACATTATGTTGCGTAACATCAAAACAAATCACAACAGGTACGTAAGTTAGCGGCTGCAATTGTTGTCAATGGTTTGTGGTAACCGCGATTCTCCTGTACCAGAGCGCTATGACAGCGGTGGACAAATAGCAGGCCCGGTAAAGCTCTTTCTCCGTTTAGTTCTTGCTACGGTAGATCTCTTCCAAACAATTAGCTGTCAGTCACTTTGTTGTATTGGTAATACTACAAAGGCAGCTGCTACATTACACGGGCTTCCTCCTTTGAAGCGAATAATCACGTGGATCTCTGTTCTCTTCCACGTTTGTTATGATACACAACTAGTTCTTGATTCACACGAAGTAAAGAGTGCTGTCGAGTATCGTCTATCGACTATCGAGTGTCGTCTCGGTTGTGCGACTGGATTCGTGATTGCCTGTCAGAGAAGTCACAGTTCGTAGTAACTGACGGAAAGTCATCCAGTGAAACGGAAGTGATATCCGATTTTCCAGAAGGAAGTGTTACAGGTTCAAAACTGGTTCAAATGGCTCTGAGCACTATGGAACTTAACATCTGAGGTCATCAGTCCCCGTGACTTAGAACTACTTAAACCTAACTAACCTAAGAACATCACACACATCCATGCCCGACGCAGGATTCGAACGTGCGACTGTAACAGCAGCGCGGATCCGGACTGAAGCGCCTAGAACCGCTCGGCCACAACGGCCGGCCGTTACAGGTCTTCTGGTGTTCTTAATCGAGATAAATGATTCACGATACAATCAGAGCAGCCCTCTTTGACTGTTTGCCGATATACTACTTAGTAAAGTCATAGGAGGATCAAAACCAGTTGCAATATGATTTAGGCAAGGTATTTGTGTAGTGGCAATTGACTCTTAAATAGTAAAAAGTGTGAACTCGTCTTCACAAGTATTAAAAGAAATCCGTTAAATTTCATTTACACGATAAATCACACAACTCCAAAGACTGTCAATTCAACTAAACCAGTAAGAATTATGAACAACATAAATTAGAACGACACATAGATAATATTGTGGGGAACGCGAACCGAAGACTGGCTTTTTATTATTGGCAGAAGAGTTGGAAGTTGCAACAGCTCCACCAGAGAAACTGCCTGCATTGCGGTTTTACATCATCTTTTGGAGTATTGCTGTGCAATAAGGGAGCCTTAGCAAACAGGATCGACAGGGTACATCGAAAAACATCAGAGAAGGGTTCATTTGGTGTTATCACGAAACTGGCGTGGCAATAATTTTTTCCGAGGCTGGGATGCGAACCAGGGTCTTCTGCTCACTAGGCAGATGCGTTAACTGATACGTCACTCCTGCACAGTGGCTTTGCACAACAGCACGGCCTACCCCAGCCCGCCTCCCACCTCAGTCCAAATTCCTGTTCACGCCTCAGCCCACTTGCCATTGCCCCTACACTCGAACAGCATCGTACAGGCTCTCCAACTGTATTGGAATGCCACCTCAGCATCGAACAAAACTGGGGGTCCTGCCTGAAATTCAGGCATAGGTGCTTTAGTCAAATGAAACTATATGGTTTTAGGTATATGCAGACCGAAGCGACGAATGAAAATTTGGACCAAGGCGAGGGTGGCGTAGTGGCTACCGCATCTGCTTAGTGAGCAGGAGAGCCGGGTTCGAATGCCGGCCATCCTGGCTTAGTGGCTTTGGGCAAAACCGCTACGGCACGCTGGCGTAACGGGTTGTGCATCTCCCTAGTCAGCGGGAGACCTAGGCTCGAATCCCGCCGCTGTTACAAATTTTCATTCATCGCTTCAGTCTGCATGTGTACATCATATATTTCCGAGACTTGAAGAGGTCTCCGGAACCATATAGTTACATCTAAATAACTTTTTTGTTGCGGCGGTATCTTTTCACAAAATTTCAATCACCATCTCTCTCCTCCGAATCTGAAAACATATTTGTTATATGCCGCCTACATAGGGAGAAATGACCTCTTGATAAAATCAAAGCTCGCACAGAAATATTTATCTACATCTACATGATCATGATGTTTGCTTTGTGGGGCGCTCAACTACACGGCTATCAGCGCCCATACAGATTCCCAACCTTTGCTCAGTCAAAGTTCGCCACTTTCATGAATGATGATGAAATGATGACAACACAAACACGCAGTCATCTCGAGGCGGGTGAAAATCCCTGACCCCGCCGGGAATCGAACGCGGGACCCCGCGCTCGGGAAGCAAGAACGCGACCGCGAGACCACGAGCTGCGGACATCTACATCTACAACATACTCCGCAAGCCGCCTAATGATGTTTGGCGGAGGGTACTTTCGGTACCACTATCTGATCCCTCCAACCCTGTTCCACTCGCGAATAGTGCGTGGAAAGAATAATTGCCAGTAAGCCCCTGTATTGGCTCTAATTTCTCGAATTTTCTCCTCGCGGTCAATATGCGAGATGTATGTGGGGGAAGTAATATGTTGTCCGACTCCTCCTGAAAAGTACTGGTCCGAAATTTCAGTAGTAAATCTCTCCGTGATGCACAAAGCCTCTCGTGTAACGTCTGCAAGTCGAGTTTGTTTAACATCTCCATAACGCTCTGTCGCCAGCTAAACGATCCCGTGACGAAACGCGCCGCTCCTCGTTGGATCTTCTCTACCTCCTTTATCAGTCCTACATGATAGGGATCCCAGATAGATAACAATACTCAAGAGTGAGAAGTTATTGTGAAGAAAGCGTCCGTTACAACGGAAATGGTTCAAATGGCTCTAAGCAGTATGGGACTTAATGAGACTTAATGACTTAATGAGGTCACGAGTCCCCTAGACTTAGAACTACTAAAACCTAACCAACCTAAGGACATCACACACATCCACGCCCGAGGCAGGATTCGAACATGCGACCGTAGCAGCAGCGCGGTTCCAGACTGAAGCGCCTAGAACCGATCGGCCACAGCGGCTGGCCCTTTAACGGAAGTTGCATTTGTGGTATAATGGGCAGAGACAGGTAAGACTGGGAGCGCAACATCGGACCCGCTATGCGTGGTAACGGCATGCGGGAGGATTCGGAGGCCGATACCGCAGTCGATAGTCGTAGCCAGAGCGGGAGCAGTGCTAGCCGCTAGGTGAGGTGCGGCGCGGACCGCTAGCCTTGGCGCTGCTGGCATTGTGCTGGGCGCGCCACTTCATTACTCAGCAGGCCGCGATACGCCGCCGCATCGACCGCAGCCGGCCACCTCGTCAGCGTAACGAGCCCGCGGCCGCCGTTACGCCTCCTCTGGCGCGACCTCTGGCCACGCCACGGCGCTACGCGTGGACGGGGTGCAGACCTTAAGGGGCACGCCGCGGCCACTCTGAATAACTTAGCGAGCCAGCGGCGCACCACGCTGCCACCGCGACTGACGTCTCCACGGCTGTGTCATCTGCACCGGCCGTCCAGGCAACTTCGTTCAGCAAAGCGCCACAGGCGAAACAGCGAAGCTGATTTAAAATCTTGAGGAGAAAAATATTTAAATCTCAGGCGTTTCCAAATTGTTTTATCTAGTTTTTACGAAAGGTAATTGACGTCAAACATACGTAAGTGGGGCAGGACGGGGGGACTCCGCTGGAGTAGTTGATTGTGAAGAGGCGGCACGGTTGCAGGCGGCAACTAGACCGGTTCGTCACAGAGCCAAATAGGGTCAGACAACAGCTATGGCAATACCTGCGGCAACTCGACTCCGCGTGGACTCAAAAAGTCGTTGGAATTCACCTGCAGAAATGCTGAGCCATGCTGCCTCAATAGCCGCCCATAATTGCGAAAGTGATGTCGACGCAGGATTTTGTGCACGAACTGACCTCTCGATCACGTCCGATAAATGTTCGATGGGATTCATGTCGCGCAATTTTGATGGCCAAATCATTCGCTCGAATTGTCCTGAATGTACTTCTAACCAGTTGCGAACAATTGTGGCCTGGTGACGTGACGCATTGTCATCCATAAAATTCCATCGTTGTTTGCTAAAATGAAGTCCATGAATGGCTGCTGGTGCTCTCCAAGTAGCCAAACATAGGCAGATGATCCAGTCCATTCCATGTTAACGCAGCCCACACCATTATGGCGCCACCAACGGCTTGCACAGTGCCATGTTGACATCTTGGGCCCGTGGCTTCTTAGGGTCCGTGGCACACTCGAACCCTACCATAAGCTCTTTCCAACTGAAATCGGGACTCGTCAGACCAGCCCTCTGTTTCCAGTCCCTAGAGCCCAGCCAATACGGTCACGAGCCCAGGATAGGCGCTGCAGACGATGTCGCGCTATTAGCAAAGGCACTTGCGTCGGTCGTCTGCTGCCACAGCCCATTAACGCCAAGTGTCCTAACGGATACGTCCGTCGTACATCCCATACTGATTTCTGCGGTTATTTCACGCAGTGTTGCCTGTCTGGTAGCACTGGGAATTCTACGCAAAAACCGCTGCTTTCCGTCATTAAGTGAAGGCCGTCGACCACTGGCCACTGGTGAGGGGTAATGCACGCTCTTTACACCGTGGATCTCGGAATATTGAATTCCCCTAACGATATCTGAAATACGATCTCCCATGCGTCTTGCTCCAGCTGCCATTCCGTGTTAAAAGTCTCTGAATTCTCGTCAGCATAAACACGTCGGAAACCTTTTCACATGAATCATCTGAGTACAAATGGCAGCTCCGCCAATGCACTGCCCTTTTATACCTTGTGTACTTGACACTTCCGCCACGTGTATGTGTGCATATTGCTATCCCCTAACTTTGTCACCACAGTGTATTTGTGTGGCCTAAAGCAGCCTATGCAAGTTCAATATTTATTGACAATAGCATTTTGTCTAACCTTAAATATACTGAAGCAACGTAGACGCCATCAATATTATTGTGAATATCTTCAGTCGGCAACGCGAATTCGCAAGGTTAAGATGTCGAAAGTCCTTAAGGAAAACGACTACCGCAATTTTTATTAGCTGTAACAACAGAAAACAAGAGAAAAGAGGAAATTGGGTATAAAATCGCTGAAAAAGAGGAGCGACTTGTCACGTGTTAGTTCAGTGACTGAAATGAGAATAACGAACTCGAAAGATTTCATAAACTATTTTCGAATTAGTCGTACACCGTACGAGAAATGATTGTCGATACTTAATAGAATGGAGAAGAAAGTACGTTAATGAAGGGATAAATCGCTGTTGACGAAAGGTTAGGAGTAACTTCGAGATTTCTGGCGATAGGTAGGTGATTCGAATGCTCGAAGATTAATTCTGTAAAATCAACAAACAAAATTACTAAAATTGTATGGAAACATGGAAGTAAATATATCTTTCTGGCAAGGCCGTGTTCAGACATTTAACCTAAGACTTTTTTTTATACGTATTGTGACAATTTGGTGAAACTGACATGCGTTTCGCAGGCGCCTTACTAGTCATTGCAGATATGTGACGTATTTTTCGAAGTGGAAGCCTTTTTCCAAACTATGTTATATATAATTTTAGTTTGGTGACCGGTTTCGGTCTCTTATCAAACCATCATTAAACCATTGTTTGCTCTGTAAACAAGAGTATTACATACCGTAAATGGTCTAGCAACGAATACGATCTTAGAAGAAAAATAACAGAAAAATACATGGCTGATATACCCTTGGTGACTGCAGAAGCCGATGACGTGGGTGAGGCCACTCTGGAGGCATGTGGAACACACATTGTTCCAAAAAAAACGCTGTTTAATTCACCAGCCGATATATCTTCAAGTTAATATAAAATAAGCAGTGTTATAGAGAATCCTCCGTTGACCATCCTAAAGTGGTATATGCAATGATTACTCCTGCATATGGATTTTTAAATTGTTTTGTGTTAAAAAACTGCTTGAAAAATGAATCTGAAGTATGATATACACAATGGCGAATTGAAAACATAAACAGTGTACACTAACGCCGTGTGGCTGGTTCATGAAGCTCTGTGAGCATCTGAATGGGAATACTGTCAAACCATCAACACTTGAGCTCACACGTTCAGTATGTATTGACAATACTGAGAATATTCTGACAGCCATCCATGCCGCTCGTGAATACGCGCTCCCAGACGATCAATATGTTGCCGGTTTGGCAATATTACTGATCGTGTGACGCTCGCTTAAGGCTGATGCCAAACAGTCCTCGTTGTGTGCGCACTGTCTGAAGTTAGCAAACCGTTAGCAGCTCGGCGCTCTGCTGTGTGGCTTGTGTTCCGTGTCTTCTGGAGGGGACAGCACAGACACACACATCCAAAAAAGTTTTCCATCACCCCAGTTTCCAGAACTCCTGAAGATAGACGTTGACTGTGGATATTGTTCAGAGATGTCACTTAACACGCCCAAAGATGTAAACAACCATGCATGAGCAGCACCTATTAGACCTATTAGAGGTCCGACAGCTGATCAGTTCCAGTCATTCCACCAAGAAGAAGGTACACGGCTCGTGTTGTCTGTAGTTCAGCCATGCCTAGACGGTCAATACCACGGTTCGATCACGTCAGCATTGTTACTTTGTGTCAGGAAGGGCTCCCAACAAAGGAAGTGTCCAGGCGTCTCGGAGTGAAGCAAAGCGATGTTGTTCGGACATGGAGGAGATACAGAGAGACAGGAACTGTCGATGACATGCCTCGCTCAGGCCGCCCAAGGGATACTATTGCAGTGGATGACCGCTACCTAAGGATTATGGCTCGGAGGACCCCAGGCAGCAACGCCACCATGTTGAATAATGCTTTTCGTGCAGCCACAAGACGTTGTGTTATGACTCAAATTGTGCGCACCAGGCTGCATGATGTGCAATTTCACTCCGGATTCCATCTTTGCAACCACGACACCATGCAGCATGGTACAGATGGGCCCAACAACATGCCGAATGGACTGCTCAGGGTTGGCGTCACGTTCTCTTCACCGATGAGTGTCGTAGATGCTTCAACCCGACAATCGTCGGAGATGTGTTTGGAGGCTGCCCGGTCAGGCTGAACGCCTTATACACACCGTCCAGCGAGTGCAGCAAAACGGAGGTTCCCTGCTGCTTTGGGGTGGCATTATGTGGGGCCGACGGACACCGCTGGTGGTCGTGGAAGGCGCCGTAACGGCTGTACGATACGTGAATGCCATCCTCCAACCGATAGTGCAACCATATCGGCAGCATATTGACAAGGCATTCGTCTTCATGGACGACAGTTCGCGCCCCATCGTGCACATCTTGTGAATGACTTCCTTCAGGATAACGACATTGCTCGACTAGCGTGGTCAGCATGTTCTTCACACATTAATCCTATCGAACATGCCTGGAATAGATTGTAAAGGTATGTTTGTGGACGACGTGACTCACCAACCACTCTGAGGGATCTACGCCGAATCGCCGTTGAGGATTGGGACAATCTGGACCAACAGTGCCTTGATGAACTTGTTGACAGTATGTCACGACGAATACAGGCATGCATCAATGCAAGATGACGTGCCACTGGGTATTAGAGGTACTGGTGTGTGCAGTAGTTTAGACCACCACTCCTGAAGGCCTCGTTGTATTGTGGTACAACATGCAATGCGTGGTTTTCATGAGCAATAAAAAGGGCGAAAATGATGTTCATGTTGATGTCTGTTCTAATTTTCTGTACAGGTTCGGAAACTCTCGGAACCGAGGCGATGCAAAACTTTTTTTGATGTGTGTATAACTTGGATTAATAAGACAAACATTATAGGGAATACCGGGGCAGGTTGGCCCACTTCTTTCATGATTTTTCTAGCTTGTATTTTAAATGTTCCCATTGATATTTTTACGCTGAAACATTGGTACATTGTTTTACCTTATTTACAACGATGTAATGAAGGCTTTCCACAGTTTGTCTATTCATAAAATAAATTTAGTACATTAATACAGTAGTACTATTCCCTAGAAAAGGCTTGGCCTTTGAGATAGTCTTGTTAGTCTTCATTAGGGAATATTTTACAAATTTCAAGGGACATGTAGCCGACTTTGTGTCGTTTCCAGGGAACAGCACGACGAGATTCTTTATAGCCTTTGCAGTCGTTTGTCAGTCTTCATTGCTGACTTTTTTTCCATCAAAGTTTAAAATTAGTCGGTCAGACTGGTAACCGTGGTACTCTAAATCTTCTCGAAGATTTTTCACCAATGAGTAAACTTCGGATGAACTTTTGATATTAACTTATTTATTCTTCGGTTCCATCCTTCTGAGACGTTATTAGTGTGATGGCGCCTTCAACCGCAATTTCACATCTCTCTTAGCATATGTTCGTTATCGAGCCACTGGTCAGAAAAATAGCCATAAAAGTCCTGAAGCTTTTGGTTTTCCGGCGACTCACTTGAATGCACAGCAAACCATCGCCCAACATTTCCAGGGAAGATATGCTAGAGGAGAACATGTGTGACAGTGTATCTCCTCGTTTTCCTTACAGGCTGGAACGAGGCCGGTCACTGAACTTGTTTCCAGCAACATTGATTGAAATTATAATTGCAACCACACTCTCTGCCGGCCGGTGTGGCCGTGCGGTTCTAGGCGCTTCAGTCTGGAACCGCGTGACCGCTACGGTCGCAGGTTCGAATCCTGCCTCGGGCATGGATGTGTGTGATGTTCTTAGGTTAGTTAGGTTTAAGTAGTTCTAAGTTCTAGGGGACTGATGACCACAGATGTTAAGTCCCATAGTGCTCAGAGCCATTTTGAAAACCACACTGTCTGTTCCAGGAAACAAACTGTTAGCTGCTTGGACGATGGCAATTTCGAAGTCTATCATCAGATATGCAGTGTTCCATCCAAGCACGTTAGTTTTAATAACTTTAAAAATGCTCATATGTTTCTCACTTTTTATTTGGCAGCAAAGCGTAAACAACTGGAATGGTGTTCATTTCCTCCCAAGAACTATTAAGGTCGGCAAGGAGTGTAAACAAAAGTCCAAACTGCTTGCTCGAACTCTTGGACGTTCTGTCCAGAAAGAATGATTCGCGATTTGATAAACACGCTTTTTCCTTTTCACCGGCTAACACCAGTATTTTGTCATTCGGTTCCATGTTACCATATGCAAGTAAAAAATTGCTATGATCGCTCATCATTTTCTTGGGATCGTGTGTGGTTCCCATAATTTTCGCTTAATGCAAAGTAACGATTGTTTCGCAGTTCTATGTGTTGGTAACGATGTTACTAACCCATTATTGAAGAGCTGCCCTGCTTCTTCAACGTAGACTGATTGAAACTGTAGCGCCGGCCGGGGTGGACGAGCGGTTCTAGGCGCTACAGTCTGGATCCGCGCGACCGCTACGGTCGCAGGCTCGAATCCTGCTTCTGGCATGGATATTTGTGATGTCCTTAGGTTAGTTAGGTTTAAGTAGTTCCAAGTTTTAAGGGACTGATGACCTCCGATGTTAAGTCCCATAGCGCTCAGAGCTATTTTTTTGCCTACCGGTACACAAATGACCAGTTGGTTCCCAACTCCGCTTCAGTAGTACATTACACTAACAGTCGTTACACACTTATCAGGCTGTCGGGTGGGCACTTTTCACTTCAACACAGCTGCCGTGTAAACGCCGCGGTAGCTTGCGTCGACAGTACCTGACAAGCTGTAGCCACCGTAGCACGTCACATTTTCAAACCAACTAGTTGAATGGCATTACTGTACTATCGAATTTAGTCTGTCAGCAACGCATAAAATGTGAGAATTTTAACGCATTGTATTTAATACAATAAATACAGGACAGTACTTATCATAGGCGTTTCTTTCATTTTCATCCGCCTTTTCACAGCAGTCACTTAATTCTTTCAATACCTCTATCCTAACATTTCTTGTGAGCCTTCCGTCGCTATAAAGATCTTGAGTTTTGTCCCATAAAAATGGTCGATCACGCATTAATGTAATTATTATTTCCAAGTGTACATACACCATCATAAGAGCAGATAAGAACCGTTTAAAGAAGCATAATTTCACTCGGACGAACACACTGAAATTGAAGAGTAGAAAGACAGACGTCAAATATCGCCGTACAACGATCTGCAGTCGCCACTCCACTGAACTGTCGGTTGTAGCTTTGTGCTGGGGTTGGGGGAGGGGGGGAGTGGGAGGGGGGAGGGTGGTCTGTCGGTCTCGCACAGCAGCAGTACTGCAGTCGTGTGCCATTAAACCGGCCACGGTGTTCGCCAGCCTCATGCGGTGTGTTTCCTGACAGCCTCTTACTGGTGCCATTTACGCGGACACTGGACAAGTGTGAAACGGCCTAAACAGTTCATATAAATGGTATTCAGTTTTGTTATTTTCCATTCACGAACGGTAGTTTGAGTTGGTTTTAGCGTTATTTTCTTCGCGATCTTACGGAATCGATGAGTAGGAGGCTGCATTTACACAACCATTCAAAATAAGTCAATTAAATTTTACGAGTAAACACAAACTTCACCCCACTTCCACTTTCAAAATTTAGGCAACAAGCGCAGTAGTTCTTCATATAAACGACCTAAACTGAGCCGAACACGTCACTTTAGAAATTAAAAAGATACACAATAAACACAAACAGTTACATAAATCCTTTCGCAAACCCTCATTTTCTAGACCACACTAACGCCAAAAAATGGTTCAAATGGCTCTGAGCACTATGGGGCTTAACATCTGAGGTCATCAGTCCCCTAGAACTTAGAACTACTTAAACCTAACTAACCTAAGGACATCACACACATCCATGCCCGACGCAGGATTCGAACCTGCGACCGTAGCGGTCTCGCGGTTCCAGACTGGAGCGCCTAGAACCGCTCGGCCACTCTGGCCGGCTACACTAACGCAGTCTAAAGTCAGGTGAGTACAGCCCCGTGGCTCTTCAAAATTAAAGTCGCTTCTCGAGTGACTGGGATTTTCATTAATTTCGCTCGTCAAATTGACTTTTGGAAATCACAAAAACGTTTGCCTAGAGATGTAGAGTTCCTTCGTCTAGTATTCGCATGTTCGGATATTTTGCATGTTCATGTGACATTCTCCAGCTCGAGACGACTGTATTATGAATTAGCGCCTCACACTTTCATTAGACCACGTGAAATCGTTTCTGTTTCAAACGACACTACGTACATTTAGTTAGGAGAGATTCTGTGATAGTCATGAGGTTAGCAAACACACTAAGGTGGCGCGCCGCGAGGATGTGGTACTGCCGTCCAGGAGGGGAGAGCTGCGAACCCCTGTCCGTCCAGGCAGATTTAAGCTATCTACACTTTCTCTAGATGTGTTCAAGGGTGTGCCGGGACGATTCCCAGTCTTGCCATATCCGAGCCTGTTCTTTGTGTGTAATGACCCCCTCGTCGATGGAACGTTAATCTGAATCGCTCTTCCATCGTTTGCTTCGATGATCGATAAAAAACTTACAGTTCTTATGGTGTCACTAGAAACTTGATTTCCACGTAGGTGCTAAGCATTGGGAAAAACACATAATTTTTATCTGGTTTCTGCTTGCTCATACGCGGTGTCTCAGGTAGGCTGTAGAACAATTTGTGTACAGAATTATCTTTGTTTTGATATTAAAGTTATTGCAGATTACATACATTTTAACTGCTACTGCCTAGCTGGTATTCTCACGAAAACGACCACTACAAAATTAATATCTCTAAAAACAAAAATTGGCTTTTCTGCTTCTCCTCCTCTCTTTACTCCACCTCTTTCCCCCCTCGTCCTTTTCCTCTACCATCGTTCTTCTCTCCCACCGGGCGAGATAGCGCAGTGGTCAACACACTGGGCTCGAATTTGGGAGGACGACGATTCAAATCTCCGGCTGGGCATGCAGATCCAGATTTAGGTTTTCCGTGATTTCCCTACGTCGCTTAAGGCATGTGGCAGGATGGTTCGTTTGAAAGGGCACGGCCAAGTTCCTTCTCCATTATTCCTTAACCCGAACTTTTGCTCCGGCTCTAACGACCTCTTTGTCGATGGGACGTTAATAATCCTTTTTTTTCATACCTCTCTTCCCCCCTCTCTCTATCTCCTTCTTTATGTGTTTTCAGCTACGTGGATAAAACAATCGTAGCCGATAATTACCTTAATAACATTTTTCTCTAAATTTTAGCTCTGTAGATAATCTTTATCCATAATGATAAACACAGTTTAACTCTAGCATAATTTAAATTACGAAGGCCATCGAGCCAAACTATTTCTCTGCGAATCTAATTTCTTAATGGAAGCCGATGATATACGATACTGGCCATGGGCGTTTTAGTTCGTCTAACTTCCCCGTCTCGGGATGGGATCGATTGACGTCTGCTCACAAATCGCGTGTTGCAAATGTTAACACAGCTTTTACAAGAAGTCGACACTCATACTGTTCGGTCTACGATCTCTGATTTAACTCCCAAAACATTTATGTCAGTTGCATATCCAAAAACATCGAATTTTAATGTCAGACACACACACACACACGCACACACACACACACACACACACACACACACACACAGGGTATTCAGGAGGAATGGTCAATTTCAGGGATACAACAAGAACAATCGTTCAAAAACTTCATGTGGACATATGCCCTATTCAGAATGGTTACCGAGATGGAACGCATTTAATGTGCGTTGTTATTTATTTTCTGTGTTATTCAGTGCATGATCAGGTTGACGCGTGTACAACAGTTAGTAAAAGTTACAACATGCGTTTTACACAAGGTTCAAAAACACATAAATATGCGTTGAATGTATATACGGTTAACAGTTTATAAGAATTAAGTACAGGATTCACCAAAATTATTTTTGCACTGTATCCAACAGTTTTCTAAAAGTACTTTTAACTAAAGAATTCCTTTTCTTGTAGCAAACTGTTCCGTTTCCGTCATTGAACCACAGGATAAATTAATCACTTGTATTCAGATGGTAACACATGAATCTTATGAAGCAGTCTTTTAGAATCTTTAATATTCTTCACACCAATGCACTAATCCACAGTGGGCTGATTAGTTTTCAGATCGTCAAAATATCCTTGTTGAAAGTTGTTTTAATCTTGCGTATAAATATAGGATGTTGCTATTTGTAATGGTAGAGACAGGAGCTATTAAATTTGAAGCAATACCCTGCTATTGTTCACAAAGTAGCCTTCTTCTGCATGGTTGTGAAACAGAAATTTTCTTTCTGTCTTCTTGTATTTTTCTTAACCTTTCCACAACTAAAAAGAATAGTGCCACGTTAGTATGGCAAGTGATATCTGTCTTCAGGTAGATGAAAGTAATCTTCTGTTGCTTTAAAATGTCTTCTTGTAGAAACTAATATTGGCTCCTTGCGAAATAGAGTAAAAAATAAGAAATAATAATGATATAAACATACGATAGTTTTGTAAGTTTTGCTGGTTTTTTCCACGTTCTTGTGGCATGTTGTTTGGTACTAAGTAATGACTTAAATAAATTGATTCACATCTGCACCATACTTTTCAACATGTTACCGTATGTGTCAACATAATCTGTTTGTCCTCTTATCTTTGCGTGTTTGTATTCTATATACGCACAGTATTGTTCAGTTAGTGTATGGCGATGATTGATAATATAAGCAGCGGTGTGACCTAAAATCCTTGGCGGCATTTTGCTTCCTGCGGGGGTATCGTATTTTTTTCTGTTCTGGTTAATTCCATGATGTCGACGTTGTGCAGTACCGTGCGGTCAATTATCGCCAGTCTGCTTCGCATGTGTGCCGTGATCAGTCCGGCTGTACCACAGCTGAACATGTGAATTACGGCGTCCACGTGAACGCATATCGTACATGCGGGCGTGGGACTCATGTGGATGTGGTGGGGGTTCTCATTGGTTGGAACTTTGTCGTTGATGATTAGATACCATGTAGTTGATGGTTAGATACCATGTAGACTGGACGCGTGATGGCAGTATAGGCCTATGGATGTTTCGCCAGATGGTATTCCACTTAGCTTGGGGGCGTTTTTGAACGACTCTGTTCTCTCTACCATCTGTAGTGAGAAAACTATAGATTTTCGCGTTGGTGTGTGGTGGATGGATGTTGTCAGCTTGTCGTATGTAACGGAACTTGAAGTAGTGGAGTCTAATACGGCGAAAGGTTATTGATGACATAGCTTCATTAATTGATGGCGTTATACTGCATGGCCTCCATTTTAGCGTTAAGTCCTTAATTAAGCTCGGTGTGTCATTGGCGATACTTTTATGCATAAGGTTGATTAGTAAGGTCCGACGCTTATGTCTGGCACTGATGAAACCAATTCCCCATCGTGAGATTGGTAGGGTCATCGTTGCAAAGCTTATTTTGAAAATATGGCCTCTGAGGAGATACCAACAGAACGCTTTCTGTATGTTGTCTGCTATGTGATTTGAGACTGGTGGGATTGGGCCCAGGTAGTACATTCTGCTCGCTATACATATTCTGACTGTGTGTACTCTTTTGCGGGAGATCTAATTCCCTGTGAGAGTAAATGCATGTTATGGCTCTGATCTTGTGCAGCATGTCGTCCAGTTTTTTGTCGCCGTCACTTCTGGTACTGCACCCCAGTAGACTCCGATAAATTTTTGTTATGTCCTCGTTGCACACCAGTCGAGATGGCTAGCATCACCAATGCTTCTTACATGGAGCAACGTCGTCTTTATCTTGTTTAGTTTCGCACTGGTGACCATATTGAAGTCGTTGACGAGGTTCTTCTCTTCCGTCACATTTGCTATGGATCGTACTGCTAAACTGACGTAAGCAGATGCAACGCAAGCCACTTTCTACGTTCCGATGCTGATTCCAAGTGATCGCTAGGCTATGCGTTCAAGTAAGGGTCCTACCGCGATGGCGTACAACGCCATTGATAGGGGCAGCCTTGCCTGATAGATTTGCTAAGTACAGTTTTGTCGTACATGTGGCCAATAGTCAAGGTACGTGATGTGGCATAACAAATAAAGTGCTGCGATAGTTTGCTCAAACCTATCTTCGTCAGTACTTTATTAATCAGATATTCATGGTTTATGCGGTCATACATTTTTTCAAAGTCTAAAAATAGTAGCGCGCCAGGGTCTTTATTGTCCGCCAGAGTACAGATGACATCACATACATCACAGGCAGCTGATAGTGCACTGCGTCCAGTTATCGCACCATATTGGTGCTTTACTAGTATTTTATGTAACAACGGTTACATGTCGCTGTTTCACAGTACGTGTTACGATTTTAAAGACTGAGTTAAGTGAGGTGATAGGTCGCATTTCATGTATCCTTTTGCTGTTTCCTTTTTTGGGTAAAGACACAGTGAAGCCTTCTTTGAGTTCCTCTGGTGCAGATTCAAGCTGCCACAATTCATTAGCAAGTTGAGTTAATGTAGGGGACAAGATATTCGAATAGCTTTGATACAATTCCGCGCCGAGACCGCCAGATTTTCGTTTCGTGGCTCTGAACACTGCCTGTTTTTACATTGTCTTCGCTGAATGGGGCCTCGAGCGTATCACTGTCATCACGAGAAAATACGGAAACTATTTCATTGAAGTAATTTGGTTGCAAAGCGCGTCACTGATCTCCTGCCTGTCGTAAAGTTCTCTGTAGTTGTTATACATTTGTGATGAGATACCGCGTTGTCTTGTAACTTCAGTCCCCGTCCCATCAACAACCTCTTCAATTAGCTTCGCTTTTGACCCGGTGTCCTTTGGTTGGGATCGCATTTCATGCCTTCCATGTGTTTGCGATACAGGTTCGTAATTTTCGGCTTGTACGTCTGTATACGGCGATAAGCGTCATGAGCTGTGATGTCGGTGGCGTGGTATAGTTCACGGAGACATTCTGTGATAAGCGTAACTTTTTACTGTTGATATAATTTCGGTTTGGCTCTATGTTGCCACCATTCAGTAGTCGATCTTTATTGGTTTCTGGAGCGCTTTACTCCCATGCTCGTTGGATGACTGCATCCGGCTGTTTCTCTTGCAACACATTTGCAGCACACAGCAAGTCTGTGAGCGCACTGAGTTTTACGTCACTCTGAATTCTGTTACTGTTAATCGTTGTTACGTTGTACGTGAAAGTATCTGTCATTGAGAAGCAGATATAACTGGACCACTAAATGCCGCTCTGTCCATACATACACATTTACACACACATATCAATATAAAACTACGGTTGACCCTCATTTCTGTCCGTCATCCACCAAGGATCACTCGTTGGTATGTTTCGATTGTCGTCGGAGTCCATGGGCGGTAAAGTGGCAGTTGCCGACCGGACACTCCGCCCTAAAGCCGTCGGCAAACGGCCCGTGCATCCGAACGTTGATCGTTGAGCTTGCCGAGTTTCTGACGTTATAGCGTGGAATAGCACGTTGGGGAGTCTTGCCTAGGGTGCAGAGCAAAATCTAGCATGTCTGTTTGAACGTTGACCAATGAGATGGCAGAACGCCGCCTGCGTCATATGCACGCCCTCTCCCTTCGGTGCAGAACTATGGGGCGCCATATTGGCTTCTAGTTGAAGCCCGTTTGCGTATAAGCCGTTTCTGAGCACCAGCAAACTCGGGAGCTCTCGAAAACCTTCCGTTAATTTTAGTATGATTCAGTGTAATAAAATGACGAGAACCGTCATATTCGTGGTAAAAGAATTATTGTAGCTTGCGTATCATGAGAGTAGCCATTTGAAATCAACAGCATGTAGAGCATCCATTAAAAACCCATTGTTCTTGGCACAATTTGTTATAATTAAATTTCAGTTAGTGATATAACTACAATTAAAGTTTTCAGTCATTTAACAAGCTGTTTATGGTCACTAAATAATCGTGCACGCGGTAGCGCAATGAGTATCGTCACAGATTCGTGCTGGTGTACACGAGTGTTCGTGGTTTGCTTCCCACTGCACTCAACATTCTTTTTCCTAACCTTAGCGTTTTTGTTTAATGTAAGTACATACTATAATATTCGATATTATGTAAATACAAGTGCGCTCTATTGCAGGGGTGAGTTTGTTCGATTGGTTTAATCTACAGAACACCTTGCAGTACTTGAAGTAAGATATTTTGCCGTCTTATTCTTTTAAGTTTTGTAGGTCACCTACAGAGATTCTGTTACTGAGTAGGAACAGTGATCAAGTGAAAATGATGAAAGAACTTTTATCTTATGTGGAGAACTATTGTAAATTTGTATCGTACTATTTGTAATGGAACTTTTATAAGCCGATGTCCTTACTGACTGGGCGTGATACTTTTACCTAATAATATTTTCACGGATTTTTTATTTATGTTTACCACAGACAACAACCTGACTAGCATATGAAGAACGGAGGAAAGTACGTTTTAATAGAGCTGACGCAGGAATTTTACACCCGTTCATTTCGTAAACAGTGTGATTTACGAGCCAGATCCAGTCGACAATTGCCGTTTGAGCGTGTTACGATTGCATGTATCAGTCACGTTGGGGCCCACGTACCGTATGCACAAGTCGCATACGTTTTGAGCGTTCAGCAGGACGTTGAACTCGGCATGCTCAATGTTAGCGTTGACAGCGCGGTCCGTGTGCCGACGGCTTAAGGTGACCGGACGTGTTGCAGGCAGAACGAGTGTATGGTTGCCCCACGTAAACCACGAGAGCTTTGAAGCCACACAAATTGATAAAGGATGGTACGTCAGATCGTGAATCAGTTTAGACAGTTATCACACCATTATCGCCCGCATCTCGTGGTCGTGCGGTAGCGTTCTCGCTTCCCACGCCCGGGTTCCCGGGTTCGATTCCCGGCGGGGTCAGGGATTTTCTCTGCCTCGTGATGGCTGGGTGTTGTGTGCTGTCCTTAGGTTAGTTAGGTTTAAGTAGTTCTAAGTTCTAGGGGACTTATGATCACAGCAGTTGAGTCCCATAGTGCTCAGAGCCATTTGAACCATTTTGAACACCATTATCCACTTCGTAGTGGATGCTACCTCCCCTGGTCGGCAGTTGCTGTATACATGCAATCAAATTTAGAAATATTAATGATGCCAGATCAAATTAAACGTACGGATGTACTTTTACGGTTCTGAGACGTGTTGCAGTATAAGCAATGGTAACACGACTCACCTCGCCTATGTTTGCCTTGTACTCTGCTTCCCCGTTCGTCATGTTCATAATCCTTTGGCAGATTTCCTCGTTCCTCAATTTCACGGTTATACGTTACTCAGGAAGTCGTTTGTCATTCCAAAAAGGTGTTCTTCCGGTACTTTAAACGTTCCGAAGAACCGATCGTCAAATTCGTAAATTTTTGAACTCTCAATACCAAAATTGAAGCTGAACTTCAATGTATACTTTCGCGCTTGAGACTCCATTTCCCAGGAGCGCTGTGCAAACACAGACGATCACTACGGCGGCGCGGCGGCAGCTGCCCCTTTCATCGAACATTAGCAATTGTTATAACAATTTTACAGCAAGTGCAATGCAATCTGGTGACTAATAGTGCTATCACATCAACGTCTCCGCAATCCGGGGTTGCCTCGACACGTAGGCGTTTGAGCTCAGGAATAGTGAGCGTATATATATTTCATTTCAGGTGTGAGCAGAAATGTGGAGATATCCTCACGTCAATCGATCGAATATGAAACATCCCCTTTTGAAAATTATAAATTACTGTGCTGATTTTCAAACAGCTTATTCTGATCACTAATAAACTAACACACAATATTTTTAGCGCAATGCAATCTGACTTTCAATAATTCCTACAAAAGAATGGCCCTGACTAACAATAACCTATACCTTTCATGAATCACTTACCTCACAAAAATCTTCGTTACTCGAACAACTGCAATACAGCGAGCGGCAATACTGCCAGCTAAATAAAAGATTCTAACTACTGAAGGCACTAACTGCTGATAGGCATGGTTAGCAAATGAACGATTTTGGTAGAGAATAAACAATGTATTTACCTTAATAGTGTTCAAAAGTCATCATTATATATATAATCAGTTCATGACATCTGGTCTTACAAATTTCCTTTTTCTGACGGACACACGTCCGCACCGTCCTCTCTCAAAATTCTGCCATCTCTCTCCCCACACCCACCACTGCTGGAGGCTCACCTCAAACTGCGCAACGCAACCTCGCTGTTCACATCCAACTGCCTAACACTGCAATAGCGAATATTCCAAGAATGCCAACCAGCCGCAGATTGCACACAGCACAGTCAGTGATTTTCATACAGAGTGCTACGTGGCGTTACCAACATAAAAACCTAAACAGCCTACTTACAAATTTCCTCGAGCCTCACTGTGAACCACCACTGCATACGGTAGAACTTGGAGGTCAGAGGCTTGACCGCTATGTAGAGCAGGATAGGCGGCCATCTGTGGCAGACCAGACGACGGAGTTCAATGCTGGCGCAGGCACGTGTATTTCGGAGCGCGCCTTTCAGCGCACATTATTGAACGCTGGGCTCCGCAGCAGGCGCCTCTTCGTGTTCCCATGTTGACTCAACAACATCGTCAGTTACGCTTGCGGTGGGAACGGGATCATTGAGATTGCACCGTGGATCAGTGGAAACATGTCCCTGGTCGGATGAATCACGTTTCCTGTTCAACCCCGTCGAATATCGTGTCCCGTTGCGCCGTCATCCAGGCGAACGACTGCTCAAATCATCCGCCGCGCTACTGACTCAGGCCGGTGGGGCAGTGTTACCATGTACTATGGGGGACATTCCGTAGGACTTACCATGAGTAATGTGGTAGCAGTCGAAGATGTCATGAAAGCTGTGAACAACGTGAAAAATGTTGCGATCAGCTCGGCGGACTACTAACCGAAGGGGCTTGGGTTCGATTCCCGTCCGGGTCGGAGATTTTCTTCGCTCGGGAACTGGGTGTTGCGTTGTCCTTACGTTCGTATCGTCGCAATAGACATTCCAGTTCTGAGTTGGCTAAATGGGCACGTCCCGGAAGCCAATTCGCTACATTCCTTCATACTTGACGTCTTCCCCGACGTCAGTGGCACCTTCCAGCAGGAGTACTGTCCGTTTTCCATGGGTTGAGGAACACGACAGTGAACTCACATTGATGTCTTGGCCACTAAATTCCCCTGACCGGAACCCTGTGGAACACATCTGGGACGCTATCAGTCGTCAGCTCCGTTCCCAGAAACCACCGGCCCGTAATTTACTGGAACTGCGTGACCCGTGAATAGACATGTGGTACCACATACGTCCAGAAGAAACTCGTCGATTCATGCGAGGTAGAATCGCTGCTACATTGCATCCCACATATGGACCAGTACTCTGTTTAGCATGTGGTTATAATGTCTTAGCTCACGAGTGTAAATACAAAGTAAATTTTCAAGGAGTTAAAAAGAGAACTAGAGCCATAATAGCATATTGGTACTGTGTCTTCTTAGACGCTGCTAAGTAGTCTAATTGGACTAGTGGTCGAAAAACATCCCATTTCTCGGCTAGGGAAGACCTTCAGAGAATCGTAGGTAGGAAACTATTACTGGTCTCTGCTCCTTAACTCCTGTCTTCTGTAAAAGACAATAGTCGGGACTAGCTTTTTATTGAAGTGCTGCAGTGTTTGAGGACGTCCTTCGTTGTGCACATCGCCGACGGTGCTGACTTAATCATACATTCAGCATCCAGCTGATATTCCTGAGGTTCCTGCCTCATACATTTTCATTGCAACATGCCTGTGTGTATTTGCGTAGTTTTGGGACGCATGCTCGTATTTCAAAGTAGAATTTACATTGATGGTAATTTGCAGCACTTGCAGAATGAGGTTCGTGTTATCTGACGTATCTCTGCCAATGGTAATTAGGTTCCTCTGGTATCTCATCACCTTAATAGAGCATATACCGCGAACTGAATCTTTATAACTAAAGCACAGCGTTTGAACATTCTGTCCCATTACACTAAGTTTGGAAATTTGCTTATTGCAATCTGACAGAATGTGCATTACTCTTCCTTCAGTCATGTCGAATATGTCACGATAGAAATCATCAGTCGGTTAAACAGTATTTCTGTTTTCTATGTATTAAATGTTTCATGTCAGAATATTAATTACTCTCGTGTTGTGAAATAAATGAAATCCGGCCCGGGCTTAAGAAGATGCGGTTGGCAGATAATAAAGACTATAATAATGGTGATATAGGAATGTTGCACACGCAAGCCTGTTGTCGCAGACATATGGTTCCTCGCTAGTATTAAAACTCGCGTAGATGCAGCAAATTGTCAACTTAATTGCAAGGCGTTTGGTCTAGATGAAGATTGTTAGGCTTGACCTAAGCTTTCAGTGAAACTGTAAGTCGATTTCAGGCTTCACTAATCAACAGGACCGTTATGACCTCACACCTAAAAGCACGTTGGTGCACGTTTAATACTAAAAGCATTTTGTATTTGCATAGATTCTAATACAAATATCATCACACAAGTCGACAGTTCCTACGGACTACGAATAGACCGTTTGTGAACCACTAGCTGTTACTCGATGACATTTCAGATCTATTTGATACATCGAGCGAACGTGAGGCCAGGAGTTCAAGTGCAGTTTACTCTCTTGCTTCTCAGACAGCTGTAGAATGGTTTTGTAACGCTGCTGGAGAAATTGTCCTACCGGAATTTGCCAAGCCGCTAAAGAAGAAATTAGCCTTGATTGCAATTATACTAAGCCAACCATAGATCCCAGTTAGATCTAGGAAAATGCCCTCAAAAGCATGAAACTACCGTCTCTGATTTACGACAGTGTCTAATGAACGACTTGATCCAGTTATTTTGGACGTTTGTCGTGCGGGGTAGCCGCGTGGTCTGAGGCGTCTTGTCACGGTTCGCGTGGCTCCACCCGTCGGAGGTTCGAGTCCTCCCTCGGGCATGGGTGTGTGTGTTGTCCTTAGTGTAAGTTAGATTAAGTAGTGTGTAAGCTTAGGGACCGATGACCTCAGCAGTTTGGTCCCATAAGACCTTACAACAAATTTCCAAATTATTTTGGATGTTTCACTGCATATAACACAGATACCTCTTAACGCACCGATCACTGACTACAGAGCAGACTAGCTTTTGAATGTCACGTTCTCTGATGACTCATAGCCACCGAATCCCATGACTTGTGGTTGCTAACGGTATTTGTAAATGCTTCTCTCTTTCCAGTGATAGGGGCGTCAGAATGCTGCTGTCTCAGTGAATACCAACTCGCAACGTCTCCATTTTCTGCTCACGAAGTCGCCCAAAATCCTTTTATATATCTATCGAACCACGCTACTGACCTCCACTTGACCCATTTATGCTCTTAGCTAAGGTAGGCGAATGGTTGTGCAACAACACATGCGCCCGAAGTAGCGGGAGGCGCCAACATCCATTGCAGTAATGTAGGAGGTGGACAGAACAGTATGAACAAAAACCTAATATACGTTAGGGCCACCAATGAAACTACGACAACCCAAGTCCTGTTCTTATAGATGCTTATATATCCAGAATGATGGCCAATGGTGTTGAACGGTATATCCCTCAGTGAGCTATTCCAATGGCCTCAGACATCCGCCGATGCTGGAGGCGCATTTAGACGTGTTGGGTCCGTTAAGTAGAAGTGTTGGCGCGTCCGACTGCCATGGGGAAGATTCTTGTTGAATTCTGGTATAGCTAGGGATTTATCCCTGGTGTGAGAATTGGAACGGAGTGCCCACAGCCTCGAGAGGGCAGTTGAGGAGTTACTTGGCCGAGAAGCAGCGCCTCTGAGGTCTGGGAAGCGGACATCAGGGAGAGTGATGTGCGGAAACCACGTCCATCCATACCGCATCCAAACGACATGGCGGCCGGCCGGCACTGCATTTCCCGTGAGGATAGACGCATTGTTTCAGTCTTGTCTTCATCCACCGAATTATTGACATTTTTACCGATATAAGTGACAACATTGACATCTTATGGAATGCAGTCCCTGATGGGAACACTGGGAACGATTTCCAGGCCATTCAGTGAGCATTGTCACGTAGAATAGTTCAATGACCTCTAAGAGTTACTTTTCTTTCATTGTGGCCATAGGAGGTACTAACAACCACAGTATGACTGCTGAAAGCAGTCGCGAAATTCCCACCATACATCGCATGTGGGAGAAGACGTTCTGAAATCTCTGCTCTCCGTGACATTCTACGTAAGTAAACAGGCCGTACAATAGGGAACAGTAGAAACGATGACTCATCGGTCCATACTGCAGTTCCCCATCTCTCGCCTTTCCAATTTTGTGATCACTTGCGTTGTGATACGTTTCCTTTGCACTGATCTCGCGTGACTTACAAAAGATAAGGAGTAGTAGCAGTTATACCACGGCCGTTTTGTTTGCGTACAATCACCTCGACTCACACGATTAGTCCTATTATTTAGATGCACGATCAACATTCTCTTTTTTAGTAGTGGTCGTTCCATTATAGATCTTATACCATTCTTCATAAAGGTTTGTGGCGGTAGGTACTTCGCGTAGCGCTGTCATTTTCCTCGTCTTTGATGAACTCCTGATGATGCCTGGGAAGAACTATTGCCGGTAACCCTCTGTATTACCACGAATTTATCCAGTTTTTTGTGCATGGTCATTTCAAGGCACGTATGAGGGGAGAAATATCATTTTCTATGACTCTTCTTGTAGATTTCGTTCCCAGAACTTTAAAACAGTAGGCTAATGTTTTACGTGATGCACGACGCCCATCATGTAGGTCTGCCACTAGGGGGTGGGTGGGTGGTTTTGGGGAAGGAGACCAGACAGCGAGGTCATCGGTATCATCGGATTAGGGAAGGAAGGGGAAGGAAGTCGGCCATGCCCTTTGAAAGGAACCATCCCGGCATTTGCCTGGAGCGATTTAGGGAAATCACGGAAAACCTAAATCAGGATGGCCGGACGCGGGATTGAACCGTAGGTCTGCCACTAGACTTGCGTCAGTATCTCCGTAACACCCTAGCGCTTATTAAATGAATCGCGCCTTTTATTTCGCTCTTCCTGTATTTTTTGCATTAGTCTTACCCAGTAAAGCTTCAAGAATGCCGAACAGCACCCAGACAATCTGGCAAAAGAATGTTTCGTGAGCAACTTCTTTCGTTACAGTTTCTTAGGATTATTCCAATGACACTGTCATCTGATGTCCTACAAAGAGTTTCATGTCATCGGTCCATTCCAGATAGCTCCGGACGCATACTCCCAAGTGTTTTACGTTTCTTACTGTTTCCTGTGTTTGATTGTCAGTTAAGTAAAGGAATACTAACGGCCTTTTCCACCTATTGATGGCAGTGCGTTACATTTGTTTCTGTTGGAGTTAACTGCCAGTCGCTGCACGAAGCGTTGATTAGAGGATTTCCTGTATTCCGCAAAAATTTTATGGCGTTACGATGTCGAACAAGCAAAGCCATTTATTGCCAACATCCTTCCGAAGCTTAGAGCATTTTCCATGGGATCGTTGTTATTCTCTACATCATGAACGGTGGGTACCCGGGAAATTACTTTTACAGCTGACGAGTTTCCCTGTCAAGAAATTCATGTTGAGTTCTGTTTACGAAAAAGGCCTCAAACTCAGTCACAAAACTGTTCCTGTAATCATTAATTAAATGCTTTGCTCATTAGGAGACTGTGCGGATATGTATCGAACGTGTTGCGAGAGGCAAGAAGCACGGCAATAATTTGAACATCGCTGTCTGCTACATTACGAATCTCAAGAACGAGCTGAATTCATGTTTATTTCTACAGGACAGATTTTAGATCTCTGTAAATGAGAACATGAAACGAGTTTCACCATTATACAACAGACTGACGTCAACAAATCAGGCCTATTCGTATGCCTGCCTGTCCGAGAACTTTTTCCAAAGAGGAATGACTTGTGGCTGCTTCTAGTCGCCTCCTCTCTCCAGCGGCCTACAGTGATAAGCAAAACGCGTTTTTTACACTGCTTTTGCGTTGACTTACCTGATATAACGTGAGTGGCTGTGTCAAGGAGCCGAAAACAAGATTGGAGAATCTCCGTACCAGGTAGAAGTACGTTTTATAGCACTGTTGTTCAAACAATCCAATCCGAATTACCTTATGATTTTCGTTCATACATCTCCGCCATCTTGCCATTTTAGTGCCCGCCAGTCCTTTTCTTTCATCCTCTTTTATGTACTTTCTAGTATGGTAAAAAAAACAAATAGGTTAAATATATTTCAATTTTTTTCAATTTTAATCTGATAATTATATATATATATATATATATATATATATATATATATATATATATATATATATATATAGTGTTTCACACTAGAATGTCGTGTTCCCAGTTTCGCACAGCTTTGCCACAGGAAACACGAAAGCGGTCGAAGACGCCAGTCTTCTGGTCGGCTCCTGATCGTTGTAACGTAGTATTAGCACTGTATTCAGGTCTTCGTCATTAATGTTGTTACTCCATTCCTGCCGCACAGCATCTTGTAGGGAGTGATAAGATGCTGTGTCTAGTTTTCCGATGTTGAATAGTTGGTGGTACAACCATTGTTGTTCCTGTCAGGTCGTACACTCATTTCAGTTGATTGCGGCGAATAAAACTGAATGTTGTGAATTACTCGAGTATCAAACTGTGGTGGTTCATTTACTGGATTAAAAGTCGGAAGATTGTGAGCTTGAGTGAAAAATACCGGTGGGTTGTACCGTTTCCTCTACATTTGGTTATTTCCTCTGTTCTGAGGTTCCAATTGCATCTGAAATTCTCGTTCATGCATTTGTTGTTTGTTTGGCGCCGATGTTTGAAATTGCTTATTATTCGGCTTGAATTTTCGCTGAATATTATTTGGGTTTGTATGTTGGTAGTATACGTCCTCGCTCCGCGCTAGATGCGTATCTTTACAGTTACGTAAATTATATAAAACAAATGTCTTTCAAAGTATAGGTTTCATCTCATAAGTTGATCATTTAATATACGGATAGGTGAATGCCTTCCATGTACTCACAGCTTTCATACGACGGAAATCCCGATAAAATTACAACTTGTTCTTCCCTCACCTATTTTGCTCTGCCTCTCTGTTTTGCCCTTCCCGGTATTTTGCCTGTCACAAAAAAGCGCCCCGAGAAACAGCGGCCAGGGTACGCGCCTTAGGTACCATACTCCATTTACGCTGTAGCTACCCTTAGAAGGTTTACGATTGCTGTCACAGTGACACCAGTTCATCAGGCATTGACTGACGGTGTTTTGAAACGTGGTTTCTGACGGTATGACTGCAGTACAGTGCTGCAGCAGTAGCACACTGTAGAGGACACTGCCAGGGGTGTGAACGATCACCAAAAAACACAAGGCGGCATGAATCCCTAACACGCATACACTGAGATGACAAAAGTTGTACGATAGCGAAATGCACATATACAGACTGCGGCAGTATCGCGTGCACCAGTTATAAAAAGCAGTGCATTGGCGGAGCTGTCATTTGTTCTCAGGTGATTCATGTAAAAAGATTTCCGAAGAGGTTGTGGCAGCAAGGCGGGAATTAACAGGCTTGGAACGCGGGTGGTAGTTGCAGCTAGAAGCATGGGACATTCATATCGGAAATCGTTAGGAAATTCAATAATCCGAATCCACAGTGTCATTAGTGTGCCGAAATACCAAATTTCAGGCGTTACCTCTCACCAAGGACTGCACAGTAGCCGACGGTCTTCACGTAACGACCGAGAGCAGCGTTGACGTGAAAACCGTGCGGCCTGGTCAGATGACTCCTGATCTCAGTTGGTAAGAACTGACTGTAGGGTTCGAGTGTGGTGCAAACGCCACGAAGCCATCGACCCAGGTCGTCAGCAAGGCACTGTGCAAGCTGGTGGGGCCTCTATATTGCTGCGGGCTGTATTTACATGGAATGAACTGGATCCTCTGGTCCAAGTGAACCGATCATTGACTGGAAATGGTCATGGTGGACTAGTTTGAGACCATTTGCAGCCAATCACGGAATTAATGTTCCCAAACAACGACGGAATTTTTATGCAGTACAGTGTGCCAAAATTGTTCGCCATTAGTTTGAAGAACATTCTGGGTAACTCGAGCGGTTTGTTTTGGCCATCCAGATTGGTCCACATGAATCCCATCGAACATTTATGGGACATAATCGAGAAGCTGTTTCGTGCACAACATTCTACACCGGCTACACTTTCGCATTTGTGGACGGCCATAGTGGCAGCATGCCTCAGTATTTCTGGAGGGGACCTCCAACGACTTTATGAGTCCATGCCGCGTAGAGTTGTTCCTCTACGCCGACCGAAAGGAGATCCGACACGATGTTGTGAAATATTCCATAATTTTTGTCATCTCATTGTATAAGAAGCGAAGCATCGGAAAGCAGGTGTTTGTTCCAGGCTGTTGGCCCCGTTTTATCCAGCTGTAGGTGGCCACGTCTGATGGACGAGTTGATCGCCGTCAGATCGCGTCCCGGCGAAAACTGTTGTTGCCGCTGCACCGCCGATATCCGCCCATCCCCTGCCCGGTCATTTGCATTTTTCATGCAGCGAAATTATTTTAGCTTTGAGCCAAACAAGACATTGAAGCTTAACAGACCGATGAACTGCGCCAACGAAATACGGACAACTGCGAGATGTATTTTATTTTATTTTGAGGATTTAGCAATGTAAATTCTGCATTATTATACATATTGTATTTATGCTGCTGCATGTATGTCGTCCTCGCTGTTCTGCACACCCACAGTTACATTCAGTAGAGATTTTACCGTATTGGGGTTACGTATTTACAAGCAGTCACTGCTCAAAGTTTCATTTTGCTAAATGCTAAATTAAAATATTCTCCTCCCGCTAGCGGCTCTGTTAATTAAAAAAATAATATTTGGCCGAGGCTGCTCAAATAACGATGCTCTGAAATATCCTCATTAATTTTCATTTACCCGATTATAGGCTTCGTATTCACTAATATTTGTTATAGTCTATTAATAGAAATTTCGGGTTGATATCTTCTATTTTGAGTATATGAATTACTGGTCAGTGATATTCTGAATACCACCAGTAGGCCTACTCCCCAACTGTCATTTATCAGTCTAACGTTTACATAGTGAACAAAATTTTTGTTGCATGGAAGAGAACCGCCAGTGACGATTGCTTAAATCGTTATTTTACTGGCTTCCTGATTTTTATTTCAGGTAGCTTTAAACAGTCGACCATGCAACCACGAACAAAATTCAGAAACATGAGTCAGAGTTAAACTGAAGTTTCTTTATACATAGGATATGAACAGTTTTAATATCTGTACATCGTGTTGTAATGAATTAAAAGGCACTGAATGTTGCGTCATTCAAACTCAAGGTTATCCATAATATTATCAAAGTAAGAACAAAATAGATAACAATAATAACCCAAAATTATCCTTACAGGTCGCTTTTACATAGTCTACTTAACTTATAAAATGGATTTATAGGCTTCATAATTGAAAGAACTCAAATATAATCAGAGAGAAAAGTAATCAATAGTTTCGAGATCTTCGTTTTGCTTTCCCCCCGTATGCTTTTTATACGTTACGCATTTCGCGAAGGATATTAAATTTAAGAGGTACTTAGTTGTGATGGTACCCATATTGCCTTCTCTTAAAGTATTGCCGGTCGGAGTGGCCGTGCGGTTCTAGGCGCTACAGTCTGGAGCCGAGCGACCGCTTCGGTCGCAGGTTCGAATCCTGCCTCGGGCATGGATGTGTTTTGTCCTTAGGTTAGTTAGGTTTAATTAGTTCTAAGTTCTAGGCGACTGATGACCTCAGAAGTTAAGTCGCATAGTGCTCGGAGCCATTTGAACCCATTTCTTAACGTATTAATTCTGACAGCCTCCCCCAGCTTGAGGCCATAATTAAGAAACCAAGGAGTGTGAAGTATATGGTGTTGTATAGCCCAGTACTATGTTATTTTGAATTTATTTTGATGTTCTCATTTCATAGCAGGGACCATTCAGTCGGCCGGCCGAGGTGGCCAAGCGGTTAAAGGCGCTACAGTCTGGAACCGCGTGACCGCTACGGTCGCAGGTTCGAATCCTTCCTCGGGCATGGATGTGTGTGATGTCCTTAGGTTAGTTAGGTTTAAGTAGTTCTAAGTTCTAGGGGACTGATGACCTTAGAAGTTAAGTCCCATAGTGCTCAGAGCCATTTGAACCATTTGAACCATTCAGTCTTTGCCACAACTGCAAGTTGTTGATAGTAATCACATTGCGGAGGGATATTAAACTGGGTCCGAGTATTTCACGTTGTTGGTAAGTTGTAGTCCTATTAAAAATGCTTGATAGTTGTCTCTTCACGCGTTGGAGCTGGTTTCCTCAATTAAAGAACATTCCACATCACTCCCGAACCGTTGGCCGTTGCCACACTGTCACAGTTGATCATATCACTTCCAATTGCTTGTCCGGTACTATTTGTTGATGTTATGGATCCCGAATCATGGGTCTCATAAATATACTACTTAATCCGGTGTTGTGACGTAGCACGATAGTTAGCGTATTAATCTGACATGTAGTAGGTCGTAGGTTCAAATCTCGTCAAAGGTAGCGGGAATTTAATTTCTAATTGTAATCAAAAGAGTTTGATTATTATTGTTGTTCAATTAATTGGTGTAAATGTAATTTTTAATTCTAATTCCTTGCCGCGTCATTTTCATAATGACATTGAATTTATTTTGCTTTATTTTTCTTCCCATCATGCTTTTTTCGGCTGCGTATGTCGCCTATAATCTGCAACCAAGTGTCAACGAGGACTGCTCTTCGGTTGATAACGCGGCAGCTGGCGTAGCCAGTGTTGGGATAGTTTCTGGTGACCAGTGATAGCGAGACTTTCAGTGTGCTTTTAGCGCTGAAACTGAATTTTTTATTTGTTAAGTTTGCTCGTGGGTGTTAGCTTTAGTCGCCGTGAACAAAACGATCGTGATTTTAGTTGTGCCGTAGATGGTAGACAACCGTTTTCTCGGATGCATTGAACATCACGAGGCTGTGGTTACCTTAGGACACGAGTTTAATTAAATTCAGGGCCACAAAACGCGTTGTCTGCCGCATTTCAGTCATTGGTCACTTAATATCAAATGTCGACCGAGCATCTAGCATTTCCGACATACCTCGCGTCGGCCACTTCCAACATTGCTCCGCGTTACACATCAATGTGACTCGCCGTGTTGGCTTGTCACTAATAACCGAGCGGTAGCCGGCAGCCGATGTGGCAACTGTAGCGGCAATTGACAGACTTCAGCAGTCAACTAATTTTAATCGGACTATAGCCATGATCGCTTTCATTGATCCTTATGCCGATGTGGCCCGGTATACACGGGAAACAATTTAAGGAGATCTTTCCGTTTCATGTCTTCGGGTGACATTCACAAGAAAGTTCACAGTTCTCTCCGAAGCTGCTCTTGCAAGGGACAACAGGACACCAGCGCAACTAGTACATATCAGGATTCTGTCGACTTGTAGTCCTCTTGCATGAAATACGGGCTATGGCATAGCAAATAACTCAGCTGTTAGTGCGGACCTTTGTGTGAGTAGCAGAAAGGATCGGCCAATTCGATCTGCCTCAACGGAAAGTGCAGTTGCTGCGGAGATGCCTGGTATTTTCGAACCACCTGCAAACACTTTGTACCAGTCAACCCTGAGTTGACGAAAGTGACAATACATCAAAAGAAGCCAAAATCATTTTGCAGCTGAGTAAAGGGGTAGCAACTTTTTTTATGGAGGTGCGGGTGAGATACCATCGTGATATACTGGTAGAATAAGCGGTGACAAGTTCATGGGGCGCAACGTTATTATTATATATTCTACATCGTGATTTGTAGCAGAAGTGAACAAGATTGACGCCGAAAAAAGTGCTCACTATGAGAACAGCGTTCAGCTCTCAAAGTGGTCAGTGCGATGACGAAAGTGCACGAGCGATGCTTCGAAATAATTGCCTACGGAAAAAATTCGCTCATATGGCTTGGTGTTACTTTTTCCTATGTTCTAATCTTAAAAAAAACGACTGGGAGAGAAAATCATTAATTGTTTAGATTATGGTGCAGACGTGAAAGGGGTAGTAATGAAATACTAACAAAATTAATTGCAGTCTCAAACCAACTTCTGTATACAATGTAACACACTTGAATGGGTTACAGAAGCTCATCAATGTATCCATATATAAAAGTTGGTTCGAGTTTCGTATTTATTTTCGTGATGTTATACTATTGCTTCCTTTTTTCTTTCATTTTAAACAGATTATCTGATTATGACTTTGAAAGATCAAAACCGGTTATGGTACCAATCGTGTGCCTGATACTGAAACACCAAAAAAGAATTTTGTTTAACAAGAGGGTAACGGTGTTTGCCTTAAGTAGCTTGCTTAGTCTATGTAGAAAATTTTCCCGTTTTTATCGCTCTCGTGTGTGTCTAAAACAGTAAACCGTTAAACTTCACTATGTCTGAGAGCGAGGAGGGGGAAGAGGGGAAAACCGCGAACGCGCCACATTTAATTGGCAGTGCAGTTGCACTGTATACTGCTTGGTTTTGTGTTTCACATTTCTCAGCAACATAGGTAACAAACAAAACAACTTTCAGTGTTATTTACTTATTTTTGGTACACTGAAGACATGATATAATTTTTCTATGGTACAAGCTGTCGGCATACAGAAAGAGTAGTTATTGAACAATACATTTATTATTTTCGTAATCTCGATCCTGAAAAAGGAGAAAAAATTTCATAATGAGATTGAAAAAAAAGAGATACTTTCCAAAGGAGACTTTCCAATCAAGTCAGTATAGTCATTTTTAGTATTATTTTACCTACATATGGGGCAAGTATAATGTCTAACATATGCACCATTTTACGAATCAGGATGATGCTGATCATAGAAACGTGGTGAACAATAGTTATTGCGACATACAGGACTTGTAAAACTCCGAATCTTTTGTATGTGCATGGTTTTTTTCAGTGTCTCTATTGCAAAACAAACTTGGGCTACATTCGGAAGCAGCGTATCACGCTTATCTGTTGTTAGAATTACATGGAAATTAAATAATAAGAGTACTGGAAGCGAGATTCGATCTGCAGATCTCGCGCTTATGAAACCAAGAGCATACTCGTTTGACTGCGGAAATCGTGGTTACTAGCGACCATACGAAGTATGAAAGCAAGCGTAAAATGTTGAGTCTCGATTTTCTCGAAAACGGTTGGGAGTTGCGTCTTGCTATTGACACATGTTGAAGTTCTGTTCGTGCCCTGCACGTGGCGTCAGTATTAATGAAATCGGTAAGGGGAAGTTCTTACAGTCACCCTGTTTAGATGACAGACGCAGATACCGTCATTCGATGTTGCTCCAATTCTATGTCGAAGTTCATTGCAGGTAGTGGCTGGAGAGTGATGGCCTGCCAGTGTTTCGGCAACCGATTTTCACAAGTTTGCAGTGGGTGAGAGGTATGGAGAACGTGCTGGTCAGTGCAGAAGTCGAACTCCCTCTGTGTCGAGATAGGTCAGGACAGAATGGGAAACACGCGGTCTTGCGATATCCTGTTGAAAGATAACGTCACAGAGACCTCAAAGATAGAGCATAACTATCCGCCTTAACACTTCAGAAACGTAACGGCTGCTGTCCAAATTACCAGCTACGCGTTCCAGAGCTGATGGTGTTGCGCCCACAGTGGCACCCAGTGTCACCTCGCCAGGTGCTAGGCCCTCACGACAATGACCAGTGCAGTTTGGCAGCATTTATTCTCCTCGGAGCCTCCACGCATGGATGCATCCTTCTTCACCACTCCCGTGCCAAGTGTTGTCATTGTGCCTCTCTCTCGTGCCGCGTCGAGGGAAGCCGCAGTCACAGTCCTAGGTGCTTAGACGTAGTCGCACTGTATACGTGGATACTTGTCTTGCTGCAGACAAGCCCATTCCCTAACACAAGGTACGTGACGTGGCTGTGGGACATAGCACGGCCGAGCGAAAAATAAGTCTTGGCCCCTTTGGCGCTAGTAGCCTTTTCACGTTTCTTGCATGTCGCCTTCGAGGTGTTGCAGTTACGATCTCGTGAAAAGTGACGATTAATTTATCATGTCCCACCCGTGGAAAAGTTTACGACCTTTTGTCATTCTTGGTGAGGAGAGAGCGTGACCGGACGTGATAGAGGCCTACGATCCCTGATTGCTCATCTTCCTCGTCACTTCAGACCAGCTTATCGTATCTGTCAAAGGGAGAAAAACCACACTGCTAATGCCGATTTGTCCACCCGTGGCCGCGTCTTCTTAATCAGGGGTAAACAGTGTCTTCCATGGCTCACCTTAGAGTGACTGACAGGTGCACAGTCGAGATATTGTATAGTAAATGGCAAATATTTCAAAACGTCAACAATTATTTTCTCCAGAAAATACATACGCACAAATACAGGAAGACGACTTTTTGAAGGCAGTGAACATCGTCTGTTTGCTTTATCGTATGCGCTTTTTTCTTTCTAATTCTCAAACAAAGAAAAACAAATTTCCCTCTGTCAATAGAACTGAAATTTGTTAGATTGAGGCAACTATCAATGTAAGAAAAAACTTTTACATCTATTTATGATCTTAGTTATGAATATGGGAGGCTTTTACTTTGTACAGGTATTGTAATACCTAAATCATTTTTCTCTTTCAGACAGTGAGTCTTTTTATGCCGCGAAAACCAAATAATCAGCAGAATAAGGATTAAAGCACGATATCCACTAGTGGTTTATCTGATTGGACGCGCCGGTATACTGTTAGCTTCCTATTCCAGTAGATGACGCCACCGTCAAAACCAAGCGTTGCTCGTGAACTGGTGTCCTGTTCTACACTCTCCTTACAGGCCGCCAGCTGTCGCTTCTGCATGCTGCTCCCACTTGGAGCGCTGCAGGTTGTACCTTCGCGGCATGAAGTGCACTTGCGCAAGAATGCCTTTATGGTTATTACGTTTTCCTCGTCCTCTGAGACACCTTTTATCTAAGATGTTTGGCAAACGTTTTTTTTTTTTATGAGTTCCTCTTAAAAAAGAAACTGGAAATTCTCCAAGGCTCTCTGAGAGAAGCATCCGTAAATGCGAGAGTTTGTAAACCCCCAAAGTTGGTGAATTCTTTAGTGCGTGAGGCAGACGTGTGTATCACGCCGAGAGTAGGAAAAGAGCTCCTCTTTGTAATCGCTTTATGATGAACGGAGCAGGATTTCGGCGGTAGTGGATATCACAGCGATGGGGTTAATAAATTGTAGTGGACAGAGAGCGCACTGCAAAGCTGGTAATCGGGGACGCATCTTTGTGTTTTATGGCGGAGAGCTTCGGAGGCCTGTTGCATACGTCGGCAGTAGAAATAACTGTCACCCTTTTAAGTTGGACACGTAAAATATTACTGTAATGAAAATGGTGGCTGGGGCATGTAACAAAACGAATGAATTATACTGGACGAAGGAAGTTTTTTGCTGTGCTCCAGGTGTCTTAGAAAAGACAGAGACTACGAGCTTATGAAAAGTGGACAGGTGACATTAAAAAACACACTGAAGCAACACGGCTGTGTGTTTCAGAAGAACGTATTCCATAGAAAAATCTTGAGGAGGTCTATATCTAGCAGATGACGTCAAATTCCTGCAGTCGACGAAAACTTACACAATCATAAATTTCATAATGGTTGGTGGACGCATTTAGAATTTTTTCCTGAACACCACGCGGACTGCAAATGCCTTCCGCTGTTTGTTGAGTGCTTTGGAAACGAGATTTGCAAATAAAGGAGAATTTCTAAAGAAACTCATTTGAAGTGCTTTCCCTGTGCTAAGCAAAAAACCTAAAGATAACCATAAATCAAAAAGTTATGTGTAGAAAGTGTCGAAACTTGGGCAAAGTTTAGGGTATAGTATACGAGGGTTGACTGAAAAGTAATGCCTGCACCTTCGTAACTCTTCAACATGTGGCAGCATTGGTATGCGGCAAGTACTGGCCTGTTCCGTAGCCTCTTATCTATAGCTCCAGTTGACGGGAAGCCTTAGTTAGCACTGAACGGTTGTGTTGTTAACTATGTTAAGTATGGAACCCTGCGCAGACGGTCGGTCACTGCGATTTAAGCAACGTGCAGTCATTGAATTCTTGACAGCAGAAGGTGTCACACCAAAGGAGATTCATCCGAGAATGAAAGCAGTTTATGGTGATTGAGTTGATGTGAGTACTGTGCATCGTTGGGCGAGTAAGTTTAAAAATGTCGAGGCGGGAACATCTGACCTGTGACAAGCAAAGAGTCGGACGTCCTGTGACAGCAACCACCGAGTTTCACAAGCAAAATGTTGACAGATTGATTCAGGACGATCGTCGTATCACTCGGAGAGAACTTGCAAGCTAACAAGGCTAACGACGGCTAATAAGGGTCCGAAAGGAAAAGGGACATCTTTTCCTGCAGCATGACAATGCCAAACCACACACTTCACGTGCCACAACAGCAGAACTTCAGAGGCTGAATCTCACCACCATACGGCATCCTCCATGCAGTCCAGATTTAGCACCGCCTGACTTCCATCTGTTCCCGATAATGAAAGATGACCTGCAAGTACATCATTATGCTTCTGATGAAGACGTTGAGAGAACTGTCAGACTTTGATTGCGGAAACAATATATGGACTTCTTCCGTGACGGCTTCAGAAAACTTGTTCATCGTTGGCAGAAATGTACCCACGAATATTGGTAATGAAAGATCACATCCTAAGGATTATTTCTGCGTTTGATTTGTTAAAATATTCCCATCCAACCCAAATTAACGAAGGTGGAGGCATTACTTTTCATTCAACCCTCGTACAAAACGTGAAAACACAGTCGCAGGAGGAAGCTCGTAGAACATCGTTGAAATAAAATGGTGCGTGGCATACAGGGTGATTCTGAACCCAGGCTACAAAATTCCGTTGGTTGTTCAGGGATATTTTCTGCGTGTTTTGGTATAATGAACCTGTGGGCTTGGGAAGTTTACTTTTAACACTCCTTACTTTCAGTTTCATTGACTTTTAACTTGCGTGTAGGTGCTCTTTGTATTATTACGGGAATACATGGTTACCATATTGCTGTTGTGTCTAAAGAGCATGCTACCAATTCGTTAAATTCTCGTACTCCAAGCACCTTCCGCCTCAAACTCATAAAGGCGGTTTGCAGAGTATAGTTCTAGTCGTAGATCTAGACTGTAGACCAACTGGACGCCACGCCACACAGCCTTACAGAGTTCTTTGTTTCCCGGATGCTGCGCCTTCGCAGAGTTCTGTGCCAGCAAACTGAGCGATGGATTCCGGACGGCACCCCAGGGAGCGAACTTCCGTTGCTTCCGACTCCTGTCTTGTATTACTACCTGGCAATCCAGGGACCCACGGCGCCCATTCCCTTCACTATCGCACCCGCCCATCAGTCTACCTGCCCATTCACTAACAAATTCCGCCCGTTACTTTTTTGCGAAGTTTTTGTCGAATTTAGTTTATATCTTTCTTTCCAGAACATCGCGCTTCCAGCTGTACGCGCGGTTAGCGCTGTCGCATCCTGATGTTTTCAGGACAATGAAATGGTTCAAATGGCTCTGAGCACTATGGGACTTAACATCTGAGGTCATCAGTCCCCTAGAACTTAGAACTACTTAAACCTAACTAATCTAAGGACACCACACACATCCATGCCCGAGGCAGGATTCGAACCTGCGACCATAGCGGTCGCGCGGTTCCAGTCTGAAGCCACCATCTTTACCACCATCTTCATTGTCTTCTTCTGCAGATCTGTGCGGATGTCGCATGACATCTCTCAGATTCCTTCGGTGAAAACTTTGCGCACTTTTTTTGTTTTTGTTACAGATGTTGGCCAGTCCTTTGGCCAAATATCCTGAGCCACCCTTGCCACTAGACACCTAGGCCCGACACCTGTTAAACAAAAACATTTGTATTATGTAGAACTACTAGCGTATGACACTGTAGCGGCTAACCGAAGAAAGAAATTCCCCTTACAAACAAGAACGTGTTTATGACTATAGAGTCCACGTGTGATTGTTCTTCTGTGATGTTGACATTCGAAAGTGAAAGTGAACAGTATAAGCACCGGACAGCAAAGAAACATCAGTTGCAAGTTGTAACATCTTGGCATAATGTCATTTTAGAGTACCTACTAAACCACAGAGATAAAAATTAATATTATTCGTAGATTTAATAATTAAATGACACTTCGGCGAGGAGGATAATATTTGCTTTTGTAGGGATGGCTCCGTGTGGTTTTCTCACTCATGTGTTGTTTGATCAGTATTTTCATATAATGAGCGTTCACAAAATTTGGAGCTGATGTCAGTAGTGTAAGACATAAATGCAAAATTTTAATTCTTGTTCTTGATTTCGTATATTATAGAAGTAAATAAAACACTTGAACAGTGTATGAATGAAATATTCACACACGTTCTTCGCCTCCACGACCATCAGAAACACTTCGTAATGCAGTGTTAGTGTCGCACTAATCTGTACAATACTTGCACTTCGTAAGTTCTCGATGTGTGTAATGAGGTCGCGTCCCACACATCCGTTTAGGGAGGTAGGAAGGAAAGACGTTACATCGACGACGAGTTGACTATACATGAAACACGAGTTCGCATCACCATCACCAAAGAAGGAAATAGGCCGTTGTTAACAAACCCATGCGTGCGTCCAAGCGCATGGCTACTTCAAGGCCGTTATATAGTCGTTTACGTCGATACATAAAACAATTAATCACACAGCTAACAATTATAATTGCATCTACTTACATGATTACTGATTGGCCGTAGTCTGTTGGGAAAGCAGTCATCTCTATAGCCGTTAGGCATACATATACGTAATCGGCTATGCGTTGATATCCGATCTTCTACCTTCTGCGGCAGATTGACTGAGATAGTTACCTGAATGTCGAAACTAATTATGGTTCCAAACTGATTCAATATACATATCCTTCTCCTTATACTGAGCTAATATAAGCAAGCTGATTCAAAGTTTTCTTGGCACGCAATTCATTAAGTATTATCAGAAAAAGGTAACTAGAACATTTTCCTTATTCTGTTTTAATTTCTTAATAATTATGTATGACTGAAGAGCTCTTCCAACAGTTTAATAATTTCTTCCTAGAATACAGAGTGAGTGCTATTGCTTGTCACGGAAGAGCCAGCTCTTGTTTCGCTTGTAGGCTGCGGTATAGCTTCCTGCTTGAACTTTTCCTCAGGCTTCCTGTGAAGTGCTTCTTGCATTCTTCATCGACTATAGAAACGAACTCTGCTTGTCGTGCTATTCAGATGGCAGAGATTCTCTTTCTCCGAGCGCTTTGACTTCTTATTCCTTGTGTTTGCTTCCTCAGACATCATTTAATGTAGACAAACCTGAAAAATGCAGCTACATCGTTTGACGTGCTTTCTTTGAGACAAAACCTGTTTTCTTCCACTGCATGTGTCGAACTAATAAGTACTCCTTTCTGCGCGTTGTGTTTCTCTCTTAAGTGTCGCAAATTCAGCATGTCTTTCAGTAATTTATAGACCCATTTACAGTAACGTAACTAGTTCGTTCCTCTCATAACTACCCTTGTCCAGTTGTTAAAGTGAACCCTTTATCTCCGAAGTAAATATAGAGAAGTGCTAAACGTTTATTGAGAGAAGCTGTCGGCCATTTCTTCATATCTTTTGGCAAATTGGCAATGGAGTTGAAAGCTGCATACCTATTATGCAATGTCTTGAACATGGCGATACATCTTAGAAAGCCGGTCGGGGTGGCCGAGCGGTTTCAGGCGCTACAGTCTGGAACTGCGCGATCGCTATGGTCGCAAGTTCGAATCCTGCCTCGGGCGTGGATGTGTGTGATGTCCTTAGGTTAGTTAGGTTTAAGTAGTTCTAAGTTCTAGGGGACTGATGACCTCAGAAGTTAAGTCCCTTAGTGCTCAGAGCCATTTGAACCATCTTAGGAAACTTTTACTGACATAATGTACAACGAAATAACTTGACACGCATTTTCCACCACAGAAAGTAAATGTTTACAATTGCTTATGTAAGAGTTAAGATACGAGGCACACGGAACAAAGTTTCCACCAATCGAAATAAACTGGTGTATGGTGTGGAACATTCAGTAAAGAGTCTTAAATATTTCTAAGTATTTGTAATGCGTGACAGTGGCGAAGCCAGCGTATTATTTTTTCTTCGATTTCAATAAAAAATTAAAAGTGCTTGTGTTCCAGAAGTCCTTTGTTTTGGCATGTATACATCAGTGCACCGATTTATTGACATATTTGGAGGAGGGTGGGGGCGACGATATAATGTGATGGTAGTAGATCCTTGAAGGTTATTTGTTAACTCTGTATCCGTCCCTTTCTGGGATCTAGTTGTGTCTGAGATCTGCTTGTGATCATTCGGCAAGAGAAACTAAAGTGAAACCCATGGTGCGCCTAAACACGTTTGACACACGGAGGCTCCAGACGAAAAGTAACAGCGACAACAAAGGATGGCGAAGGTGATGTTACGAGTATTTGCTGTGGTGTAGGAACGTAACTTGTAACGCCTCACAGGCTTTGCGATTAGCGGGTGCGGTTATGCCGACGTCGTAACTGTTTGGCAACGCTACAATGCAGACCGACGAATCAGGTGCTGCTTAGTGGTATCGTAAAATTCTGAAAATGGCTTCCGCCGCCAGGCAAGTTACTAGCGGCGGTAAAGTCGAAACGAGCCACAAATTTAATGACGGTACTTGCTTTGCTGCGCGCCGCCTTGAAACAACCATTTCTATAGTTTTATAACAGCGTCTTCGCTGTCAAATTAGCTGTAATTTTGATCTTTGTGTTCGGACCGAAGCGCTTTTGTTCAAGTGAGGCTGCCATTATGAGTCGAGTCTGTGCTGTAAAATAGTTGCACCCTTATTTTGTCAACTATGTACTTAGCTTCAACAGTGTTCTCCTGCACGTACTCCTGAACGTATCATTGTCAGCGAGACAGTTAACCTGAAGCGTCGAGTATGGATAATCTCGAGTCATCGTCGTCGAGAGCATACACACACACACACACACACACACACACACACACACACACACACGACGCAGGAAGGGAAGTATATAAGCGGAGTATGAGACGAAGCGCGAATCATTCTGGCTACAATATGGGCCGCAAATGGGGAAATACGCTGACATGAGCGACTTCGACAAAGAACAGGTTGTTATGACTCGGCACCTGCGAACTAGCATCTCTGAAACTGCGAAGCTTGTCGGCTGGCGCTTGCTTCTGCCATGAGCATCTATGGAAAGAGGTTGAAGGACAGTGAACAAGTAGGCGACAAGATATCGGACGTCCACGCCTCGTCATAGAACGTGCAGGTCTCTGGTTTGCCGGCTCTGCCAAGCAGAATAGGTGGCGATCTGTGGCAGATCTGAGAACAGAATGCAGTGCTGGAGCAGGCACATGTGGTTTGGAGCACCCCGTTCAGCATGCATTGTTGAACGTTAGGTTCCGTTTCAGACGACCGCTCCGTCTTCCCATGTTGACCCAACGATATCGTCAATTAAGATTACGGTGCTCGATGGATCATCGAGAGTGGATCGTGTATCAGTGAAAACATGTCACCTTGTCGGATGAATCACGTTTCTTGTTAGACCAGGTCGAGTGTAATCTCATCCAGGCGAACGAAGAAGTGCTCGAAACATTGGGGACCATTGCTTAGGACTTCCGTGGGACCTGTAATAGTAATCGAAGGCAATACAACTGTGAACTGCGCGAACGTTGTTGCTGACTAGCTGCATCTCTTCATGCTTGAGGTCTTCCCCGACAGCTATGGGATCTTACAGCCGAATAAGTGTCAATACCAGAAGTCCAGAATCGTGCTACCTTGGTTTGATTAGAACGACATGGAATTCAAATTGATGTATTGGCCATCAGATTCACCTGATCCGAGCCCGGTGCAAAACATCTATTTTTCTGTCGGACGCCATTTACGCGCCCGCATACCACAGGGCAGTAATTTCGTGACCTGTGCAAAGACATCATGATACCACATACCTCCGGAACCACACCAAGGGCTTATTGCATACGTGCCAACGTAGTCGCTGCTGTATTGCGTTCCAAACGTGGATCAACTCGCTACTGACCAGGTTATCATAATGCTTTGGCTTATCACTGTATACTCCGCAAGCCACTGTACAGAGTATGATAATAGATTTTCTTTCCTATTCCAATCGCGTGGATAGCAAGGGTAAATGACATTACACAGGGTATTTCAGGAGGACTGGACAGTATTCAAGGCTATGAGAGGGCCGATCATTAATATATATATATATATATATATATATATATATATATATATATATATATATATATATATGGGTTCTAAACTGCATACCTCAAGAGCTATGAGCACTTTTTCAGTAAAAGAGAGAAATGTTTCATAGTACCGAAGATGAACAAGTACTAATAACTCTTAAAGGTACGCATTTTAGAGCCCATGTTTACTCGACTTTTTTTTGTCATTTTAGCCCATACTACGATCTCTGTCAAGATATGGAAACCGAAGAGCTTGTAGTTGGAGAGATACATTACGTAATATCGAAGAGGGAAAAGTGCATGTAGCTCCTAAGGGATGCACTTTAGAGCCCAAGTTTACTCTACTTCTTTGCTTTGAATGATCGTTGTTATAACAACCCAGAATATTGGCCAGTCCTCCTGGGATACCCTCGCTATAGCACTGTACGCGCCCTGATCTCTGTTGTGAGGCCTACGTGAGATGTTGTCGGATGCAGTATAATGGTCAGATAGTGATCTTCGAATGCAGGTTAACTAAATTTATCCACGGGGTTTCGCGAAGACTATGTCATCTTTTTCATAACTGTTCCCATTTAAGTTTTCCAAGCATTTCTGTTAGTCTTTCGTATGGGCTGTACCGACACTTTTGAAGTAATAGTCGTCTGTAAATTCGTTCGATGGCTGTTGTCAGGTGTACTTCGTAAGGACTTCAGACACTAGACCAATACTCTACTCTGCGCAGTAGCGTCATGTATGGGATTTCCATTGGAGATATATTCAGTTTTCCCAGAACCATTCCAACAAATCTAAGTCTTTGATTCGCCTTCCCCAGTACTAATTTTTTATGGTCGTTCCATTTCTTAGTATTATCCCCTGACGTGTTCAGGATGTTCACCACTATGTATGCAGATTACTGCACTATTGGCCATTAAAATTGCTACACCACGAAGACGACGTGCTAAGGAAGCGAAATTTAACAGACAGGAAGAAGATGCTGTGATATGCAAAGGATTATCTTTTCAGGGCATTCACACAAAGTTGGCGCCGGTGGCGACACAAGGAAAGTTGCCAACCGATTTCTCATACACAAACAGCAGTTGACCGGCCTTGCCTGGTGAAACGTTGTTGTGATGCCTCGTGTAAAGAGGAGAAATGCATGCCATCACGTTTCCGACTTTGATAAAGGTCGGATTGTGGCCTATCGCGATTGCGCTTTATCGTATCGCGACACTGCTGCTCGCGTTGGTCGAGATCCAATGACTGTTAGCAGAATATGGAATCGGTGGGTTCAGGAGGGTAATACGGAACGCCGTGCTGGATCCCAACGGCCTCGTATCACTAGGAGTCGAGATGACAGGCATCTTATCCGCAAGGCTGTAACGGATCGTGCAGCCACGTCTCAATCCCTGAGTCAATAGATGGGGACCTTTGCAAGACAACAACCATCTGCACGAACAGTTCGACGACGTTCGCAGCAGCATGGATTATCAGCTCGGAGACCATGGCTGCGGTTACCCTTGACGCTGCATCACAGACAGGAGCGCCTGTGATGGTGTACTCAACGACGAACCTGGGTGCACGAATGTTAAACGTCATTTTTTTCGGACGAGTGCAGGTTCCGTTAACAACATCATGATTGTCGCATCCGTGTTTGGCGACATCGCGGTGAACGCTCATTGTAAGCGTGTATTCGTCATCGCCATACTGGCGTATCACCCGGCGTGATGGTATGGGGTGCCATTGGTTACACGTCTCGGTCACCTCTTGTTCGCATTGACGGCACTTTGAACAATGGACGTTACATTTCAGATGTGTTACGATCTGTGGCTCTACCCTTCATTCGATCCCTGCGAAGCCCTACATTTCAGCAGGATAATGCACTACCGCATGTTGCAGGTCCTGTACGGGCGTTTCTGGATACAGAAAATGTTCGACGCTGCCCTGGCCACCAGATTATCCAGATCTCTCACCAATTGAAAACGTCTGGTCAATGATGGCCGAGCAACTGGCTCGTCACAATACGCCAGCCACTACTCTTGATGAACTATGGTATCGTGTTGAAGCTGCATGGGCAGCCGTACCTGTACACGGCATCCAAGCTCTGTTTTACTCAATGCCCAGGCCTATCAAGGCCTTAATTATGGCCAGAGGTGGTTGTTCTGGGTATTGATTTCTCAGGATCTATGCACCCAAATTGCGTGGAAATGTAATAACATGTCAGTTCTAGTATAATATATTTGTCCACTGATTACCCGTTTATCATCTGCATTTCTTCTCGGTGTAGCAATTTTAATGCCCAGTAGTGTATTAAACCAGTGGCGTTTTGCTACAATGCGCGATAAAGAATTAAACCACGGTAAGAAGGTCGTCCTTCCGTACTCGTGTCTCTCAAGATGTCCAGTGTCACCAGAGAAAACGATGCGTCACTTACCGACGCTGTCTCCAAGATGTGGTGTTGTGCTTTGATGTATGTACTGACCGTGGTCAACCTCTGTGCGGGCGCTGATAGCTGCCTACCGTGTACCCCGTGACCGCATGCGTGACGGACGGCCGTGTAGCAACGCCGGCGTGCTGGAGGCGTCGGTGCTGAGCCGGGACCCGCTGCAAGTGCCTGGCACGGTGCCCGGACGCTGGACAGGGCCTCGTGTCTCCTGTAACGAGCAGCTGCCGCCGTTCGAGCCTCGCCTAACGAGCGACGCTCCGTGTCACGTCTTTCTGCCTCACTTTACGGCTTCCTTAGGGCTGCAACCTAGGCGGCTGCTGTCCGCCAAGCAACTCGTTCGTTCGTCGTACGTCTGTGGACACGGCTGTGTTCCGATTATTACGAGGGGTGTTCCATATCGATTTACACTTTATTTATTCTCATAATTCGTGGTACTCCATCTGACGCGTCATCACATTTGGAAGTATGTAGTACTTTGGTCTAGCAAAAGGTAGCAGCACAGTCCTAAAGGGTGGGGCAAATAATTTTCTCGAAGGCATGGGTTGGGTTGTTTTTGGGGGGGGGGGGGCAGACCAGACAGTGAGGTCATCGGTCTCATCGGATTAGGGGGGGAAGGAAGTCGGCCGTGCCCTTTCGGAGGAACCATCCCGGCATTTGCCTGGAGCGGTTTAGGGAAATCACGGAAAACCTAAATCAGGATGGCCGGACGCGGGATTGAACCGTCGTCCTCCCGAATGCCAGTCCAGTGTGCTAGCCACTGCGCCACCTCGCTCGGTGGTGGGGCAAATAGAAGTGGTCCGGACGAGTGGATACGACTGGACGTGAATGCATGCATATAACCACACCCCGTGACGCGCACACCGCGTACCTCCTCGCCATGTGATCCACACCGGTTCAGAGCGTAATGCGGGCTGCGTCACTGTGAGTGCAGGCGTGCAAAGTGGAGCAGCGGGTGTTTGCTGTGGAAACTTCCGTGAAGCTAAGTCATGGAAACTGTGTGGTCGGTCAGTTGTTTGCTGAGAAGTTTAATGGCGTCAAAGTGCCAGCTTAGTCCGAAAATGGCGTCAGACAAGTTCTGTTTTTAACAAGTCAAAAAACATTCAGAAACGTGCCCGTATACCAGAAAATGTGGTTGCAGTTTACCAGAAAATGCTTCAGAGTCGTCCGAAATTAACCCGACGCCTGTCACAAGAGGCCAAAATACCACGTCGATCATGTGGACTAATACGCCACCTGGACCTGTACCTGCACATGCATCTGTCATGTGTGTCTGTTGTTCATGAATTAAAACCAGCAGTTGCTCCTCAGCGCCTCCAGTTTTGTGAGCGGCTGCTCGCTGAGCTGGGTTGTACATGGATCTGTTCTTTGTGTCTGATGAAGCCTGGTTTCACCAAGCGGTTTTGTCAGCTCTCAGAATCACATATTCTGAGCAGCGGAGAATCCGCATAACTTCCACGAAGCATCATTCCATGATCAGAAGGTTGGGGTCTGCTTTTCAGTATCTGCACGCCGCATCGCTGGTCTCATTTTCTTTCATCAGATGCAGACTTCGGCGCGTTTCATTATCAACATTTTGAAATTATTCGTGGCAGCTTTAACAGAGGAGGAAACTATCAACAATTACTACCAACTGGATGGAGCAACTGCTCATACAGCCAGCCGAACCTTGGAGCACATTTACACAATCTTCATCCTGACAGAGTTGTTAGCAGAGATCAGTCTGGTCGCCGCCCTAGTTGGCCACCCCAGTCACCTGATCTGTCAGTGTGCGACTACTTTGCGTGGGGAACCCTCAAATCCAAGTTGTATCACTACAGTCCTCGTAGTCTTCAAGAACTGCAGCACAACATTTCGGATGGGGCTGCACTAATTCCAACAGTCCACCTTCTGTCCGCCTCCAGCAACTTTCTCACCAGGGCCCATAATTGCCGAAGATGAAAGAGGGTCATTTTCAACATCTCTTAGAGTCAGGTTAGTACAGTATTTTCTTTTCTCTGCTGCGTTTCTGTATATCCTGGAACTCTGTTCTACGGGCCACTCTTATTTGCCCCACGCTGTAGAAATGAGATGCCTGCTCACAGTGCGGCCCATTTTCCCAACTGCTATCACTAAGTGAGCGAGCAACGTTAAATATGAGCAACAAGAACAGCGCTGGACAACTTGGTTTCTGTAGAAGGAGGGTGTAAACACAGTAAGTATTCAAAGGCGACTGGTGGCTGTGTGTGGAGAATGTGAACAGTCAAGAAAAACCGTGTACAGTTCGGTGAATGGCTGGAAAAATGGCCGCATGTCGACGGAGAAAGGAACCAATACTGGAAGGAGAGTGACTGTGGTAAATCCAGTCAACATTTCAAGACTGGAAAAGCATATTCGTGAGAACATATGCATATCGTTCACGGAACTGTGGGCCGGGGGTGGGGGTGGGGGGGGGGTTACCAGAAGCATTCTGCACCGTGTGGTGCATGAACACCTTAAACTTGAGAAGGTGTCCGCCAGTTGGGTTCCCAAACAGCGCAAACACAACAGCGTAAGGACCATGCTGTGATCTTAAGCGCCACAGCCAGGATCCAGAAAGTTTCATGTCCAGACCCGTGACTGACGACGAAGTTTGGCTCCACTGCCATGAGCCGGAGACAAGTCCATCCAACACAGGCAGCTCTGCACCGAAAGGTTCCGTACAGCGCTTTCTGCGGGAAAACATATGGCCACAGTGTTTTATGGCAAAGGTGGAATCCTCATTATTGATTGGCTGGCTGCAACCAGGGAAAATTACTAACAGCAAGGTATATATATGAAGACTCTTCGGAGATTGCGCCGTGGAACGTAAAAGAAACGGTCAAGAAAATAGGCGAAAGAAGTGCACTTGCAACATGACAAAGCTGCTCCCCATACAAGTCGGACAAACAAGGCTGTCATTGGCGATATGATGTTCCGGGTACTGCCACACCCACCGTATTCTCCTGACTTGGCCCCTTCCTATCACCACCTATTCGGGGCTGTGAAGAAATCCTTATGTGGACATTATTTGTGGGCGCGACAGACTCCAAGAAAGTGGTTCGAGGAGGCCCTACAGAAGTTACCGCACCCCAAGTGTGTGCAGCTTAATGGAGACTGTGCTGAAAGCGCGCGCGCGCCCGCACACACACACACACACACACACAGACAGACAGACAGACAGACAGAGAGAGAGAGAGAGAGAGAGAGAGGGAGGGAGGGAGAGAGAGATTGCGAGCGTGAGTGTGTAGAACACTCCTCCTATATTTCAAATATTGGGATGATGTGGATCCTCAGTTACGATTTTCCCATTTCCATATTTAACACTTTTCCTTGTTTTTGTAATGTGTTACGATTTTAGCAACTGCATTGAACTGTATACTCTCCAGAAAGACTTCCGTACACCCCGACAAGGCGAAGGGGTGTATGGCAATGGGGGCACACTGTGCCGTGTATCTTCGGAATCAAGTAATCTGAGATATTCATGTATTCAGGGCAAATGAATAATGCAAGACTAATTTTTAACTTTTTGCGCCTAATATTATTTTTCTCTCCGCAGAAATAATACAAAAGAAAAAGGAACGAAGACGCCCTGGGAACACTTTTACCCAGCTGATTGCAAAATGCTTCGTCGTACATGCAAGCTTACACTTCGTGTGATGGGGCTGCAGCCAGACTTTCGTGTGTGTACTGAAGAAACTCTAATTGCTATACGTACTTGCCTTCCTGGCTGCTAAATCCATCTTTCGCGTTAGATAAGAACTCAGTTGCAGGTAGAAATATGTAGTGCGCTTCATCTGAATTTCCGATGACTTCATTAGTGCTATTATGCCCTTTAAACGAATTTCCACATCCATACTGAGAAGGATGGACGTACCCCTTTGAGGCTGTAACAGAAAATTGCTTTGATGCTGATACATAGATCCGTGGTTTACTTTTTGCTAAGAGCGATACTCTCACGGTCCGTTAACTGCCCGAATTTCAGCATAAGCGTTTAGACTTGTCTTGCAAATGTCGTTGGTGTTTGTTGCATTATTTTCTGTTTTATGCTCGCTAAAGCACGTAACCACTATCATTTCTGGGAGCTTCGTAAAGATTTGCGATGTACTGTGAAATGATAACTAGCTACTGTGCTTTGCCTGTTTCAGTCGAAGATAAGGATTACGTTAGAAAAAAACAGGTTTTAGTAGCGAGGTTTGGTAGTCTTTCGTGCTCTCAATCTCTGTTCTAGAGTGCCCGGCGAAATTGGGGCAAATTGAGGGCGAAAAAACAGGGTTCGCAGTGCCTCCCTGAAATGTTTATTCGCAGGATACATGTGAGCACATACCGTATGCATTAGGCCGTGCATAACGCATAACCAAGGCGTGCTTTGCCCCTCGCACCCTTCGCCACACTTTCGCTAAACAACGGTTTTTCCTCCGTCTCAAAGAAGACTGTAGCGGCATTAAGATGTACTGGTTTAGCTACTATCGTGCATTCTACGTGCCTGTTACTGCTGATGTCCAGCTTAGCTGTGTAAATTTGGTCAGCTGGATGAAACAGAACCTTTACTTCAGGTACCGCTTTTATTGCTTTTCCAAATTTCGACAGAGCCACTTGAGGAACCGAGACGTAATTTTACCTACATTAATACGTTTAATGAACAAACATCATTTACTGTACTTTCTTGCAGTGGTTTAGAGAGAAAGTAGAGCTGTTTCTCAAAAAAAGTCAGAAATCAGGTACCTTACTGAGAAGTTAGATGTCTTCTGAGCACCGGAACTAAACTTTTAAGCTCATTTTCATGAACTGTTATAGGACGAGAAACCTTAATACTAGTATAGCAACGTCGCTAATTTGGCTCCGCTTTTGCACAGTTGCAGAAAATACTTAGATATAACAACTGCTATTATAGTACGATGGGCACTTCTCGGTGTTTCGAAGACATCACTGTTAAAAGTTCTAAAGCCTGTTAAATACTGTACGAGAGCGCCACCATCGAGAAGCGTAGTAAACACAGCCAACTCAAGCGACCTGCGCACTTTCAGTTTTTATTGACAGTGATAGATCGTCTAGTGTTCATTGTATTGAAGCAACCCACAAATCATAAATATTATTGAAAATTTTTTCAGCTCGTAACATTATGTTAAAAGGTTAAGAAGTCGAACACACGAAAGAAAGCGTGTGCTGCAATTATATTAGCTGTAACATCAAAGAACAGAGAAAAAGAGGAAACTGGTTCCAAAATGGCTGAAAAAGAGGATCTAATTGACGCATGTTAATTTACTGATTGGTATCAGGACCACTTTTCCGTAAGATTTCGTAAAATATTTTCATTTAGCCCTGCATAGTACAAAACGTTATTAATGTGGATACGTAATAGAATAGAGAAGAAAGTACATTAGGCAGCGATAAATTGCTGTCGACGAAAGATGAGGAGTAATTTCGCTCTTGCTGGCGACAGGCGGGTCATTCGAATGCTCGAAGTTTAGTTTTGTAATAGCAGCAAACAAAATAACCAGAATTGCATGGAGATCTGGAAGCAATTATATCTGCTTGGCAAGGATATACACTATGTGATCAAAAGTATCCGGACACCTGGCTGAAAATGACTTACAAGTTCGTCGCCCCCCTCCATCTGTAATGCTGAAATTCAGTATGGTGTTGGCCCACCCTTAGCCTTGATAACAGCTTCCACTCTCGCAGACATACGTTCAGTCAGGCGCTGGAAGGTTTCTTGGGCAATGGCAGCCCATTCTTCACGGAGTGCTGCACTGAGGAGAGGTATCGACGTCGGTCGGTGAGGCCTGGCACGAAGTCGGCGTTCCAAAACATCCCAAAGGTGTTCTATAGGATTCAGGTCAGCACTGTGTAGGCCAATCCACGCACACACACACACGCACGCATGCACGCACCTTTTATACAGACAACCTAGAAACGACACATTGTTCTACAATAGCTAGACATCCCAAGGAGCACTTTATCAAGGGTGTAACCGGAGTGGAAAGGATGCAGTATGCAGCGAGGGAAAGTAATGGCGAGCGGGCTCGACTCATGGAAAAACCGCTCACTTGTTGACACAGTGGTCTCGATGGAGACGTACCAAGTACGACAGCGTAACTGACATTTTAGAAACGAGACTGTGGTGGCTCTATAGCTTCCACGTTCAATTTTTTCTATTCAACAGGTCCCCCACCCCTGCCCAAACCAAGGGCAAGCACGTCATACAGTTACATATACTCCCTAAAGCAGCAGACGCGCATTGGCGCCGCTGACAAGAGTCCTGGTATCCCTCCACCAAAAGGTCCCCTCTATAACGCACCAAGACTTTCGAAGCAGCTTTGCAACACTTATTTGCTACATTAGTATTAATTTAAATAAATGTGCCATCTATGTCGCACTTAATGGGGTGAAATTATAAGCGGGGACGTTCACTAATATGACCAGCTGTTCTAGCACTTTACAAATGTTACTATGTTAAATAGGAAACACTTCCTGATGTTCTGCAAAATTGTATTTATTTGCTCACGAGCCAGCTTTTCGCTTCTTAGACCATCTTCAAGTGACGACTGAATGTCGCAAACGTAGATAATATGATTTGCGACTAACATATATTATTCATACAGAAGATAGAAAAGATACATGTAGAATGTTCACGTAGGAAAGGAATGAATTTTTTGGTCACACAGGATGTCACATTAACAAAAAGAAAAAAAGAAAAACATGAAATTTTTATGTGAAGATACGTTTAAAAACTGATGAAAAATGAAGTTGAATTTACGATTTTAATCTATTATTTGTAACTAAAACTTAATTTCAGAGAGGGGAAATAGGATGTCCATTTGAACAATGTAATGTTTTTCTGTGTAAACACTCTCCATGTCGTGATATCTGCATCTTTTACCTCTTTTGTAAAAATAATATCTGAGGGGGGTCGCACGTCATGTTATACGTGTCCGCGACATTCAGTTGTCACTTGAAGACAGCCTAAGTAGCCGAAAAGCGATTCGTGACCAAATAAATAAAATGTTGCAGAACATTGGGAAGTTTTCGCTATTTAATGTTATTATGTTCTGCGAAGTACGGTTACTGTAGCAATTATTAAGTCTAATTAGCAGATCACAGATTGATACTCCAAGGATAAGACATTTTAATCAGTTATTTCCCATGAATAGATTCGTTGTCTGCTACCCATTCCTTTCTCTAATTAGCAATACCTACTATTATGGGTATCTACACTATGTTTAAAGAGAAAATAGTAGTTACTGTCTCTCGGACTTGTTTTTTAGGAACGAAGTGCTACACTATGACACTGTACGGATACGTCCGAAACTACGCGAGACAAACCATCGCACTTACTATCGTGGCTTCGTTCAAGCTGATGAGGGACAAGTTCTCGAATGGCAGGTGTTAACAAGATACGAAATTGGACATATTATACGTATGCCGTCGCCTCTCACCGATAAGAAACCTACTGTCCAAGTGTGTGCATCCGTTAGTTCGCTTCTTGTAACTGTGGAAATACATTACACCACTCTTTGCTCCCGTAATGTGTTACAAAGTTTTGTAAAAGGTGCTTGTATGACTGCAAGTTAAGTCTCACGAAGCACCTCCGCGGTGCTGCACAGTGGTTTACGGAGGACGAGGAGCCCAAATGTTTCGCTGCAGATGACTTTCTACTCGTTGGTGATAATTGTAATATCTTTCCACCTAAACGAATAGTGACCAGAACTCTTGAAACTGAGGTCTACACGTTTTCGTAACTTCGTTACCATTCGCGACGAAGGCGCCAAGTCCGCAGCTCGTGGTCGTGCGGTAGCGTTCTCGCTTCCCACGCCCGGGTTCCCGGGTTCGATTCCCGGCGGGGTTATGGATTTTCTCTGCCTTGTGATGACTGGGTGTTGTGTGATGTCCTTAGGTTAGTTAGGTTAAGTAGCTCTAAGTTCTAGGGGACTGATGACCATAGATGTTAAGTCCCATAGTGCTCAGAGCCATTTTTGAAGGCGCCAACTTTAAGTGTAACTTTTGCCTTGTTTCGCGCCAGGATAGCAGATTTTTGTGAAATAAATCTTCAACTATTTTGTGGCTGGAACAAGAAATTGCGGAATAAAGGTACACTGCAAGTAAGGAATTTTTCAGCCTACACGAGACTTCCAGAGCACCCTGGACGACATCGAGGGACCCAGTGCACTGGAATAATTGGCATTGCAGCGAATCTTCGAATGGAAGTTTTCGCCTTTCTGAACAGAAATTAATGCCTCCGAGACAAGCGATACTGGGCGCTTACGGCCTTCTCGACGGAGTAACAACAGTATTGCAAACTGTAGTGTCAGACTGCTGTGGATGACGTGGCCAACACAAAACAGTAGCTATCTGAAGTCTCAAACTTCTGCCGACTTCGAAGTAGGGACCTAAGTGTTCAAGAAAAGGGTTTTAGATAGGTCAGTATATGGACGGTAGTGGGTCCCTAAGGAGGCAAGCGTTTGCACGAGATCTACTGAACGCAACTCAGGTCACAGGCGTCACGATAGTTTTCAACCACATTATTATAGGCAGGGGTGAGGCCATCTTTCACCGCTTGGTACATTTCCATTCTCTTGATATAGTATTTTGAATGAGTCAACAGTTGTCAGCACTTTAGAAACTGAAAACGCAAATGACGTTGGGCTATATGACTAGAGACATTAGAAACAGCCATATAATGTGCAGCACAGTTTAGACTCCCCCCCCCCCCCCCCCGCCTTTCTTTAACTCTGATTCAGAGTTTAGTTTTAAGGCTTGTAAGCAATTTACAAGTCTGCTGGGAAACATACCTTTCACTACGTGACTGTTTCTGATGCTCAATTCGGCTGCAATTTGTTTCCAAAGCTGTTCATCAGCAGGCTATGGACATAGATAACTATAGTTTGACGATGAAAACATGAGCCACAAACTGGGTACAAGATAAATGCTTTCTAACATTCGTGGTTTGTGTTTTTCGTTGATAAGCTGTTGCTGAAAATGATATTATTATTATTATTGTGTGGTTTCTGTCCTTTAATTTTCTGTCTTGACCTATTAGATGTAGTACAATAAAAGTCCTATCTTTGAAAAGAAGTGACTGACAAGTATGTTGTTTCATGAATAATGGCAACCAAAGACGCTGTTCTGAGCAGGTAAATAAATGCTTAATAAACAAAAAATGGATGAATAAATAAAATATAAACTTTCTTGCCAGTTAAATACACGCATGGTACATCGAGCAGAAGACATTGTATCCTGGTATCGCTAAAGTGTTAGCAGAAGAAAGATGTGTGGGAAAAATCGCAGATGTCAATAAGTTTACGACTGTCACAGAGGGAAGAGATGAGCAGACAGACCAATCGTGGCACGGTTCTCTTGAATTTGGATACGAAGCTTTACCTCGCGGCACACTACTCCCGTTGCAGTCCCACAACTCTGAGCATCGTGAACATTGTGTGTGTGTGTGTGTGTGTGTGTTTTAGAGGAGGAAGTGGGGAGGGCTAGTGGCGCGGGATGTAGAGGGATCGGAATAATGCCCGGGATTTCGCTCCTGCGAGTAACTGCTGTCCCTCGGGACCGAGCAACTGTTGGCCTGCTTCCGCTTGCGCTGTCTGCATTACCTTTTCCGTTGCGATCTCGGTCAACAGGGACAGGAACGGAGTTTCCCTGGAAGCACTCCAGCGTCTTGGACGCCCGTTGCCGGTAACAAGAATCTCTACCGAAAGGGAAGAATGAACTAGCTGGCTGCTGTCTCACTTAGGTGCGTTGTTTAATTCTGTTGATCTGTTCCTGGTTTCTCATAAAATGAGGTAACAAGGATTTTCACCAAGTCCTCATGTTGCAACATTTTAAAGCTATTATTAGACGAATCAGTCTTATATACATGCCATATGCGTCGGTAACTATTAGCGAATCCGGAAAAGATCACAGTGTTTGTAAGATGCTGTTGACTTCCTCCAACTTGTCGCGAAGTGTCAGACGTCTGCCTGTATCGTGGGGAAGGCTGTGATGATCATGTATGTACATAATAGTGTTGTGTTTTAGGGTGATATCGGTTGTTCCTATATGACCCATTGCCCTCGAGTAATAACGCTGAGTAGCCGAGATTAACATTTCCATCCGATGGGAGGCTCACCAGAAACACTTTCAGCTACGGAGGTTAGTTATTTCGTGAGTACGTCTAGGAAATTGTCGTTGTTCAATGCTATCGCTCAAAAATGTATGACCAACACTATGCACTACGAAATATAAACTTAAAATTAATTTCTAACATAATATCTTTCGAATATTGCCAGGTTTGTAAATTAGGCGGTTTTTGTCTAAATCTATTCGACTATGATGTTTACCCTTTCTGAATGGGTCGATCGAAGCAAAGATAGTGTGATCATGGCGTCTATACCATTCTATGCTATACACGCCATGTCAGTTCGATAAAAGCCGCGGGACTGCTGCGGTCGCAGGTTCGAATCCTGCCTCTGGCATGGGTGTGTGTGGTGTCCTTAGGATAGTTAGGTTTAAGTAGTTCTAAGTTCTAGGGGACTTATGACCTAAGCTGTTGAGTCCCATAGTGCTCAGAGCCATTTGAACCTCGATAAAAACACGAAGAGTAGATATGCGAGAAAGGGGGAACACAATAGAGAACCCACAGACAGTTGCAAACGTTTCCCTAGACACGTTTGTATAAGGCTTAAGTATTTTGCACCAAAGCGTATGTGCAAATCTTGTTTTATTTCCTCTAGAAAGTGACTAACAGGAGGAAAAAAATCCACTTATTATTAATAGAAATCAGCTGAAAAGTGTGGAACTAGATCCAGGGGACTGCGTGAACGGGAATTGTACGCAATCACCACTCCTCTCCTTAGATAGAAATTTAGTTTTGAAAATTGGTTTCACACTCAGGAATCGAATTGTTTACCCGTAGGTAACGCCACCGATGTCGTGGTACAAGACGTTTGTCTTTATTAACCTGGGACAAGATATTCTTTTGTAGATGCCAGTCGATTGCCCTTCCTGTTTAAACATTAGTAGTGGTGCTGCAGGTCGCTTTTAATGAACAAGTCTCGTCTGGAGTATTGTAAGCACCGATCTCAAGTGGCGATGTGATTTTTTTTTTGGGGGGGGGGGGGATACGGCTGAGAGTTATCTCGCTGGGCATCGGCAGTTCATTCTGCTACGACCTCTGGGCACCGGCGCACAGTTTGTTCGTATTGCGGTCGAGCGTGGACGAATGAAATGGGAACAGCGGTTGGGGGAGGGGGAGGGAAATTAGTGCTCGCTTGTCCACTCGCCCTCCCTTCCCCACTTTGATGTGCTGCATCCGACAGTTTCGACAAATGCTGGAACAAAATTGCAATCTTGTTTTTCTTTTTTTCCCCTTCCTCCCACTGTTTTGGCTTTAGGGCATAGAGGTGCGGGCATTCTACGTATGACATCGTTCGCTTTGTTAAACCAAATGCGTAAAGTGATATGCTTTCTGGCGGTGGAAAGTTCTCATCACACAAGCGTACATTGTATGGAGCTTCAGTGTCCATTTTTTAACAAACAAAAGACACTTTTACGCATTCTGCTTCACATAGCAGAGCATTTTCAGTTTCGAAAATAATAGAGTACCAAATGTCATATTTCACCTGTTCGATTACTGAAAAAGCCGTGTGGACTACCTCATAGTGTTGATAGAACTTAAGGAGAAGCTACGCATGTATAAAGGAGAGTTTTTGACACGTCGGGCTCAACATTAATGCGAAGCAGAAGTTGCCTTATAATGTCTGCAAGGCTAAGTACTGGTTCTGGACATAGTGGGAGAGATGACTGAGACCACTAGCCGATGCTCTGCCCTCACTTAAGCTCGCACACAACTTTCCATCAAATTCCATACAATCGTAAAACTTCACTATTGTTGCAAACTCCGCACCGAGTGAAATGGCAGAGTAGTTGCGTCACTGGACTCATATTCGGAAACAACAGGGTTCAAATTCTCGTTGAGTCATAGAGACTTAGATTTTCCATGGTTTCCGCTAACCACTTGGGGGGGGGGGGGGATGCTGTTATCGTCCTTTCGAAAAGGCAGTGACCCATTTTCTTTTTCATCATTGTCCAGTAGCAATTTATGATCCGACCCAAATGATGAGGGGTCAACACTGTGGCAAATGGAGGTTTGGATCAGTTTTAGAAGCGTGCACGGATAGCTGAGATGGTTAAGGGTTAAGGCGACCACTCGCGATAAACGGAAAATCCGGGTTCGAACACCCGTCCAGCATAAATTTTCAGTTTCCGAACTACATCTACATACTCCGCAAGCCACCCAACGGCGTGTGGCGGAGGGCACTTTACGTGCCACTGTCATTACCTCCCTTTTCTGTTCCAGTCGCCGGCCGCGGTGGTCTCGCGGTTCTAGGCGCGCAGTCCGGAACCGCGCGACTGCTACGGTCGCAGGTTCGAATCCTGCCTCGGGCATGGATGTGTGTGATGTCCTTAGGTTAGTTAGGTTTAAGTAGTTCTCAGTTCTAGGGGACTGATGACCACAGCTGTTAAGTCCCATAGTGCTCAGAGCCAGTGTGTGTGTGTTCCAGTCGCGTATGGTTCGCGGGAAGAACGACTGTCTGAAAGCCTCCGTGCGCGCTCGAATCTCTCTAATTTTACATTCGTGATCTCCTCGGAACGTATAAGTAGGGGGAAGCAATATATTCGATACCTCATCCAGAAACGCACCCTCTCCAAACCTGGCGAGCAAGCTACACCGCGATGCAGAGCGCCTCTCTTGCAGACTCTGCCACTTGAGTTTGCTAAACATCTCCGTAACGCTATCACGGTTACCAAATAACCCTGTGACGAAACGCGCCGCTCTTCTTTGGATCTTCTCTATCTCCTCCGTCAACCCGATCTGGTACGGATCCCACACTGATGAGCAATACTCAAGTATAGGTCGAACGAGTGTTTTGTAAGCCACCTCCTTTGTTGATGGGCTACATTTTCTAAGGACTCTCCCAATGAATCTCAACCTGGTACCCGCCTTAACAGCAATTAATTTTATGTGATCATTCCAAAATGGTTCAAATGGCTCTGAGCACTATGCGACTTAACTTCTGAGGTCATCAGTCGCCTAGAACTTAGAACTAATTAAACCTAACTAACCTAAGGACATCACACACATCCTTGCCCGAGGCAGGATTCGAACCTGCGACCGTAGCGGTCACGCGGTTCCAGACTGAAGCGCCTTTAACCGCACGGCCACACCGGCCGGCTGTGATCATTCCATTTCAAATCGTTCCGCACGCATACTCCCAGATATTTTACAGAAGTAACTGCTACCAGTGTTTGTTCTGCTATCATATAATCATACAATAAAGGATCCTTCTTTCTATGTATTCGCAATACATTACAAATGGTTCAAATGGCTCTGAGCACTATGGGACTCAACTGCTGAGGTTATTAGTCCCCTAGAACTTAGAACTAGTTAAACCTAACTAACCTAAGGACATCACAAACATCCATGCCCGAGGCAGGATTCGAACCTGCGACCGTAGCGGCCTTGCGGTTCCAGACTGCAGCGCCTTTAACCGCACGACCACTTCGGCCGGCTAATACATTACATTTGTCTATGTTAAAGGTCAGTTGCCACTCCCTGCATCAAGTGCCTATCCGCTGCAGATCTTCCTGCATTTCGCTACAATTTTCTAATGCAGCGACTTCTGTGTATACTACAGCATCATCCGCGAAAAGCCGCATGGAACTTCCGACACTATCTACTAGGTCATTTATATATATTGTGAAAAGCAATGGTCCCATAACACTCCCCTGTGGCACGCCAGAGGTTACTTTAACGTCTGTAGACGTCTCTCCATTGATAACAACATGCTGTGTTCTGTTTGCTAAAAACTCTTCAATCCAGCCACATAGCTGGTCTGATATTCCGTATGCTCTTACTTTGTTTATCAGGCGACAGTGCGGAACTGTCTCGAACGCCTTCCGGAAGTCAAGGAAAATAGCATCTACCTGGGAACCTGTATCTAATATTTTCTGGGTCTCATGAACAAATAAAGCGAGTTGGGTCTCACACGATCGCTGTTTCCGGAATCCATGTTGATTCCTACAGAGTACATTCTGGGTTTCCAAAAACGACATGATACTCGAGCAAAAAGATGTTCAAAAATTCTACAACAGATCGACGTCAGGGATATAGGTCTATAGTTTTGCGCATCTGCTCGATGACCCTTCTTGAAGACTGGGACTACCTGTGCTCTTTTCCAATCATGGAACCTTCCGCTCCTCTAGAGACTTGCGGTACACGGCTGTTAGAAGGGGAGCAAGTTCTTTCGTGTACTCTGTGTAGAATCGAATTGGTATCCCATCAGGTCCAGTGGACTTTCCTCTGTTGAGTGATTCCAGTTGCTTTTCTATTCCTTGGACACTTATTTCGATGTCAGCCATTTTTTCGTTTGTGCGAGGATTTAGAGAAGGAACTGCAGTGCGGTCTTCCTCTGTGAAACAGCTTTGGAAAAAGGTGTTTAGTATTTCAGCTTTAGCCCGCATCTCGTGGTCGTGCGGTAGCGTTCTCGCTTCCCACGCCCGGGTTCCCGGGTTCGATTCCCGGCGGGGTCAGGGATTTTCTCTGCCTCGTGATGGCTGGGTGTTGTGTGCTGTCCTTAGGTTAGTTAGATTTAAGTAGTTCTAAGTTTTAGGGGACTTATGACCACAGCAGTTGAGTCCCATAGTGCTCAGAGCCATTTTTTATTTCAGCTTTACGCTTGTCATCCTCTGTTTCAATGCCATCATCATCCCGGAGTGTCTGGATATGCTGTTTCGAGCCACTTACTGATTTAACGTAATACCAGAACTTCCTAGGATTTTCTGTCAAGTCGGTACATAGAATTTTACTTTCGAATTCACTGAACGCTTCACGCATAACCCTCCTTACGCTAACTTTGACATCGTTTAGGTTCTGTTTGTCTGAGAGGTTTTGGCTGCGTTTAAACTTGGAGTGAAGCTCTCTTTGCTTTCGCAGTAGTTTCTTAACTTTGTTGTTGAACCACGATGGATTTTCCCCGTCCCTCACAGTTTTACTCGGCACGTACGTGTCTAAAACGCATTTTACAATTGCCTTAAACTTTTTCCATAAACACTCAACATTGTCAGTGTCGGAACAGAAATTTTCGTTTTGATCTTTTAGGTAGTCTGAAACCTGCCTTCTATTACTCTTGCTAAACAGATAAACCTTCCTCCCTTTTTTTATATTCCTATTTACTTCCATATTCAGGGATGCTGCAACGGCCTTATGATCACTGATTCCCTGTTCTGCACTTACAGAGTCGAAAAGTTCGGGTCTGTTTGTTATCAGTAGGTCCAAGATGTTATCTCCACGAGTCGGTTCTCTGTTTAATTGCTCGAGGTAATTTTCGGATAGTACACTCAGTATAATGTCACTCGATGCTCTGTCCCTACCACCCGTTCTAAACATCTGAGTGTCCCAATCTAATCTGGTAAATTGAAATCTTCACCTAAGACTATAATATGCTGAGAAAATTTATGTGCAATGTATTCCAAATTTTCTCTCAGTTGTTCTGCCACTAATACCGCTGATTCTGGAGGTCGGTAAAAGGAGCCAATTATTAACCTAGCTCGGTTGTTGAGTGTAACCTCCACCCATAATATTTCACAGGAACTATCCACTTCTACTACACTACAGGATAAGCTACTACTAACAGCGACAAACACGCCACCACCGGTTGCATGCAATCTATCCTTTCTAAACACCGTCTGTGCCTTTGCAAAAATTTCGGCTGAACTTATCTCTGGCTTCAGCCAGCTTTCTGTACCTATAACGATTTCAGCATCGGTGCTTTCTATCAGCGCTTGAAGTTCCGGTACTTTACCAATGCAGCTTCGACAGTTTACAATTACAATACCTATTGCTGCTTGGTCCCCGCATGTCCTGACTTTGCCCCGCACCCTTTGAGGCTGTTGCCCTTTCTGTACTTGCCCGAGGCCATCTAACCTAAAAAACCGCCCAGTCCACGCCACACAACCCCTGCTACCCGTGTAACCGCTTGCTGCGTGTAGTGGACTCCTGACCTATCCAGCGGAACCCGAAACCCCACCACCCTATGGCGCAAGTCGAGGAATCTGCAGCCCACACGGTCGCAGAACCGTCTCAGCCTCTGATTCAGACCCTCCACTCGGCTCTGTACCAAAGGTCCGCAGTCAGTCCTGTCGACGATGCTGCAGATGGTGAGCTCTGCTTTCATCCCGCTAGCGAGACTGGCAGTCTTCACCAAATCAGATAGCCGCCGGAAGCCAGAGATGATTTCCTCCGATCCATAGCGGCACACATCATTGGTGCCGACATGAGCGACCACCTGCAGATGGGTGCACCCTGTATCCTTCATGGCATCCGGTAGGACCCTTTCCACATCTGGAATGACTCCTCCCGGTATGCACACGGAGTGCACATTGGTTTTCTTCCCCTCTCTTGCTGCCATATCCCTAAGGGGCCCCATTACGCGCCTGACGTTGGAGCTCCCAACTACCAGTAAGCCCACCCTCTGCGACTGCCCGGATCTTGCAGACTGAGGGGCAACCTCTGGAACAGGACAAGCAGCCATCTCCGGCCGAACATCAGTATCAGCCGGAGACAGAGCCTGAAACCGGTTCGTCAGACAAACTGGAGAGGCCTTCCGTTCAGCCCTCCGGAATGTCTTTCGCCCCCTGCCACACCTCGAGATGACCTCCCACTCTACCACAGGTGAGGGATCAGCCTCAATGTGGGCAGTATCCCGGGCAGCCACAGTCGTAGTCCGATCGGGGGATGCGTGGGACGAGCTGGCCGTCCCCGACAAACCTCCATCCGGACCCCCACAGTGATGCCCATTGGAAACAGCCTCAAGCTGTGTGACCGAAGCCAACACTGCCGGAAGCTGGCAGCGAAGGGATGCCAACTCAGCCTGCATCCGAACACAGCAGTTGCAGCCCCTATCCATGCTAAAAACTGTTGTGCAAAGAACGTCTGAATTAATCTACAGGGAGCACAAACAAATCGACACAAAATTTAAACGGTTATTAAAATACAAGATTGCCTAGTAAATGCAGTAATGCTGCTACTTGCGCACTGCTGACACACTGCTTGGCGGCGGAAGGAGGCTACGCGATTTTACACTATTCAGGTACTAAAACGCGATGCTACAACTATCAAATACTATAATATGCCCGAAATTTAGGAATTTAAACAATGCAAGCACCAAATACACGCAAAGAAATTAAGAATTAAACTATGTAACAAATACGTACAGGCCTTTTGGCAGTGAAGGATCCAATCAAAAGTCGGCGCATCAACAATTATAGTCTTCTTCATATACACTGAAGTTAACTTGACATTCGAGATAGCTGCCGAGTGCTCGTAAAACAATCTCTCAAGTTTTCTGTGTTCTGTCAGTGGATATCCCGAGACGTAAATGGGAACCTCCGTGAACATTCGAGTGCTCAATGCCAGTGCGAGAGATGTTGTAGAAGGCAACACCATACAGAGAAATGCTGACAGTGTGGAAGGCGGCAGAATGCCTGTAACACAAATAAAAGCCAGCGAATCTCTCCCACACTGCTCGTTGGCCGACTACTTTGTAGGGTTAGTCTGAACTCGAAAGTCAGGAAGATAGTGGCGTGTACCTTCCTAGATCGAGAAGAGCAGTTATGAGACAGGGAACAAAACAATCAGGTCATATCGTGGTTAGAATTTTGTGTTAACCTCAATCACAAGTGATCATGTCCATTTCTGCTAAAGCATTGTGATACTCAAACCAGTACTTACCACTCAAATCAGACTTACTGGTGCCTTAGCACTTTGATCTCAGTGACACCGAAGATGTGACGTGAGGGGCCATGTTGCTGTTGCAGGCGCTGCTACAGGCGCACGACGTGGTGGCGCACGAGGTGTACGGGGAGGACGCACTGCGCGTCACGCCGCCGCCGCTGCTGCCCTATCTCAACGGCGGCGACGACCTGGACGGCCCCAATGGCGACATCGACATGGAGAACGTGACGCGCGTCCGGCTCGTCCAGTTCCAGAAGAATACGGACGAGCCCATGGTGAGTACACTGCCCTCCTACGCTCTCTCCTCTCCTCTCCTCTCCTCTCCTCTCCTCTCCTCTCCTCTCGCCCTTCCTCCCACCTGCCACTCTCACTATCCCCTCTCCCCCAGCATCTCCTAACTATCCTCTCTCTGTCCCTAAACCCTCTCTCCCCCCTTATCCCCTCTCCCCCTGCTATTCCCCCTCTTTCTCCTCTTCACTCCTTCCTCTTCTCCAACCTCACCTCTTGTTCTTCCCTCCACCTCCTCAATCCCCTCCCTCCCCATCCCCTCAAACCTGCCCTTGTCTCTCTTCCATCCCACCCTCCTACTCTTTCCCTCCCCTCATCCCCTCTCTACACTCCTCACCCTCTCTCCCCCTCAACTCATCCTACCCCTTCCCTCCTCTCCACATCGCCCTCTCCTGTATCCCCCTCCCACTCTCTTTTTCTCCTTTTCTATTCCCCTCTCTTCTATTCTGCATCAGTTGTAGAGGTGTGACAGTTTGCGTTGGCTTTGTTTCTGCATGCTTACCAGTGACAGTCATAAAGTTTTATTACCCTGGAAAATTATGCTGCGACTGTGAAACTTAGTCATGAAGTTAATTCTGTAGACATCCATTGAATCTGTAACATATTCCCCACCAATGGATGGCTTGGTGGAAACCTTGCTTGTAGAAGTCTTGGCTTTTCGTGAAATGTTCCACACTGAAAACCATCTCGTCGTCATTGTGGGAATGCCTGCTGTAATCTAATCAGGAGTCTCTGTTGGTATGCTCCAGTGATAGTTGGCTCCATACGAGCAAAGTCTGGTAGCATCACACCACGATGATCCGAAAAAAACACTGCACATCACCGTATCCTAGGATGGCCCGGTCTTGGCTGTTTTTGGCGATGGTGAATCCACCTTACCACTGCATGTTTAACGCCTTTGTTTCCAGTCATAGTGATATACCCACCAGTCGACCATGGTGATAAAGGCGGCTAGCAAAGACATCTGAATTGGCCTTGCGACGGTTCCTAACGGTTACTGCTGGTTTAGTTGCTTTTCCAAACAGCATCCCACACTTGTTAACCAGTGGCATCTATACCTGTGGTTACTAATACTATAGGCACTTGGGCTGTACACAGTTCTGTTTAAAAAGAATAGCTGGATGTAATCATAGGGTCACGCCGCGCATGTCTGCTTTCATGCACCCTGCAGCTATCTCAGCGCAAATAACAACCTGTAGCTGTAATCCTACAGTCAGATAATCTATGCGTTGGCTAGAATTGCGAGTTAACAAAGTACACAGAAATACGAAATAAAAGTGAAATTACAAGGGCTCTATTCTAACCACTGTAATTGATGTAGGTGACAGAGAATTGTGTTGAATAATGTTACTCTATAAAGGACATCTGAGAAATAAACGAGAAATGGTCATATATTAAATTAAAATGCAGACTGGAAATACTCTTATCGAATGCAGTAAAGTTACATTGAGAGCGTTACAAGAATGGTAGCGAAATCCCAAAGCTAAATAGTCCTCAAAGATATGCAGAACTAAGAGTCCTACACTGAAGCACATTGGGACATATCGAAATGTAAGTCCCTTCAGGAGTTGGAGTATAGTAGCAGCCATTCGCTGCCCAGCATCAATGACCTACACAATCGCGTTTCACTCGTTACCACAGATAGGTCAGCCTGCTTCAAGCACAGATGTAAAAGTATCCAAAATCGCGCCCTTGAGCTCTTCCCACAAAAAAAGTCTCACTCTCCACTTGACCCCCGTAGTGTTCTACTACTGTCTCCTTTTCCATTGCCTGGAGGCTTCTCCACCAAAAATACATCGTTCTTAAGCTCTACAACCAGTCATGCCTGCAGATTTTAGACCTGTGTTATCGTGTGGGGATTTGTAGAATTCCCATTGACATCAGGGGTCCACTACCCAAAGGAATCAGTTACTCGTGCAGCAGAGTACTTGTGGGGTGCACAAGAGGATTTTTTCGGCTAGGCGGTAGTTTGACGTGCTCTGATGAACACTCGCCAGTCGCCACGCAGCAAGGGAAGTCAGCTGGCGTTCAGAGTAAAGACACTTCGATTATCAAAATTTTATCAATGAACTGTCGAAGTAATCGTAATAACGTTAGCGAATTTACTGCCCTCCAGGAAATTTCTCATGCACAAATTATTCTTGGGGACAGAGAGCTGGCTGAAGTCCGACGTGGCAAGCTTTGAGATATTTAGCGAGTCGTGGAACGTATATCGGAAAAAACAGGTTAGAGGCCATAGGAAGGGCAGTATTTCATTGCAGTTCACAAAAATATTGTCTCTATTGAGGTCGAAGTTAAGTGTGACAGTAAAGTTATCTTGTCACGTATGATAGGTGTAGGTGAAACCAATTTGTTGGATGTTTTTAACGGCCACCAAATTCCGCTGTGACAGTTCTAGAATCATTCTAAGAAAATCCATGATCAGTAGTGCATAAATACCCACGTCATGCGATATTAGTTGGAGGTGACTTTAAGCTACCGAGTATAGACTGGGGTGCCTATGGATTCGTTGCAGGGGTACAGACAGACAGTCATGCGAAATACTTTTGAACACTTTTTCTGAAAACTGTCTTGAGCAGCTAGCTCGGCAACCCACGCGCAATGGAAATATCGTAGACTTTTTAGCACAACAAATAGGCTGGATATTATCGAAAGTGTCAGTATAGAAACGGGGATTAGCGATCACAATGTCATTACAGCAACCGTGGTCATGAAAATTAATAAATCAGTTAAGAGAACGTTTCTGCTAGATGCAGCAGGTTAACAGTTTCACATTGACAGTGAATTGACATCACTTAGTTTCAGTAATATGGACGTAGCGGAAGTATGGGCTAAGTTTAACGACATTGGACATCGTGAGCTGGAGATTACGTGTCTAGTAAGTGGATAAGGGATGGAACAGACCCATCATGGTTTAATAACGAAATACAAAAGGTGGCGAGAAAGCAGAGGCTGCTCCTCCCTGGTTCAAAAGAGAACGCACAAACGACGACAAGCAAAGGTCAGTAGAGAATGTGCGTCTGTGGAAATATCTATGTGCGAAACATACAACAGCTACCACCGTCACACCTTAGCAAAAGATCCGGTAGAGAACACGAGAAAATTATGATCCTTTGTCAAATCGCTAAGCGGGTCTAATGTTTCCGTTCAGTCCGTTGTTGACCAGTCTGGTGCAGCAGTTGAAGATAGGAAAACGAAAGCCGAAGTTTTAAATTTCACATTCAAGAAATCGTTCACACAAGAGAATCGTACAGACATACCGTCATTTGACCATCGGTGAGACTCCCGTATGGACGACATAGTAGTAATCTTCCCTGGCGTAGAGAAACAACGGAAAGATTTGAAAGCAATTAAGTCACCACGTCTGGATGGAATCTTGTTTCGGTTTTACAAAGATTGTTCTACGGCATTAGCTCCTTACCTACCCTGCGTTTATCGTGAATATCTCGCGCGCAAACTCCCAAGCGACTGAAAAAAAAAAGCGCAGGTGATTCCAGTATACAAGAAGGGTAGAAGAACGGACCCGCAAAATTAAAGACCAGTATCCTTAACTTCGGTTTGCTGCAGAATCCTTGAACATATTCTCAGTTAGAATATAATAAACTTTCTTCAGACTCAGAAGCTTATGTCCCCGAATCAACATGGTTTTAGAAAGCATCGCTCGTGCGAAACTCAGCTTGCCGTTTTCTCACATGATATACTGCGAACTACGGATGAAGATTTTAGATTTCCGGAGGGTGTTTGACGCAGTGCCCCATAGCAGATTGTTAACGAAGAGACGAGGATATGGAATAAGTTCACAGATATGCGAGCGGCTCGAGACACTTCTTTAAGTAATAAACCCAATATGTTGCCCTCTACGGCGAGCGTTCATTAGAGACAACGGTGTCGTCAGGAGTGCCCGAGGGAAGTGTAACAGGACCGCTGGTGTTCTCTACATACATAAATGACTTGGCGTACAGGGTGGGCAGCAATCTGCAGTAGTTTGCTGATGATGCTGCGGTGTACGGTTGCGGCGTCGATGTTGAGTGACTGTAAGAAGATACAAGACGACTTAGACAAAATTTATAGTTTCTTTGATGAATGGCAGCTAATTCTAAATGTGGAGTCCGCCTCCGTAGCGTAGCGGTAGCGTTACCGCCTACCACGCAAGGGGCCCGGGTTCGATTCCCGGCAGGGGACTGGGTGTTGTGTGACCATCATCATAATTGACTCGCAAGTCGCCGAAGTGGCGTCCACTAAATAGGACTACTTACAATGCGGCGGCCGAACTCCCCCGAATGGGGCCTCCCGGCCAACAATGCCATACGACCATTTCATTTCATTTCTAAATGTGGAAAAGTATGAGTTAATGAGGATCAGTAGGAAGAACAAACCTGTAATGTTCGGGCACAATATTACTAATGTCCTGCGTGACACAGTCAAGTCGTTTAAATATCGGGGCATAACGTTGCAAAGCGATATGAGTTGGAACGAGCATGTGAGAACTATGGTAGCAAAGGTGGATCGACTTCGGTTTATTGGGATAATTTTAGGAAAGATTAGTTCACCTGTAAACGCATAGAGGAAGCTGGTGCGACCTATTCTTGAGTGCTGATCGAGTGTTTGGGATCCGTACCAGTTCGGATTGAAGCAACACAAGGAAGCAAGCCGGAAGCGGGCTGCTAGATTTGTTACTGATAGGTTCGAACAACAAGCAAATCTCACGGAGATGCTTCGGAAATTCAAAAAAATGGTTCAAATGGCTCTGAGCACTACGGGACTTAACATCTGTGGTCATCAGTCCCCTAGAACTTAGAATTACTTAAACCTAAACCTAACTAACCTAAGGACATCACACACATCCATGCCCGAGGCAGGATTCGAACCTGCGACCCCGGAAATTCAAACGGGAATCCCTGAAGGGAAGGCGGCGTTCTTTTCGAGCAGCACTATAGAGAAAATTTAGAGAACCGGCATTTGAAGCTGACTGCGAAACGATTCTACTACCACCAACATACATTGCGCATAAGGACCACGCAGATGAGATACGAGAGATTAGCTTTCATACGGAAGCATATCTACTAATTTTGCCCTCGCTCTGTTTGCAAGTGCAACAGGAAAGGAAATCTCTAATTGTGGTACAGGGTACCCTAGGCTACGCACCGTACAGTGGCTTGCGGAGTATCTGTGTAGATGTAGATTTGACTCAACATGACCATTTTCCGGGTAAACTAATTACAGTAATACTTGAATTAAGAAATGTTATAAACATTAGGTCACACAAAAACCATTCACAATATTTATAAATAAAGGTTTTTTCATGAATAAATAAGCCAGCATCGTTGCGCAAAGGCGCCCATGATAAATGACCACAGATTGTCCTGACGTATGGTTTAAACAATTATTAAGCCTGCTTGTCAGAAGCGTCCTTCGCACTCTTTTACAAAGGTGGTTTCAGCTGACATATGCGACTGACCCCTTCTTAAATTAACTTGATTTTGTGTTATCAGTTGTAATTAATATTTAAATAAAGTTACTGGCAAAATGGTAAACTGGTCGTTAAATAAATGAACAAGCGTGACAAAATGTGAGTTATTCGTGCTGTAAGCATTTTCTGTGTATTTGTGGAGGATGTGATGATCTGTCAGACATATGCATAATGAAAAGGTCGAAAAAACGTAATAAATGAAGAAATAAAATAGATAAAGATACGTGGCTTCCAGTGATGATAGCTATAGTGCACTGTCATTGTGTGAGATATCGTATGTTGAAATCGCAGGAAGCGTTTAAAATTGTTAATTTAGGGGTTCATTGTGAAAATGTTTATTCGCTGTGAAATATTAACTTCTGTAATTTTAAATATATTGAAATATTGCTGCATCATTGGATGCGCCTCATTTTTCTGAGATATCAAATGTATTCAGATTTGCTTTAATACACTACTGGCCATTAAAATTTCTACACTACGAAGATGACGTACTGCAGACGCGAAAGTTAACCGACAGGAAGAAGATGCAGTGATATGCAAATGATTAGCTTTTCAGAGCATTCACACAAGGTGGATTGCCTACAACGTGCTGACATGAGAAAAGTTTCCAACCGATTTCTCATACACAAACAGCAGTTGACCGACGTATCCTGGTGAAACGTTGTTGTGATGCCTCGTGTAAGGAGGAGAAATGCGTACGATCACGTTTCCGACTTTGATGAAGGTCGGATTGTAGCCCTATCGCGATTGCGGTTTATCGTATCGCGACATTGCTGCTCGCGTTGGTCGAGATCAGCATCATGATGGTCGCATCCGTGTTTGGTGACATCACGGTGAAGGCACATTGGAAGCGTGTATTCGTCATCGCCATACTGGCGTATCACCCGGCGTGATGGTATGGGGTGCCATTGGTTACACGTCTCGGTCACCTCTTGTTCGCATTGACGGCACTATGAACAGTGGACATTACATTTCAGATGAGTTACGACCCGTGGCTCTACCCTTCATTCGATCCCTGCGAAACCCTACATTTCAGCAGGATAAATGCACGATCGCATGTTGCAGGCCCTGTGCGGGCCTTTCTGGATACAGAAAATGTTCGACTGCTGCCTTGGCCAGCACATTCTCCAGACCTCTCACCAATTGAAAACGTCTGGTCAATGGTGGCCGAGCAACTGGCTTGTCACAATACGCCAGTCACTACTCTTGATGAACTGTGGTATCGTGTTGAAGCTGCATTGGCAACTGTACCTGTACACGCCATCTAAGCTCTGTTTTACTCAATGCCCAGGCGTATCAAGACCGTTATTACGGTCAGAGGTGGTTGTTCTGGGTACTGATTTCTCAGGATCTACGCACCCAAATTGCGTGAAAATGTAATCACATCACAGTTCTATAATATATTTGCCCAATGAATACCCGTTTATCACCTGCATTTCTTCTTGGTGTCGCAATTTTAATGGCCAGTAGTGTAGGTCCGGCCCCGTACTACCCTGGTGAAGTTAGATGTAGAAGCTTGCATCGTCGGTACAGGACACGGTACTAAAATTTTCCTTCATTCATATAATATTCTCAGATGTTCTTTACTTATCTATTCTGGATGGAACTGTTTGTTTACAATTAATTTCAGTTGCCTTCCAGAGTACTATATCCAAATCGCAGGTTATTCTCCTTACATTTGTTTTCGTTTTTCTGATATGTAACTCAATAATACTTTCAGTCGCTCACTACACTTAACAGTTCCTTCACAGAATTGATATGTGGCAGCTTCTTACGTTAATTTCATTTATTAACCCTAGTTTTAATGCCATGCTTTGTTGTTTTCAGTTATTACAAATCATCCTTATTTGCTTTGTTGTTGAATATCACTTTTACTGTGAGAGTTCAGTTTATTGTAGAATCTATTTTTCCACTTCTGCCCGTTGTGTTCACCTCTTCGATCAAAGGACCCTTACCAGACAAACGCAACAAAATATAGTCTCAGAAGTTTTGTGAGCCAGATCTGTGGTGATATACTTATGATAGAATTATTTGTACTCTATGGTGATACATGTATGTGCTGTTGTTCACGTACAAGTAACACATCGGGTGAATACCAGACTGCTGTATCCTCTTAAAAGTTTTCAAAGATGAGGCAACATAAACCAGTGCAAGTGAGAATAACAGTATTGCCATCCGTCGCGGATGGCAAATTTCCTAATATTATATGACATTAACTTTTTGTAGCTTTTTTTTTGGATAGAAGTGGCCTTTTGAGGTTTGCATCTGTATTTCCTGTTACCTTGCATAATTTTACAGAAAACACATAAAGTATTTTATTCTCCTAATCTCGTGATTTTCTTGTAAAATAGGGAGGAAATGCACTTTTGAGCATATTTTAAGCTATTTTGAGGATCACAATCTGATTTCCTCTTCGCTGTTTAGTTTTAGGGTGGATTTACGGTAAATGTGGTAGAACAACTTCTTGATGATTTTGTGAACAATCCCTTCGCTTATGCCTTACTGTTAGATCTGTGGAAATTATTTGTCATTGTGTCACTCGAAATGCTAGAGTGCTATGATATCTAAAATAATGAACTGCCATTAATTAGATCATACTTGACTAACAGAACTCAGGTGGTTAGGGTAAATAACTCTAAATCAAACGCCCTATCAGCCTGTAGAGGTGTGCCACGAGGTTCAGTGCTTGGACCCTTTCTTATTCTGGTGTTAATCAATGACTTGTCTACTTTCTTGATTCACAGTATTCAGTAAAACTGTGGACCGAATCTCATGCTGCTAGTACAATCTTCGCATGTGGGGCAAAGCTGTGAGAACAATTTCTGGAGTTGAAAGCATTTAATGTTCTAAACATCTTGTCTGCATCCTCCCTTTAAATTAAAACACATTTTCTCTCCACAAAAAGCAAAAGAGTGTATCAATTTGTAGAGCAGCTATGTGTGTTCCGATGAAACTAGAAGTAGAAATAACATAGACACGAAATTTAAAAAACTTTGTAAGACCAAAGTAGTTTTAAAAACAAAGGGATGAAGATGTATAACAAGCTGCCCACCATTAGCGAGCGACGTATGTAGTGATGTTTTTAAGATGCATCTTCATCAATTGTTAGTTGATAAGTGTGTTTATAGTGTTAGGGAATTTGAATGTACATAGTAAATCTTCTCATCCCCATGTATTCTTCAAACCCATCATCTACTGTAAAAATTAAGCTCAGAAGGAAATAAAAATTCAATATTGTGTATTCCTCAAATTGTTAAATTCTGTGCAAAAACTTCACATTTGTATAACATAAAGTGTGTATAGTCTTCCTTACCAGTTCCAAGGGCACCACATTAATGTGATAACTATACAGCAAATTTCTAGCCGTAAGATGGCAAACTAGTAAATGTGATTTGGAGCTTTCATTGTAAAGTTATCAGTGTCAACAGATATTGGGTAAATAAATAAATGAATATAAAATTTGTATCCAATACAAAATACAAATACAACATTATCTTTATTTTAGGGTATAACGCTGAAGATGAATGAAGAGGGAAAGTGTATCGTGGCTCGTATTATGCATGGAGGCATGATACACCGACAGGCCACTCTTCACGTAGGCGATGAAATCAGAGAAATCAACGGAATTCCTGTTGCCAACCAGTCGGTCAACGCCTTACAGAAGATACTGGTAAGTACCGATAGTTGACTCACGACACTGAGGTGATAAAAGTTGTGGGATACCTCCTAATATTATGTCGGCCTTCATTTACCCAGTGTAGTGCAGCAGCGCAATGTGGCATGAACTCAAGTTGTTGGAAGTCCCCTGTAGAAATATCGAGCCATGCTGCCTCTATAGCCGTCCATAATTGCAAAAGTGTTGCCAGAGCAGTATTTTGTGCATGAACTGACCTATTGATTGTGTCTGTAAAAGTTTCGGTGGGATTCATGTGGGGCAATCTGGGTGGCCAAATCATTCACTTGAACAGTCCAAAATGTTCTTTAAAAGAATTGCAAATAGTTGCGGCCTGGTGAGATGACATTGTTTTTTGCGAACATGAAGTCCATGAATGGCTGTAAATGGTCTCCAAGAAGCAAAACATAACCATTTCCAGTCAATGATCAGTTCAGTTGGACCAGAGGACCCAGTCCATTCCATGTAAACACAGCCCACACTATTACGGAGCCACCACCAGCTTACACAATGCCTTGTTGACAACCTGGGTCCATGGCTTCACGCGGTGTACACCACACTCGACCCTTACTGTCAGCTCTTACCAACTGAAATTGGGAGTCATCTGACCCAACCATAGTTTTGCAGTCGTCTATGGACCAACCGATGTGGTACAAGCTCAGGAGAGTCACAACTGTCTAGTTCGTGCTGTTAGCAAAAGCACTTGTGTCAGTTGTTTGCTCCCATAGCCCATTAACATCAGATTTTGCTGCACTGTTCT